>NC_064249.1:38260005-39675005 GCF_003254725.2 Canis lupus dingo | reverse complement strand
TCCATGAGTCCCATGGCCAGCTTAATAGGAGACCCCAGTGGTTTGTAATGGCCACACAGAGGTCTTTATGACAGGTGATCTTAGCTACCCTGAATAATTTACAGGATTCATTATCTTGTTTAATTGTAGTCTTAAAAACACATGTGGAAGTGGAAGCGCCCACTGTGCCAAGTTTTAAGGGGAGACACAGAAACCAGACAGTGATGGCACCGCACTCACAGAAGAGTGTAACACGTCACTTCTTATTTTCATCATCCCACTGAAGGTTCTCTGGTAGTGCCATCACCACTTTAGTTCTCACATATTTAAGATGGCCAACTCATGTAATTCAGCATATTTTGGATATAAAAAACCTAAAGCCTCAAAAAAAAAAAAAAACCACCTGAATATTTTCAATCCTATATATCAGAAACTTGTTTATGAGAACAAAATACTTTGTAAAATAATTTTTTAATGTTTTATTAAAGTCTATATTTTGTATAAATGTTTAAAAATGGTTAAAAAAAAAAGAAAAAAACCCAGTTCTTTCGGAGAGTGCTTATTTAGAAAGCTAAGTGAGTCTTCACAGAATATATTTCATAAAAGATATCGAGTCAAGCAAAGTCTTTAAACAAATCTAAAGCTGCTTTTACAGGAGCAGACTTCTGAAAGGGGGCACTGAATACTCACACATTGATAGAACTGGCCGCGTTGACCTCCAGTCACAAAGCGTTTCCCATCTGGATTCCAAGCCACACTTGTTAAACTGTCCTCATGAGACTGGCTCATTTTTGTCCTTAGCTCTCCTGTCTACAGAGAAATAAAACTGTGAGTAAGACCTTCAAGATATTCTTCTAAAGGGACTGTATAAAGAAAAAAAATAGCTGGAACAACAGGGTAGTTTGGTCTTCCTGATTAGAGAAATGAACTATTCTGACTGGCCTTACAAAAAAAAAACCATCCAACCAAATAGTAAGACTGCAGCACTTGGAAGGGGAATCAAGAATGTGAAGAAAGAACCCAGGAGTTGAATGATGCCTGGCACAGGTGACCCCAAGAATGGGTACCATGAGATAAACTCTAATCAAAACTCTCATCTGAAGTCAATGATGTTTATGAATTAAACATATTTTCTCCAAGTAAAATGATGAAAAGCTCAATGCTACATGCCCATTCCTTCCAAGTTCCCACTTCTCAGGCAACAGTTCTTTGCGAATTTGATTCTAAAATTGTAGTGACTGCCATTAGCAATTCCTCAAGAACATGATGAATGGACAGAAAAACTAGGGCCTTGAACTAGGGCAAGGGTGTGGCAGTTCTAAATTATGTTAACTTTCATATTCGAGATGCTCAGAATGTAGCAGGGAAGATGGGAAGAGAGAAATGAAAATTATTTTTCTGATATCTAATTTTATCTCAATGTACAGAAAAGAGAACTTTGTACTGTTTAGCAGAGCTGTTTTAAAGGATTCCCAAGTAAGAAAGGCTATTTACTAGTTACAACCCTAGGGTATCCTTCTGTTATTTTTTCTAAGTTATTTAACTTAGAAGGTAGACACATACCATTTAATCTAGTCTTGATTCCATTTTGTTCATGGATTAGAAACAGGCTCTGAGAGGTAATAGCTGCCCTTGGTTTAATAAAAAGTAAATACACGGGTGTAATTTTCCTGTGAGAAATGGATAATCAAAAGTAAAAAAAAAAAAAAAAAAAAAAAAAAAGTGAAAACGGAGTGTATGATCAGGGAACAGGGCCAAGTAAAAAAAGCAAAAAGGGCACAGAAATAGAAAACCAGAGGTCTCCCTTACACTAGAAAGAAAAAAAAAATCTGCAATCTTAAAACCTTCCCCCATACTGCTAATTGCTCTCACCTATTTATCTTTTTTTGGGTTGCTAGACAGAAACAGTTAAAACAAAAGTTCAGAATCGTAAGTACACATGCAACAGATAAATCCTCCACATTTTCTGTTCACAGATGTGTTACTACACTAAGTTCTGGGGGCAGAGATGGTCTTTCCTGCTGCGCTGGGACAGTAGGTATGAGCGAGTCTACAACTAGGAAACTACCCAACAATATAAAGGAATGATGTGCAAACTGACTGGAAACCAGGTCAGCACAGTACTGCACAGTAACACAGTTCAGCTAGAATACCCTTTACCTGTCTAGAAACTCAGAACTGACTCTAAGGAAGACTACAGCCACCATCAATTCTGAGTCTACTACTGTATGATCAGGATCACGTACGTCTTCTCTCTGAGGGGAAAAAAAGCTTTAATGGAAAAGACCCCTTTCTGTCTCTAAGGTCCGATTCCTCAAGTCTGCTCTACCGAGGGAAAGTCGTCTATTCTCTTCTGTGCTCTGTCATCCCCTGAACCCAAACACAAACACCAATCACACACTGGTTAGATAAAAATGCCGTAAAGACTTTTGGGGAAAAACGGGGGATTTTTAATTACGGAACAAAAAGTTAGATGTTAGAGAATTAATTATAGCTAATGTTCTTAGATAATGACATGTTATATAGGAGAATGCTACTTTCTAGAAGATATACACTCAAGTACTTGCAGTAAAACATCATATTTGTAATTTCCTTCCAAGTGTTTTGGACATGGATGTACATGAGTGTGTATGCACATGTGTGTACACACAAAATATGCACAATACTGATTGCTGAATCCAAGGTAGTAGGTGAGGGTCACCATTGTACTCTTCCACTTAATATTTGACAGCTTTCCGGGATCCCTGGGTGGCGCAGCGGTTTAGCGCCTGCCTTTGGCCCAGGGCACGATCCTGGAGACCCGGGATTGAGTCCCACATCGGGCTCCCGGTGCATGGAGCCTGCTTCTCCCTCTGCCTGTGTCTCTGCCTCACTCTCTCTCTCTCTCTCTCTGTGTGACTATCATAAATAAATAAAAATAAAAAAAAAAATTGACAGCTTTCCTACTGAAAAGCTGGGGTTGAAACGTAAATAGTAAGTGAGCAGTAAGAAAAGCACACTGTGTGGCAGCAGAGTGAGAATCCTGGCATACCATTCGCAGGCGTGTTTCAGTATTCACTCTGTCCTCTGCACACTCGTGCACAGCTTTAGCTCCACTCTCTCACTAAAAACCAACTCACGTACAGGTCCCCGGACTCACGGTCCTACCTTGTCAACGCACACAACTCAGACCACAGCCCAGACCATGCCCTTGCCTCAGGTCAGAATAATGAAAAGAACAGGATTTAACCATCATGTTATAGAAGGAAGTTAAAATAAATCAAATTGCAACTATAAAGTTTCTAAAACATAGTATAGAAAAATAATGGATGAACTTAATGCTAGTTTTTGTTAAGACAAAAAAAAAAAAAAAAAAAAAAGGACCCTGGATAGAGGTTACCCTTTGTTTAGAAATAGTAATAGAGCCCTTATTAAAAGTACTGAAATATTACTTTTTCTAAGTTAAATCAACATAGTAAACATGGTAAGGAGATAATGGTGTGATCGCCACCAGAATGAGAAATCTGGTTCTGTGCAGCTGCTTGCACACTCAAATGGTAAATTTTGTGTACAATCATCAAACTATTAATGGAGGCAAAAGTACCACAGTAAATAGTAAGAATTCCACAGTACAAAGCACATTTCTGAAAATACTCTTTCGTCCTTCTTTAAAAACTTTAGTACGCTCAGCATAATACTTAATTTAAAAGCTTGGACACCTGGGTTCCATTCGCCGAATTCTCTTTTACAAGGGACACACTCTGGTAACTGAGGCTGAACAGCTGTGCTCTAGTGAGGGAGAACAAGTTAGAAGGAGGATGTGCAGGCTGATCACGCTGTAGGAAAGGGCTAAAGCAAGGATGGGACATGCTCACTTGGACATTCCAAAGCCAAAGCTCAGAGCAGTCGTCTGGGCCACAAGCAACAAGATAGTTGTCATCTGGACTCCACGCAATGTAGGAAACGCCGTAAGCATGTCCTTCTAAGGTTTTAAGCAGTTTTAGCAGATGTGTATCCTAGGAGGCAAAGAGACGACTTGGTTAGAATCCCCAAAGTCCATGGTTTTCTGGCATCAGAACTTAAATAGCTGCAAGGATATACTTCAATGATGTAATTAAATCTGAGGAAATTTTCACAGATTTCACCAATTTTCCCCAATTTCACCCGAAGCCCCAACAGCTTGCTTCACAAAGCCTCACTCACACTGCAATAGCTAGTAAGCATCTACTATGCACCACTCAGTGTCCTGGGTGGAAACAGAGATGACAGTCCCTGTGAATCTTCCGAGGAAACTGTGAGCAGGTGCACAAAGAGCTACCTCCAATTCATTTCTGAAAAACATCTTGACTGAGAAAGTACTTATGCTCCATAAAATTCACCCCTCAAAGTATGCAATCCAGTGACCCTGAGTATATTCACGGAGTATATTGCTTCCCAACCCCCATGGCCTCTTTCTCCATGGATTCACCTGTTCTGGACATTTCATATCCACAGGATCTTACAACGTGGGGTTTTCTGTAACTAGGTTTTCACTCAGCATAATGTTTCCAGGGTTCATCCATGCTGCAGCATGTGCCAGCATCTGACTCCTTTCCATTGTTCGATATTTCATTTTACGGATAACCGTATTTGGTTTAAACTAATGAACATTTGGACTGTGGCCAGTTTTCGGCTACTATATACAACGCTGCTAGGACCATGAACAAGTTTTTGTGCAGACCCACATTTTTGTTTCCTATGGGAACACACACAGGAGTGAAGCTGTGAACTCCAGGTCTCAGGTTTTGAGGAACTGCCACACTGTTGCCCAAGTACCTGCACCACCTCACCTTCCTGCCAGCAAGGCTGCCACGTATTTAGTGCTAATCAGTATCAGCACTGTTCACCAACAATACCTCGCCAAACTCTCCTAACTTTGAAAGGTTACATGTTCCTCCCTCCCCCCGGACTGCAGGAAGGAGATGAGGTCTACTGACATGTAGTGTCGGCTCTGCTCACAGCGCAGCAGAGTCTGCAGTGGGGCGGCTCAACTCTCAGTCAAGCAGACCACCTGTGCTGTAGGCTAAGGGATTAAATTGTACCCTGTGAGGGGAGAGCTGCTGAAGATGTTTAAGTTGGTGAATATAAAGCAAAAGAACCCATAGGACTATGTAGACGATGAATTAGAATGAACGGACATGGGACATGGACACCGAGAAGGAGCTGCTGACACAAGAGCTGTGGGAGTTAAGACAGGAAATGAAATCCAAATGGAACACAGCCTGGACTGAAAGAGCTCATCAAAATGTACATGGGACATAAAATACATAGGACAGAATGAGACAAGAAATATTTAGAGACAACCGTCAGGTTTCTGTTGTATAGGGCATGGATGGACGTGGGCAGGAAACATAGCAATTAGGGATTGGGCTGGAGGTGGCAGAAAGTAGTGAGTTAAGTGTGAGACTTTGTTCAAAGACCAACAGAGACCAGTACCGAGCCAGTAGCATGTGAACAGCTAAGACCTGGAAGCAGTGAGAAATGGATCTGGAGGGGTACCTGGGTGGCTCAATTGGCTGGGCATCTGATTTTGACTCAGGTCGTGATCCCGGGGTCCTGGGGTTGACAGAGTCCCATGTAGGGCTCTGAATTCAAGAGGGGAGCATGCTTCTCCCTCTGCCCCCTCCCCACTGCTTATGCGGTCTCAAATAAAATCTTAAACAAAAAAAAGAAATGGGTCTGGAACTCCTCTGATAAAACTACGTTGGAATTTTTTTTGCCAGAAATGTCACTAACAAATGGATGTGTTTAATGTACTTTGTTTCTTCACCTACGTTTATCATTTATTCCATCACCTAGTCCAAACCACCATGGTCTGACAAAAACTAGTGAACACTGCTACTGCTTCTGATTCCTCCCTGGGAGAAGGCTAACTGGCACAGGTATTTGTGTGAGAATGTGACACTGCTGGTCAAAGCAGCCGGAGTAACTTAACAGGACACCCAGGCTTTTGGATGGGCTCAAGATCTTCTAGTAAGAAACTTTCAATCATAGCCATGCTTCAGATCCTTACAAAGAATCTCTTCTAAACTCATGACAAACTATTTCAGAAGTATTTAACTAAAACACTAATTATTTCAGCACAATATAATCCTGTAAAGAAATACAGTTGAAAATAAATGGGGATATATGAATGCTCGATCTTCTCAAGTACAGTGTCTCTTACATGAAGTGGAAATACCATATTCATGGAATCCACTTAATGGTGTTCAGATTTTGGGTGAGAGAATTGGTAAAATTTTTTTTTGGGGGGGGAGGGGCAAATGTAAGAAAACCTGTTAAAAGACACCAGCCATCAGAATCACATCACCTCAAAAAAAAAAAAAAAAAATTTTTTTTTTTTTAAAAGGCTTCATTTCATATCCAGTGTGGAACTGAATTGCAGGGCTCCATCTTGTGACCCTGAGGTCATGACCTGAGCCAAAATCAAGAGTCAGATGCTTAACCGACTGAGCCACTCAGGTGTCTCCATCACCTCAAATCTTAAGGTCCTTCTCTATGCGTTGTTTTCTATCCATTCAAAAACACATACATAAAACACGTTCTCAAAAGAATCAGCAATTTTCTTACAAGTTTTTCACAGTATTTGACACAAATACTATCATACTAAACTCTAAAATACACGGCATCTCAGACTGGAATGAGGGCATTAACTCTGTGTTTCCCAAGCTATTCTGGCCACAGTGGCCACAGAAACCCTTTATACATAATGCCTATTCCAACAAAAGCATTCTGGGTAGTACTGGCATAAAGGCCTAAACTTCTTAGCAGAACATACAATATCCTCAACTGGTGGCTACTAACTCCGCTAATCTCACCTCCTATACTCTGCGGTGTAACCTCTTCCCCGAGACTGCCCCAATGCCAGTCATGTTTTCCTTGCCCACGTGTCCCATGAGGGCCAGAAGTAATTGGTTTTGCCTCCATAATGGTTTACTCCTTCTGCTAGGAATTTGTCTTCTTTCCCAGTTCCAGGGGGCTTTCTTCTTTGGGCCCGTGAGGCACCCACCGCAGAACAACCACACAGTACTATCATAAGTTCATGGTAAGGCCTTGCATAAGCATGCACTCAATAAATATGTGCTAAATTAAAGACACAGTTACACACTGTTGCCAAAAGAAAATGTAACAAAGAAAAGGAAATACTTATTTCTACAAATCTGTAAGCCATCCTGTTATAAACAAAAACAAAAATCTGGGGATCCCTGGGTGGCGCAGCGGTTTGGCGCCTGCCTTTGGCCCAGGGTGTGATCCTGGAGACCTGGGATCGAATCCCATGTCGGGCTCCCGGTGCATGGAGCCTGCTTCTCCCTCTGCCTGTGTCTCTGCCTCTCTCTCTCTCTCTCTCTGTGTGACTATCATAAATAAATAAATAAGTAAAAAAAAAAAAAAAAAAAAAACCAAATAACAAAAAAACAAAAATCTGATTTTAGAGATAACCTAGAATTTTAAATCCAGAATACAATACTTTTCATATGAAAGGGGGCAGTGTTTAACAGACTTTCTACAAATTACACAAGAACAAGAGACTTTCCTAACTTGTGACAAAATGGTAAATCAAGGGATCCCTGGGTGGCTCAGTGGTTTAGCGCCTGCCTTCGGCTTGGGGTATGATCCTAGAGTCCTGGGATTGAGTCCCGCATCAGGCTCCCTGCATGGCGCCTGTTTCTCCCTCTGCCTGTGTCTCTGCCTCTCATGAATAAATAAAATCTTAAAAAAAAAAAAAAAAAAAAGGATGGTAAATCAAATATTAAAGATACAAGCTGGCAAGGGGCATTAAGAATAGTACGTCTGGAGTAGAATTATTCCTGGATATGAGTCTCATTCTGCCACTTACTAGCTCTGAGAGCCTGAGCATTTAGAATCTACCTCAGTTTCCTGGTCTGAAAACACGAGATGTGAGCATCTCACAGAGTTATTCTGAGGACTACAGCAGATTGTACGAACATAAATCATTAGCATAATCACTAGCACACATTCTGTATATACCATTTATCTACATATACCATATAGAAAACACAGGAAGAGGTAAGACATGACAAAAATGACAAGAGAAGTGCTCTTAGGAAAGAATACATTTGTATATGTACACTTTAAAAATAGGTAGTCCATTAGATTATGAATTACCTTTTTGTAGTACACACACACACACACACAAACACACACATGCTGGAGTACATACCGGGTCAACCTGCCATATGATAACCGTGGTATCTTTCGATCCTGTTGCTAGTTTAGTGCCATCATTGGAGAATTTACAGAACCACACTTCATTACAATGCTCCGTAAGTATCTGCTGAGTATAACATGGGAACTGCCTCCTAAAACAAAAAAGTCCACAAATAATTATTCTTTCAAAATAGACTAATTTAATAATGAAAAAGGTGAAACCATTGATAAAACTTCATTGGATATAAAAACTTTAAAAATAAGATATGAATGCTTTTGTAAATCTTAAAAAATCATGTTTACAGTGGTATGCTGAAAAAAGATTACTACATCAGTCAAGGCAATCTCAGGCAAAATCAGTAATCTGAAGTCTGCTTCAATGTACAATTTATTCTCCTTCCCCCCCTTTCTCAAGATTAAACAGGAATAAAAATAGGTGTCTACCATAGAATTTTTTGGTCTGATTTAAGTCAATTCATACAAATAAAATTTAATAATCAGGGTTTCAGGTTGGTGTAAGTTGGCAGGCATCACAAGGAATGTGCATTTTTATTTATATAAAAACAACCTAACATAACAGAGATGAGGCACTGCATGCAGTCAGACAAGTCTGGGTCACAAGCTTTCATGTCTTTGGAAGTCATTTCACTCCCCTGAGCCCCAGATTCCTCATCTAGGAGGAGGTTAACAAACACCTAACAAGGTTCTTCTAAGGATGAGGAAAAAAATCTATATGTTCTGGAGCACAACAGATACAAGTGATCTCTCCTCTATTTTGGGGGGAGCAGAGAAGTGTAGTCATGGGTAGGGGCTGAGTGGCTAAGGATAAAGCCTTAGGAATGAGATCAGCAGAATGTGAGAGACTGGTTCAAATGCTGGCTCAGCCACGTATTAGGTAAGTTTTCCAACCATAAACTAAAGACCACAGCACTTGCCTTACAGAATTCTCTATACTGGGATGTCGCACAAGACTGAGGTGATGGAGGCAGAGCATTCCCGTGGAGCCAAACACCTGGCAGGCACTTCCTCACTGGCAGTTACTACTATGTATTAAGGGTGAAGAATTGATGACTTCCGATTTTGAGAAAAGTGATCACAAGACTATTCCCAGGAAGCACTTTTTGAACTATGTGTAAATTCACTTTAAAACCATTCTATTCTTCTTCAACTTCTACAGCAGCAGAAAAAACTCCTCCACTGGAGCTTTCTGTGCCCACTTAGGAAGGTTATGTACTGTCATCAACCCAGAAGTCTTGGACACACACATGGCTACTCAACTCTTGAAAATGTGGCTAGTACAGCTGAGGAACTTGATTTTTAAATGTAATTTTAATTTCCTTACGTTTAAATTTAAGTGGCCACATGTAATTACCTTTTGGACAGTCCAGCACGCCACTAAAGTCTAATAAGATTATAAAGAAGTTATGTATACACTAGTGGATAAACTTTTCTTTCTTGGTGGGGCAGGGAGGCCAGAGGGAGAGGGAGAGAATCTCAAGCAGATTCTGTGTTGAGTGTGAAGCTCTATATGGAGCTTGATCTCACAACCCCAAGATAATAACCTGAGCCAAAACCAAGAGTTGGATAGTCAATTGACTGAGCCACCCTGGCGACCCATGAACATTTCTCTTTTTAACTGAATGATCGTTGACATGTGATAGTAAATTAGTTTCAGATGTTCTATTACTCTACCATTACATACACACTACAAAACATTGACCAACACAAGTGTATTACAATATTATTGACTAGATTACCTATGCTGTACATCCCTGTGACTTGATAAACTTTTAAGTCTATCTTGAAAAATGGTCTTCCCTATTTTTCCCCCAACCAATCTATAATTTAAAAATATATTTTATCAATTCATTACTCTGATAAATAATATATATTTAAAACTAAATTAAAATTCTTTATCAGGCACACAAGAAATCTCTACCTTAGCACTTGGCTATCTAGAGGCTGCTTTAAACTTCCAGATCGTCTAAAAATTGCTTTAATATTAATTATTATTTTATATCTGAACTTAAACATAATCAATACCAGTTGATACTTATTAAGCACTTGCTGGATGCCAAGAACTGTGCTACAAAAAAAAAAAAAAAAAAAAAAAAAGGAACTGTGCTACATGTTTATATATAGTACTGCTAATTCTCAAAACTATCTTGCAAGGCAAGTAATATCTCTATCTTCATGAGGCTTGGAGAGAGCAAGTAACTTAACAAATATCATAAACTGGTAACTGAATCAGGTTTAAACCTATGGTTGACTCTCCAAGACCTGATTTTTTTTTCAAATATCATTTTTTAAACTGCATTTTCCCAGACACTGTTGGATAAAATTCCAGTCAAATAAGTACTTTCAGTATCAAGTGTTCCCCCCCACCCCCGGCCCTATGGGTAGTAATTGATAGTGATATCATTTACTAGTGAGAAATGAGAAACATGGAGTGAGAAACATGGAGTATTTTAGGCCCAAAATACACAGTAATTCAAATGGGTAAAATTGATCACAAATGAAAAGATATATCTAAAATCAGAGTAGCAAAATGTCCTTAAGGAAGGACCAATTCATAGTCAGAATTTAGGGAATAAGTCATCCAGTCTACTGACAACCAACTGTAAATTAAAGTGATTAAAGGGGTATTTAAACTGACATTTTTATAATTACTTAAATCTTTAAAAAAGACTAACAGCCTCCAGTTTATTAAAAGTCTAATTTTAGATGTATACAAGTGAAAGTTAATGACTTTACTTTCAAGTTAACTTAAAATTTAAGATGGTGTTAAAATATCATATATTCCCAAATAAAACTCAATAGTGTAGTATTTTAATTACTGAATCTTAATATTTTAAGTTTCTGTAAATATTTCATAATAATCCTTTACTAAAAAATTAAAACTTAAAAATTTACCTACAGAAACAGCTTTAACCAAATATATTGTACATACTGTGAAAAATACAAATACATAATCTGATGAAAACTGTTCAGTGCTGATTAGAATTTTTAAAAGTTGAAGTTCATTTACTCATAATTAATTCTCTCTTCTCCAAAGAGAGAAGAGAAAACCTGGTATTTAGATCTCAACGCTAAGAATTAATTGACAAAAATAGAGTTTCCTAGTTTCAAATGCTCATCTAATTTCTGCAAGGGAGTAAAGCAGATAATAAAAAATACTAACTTTTCTTTTAAAGACCTAAATGAAGGGGGATACTAGGAATTAAGTTAACTCCAGGTTTTTTCATAGTTCAGCAATATCTGGAAGATGGTACACACCAACTGTGTGCCCAACACACTCCTCCTTGGTGTCTGACTATGAAGGTCTGGCTTGGGTAGGTTGGGGAGATGGCAGCCCCTCACTGAGATCGGGGACTCAAAAGAGGAAAAGTAGACCTTGCAGAGAGTAAGAGGAGAGGGAAGTTCTACTTTTGACATGTTGTGTTTAAGGTGTTTGAGCAACATGCACAGTTGTGTGAAGGTCTAGGGCTTAGATCAATGCTGTGGCTCTAGCCCAGGCCCGGGCACCATCAGAACCTAGAAGGGGAGGGTGGGAAGACAAAGAAACCTTGGGAAGACAAAGAAACCTTCTGCAACACACGTTTATTAAAGGGATGGGGACAGAGGAGGAGCCTAAGGTGCAGCCAACAGAGAAACAGAGTCTGCAATGTCTTAGAAGTCGAAGGAACAGTTTCAAGGCAAAGGAGTCAAAGGCTTCAGAAAGATCTAACCGTAGGCTGCAGAGTAGTCCCTGGATTTAATAAAGAGCTCGTTCCTTATCAACACCAGGAACAGCTGTGGTGTCGTGCTGGCTGCAGAAAGCTGAAGAGTGAAGGACACACATATTGTGAATGTGCAGGAGGGCATTACTTTAAGCAGCAGACTGTCAGGTGTGTATGCACGCATGCATGCGCCTGTAGTGGGGACTAGCAGAAGCAGAGTCAAAGTTCTGTTTTGTTTTTAAGAGATTATGGGGAAGACCTGCCCATCAGTGGTTAGTTCTGAAAAGTGTGAACTTTTGTTCCTACGCAAAACCTCAAGAGTGCCTTCTCTGTAGCTTTACAGGAGGCTGATCCTTGTTCTGAGGGTAGAAAGTCAGATCAGAAGCTCCTGGGGGGGGGGGGGGGGGCTCAGGCAGTGAAGCTTCTGCTTTTGGCTCAGGTCATAATCCCGGGGTCCTGAGATCGAGCCCCGTGTGGGGCTCCCTGCTCTGCAGGGGCCTGCTGCTCCCTCTCAAATAAGTAGAAATCATTTAAAAAAAAAAAAAAAAGTCAGACTAAACATTTCCCATCATTTCCTTTCACAGGTACTGTTACAGAAATCGAGGCACTTAGGAAATATGTAGGTCACATTCTCATAGATTTGTTTCTACTGACACCTCCTGAACCACCAAGCCTACCATAAATACTTTTCAATGCATTTCACCAGCAACAAATCCATGAACCAAAAAATGGTTTGGGTTCACAACTGCCTTAATTTTAACACTGGTCTCAAGTTCTCTAAAGGAGCTGCAAAGGATGAAACCATATACCCTTTTAATCTATTATCTCCTATGTCAACTCAAATGAAAAGATTAAAAATTCTCACAAGCAAGAATATCAAAGGAAAAGGATCTCTAATCAGTTTCTTTTAGGACATTTACAACACACACCACGTAATTATCCAGTATGTGAAGATGAATGACACCAAGTCACTTAAAGCCAACAGCTCAATCATCTTCAGCTTCTCAGTGCATGTGGGGAGGGGGAGGCGTGAATTCAACCCCATGTGACATGGTTTACATGCGCCCCTTCCACATCAACCTCACTCACACTGCACAGCACAAAATACCTATAGCTGTTCCCAAAGCCTGCACGTGGTCTACACTCTGGTCCCACCTACCCCGGCCACTTTCAGCCTTGAGTCCATGATCTTTGCTAAACAAAGTGGGCACGTGTACTACAGTGGGTTCAGGTGTGGTTCACCAGACCCAGAGCATCTCCCTCTGGGAGTTTGAAAGACTGCAGAATTTATTTTTCAGTATCTGAAAAATTAAAGCCCTGCTTTAATTTTAGAGATTATTAAAATGGTAGGCACATTTTCACTCAGAATACTCCTAATATCTAAAGTGGGATTGAATTATGGACGTGGACAGGTACAATAAAACCCAAATCAGAAAGTTACTGCCTGTTACTCTAACCATTTTTAGCTTAGAGGCCAGGTTCTACTAAAAAGCGGAGCTTCCATTATGAACAAAGTATTTCCATGATTTTTATGAGCAGAAAATAATTGAGGCGACTGTTAAAATAGCCATAACGCGGAGAGAGAGTCACTCAGTGACTTCTGGCACCCAAGGACAGCAGACACTCAGGTCACTGGCTTCCCCACCCAAAACCATTCACAAGCCCTTACAATGATGGCCGGAGAGAGAAAATGACCAACCAACAACATGAAGACAAGAAGAGGAAAACTGGGTTTTCCAGTTTCCCCTCTTAAGATGCAGGTCATCCCACAAACACGTCCCAATTGCTCTGCTTGCAATGCTGAATCAGGCACAAATGGTTTCACATTGATAGGATAAAGCTCCAAAAAAGAAAACATTTTAACAAAGTTCATACTGAGTCTGTTAAATCTGTAAGGAATTTTTCTCTTACCTACTACAAACATGATCTATAAGCAGAGACACAGAATCTAGATTATTGTCAAGTTTGGTATTGTGATATAGGCACCGGTCCCTTTGTAGCTCCACCGCCTGCCGCAGGAGAGTCTGTAAACGCCGTGGAGGAAGCATCACTGATGGTGGTAAATATGCTTTAAGAGAAGACATTTTTAAGAAGAGAGATAAAAATAAAAATTAGAAGACCAAGACAGTACAAACTTTCATTTAAGACACCTGCTCCACTTTTGCTGCCCTTGCCCTCAAGTATTACATCTCTCAGAGCAGTGGCAGGCAAGGAGACACAGTATGAACCTTAGGAGTATTTGTCAGCAGCTACAGCTATGTGGCCACAAAATGGAGCAGATCCAAGGGCTCCAGTCTGTATGTGAATTTCCAAAAACAAAAACACAAAGCAAAAAAATAAAAAATAAAAAAATTTAAAAAATCCCAAAACTCCCACTACTAACAAAATCCCCCAAAAAGTCAATGAAGAGAAAATCTGAGGATGACTGTGTCCCAGTGGGAGACTGAGCATCACTAAAAATGTAAGAGACCTCCACTTCACAAAGGGCAAGCCAACATGTTGAAACAGGTTCCAGCTCCCATCAACTTGCTTCTAATGCCAAGGATCCCGTGAAAATTCAGGGCATGATGGTGTTTTGATCCTGAAATCAATCTATTCTAATTCTTCCATGCCTCGAACCTCCCTAACCACACAATTTTCTGACTTTTTAGGATCTCTACTCTCATACCTCAATATGGAACATGGGATAACATGATTTAATCTGAGAAGGAAGAAAGATCTTTTCTATAAAAATGTGGCAAAAATAAAACCCCTACTCTAATTTGGATAATACATATAACATATGGGGGGGGGGAGGACATTTTACTTAAATCTGGTTAAAAAAAAATTTACTTAAACTTGGGCTTTCCTATTGAAATCAACAAATATTGAAACACTTTTCGTTTATGTTTCTGGTTTATATTTTCTTTTTCCCTGAAATCGCAGCATTTCTCCCCCAAACAAAACCTTAACAGGAGCATCATGGCATAACACAAATGAAGGGAGA
The DNA here is from genome assembly GCF_003254725.2 of Canis lupus dingo. Taxonomy (NCBI): domain Eukaryota; kingdom Metazoa; phylum Chordata; class Mammalia; order Carnivora; family Canidae; genus Canis; species Canis lupus. Next base: position 39,660,134 of record NC_064249.1, on the reverse strand, counting down.
ACTGCTTTGGGACCTGTGCTCTCTGCCCCGACTCCAGGGGAGGCTAGCTGCTTCTCAGGCTCAATGGCAGGGTTTGGAAACCTTTGGTTGAAAGGGCTTCTTTTAATGGCTTTTCCCTTCTTTCCTATATAACTACTCCCTCCTCACTGAGGGTATGTCTAGACACAAGATTTCCTGATCAATTCATAGTTATCTATTTCTAATTAAGAAAAAACACAGAAACACCAGAAAGTAAGACTCTTACTCTGCAGTTTGTCCAGCAGTTTGGATCGGGAAGCTGTTCCTTTGCCTTCCCATTCTGCTTTTGCACGTAAGTCTTCTGCATGGCTACACATCAGATACCTTAACACAGAACAGAGAAAGCAACAAATATCAAACCCTTTCCTTGGATTAAACATTAACTGAAAAATACCGATCATATTTTTACTAAGAAATATATATAAGTCCTTACTAAGAAATATATCGAGAAATTTCTACAATGGACCCAATCCATTAATACACCTGGTATCTGGATATAATTACTAATATGTAATACAACAATAATAGCAAGATATATAATGTTACTGTCATGACATCTTCTTATCTGTTAGTAGAATACATTCCCACGCTTGTTATCATATGTAGTTATATACTGTAGCTCTTACTGCTTGCCAGTCTCGGTCCTAAGCACTCCACATGTAAGACTTTATTGAACACAGGTCGCAATCCTGTATGAAGCAAGCACTGGCACTTTATTTTCACAAATGAAGAACCCAAGGCACAGAAAGCCTCAGTAACTGACTGAGGGTTACAAGGCAAAAAAAATGGGGGATATGAACTCAGGCATTTTTAACTGCAAAACTTGCTCTTAATTACTATGCTAACTGAACTGCTTCTCAGTAGTAAAATAAAACTCCCCCCAAAACTCCAAATAAATTTAAAAAAACCCTCAAAGATATTTACACTAAGTTAATTAAACAAAAACAACATACCTTCAAGAGTTTATCATAAACGTCACTCAAGAAATGGTATAATTGGATAATCATCCTTGGGTCATCCTGTGAAAGGTATTGAGATCCCAAAGTGGAGACTTAGGGAACTGTTTCATTACTCACTAATATGTGCCAAAGGAGGAATAATGCTAAAGTCATGGATTCTGGAGAATACATGAGGGCCCCCTGCTGGAAGTGTGACCCTGACCTCGTTCTTCTCAGAAGAACTGGCTTTAAAAGTAAAAGAAGTGAAAGCATGATTCAGACATGGAGATGAGACCTGGCAAGTAACTCTCCTGCTACTCTGTCTGATACTCTGTTCTTGGATTCATTCTTCTAACTTGTAAAAAGGGTATTAAATAGGGAAGTGAGGATTAACGAAGATGGGTATGTGAAGTACTTGGTCCATTAGCTGGTATACACGTAGAGCTTAATAAGTGATAAGAGCTGATGTGAGCATCATCTTCTATTTTTCTTGGCTGCATGAAGCAAACCGTATTCAGCACTAAGTTCCTTGCCTCTTACCCAAGAGTAGAACCACCTGCTGTCTTGCTATTTAGTATATGATGTCTTAACCGAGGAGAACTTCGTTTTAATAGCAAGAATAACTGGCCTCAAAATACCCTATTGCAGAATTATCGGTTTCTAGAATAAAATTTATTATCCATAATTTTTTTTAAGTTTTTTTTTTTTTTTTTTAATTTACTCATAGAGACACAGCTAGAGAGAGCGGCAGAGACACAGGCAGAGGGAGAAGTAAGGAAGCATGCAGGGAGCCCGATGTGGGACTCGCTCCCGGGTCTCCAGGATCATGCCCTGGGCTGCAGGCGGCGCTAAACCGCTGCGCCACCGGGGCTGCCCTATTATCCATAATTTTATGGAAAAATTGCTCACTTTTAAAATTCTGCAAAAAAGACTTAATGATTGATTCTGCTGTCCCTTTTGAAAATACACATTATACCTTAAGGTTTCAAATGAAGGTCTGTTTATGGGAAGCTGTGTGGTGTAACTGAAAGTATGCTGGGCCAGTAGGAAGAAAGCCTGGGTCCTCATGAGAACTCTGCATCTGGCTGTCTCTGGGCCATTCCCTTATGGGAAACGAGCAAAGGGCACAGCGGGTGAAATTCACTTTAGAATAAAAACTATGTGATTCAGTTATATGTTCTGTTACCAGAGCAAGACAAAATTCATCATGTGAACGGTCTTTGAGTGACACAGAAATCAGACCCCTTATCAGAGAGGTAAACAGAACAAGGCCAGCTGTCAAGTATGACCCAGCAAAGTACCCAGCACACTGCACTGATGCAGATGCAGTGAGTGAGGACCAAGGACTCTGCTGAGTCAAACCAGGCTTGCAATCCTGGCTCTCCACTTTATTAGTTCTATCGTGGACTGGTTACTTCACTTCTCCAAGGTTCTGTTCCTTTTTCTCGAAAACCCTAAAACGAACTCTACACCTCTTTGGGTCTATCGTTTTTGTCCATTATTTTGTATCTGAAAACTCATGTGTTAATGTTGTTCTAGAGGCCGGGGGCCATATCTACCATATAATAAAAAATGCTATGAAGGAAAAAATTAAAAACAATAATGTGACAGAGAACGCCTGGTGGATGGTTTTAGGAGGACATTTGGGCGGGGACCAGAGCACCTAGGAACCAGGTATGGGAAGATTAGGGGAAGAACATTTACGATAGAGGGTAGAGGCAGTGAGCGGCTTGGCCAGATAAGGAACAGCAAAAACATTAATGTTGCTAGAGTAAAGAAGAAAGAAAAAGATGGTGGGCAAGGGTCAGGGTCTCTGCGGGCATGAGCAGAGATTCTAGAACTTAATGGTGCTAGAAAGCCAGTGGGAAGTTTTAAGAAAGGGAGAGAAGTGGCTGAGTGTGTGGTTTTACTTATGTATTTATCTGGCTGCTGTGTGAAATCTCTGTCATTAAGGGAGTGAAAATGAACTCAATGGGACTCATGAGGAGGCCACTCGCATATTCTGGGAGAGATGTTTATGGATAAACTAGCAGAGAGGTTGTGAGTTGTGGAGATGGAGAGAAATGGACAAACCTAGTTATGTTTTAGAGTTGGGCCAATACAGGTCAGAGTTAAAATATTTAAAAAACGCAAGGATAAGGTTTGATGTTTGTCTGAGATGGGAAAACTGGGAGGAGCAGGTAGTGGGGAACGGTGGGAGAAGACAACTGGATTGGAGAACCTCACTGTGACACACATCTCTGAGACACTCAAATGGAGACTGTCAAGGAGGCTAGGAGACCCATCACACTGGGAAATGGGGGGGGGGGGGACAGCCTCCAGCATAGACACGCATAGACACGGCATGTGAGGGTGCAGCACAGAACGAGGTGACCTGGTGGGGTGTTGTGGACACAAAACAGAAGGGAGGTGCAGATCCAAGGCCTCAGCCCCTGGACATGGGAAGAACGGACATGAGGATTGAGGGACACTGTGTACAGGAAACGCATGGCAAGGATCTGGGGCGGGACAAGCATGCATTATGGAGAACGTCTGACAAGGTACACTGGAAGCATCACTGCTTACTGTCTGCACAGAGGATTACCCCACAGGGTTTTTACAAGACTATGACACGGCGGTATGTATTTCTTCTTTCTTTCACCCACTTAAGTATCTCTCTAGTCTCCTATGGGACGCTTCCGAGGAGGACACAAGTAGCTCGAACATGTTTCAATGATTGTATCCAGACAAACAGCATCCAAGGATTTAGCAATGTTCTCATCTTGGAGGAACAGGCACTCTTGATAAAAATGACAGCCCCTCAGCCACCCTGGAGTTAAGAGCTGAGCGTCCTTACCCACTGAGGACGTGAATGCGCTCTGTATTGTACTTCAGGGGTGTCAACTCGCAGCGCAGAACCTGAAGCGCCTCCAGGACCTTGCCATCCTCCAGGTATTCTAGGTACTTCTGCTGCAGCAGCAAAAACTTCATCCTCTGACATGACAGAAAGCAGCAGTCAGGGGAAAGAAGTTGATGGAAGTTTCAGAAAATGTTTGTTCCTAAACAGAACAGTAGAAACCATTCTACTACGCCCTTGGAAAATAACTTCTTACAAAGCTTTAAGAGGACTCAAGATATTTTGGTTTAATAGAGTCATAGATTAAACATGACTCTGCTCAATTCCACATCTTAATAAAACTCTGCTTTGATGAATCATCTCAAATTAGGTAAGACTATTGGTGACCAAGGCATCAACAGAGGAAAAAATGAACTCTGCCCTTAAAACATTCACCTAGAATTTTATTTCTTATGTGAAAACTCAGACGGAATTTGTTTTTAAAGTGTGACTTTTATAACAAGGCATTACGGGGTTTTATATAACAAGTTTTGAAGAGATGGCAGAAAAACCGGTTAATGGAAAAATTATTTAAAAATGACGTGCCAGGACAAGTAGATGGGAAAGCACAACTAGAGCGGAAGTGTTAGGCCTGGCTCATAGGGAGTACGAAGAGCTGTCCAGCAGAAGGACTGGAGGTCCAGGTGCAGAGTAGGCTCGAGGGAGCCTGATGGACCTGCTCTCGCTAGGATGTTTATGACAGAAGGCTGAACCGAGAAATCTGCAAAAGGAGGCAATCTGTGTGTGTGTGCTGGAAACAGCCTGATCACTGGTGCGTTTAACTATGGGGCACACAGTTAGGATCAGCTCTTTTCTCCCAAAAAAGGAGAGAGCATTTCCAGCTCACTGGGAAGCACATTCACATTTAGTTTTTCTCTGAAATATGTTTGGCTTTAATACTTTATAATGTCCCTTTACTCTATCACTGTACTTTTAACTGGAGAGCATCAATAGTCATAATCTTTGCAACTTTTCTGCTAGAGGAGAGAGATGCTTAGGAGCATCAGGCTGAGAGTTTTTCCACAATAGAAGACCACTGCTTGGAGGGACTCTCATCATACTGCTACCTGCGGCTCTGGAGCAAGCCGATTGCCGCAGGTGCAAAAGTCCGTAGACAGAAAATGCCAGTCATATTTAGAGACCCCAAGGAATACAGTGGTAAAGATGTTAAACCTACTTAAAAAAAAACCAAACGACAGCTTTTTCTTCCTCAGTAAGAGGCTTACTTTGAACACATTAAGTATGTCTATACTGCTGTCCAAAAAGGGTGCAGAAATGATAATTTCTTTACAAAATTAAGAATACCATGAACTTCTCTACAAGACTGTCCATTAGGGAGTATTAGAAGAATGGTATACCTACAATCCTCTAAAAAATGGTTTCTAGAGAAAGTAAACAAAACAAACCCTGTCACAGAAGTTAGGTCTACATTTAAACACATCTTTTATAAGACGCATTGCCTATGTGTGGTGATTATCTAAACTTAAATCTGTAACTAAAGAACAACAGGAAAAATTTCAAACTCTAAGATAAGCTCCTGTTAACTCTAGAAAAACTACACCTACCAAATTTTACACATCCAGTTAGAGTGACTAGTGAATGCTTCAGAAACAGATCAGTTACCAATAGGCCCTGGAAAGTGTGTTCTTGCACAGGGAGCCCAAAGTCAACCTTTATTATGTTAAATAAAAAAACACTCTCCATGTCCATCAGGTGACAAAAACCAAAAGACTAAATAATATAAAAATCAAAGGATTTTATATTTGAGGTTATATTCTCACCATTTTATTTTCTGAAAAAGACTTCCACTCTTTATGAAATGTAGAGTTTATATATTTCCATTTGCTGATACTGCCACAGTTTCGTTTCACATAGTGTTTCTGATTCAAACTTGAGAATCACGTTTAGTTGAACAATTTTTTTCATTTAAATTAATGCCACGTGGAACTGGCCAGTATCTGTACTTGATTTCTCTACTAACTTTTCTTGGCAACTGGAAATTTGGAGAAAATTACTTTTTATTTTCTGGGGTGTCAACTGTGAGGTCCTAGGCACATCCCCCATTCCAATGTGTGTAGGGACAGTGCCCCAAGCGCTATTTCCCCCTTATTTTCCCACCAAGATCCTGATAGAACGTGCTACTGTCTTTCTATGGGGCAGGGGTGGGGCCAGAGAGGACAGCAGAGGGAAAACTGTGAGAGAAGCCCACACAAACACATAATTCTGGATATACATGGCATGCTATAAAGGTAGGGCACAGACATTTTTCTATGAGTCATTTTATCCAGATTAAAACAAAGAATATCCTCAAATGGATACCGAATCCTCGTAGTATGCATGGCAACTGACAGGCTACTGGCTAAGCACAGCTAGAGATCTGGTTGAAAGAGATGTTTATTTTTCTAAAACCCAGTTCAATTTGTATTTGACACATATGATAAGGAAGGAGAGTAAAACTGCATTTTACTTTCCAAAATTTAAAGCACGAAAATGTAAACACAATTTCAAGAAAATAAACATCTTTCACAAATGATGTCAATTATTTACTGAAAAAGTTTAAAAAAAAAAATCAAGCAAATTTGCTGAGGGTAGGACAGAGCTTTATGAACTTTTTTTTTTTTTTTTTTAAAGATCAAGATCACAAACTTCTTAAATGAATAAAAAAAAGCTTTTCTGAGAAAAGCTGAGAAGGGCTGAGAAAACAAACTGCCCTTTAGATCTCCTCCCAGCTCCTAAGGAGACCTCTGTGACAGATTACTTCTGGTCTCTGGTAATTTCCTAGCATCTCCAGGCACAGGGTGTGTGTCTGTCTCTTACTGTCCAGTAGGACTGTGAGACAGCTCTACAGAGTAGATCCTGCTGTTGCCCCATGCCCCCACCATCCTACCCAGTACTGGGATGCTGGATCCTCTCTCTCCTCCTCCCACCTAACCGTACTGAATTCCATGCGAAGGAAAAGTCAGAAGCCGTGCAGTCTGGTTATTCAGGGTGGCCTCTAGCTAACTCAGGAGTGGTTCTGACTAACTCTGGAATAAGGTTATAACCAAGTTGTATCAATTAAACCATGACTCAGAGGAAAGGGGAAATGAGTTCTATTTAAATCATGGCTTTCAAAGCTCTATTTAACTTTAAAAAACAGTAATTAATTTCTGTTCATGAAATTAGCATTTGAACACTTTTCTTAAACACATTTCTATTATACTATAAAAATTTTAGACAGAGAGGGGTTTCCCATGTTACTGGCTTCTCCTACCTACCCAAACTCCTCGGATGTGGCAAAGCACATCTGAACCAAAACTGAAAACTGTTGATTGAGGAGCTCATTCTCCAGAAAATCCAGAGCAAATTCTGTTATTGCTGATATCATTTGACTGGAAACCATTAAAAAATATGGAGGGTAGGTGGAGAGAACAGAGTGTGGATTGGGTCAATAAAAATATACAGGCTTAAAAAGTAAAATAATAATTTTAGTCTCGATTAAGTCATCAAATGTGTCTGGGCATACAATTAAAATAATTATGTTTTAAAAAGTCCCAAATAGTTGTCTTCTATGGTATTATTATAACTATGCTTGGATTGGGTTCTCTTCTGGAGATGCAGTGGGAGAGGAGTAAATCTGAACACAAACTAGAAGGGTGAACAAAAATGCTGAACTGAATCATAAACCTGGAGCCCCTTTCTTTGTACAAATACCTAAACAGTTTGACGGTGTGAGGCTCAGCCAATGACTTAACCTTCATCTTTTACTAGATGCTGTAATATTCTATAGACTTAAGAGGCTGTAAAAAGAAAGGCCTCTTCCTCATTATCTACAATTCCCTCTCTTGAGTTTACACGTTGCTTCTAATGAAGCTTTCAAGTGAGATAGTCATAATCTTAAATCCAACACAGAAGCCCCACATATCTATAAACAAGTAAGAAAAAATAGGAGGTGACCTATCTAAATTTTTACTACTCAATTACAAATACAATTTGAAGTGAAGCTTTAAAAAAGGCAAAAACAATTCTCCCAAAACTCACACACTTATTTTTTGTCTTTATTTTAGGGCCATCTTCCGTTGTGTCAGAGCTAATAATTTATGAGAAACTGCTCAATTAAAATACACTTGAGTTTTTTCTTTTAAACCCCAAACACATTGATTGGGAAAAAATTTCATTATTGGAAAATTTATAACCTTTTAAAAGTAAGTGTTTTGTTTATTTTAGCTTCTGTGTTTTCATTTTTAATATTTAGCATGGAATTAATCATTCTATGAGTTAATTTATCATTAAAATAATGATTCCAAAGTAAAGATTTTAGTTTTTAAATATTTACTGAAAGCAAAACTATATATCCTACATCATCAATTTAATCTGTATTTGTTCACTCTTGTTTGCACCTTCAACTTGCCTGAAGTCCATTCTCTAGGATTATATATCATTATATAAAATCATATCACGAATTTGAAAACTTCTGTATTTAAGATTCTCCTCCTCCCCGCCGATCCCCCCAAAAAAAGAAACAAGAGGCTGTGGTAGGTTTATAGACAAAGGCAGCAAGATTAATGTTTGACCCAATTACAAAAATAAATAAATAAATAAAACAAAACAAAACAAAAAAAATAAAAAGGTAACAGTAGTCATTTACTAATATTTAACAAACAGCTGGTTTCCCTACTTGACTTCCTATTGGCCTTCTTTCCCTCCCCCACCAGACAGGAAACTGCTTTTGACAACAAATGAATCAGCTAGAAGTTAAAAGGCCAGTAGCCAGCAGCTGATTCTTCAGGGTTTCCAATCACAAGCACTTAGAAAAACTGATCCCCCTCCTCTCCTGACATCTACAGAAGAAATAAAGCCTATCACTATAAAGGATTCGTTGAGACTGATGAAAGAAGTGAACAGGTTAGCCTACTGAACTGATCTTGTGGGGGAAATAAGGGCTGTAACAGAGCCCAAAGGTCCAATCTGCACACAAACCCTCCACCAGAGTGATGCACATTAGACACACTTTGACACTGTCCCTGCACACAACTGGAATGCAAGAGTGGAAAATGGTGAGCACACCAAAGGAGCTGCTTTGAATCAACTGCCATTTCCGAAGATTAAAAAAAAAAAAACAAAAAAACAAAAACCCAAAACAGGACAATTAACGTTATCAGCTATTTCAGGCTATAGGATACACACACATCCAAATATGTTTCCTCTGCCAGCACATTCAGTATAAATAGTGAAAGTATAATTTATCTTTGATTCCATAAATATAAAACTGCTATTAACACACTGAAAGCATGAAAATGTTTCAATTAATTTCTAGAAGCTTAATTATAAAGTAGGTTCAAACGACACATTTACTAAACATGATTTTAAAAACACAGAACTCAAAAGTTTAAAAAGTCAACACTCATCCTAGTTTATAAACTTAATTATGCAATTTAACTACTTTTAGGTCTTATCTTTTATAAGAGGCAGAAGCCTGAAACTATCAATAACCTACTAAAATAAGCATGAATGTGAAACTAAGAACAAAAGTGTATTTACCACAATTATTCCCAACAACGTTTGAGAGATTTCAAGTGCGCCTCTTACCACAATAGCATGAGGAGAATGCACTAAAGGCTTTAGTTCATTCAGGTCATTTTCTGCCTGCAAAAATTGGCATAAAGAAAAACAGAAGTGTCACAACATGCACATTCAAATATATAATTTTAGCAGCAGTCACACAGCTCTATATGCCCTACTTTACCTTATCCCAGTCTCCTTCCATGACATGATTTCGGAATTTGGTAGCAGAAGGATGTTCTAAACGACATCCTGACTCTTGCATGAGGAGATCAACAGTCTGGCTGCAGGAGAGATACAGTGTAAAAAAGACCTGGCCAACTTGTAGGATTTACTCTTCTAAATAAACTAATGTCCATAAAAACAGTTGCAAAAGTTTTCAATCTAACCTCATGATGGAGAAAAAAGAAATCCATAGTTTGTTTTTTTTTTTCTGTTTTGTTTTGTTTTTTACTGTGCTTGGCTCCACAAACTTGCATTTTTAAATGGCCACCTTTATGTAGTTTTATCTAGTCAAGTCAAAGTCTTGAAACCAGAATCAAAAGTTCTTCCAATTTTTACCATGTAATGCCTCAGAAGTTTAGTGAAGTATAAAATCTCCAAAAACATATTGTAACCAAGTGCTTAAATAAATAAAAACCAGGATCTGCATACTGATGTTACAAAGTCTCAAAAGACAGAAATTGTTAGCTCCAGACAAGGTGATAGAGAGGACCTGGGTTAGGGAAGGGCCTTACATCCAGGCAGTTATGTTTGTTCAGAAATTCTACTAGGTCAACCTTTAAAATTAAAATAAATCCAGCATCAAAAATCACTCTCTTTCTCTCTATACTAAAAATAGCAAATTTACTATGGTGTAGGTTCCAAACAGTCACGAGTTATTTCCTCCTGCTGCTGTCAGCTTGCTTCTTGTCTCGGTAACATGTTCTGTTAGCATTTACAAAAATCTGTTTTCATAAGAATCCTTTTCCTTGGGGAACAAAGTGAAATCTTTCTAATATGTGTTTCTCCTTGAGAGCTGAAGAGATTTATCAAACGCAGTTTTTCTCATCGGGCATTCTGATACCTAAGATTCCTTATCAGTTTTCTATATTTGTGTTTACGTCTCAACGTTTCCTTTCTCAACTGTTTTTTTTTTTTCAGCTAAACAGTGTGATGATCTGCCAGAGAATCAAAATACTTAAGTCACTTTTTGAAAGTGCTCCCCTCCCCCGCCTCCCCCCCACCCCCCCCCCAGAACAAATCTATAAACCCAAACGTACATTTGGGCTGGCCCAAGGGGCTTATTTTGGCCTGTGCGTTGAAGCCAGGAGATGGACTGTTGCAGGGTTCGCCCTGGTCTCATCTGGTTCTGCTCCATCCCCCCTCAGGACTGCAGGGCACTCCCACCGATCCTACCTTCCACCCCCCCCACTCCCCCCCCCCCCCAGCCGGTTTTCCTTTGTGTCCACAAAACGGTGGATTTAGGCCAAGGTCGCTGCCTATCCCTTCACCTACACCGAGGGGCTCGAGGCCACCGACGCTGCAGGTCGCCGGAGCAGGGGCTCCTTCGGCGGGCGTCCCCCTGGGTTGGTGGTAGGCCCCTGGGCCGCGCGCCGGGACCTCCAGCGACACCCACAGCCACAGCGTATCTCCCTCGCTCCCTCGCTCGCTCGCTCCCATCACGTTTCTTCAACAGCCTCCTTCCAAATTCTCCCAGCCCCTCCGTTCCCATGAACACTTGTAGGCGACTGTGTCCCCTGATTGGTGGTTGGCCTGGCTTGTCTGTCATAGTTGGGGGTGGGGAGGTGTCCCACAAAGATGCCTCCGAGATACACTCGAAAAACAAATCCTCCGAGGTTCATTATTCGCGGCGGCTCGAGCGCGCCCCTCCCCCACCGGAGACGCACTCCCGCATCCGTCTTTATTGACAGACAATCGGGCTCCGAAGGTGTGCGGGCCGAGGGCAAGGTCCGGGCCCGCGGGCCTTCCCGGGCCGGCCCAGCTCGCCGGCGCCCTCCCCCCACGCGGCCTCCGGCCCTCGGCCCGTCCGCACCGGCCGCCCGGGAGGGACACTTACTTGAGCCCTAAGCCATTCAAGTGCTGTCCTATTAGCCTAATGACATCCTCGTCCGACTGCGAGAGCCGCTTCTTCTTCTTGAGGCTGCTGCCCAGCTCCGGGGTGGCGGCCGAGGCGGCGGCGGCGGCGGCGGCGGCGGCGGCGGCGGCGGCGGCCGAGGCGGCGGCGGCGGCGGCGGCCCCGCCGGGGACCCCGTTATTGACATTCAGGCTGTTGCTATTGTTGCTGGCGGCGGAGGGGGCGGCGGGCAGCAGCCCGTTGGCGTGGGCTAGGTCCCCCGCGGACGACGACGACGACGGGGACGACTCCCCGTTCTGGGCCGCCAGGCAGGCCAGCTCCGGGGTCTGTCCCTGGCCCCCGCCGCCCCCTCCGCCGCCGCCGCCGCCGCCGCCGCCTCCTCCTCCTCCTCCTGCCCCGTTGGCCTGCATGATGCTGCCGCTGACCAGGCTGTGGCCGCTACTCCGGTGCGGGGCGGCGGCGGGGACAGCGGCCGGGGGCAGTCCCACCACCACCAGCACGGAGGAGGAGGAGGAGGAGGACGACGCCGAGGACGAGGCCGAGGACGGAGGGGAGAGGCCTGCTCTGCCTGCCGAGGCCCCGGGCTCTCCTGCTCCCTCCGCCGCCGAGGCTCGGGGTTTCTTCCGCGGGGGCGGGGAGGCTCCGCCGGCGTCCGAGTCGGAGGAGGAGGAAGCGGAGGCCAGAGTTTCCTCGCCGAGAGAGGCCGTGGTGGGAGCCGGCGGGGCGAGGCGGGGGCCGGGGGAGGGTCGGGGCGAGGGGCCGGGGCGGGGGGCGGGGGCGGGGGCGGGGGGCCGGGGCCGGGGCCGGGGCCGGGGCGGGGGAGGGGCGGGGAGGAGGAGGAGCGGGAGCGGGGAGCGGGGAGCGGAGCGGGGAGCCGAGCGGAGCGGGGCCGCGGGGCCGGGCCTCTCCCTCCCCCCGGGCGGCTCGGAGCGCGGCGGGGGGCGCGCCGGGGCCCCGCGGGAGGCGGCGGGGGGCGCGGGGCCCGCCGCGGGGCTGGGCCCCGGCTCGGGCGGCGGCGGCGGCGGGCGGCGGCGGAGGCAGCGGCCGCCTCGGCCGCCTGGGCGCTCGGTGGCTGCGCTCCGCTCCCTGGTGTGTTGATTCTTCCCCCAGCTGCTGCCTAATGGAGTCCAGGCGCTCGCGTCACAGGAAATGCCTATACTGCCCTCCTCACTCACTTCCGGTGGCAGGTACGGGACCTATGGGGGGCCTGTCAGCCGGCACGTGCCGGGGCGGGCGGCCTGCGGCGGGCGGCCTGCGGCGGCGGGGACCCCGGCCCCGCGACCCCCGGCCCCCGGCCCCGGCTCCCCGGCGGAGTAAGTGCGGCCGCCCCAGGCCCGGCGACGGCTGGCGCAGGCCGGGTCGGGGTCGGGGTCGGGGTCGGGGTCGGGGTCGCGGCCGCGGCGGGGGGCGGGGCCGGGGTCCAGGGCGTTGGGGTCAGGGGGCCGGGGGTCAGGGCCGGGCCGTGGGGGGCGGGGGGTGGGGGGCTGGGGTCAGCATCCAGGGCCTCGGTCTGGGAGTGGGGGGGGTCGGCATCAAGGGCTCGGGTGCCAGGGCCTCGGTCTGGGAGTGGGGGGTCGGCATCCAGGGCTTGGGGGCCAGGGCCTCGGTCTGGGAGTGGGGGGTCGGCATCAAGGGCCTGGGGGCCAGGGCCTTGGGCCGGGGAGTGGAGGGTCAGCATCAAGGGCTCAGGGGCCAGGGCCTCGGTCTGGGAGTGAGGGGTCGGCATCCAGGGCTTGGGGGCCAGGGCCTCGGGCAGGGTAGTGGAGGGGTCAGCATCCAGGGCTTGGGGGCCAGGGCCTCGGTCTGGGAGTGGGGGGTCGGCATCAAGGGCTTGGGGGCCAGGGCCTCGGTCTGGGAGTGGGGGGTCGGCATCAAGGGCTTGGGGGCCAGGGCCTCGGTCTGGGAGTGGGGGGTCGGCATCAAGGGCTTGGGGGCCAGGGCCTCGGTCTGGAATTGGGTCGGCATCAAGGGCTCAGGGGCCAGGGCCTCGGTCTGGGAGTGGGGGGTTGGCATCCAGGGCTTGGGGGCCAGGGCCTCGGGCCGGGAAGTGGAGGGTCAGCATCAAGGGCTTGGGGGCCAGGGCCTCGGGCCGGGAATGGGCTTTCAAGGGGGAGCTGGGGCCAGGGCCCTCGGGGCTGGGAATGGGGGGTCAAGGGGGAGCTGGGGTGAGGGCTGTCAGGGCTGAGGAGTAGGGGGTTGGCATCCAGGGCATCAGGCCAGGGAGTAGAGGGTTGGGGTTGGGGCCATAGAGGCAAAGGTCATAGAGGCAGAGGTCGAGGGGGTCGGGGTCGGCACCGGCAGGACCAGAGTTCAGGGGGTTTGGGGATATCGGGGTCAGTGGCAGTGTTGAGGCATAGGGCTGGCAGCCCCGGCAGCTCACCCAGAGGTCACGTGGACTGAAACTGGGGAGAACAGGCTCCTGGTCTTAGTGTGGAGGAACCCGAGCTTCGGAGCAGCGCTCCCAGCGGAGAGCAGGATGTGCTTGGACACCGAGGCCCCAGGAGATAGAGCCTGTGGGCACCTGCCTGGGGCGGCCTCTGTCCCTCCCAGCTGCCTCTGCTGAACCCTGCATCCCGAGCAGGGTTTGGACTCTGCTTGAGATCCAGGCTTGAGGTTTTTAGGTGAAACGTGGGGCTTCCATGTCACTGTGACGTCCCAGCCTGTGTGCCTGCAGAAATGACCTTCAGCCCAGACGGTTGTGTGTGTGCCTGCGGCTGTGGTTACACGTCTGTGTAATAGACATTTTCTCAGAAATTAGAGAAATCTTCCTCTAAAGCCCGTTCCCTGTGGAAAACACAAAACTTCAACTGATGCGCCTTCTAGCACTGAAATTTGCAATATTAATAACTCGAGATAACTTTAGAGAGGCCTTGGGAGACCGGCCCTTTTAAATTCAGAAAAATGATTAAAAAGTGATGCTTATGAGAAATTAGTCAAAGAGTCCTGAGCTCTGTTGTTCTGCTGCCTGGAGGAAGGGAGAGGAAGTGCACAGCTTTGTAGTTCTCATCTCTTAAATATGCTTCCAGGTGGTGGTATAATTGCCAGGTGACTCTGGGTGGATGTTTTTATTCTGAGACAGACCTCGGTGTGAGCTGAGGATCAGAGGGCACTGTCATTGTACCAGCAGAGCCTGAATTACGGGATGCTGGACACCCTGACAGGTCCCTGTTTGTGTGTTCCCTCTACAGCCTTATTATTAAAAGTGTTACTGTGGATACAAAATTTAACTTTTGCAGTTATTTACAATAATTGGTTAGGCTTGTAATAGTATGAAGGACAAGCTTCTTAGTAAAGTGTATAGCTTTTGTAAAGGAAATAATTACTTGTGGTCGCTGCAGGTAAGGCCCACACTTCATTAACAAAACTAAACGAATGAAAACAGAAGCGACTTAGTTGCTGTCTAAACTGACTACGTATATCCCAGCTTTTCTATTTTTTTTTTATTCTGCTCTTGTTAGGATTCTGAATTTATGAGGTCCATGTGTACACACATTTTTCTCTGCTAAAATATTGCTGGAGAACCTGGTGTCTGAGCTCTAGGTGTTTTTAGAGCTTGTTTCCAGTCTGTGTGCAGATGAACAATTCTGGAACAACACTGCACACTCATAGACCATCAGTGACACCATTACTCCCTCCACAACAAAATCCAGAGTCTGCCTTGCTCTCTACATACTGACCTCAGGCTTTCTTTTGATTTTATCCCTTACCACTCCCTTGACGAATGCTTAGTGACTTCCCCCCAGACGTGCTGGGCTTACTTCATCTTTTGAGTCTCTACCCTTCTGATTCCAGTTCATTTTTCAAGATTTGCCTCGTTCGGGGGCCTCATCAAGGGAGCCTTTCCTGACTTCCAGCCTCCTGGCCCTCCGTGTGAGTATCACTTACTGGGGCCTTCAATTCTGAAGGCTGTTTGTAATCTTTGCTAATGTACTAAGACCCCTTCTTCAGGTCAGAAGAGAGGAGCCTTTCTAGACCTCTACCCCCAAAGATATAAAAGCATAGAAAATATCCAAGGAAAACACCCATAGGAAGGGAAAAACCCAAGGAAAAAACCCATAATGATGATTCTGTGAAAATTTTGTTTCAATGACATATCTGTGCTTGACAAACTGAAAAATATTTCTTCTGTAGGACATCCTCAAAAAAGTTTAAACAGTAATTCTCTAGGACAGCCCTGACAGAGAGACAGGACATAGATGTTAGATATCAAAATGTAAGTTACTTGTACTGTCCAAGGTAGTGTCTGTCAAAATTAAGGAACTACCTGATTTTAAAAAAAGCTGAGGTAGTATGTATGTTTATAATAAAATATGAAACCACATTTTCACAAAAGCCTTTTTTTTAAAAAGAGATTTATTTATTTGAGAGAGAGCGAGAGAGAGCACAAGCTGGGGGAAGAACAGAGGGAGAGGGAGAAGCAGACTCCCCACTGAGCAGAAAGCTGGACTTGGGGCTCCATCCCAGGACCCCAGGATCATGACCTGGGCCAAAGGCAGATGCTCACTGACTGAGCCACCCAGGCACCCCCAGAAAAGTCTTTTTTTTTTTTTTTTTAAGATTTTAAAATTATTTTTAAGTGATCTGTACACCCAGTGTGGGGCTTGAACTCAACTCTGAAATCAAGTGTTGCACGCTCCACTGACTGAGCCAGCCAGGCACCCCTTTCACAAAAGTCTTTGTAAAACTGGTAAAAACTGTTCTGTTTCGGTGTTAATTTGGTGTATCAATCTGGTTACTTAGCAACATCAATATTCTTCAATTCATTAAATTTTTGTTAGGGAAAGGTAGTTTTCATTATCTCAGGAATTCCTGGGGAGGGTGTATTTCTATCTCTGGCTTCTTTCCTAGTTCTTTGTTGAGGGTCCTAAAATTGGTGAGCTGGCCCTGGACTTAGGGGGGCCAGGGACCATCCAGAACAGAGCACAGTGCCTGGGGTTAGGGCGCGTGGTCCCCACTGATCTTGGGTGAGTCGTGTAACACTGCTGCCCTACATTCATCCCATCTTATAAGTGTAGAAAGTCCCTCTGGCCTACTTGCTGAGTTGGTGTGTGACTCAAATGGAAGAACAAATAAATATTTGGAAAAATGCCCTGTCAGAAATATTTCAAAATACATGTTAAACCCTCCATCATTTGGGAGGCCTGAGTGGCTAAGTGGTTTAGTGCCTGTCTTCAGCCCAGGGTGTGATCCTGGAGGCCCGGGATCTAGTCCTACATTGGGCTCCCCGCATGGAGCCTGCTTGTCCTTCTGCCTGTGTCTGCCTCTCTCTCTGTATCCCTCATGAATAAATAAATAAAATATTTTAAAAAACCCCTCCATCATTTCAAAAAGGATTTGAGGCAACTAAGTGCAGAGATGTAATACGGCCTTATTGTTACTAGTATTTCTGAGCCTGTACTCTGCCATGTGACTGTGTTCGTGTGCACTCTAGGCAGGCAGCTCTGAATACTGTGCTGCGCGTCGGTCTTGGTGACTGGGGAGTTTCTCATGCCTGCGTCATAGTGAAAGGCACAGTCACCTAGCAGTTGTACCTACTGCTGCACGCGTGTCTCTCCAGCACTTGCTCCTGATCCCCCATCTACAAGCATTTCGTTGGTGCCATCAGCATTCAGTCCACGCCTGGGAGTGGGAGGGGGTGGCCCAGCAGGTGGATCTTAGCGCAAGGACAGGACTCTCAAAAGTGCACAGATAGAAGTGTTTGCCTTCCTCAACTGCCAGCAGCCCTTTCATGAGCTGTCTTAGGCCCACTGGCTGTAAATCAATGGCTCAGGAAATTTCCTGAAGGAACTGAAGTAAACCAAGGAACTTGATTGTTCTTTTCCAATCACGCAACAGTGATAGACCGCTTGGACCAGCTTGTAGCTGCTGCTGCACTCTGTGGTGGCAGGTCACACTGAAACACCACATATGACCCCGAGCTTCATATGCAGAGATCTTCCCTGGAGCCCTGTGGACGAGCAAAAGGAATGGCCTGTGCTGATCTGGAAATGGCATCAAGATATGTTATTAAGTAAAAAAACTGCATGGTAGGATTCCTTTCAGTAAATTGCACGTGTACGTTATTTTTCTGGTGGGGTAGAAAAGCCTAAAGCTCTGGGGGGAGGAGGGGTAGGACTCCGATGGTGAGAAGGGGGCTATTTTTTCCCTTTGATACTTTAGTGTTTGCATTTTCTAACAATCAGTATTTTTTTAACGTGTCATTTTAATTTTGCTCTCTTTTTTTGTATTAATGTTTTTAAACTACTTGTGTTTTTCAAAGTACACTCAAAAACCATCAAAATACTCATAAGAATGTCATAATAAAAACATGTCACACAAAGCAGTGTTGTGCATATTTGACATTAAATATATATATTTTAAATGGCCCTTTCATTACCTGTACTCCCTTGTTCTCAGACAGCTCTCTCTGCACATACACATCCCTCTCATTTGGTTACGTTCATCTGGGGAATAAAGGGCAAAAAGACATTCCTATTTATTAACTTTGAAAAGTATCTAAATAATTAATAGCCCCTGGAGTCTGCATGGTAGACAACAGGCCCTTTGGGCAGCCTTACCTCATTCTCCGTTTCATATATGCTGTTCATTCCTCTGGCATTATGTTAATCATAAAGAATAGTCAACGATAAAACACAATTATGATGGTTAACAAGAAATTCTAGTTATGAAAAAATACGTTTTCAGAATGTATACACAGGCCATATAGAAGTAATGGTCTAATGGCTAGAATTTTAAAACTTAGAAATTTTAATATTTTGATTCTCTGGACCTCTTTGGTGAATTATTTTTATTTGGAAATCATGGTCTTTATTAAATAATACTAAACATATAGGCAAATGTGAAACATGATGGCCTCAATTTTTCAAAAAACTTGCTTGAATGAGCTCATGGATACCAATCATGAACAACAAAAGAACAAAATAATAGCTCTTAGCCTCTTTTTGTGGTGTGTGGAGTGGTGCCAGGCTAAATGAACACCAGTGGTTGAGGGGTACCTGGGTGGTTCAGTCTTGTAGGTGTCTGACTCTCGATTTCGGCTCAGGTCATGCATGATCTCAGGGTCGTGGATTGAGCCCCACGGTAGGCTCTGCACTCAGCGGGGAGTCTGCTTGTCCCTCTCCCTCTGACCCTCCCCCCACTTGTGCTCACTGTCTCTGAAATAAATCTCAAAAACAAGACTGGCAGTTGAGGGACTTGCTGGTCCCTTGAATGTGAATAGGGTTTATATCCTCTACAGAGAAGGAGCCTTTCTGCGTTTCTTGCTACACCTCTGACCTCTTATCTCAGAGGATCTTTTTCTTTACCCCCAAATTATTGGCAAATACTGTTCTCCAACAAATATGGAAATAGCTAGAAATAGATGTGTTTGGAAGGTTTAACCACAGAGTTTCAACAACACCATTCTCTGGTTTCTGAGAGCCCACCTTCCCATTCGTTCTTTCTGGCAGTGGCGTGGGTCCATGGCAGACTTCTGTGGCACTGGAGAAACGCTAAAGGCAACACCTGGCATCATTTTAAGCACTCTACGCATATTGTGCTATTTTAATCTCAGCAACCTTGTGAGGTATGTACTATTACCTGCGTTTCACAGGTGGTAGACCGAAGCACAGGAAATTTGAGGTCATGTGGCTGGTGGGTGGGTGAGCTGGGTATGCAGGGTTCTGAGCTGTACGCTCAACCCCTACGCTATCAGAGATGCCTGGTATGAATCTGAAAAGTATCCACTGTTGCAGTTCCTAGAGGTCAAAAGAAGAAACAGGAGCAAGTCCTATAAATTAATTTTTTAACCTTCCCCCCCCCTTTTTAAAAAAAAAAAATCTTATTCAGAGAGACAGAGAGAGAGTGAGAGAGGCTGAGACATAGGCAGAGGGAGAAGCAGGTTCTATGCAGGAAGCCCAATGTGGGACTCGATCCCAGGACTCCAGGATCGCGCCCTGGGCTGAAGACAGGCACTGAACTGATGAGCCACCCAGGCATCCCTAATCTTGCCCTTTTAGTGTGTATGAATCCTTGTTCCCCACTAGGAACTCTTTACTGTTTCATTGGCCTGGTTAGTGGATAAGTGAACCTTGGAGGAAGGGTGGTAGAAGGTTGTCCATTCTTTCTGGTTCATTTCTCTGAGAAATCCTTATTGAAATGCAGTGTGTTGAAATGGATGCTGTGTTTCCTGTGCTGCGCAGTATACATTGTGGTGGGGTCCCCCTGTTTCAGAGACTCTGCTTGATAAGGAGAGAATGGCCAAGACAACTTCTTGAGGTCCCAGGAGCCTGAGGGTTCAATGTTTACGGTTTCCATCGTCACTACGGAAATACTTGGTTCCGTTAGGGAGGTATGGAAGAGAGGAATCATAGGTGGCCCCACAGCATGGCACCCTGGCTAAGCTATGGCTTTAAAAAGGTTTTATTAAAAAATAATAATAATAATAAAAGTAAAAAGGTTTTATTATACAAGATCTATACATAAAAGTAGAACACTACACTTGACTCTTGAACTGTTCAAGTCCACAAGAAGTGGATTTTTTTCGATGAGTTGAGTACTGACCTGTGAATGTATTTTCTCTTCCTTATAAATTTCTTTTTTTTCTTATACATTTTTTAATAGCATTTTCTTCTCTCTAGTTTGCTTTATTGTTAAGAATACAATGCATAATACATGTAACATCCACAATACGTGTTCATCGACTATGTTATCGGTGAGGCTTCTGGTCAGTGGTAGGCTATTAGCAGTTAAGTTTTTGGGGAGTCGAAGGTTATACATGGATTCTTGACTGTGGGGGGGTCAGTGTCCCTAACCCCCATGTTATTCGAGGGTCACCTGTCCAGCTATATTAGCTATCAATTCATCTATTCTTATTTTACTGTTCTCCCTCTTCTGATTATTTTGAAGCAAATCCAAGATATTATTTTATTGATATATGTATACTTTAGTATATAGTTCTAAGTGGTAAGAAGTGTTGTTGAAAACATTGATATAAAGCCATCAATCATCTCACCTAAACAATTATTAAGTATCACCAAATATGCAGCTAATGACCAAATTCTCACAAATTCTTTTTTAACAGTTGGCTTGTGTGAAGCAAAATCCAATAAAGTCTACACATTAACTTTGGCTGATATATTTCTCAAGTCTTTTTTTAAGGAAACATTTTTAGGCAACTATAACAAATGGAGAAGAGTGTACAAATCCTTAAGCGTATAACTTAGTGAATTTTTTTTCCTGTGAGACCACCACCCATGTCATGAAACAGAACATTGCCCGGACCTCAACAGCATCTTACTGTAGTTTTAATTTGCATTTTTCTGGTGACTAATCATGTTGAGCCCTTTTAAAATATTTTTTAGGGGAGAGGCACTGGGACAGTCTCTTCTATGAAGTACCTTTTCAAGTCTTTTGCTTCTCCTTCCTTTTAAAATTGTGTTTCCTTTTTCTTATTGATTTGTGGAATTCTTTATGTATTCTGAATATGAGTGCTTTGTTGAATACATGTACTGCAAGTTTCTTCTCCCACTGTGTGGTTTGCTTTTGCTTTTTTAATAGTGTCTTGATGAGTAGAAGTTCTTAATGAAATCCAGTTCATCAATTGTTCCCTTTATGGTTTGTGCTTTCCGTGTTCTACTTTAGAAGCCATTCTCTGTCCTCAAGGGCATGAAGATACTCTTCTAAGAGATCCTCTGGAAGTTTCAATGTCTTGCCTTTCCAGGGCATGTCTACAGTTCTAAAATTTAGTGTTACTTTTTGTTGTTGTTGTTTGTTTGTTTTTTTTTTAGTTTAAGTCACCTCTATACCTAATGTGAGGCTCAAACTCATGACCCCAAGACCAAGAATTGTATGCTATTCTGACTGAGCCAGCCAGGTGCCCCTAAACTTTAGTTTCATGACTGGTGTAAGGTAAGGGTCAAGGCTCCTTTGTTTTTCCATGTTTATGTCCAGATGATCCAGCACCATTTTGAAAAGACCATTCCTTCCTCTCTGCCTTGCAGTGTGGCGTCATTATCAAAAAAATTAGAGTACTGTGCACATGTGGATCTGTTTCTAAACCCTCTGTGTTCTATTGGTCCATTTGTGTATCTTTATGCTTTGCTGACAAAAGTTTCTGCTAATACCATACTGACTTAATTGCTGTAATTTTATAAGTTTTGCCATCTGGTAGTGGAAATCTTTCAACTGTGGTTTTCTTCTTCAAGATCGCCTTGGCTGGCCCTTTGCATTTCATAGGAAAAAATGGAGTCATCTTGTCAATTGCCACAAAAAATTGCTGAGATTTTGACTAGAACTGAATAAAATCCATAGATCAACTTGGAGAAAACAAATACATTTTATAATACTGAGCTTTTGTGCTTAGGAACATGGGATGCTTTCCCATTTACATAAGTCTTTAATTTTTCCTAGCAATGTTTCTGGATT
This sequence comes from Canis lupus dingo, assembly GCF_003254725.2. Lineage (NCBI taxonomy): Eukaryota > Metazoa > Chordata > Mammalia > Carnivora > Canidae > Canis > Canis lupus. Next base: position 39,638,281 of record NC_064249.1, on the reverse strand, counting down.
CTCTGGATAGGCCCTGCACGTATTTTATCAGATTTATTCCTATGTGTTGGATTTTTTTATGCCAATGTAAGTGGTATCATGTTTAAAATTTCATTTTCCTCTCCCTGTCCTCATGTTCAGATTATTGACAGGTGGTTCATCATCAGAGGTAAATGAAAAGTCCGATATCAGAGCTATTTTTTAGTCTTGAACTTAGCATGTTTTTACAGCTTCTACTTGCTTTCCACTTATAAATAATTTAACAATACAACTGGTCTTTCATTCTTTTAAAGATTGGACTCAAACTCTCCCTTTGGAGGAATTGGGAAGAGGGTGGCTCCAAAAATCTATTTAGGTGAGGAATGAAGGATTCTCCTGGGAAGAATCCATCTTAAGGGAGCTGGAGCCAGGCTGGACCCACTTGACCCTGTAACAAAGCCCTTCCCCAAGGGAGGGAGGCCGTGTGGTGGCTGTCACTCATTTGTCTTCTAGCCTGGGTGCCCACAGCTCCTGGCTTAGTCCTGGGAGGACAGTGTGCAGGAGGGAAGGCCACAGGTACAAAAATGTCAAGAACCCTTTCATTTTTATTATTTCTTTTTCAAATTTTTATTTCAATTCTAGTTAACATATAGTTTAATACTGGTTTCAGGAGTAGAATTGAGTGATTCATCGATTACTTATAACACTGGGTGCTCATGGTGACAGGTGCCCTCCTTCATGCACCTCCCCCATTCCTCCCCTCACCTGCCCTCAGTTTATTGTCTTTCTCTTATGGTTTGTTTCCCTCTCTCTCTCTTTCCCCGCTCCTGTATGTTCATCTGTTTTGTTTGTAAGTAACCCTTTTAATGACAATTTCAGAAAACACTGGGCATAATCTCTGCTGCTTTGCGGCCCCTTTGGTGGCATATCACGAAAGGAGAGCATTGTTCCTTGCCTTATAGCAGAGGTCCTGTAGCTTTGGCACGTTGTGGTGGGAGTGAGCACTGGCTTCCCCAGGGTCAGTGGGCCAGTGGGAGCAGTGGTGGTCAGAACATATAGGGTGAGGGCGGGAGAGCAGACATGAAGTGAGGACCCTGTTGCGTGCCTGGCACATGGCCACTGTGAGGTTTTCCTTGAAGACTGTGGGAAATAACTTGGGGTCGGGTGGGGGCTGCTTTAGAGGGGGCTAAAGTAGCAGTTTAAGGTCAAGAGACATGAAGCAGGTGAAATCATCATAATTTGATCATTCGATCCTTTACAGACTTAAGAAACCTTATATTGATTTGTTTTTTTAATTTTATCACCTTAAATTTCCTTGGAGTAAGTGGAACCATGGCTTCTGGTCTGTTTTTTCTCTGAGGTGACAGGCACATCTATATTTAGATCAATAGTCATGCTTCTGTGGTGATGGATCATGTGCCTCCAAACACGGCTGTGCATGGAAGTAATAACATGCGTATCTTTCTGAAGGGAGAGATCATCACCATTGTAGGTTTCAGGCACACACATCACAGGGACTTCTCTACAAACCTACTGATGAAGCAGGTGTGTGGGCAGTGGTGCCAGGGTGGAAGGTTCCCAGTGGGGCCAGTGTCCCCGAGCTCATGTCAGCAGACACACTCACACCCAGCCACATGTGGGCAGGGGAGCTTAGGACTTCACACGCCCCATGACAAGACCAGTAATTCTGATGGGATTGCCTTGAACTCCATCCTTTCTCTCACTTTCCCATGTCTGGCGTATCACAAAGTTCCACGGATCCTACCTTTTAACAGCTTTCCATCTGTCTCCTCTTTTCCTTCTCTGTTTCTGCTGGGAGTTGCGATCCTGGATGTATTTGGACCTGGATGGACGATAACCTCCTGCATGTTTTGCACTTTTCTCATAGTTGCCTTTGCTGCTACCAGAATTGTCTTTGTTAATATCAAGCCATCATGTGGCTTCCCTCCTTAAAAATCCTTAGATGGCTCCCCCTGCTCAAGGACTAAAGTCCAACATGCAGAGACTGGTAGGAAGCTGAGAACTGGCAGTTGCCTCTCTTTCCAGACACTGGGTCCCTCACACCTGCTCCTGGGCCCCCTGGAACCTAGGCTCTGCTTCCAGACTCGTCACCTTGCCATGATGCCTTCCCCCCACCCTCTTCTCTCCTCTGCCCTTCGGCCAGCTCTTCACTTTGACATTGTCCTCACACTCATCTTGAGCAGACAGATCAATGCACTTCCATCAGCCTCATTGCGTTACGCTGGATGAGTGTCAGTCTTCCCTGTTAGATGCGAGTCTGTGAGTTTTTCCCTCATTGCATCGCTGGGCGCCACAGGTACCTCACGGCCATCTGCCAGAGGCCTTCTTACCTCCAGCCAGCCATCTATCTGTTCCTTCAGCTAGTACTTCCTGAGCACCTGCTCAATGCAAGGCACCATTCTAGCTACTGGAAATACTTGGCGGAGAGACACAAAATGCTTATTTCCATGGCACTCAGGTGCTAGTGAGAGAAGACAGGTGAGGAGGGTAGAAACAAATGGGAAGTAAATCAGGTGGTGGGAAGCAGAGAAGCAAAGTAGGGTTATATGACACAGCATGAAGGGGTAAATCCCAGAGAAAGCCCCTCTGAGGGGCACCCTGAGGCTCTGAGACCGCAAGACCCACCTCTTGAAGATCAGGGAAGAGAGCATTCCAGGCCAGGATGCAGATAACAAAGGCCTCAGGGTAACAATAAGCTGACTTAGAATAAGCACTGGTGACCTAAAGCCAGGGCGGTCATGGGGCACATGGCAAAGTAGAGAGGTCATGGCTGGTTTTGGAGTCAAAGGTAATTCATTCTTTGAGACATACTGGATACTTGCTGGCAGCTACCAATAGCAGACCCTGTTCACAACCAATGGACCCAGCACCTAGGAAAGTGGGTGTGGAATCCCCTCCCTGCGTCACCGGGAGCCCAGCTCTTTGTGTCAACATGACCTGTGTGCAGGAGCTGCTCTGTTTTTTACCTGTTGATAAAAATTTAAAAAAACATTTTATTTGAATTCAATTAATTTACATATAACATATTATTGGTTTCAGAGGTAGAGGTCAGTGCTTCATCAGTCTTACATAACACCCGGTGCTCATCATATCATGTGCCCTCTATGCCCATCACCCAGTGACCCCGTCCCCCTATCTTCACCCCTTCAGTGACCCTCAGTCTGTTTCCTGTGATTAAGAGCCTCTTAGAATTTGTTTCCCTCTCTGATTTTGTCTTGTTTTATTTTTTCCTCTCTTCCCCTATGATCCTGTTTTGTTTCTTAAATTCCACGTATCAGTGAGATCATCCAATAATCGCCTTTCTCTGATTATTTCATCCTTTCTGATGGCTGAGTGGTATTCCATTGTGTATACACACCATGTCTAACTTATCCATTCACCTGTTGATGGACTTCTGGGCTCTCTCCACAGTTGGGCTCATGTAGGCATTGCTGGAGGTGCTCACTTGTAATTTCTGTTCTTAGGGCCTTCATTTTGCCCAAGGCACACACGTAACATAACCACAAGAATGTGACTACTCTTCTTTGGACTGAAATATGCCTATTTTTAAACCTTGCAATGGGAAGGCCCTTAGTTACTCCTTTGTCGTTATTCTCCAGCTTAGTATTTTCTTTTTCTTTTTTTAAAGATTTTATTTATTCATGGGAGAGAGAGACAGAGAGAGAGAGAGAGAGAGAGGCAGAGACATAAGTAGAGGGAGAAACAGGCTCTTCGCAGGAGCCCGTTGTAGGACTTGATCCTGGACCCTTGAATCAGGCCCTGAGTCAAAGGCAGACGCTCAACTGCTGAACCACCCAGGCGTCCCAGCTTAATATTTTCTTACTCCCTTCCTGCATCCCCTGAAGAGAAGTTGCAGGGTGGGAAACTGCATGGTTTAGCATGGGGCGAGCTGTCTGCTCCTGTCCATGCAGGGCCATGGCTGAGGGTCGAGTAACCAGGGCTGCCCTGAGGACACCGCTGATGCAGAAGGCCTTGCTGTAGCAGCTACGAGTCTCATCGCAGGAAGGCTGAGTGTGAACTTAAGAAGTGGGACTCGTGGCTCAGACCAGCCCATTGGGCAGCTTTGTTTTCTAACTCAAAATGTCTCCTGAAAACCCTGAGTTTCCAGACCCATGCTAGTTCTATCTGGTAGAGAGGTGCTCCCCACCACGGCCATGATATGCCAGAGGAGAGCCACACTTTATTGTTCCTGGCAGGTGGGTGGCTCTCAGGAGATCACACCCAGAGGAAGGCTCACATTCCTGTGCTTATATGAACCAAGTGGCTTGGCCACACCAAGGCCACGTCTCGACCTGTGACGCCATAGACCCTGCTGTGTGGTACACTGATCTCTTTGTGGGTATTTCTCATTTAATTATATTCCTGGTGATTCTTGTGGAAATGGACCATCTAGAAAACTTCTGTAACTGTACAGTATCATAATTCAGTATCGAAAGAAATTTGGACCTCAAGGTGTCAGAAACCTGTGATGGCCAGGTGTCTTGCCTAGCTGTTGGATCAAGGTCTAATAGCCTCATGTTCCTGACTTCTAGGGCAGGTCTGTTCCCAGTCTGTTTAATGACTGCCTTTGTCATTAAAGGGGAGGTAGCAAACTGGGGACCTGAGATTGGTCTTTTTTTTTTTTTTTTTTAAGCTAATAGTCCATATTTAAACACTGGGAGATTACATGCAAGGATCTGGATTTCTGGTTTCTTTGCAAAGTGCTGAGCCCATGCTTCTGCAAGACTAACGGTTGGCGTTAATGGTGGCTTCTGCTTTTATGCAGGTCATGTGCGTTCCAGCTCAGCTTGGTGTACGCTGCTCTCTGCATCCTCCCGAATGTCAAAGTTCATGGCCAGCTGCCATTTAGGGTCAAACTTGTGGTGTCATATCTCTGATAGTAGAATTAAGTGAACTCTCTCTCATATCCATGTTTCTGTCAGACACGGGCTGTATTTCAAGACAAATGGGTATTCCAAAATTAAAGTGTTTCAGGGCCAGAAGAATACAGTTCAAGATGATCTTATGGGATAGACCTATTGGCACCTGTAGGCATTGGAAGTTGCAACTCTTGATACCATTGTAATCAGAAGAGCTTTGGGTATGTCTTTTCACTGGGAGGTTGCAGTGTATCTTAGACAAGTTTTGAAAGGAGATTTTCATGGAGAAAGTGGAACAAGAAGAGGACATGGGACCCTTCTCTCCCCTCACCCCACAGCAGAGCTACTAAAAGGAAGATTAGTTTGTTTAGATCATGAGTGAACTTGTTCAAAAGACTGTGCTTTGGGAACTCTTCACATAGACTTTCGGCAGAATTAGCTCCATCCGTTCCACTGTCCATCCTGGCAGCAGAGCTACTGGGGGAGTCAGAGCTGAGGGCTCCTCTGCCATTTGCTGACGAGACACTGATGTTGCCTCAAGGACATATACTGTATTACTTGGAGAAATAAATTGCAAATAAGCAACACCCAGAACGCACCACACTCATGATTCCCTGAACAAAAGGTGGCATGCTTTACCTATCCTGTACGCAGGGCCGCTGACGGGCTCACTCCTGCTCGTGACCTTCTTTCTGGTCTCTGCCTCCAGCTGTCCTTGAACTCCACCAACTAATATTTCTTTTGTGAAGCGGAGGCTCCATAAAGGTTAAAAATAATTCAGCTATATTGTGCAGCACATAATTGAAATGTCATGAGCCATCTAGAGAGCAGGAGAACCAGTTCTCTCTTGTTTCTATTGGTTTAGTCTGTTGACTCTTCTGGTGCCCGTCCCTGACGCTTGGGCCGGGAGACATGCTGAGGAATGCTTCCTCTGGGGTTTCGACCGGCACGGCTATTTGTCATGGCCTCAGAAGCTGCTTGGCTACAGGTAAGGATGGCTGCCCTTATGGGAGGGATAATTATAGTCAGTGACCTCTGAGCTTGTAGCTTGGCCTTACTCTGCACCCAAACTGCACCCAAGCTCAGGTGTGATTCAGGAAGTCATCTGTTTTTGTGTGTTCATGTGGATGATTTCCTTACCTGCTTTATGGAAGGGGAACAGCCTCAGGGACACCAGGCTGAGTACAGGGCTTGGAGGTGGAGACTCTGTACAGGAAGGATTAAGTAGAGGGAGGAGTCATGGTCATTAGGGTACCAGACACCTGGCAAAACTGAACACAACCACCCACCTCCTCCCTGACTCACCCCCAAAGCATGGTTGACCTGGAGGGTGTGTGTGGTAAGCAGGTACTTGATTCAGCGAGGCGGGTGGGGGCCTGAACCCCATCCCTTCCCACCCCTGAGACTCCATTGGTTACTTTTTTCCCAGAGACCTGGAAGCTTGGGGATCTCAAGATACACCTTGACCAGTGGAGTCTGTCTGAGCCTTGTGTAACCTTGTCACGTGAGTGGCCCGACCAAGTAGAATGAGTGATTAATAGCTAGACTTATCAGGGGCCTGGGAGGCTCTTTGACTTACCAGGATTATCCAGGAGTTACCGAGTTACAGTGCCTGGAGGGGAGGCCTCATTAACCTGGCTTCCTTGAGGTAGACGGACCCAGAGCAGATTATGGGGCTGTGCAAAGGCCCCTTCCCTTGGCTCAGAGAGACTGCTCCCTTTGCCATGATCAAGGGGGTGGTCTGGTCAGCATTATAGAGATTCTTTCAGTACCATACCTCTTATATCATATGTCATAGGGTAATGGAAAAACTCCTCAATGGCCAGACCAGTGTTGGCCACATCAAAGCAACGGCTGTTATACCAGTCATGGTAAATGAATGTGGGTCCCAATATAGACATTGTTTTATCCTTCTTTCTTTTTAAATAAAGCATTTGGCTTGTATATTGTGCTTGAAACATGGAGTATCAACATACACAGTCATATCTGAATATAAATGCTACCTATGTTTTAATGATAATTGCCATTTTTATTATGTATATGGCAGCACAGTTGTATTATTTTAAGTGATATATGTGAATGTAAGGTGTACAGTGAGTTAAATAATTACTGTTGCTCCCTGTGACCTGTGTAGGATGTACCAGTTTAGTGGATGAGGTCATTCAAATCACAGAAAAAAGTCGCCTTCACCTGCCTGTCAGAATGCATGGAAATCACAAATCTGGGGTCGTACCTGGATATCGAGAACATCGTCTGGGAGCATTGAACCCTTCCTACCCCTCCCTCTCTGTACCCCGCCTCCTACCTGCTCCCACATGTGGCACTATTCTACGTAGGAAAGCTCCATCCCTGAGCAGTGGGACTAGGCCCTGTGGGAACCCTTCCCTGGACCCCTGGCCAGAAATGGGATGTGGCCCAGGAAGCAGCCCATACTCATGCTAGCTGGCACATGTGACAAGGACCCCATCCGTCCCTTGGACACTCTGCCATGGTGCCCTCTTGGGGAGGGGTCTATCCCTCTGCAGCCATGGTCACTGTGCCCCTTGACCCCATTAGTGTTGTACCTGCTTCCACACCCCTCTAGTGATCAGGAGTTACAGGATGAGGCTTGTGGGGGCCCTGCTTGGAGCCCCTTGCAGCGAGTCCACTGTCCCTGAGTGTGGTGGCAGGTATACTACAGGAGGAGCAGTGTTTCCACCCCCATGCCTGAGGTCTGCTCCAGCAGGGCGACAGTTTCCTAGGTCAGTGGCTCCAGACAAGGCCAGGCCAGCACGGTGAGGGGCTCAACTGGCAGCGACCCAGAGGCCATGACCTGAGGCTAAATCGGAGGAGGGCCGCGTACAGACCAGGATGGCTGTGGCCGATCCCTCCCCTGTGTATACCCCTCTGAGCTCACACTTCTCAGCTCTCCAGCTAGGTGGGGAGGTGGCCCTGGCTTCTAGAAGTGCCTCACAGCTGTGGGAGGCCCGCCTCATGCTTCCCAAGGGAATCCCACAGCGTTTCAGCAGCTTCTGGAAGGATCCAAGGCTACCCAACTAAATGGGAATCTGTGCTCTGAGAAGTTAATTGGCTTTTGCAGCAATACTTACTCCCCCCTCCCTTCCTTCGTAGGAGACGAAATATTGGGTCAAAGGGCCAAAGGATGCCAGGTGGGGGTCTTGGTGCCATTCCCAGCCTGACTGTTCCTGAAGCTTCCCAGTCCAAGTGTGGGAATTCCGTTGGTGGTTCTGACACCTGGTGGCCATACTGGAGACTGCACCTGGGCCAGCGGCTCCCTGTGGCTTGGATCCTTCCCTACTTTTAATGTCAACAATGCAAGAGGTAGTTCAGACGTTAGTTGTTTTTAATTGAAGTATTTATAAGTAACGTTCCCTGGCAAATACATTTGGACAGAAAATATATGCAAAGATGTCCCAGAACTGTGTAAGGAGCGCCTCCAGTCTGGGGAAGAGGGGACTTCTTTTTCTTCATACCTTTCACTTCTCTCTGAAATCTGTTTTAAATGAAAAGGAATGTATTAGTTTATTACTTGTCACTGAAGTACCACTGGGGCAGGAGACCTGGAGGGCGGGGTGTTCCCAGGGACCCCTGCCCCTTCTCCTGTGTTCACACACTTCGAGTGAGCATGGTGTGGCCGGATCCACTCTGACTTTGATCATGATGGTGGCCCCACCGGGTGGGAGCTGGTCCTGGAGCAGGTGCCTGGCCCCCAGGGGTGAGCTCAGTGCAGGGGTTCCAGGGGACGAGCCACGCCCTCACTCAGGTCCCTGGTGCCTCCCAGATGCCCCCGTGGGTTCCAGCTCAGGGAGCAGGCCCCAGGCGGTTGTGGCCTGTGGCTGGCCGGCATGGGAGCCAAGTCTGCTGAGAACCAGCACCTCCTGATGCCTCCTGCTGTCTGATCCCAGCATGTCCTTCCCCAGTCAGCAGGCCCTGGGTGATGACATACCTACGCTTTAAGACTGGTTGAGCACCACTGTTGGCGTGTGTGCTCTGGGACAGCAGACACCCTTGCTTGACTGTGCCCCTGAACCCAGCTCTCCACTGGCAGCCCACAAACCCCAGGTGCTGAGTAGCCTGGAGCAATGGGCAGGGTTATCAGGGCCAGAGCCTCAGCTGGATCCACACAGAGGGGAGCACCTTCCCACCCTTGCCCTGAAGGATGGGACTGAACACGGCTGTGGAGCTCCTTGGCACCCATTCTTCAGGGGGAGAAAATTGTAGCAACATGCTCAATTGTTGGTCCTTTGACCCAGAGGACATGTTTCAACTCCAGGGATTGGTTCTTTTAGGGTACACCCTTGAGGGTACAAGATAGCATGTGTGCCATCCCAGAATTGGTTTCAGTGACCACCATCTTTTTGACTCCAAATAGCCGGGCACCTGACCTGCTGCTCATTGCCCTCTTCCTCCTTTGAGCAGCACCACTGTTGCCTTGTGGGACAATCAGAGCTCCTCCCTTTGCCTCTTCTCCTTCCCGCTCCTGCTGGCTGGATCACAGTTCCCTAGCAGACATCATGTAACTGCAGGGATGGAGGCCATGTGCCTACGGAGACAGCAGGAGGCTGAGACCCTGAAGACTTTGCAGAGCTGCCACACAGCTCTCCACTCTTTACCTCTAGTCTCCAGTAAAGTGGAAGAGTAAAGCCATATACGTCAGTGATGGAGTTTCCTGTTACACGAAGCCAAACTTCATTTAACAGATGCAGGGACCCTCAGTGATGCCCACTGTGGCATGGAAGCAGGAAACAGAATCACACCACTCGAATCTCTGGTAGGACTCTGTGTACATAGAAAAATAGATCTGTGTGCGTTATTGTTCTGAGAACTATTGAATTATATAAATGTTCTCACTGTGGGGCTGGGGTAGAGCTGGACTTTTCATAAGTGCACCAAGGTATCTCTCAGCTTCTGTTTAAATATGGGGGGTGAGTGGGGAAGAGGTGTGTGAGGGTGCAAAGGGCAGAGGCAGGCTGCTCTGATCATCTTGGTAAAGTTGCATTTGGAGCTTGCAGAAAGCCCTGGTCCTAGGCTCTGGAAAAGCTTACTTGTGTTCCCTGCACAGGGGCGCTGGAGCTTGTTCCAGTTGTAGGATCCAGGTCTTCCTTGATCCTGGGGTCACTTTTTGTTAAAAACAGCTTTATTGATGGGGTGCCTGGGGGGCTCAGTTAGTTGAGCATCTGACTCCTGGTTTCAGCCCAAGTCGTGATCTCAGGGTCATGAGATTGAGCCCTGTGTCACACTCTGTCCTCAGTGGGGAGTCTGCTGGAGAGTCTCTCTCCCTCTGCCCATCCTGTGCTCTCTCTCCCTTTATTTCTCACTAAAAGACAACCCCCCCCCCAAAACCCTGTATAGCTTTACTGACATAGACTCAACTGCACACATTCAAAGTAGTGAATTTGATGTTTTGCCATGTGTTTACATCTGAGAAACTCAACCAGGATCAATCCAGTAAATGTGTCCATCACCCCCCACATTTCACTATGTCACTATGGATTATTTGCATTCTTAAAATTTTTTGCAAATGGAATGGCATAGCATGTATTCTTTTTTGTTTTTTGTTTTTGGTTTGGTATCATTCAGCATAATTTTTTTTAAAGATTCATCTATCCTGTTGTATATATCAGTTCTTTCCTTTTTATTGTGGAATAACATTCCATTGATATTGTTGTGGATGCACCACAATGTCTATGCAGCTGTTCACGCATGTTTAGATAATTTCTGGGATTGGCTCTTAGAGCTGTTGAAAGCAGTTGTGTACAGGACTCTGAACTACTTGGGGATCTATCAAGGAGTAGAGTGGCTGGGTCATATGGTAGGAATATGCTTCACTTTTTCCCCCCTAATCAGATATTCTTATTATACTTATACTCTTATCCTTATTCATTGTGTATTTTGAACAGAAGATGTTTAGTACAGACTTATCTCTGAGTCATCAGACATTTTGAAGAGAAGATGATTTCATAGCCAGTATGACTTTTACTCCCTTTTATCCATGGGAAGATAATCGTGCCAATATCCACACAGAAGGTACTCCTGCTTTTCTTGTGTTACCACCAATTTGCATTCACAAGTAAAAGAAAACTAATAAATGTATATGTACAGGGCAGCCCCGGTGGCTCAGCGGTTTAGCCCTGCCTTCAGCCCAGGGTGTGATCCTGGAGTCCCAGGATCAAGTCCCGCATCGGGGTCCCTCCATGGAGCCTGCTTCTCCCTCTGCCTGTGTCTCTGCCTCTCTCTCTCTGTGTCTCTCATGAATAAATAAATAAAATCTTAAAAAAATGTATATGTGCATGTTTGTTTTTGAATATATACGTTTTCCTCACATGTATGTGTCTTCCAAATGATCACATAAATAATTTATTCTCTCAGTTGGACTGGAGTCCAACTCAGTCTTTAATTTTTAAAACATTTAATTTTTAAAACACTTATCAAGTTTTAAATTTTAAGACATTTATCAAGATTTTAATAAACATGCCACAAAATTCACCCACTGAAAGTGTACAATTCCATGGTGGTTTTTTTTAGTATGTTTAGAGAGTCACGCAGCTGCCACCACTCTCTTGAGTTTAGAACACTCAACCTGAAAGAAACTGTGTGTCTGAAAAGAAACTTTTTCATCCCCCCAGGCTCCCCAGTCTCTCCGGGTTGTGCTTCACCACTAATGATGTACTTCCTGTTTCTCTGTATTGCCATTTCTGGACATTTCATGGACATGGAATCACATGCTCACCCAACCATAGTGTATGTTAGGATTCACTCCTGGTGTCGTACAGTCTATGTTTTTCTCCCCTTAGTTTTTATTTTACTTGAGTTTAGTTGACATATAGTGTTCATTCTGTGGTTTTGACAAGTGTATATGACACATGTCCACCGTTACTAGTATCGTTCAAAATAGTTTCATGGCCCTAAAAATCCCCTTTGCTCTGCTTAGCTTTGTGAAAAGCTGCCCAACTGTTTTACAGAGTGGTTGTACCATTTTACATTTCTGATGATAGTGTGGGGGTTCCAGTTCCTCCAAATCCTTCTCAACACTTGGGATGGTCAGTCTTTTCAATTTTAGCCGTTTCAATAGGTGTGTTGTGGGATCTCACTGTGGCTTTGGTTTGCATTTCCCTGGATACATCTTTTTGTTTGCTCATTTGCCCTCTATGTACCTTCCTTGGTGTACTCTCTGTTCAAATCTTTTACCCATTTAAAAAATTGTGTTGTTTTCTTGTTACTAATTTTTCAGAGTTCTTGTAGTGTGAATACACATCCTTTATCAGATACATGCTTCGCAATGGGTTTCTCTCAGCTTACAGGTTGTCTTCATTCTCTTAGGAGCTAAGTTTTAAAATTTGATTAAGTTCACCTTATCAAATTTTCTTTTTAGGGATCAAGTTTTGGTGTCATATCTAAGTGATCTTTGCTGGCCCCAACATCAGAAAATTTTTCTCCAATATTTTCTTCTAGAAGTTGTATAGTTTTAGGCTATACATTTAGGTCTGTCACTCCATGTTGTGTATGGTGCCAGGTATGAACTGGAGTTCATTGTTTTTGTATATGGGTGTCAAGTCAATTCAGCACCATCCTTGCTTCACTGACTGCCTTCATACCTTTGTCAAAAACTGGTTGTCCGTGTATGTTTAGATATATTTCTGTGTTGCTCTTCTGTCTCATTCATCTATTTGCTTATTTACAACAAATCAAACTTTTGATTCCTATAGCCTTTAAATAAATCTTTAAGTCAGGTAGTGTGAGTCCTCCAACTTTGTTATTTTTTTAAAATAGTTGTTCTGGCTATTCTAAGCTCTTTATATTTTCATACAAATTTAAAAATCAGCCTGCCAGTTTATGCAGAAAATCCCACAGGAATCTCCACTGGGATTACATTGAATCTGTAGAACAATTTGGGAAAAACTAATGTCTTAGCAATATTGAGTTTTCTGACTCAAGAAAAATGCATATTTCTCTCCCTTTTTAAAAAGCTCTGTTTAAATTTCCTTTGGCGATATTTTGTAGTTTTCAGTGTACCTGTTTGTGTACTTTTTGTCATATTTATCCCTAATTTACTTTTTTGATATTGTTGTAAATAGTATTATTATTAAAGATTTCAATTTCTTATTTTGTGTTGCTAGTATATAGGGTATAACTGACTTATTATATTGATCTTGTGTTCTGCAAACTTACTATATTCACTAGTTCTAGTAGCTTTTTTGTAGATTAGATCACATTCTCTGCTTAGATGATCATATAGTTTGTGACTAAAGGTAGTTTTATACTTTCCTTTCCAATCTTGATGCCTTTTATTTCTTTTTCTCACTTGATTGCACAGAAATAATGAGAATAGATGTCCTCGTGTTATTCCTGATCTTGGGGAAAAGTGTTCAGTGTCTCACCACTGAGTATGATGTTGGCTATATAGGCTTTTCATAGATGCTCTTTATCAGGTTGAGGAAGTGCCTTTCTATTCCTAGTTCACTGAATCATTTTACCATGAAAAGGTGTTGGATTTTATCAAATGCATTTTTTGCATGTGAGATGATCACATGGTGTTTCTTAATATCTTGTTAGCTGAATGACTTACATTCATTTTCAAATGTTAAACTGAGGCTGCATTCCTGGGATAAACCATACTTAGTCATAATGTATTAACCTCTTAACAATTGTTGGATTCAATTTACTAAAAATTTTGTTTAAAATTTTTGTATCCATATTTATGATGATTGGTATGTAGTTTCTTGTCTTATAATGTTTTTGGCTTTGGTATCGGAGAAGTGCTAGCTCAGAATGAATTGCGAAGTATTCTCTCTTCAGTTTTCTGAAAAACTGTGTAGTATGATATTACTTTTTCTTAAATGTTTGGTAGAATTCATCAGTAAAGGTATCTGGGCTAGGAGCTATCTTTGTGGGAAAAATTTAACCATAAATTTGATGTCTTTAATAGATATAGATCTATTCGAGTTATTTATTTCTTCTTGAGTGAGCTTTGGTAATTTGCATCTTGCAAACAGTTGTTCACTTTATCTAAGTTGTCAAATTTACAGGCATAAAGTTGTTCATAATATTCTCTTATTATCTTATTAGTATCTGTAGAGTCTGTAGTAATTTTACTTACTTGTCTCATTCCTGATATTGCTAATTTGTATCTTCTCTCTTTTTTCCTGATCAGTTTAGTAGACTGACCTTTAGTAATTTTACTGATATTCTCAAAGGGTGACCTTTAGGTTTCATTGATTTTGTTGTATGTTGTATGTTGTTTTTCTGTTTTCTGTTTCATTGATTTCCTCTTTGATCTTTATTATTTCTTGTGTTCTACTTACTTTGGTTTCATTTTTTCTTCTTTTTCTAGTTTCATGCAGTAGGAACTAAGGTCACTGATTTGAGACCTTTCTTCTATTCTAATAGTAGGTGATCAGTGCTATAAATTTCCCTGTAAGAACTGCTTTATCAGAATCTCACAAACTCTGATATGTTGTATTTTCATTTTCATCTTGTTAAAAGCACTTTCTAATTTTCCTTTTGATTTCTTCTTTGACCCCTGGGTTACTTAGAGGTGTGCTATTTAATTTCCAAATATTTCAAGATTTTTCCAGACATCTTTCTGTTAATTGATTTCTAATTTAATTCCTTATGACCACAGAACATACTCTGTGTGAGTTAGGTGCTTTTACATGTATTGAGACATATTTTATGGCCCAGAATATGGCCCATCCTGGTAAATGTTCCATGTGCCTTTAAATGTATTTTGTTCCTGTTGGAGACAGGTTCTTCATATGGTTTGATTTAATTTTGTCGTTTATATTTGTTTCCTATTAGTCTCATCTAGTCTTTATTCCCCCTTTCCTCTTTTGCTGCCTTCTTTTGGATGGAACATTTTCTGTGTTTCCTTTTATCTTCTATGATGTTATAGCTCTTCACCCTGCTCTTTTAGTGTTTGCAGTAGGGTTTATAGTATCATCTTTAACTCATCAGCGTGATTTCAAGTTATATTAGGCAACTCTAAGTGTAGTGTAAGAGCTTATACTGTATACCTACACTTTTCTCCTCCTGGTTTTTATGCCATTGCTCTCATATGTTTTTCTTATATATTTGCTATAAAGCCTAGGCTATATTATTGTTTTTATGTTAAACAGTGAATTTCTTTTTGACTTTTTATTTTGAAATAATTATAGATTCACAGGAATTTGCAGAGAAATGTATGGGAAGGTCCTGTGTACTTTTACCCATCTCCTTCGGTCTTGATCTCTTGTATAGCTATAGGACGGTATCAAAACCAGGAAACTGGCATTGGTACAACTCAGAGTTTATTCAGATTTCATCAGCTATACATGTATTCATTTATGTATGTGTGTATATGTATTTGTGCAATTTTACTTCTTGTGTGGCTTTGTGTAATTGTCACCACAAGTGAGATATAGTATCTTTTATTATCACAAGGCTCCCTTGTACCTTATAGTCAATCTGTCCCCCTTCCTCTTATCCATGACATCTGGCAATCACTAATCTGTTCTCCATTTTCATATTATAGTTGTTCTAAGAGCATTATATAAATGGAATATTTTACATAGTATCATGCAGTATATAGTCTTTTGCTCTCCCTTGAGACCAGTCCAAGGTTTCATTGCATAAACAATTGGTTCCTTTTAATTGTCCACTAGTATTCCGTGGTTTGGATGTACAATTTATTTAATCATTTACATGTCAAAGGATATTTGTGTCGAGTCTAGTTTATGGCTATTACAAGTAAAGTTGCTGTGGACATTCATGTATAGGTTTTTGAGTGTTGTAGGTTTTTGTTTGGCTGGGATAAATAGCCAAGAGTGCTAATGCTGGGTTGCATAGTAAGTGCATTTTTAGTTTTAGAAGAAAATGCCAAATTATTTTCCAGAGTGGCTATAACCTTTTGTATTCCTACCAGCAGTCTATGGTTGATCCAGTTTTTCCACATTCTTGCCAGCATTGGGATTTTTTACTTTATGGATTGTTTTTAAAGATTTATTTTATTTATGCATCTGAGAGAGAGAGAGATAGAGACAGAGAGAGAGAGAGAGAGAGAGCATGAGTGGAGAGAGGGGAAGAAGGAGAGAGAGAGAATCTTAAGCAGACTCCCCACTGGATATGGAGCCTGACTTGGGGCTCCATCTCATGACCCTGAGATCATGGCCTGAGCTGAAACCAAGAGTTAGATGCTTAACCTACTGAGCACCCAGGTGCCCCTATTTTGGGGTTTTAATATACATTTCTCTAGTTGCTGATGTTTGACATTGGGTCATTTGCTTACTTGCCACCTGTTTATTCTCTTCATTGATATGTCCTCAGCCCACTTTCTAATTGTATTATTTGCTTTGGTGCTATTAGGTTTTGAGAATTATTTATGCATTCTAGACACCAAGTCTTTTGGTAGATATGTGGTTTGTGAACATTTTGTTCCAGTCTATAATTTGTGTTTTTGTTTTCTTGACAGGGCTTTTCACAGAGCAAAAGATTTTAGTTTTTAAGAGGTCCAATTTGTCAAGTCTTCCTTTTTTTAGATCATATTTTTAATGTCAAGTCTAAGCTCTTTTCCTTATCTAAGGTCTTCAAGATTTTCTCCTATTTTTTTCTTTTCTAAAATTTCATAATTTTACATTTGAATTGATGAATTTGAGTTAATTTTTATAAGAGGTGTTAAGCTTTGATTGAGGTTCTTTTTTTAAAGATTATTTATATAAATAAATTTATGTATGTATTTATGTATTTGAGAGAGAGAGAGAGAGAGAGAGCAAGCACAGAGGGAGAGAGAGAAGGGAGGCTCCTGACTGAGCAGGGAGCCTAATGCAGGACTTGATCCCAGGACCCTGGGATCACAACCTGAGCCAAAGGGAAATGCTTAATCGACTGAGCTACTTAAACACCCTGCTTTAGTTGCAGTCTTGTCTTGTCTTTTCTTTTCTCCAATTGACTTTCTCTTTATCACCAGTTTTGAGCACATGAATATGATGTGCTTGGGTGTAGTCTTCATGCTGCATGTATTGGGGTACATAGAGCTTCTTGTATCTGTGGCTTTATAGTTTTCTGTACAATTTGGAAAAATTTCAGCCATTATTTCTTCAAATATATATTTTTTATGTCCCCATGCCTCCACTCTTGGGGGATTCTAATTATGTGTGTATGAGGCTGCTTGACGTTGACCCACAGCTCACTGAAGATTTTATGTCTTTAAATTTTTATTCTCTTCTGTTTCCTTTTTAATAGCTTCTATTGCTATATCTTCAAATTCACTAATATTTTCTTTTGCAATACCTATTTTGCCATTCTGTCTCATCTATTTTTTATTTCAGATAATGTAGTTTTTATCTATAGAAGTTTTTTTTAAGGAATTGTTTAGATATTGGTTGGCATTTTACTTTTTTCAGCTTTATTAAGGTATAATTGACAAATAAAATGGTAAGATATTTAAGTGATGGTTTGATATTATATACATTGTAATGAAAGGGTTTCTCCCGTTTAGTTAATTACCATACCCATCATCTCACATATTCATCTTTTTGTGTGTTTATGTAAACATTTAAGTTCTACTCTTAGCAAATTTCAATCATATAACACAGTATTATCAACTGTAGTCACCATATTATGCATTAGTTCCTCAGTCCCTATTCATCCTATAGCTGAAAGCTTATACCCTTTTGCCAACCCTTCTATTGCCTTCCCGTGGCAACCACTTTTCTATTCTGTTTCTATAAACTTGACTTTTTTTTGGTTATTATTTTTTTATTTCACATATAAGTGATACCACGTAGTATTTCTTTTTGTCTGGCTTATTTCACTTAGTGTAGTGTCATCGAGTTCCATGATGTCACAAATGTCAGAATTTCTTATGGCTTAAGGACATTCCATTGTGTACAGGTATGTGTGTGTGTGCACATCTTTATCCATTGTGTGTGTGTGTGCACATCTTTATCCATGCATCCCTTGATGGACACTTAGGTTGTTTCCATATCTTGACGGTTGTGAGTAATGCTTCAGTGAACATGGGGGTGGAAATATCTCTTTGATATCCTGTTTACATTTTCTTTGGATATATAACCAGAAGTGAAATTGCTGGATCATATGGCATTGCCATTTTTAATTTTTTGAGGAACCTCCATACTGTTTTCTTAAAGATTTTATTTTTTTATTTGACACAGAGAGAGAGAGAGAGAGAGAGAGAGTGCATGAGCTGCATGAGCACAAACGGGGAGGGGCAGAACAAGAAAGAGAAGCAAACTCCACACTCAGCATGGAGCCTGATGTGGGGCCCAATCTCAGGACTATGGGATCATGACCCAAGCCAAAGGCAGACACTTAACCGATGGAGTCCCCCAGGCGCCCCCTCCATACTGTTTTCTATAGTGGTTGCACCAATTTACATTCCTATCAACAATGCACAAGCTTTTTGGTTTGTTGTAGTCCCATTTATTTATTTATTTATTTTGCTTTTGTTGTTTTTGGTTTTTGATATCAAATCCAAAACTCATCACCAAGACGAATGTCAAGGAGTTTACCTGTTTTCTTCTAGGAGTTTTATAGTTTCAGGTCTGAGATTTACTTATTTATTTTATATATATATTTTAAGATTTTATTTATTTACTCATGAGAGACAGAGAGAGAGAGAGAGAGAGAGAGAGAGAGAGAGTGGCAGAGACACAGGCAGAGGGAGAAGCAGGCTCCATGTAGAGAGCCCAATGTGGGACTTGATCCCAGGTCTCCAGGATCACACCCTGGGCCAAGGCGGCACTAAACTGCTGAGCCACCCAGGTTGCCCCAGGTCTGAAATTTAAGTCTTCAATTGATTTTGAGTTGATTTTTGTATATGGTGTAAGACTAGGGTTCAATTTTATTATTTTGCTTGTAGCTGTCCAATTTTCCCAGCACCATTGATTGAAGAGACTGACTTTTCCCCATTGTATATTCTTGGCTCCTTTGTCATAAATTAGTTGACCAAATATGTATGGGTTTATTTTTGAGCTCTCTGTTCTGTTCTATTTCTCTATATTGTCTATAAGTTTTATAAGAGTCTTTAAGAAGTATGTCTCATGTGTCCACTTAAATTTTGAATACATATAATACAATTATATTTTTATGTCTCTTCTGTTAATTATAATGTTGGGGGCTATCAGTTCTGGATCAGTTTATTTTGATTGATCATTCTCTTTGTTAAGAATGATTTTCCTATTCCTTTGTGCAGTTAGTAGTTTTTGATTAGATGCCTAACATTGTTAAATTCACCATATTGAATGATAAGTATTTTTGTATTCCTATTAATGTGAAAAACAATTTTTTGAAGATTTTATTTGTCTACTTATTATTTATTATTTTTAATATTTTTATTGTAGTTCAATTTGCCAACATATAGCATAACACCCAATGCTCATCCCATCAAGTGCCCCCTCAGTGCCCATCACCCAGTCATCCCCACCCCCTGCCCACCTCCCTTTCCACCACCCCTTGTTCGTTTCCCAGAGTTAGGAGTCTCTCATGTTCTGTCTCCCTTTCTGATATTTCCCACTCATTTTTTCTTCTTTCCCCTTTATTCCCTTTCACTATTTTTTATATTCCCCAAATGAATGAGACCATATAATGTTTGTCCTTCTCCGATTGACTTCTTTCACTCAGCATAATACCCTCCAGTTCCATCCACGTCGAAGCAAATGGTGAGTATTTGTCGTTTCTAATGGCTGAGTAATACTCGATTGTATACATAAACCACATCTTCTTTATCCATTCATCTCTCGATGGACACCGAGGCTCCTTCCATAGTTTGGCTATTGTGGACATTGCTACTATAAACATTGGGGTGCAGGTGTCCCGGCGTTTCATTGCATCTGTATCTTCGGGGTAAATCCCCAGCAGTGCAATTGCTGGGTCGTAGGGCAGGTATATTTTAAACTCTTTGAGGAACCTCCACACAGTTTTCCAGAGTGGCTGCACCAGTTCACATTCCCACCAACAGTGCAAGAGGGTTCTCCTTTCTCCGCATCCTCTCCAACATTTGTTGTTTCCTGCCTTGTTAATTTTCCCCATTCTCAGCGGTGTGACGTGGTATCTCATTGTGGTTTTGATTTGTATTTCCCTGATGACCAGTGATGTGGAGCATTTTCCCATGTGCTTGTTGGCCATGTCTGTGTCTTCCTCTGTGAGATTTCTGTTCATGTCTTTTGCCCATTTCATGATTGGATTGTTTCTTTCTTTGCTGTTGAGTTTAGTAAGTTCTTTATAGATCTTGGATACTAGCCCTTTATCTGATAGGTCATTTGCAAATATCTTCTCCCATTCTGTAGGTTGTCTTTTAGTTTTGTTGACTGTATCCTTTGCTGTGCAAAAGCTTCTTATCTTGATGAAGTCCCAATAGTTCATTTTTGCTTTTGTTTCTTTTGCCTTTGTGGATGTATCTTGCAAGAAGTTACTGTGGCTGAGTTCAAAAAGGGTGTTGCCTGTGTTCTCCTCTAGGATTTTGATGGAATCTTGTCTCACATTTAGATCTTTCATCCATTTTGAGTTTATCTTTGTGTATGGTGAAAGAGAGTGGTCTAGTTTCATTCTTCTGCATGTAGATGTCCAATTTTCCCAGAACCATTTATTGAAGAGACTGTCTTTTTTCCAGTGGATAGTTTTCCCTCCTTTGTCGAATATTAGTTGACCATAAAGTTGAGGGTCCACTTCTGGATTCTCTATTCTGTTCCATTGATCTATGTGTCTGTTTTTGTGCCAGTACCACACTGTCTTGATGACCACAGCTTTGTAGTACAACCTGAAATCTGGCATTGTGATGCCCCCAGCTCTGGTTTTCTTTTTTAATATTCCCCTATTTGGGGTCTTTTCTGATTCCACACAAATCTTAAGATGATTTGTTCCAACTCTCTGAAGAAAGTCCCTGGTACTTTGATAGAGATTGCATTAAATGTGTAAATTGCCCTGGGTAGCATTGACATTTTCACAATATTAATTCTTCCAATCCATGAGCATGGAATATTTTTCCATCTCTTTGTGTCTTCCTCAATTTCTTTCAGAAGTGTTCTGTAGTTTTTAGGCTATAGATCCTTTACCTCTTTGGTGAGGTTTATTCCTAGGTATCTTATGCTTTTGGGTGCAATTGTAAATTTCTCTTCTTAATTTCTCTTTCTTCAGTTTCATTGTTAGTGTATAGAAATGCCACTGACTTCTGGGCATTGATATTGTATCCTGCCACACTGCCAAATTGCTGTATGAGTTCTAGCAATCTTGGGGTGGAGTCTTTTGGGTTTTCTATGTACAGTATCATGTCATCTGCAAAGAGAGAGAGTTTGACTTCTTCCTTGCCAATTTGAATGCCTTTTATTTCTTTTTGTTGTCTTATTGCTGAGGCTAGGACTTCTAGTACTATGTTGAATAGCAGTGGTGAGAGTGGACATCCCTGTCTTGTTCTGATCTTAGGGGCAATGCTCCCAGTGTTTCCCCATTGAGAATGATATTTGCTGTGGGCTTTTCATAGATGGCTTTTAAGATGCTGAGGAATGTTCCCCCTATCCCTGGACTCTGAAGAGTTTTGACCAGGAATGGATGCTGTATTTTGTCAAATGCTTTCTCTGCATCTGTTGAGAGGATCATATGGTTCCTGTTTTTTCTCTTGCTGATATGATCAATCACATTGATTGCTAACATTTCATTTTTAAATCCTCTCTATACCAACCTGGGGCTCAAACTCACAATTTGGAGATCAAGAGTCACATGCTCCACTGACTAAGCCAGCCAAGTTCCCTGAGAAACAATAAAAAAACAAACAACAACAACAAAAAAAACCTACCAGGACCTTTATTTTTGCTTTGTTTTATTAAAAAAATAAATATGTTATAAAGCTTTTATTTTCCTTCAGGGAGTAAAAAAGGAACAAGTTTTATAAAGTCAAATAAGCAATGGTAACTTTAAAAAGATTGGGAATCAATGGTTTACAAGTTATAATTGAAAGAAAGAATGAGAGCTCCATCTGGCCATTAATGGCGGCAAGCAAGATCAACCAGAGCAAAATAGATAACTGTTTGGAAGCCCTGATAAGTGCTTAAACAGACTGATTCACTGAGACATCGGTATAGATATATTTTTGATATGTGTATTTTTTAAGACTTATTTATTTATATAGAGAACATGTGCATGAGCAGGAGGGGCAGACAACGGGAGAGAGACTCTGAAGCAAACTCCCTGCTGAGCATGGAGCCGGATGCCGGACTTGATTTCATGACCCTGAGATTATGACCTGAGCCAAAATCAAGTTGGATGTGTAACAGACTGGGCCACCCAGGCACCCTGCTATGTGTATTTTAATAAGTCCTGGTGATGTTTTTGAGTTTTGTTCTGGGATGCAGTTAAGTTCATGGTAAACAGTTTTCTGCTATAAATCTACCCTTTGTTCATGAGCTCCACATGCAGCTGCTCTCAGCTCTGTCATATTGGGCCGCCCTGATGTCTCTTCCAAGATGCTTTTTTTCTTGGTCATTCAGAATCCCTCACTTCTCATAAGAACACTCACAGGTTTTCACAGGAGGAGCTTTCTCTTTCTTCCCTGAGTTTTTTTTGCCTTGAAACCCTATGGCTATTGGCTAACAGGGAAGAGGCTCCTTCATATGTCCTTTATTTTATCAGGATTTCTTGTTTATTTTCAGGCATCATTCTTCTTCCACCCTATGCAGGCTGACATTTTTCTTTTTTTTTTCTTTCTCTTTTCTCCTTTGACTCTTTTAAAACTTCAGTTATGAAAGGTTTTAAGCCTGCCAAAATATAGAAAGATGATGGTACAGTGGGCTCCCATGCAGTCATCAACAATCATCCATTCAGAGGTGGGGGGACGGGGTCACTGGATGATGGGCATTAAGGAGGGCAGGTGCTGTGATGAGCACTAGGTGTTATATAAGACTGACGAATCATTGATCTCTACCTCTGAAACCAGTAATACGTTATATGTTAATTAATTGAATTAAAATAAATTAGAAAAACCCCCAGTCATCTACTCTTGCAACTGCATTTTTCTAATGCTGTGGAATTGCAAACATTAGGGACTTCTTTTCTTTTTTTTTCTTCAAGATTTTATTTATTTATCCATGAGAGAGACAGAGAGAGAGGCAGAGACATAGGCAGAGGGAGAGGCAGGCTTCCTGCGGGGAGCCTGATGTGGGACTTGATCTTGGGACTCCAAGATCACACCCTGAGTTGAAGGCATCACAGCACTGAGCCATCCAGGCATCCCCATTTTTTTTTCAAGATTTATTAGGGACTTATTTTCAAGTTGCTTCAGAAATCATGTGGTGGGGGATGTGCAGCCCTTTTTGTCTCATGTGGTGTGGGTATAGGACTCTTGGTTTATTATCCAGGTTAGGGTGCATACAACATAAGAACTAAGGGTCTCCAGGGGACACAGTAGCATCTCAAATCCTCTCTGACTTTTTGTTTTATGCACACTCCTTAAGTGAAACCTGTAGCTTTCATTCTGTGCTTTGTTCCTAGTCTCTGGGTGATTTAGGCCATATTTCCTCTTTCATCTAGATTTATATCCATGAATGCAGTTCCTAAGCTACTTTCTTCTTCTTTTCTTCTTTCTTCTTCTTCTTTTCTGAGTACATATATACCTGGAGTGTCCTTTATATATCAACTGTGCCTAATGAGTAAAAGCAAACTAGCATAACATAGTAAGAGTCTCTTAGAATCTTGGCACCACTTCTTACTAGTTGATGTGACTTCTCCAAATTTGCTAAGCCTCTCTGAGATCCAGCATCATCATCTGTAACTTGAATAATGCCCACCTTCAGGAGGATGACTAGGATTAGAAGTGATGCAAGTAGAGTGCCCCTCACTGTGCGCTATGCTTAGGAATAACTCAGTAGATGACAACTAGTGTATTGACAGATGCAGTGTGGCTGTGCAATGGATAGCAGAGGGAATTGTCCCCAAGTGGCTGGCCACACAGGCACCAGAAATACTCAGATACTGACTAAAGTCTCTTCAGGATCCAGCAACAGACCCATAACCAAACTCATAAATGCCACTTCCTGGACTCCAAGGCTCCTGCAAATATACCAAAATCTAATTTCTGCTTCTATCTTTATGGGCAAATTCTTTTTTATAACAGGAATAGACATTTCCAGCAGCTCATTTCAAGGGGATTTACTAAATTTATGGTCTCAGGCATCTAGTTTTGGGCATTGTGCCCAAAACCATGTCCTCATAGCCACGGTAATGCTTGCAATGAGTCTATCAGTCCAGTACATCTCTGCTGGGGCGTTTTGCTGAGTTTATTTGTGGACAGGCTGCTTCTCAAAACCATAGGCTGTTAGTGGACAGGCATATAAATTAGACTGAAGAAGTGCTTCAAGGTTTCACACAGAGGAGGGAATGTTGAGTCCCACTTTCTCTGTTTCTCCCTCTGTGTTTCTGTCTCTCTGGTTCTTTGCCTTGCTGTCTCTCTGACTGACACATGCACACACACTCACACAGACCTCATCTTTTGGATATTATATTGTTTAGGTTCTGAAGAGGTATGTTCACCTCTGTGTATTCTTTCCAAAGTGGAGAGATGGTCTTTCTCAGCTTTCTCCCTATATATTACGGGAGTACCAAAATATGTCATGGTTAATCATCTGTAGGTGTCTTGAGGTTGTAAATTCTGTCTAAAAGCTAAAGACACTCTCAAGAAAAATCAGTGAAAATTGTGTGGAGATGCTCACCCTTTTGTCCTAAACAAACAAAGTTAGGGGAGAAAAGGACTATTTGAAGGGGATCTGGAAAGAGAGCTCTAACTATTGCTTGCTGATATGAGATCCCTTCTCACCTTGGATTCACAATGTTATGTCTTCCTTTTGGCAGGGACCACTATCGGCAGGGGAATTGCCTAGGAAAGAAAAGTGTTTCAAAAAGAAACAGTGGGGCTTTTCCCTCTTTCCTTTTTCAAAATTGTAGTCTTCAACTAAGAACAATAGCTGGAACTGTGTCTCTAGCACCTTTCATTATGTTTTACACATAGTAAGCATTCAATAATTATTCTGGATGCTGAATGTATAAATATGTATTAGTTACATATCTGCTGTGTGGCCTTTGTTTGGTGCTGTGTGGACCACTGAAGAGGCACAACTCAGAATCCCTCACTTTCGCTGAGATTGCCATCTAGATGGGACATAGCAATTTGGGGAAACGCTTGGCCATGATTCATCAAATATCTTGTCTGCTTCATTTTATTTTTCTTTTCCTTCGGGACTCCAATTGTACATATATTAAAGCTTTTGATAATGTCCCCCAAGTTCCTGAAGCTCTATTAATTTTTCTTTTTTTCCTTTTGCTCTTCAGATCAGAAAATAAATCTGTTAATTTGTCTTCAAGTTTATGGACTCTCCTGTCATCTTCATTCTACTGTTAAGCCCATCCAATGATTTCAAACACTTGAGATACATGTTATTCAGCTCTAGAATGTCTATTTAGTTTTTAAAATAGTTTCTAGTTACCTACTGATACTTCCTACTTTTTGTTTATTATAAGCATACTTTGTGTCCTTGAAATTAGTTATAATAATTGTTTTATATCCCTCATCTGCTAATCCCAATATGTGAATCGTTTCAGGGTTGATCTTCATTTTTTTTTTCTTGAGTATAGATGTCTTCCTGTTTCTTTGAATGTTAAGTAATTTTGAACCATGTTCTGGACGTTATGAATTGAGTGACATGTTGTAGAGATTCTTAGTTCTGCTATGTTCTCCTGAAGAGTTTTGATTTGTTTTGTTTTGTTTGCTTTTGGATAGTAGGCAGTTAACTTGGCTGAATTCAGATTGCTAATTTTGTCTTCCCTGCTGTGAATGGTCAGTCCAATTTCTCCTTTCATTTAGGTCTTTGCTGGACTGCTTGAAGTCTGCTTCATACAAATGTGATTCAGCATGAATCAAGAGATTTGGGCAAAATTTATACACACAATTTGGGGCTCCCCCTTCCTGGATCTGCTCTCTTCAGGATTTCCCCCTCTGCTTTACAGCAGCTGTGTCTGTCTTGACTCTGTGCTCTGTCTTCAGGTCATTAGACTTTGGGTTTTCTTTCTGACTTTTGGCTCTTTTGTATAGTGAGGCCTTACCTCAGGATCAAAGCCATAAAAAATGGGAAACACACCCAGTTCTTTGCCTTCATCCAAGTGTTGACTTCCTCCCAGTATCCACCTCTTTTTGGCTATTCCCCAATGTCTTCAGATAGTTGTCTTTATATTTTGCCCAGGGTTTATAGCTGTTATTTGTGAGAAGGTTACTCTGACAGAAACCACATGGCCGTGACTGGAAACAACCTAGTTCGGTGTGTAGGATCACAAGATAGAGACAGATAAGCAAGTCACTGTCACAGAAGGACTCAGAGATGAAAGTAATTGGACTTACACAGAGGCTTGTAAGGGAGTCCAGGCTTTGGAAAGACAGGCTTTTTAAGAAAAAATGCAACAGTATTTAAAGGAAAGAAATGACCAAATCTCTGAGATTCCGGTTGGTCTGTGTGTGGTAGAAAAATTGTAGTTTTCCTGCATGATTTTAGCACTTACAGAGGCCGAGACATATCTTTAGGCACTAGCAGTGCAAAAGGTAGGGAGACAGATGATTTTGTCGGGGTCGGTAACCTGCAGAAAAGGCTTAACATTTCCTCTTTTGAGGTCTGGAATGACACAGACTGATTCTGGTTTTCCTGGTTTTTGTTGTTTGTTGATTTTATCTCTGGGTGCAAAGTAGATGCGTACGTGTCCCATCTGTGTGGGTTAGCAGAGCGTTGGTTGTATTTTCACCATCTCTCCTTCATGCCCCACTCTGATGCTCGGATTTGACCCCATAGATGGCTTTGAGGTTTTCAGATTTGGTGTAACTCAACTGATATTTTGTTTTATTTCACTGGTTTTATTTACATAGTGCACAAGATATGTTAATACACAGATCTTCCTTGACATACAAGGGACTTATGTCTGATAAACCCCTTATCATTTGAAAATATCACTAAGCGGAAAGTTCATTGACTATACCTAACCTACTGAACAGTACCTTTTAGTCCCACTGACCTCAGTACTGCTCAGAAACCTACATCAGCCTACAGTTGGGCAAAATCATCTAACACAAAGCCTGTTTTATAGTAAAGTATCGAATATCTCATGTAATTTATTGAATATTGTACTGAAAGCGAAAGACAGAATGGTTGTATGGGTACAGAATGGAGGTCAGTGGATCGGCATTGACCCTTGTGATGACTGACTAATGGGGATCAGGGACTGCTCCCCAGCATCACCAGAGGATAGCACAGACCACTAGCCTGGGATAAGATCACAATTCCCCATTGGAAGTGTGGTTTCTCCTGAAAAGGGTATCACTGTTATAGGGTTGAAAACCAGTGAGTGGAGACATCCTAAGTCAGGGACTGTCTGTATGGAGGCATCCTTGTTACATATTAATAAAACCAGGGCAGTTCTGATTTCAGAATTACGTTGTAAATCCTCTACAGTTGTAAGTTACTTCTATCAGCTCATCTCCTGAGCTAAGGACCAAGAACCATCCAATTTGCTTCTAGGAGGTTTGCCTGCAGTAGCCTGTAGGGTACCCTCTGTCTGAGAGGCTCAGCGCTGTCACATTCTGGCCCATAGGGAAACTCTTTACCTGTAAAGCTGATACTCTGTAAGCCATGAAGTAGGTTTCAGGACAGTTTTCTTGGAAGTAGTATCCTGGAATTGGCTATCACTGGCTCACATGAGTTGATTTTTAAATCTACAGGAATTTTGTAAGCTATGTGTTAAACCAGGCCATTATTAGAAATTAAACTTTATCATTTACAGTTAAATATATTATATTTAACATAGTGGTCATAAATGCTCAAACCTCATCCTTCCTGATTGTTGCCTGACATTTTACTTTTTTTTTTAAAAAGATTTTTATTTATTTATTCATGAGACACACACACACACACACACACACACACACACACACACACAGAGAGAGACAGAGAGAGGCAGAGACACAGGCAGAGGGAGAAGCAGGCTCCATGCAGGAAGCCCGACATGGGACTCGATCCCAGGTCTCCAGGATCAGGCCCTGGGCTAAAGGCAGCACTAAACTGCTGAGCCACCAGGGCTGCCCACATCTTACTTTTTAATGTAAGCTCTTGAGGTTGTTCACACTTTTCGTATCTTGGTGGTGGAGATACTCTGAAGTGGTGTGCTACTGCGTGTCCACTCCCAACCCTGTGTTCAAGGGTGTCTTGTTGAAGTTGGCAATGACGAGAGTATTCATAACACAGGAATTGGCAAACACCACCAGGCGCTGCCTTTCCTTTGGAGAGCTGGTTGTTAAACAGTTATCAACATATCAGTGGTCGTAGGCATTTCCCTTCAACCTGTAAAGCATAGCCCTTGGTCCTGGAGGAGCTTGCCATATCTAATTAAATGGAGTTTGTATCTTGCTTATTGTTGCAAATTTGATTTACCAGGTTCAATCTTATAGGAAAGAGGGTGGATTTTTATTGGTCCTAAGTAAATAATTACACAATCACGGAAAGTAAAGGAACTTAGTAAAAGTGTTTGGAGTAATATTTAACCACTGTTACCATTGTTTTGGGTAATTTGTAAAGTCTAGTAATATATTCTCCAGAATCAGTATTTTCAGATTTCTCTTTTAATTTCCTCATTTAAACTATATACTATAAAATTTCACCAGAAGTTTATTTTTCCTCCTGAATTCTAAGGAGGGATGTTAGAATATTATATCACTTACAGAATGTTCCATTCCAGTTTATGAAAGCATGTTAAACTGATGGCTAGAGATAAAGAAGGAAGAGAAGTATGTTTCCTCATCTGCCCACTCAAAATAGAACATTAACCACAATTAAATCCATTCACTCAGTCCCAGAAAATTGATTTTTATTTGGCCAACTTTGGGCTGAGCAGCCTACCTTCATGAGGTCACCTATTTCCGTGCTCAGAGTTGTGGAGGTCCTGAGACTCAGAGCCTGGGTATGGACTGGACAGGTGTGTGTGGACATGCTGTCTGCACCAATGGGGAGGCCCATGCTCCCAAGTCTGGTTTCTGTGGTGTCCGTAGTTAACAGAGCCTGCTACAAGTTTTATGACACCTCTTTTTGAGGTTATTTCCAAAAGTTTCTATTTTATTTCTGAGTTTATAGCAGAGGCCTTTAGGCACACACAAGGGAAAAGCAGACATCATCTGTTGATGGCAAGACTGAATGACTTTGGCTATTTTACTATAACATCCAGCAATGTCAGAACAGAGTAGTGTGAGCCATCTAATCAAGTTCAGAAGGATTTAGTCCGTGAATTCCCTGGATAGTGAGGGCACTGACCCCAGGGCCTTTAACTTATCCCAGAACATGTGTTTATCTGTTGCCAGTTGACAAGGCATTTTAAGCTGAGAAATAAGATCTTTCTTTTTAAAGGGATTAATTTGTTGAGAGTTATTTCGTTAGTCTTTGTATATAAACTCAATATGATGGGTAAATAAATAGGCTGATGGGTCAGTGACTGATTTGTGTTACAGACTTGTGGCTATTTTATATTTGCTGAGCATAAGGGACTTTTACCAACCCTTTTGGTGGGTGAGTGGGGGCCTTTTTTAGTTGTGCTTAGCAAACCAAAAGGCCAGGGAAAGCTACCTGAGGCCCTGGGTGAGTGTGTGAGTGAGCATGAGTGTGCATGAGTGTGCGGACTGGAGTGGTCTCTGCAGTATTTTCAGCCTGCCCAGGGGCTCAAAGGAGGAGTGTGATTGCTGGTAGCAAACATAATGAACAGTAAATATCTGGAAGGAGGCACAGAGGGGAGCAGAGGGAGGGTGAGTCGGATTCCCATCCTGTGCATGGGAAGTAAGTAGGAAGTTGCATACAGAGAAATGTGGTTTTTTTCTAGTTTACCAGTGTTTTTCTCCTTCACATCTCTCTCTCTTTTT
The DNA here is from genome assembly GCF_003254725.2 of Canis lupus dingo. NCBI lineage: Eukaryota > Metazoa > Chordata > Mammalia > Carnivora > Canidae > Canis > Canis lupus. Next base: position 39,608,527 of record NC_064249.1, on the reverse strand, counting down.
TTTTAAGATTTTATTTATTCATTCATGAGAGACATACAGAGAGAGGCAGAGACACGGGCAGAGGGAGAAGCAGGCTCCATGCAGGGAGCCTGATGCGGGATTAGATCCCAGGACCCCGGAATCATGACCTAAGCTGAAGGCAGACACTTCACTGACTGAGCCCCCACCGGTGCTTCTGGAATTCTTTTTTTTTTTTTTTTACTTTTATTATTATTATTTTTAAAATATTTTATTTATTCATGAGAGACAGAGAGAGAGAGAGAGAGGCAGAGACACAGGCAGAGAGAGAAGCAGGTTCCACGTAGGGAGCCCGACGTGGTACTTGATCCCCCAGTCTCTAGGATCACACCCCAGGCTGCAGGCAGCGCTAAACCACTGCACCACCAGGGCTGCCCCTGGAATTCTTTTAGGTAGGAAGCTTCCTTAGTGCCTTTTAAATGTGGGACTGTTTAGAAAGAGTAAATGCATGTGGGTTTTCAGGAGCACAGCTATTGTGTCCAGTGAGACAGAACCAGAAAGAAGTTGAATTGAAGCTGGGCTCTCCCCTCTGCTAGCAGAGGTGGTAGGGTGTAGATGTGGGCTGGAAAACCAGCATACCTATTTTTTCTAGGAGAGTAATCCAGTCTTTACAGAGATGAACAGAGGTGAGCTGGAAGGTGTCTCACGTGGGATTTGTTTCGGTTATAGTAAAAATGTTGTCATTTGGAGATGATTTACTTGTATAGTGTATCAGATAATTCAGGTCATTCTGATTCTCTGGCAGCACTTGGGGGGCTGGGTAAGGAGGATGTGGGGGCCGCAGGTGAGGGGTGGGGAAAGGCTGAGTGCCACTCCTCTGGCCCCGCCACCAGAGACCCTCTGCCAACCCACAGTCTGCACGTGGGCCAGAGTTCCTCTGTCCACACTGCTATGCGGTGGCTGCCCCGGGGCCAGGGCTGTGTAAACCAGCTGCATCACTGCAGCATCTCAACAGACGACCCACTTGAGCATATATATACATATATATATATTTAAAGATTTTATTTATTTATTCATGAAACATACACACAGAGAAAGAGAGAGAGACAGAGGCAGAGGCAGAGGCAGAAGCAGGCTCCATGCAGGGAGCCCGATGTGGGACTCGATCCCAGGACTCCAGGATCACGCCCTGGACTGAAGGCAGGTGCTAAACCGCTGAGCCACCCAGGGACCCCCCTCACTTGAACATATTGATCTGATGAGAAAAGGCAGGTAGTTCTTCAGAGTACCTGCAAAATCAATAATAATGTCTTCCAGGCTTTCAGAAGCTGCCAGGACTGATTTCTAAATAGGTTCCATTCCAGGTGTTGGGTCAAAAGCTGTGATAATGTGATTTCTGAATATTGTATCAGGCAGTGTTGGTATTTCACATCCCTTATTGATAAAATTCACCAAAAGGACTTGGAAAAATTAGATCTCCTATCATTTTCATATGGAATTTCAGAAATCACAGAGCCCTTGAAATGCTGTGTAGTCCCAGGGATGAGAAAGAACGGAGTGCACGCACATCTCCCTGGCCCCCGGTCCTCCCTCTCTGTCCCTGTGTCCTCCCTGCACCCTGGCAGCGCACCTGGCAGCAGCCAGGCTCCCCACTTGGCCCTACTCCAGTCTGTGTTCTGGAAGCAGGAAGGTGAGCAGGAGAGAATAGACCAAAGGTAGGAACCGGTTTATCAAGCCCTCCGCCTGACAGTCCCAGTGCTTGAAAGCTACATTCCTGTCAAACCTTTGCCTGTGGTCAAAGCAACATGGGGAATAGCTCATGGTATAAACACTGGTTTCCATAACCAACTGCTGGGGTTCTTTTGAAGTTCTTTTTGCAGCCACTTTATCCTAGAGAGCTCTTTTTTTTTTTTTTTTAAAGATTTTATTTATTTATTCATGAGAGAGACACACACACAGAGAGAGAGAGAGAGAGAGAGAGAGAGAGGCAGAGACACAGGCAGAGGGAGAAGCAGGCTCCATGCAGGGAGCCCGATGTGGGACTCGATCCCGGGTCTCCAGGATCATGCCCTGGGCTACAGGCGGCGCTAAACCGCTGCGCCACCGGGGCTGCCCTATCCTAGAGAGCTCTTAGGGCTTCTTCCTAATCATCACCAGAAAAAAATGTTTTCTGTAACTATGTTTGTTGACAGATGTTAACTAGACTTTATTGTGCCGATCATTTCACAACATATACATACAGATGTTGAATCATTGTGTATATCAGCTATGCCTCAATAAATAAGTAGGTAAGTAAAAACAAAGAGACGAGACTTGAATTCCTTTGTTTGTCAGAACTCTATTGCCCGCTAGGTGCCAGGTTTTGCCAGCTGCTGGGGGTACCGGAGGAGATGGGGTGTCTGCTGGCTATGGACACCAATGAAGTGGTCACCCTGCACGTGCCCGGCCATAGCAGTGGCAGGTGTCACACAGAGGCTGGGCCACATGCAGCCAGGAGGCCCAGAGGAGAGGCGGTGTGGCTGGTGGCCGAGGGCTCCTCACTGGGGCAGGGACTCTTGAGTTCCCAGGAGCGGTGTGCATTGTGGGTGTCGGGAGGAGGAGAGGGTCTGGGAACCGTAGGCTGAGCGCGTGAGGGCAGGGTGTGGCCTGTGCCGGGTGTCAGGGGCCAGAGGAGCAGAGTGAGTTGAAGCAGATGACAGGAGGCCAGTGGGTTGGAGGACCAAAATGGGGCTGGGGGGTGTGTGTGGGGGTCACAGGAACAGGCTTTGAGGAGAAAAACAGAATTTTAGCTCTCCTTTAATCAAGGTTAAGACCACATGAGATGCCCATATGTGAGATATGCCAGTGAAGCAGTGGGATTTGCTCCTTGCTGTGGAGTGGGACGTGATCTGGGAAGTGACACATTGCCTACGTCTCCGGAATTCCAGAGGCTCAGCAATTGTCCTCTCTGAGCTCCTGTGACAACAGTCACTGAGCAGCCACTGTCCCTTCTTGGTACCTTGGAGCTTCTGCTTTTCACCTGCTCTCTGTTCTGAGGCCTGTCCCAGGGGCCTGTGGGAGGGACTTTCACATCTGCCCAGATCCCATGGTGCCAGGACCTGGAATTGGGGGGCGCTGGGGCTTGTCCCACGTGTTGAACCTGCCACAAGCCACTGACCACAGATTTTTATTTTTTTATTTTTTATTTTTTTTAAATTTTTTTTAATTTTTATTTATTTATGATAGTCACAGAGAGAGAGAATGAGAGACAGAGACACAGGCAGAGGGAGAAGCAGGCTCCATGCACCGGGAGCCTGACGTGGGATTCGATCCCGGGTCTCCAGGATCGCGCCCTGGGCCAAGGGCAGGCGCCAAACCGCTGCGCCACCCAGGGATCCCTGACCACAGATTTTTAAATGGTGAACTTCATGTTATGGGATGATACCTTGATTTTTGAGAAATCTAGGAATTCATCAATTATACATGCCACGGTACCTAGAGTCAGAAAACCTCTTCCCCCTGCTCTCTAGACTTAGGAGGAGCTGCATTTCCTGGACGTCTGTGAAAATTAACGGTGATGTTGCATGTGACAGACCCACTGCAGACCTGTCCTTGTGGTGGTGGTTTTGGCATGGTGTGGAGCCCCTGTGTTTCATCTATGTATCATAAGGCCGCTCCTGCATGGCTCATTGGTGTTGAGGCCCCTTGAGAGACTCTTGGAATCAGGAGAAACTCCCAAACTCAGTTATGGTGGTGGGGGGTGGGCGGGTAGAGGTTCCCCACTGCTGCCCCTGCAGCCAAGCCCCGTCCTGGGCGAAACTGAGGAGCACTTGACTTTTGTGTCTCCTTCCTGCCTATCTCTCTTGGCCGGCTCATGTTTCTGGTTATTATTTCTGTGTCTCTCTCATGTGGTTCTCTGCAGTGATGAGTGTTTTCCAAAGTGAACTCATCACGTTAATCATATTAGGGTGTGAGTGGCCTGTGTGTGCCTCAGAGGGAAAAACCTGCTCTGTGGAGGGGAGAGGAGGTGGGTGGGAAGTTATTTGGAAGCAGTCATGCCTTCCTGGGTATCCCTGGAACCACCCTGATGCAGGCCCCATTTGATCCCCCGACCTCCGGGCCAGCCCTGCCCAGCCTGTGCTTACTGCTGGCACTCCTACATTACCACGAAGAGAAATTCAGGCACACACTTCAGTGTCTTGCACTCCTAGCATCAGACTCACCAGGGGTTGTGGAGCCCCCACAGGGGCAGCACTGCTAGTGGCCACTGCTGGTGGCAAGGCTGTCATTAGCTGCACTTGTACATCACTGCTGGGCTTGGCTCTCTGCTGTGACTCAGCCTGAAACTTTGTTCTGCTAACAGGAAGCCAGTAACCAGTGGAGTCAGAAGTTGGTAGGAAACTCTCTGGATTGGAAAAACCACTGGCTGTTTTGAAGCTTCTGTTTCTACAACAAAAAGAGAAATCAACAGATAGAAGCTCCTCTGTCTCCTTCGATGTGAAAGGCCATGTTGGCAGAGGGTGGTGGTGAACCAGGCAGACTAAGAAACCCTACGGGAGTTTACAAAACAGGAAGCTGACAAGGAAAACAACTGGAATTATGTAAATTAAACAGTGGGTTTGGGATGCAGGTGGCAGTCTGCCTATGGGAAATTCTGGGGGCCGAGAATGGGAACAGGTGGGGAAGAGGCTGCGAGGAAGGAGCAAGGTGTAGGGCCCCAGGCAGTATGGACTAGTGGGCAGCCAGGGCCCTCTCTGGGCATAGTGGGAGGAGATGAAGATGCTTACCTTCCTCGTGGCTGTGGGGACAGAGCCACGTGAGCTCCGGAGGCCTCTTGCCAGCCTCTGGAAGGCTTGGGAAGGCTCTAACACTCTGGCAGCTGTTGGGACAGGTGCTCCCACAGGGGAGGGGAGCTAGGAGCCCTGTGATTTAGATCGGTGTTTCACAAACTTTTGTGAGTGGGGATGCTTTGTTATAGATACTTATTTTGGGGTGTATTCTTTTCCCCACTGTGTAAATGTATTGTTAGTCTAAACAAATTTAAGGGCAGCCCTGGTGGCTCAGCGGTTTAGCACCTGTCTTCGGCCCAGGGCATGATCCTGGAGTCCCCAGATCGAGTCCCACATCGGGCTCCCTGCATGGAGCCTGCTTCTCCCTCTACCTGTGTCTCTGCCTCTCTCTCTGTCTCTCATGAATAAATAAATGAAATCTTTAAAAAAATAAACAAATTTAAGAAAGTTAAAATTAACTTTGTTTTAGATTTTAATTTTTTAAAAATATTTTATTTATTCATTCATTCATTCATTCATTCATTCATTCATTCATTCATGAGAGACACACAGAGAGAGGCAGAGACACAGGCAGAGGGAGAAGCAAGTTCCATGCAGGGAGCCTGATGTGGGACTCAATCCCAGGACTCCAGGATCACGCCCTGGGCCAAAGGCAGGCACTAAACTGCTGAGCCACCCAGGGATCCCCTGTTTTAGGTTGTTTTTTTTTTTTTTAAGATTTTATTTATTTATTCATGAGAGACACACAGAGAGAGGCAGAGACACAGGCAGAGAGAGAAGCAGGCTCCATGCAGGAAGCCTGACATGGGACTCGATCTCGGGTCTCCAGGATCACACCCCAAGCCAAAGGCAGACACTCAACCACTGAGCCACCTGGGCTTCCCCTGTTTTAGTTTATTTTTATTTTTTTTAAGATTTTATTTATTTATTCATGAGAGATACACACACACACACACACACACACACACACAGAGGGAGAGAGAGGGAGAGGCAGAGGGAGAAGTAGGCTCCATGCAGAAAGCCCCACGGGGGGCTCCATCCCGGGTCTCCAGGATCACACCCCAGGCCGAAGGCGGCAAAACCACTGAGCTACCCAGGCTGCCCGTTTTAGGTTTTAAAAGAAGAAGATTCTCCTGTTTTTTTGAAACTTCTAAGATGACTGGACAGCCTTTGGGGGTATGGCGATATTAGGATTGGACCCTCTCAGCTGTGTGCTGTGTGCTCTCAAGGGCGAAGGGAAGCCTTTCAGTGCTGATAGCAGAGAGGTTGCAGCAGGAGGGACTGTGCCAGCTTGCCAACGCCCCCTGTCCCCCTGCAGCACCAACATCTGGGCATGTTTGATAAATGTCCTTTCCCAGACCCATTACTAATCACATTTTTTCCCTCCTAATCTCCCTTCCCTGCAGTCTGTCACTCATCCTGCCATGAGAACTAATTTCTTAAAGCATATTCCATCACGCCACCTCCCTCCTCAACAATTTTCTGTGCATCTCCCTGCTGCCTACATGAAATCCAACACCCTAGTGTAGAACATGGCTTAATCCTCAAATACCCTTCTAGTTTCAATGTCTCTTACATCTCTCCATGCACCCATGATGCATGCAAAACATGACTTCAGGTCATTTCCTGAACATCAAGAAACTGAAAAGCTTAGCTCAAACTGGCGTATATGTAAGACAGGGATTTATTTGCTCCTGGGGCTAAAAAAACACAAAAGTTCATTATCAGTGTGAGCTTCAGGTAAGGCTTGCTCCAGCAGCTCAGCAATTCCTTCAAGGACTCAGTTTCCTTCTATCTGATTTTCATGGTCCCAAGGTGGTTGCTTCATTGTTCATGTCTCTAAAGAAAGAATGACTTTGCCCCGCATTCCTAGCCCATCTTCATTCCAACTAGGTTTGTTTATGTCGGTGTTTACTCTGCACCAATTCCTGCAGCCAGTGCGATGTGCTCCTCTTCACATTAGGGGTTTCCCAAGAACTGAGTGGGTACCTAAGTGGGCACCAGGGCTGGTGGAAAGAGGAAGGAGAACTGGACCCTAAGAAAGCAGCCTGTGTGTGTTGATCCCACACACCCTGCCTGCACCCTTCACAATTCCCCATCTGCCTCCTGGAATTTGGAATTCTCCCACCAGGCACAGTCCCACTCATGGGACACGGCCTTGCCCTGGTACCATGTCTGCTGCTACGTCCCTTCTGTTCTCCTGCTGAATTAATGTTGCTCCTTCCCCCACTTCCTGGAGCTCTGTCTCATGCATGACTGCATTTATTAATTCTGCATTTGTCTAGGGGAAAATGCACTGTTTCCCTGGACTCTCACACTCTGCACTCTGACACCAAATGATGTGTGGTTTCTGCTCCACAGCATTGGTGTCATTTCTCTGACACCAGCTGGGTGTCCCACAGTAAAACTCAGTTCCAACGCTGCCTACCTGGAGGTGGCATCAGATCCCCCAGGGTAAGGGCTCAGTCCCACCAGACTGTCCCACGGCAGAGGCCAGTCACAAGTCCCAGGCTGTCATCTGTATTTCTGACCAGCTGGCTATAAATTGGGGTTCCCATGACCCCCTCCCTGGGTTTGATCATTTGCTAAAATGGTTCACAGAGTTCAGAGAAACACATCTGCCAACCTATTATAAAGGATTTAATAAAGGATTCAGATGAAGAGGCACATAAGTTGAGGTCTGGAATGGTCCTGAGCGCAGCAGCACCTGTGTCTGTGGAGCTGAGGTGTGTCACCCTCCTGGCATGCGGATGTGTTCACAAGCCTGGAGTTCTTAGAACCCTGCACTTCAGGGACTTTTGCGGAGGCTTCATCACATAGGTGGGATTGATCATTAATTCATTCTCCAGCTGCCCCCCTCCCCTCTGCCCAAGAATGGGGGTGGGGCTGGAAGTTCTGAGCTTTAAAGTATGGCTTAGATTTCCTGGTGCCCACCCTCCACCCAGGAGCCCCCGAGAGTCACCTCATTAGAACAAAAGAGGTTTCCTATCACCCAGGAGATTCCGAAGGACTTAGGAGCTCCGTGTAGGGAGCTGGGGTCCAAGACCAAATATGAGTAGGAATGGGGCAGAGAGCGGTGTACACACGTATGTTTCATAATGTTTTACAGCTTCCTATCTGGTGGTGTATTTATCCGAGTCCATAATTCAGCAGAGAGAACCGCGAGGTAGGGGTTCATAGTGTGCTCACCATAGGGGCACGAGTGTTGAATAAATGGTCGTGAGAAGTAATATCATTACCGAGCTCCCTGCACAGACAGCTCTTTGCTAAGATGTCTTTGCACAAGTTGCACTTAATCTTATTCAGTCTGGCAAAGCAGTCAGCAGGTAGTACCATAGACTGGTACCTGGATTTTTTTCTACTCCACAGTCCCCAGTCTTAGGCCTGATCCAGTTCTGTGCTGAGATTTGCATGCCAGGGGATCCTTCCCTGGAAGCTGTCAAGGGGACCAGCCAGGAGAGGGGTGAGCGTGGCGCTCCCCCAGGAACTGCAGCATGGAGGGGCGGTGGGAGAGGCGGGCGAGTGGAGGACCCTCAGGGCCTTGAGCTGGGTGGTTTGCAAGAGGAGGGTCTCCCTCCAGGATGCTGTTTGTGGACAGGGTTGGGGAGTGCTGGGGAGTATGGTGCCCCGACCCCGGGCCCTTGTCTCCAGGGGTCCTCAGAACCTGGGGGTCGAGCTATCCTGCCAGCCATCCTGAGACAGCTGCTGGGGTGAAATGAGTGGTAAGAGGCTGGCCAGAAAGCTCCCCCTGAGAGGGCAGTGGGTTAGCGGGGAGCCGCTTTTTGTGGAAGGTCCACGTGGACACTCCGGAGCGAGGCAGAGACCTCCTTTGGCGCAGAAAGCCTGGGTCCCTAGAGGCAGCGGCCCATCCACTGGCAGCCCGAGTCCGCTCTGCCTGCCTCCCGAGGCTCCACGCTCTGGGGGGCGGAGGCCGGGGCCTCTCCGGGTCCTGGCACCCTGGGGAGGGGATGCAGTCCAGGCCGCCAGGAGCCCCCCGGCTGGGCATCTCCCCACCCCTGCATTCCCTGCCAGGTTGTAGCTGAGCAGTCGGTGGGAAAAGACCGTTCCCCTTTCATAGTCCTTTCTGGATGTTTTCAGAAGGAATTTAACCCTGGCGGACAGAAAAGGAAAGCTTTTATCCCTTCTCTGACCACCGAGAGGAAGCGGTGGATTGAAGAACCACGTGGACAGCGAGGAACAGAGCCAGAGGGACCCGCGGGCGGAAGGGTGGGAGGGAGAAGGAGCGATGGAGAAGAGCAGAGCCCGGGGAGGGGGGGTGGCGGCCCCCGGGGAGGGGGAGTGTGCCCTGGGAGACTGCTGGGTGAGCCATCCCCTTGGGGGGGATGCAAGAGGACCGCCTTTGTTTTGTGTGAAACACCAGAGCACACTTAGTGCACACGTACTGATTCCTGTCCGCGAGCTGCTTCTGAGAGTTAACATCTTTCAGCAGGTCTGTTGTGAGGACCCGGCTTGAAAGCCAAGGTCCGCAGCACATCTTGGCTTCTTCGCCTGTGCTGGCCCTTTGTCCCTCTGTCCCTCCGACCCCCCATCCCTCCCTCTGTCCTTCTGTCCCTCCCTCCCTCCGTCCGTCCCTCTGTCCTTCTGTCCCTCCGTCCCTCCGTCTTCCCCTCGCCTGTGTTTCTTTCTTCCTTCCTGCCTGTAGTCTCTGTGTCCTGCCCTCGTCCCTTGGTTCTCGCGGTGAGCAGCCTGTCCCGGGGCCCAGGGGCCTGCCCGCCCACCTAATCTCATCCTCCTGTCACCCTGCTGGCTGCGTCCAGAGCCCGGGATTCAGGAGGGGTGACTGGAGTGACTCTCCCTGTTGAAAACACAGCTGCGGCAGGGGAGATAGGGGAGCCGGCCCAGCCCTCTGGCAGAGGCTGCGGCAGGAGTGCCAGCTGTGTGAAGTAACAGGCCCAGCCCAGCAGGCACAAACACGTGGCCAGGGCTGCACTGTGGCCGCCAGCTCCCAGGGGAGGGGGTGCGTGGGGCCCCACAGGGCCTTCAGGCTGGTGGGGCCCGCGGGCCCTCCACTCTTTAGGAGAGTCGCAGTTGCATGGGTCCCAGGAGAAGGAAGGGTGCCAGGCTGGCCATCTCACAGGGGCTGGGAGGGTGAGGTGGGGCAAGAGACATAGTTGTCCCAAAGCCTGGCTTGCTAGTGAGTGGAGCAGACTTACTCAAGTTACTTGCCTCATTCAGACTTCGTGTCTTCATCTATGAAATGGAAGTAATACTTGGCCCACTTAGTGAATAGTTTGTTTCAAGGACTCTGTGGTTGAGCGATGCCTTCCAGAGTTAGATCTGGAGTCAAAGCCCACCATGGCCACATGCCAGCCCGCCTTGGCACCTGCCAGTCTGAATTCTATTTTTCCTCTAGAACTCAGCTGAGCTCCTCAGAGAAGGCTGTCACTGGTCGAGCTACACCTCAATCTTTGTCCTGAGACATGTTGTGACCAGCCCATGCCTGCCAGACTGCTTGAGGTCTGAGCTCAGACCCAGGAATAGCAGTAAGGACTTGGGGGGTTGTTAAGAGGGTCAGATAAGCCCCTACGCCTGCAGTGATCAGAGTATGTGGCATGTTGTATCTGCTCAGTCGAGGTTTGTCAGGACTTCTATGCTGCTGAGTGTCTAATAGGAGCATTTTTGCTTCCCGTCTTGAGTGTAAGCTCTTCAAAAGCAGGCCATGCCTTCTGCTCTCTCGCCATATCACCTGTCAATGATATACATGTGTTGGGTGATCAGTAAATACCTTGGCACCTGCCCCTCCATTTTGGTTAACTTGTTATTTAACCAAATTTAACCAAATTTTGCAGAATGATGCTCATCCACAATCATGGCACATTGCTTGTCTGTATGTTTACAGGGAAAAGAGGCAGCTCCTATGTAGGTGGCATGGTGTTTGGCACATTCACATGGTATCTCGTTAACTTTTGCAAGAACATCAAGTTCCTAGGGCAGGTGTAACTATCCTCACTTTACCAACAGAAAAACAAGGGCTCAGAGGTACTGAGCCGTGAGACCCAGGTTATGTGGCTGCCAGACTGATGCCAAGGCCATGTTTTGTTTTCTTTACATCGTCTGTGTCTGTTGGTCACAGTCTTGGTGGAACAGATGCTAAACCTGAATCTTATTTGCTGGTTATATTGATGCTGTGCAAACTCTTAGTGTTCAACAAAATTGGCAAACCGTCAATTGATTATAAAAAATCTGGAGGAGCTAAGCACTTGGAGCAGGCCCAGAGCCTGAAATGAAAGTACTTGGCTCCCTGTTGCACTAGAAGTTTGGTTATTCCTCCTGAAATGACTGGGTTGCAGGCTTAAGCTTGTTTGCCCCTTTGAAAGTATGCACTCCCCCTCCCTGCCCAGACCCTCCTATCAGAAAGACTTTGGTGTCCAAGGTCCTGGGGCACTTTTCTTAGTTTAAGGAATTTTGGTTCATGGAATTTTGACCTCTAGTGACTAGAGATGTTTTGGGAATGAATCTTTTGGGCCTAGCACATTCCGTCTTCACTGGCTCTGCTCCCTCCCCTTCAGGCTTGGCTCTCCCTGCAACACATCCTCCTGGCCGCCACAGCAAAGGGCCTGTGGCAGCCAGCACTCTGCCACTTTCTCATGGACCCCATGTTAGTGTTCCTAGTGGGCTCAGGCTGTGGGGGTGGATCAATTACAATACTCTGCCTCACCTCTACTTCCAAAGCCTTCCCTGAAGTTAAACCTGAGTTAGCCCTTTGGGGGAAATGTGGGGTCTCATGGGGAGCAGCACTCTTGGGACATGGAATCACTTGTTTTTACCTTACACCCTTTCTGTGCTGGAATTTTATGGTATTCAGCAATTAGGCTATGCCTGCATACCTATGGACAAGATGATCGGATTTTAATTCTCAACACCTAAATTAGAAGTACTCTTGTTCATAAAACAATGGATGCTCCAATTCTCAGAATATCAAGTGTTTCTCACTCCAAATAGAATAAATCAGGAGGAGAATTGTAGCAGCCCAGAAAAGAGGTGTGTGTGAGGCCAGAGGTTAGTGTTGTCACAGAACCTGCGTCCAGACAGATCGAGTTCAAGTTACCAACTCTGTCACTTCATGGCATTGTGACCCTGGGCAGGTTGAGTACCCTTCCCGTGCCTCGTTTTGTCCTCTGTAAATCAGGATAGTAATTGTGACTGCCTCTTGGGTTTTAAATGAGTATTAAATTTAATGAATTAATATTTCAAAAGTGATGAAGATAATGCCTAACGTAATATAGTGTATAAGTGTTTGCTGAATACGCAAATATATTTAAAGTCGTTTTCTGATATATATGTTCCCCTAGTGTCAGCTAGGGTCCATCATTAAACCAGAGGCTTTGAATATACCACAGCATAACATAGCACAGAATACAACAATATACCACAGTATAACACAGCATAGCGTAGTATACCTCAGTATAGCACAACATAGCACGACACAGATAGCATACCACAGTATATCATAATATACCACAGTAGACCTCAGTATACTACGGTATATACAGTATACCACAGTATACCACAGTATATTACAGCATACCACAGTATTTACCTCAGTATACTATAGTATACTACAGTATACCACAGTATAATACAGCATACCACAGTATATACCTCAGTATACTACAGTATACCACAGTATATTACAGCATACCATAGTATTTACCTCAGTATACTACAGTATACTACAGTATACCACAGTATATTACAGCATACCACAGTATATACCTCAGTATACTACAGTATACCACAGTATATTACAGCATACCACAGTATATACCTCAGTGTACTACAGTATACTACAGTATACCACAGTATATTACAGCATACCACAGTATACCTCAGTATAGCACAGCATAGCACAGCATATATAACATACCACAGTATATTATAGCATACCACAGTAGACCTCAGTATACTGTAGTATATACAGCATACCACAATATACCTCAGTATACTACAGAATACCACCGTATACCCCAGTATATTATGGCATACCACAGTATACTACAGTATACCACAGTATACCACAGTATATTACAGCATACCACAGTATATCTCAGTATAGCACAGCATAGCACGGCATATATATAGCATACCACAGTATATCATAATATACCACAGTAGACCTCAGTATATTACAGCATACTACAGTATATACACCATACCACAGTATACCATATATTACAGCACACCACAGTATACCACAGTTTACCTCAGTATATTACAGCATACCACAGTATGCCCCAGTATACTACAGTATATGCAGTATACCGCAGTGGATTACAGCATACCACAGTAGACCTCAATATACCGCAGCATACTCCAGTGTATGCAGTATACCACAGCATAGCATACCACAGTATACCAAAACTCACCTCCATCCCTGCTCTTTTTTCAAGGCTGTCTGCAAGAAATTAGTATCTAGTGTCTTGTTTCCCAGTTGGATTGTTGCTGAATTTGCAGGAACTCCTAGGCTTCTCAGTGTGAGAGGCCCATTAATATGTATACCTGGAATTGAGCTGTCTCATTAAGCTGTTTGTATGTGCACTCATCTTTGGACTGGCATTTGCTCCGTGCAGTGCACTGTGATGAGAGCATGATGAGCTACACTTGGTCCCTGCTTGGGAATGTTCTTCGTGTTCCACAGACATGCTTGATGCCTATGGCCAGGGTTAGGCATTTGTGCACGTGCCGCCCAGGGTTAGGCATTTGCGCACATGCCACCCACCTAGCATTGTTTTGTGAGCTTTTCTCTCTGGAAGCAAAGTTCACCTCCCTGAATGTCAGGAGAGGGCCATCTGCCACACCAGAGCAAGAAATGAGAGGCATTTCCATGTTAGGCCCTTCTTTTCTGTTCTGTGTGAGCATTGTGAGAATCCTGGCCTGACATGCGTTTGGCAATGGAGGGTTTTATTAAATAGAAGCTAGATGTTTGGAGATAAAGCACATCCTCCTCCCTTTCCCCCCAAACACAAGCTTTTCCTTCCTGTCCAGTTCTCCGGATGTGTTTCTTTTAGACAATGGTCATTAAAGCCAGACATGGCCCTGTGCTCCCTCTAGAGATGTCACGGGCTCAGACATGGGGTGGGTAGGGGTGGCTGTGGATGCTTCTGGCACTAGAAGGAATGGGCTCTCCCAGCAAAAACAGAGGTGCTGGCGCTTGTGCAGTTGGGTCTTATGCTGTGTTTGTCTGTCTTAATTCCTGAGGTGTGGTTTTCAGTGTGAGGGTCAGGACTTGGCTGGTGCTCTGTGGAGTGGGCCGCAGGCCATTTGGGATACTCTCTGAAGGGACTCTGCATGGGGTAGGGTTGTTATGGCTCTGAGTGCTCTCCCATCCCATGTCTCCCTGCTCAGATCTGCTGAACACACAGGGCCAGTTTGGTTTGCTAAACACAGCTCGGATCAAATTGCTCTCCTTGTAAAATGTTGATGACTCCCCATTACTAACGGTATCAAACATACAAATATACCCTTACTTCAGCATCCTCTAAGGTGTGGCTTAGGTCCACCTGCCATTTCTGTTGTGGAGGCAGCTTCCCCTGCTATCTGAAAGCTGAACATTCCTTTGGAAGCTTCTATAAGGTAAAGGGGTGTAAATCAAAGAAGCAGTTACATTTCATTTATATGGAAAATATTTGGGAATTCCCAGACCCAAGAAAACCTGTCTTAGACTTTTCTGATACCTTAGGACACATCTTGCTAATTGATGCACAAAACAAATTGATGCTCAGAGATGCCATCCAAAGCTCTGGTGGCCTGAGGCTGAAATGTGAGTGTGGGTCCCAGGGAAGGAGCCGGGGGACCCCTCTCGCTGCTCCAGGCTCTGCTCTCTGTGAAACACACGCTGAATGCGATTTTCACTTTAAGTCTTTCATTGTGAAAGCAAAAATCCTTCTTTTGTTTAGTAAGAACAGGTAATAATGTAGGTCTTCTGTAGAAGCAAAGTGGCTGATACACCTTTGAAAAGTGGGATATATGTGTATATAGTATATTGTATCTAAAGTTTAGTTTAGCAGGGGAACTAGGCACTTGCACAGAAATGGGAGGCAGAGCATGTGAGACACCAGAGGAGCCCACACATCTGCTCTTGGTGAGTGGGAAGCCAGTCACCACTGGTCTGTCCACTGGATGCATCTGAAGGATGCAGGATGAACCCTAAGCCCTGAGTGTGGGAGGCTCAGCCTAGCAGTCTCAGTGCTGGGATCGCCAGGTGCCACATCCCCAGAGCTCTAGGACATTGTGTCAGTGTTTCCTGGCAGTCGCCCGGGGAAGGGGCACCTGAGAAAGGGGGCGGTAGCCCTCCTGAATGCTTTCCTGCCTCGGCTGGGCTGCAGGAGGCATGGAGAGAGCCTGTGGCCTTGCAGCTCTGAGTCTTCCTCCCATGACCTCCACAGCCTGAATGAAGCTCCCTGGCTCCATGTCCAGCTCCCCACTGCTGAAGCTCGACAGCCAAGCTCAGGACTCCTTCCCTGGACTGGCCTGGTGGAGTCTGCAGGTGTTCTCTGAGGAACTTCCCTGTGGGGTGCCCTGCTTCTGGGAAGGAGGCAAGGGAGGACGGGCTAGGGTCCTGAGGGGTCCAGGCTCCCCTGTGCATGCTGCGTGTAAGGCGTGCAGACCCACCTCCGGCAGGTGCAGCGGCATAGTCTTCAGTGAGGGGTCAGATCTGTGTTTTAGGATTATTGCAGGTAGCAGTCTGGAGCCGTGGAGACCAGTTGGGAGGCCAGGAGTTGAGGGGAGGGACAAAGAGGACCAGAATGCTGTTAGTGTTTCGGTTGATTGCTGGCCCCAGGTGCCGGGGTGTCAGGTGCATGGTAAGTGTTGCCTCAGAGAAGATGGGTGCCGGGACCCACAGCCACGTGAGTTCTGGTGCCGGTGCTGACTGGTGTCCCTGTTCTTCCCAGGCCCTGTGTGGTGAGAGCAGGGGACAGACAAAAGAGGCCCAGTGCTTGAAGGAGCCTGGCTGAGTATGTATGTAAAATAAAAGCCAGAGGATGTGGTTTGGGTTGTCCCTGAAAAAGATCTCTATTTATATGTGGAAGGTTATTTTCAGATGGGGCTTCATGTCAGGACAGGAGGCTGTCCTGTGCAGGAGCTGGCCCTCAGAGGCACAGCAGGTCTCGGCACAGCAGGTAGGCAGGCAGGGACATGGTCACGGTCACCGCTGCGGTCCTGTGGGGGACTGCTTGGCATGTTTCCAGTTCCGTGATCCCAATCCATACTGTTTCCCCGGACTCGATTTAACAATCTGTGAAGCATTGCTCTATCTTCTAGGAGGTGACAGGACACAGTTAATTCCTGTTTGTGATGCTCAGAGGCTCTCAGATGAAAATGCTGCATGGGTAGCTGACTTTCTCCGTGAGGATCCAGCCTGTGTTCTCACAGTTGCGCTCATGCATGATTGCTGCAGGGGTAGACTGGTTCCGTGATTTCGTATTCGAATCCTTGGAGGATACTTATTTCCTATCAGTTTCTTTCTGCTTTAAAAATATTATCTAGGAAAAAAATTTAAAAATATGGAGCTGCATGGAGAATATGGAGCTGAACACCCACACCCCCACCATCCAGAATGAACAAATAGTGAGTTTTTTTTTTTTACAATTAACAACCTTTATTAGAATTTAAAGTATTTTTTTTTAATCTAACAGTGCACTGTGAGTTATATGTGGTTTTAAAATTTTGTTGTTCAAGGAAATAGGGACACCTGGGTGGCTCAGCGGTTGAGCGTCTGCCTTCGGCCCAGGGAGTGATCCTGGAGTCCCTGGATCGAGTCCCACATCGGGCTCCCTGCATGGAGCCTGCTTCTCCCTCTGCCTATGTCTCTGCCTCTCTCTCTGTGTGTCTCTCATGAACAAATAAAATCTTAAAAAAAAAAATAAAGGAAATAAAACATTTGTATGCCCCCCCTCCTGCCCCTTGCCTTCCTGTAGCCCCTGAGGTGACACTGTCACGGGTGTGTGCCCTCCCTGTCCGCGTGTGCCCATGTGTGCCTGCGTGTGCCCGCATGCGGCCGCTCCTACCCCATATACCCCGGAACCACCACAGAAGGATGTGGGCGCATAGCTCGTGGAGTTCAGGGTGAGGTGGACCAGGGCTCGAGACTGGCCTGTTTCACTTGGGCCTTCTTGAGCCTCAGTGTCTCCATCCGAGGCCTGGCACTGAGTTCACAGCACTGTTGTTGACGTTGGAGAGAAGGCCGAGATGGTTGGGTCAGTGAAGGGACTGACAGGATTTCTTAGGTTTCTCTTCCCTGTCTCCGAGGTGGAAAGCCCCTTGAGAGCAGGGCGCCTGCCCAGCCTCTAGTAAATACCTGTGTCTTGTTGACAATGCCTCCTGGCTGGTGCAGAAGCGGAGTAGTTGTTTCTTGAAGAAATGATTGAAACGCCCCTGCCCCATGCTGGCCTCAGCGCAGACAGATGCGAGGGCCGCACAGCAGCCCCATGCCATGGTCACGGAGGGGTGCAGAGCCCTCTGTGGCACTTGATTTTCTCAAATTGTGGATTTTATATGGCGAATGACTCAGGTGCATTTTTGCACCATTGTGGCCTCACTGCAATGCTACCACCCCCTGCTGCACCATGGTCATGATGTCTGTCTCAGGCAGAACATGGGAAAGGGACACGGGACACGGGGAACAGAAGAGACAGGACACATATCACAGGGACACGGACACAGACACAGGGATATGGACATAGAGCAGACAGGACACAGGGACACAGACACAGGGACACAGACACAGGGACACAGACACAGGGACACAGGGGCGGGGACACAGACACAGGGACACGGGGACACAGACACAGGGACACGGGGACACAGACACACAGGAACAGGGACACAGGGACAGGGACACAGATATGGACACAGGTCACAGGGACACAGGGGACACAGGGACAGACACAGGGGACACAGGGGACAAGAGACACAGATAGGGACACAGGGGACACAGGTCACAGGGACACAGAGCAGACAGGACATAGGACACAGGGGGACACAGGATGCAGACACAGGCAGAAAGGGGACAGCAGGGGGCACCAAACCCGCGCGGTTGTGCCGGGAGCGGAGCCCGGCCAGGCCAAGCGGCAGGGCCTCAGGCCCTGGGCTCTGAGGCAGCTCCCCACTTCCTTGGGGGTGCGGTGGTCTCCTGGGTCACGTGGCTCCCAGCTGGTTGCGGATGGAAAGTAACTCTCCCGACCCCCACTTCTGGAAGACAAACCAACAGCTGCAGGGGTGAGGGTGGGGCGGTGGGGACTCCCCAGCGGAGGTGGGCAGGTCAGGCTGGGCCCTGGCGGGGGAGCAGGGCCCCCTGCGGGAATTGGCTGGTCTTCAGTCAGAGCCGCAGACCAGCTGCGTGGCCTGGGTGCTTGGGCACCGAGTTTCCCTGCTGACTGTAACCCGAGTGCTGGCGTTCGGAGGTGGTCGGTCGTGGGGCTGGGGCCACGGAGAGTGGGGTCAGTGCCCGAGTCAGAGGGCCCGGGGAGCCCCCTCGCTGCACCTGCCATGCCAGGACCCCAAGGAGTACGTGTGTGTTGTTCAGGCCCCAGGACAGGACGCCCAGAAGTGCATATGCTTGTGCGGGACCTGAGCAGCTGGGGATGCCTCACGCTCCTCCACTTCGTACCCTTGCGACCAGTGGACACTCGGGCTGGCACCGCGTGAAGGCATCCGGCCCGGGTCTCCCCACCCCACAGCTCTTTACCTCCTTTCTCTCCAACTTGTGACACAGAAGTCTGCACCCCAGCTACCTCCTCTGCTCAACACTTTAACAACCACTCATAGAAAACTTGTACAAACTGATTCTAAAACAAAACCATGATCATGTACGGAATGTTATTATTCTTCAAATGCACACTTGGGGAAAGAATTGATGTTGAAATCGAAGCACCTCGTGCGCCTTCTTTACTTGGCTTGCGTGGAATTGGTGGCATTTGGCCCACGTCTCTGTGACGGCGGGTGCAGTGGAGAGTTCAGCAGGCCTGTTTCCTCCCCGGCACGTGGCCATGGCCTGGAAGGAAGGGTCTGGTCCTGCCTGCAGGTCTTACTGGGTGAGGTGGTCTCTAACGCTGCTGGGAAGGTGGCAGTGACCAGCCTCCCTCTGGGAGAATTTTCCTCCCGTGGCGGTGCAGGAAGGCCATGAGGTCTGGGGAAGTACAGGGTCGAGCTGGGGACCTGGGCCGGCTCCTGGCTGTGGAGCTCAGACCAGTGGCTTCTAGCACCTTTTGGTCACCTGCTGTTGGCAGTGTGCGTGAGGAGTGTGGGCCCCAGCAGATGTATACTGACTTATCTGTGATTTGAAATGCACATTGCAATACTGATATGTTATGCTCATTATAAAAAATGCATGAAGATTCAGAAAAGACAAGGGGAAGATACCATAAACAGGACTTTTAGACGTGCTGTTAATGGCAGTGGGTGCATTACTGTCATCAGCTAATATCTGAGGCACTGTCAATGCCTCGCATTCGGTTTCTCGTTCCCAACACTGAATGTGAAGATATTCCATATCTTCCATTATTATTCCATTATTATCAGATAGCCTTGATAATATGGAAGCGTTTTGGCTGACTTGTGAAATCTGATTATATTATCACTGTTTCCCCAACAATGTGGCTGCCCGAGCGCCGCTGGGACTGCTTTTCTTGCTCGTTCTGTCTTGCATTATTATGCAATCCATGATTCCTTTTTAGAAAAAATTTTAAGCCTCTTGCCCATTTTTTGGATGGTTAATTTAGGGAAAACTAGATCTGCTGTGTAATTCCACTTACCTGGACTCATCTGTTGTAGGTCACATTGTGTGGAGAGAGAGTCCAGGGATGAACTCACCACTGTCGCCTGGTGTCTGATCCCTCAAGACCTGGATGACAGATCACTAATGGGTGCACCAGGTGAAGGCGTGAAAGCCAGTGCTTATGGTGACTGTCAAAAAAGCTTAATTGATTTTGAATTGAATTATATGCATATAACTGCAGGTTCCCCCAATATCTGAAATGGAGTGTGAAAACTTCTGTAAGCCGAAATGACGTAGGGAAGAAGCTGTTAGCATTGATTCATAGGAAAAATTTTTAAGCTTTCCCAGACCCAAAAAATAACCTATCTTAGGCTTTTTTGATACCTTGCAATACATCTTGCTAATGGATGCACTAAACAAATAGATGCTCAGAGACACTGTCCAAAGCTCTGGCGGCCCGATGCTGAGACGCTGAGTGTGGGTCCTGGGGAAGGAGCCTGGGGGGCCCCCTCTCACTGCTCTGGGCACTGTTCCTATAACAGCTCATTGTGAAACACATGCTAACTGCAATTTTCTCTCTTCACTTTTTTTGGTCAAAGTGAAAATCCTCTTCGGATGTCTTGCAGTTAGCAAGGGCAGGACCAATGCAGGTCTTTTGCAACAGTGAAGTGGCTTAAGGTGAACTTCAAAAAGCTGGGGATACCTGGACATGGAGATTTTAATATTTTCCTCCTTCACCTTCTGGGTCATCCTTTCTATCTACAAAATTTAGAGATCCCAACTGTAGAGACATAAGGCAGGCGCTTTGGGTTGGAACTTCAAGCCCCTCACAGTCCACCCTCAGTTGACCTTTCCAACTTCTTATTCAGTGACAAACCATACTGCCATTTGGCCACGTCCATGGTTTTTTCTGCAAGATGGTGACCTTTGAGGGCTGCCGTGGCACCCTATTCACGGCTGCATTCCAAACCTCAGCTCAGTGCTACAGAAGGCAAATTCTTACACCTGAACGCCACAGGGCTGCCCGCAGAGTCATGGGCTTCCTGCCTTTTAGGCCGGGTCGGTGCAAACCCTAGATGGGCCCACCCCACCCTGTCTCCATAACCATCTCAGGGCACGGGGATGGCAGCGTGGTCCTGCATAGCAGAAGCTGATGGGCCGGGTGGCACTTGCCACAGGAAGAACTCGGCAGAGCAGATGGGGCGGACCTTGCAGCACACTTTCCTATCCTCTTCTGTCACCACATCATCCCCATGGATTCTATTCCTCCATGGTGTTACGATGACATGTCCTCTCCTCTCAGGACCTCCCTGGGCCCCCTCTGGATTTTTTAGGAGACATGAGTGTGTAACCTGAGAGCTCTATCCACTCCCCCGGCCTGTGTTTCCAGGTCAGAATTCCATGTGGGGCCTGGAGATGCGGCACCTGCAGTATTGTGGATGGGCAGATCTGGGACAGGCTTTGCGTGTGTGCATCTCAGCTACTTCCTGCAATCCTCTCATCTCTCCTGAGCCAATGGAGAGTGATCCCCATGAACCCCACGGACCCCACGGACCCGAGCTGCTGTGGAGGGAATTGCTGAACAGACCTCAGAGGGATGCCTGGTCCCAGGGCATTAGCCTGTGGGGTGTTCAGGGTGACGGGATGGGAGCTTACTTAGCTGAGCTGTCCCTAAACCAGGATACACAAAGTCAGGGCCCGAGCTTATGCTAACTGGGGCGAGGCTCATCTCAGCTCTGCTAGGGTTTACTCATCTCGGATTGGCATTTGGTAGCTCAACTGCTAGGGTACTTCTGTCTGATGGGAGATGTGTTCTTGGTCTCCTGTTTTGAAGCGAATCTTTGCAAAGGAGAAATACCGGTATTTCACTACTGATAACGTAGTGAAGATGGCAGGACTCTGCTGGCTGTGGGGATGCTGGGTGACCATGAAAGGCTTAAGGAATACAGACCAGAGCTTTCATCACATAACTTGATGAAGTGGCTCATTGCCATGATGACAGCTCTCTGTTGCAGTTTGCAGGCTGGAGGGAGGTGTGCATTTGTGACGTTCGGAGGCCGAGGTTGACACATGGTAGAAATGAATGTGCAAGCCATGGGGAGGCTGCAGTGGCAGAGTGGGCCTTCCCAGATGTGGCCGGCCACCCAACTTCACGATGGTACGATGGTCAGCTTTTCCGAGCACTCCGGATGCATTATTACTTCAACAAACATTTATTGAGCACACAGCGCTGGGGATGCAAGACGGACCTGGCACCTGCCCTCCACACACTTGCTATGGTCATTTTGTCACCCAGTTAAGGTGGGAGGACTGGCCTCATTTTATTCCCAGGGAACGGAGGCTGGGGAGTGTGGGACACCAGGAGTGTGGGGGGCGGGCAGGAGGAGCGAGGGCTGGAAGCCAGCCTGCGATTTCAAGTGCAGTCCTCTTTCTGATTCCTACAGAGAAACGGTGTTTATGGATGGGGTCCCTCGAGGTCGGGCATGGTGGATGGGGGTCCACTCTCTGCTTAGGACCCCAGGAAGTCACTTGACCTTCTCTGGTCTCAACTTCATTACCTATAAAAGCAGGTAATAACGATGCCTTTCCCGCGGGATGTGTAAGGTTGGTCACGCTTCAGCTCAGCCTCTGATGGGAGTCAACACTTAGTACGTGGCAGTTGTTACTGTGATTATTATCGCCTGACCCGGCTAACTGTGGGTTTGGAGATCCCAGGGGCAAGCCCAGAACACTGTGTCTACACTGCGTGTAATTTACCATGAAACAAATTCGATGCCCCACACCCAGTTCAGGGGAGGCTGCTGAACTCGGTGTATGCACACATTTGCTATCATTGGTGGCTTGCTGTCTCGCTCTTGACTTCTGTGAGGAGAGCCCAGCAGCCTTGTCATGGTCAGTGTTACCTTTCTCACTGATCCGACAACCAGTATTTATTGCAAATGATAAGAGCCAAGGGAGGCTTATGTGATGTTTCTATTCGGGGTCTCTGATTTTGAATTTCTGTCCCTGATGGGGCATTTTGACCTTCTGCTAGGACACGGGCCTTTCTTTACCCCAGTCCCACTGCAAGAACACCGTGAGGCCGATGACAAACCCCAGAGAGGTAAGGTTCGACCAACCGACCAACCAACCATCAGGGAGGCCTAGTGCAGGAATGAAGACAGGAAACAGGTGCTTCATAACCAAGCATTCTCACCGAGAAGAGCAGCAAGCAAATCACCACCCCAGCCACTAGTTTTCACCATCTTCTTTGGTTCGAGGCAGGCAGAGCGGAGGTCAGGGTGGGGAATACCGCTGGGAGGCCCCTGAGTGTCTTACCGAGGGGTGGGTGGCCTGGGAGGGAGTTCCTCGTGAGGCCCTGGGGACCTGGCTCTTTCTAATCTTCCCTGGCACGATTGCCCTACGCCCCTGCAGGCCTTGGAGCTGGGGCTCCAAACAGCGTAATCCGTGGCCGACCCCAGCTAGCGGGTTCCATTTTTTTAAAAGTGCATGCTGGATTCCATGCAAATTCTTCTCTTAACGTCTTGCTCTACTTCAAGATCCCTGTTCGTTCCTTCCTCATTGTTCCTTCTGTGAAACACCGGGTGTTTTGTTGGGTTGTATTTGGGTGTCCCACTCCTTGGGGCAGAGAGTAGGGGCCTTGGGGTGTGTGTGGAGTTAGGTTAGGGCTTCTGGTTTTTTCTCTGGTTCTGTGCTGTCTTAGCTCCTAACATAAGGCTTAGGTCAGGGTTACCAGTACGTATCTACTCCGGATGAAGGGGCTTAGTGTTTCTGGATCCATTTAATTTCTGCTGTATTTTCCCACATAAATCATCCATTGTTGAATTCTTCTGCATCTCGCTTTTATTGATGTGTCTGTTTCTGGGATGTGAAGCAGTCACTTTCTTCTGTTCATTCATTGCAACGAATGCGAACTACCTTTTGTTGATTGATTTACCTTGAATTGTGTGTTGGTGCCTTAGAATGTGACTAGTCAGTGACACACCACTTGCTTTTCACTCCAGTGAGAGGTACAGTGGATCGCAGCCCTGGCTATACATTCGAGCCGCCGGGGGAGCTTTTAGAAAACACTGGGTGTCACCTTCAGAGGTTCTTATTTAATTGGTCTGGAGTCGGCTCAGGTGGTTCTGATGTGTGGTGAGAGTTAAGTTAAAACCCACATGGCTTTTAGGGGCACCTGGGTGGTCAGTGGGTTCAGCGTCTGCCTTTGGCTCAGGTTGTGATCTTGGGGCCTTGGGATCGAGTCCCATGTTGGGCTCCTCACAGGGAGCCTGCTTCTCCCTCTCAAATAAATAAAATCAAATCTGTTGATTTGATTTCAGTTTGTGTTTTCAGAATGTCTATAAGACCCAGCCAGCTTGGGCAGCCTTCTCGGACACCCTCCATACATGGCTGTGCCCAGGCTCATGTGCCTGGTTCCTACTGCTTACCCCCCCTTGTTATGATTTGTTTGTTAATCTATCTGCTGTAAAAGCTTCCCAAAGTATTTTTTTCACCTCGGTACTCCCGGCACTGAGCACATTTCTGGGCACTAAGTGCCACGTGATGTTGTTGGAGTCACGTGGTCAATTTGCAAGTCAGGCTGTCCCATGATCATACCTTTTGATCTATACCGATGATATCTTTTCTCAGGACTCTTTTCCTGGGATGAACCAGCAGCCTTAAGTATGTTGCGGAGACATCTGTCCCCAGAGTCCTGCGATCAGAGTTGAGAAGCATGACTTGTTTAAGGATCCGGAGGAAGCAGACGTGAGCGCTGGTATCCTGAACTGCTCACCAGACAGAGCCTTGCAGGTGTTCCCCTGCCCCCCTGGCTGTTCCTGGGTCTGGCCCAGCAACTTGTCATGTATCTTAGCAATGAAACGTGCACACCTCTCAGGGTTCCCTGAAGCCTGCCCTGGGAGCCCAGGACAGATTCCTGTGTGGGAAGGGCTGCACACGGGTGGGGTGTATGCCAGACTACTTGGAAGCCTAAGCTCTTCTCCAAAAGAACTTGGGAGCTTCAGTGGGAAGCTGCCAGGGTGCCTCGTCCAAAATTGGTGTTGAGCTTACAGGCTCATTCCAGGGATTCTTTGCACAGAGCCCTCTTAGGATGGAAGGAAGCAAACTGCATACAGGCAGGGACGTTGCCTTGCTCATCTCCGGGCCTGTGGGGCTTACAGCAGTGCCCGGCCCCGGGGGACACTTAGAGCCTGAGATCGGTGGATGAGCTTCTCCTAGCACTGTTTTCCTTGTGCTGCGACAGGCAGAGCTCTGTGCCAGGATGCAGGCCACAGACACTCCTGGCATTTCTGGTGATGGAACTGGTTTTACCCTGTGGAGGTTGAGAGGCTTGTGGACAAACTGGGAGCAAACTGTCACCACCCTATCTCGTCACCCTGAAGCAAATGCCCAAACTGAAGAGATGATATCAGGACCTGAGTTTTCCCCAAAGTTGACGTCCGGGGAGAAATGAGCCGAGATGCTTCCCGGCTTTCCAGCCTGCGTACATTATTCCTAGCTCAGATGCGAGTCCTACTGAGTGACCATACAGCAGTGTCACACCCTTGAGTCAGCCTTCCAATATAGATCTTCTTCAGGCTTCAGGCTGGTTATCACATCCTCTGCCTGCTGCCACTTGGGTCATATTTGCCATAAGATGTAGCTTTTATCAGGAATGATGGAGCAGGCTCAAGGTCAGTTGCTGCAGTTTAAATGAAGCCGTGGGGATGTGGGGATGGTCATTAAAGTCTAGCGCTACTCTATCCATTATAGTTGCCACAAGCCAGTGTGCAGCAACTGAAATGGAAATGAATTAAAATTAAATGCAATTAAATTTCATTTCTCAGCCATACTAGGCCACAGCTCACATGCTCGTGTGACTCAGGTAGTAACACATGGCTGGCAACTACCCTGCTGCATGGAGCAGAAAGGCATGTTTGCATCATAGTGGAAAGTTCTATTGGGTGGTGTTAGTCTAGAGTGCCCAGAGACCAAGGCTGCACGCCCAGCTGATGCCTGGTAGGCACCCTTCCAGGGCTACCCAGCAGCAGCTGTACTGTATCACAGCCCCTCTAGCATCGCATCCTATCAATCCTCTTCCAAATGTTGCTTGAGGATTCACCACGGCTGGGAAAGGAGAGAAACAATGTCTGTTCCTATACTTATTAATATAAAGATGCCCTCATAAATTTCATAAGGTTCAACCTCATATGAGGGAAAGAGAGAGGAATGACAGAGATTCAGGGACAGGAGGAGCATCTGCAGCTTGTGTTCCTCTTTCAGTCCTGTCTTTGGATACCATGGGTTGATGATAATCCAGATAGTTTTAACTCAGCAAAGAGTGGTTGACCAAAGGCCTGTTTGCTCCTTGCCAGCCCATGCTGCAGGAAGAGAGGTCCCTGTGTGACCATGGAGTGTAATGGAATAGTTAGGATGTATGCAGCTGTAAGACAGCTTGGCTTTGTGCATATGGTTTTCCTGACCAGCAGCCTGAGGATGGTAGTTCTCGAGCTGGGTGGGTAGCTCCAGGACATCAGGGCTCTGGGTTGGCATTTCTGCTATTCTCCTGGCCTTCTCCTCAGGGTCCACAGGGTGGCTACGGCAGCTCCAGCCATCACATCCCCATACAGCTATGCCCAGAGCCAGACGCTGGGTGTGGGCCAGGCCAGCACATGGGCTCTCTTTCAGAGTGGACAGTGTTTCCCCAAGCCATATCCCAACAGATTTTCCCTCTGCCTTATTGACCAGACCTCTTTATGAATCCATCCATTAAATAATCTAGAAAAAGGGAATGTGTTTATTAATTTTGATTTGGTGATTGATGCCCTGAAGCCAGGCATATTGCCAAGCTAACAAAATTGAAATGCCATCAGCCGGGAAGAAGCAGTAGTGGGAATGGACACTGGGTGGGCAAGTCAGAGTGTTTGCCAAAAGTCATTAACATGCTTCCAGTTCGTCAATGACTTTGTTTTCACCTGCCCCAGATCCACTGTGCCTCTGTTAGTGATACACACTGGTCACTTTGGGTGTGGAGGAGGGTGGGAGAGGACTCTGTCTCCATTGTTCCAAGGGTGGGAACATGATCTGAGCCAGGAGGTGGGGCTCAATGTCAGGACTTCTGTCTGAATATTGGGAAGAGATGCATTTGCCTTGCCCTGGGGTAGCATGCCAGCTGGAGTGGTGGCTGTCTGTCTGCCGAATGAATGAAGCTAACGTGGAGGAGAGAGGAACTGAAGGTGGTGAGACGCATGGTCCAGACTAAATTGCTGGGGCCCTGTGTGCAGCCGTGACAGACTTCTCCCTGGACCATTTGGTTAGATGACCTGGTGAGTCTGCCTTCCCCGCTTCTCTCTGTTCTGTTACATTCATAAGCTAGTCTGAGCTGGGAGTTAGAACCTAGCAGCGGGGTGCTCCCAAGTGATGGAGCCCAAGTAGGAGGGACGGCAGCCAGGCTCTTTCTGTCACCGGCTGCGGAGTGAGTGGTCTTTGTTATAGTCTAACAGAGCAGCTCGTTAAAGTGTTGTCCACTTTCTCTTGGGACTCAGAACAGGTGCTGTTTGAGGCTGTGTCCTTGTCTTCATTAAACCTTTCAGGCTGTGGAATGTGTTGGCTTCTATGAGAAAGAGATAAACTTCTCTCAAAGTTGGTCTATCTTGGAAAGAAAAAGAAGAAAAATTTGCTCTTTGATAAGAGGTCCTATCTGCCCTTGGTAGCTGAAAACCAGGCAATGCTGTGTTTTGCAAGACAGGAAACAGCGAGTTCTCTGTCCTGTGATGATGTTCATTCTGGAAGGAGTAGGAAGGCCAGAAACAGCAGAAGAGAAGACCAAATCAAGGAAGGAGCTGGAGCCAGAAGGCCACTTGTCATCATGGCCATCAGAGATATCACTGTAAAATGAAGAGCTGCAGGACAAGCAAGAGAAGCTACCACAGCATGTGTACTGCCCAAAGGGCTCATATCTGGAACTCCTGTACCTAAATAAAGAAAGATAACCAGTCCCACAGCAAAGTGGTCGTTTCACAAGAAGGGATGTCCAAATAAACATAGAAAGATGCTCAGCCTCACTTGTCATTGAGGAAGCACAATGGCAACAGTGGACTATCTCAGCACACCTTCTGCCAGAAGAGCTACAGGGAGAAACCTGGGCTGCACTGGTGTTGATGGGGCGGCCCTGCTGGAGCACCTGCTGGAACACTCACCCCTATTGGAGCACCTACTGGAGCATTCGCTCCTACTAGAGCATCTGCTGGAGTGCTCACCTCCTACAGGAGCACCCTACTGGAGCACCCAATAGAGCACTTGCCCCTTGCTGGAGTACCTACTGGAGTGTTAGCTCCTGCTAGAGCATCTGCTGGAATGCTCATCTCCTGCTGGAGCACCTACTGGAGCATCTACTGCAGCACTCACCCCCTGCTGGAGAGGCTGCTGGAGCATTCACCCCCTGCTGGAGCATCTGCTGGAGTGCTCACCCCCTGCTGGAGCACCAACCTCTTGCTGGAGCATCTACTGGAGCATCTGCTAGAGCACTCGTTCCTTGCTGGAGCACCTGCTGGTGGGATGTGAGCAGGGACTTAGCCGAACATAGTGTATTACCCATGAGAGTTGAATGTATGCAAATCCGAGCAGTTCCACTCCTGAGGACACAGACAGACAACACCTATTTTTAGCGATGTTGTTTGTAACAGTCCCACACTGCAAAGACAAAATGCCCTTCAAGAGTGGAATGGGTAAATATATTGTGTTGTGGTTGCAATGAACACTATACACCAATGAACAGGAGCAAACTGTGGCTTCCTTCAACAACATGAATGGAGCTCACAAATACAATATGAGTGCAAGAAGCTTGACAGAAAAGGATACATCCTGTAGAGTTCCACTTATATGAGCTTCAGAAATAGGCAACGCTAATATACGGTGAATGGATATTCACCTGGGCCAGAGTGGGGGTGACTAGGAGGGTCCTGGTGTCATTCTGTTTCTTGATTGTGACTCTGGTATGCCAACTCTGCTCACTGGGCAGCAAGATGTGTGATGTCTACACTCTGCTGTATGTCAAGAATATTTTGAAAAGCCTTCCGATGGCTCGTGGACTATGGAAGGGGGAGAGCTGGTGGTAAGCATGCAAATCAGTGGCTCATGAATGTAACACTCACCCCTGGGCTGCAGGGTGGGAGGCAGTTCTATTCCCAATTTCACTGCTGCTGGAGGGGGGAGGGTGTGAGGGGGTGGGGGGGTCAGGGGGTGGAGGCCATCAAGCTGAGGGGGAGGGTAGAGCCTGCAGGCTGTTGCTGACAAATGGAATTCCCAGACCAGAGCCCTCAGTAAGCACGACCTCCCTTGCTTTGGTTAATACCCCATGAAATGACTAAATGCAAATGGACTGGCCAAATACTAAGTACTAGGCTTCTCAGGAGGTTCTTTTGCCAGAGAAGTCTGAGCTTGGCTAACAGGGCCTGTGCTTGTTTCAGCCCCAGGGCAGGTGCTTGGTGCTCAAGCCTGCCCCACCTTAGGGGTCCCTAAGGGATCCTCCCCGGCTGTGGCAATGGACACAGGGTGAAGGGGATCCGCTCAGAAAGGGAATCAGGGCTGGGGACTGGTGAAGGAACCCACCCCTGCTAGAGAACAGATCCTTGCTGCTCTTGTCCAGTAGAGCAGGATTTGGCAAAGGCCTGCTGCTTATCTCTCCTGTTCCCCATCTCATTGCCAAATGGAAATTTCTGTGTTATCCTATTTTCTCTCTACCCTGGTGTATGAGAACACTTGTACATGTTGGGAGTGTTTACTTCTGTTCTTAATCTAAAGGTGTCAAACTATGGGATGCTAGAGCCAGACCTCATTGAAAGGAGTCTGCGTGACCCAGGTGCCCTGGTCTTGGAGCTGGATCCTAAAAGAGGACATAATTTTAGGATGTCTGGAGAGGGAGTGATTTAATTTGTGGATGTATGTGGCATAGTCACAGGGATATTGTAGAAATTCTATGAGTGGAAAGAAAGGTGTAAGGAGATCATGAGAGGCCATGGGGCGGATTGTGATGTACCTTTTGTTTTTGCCTTCAGGTACCAGTTTCCTTTTCTCACAGTGATAGCACACTGATTTACTTCTGGAGAACAGGCTTCTACCCAACTACCAGACCATGTGCTTTAAAGGATAGGCAAGAGATGCAGACCAGGTGCCCAGCATGAGCTTCCATTTCTGAGCTTTTGAGAACTCCCTGGGGGAGAGAAGCTGCCTTTGCTCTGAGTAGTCAGGTTGTTGGGACATAAGTCTGGGGTGGCTGTAAGGGAGGCGTCTGCCCAATATAGCCAATAAAGTTGAAAACAGGCCAGGAGATGGAGAGACCAGGTTTGATGTCCTGAACTAAGCTCTAGGACAATTACCCTCCTGCACTTCTTAGTGGCATGAGCCAAAAAGACTTCATATTTTGGGGCACCTGGATGGCTCAGTCAGTTAAAGGTCTATCTCTTGGTTTTAGCTCAGATCATAGTCTCAGGGTCTTGAGATCGAGCCCCACATTGGGCTCTGTGCTGAGCATAGAGGCTCCTTAGGATTCTCTCTCTCTCTCCTTCTACCTGCCCCCCTCCTCCCCTGCTGGCTCATGCTCTCTCTCTCAAAAACAAAAAGTGAAAAACAAACACCCCTTGTATTTTGCTTAGGCCACGTGAGTTGAGTTTCTGAAACTTGCAGCTCAGAGCCCTGTGCTCACAGCTATGAGAAATGCATAATTGTGTCCATGAGCTTCAGGCACATTTGATGGGGAGGCAGCTCTCCTTCAGTAGGTGAGAGAACAGCAGCTTATCCTGAAACATCTAACTTCCAGGAATTAACACAGTAAAGGGCAAGCCTAGTTGAATATGTGCCTTTGTTTTGGTTTGGCATCCAAAGCCCGAGAGGACTTGTCCTATAGCACATCACAGCACAATCCTTGGTATTGTGCACCCCTGGCAGGTGGACACTCGACCCTCTGGGTCAGTATGTCCTCATGACATCAGTACATGATGAATGCACATCACAGCGATGGTGGTATGTTGTGGTCTGCACACACAGACATGTGACAGCAGCATGTTCCTGCCATGGAAGAGGGACGAAGGCATCTGCATTAGACCTAGGGTGACTGGGTATATTGTAAGACCAGTGGTGTTTGGGGGTCAGGGCTTTTGAAGCCTCAGACCCAGGCTGAGGAACAGGGGGCTGAAATGTGGGAGTAAGGAGGGATGATTCCTAGGAGTACTCATGGAAGGCGCTAGAAGGTGAGTTGTAGAAGGAAAAAGCACCATGAGCTGGTAAGGCACAGGAGGCAGGGGACAGGAGACTGGCATGCTTCCACGTGCACTGGGCAGCCCTGCCATATCTGGGGGATGAAGTTGCTGCTGCTTCAGGAGATTTTGAAGGGTCTGCCTGAGTTCTGTGCTGCCCCTGAGGTGGGGTCAGGGGTCTGGGGAGTGCCAGGGGTTTCCAACTCTCTGAGCACTCAGTGCTCCAGGTCAGGGATGGGCTGGGGCTACAACAGTTCCCATTGCCATGGCTACCTGCCCTGTTTTATTTTTATCAAGAATGCTTGTGTTTTATCTTCCCACCAAATCTGAAGTCAGAACTCTTCCTCAGCGTTGGGCACAGTATAGACCAAAGTAGGTACTCGGAAAGCTGGACGAGCTTGAAAACTCACTGTGTGCATGCCCACACCACCGGAGGGGCAGGTGCTTGGAGGGAGACAACAGGAGGCCAGTGTAGACCTGCCCTGGGACGACCTACGCCCATGGTGGCTGCAGTGTGCGAGGGCTCGCACCTGCTGTCCATTCTGTGGCCACGATGGCATTTATTGACCATCGTCCATTCAGGGGATCATGAGGTCCCTAATCCGATTCCTTAATCCTGACAGATAGAAAGTACTGTCTCTTACAAGAGGAGACAGTCCTCACTTCACAAAAGCACCAGCGAAATGGCTGTGACGGTTGTCACTGAGGAGCAAGCCCTGGAAGAGGGGCCAGCTCTGCTGATGCAGGAGCTGACAGCAGGAATGCTTGTGGGCACCTCGGTGGTGGTAACTCGTGCCAGAGAACAGCATGGTTTTACTCCAGGCCTGGGATGCAGTGTTGGGTGGAACTTCATGCAAAGTGATTTCTGAAAAGACTTTTAAAGTCATAGAAAATTGACCTTGATATAATGTTAAATAATAAAAGCAGGTTACAACACATAGAGTCTATAAAAAATTATATGCATGTATGTATGTGCACACATGTGTGTACACTTATCTGTATCCACATATGCACATATGCCATACATTAACGCACACATGCCTGCTGCATACATGCTGCATATGCACACACATTCACATGCATGTGCACACTCCACACATGCATGCATACATGTATACAGTGCATGCATGCACACACATCACACATGCACACACATCTGCAGAAGACTGACAGGAAAATACCCAGTGTAAATAGTTTCCTTTATAGGAATTATAGATGATTTGGATTTCTTCTTTTGTATTTTCTTTTCTTTTTTTTTTAAATTTTTAAAAATTTATTTATGATAGTCACAGAGAGAGAGAGGCAGAGACACAGGCAGAGGGAGAAGCAGGCTCCACGCACCGGGAGCCCGACGTGGGATTCGATCCCGGGTCTCCAGGATCGCGCTCTGGGCCAAAGGCAGGCGCTAAACCACTGCGCCACCCAGGGATCCCTTTTCTTTTGTATTTTCAAATGTTCTGTAATGATTATGTATATTCCTACTTGATTGTATATTTTATGATTAGAATATGAAGACAAAAATTTTTATTTATTTATTTAAAAGATTTTATTTGTTTATTCATGAGATATACAGAGAGACAGAGGCAGAGGGGGAAACAGGCTCCCCGCTGAGCAGAGAGCCC
The DNA here is from genome assembly GCF_003254725.2 of Canis lupus dingo. Taxonomy (NCBI): domain Eukaryota; kingdom Metazoa; phylum Chordata; class Mammalia; order Carnivora; family Canidae; genus Canis; species Canis lupus. Next base: position 39,576,207 of record NC_064249.1, on the reverse strand, counting down.
CAGACGGGACTCAATCCCAGGACCCTGAGATCATGGTCTGAGCTGAAGGCAGACACTTCACCGACAGAGCCCCCTAGGTGCCCCAGATGTGTGGTTTTATATGACTCAGTCAGACATCTAACTTAATCATTGCAAACACCTTGGATTTGAGTGCCATTATTCTCATTTATAGAGGAGGAAGTTGAGGCTCAGGAAGGCAGATAGATAGTAAAATGGTCATAAAGGCAACACACCAGCGAATGATGAAGGACCACATGGTTGTGTTTGTATAGTGAATAGACTAGAATGTCTATTCAGGGGAGCTTTATGTCGGCTGGAATCATTCAGGGAACTTCAAGGAGCAGAGGAACCTGAATTAGGCTCTGAGCAAAGGTTAGATCTCAGTGATTTCCAGAGAGGAGGGTGGTGAAGGACATTTCAAATAGAGGGAAATTTTCCTGCAAAGTCAAGGATTTGGAATAAAGATTAAAGTATTAGGGGGAACAGAGCTATGCTGAGGGGTTCACCTGCTGGTTTGCTTCCTGTGGCTACCCTAATAAATACCCAAGCTGGGTGGCGGAAGGCCACAGAAATTCTCTCCTGGCCTTGGAGGTAGAAGTGCAAAGTCAGGGTATTGGCGGGGCCATGCTTGCCCCAGGGAGAACCTGCCTCACACCTTTCTCTTCATGCTGGGTGTCACCGGCAATCCCTGGCACCGGCCCTCACCTTCAGACACCTCACTGCAGTCCTGTCTTGTGCTTGTCACATGTGTTCTTCCTGTGTCTGTGTCTGACCCTTCTCTTCCTGTAAGGACACCAGGCCTATGGGGTTAGGACCCATCGAACTCAGTATGACCTCATGCAACTTCATTACACCTGCGAAGACCCCATTTTGTAACAAGGTCACATTCACAGGTACTGCTACAGTTATAGCTTCAGCATGTCTTTTTGGGGTGACACAGTTCAACCTGTAACATCTGCTGAGCAAATAGTAGGTGGTTAATTATTACTTGTTGAATAAATAAACAGGATGAGTGACATGTGGTTGGATATAAGGTGAGCGAGGCTCTCACTTGCCAGTGGAGGTGTTTGGACAGCGCTTTACCTAGGGTGGTAAAGCTTGTTAATGGGGATGCTAAGGGACACCTGGGTGACTCAGTGGTTGAGCATCTGCCTTTAGCTCAGGTTGTGATCTTGGTGTCCTGAGGTTGAGTTCTGCATCGGGCTCCCCACAGGGATCCTGCTTCTCCCTCTGCCTGTGTCTCTGCCTCTCTCATGAATAAATAAATAAAATCTTAATAAATAAATAAATAAATAAATAAATAAATAAATAAATAAATAAAATGGAAAAAAATGGAGATGCTGAGTTGATTTTATAGGGACAGGCAGAAGAGAGTTACAGTTTAGAGTTTGAAGTTTAAGAATTTTAGAATTTCAATCTGTCTAGAGATGTCACCAGATTTTGTCCCTTGATTCTATAAAAAAATGACTGTTAAAAATACCAATTGCCGGCTTGGAATACCCAAGTAGCAAGTGTGCAGTCTTAGAAGAGAGAGTATTTTTTTTGCGTCGAAGTCTTCGGAGGTAGCAGTAATAGACTCAGGAAAGCAAACCTGGAAAAAGCCGGTGGTGAGACCAGCGTGAATGTGGTGTCATTTTCTGTAATGACAGAGTCTAAATGCAGCCTCCATGATTATGTGCTGTCACTGCAGACAGTGTCCTGCACCTGAGCCTTCTGAAGTCTCGTGCAGACATGACCCATCACATCGCTTACCTCCTCACAGCTTTGTTACAGGGGCTGGTATTTTGGCTCATAAGTAGGATAGAATCTCCAATTAATAGGTCCAGGAGGCTGGTTTCTTCTGAAATGCTTGTGCCAATCCCTGCGTGGCCGGTGTGGGTGCTGTGCTGGCATGTTCGCATCCACTGTAGGCAGTGTGTTTTGTGGATTCAGCCTTCTCAGAAATGAGGCAATAGAGACACCTACCAGCCTGTGCTTCGGAACCCATCTGCCATGGGTTGAATTGTGCCCCCTGAAAAGATACGTTGAAATCTTGACCCCTAGGACCAACAAGTGGGACCTTAGTTGGAAATAGGGTTTTTGTAGATGCGATCAAGCGAAGATGAGGCCACCAGTGTGGGCCCTAATTCAGCAGGGCTGGTGTCCTCGTAAGAAGAGTGCATTTCATGTGCCATGTGAAAGCTGGGACAGGCTCAGAGGAGGCCACGTGACAACAGGCATGGACACCCTGCTGCAGCTCAAGGCAGCAAGTGCCAGCAGCCAGAAGAGGCAAGGATGGATCTCCTTTCTTTGAGAGGGAGTACAGTCCTGCCGACGCCTCGGTTTCACATGTCTGGCTGCCAGGCTGGGAGAGCACGATTGTGTTGGTGTAAGCTGCTGGAACGTGGCACGTAGGGTAGGCTCTTTGTAATGTAGACTGAACGCTCAAAGGGGCACAGGTGCAGGGAGAGCAACCTGACAAAAATGGAACAGGCGGTTGTGGTCTTGTTGGCTCACAGGCAAGGATTGCCAGAGGAAGATACCAATTAGGGGCACCATTAGAGGCAGGAATCACGTGCCAGGGGGAACAGATGAGCTGGACTCCATGCTATGGAGATAACAAGCTAGAGAAAGACCCAGAAAGACAACTGACTCAGTCCTGAGAGAGAGGTGCAAGGGGTTTCTGAGTGTGAGAATCAGGGGGAGCAAAATAGTGTCTTCCTTAGAGGGTCATGGGGAGATGTGGATGAGTCTGCATGTAGAATAGTGCTCGTTAGCAAAAACATGTACATGTGCAGTGTGTACAGCAGCGATCACAGCCACCTGCTCTGGGGTTCAGGGAGATGCCCGAACAATTTTAGCTGACCCAATGGGCTGTGAGTGGCTGCTCATTGTCAGCATCACCTGTAGTACATGGAGGGGACTTTGTCCCTCCACTGACAGCGGGGGACCTGGGGTAGGGAGCAGAGAAGATCTAAGAACAGAAATCAGACACATTAATTGAGGGGAAGTCTGCAACCTCAGCTTTGCCAAACTCCAGAATTTGCTCTGTGCTTAACTGAGCCTGTGAGGGACCCACGGGCATGGTTGTGGTCTGCTCTGTGACTGAGTGGCCTAGACGATGTATATGTCCCAAGTCGCTCATGAGCAGGTCATGGAGGGGAGCTGGAGGGGTGGTCTGTCCCTAAGCTTCCTGTTCTGCTGTGGCTGGAGCAGCAGTAGGCATCTCTAAGGACTTTGATTTGGGGGGATTTTAAAATGAGAGCCCCTTCATCAGCTCCCGGGGACTAAGTCTGGCTCTCACTGTGTCTTGGATGACGTCTCCTCTGGGACTTGTCCTGGTTCCCTCCCTGCTCACCTTGCTCAAAATTCCATCTTCCCATCTTCTGTCTTCTTGTCCAGGTCCCCGTGCTGTGGGACTGCTGCGTGACTTCTGGTGGCTGACACAGATTTCTCTTGGTCTCCTGGGTATCTCCACGTGCATCTCTCATCAACAGCTAACCCTTGCCATGTTTAATGGAACCCTTGCTTTCCACCATGTTGCTCTGTCTGCTGTATTTACTATCATGGCTCCTGGGACTTCTACCTTTGCTGTCACTGGGGCTGGGAGCTCGGTCACCTTCCACTGCTTGTCCACCCCGTCTAGACTCCAGTGCCTCGTGACATCCAGATAATCAGTTGCCAGGCTTTCTTCCTCTTGATCTCCCTAATCCAAGACCATGGTTCTGCTCTAACTGACCTCCCTATTAACTCTACTCTGGATATTTCAATAGCTTCTTGATATGTCAGATTTGCAACCCATTTTCTTCATTGTCATATGGATTTTTTTCTAGGACACAGATCAGACAGTTTTACTCCCCCAGGTCTTCAGTGGCTCTTCTTGCCCAAAGTATCTGGCTCAGCTCCTGGCTGTGGCCTCAAAACCCTCAAGGATGGAGCTCCAGCCTGTGTTTCCGGCTTCCTCATCCCCTGTCTCTGCATCCCTGACACTGGCCACGTGGCACCACTGGCTACTCACTCCTCTGTGTTTTCGTTTGCCATCTAAGGGTCCTCTTCACTTCCATTCAGACCCACCTCTCCGGGTAGCTTTCCTTAAGCCTCGGACTTAGAATCAACCAGATCCCACTTTGCCTATTCTGTTTCCTCTTCTCCTACAGAGGAGTATGCTTTCACTCCAGGCTGTAAACCTCTCGAGATACCACTGAATTTTATTCACTTCTGTGTCCCCCTGGCACCATGCACCGGGGGCTCGGTGCACATCCGCTGGTGCCTGAAGACTGTTGAAATCACATGATGGAGGCCCTTGGGAGGCTGGCCTCCGAGTGTGTATCACAGCTTCAGGACTTCTGCTTTCTTCACCGTGGGCAGAAGTTCGAAAGAGGAAAATCTGGGTACTGAGGGGCAGAGTCTAAAACGGAAATGCAGCTGTATTTCCATTCCGTTTTGCTCCTATGGTTTTTGTTTCATGGCCTTGACTTGGAATTTCAATTGGAAACTTGAATTGCAACCAAAATAGTTTCTTCTGTATCACTCCAGAATCAGGCTTTCTAAACCCTTCATTTCCACTCAAACATTTCTCTTAAAAATCAGCTCTGCTATAAAGTGGGGCTAATTCAGTGCCCCCTCACCCACCCCGCCGTGATGTCATGCTGAGGATGGCTGTAAGTGGGGCACTTTTAGACTCTCCAATATGTCAACAAGTTAAGACTTTCATTCATTTAAAAAATGTAAATAAATGCAGCTGCATCTGGCCATGTGAACAATAAAAGTAAGACCATGGCGCTAAAACCAAGTGAGAAGATGCTCTAAATTGAGAGAGACACTCAGCCTTGAGGATAATTTAAGGAGCATTAATAAATATATTTAGAAAACTCATGCAGCAGAACTCATATCTCCAGCTTGTCATTTTTCCACCCTGTGAACTAGCAGAATTCATAATGACAGCTTTAGAACAACAAAGAAAGAACTGGCTGCTTACCAGAACCAATTAAGTGGTGAGAAAAGGAAGTCTCATGTGTTAAACATGCATGTTGGAGTTCTCCATTACTATACTTAAAATAATTATATAACTTCATATTTCTCATAAATTTTTTTTATTAGGAGTTAAGCAGTGTTCAGCTTTCAAAAACTACATTTCCAGAATTCAGCCTGAAAGTCTGTTTGTTTGAGGATCTAATGCACTTTCTCATAAAAAAAAAATGCCATTATAAACACAACTGGGTACCCAGGCTGGCCCGCTAAAGCCATTTAAACTTTGTAATATCTATGCCATATTGTATATTTGCAAGAAAATTTTGTCTAAAAATCCATTTCCCTTGTAAGAGTAGCACTGATGTAAGTGATTTAATCTTTTATGCCTGAAATTGACTAAGGAAGGTTTTCATTTTTACTGAATGATGACACCTGTGGGAAAATAAGATTAATTAAGGGAAAAGATAGATTGGTGCTGTGGTAGAGTGTCCACGGGAAAATGGGGTCCTTTCTCAGGTTTTCAGGTAATGCTGGGGGTTCTTCAGGATGTTAGGTCTTGCTTCCAAAAGTCAGGCCTTCCTCCTTCCAACTACAGATGGGGGGTGCTGATGCCACTGTACACTGACCATGACCAGCTCACTTTCCCTTGGCTCATGCATGGAAAAAGAAGGAAGGCAAAGGGAGAGATGTCTTCCTGCGGGAATTGAGTATAAGTTGAAGGAGAGAAAGCAAGGAAGAGGCTCTTGGGAAGCATGTGTGTGTGTTATGAAAAATAAATTTGCTGTATTGGGAAAATGCGCTGAGTCAGCAAAAACATGTAATTCCCATTCAAGGAGAAGCTGTTTGTTAGATTTGAGTGTGCCTGGGCTGGCTGGGCCACTGAAACTATTTGTTACCGGGTATATGTAGCTCACAGAGTCAATGAGAAGGCCAGAGAACCAGATTTGGAAAATGGTGTCTGTCCAGGGACCATCTGGTTGGAAGGCCACCATAGGCTCCACTCTCATCCCTACAGTCCACCCCTCCATGTAGCAGCTGCAATGATCTTTCTGAAATTTAACTCCGAGTATGATACTTTCTTGCTCTAATATAATAAAGAATCCCCAGGTTCCTAGCATGGAGCTTCTAAAACCCTTAGGATTTCGTGATGGGAATGCCATTGTTCTTCATGGCATGTCTTAATAGTTCATGCTAACAAGAGGACCCAGGATGAGGAGAGATCCCACCAGAAACACTAACCACGTGATCGTGGGGTGGGCTGTGAGCCATGGGAGGTCAGTCTGCCCTTGGAGGAGGTGCGGGTGTTGAAGACACAGTTTATCCACATGGCCCACAATCCAATCTGCCATGCCTGTGGTGGTAAAGCCCCAGCAGACACTCTGGACACTGAGGCTTGGGTGAGTGGCCCAGCTTGGTGACACACCCTGAGTCCCTGGGGAGAGGATATGGAGGCTCTGCCTTTGGGACCCTCTCAGACCAGGCTTTATGTGGCTCTTCATTTGGCTGGTCCTGATTTGTATCCTTCATATGTAACTGTAACCATAGGTGTAGAGCTTTCCTGAGTACTGTGAGTCATTCTAGTGAATGAGCAAATCTGAGGGGGCCATGGAAACTCCTGAATATTTAGCCAGTTGGTCAGAAGTGTGGGCGGCCTCAGGACCCTGACCTCACAGCTGGCATTGAAGTAATGACAGTCTTCCTAGGGACTGTGCCCTTGCACCAAGGCTTCTGTGATGGCTCTGGGTTGTTAGTGTCACAGTTGAAGTATACCATCTGCTTAATGCTTTCAACTGGCTTTTTATTCAACCAGAACATCCCAGAATGAAATAAGTCCTCACTGTGGCCACACCACTCTGCTGCCTCCCTGACACCATGTACCTCTGTGCTCCTCTTTGGTTGCTGCCCTCCAGCCACACTGGCCTGTCCTGGTCCTTCTTCCTTCCAAGGCTGTGCACTTGCTGTTCTGTCCGCTGGGAATGCCTTTCCTCAGCTCTGCACGTGGACTTCTCTGAGAGTGGAAGTGCTATTAGTCTTGTGTGCCTCAGACCCAAGACTTAGAACAGCAACGTGGTTGTTTGGTTGGTTCTAGATCACAGGTCACAGAAGAGACCTGGTCAGCCTGTTAATGATAATTCTGGAACCCACAAGATCAGATTTGAGGTCTGACTCTGGTAGAGTGGCTCCGTGGCTGTGAGATACAAGAGGTGCTCCTTCACGGTTGGAGAAGCTTTGTGGGTCTCTAGCCTTGACATCAGCTGAGATATTAGAGCTCTGAGCTTGTTGTTTCCCCATGAACCCTGTGATCAGAAGCAGCCAGCCCATCCACACGTTTATACTCATCATTCCTGCCCAAGTGCTCAGTGACGATCACACGTGTTCTCTTCAAGCCTTGCCCTCTGCAGCATTTCATCCCAAGTAGCCTACAGTGAGAATTCAAGTGAGCGTTTGCCACTGTGTGGCCTGGATACCAGTGTCCTGTCCCCTGCTGGCACTGAGGAAATCCCGGCAATCGAGCCAAGGCACCTCTGATAACCAACCCCGATTCCCATCTTTGGGACCTTTGCTGGGCTGTGTTAGAGCAGAGTGTTGGTTTAGGTCGAAGCAAAACTACTCTAGGTTTTTAAGCGGAGAGAATCCCACACAGAAGATTGTTAACAAAGGTCTCACAACGGTGGAAGAGAAGATGGAGGAGGCCAAATTATTCAGACACTGGTTGTTTGAGGAGGCCCATTCACCTCTGGGCCTGGGTGCACAGAAGAGAGCTTGGTTTCCCTGAGCCCACGGCCACCATGCTGCTCTGCTGTCACATCCCCAGCATCAGGACAAGGCCACCTTGCCCTGACTCTGACTTTCCCATCTCCTTCCAGTGTCTTCCAGGGCAGAATTGGCTGGCAGGGGAGTCTGCAGAATGCTGTCTTCAGGCAGTGAGGAGGTGTAGCAGGTGAGTGTTAGCTTTGAGGTGGTGATTCTGTGTGGCCCAGACTCAGGGTCGCCCCACACAAGCCTTCCTTGTCCTCCCTGACCAGAGCAGACCACGCTGTGCTCCCTCTCAGGACTTTCTGGACCTAAACCCTCATAGATCTTCCTGCACTTTCTTTTTGTGCATTATGTTTATATGTACACACATGTGTGTGGATAAGTATGCACTACACATTTATATCAATTTCTGTTTTCCCTGCTAGAAGTTTCTAGAAGGCAAGGCCTGTGTAGGTTTTGCTCTGCAGTGTCAGCAGCACCTACACATAGTAGGTGCTCACAAATTTTTATGGAATGTATGCAGAACTTCAGGTGTCTACCTGACTTCACCTGACTTCACCAGAACAGAAGCTCATCCTCAGACGTCCTTCAGCTCCCATGGAACCACACTCAGCACACACTCAGTTCTGACAAATACAGGTGTTTGAAGGGATGCGTGCATGGCTCAGTGGTTGAGTGTCTGCCTTCGGCTCAGGGCGTGATCTCAGGGTCCTAGGATCGAGTCCCACATGGGGCTCCCTGTATAGAGCCTGTTTCTCTCTCTGCCTGTGTCTCTGCCAATCTCTCTGTGTCTCTCATGAATGCATAAATAAAATATTTTTTTTAAAGATTATTTATTTATTTATTTATTTATTTATTTATTTATTTATTTATTCATAGAGACACACAGAGAGAGAGAGAGAGAGAGGCAGAGGGAGAAGCAGGCTCCATGCAGAGAGCCTGACGTGGGACTAGATCCTGGGTCTCCAGGATCACGCCCAGCGCTGCAGGTGGCGCTAAACTGCTGCACCACCGGGGCTGCCCACATAATAAAATCTTTTAAACACACACACACACACACACACACACACACACACACACACACAGGTGTTTGAGTGTGTGACAGTGTCTCATTGTCCACCAGTGATCCTCATGGAGCATCTTTCCTGCAGAGACAGAGATGGGGCAGGGCTCTAGCCGGAGCACAGATTTCTAGCAACAAAGCCTGTGACGATCACAGGCCCTAACTAAGACATTCAGCCACTTAATTAGGTTGTTGAGGGGGTAATTGATGGTCCTAGGTGGGCCGAGTACCTAGGGGCTGCCTGTGCTCACACTTGCAAAGTAGTCTCTGCGCTGGATGCTGAATGAACAAAAGGATGTTGGAATTCAGAACGGCAATGTTTCTAACGACTGGAGTTATTTCAGCTTCTCTGGCAATTTGACAAATGACCAAGGAAGAGCAGAGAGGGTCTGTAACTCTGGTCTGGAAACAATGCCAGAGGTTTTGATGTTAAGAAATTCTCTCTTTTCCTTTTTCTTTCCTGGGCTTTGCCTGGGACTTGCATCAAAAATCTAAAGGAGGCAGTGCTGAGAATTGATACCTGTGACCCACTGGGTGCTCCGGCCTGGAGGAAACAGGGTCTCCTCTGGCCCCTCTGACTGAGCGTGGATGCTGACTGAAGTTTATTAGAACTTAGATTACTGTTTCATGATCATAATGGGTTTGGTTAATGATTGTTCATTTTAATTGTGACGTTACTGATTTATTGTTAATTACTGAGCAATGAGAAATCCCCAGTGAATTGCTTTTTGGGGGTTCCTGGGTGGCTCAGCTGGTTAAGCATTCCACTCTTGATTTCAGCCTAGGCTGTGATCTCAGGGTCGTGGGATTGAGCCCCACGTCTGGCTCTGCACTCAGAAGGGATCCTCTCCTTCTGCCCCCCTCCCCTGCCCATGTCCTCTCTCTCTAAAATAAACAAATAAATCTACAAAAAAAAAAAAAAAAAAAAAGAATTGCTTTTTTTAAAACCCTATTGATTATATAGTGCTCTTATTAAAGGAAAATTTTTGGTGAGGAGATGCCAGTGTTTTTCAGCCATTTCTCAGGCTAATCAGGTAGGGTTCAGCAGAATTCCATCCATCCAACAGCCATACACTTTATGCACCATCCATTCACCAAACATGTACTGGACACCTATACCGATCACCTCCGTCTGCCTGGCAATGAGATGCCTGTCACTGGTGAAGGGAGCCTGGATTGCCCCTGCTGTGCTATGGTGATGCAGTCAGCAAAACTTTCACAGGGGTCAACTGGGAATGTGACACCAATGGAAATGAATGCACTGGCCAAGGTAATATGTCAGGCATTTGCCAGTTAAGGAGGAAATAGTAGTTTAGAAAAGGAAGCTGAGGGACAACTGGGTGGCTTAGTTGGTTAAGTGTCCAACTCTTTTTTTTTTTTTTTTTTTTCCAACTCTTGATTTTAGCTCAGGTCTTGATCTCAGGGTCATGAGATCAACTCCATGTCAAGCTCCGCACTTGAGCCCCGTGTCAAACTCCATGATGAACCTGCTTAAGATTCTCTCTCTCCCTTTCCCTCTGTCCTCCTCCCCATCACTCTCTCCCTCTCTAAACAACAAAAAGAAAAAGAGAAAAAGGAAGAAAAGGAAGCTAGAACTGGAGGGTGTAGACAGGGCAATCAGTGCATTGAAGGAAGACAATGGAGGCCTAGTCATCAACTAGGGCCAAATATGAAGGCTACTCCAAGTGGCCCAGAACTTAATTGGAAGAGTAGCAGGTGTCCCTGAGAGGGACACATTCTCAGTTCTGTCAAGTAGGCTACGCCAAGGTCAGGGCTCTGAGTGGAGCAGAGTGGAGTCCTGAGATATGCATCTGGGTCAGGAAGATATTGACTCTCTAGGTCCCTCTGAACCTTCTGGGCCCACAGAACTAACCATGTCCTCTCTGTTAAGGACTAGCACTCCCTCTTACTTCAAGGTGATGTCACCAAGGCCAGAAAATAGGCGTGAGTCCTCCCATAGCCTGGCTGGAGAAGTGATGGGCCTGCTAAGGGAGGAAAGGGATCAGACTGTGAAAGAGCTACAAGACCTCCCCACCACTGACACCTCTGACATGCACTGAGAGAGTGTGAGAAAGGACTCTGAGGGTTCTAGATCAACGTGTGCGGGAAGGGATTCTGAGGGTTCTAGAGCAGCGTATGTGGGACAGGATTTTTTGATCATATGATATACAGTTATAACAAGTGTTTTTATAGTCATGTCTACTAATTCTATCATTTTTGTGACTTCTGGATCAGTTTCAGTTCATAGATTTTTCTCCTTGTCATAGAGTATATTTTCCTGTTTTTTTGCATACCTCATAATTTTTGACTGGATGCCAGACACTTAATTTCACCTTCTTGGGTCCTATATACATTTGTATTTCCTCTAAATATTATTGAACTTTATTTGGGGATGTGGTTAAATTGCCAGTTTGATACTTTCCAATCTTGCTTTTAATATTTGTTAGATGGAACCAGAGCAACATTTAATCTGGGGATAATTTCCCTGTAATACTGACACAGACCTTCTGCATACTCTCCTGGGGTGCTGTGAATTATGACAGTTCTCACTCTGGCTGGTCAGAACAGGATCTCTTCCTGTCATTGTGAAACCTCCAGGGATTGTTCTTCCTAAGCTTTTTCTTGAGGTTCTTTTCCCAGCCTTAGCCTTTTAACACACAGGAGCTGGTCAGTATCAGCTGATGATGGCAGGAGGACTTTCTGTAGATCTCTTGAGCTCCCTGAACAACGCTCCCATTTTTCGTACTTTGCCCTGTGAACACTAGCAGTCTTGGTGCATTGTGCTCCCATATCTGTGTCCTGAACTCAGGGGGACCACGGGGCTCTGCTGGGCCTTCCTCCCCCTCTCTGAGCCACAGCCCAGAGACTCTTAAGGCAGCAAGGTGGGCCAGTGGGTGGTTCATGTTTCCTTGTGTTCTGCCTCTCAGAGATCCTTCATTGCCTGCTTTCCAGTGTCTTGAAAACCATAGTTTTATATAGTTTGTTTTCTTGTTTGGTTCACACAGGAGGTAAATCTAGTCCTTATTTCTCCTTCTTAGCTGGAAGTCAGTCTATAGTTACCCCTTTTTCTTTAAATAATATATTAAACACTTAAAAAAAAAATAATATATTAAACTTACATTTCCTAACCTATCAATCTTCATAAATGAATCAGTGTCTTGATTCTCCCTGTGAAATGTGACAAAATTATACTCTGACAGCACCTCCCTTTTCAAACTCCTGGTTTTGGCATGTTGTGAAATTTCCCCCTAATATGTTATCAAATTATTATTATTTTTAAATTGCATAACTCTTCTTCCAAGATTTATAATGATTTTATCAGGTATTGTAACTGTCGTTACCAGGATTTATTTCTATGTTTAACTGAATTCAGATCACCACTAGTTTTTTTAATATATATATATATATATACATATGTTGGCTGCTCCATGCATGAATTCATTATCTTGATTCTTCTTTTCATTTGCAGAGTGCTCTGTTGAAGGCAGAGTGCTCATGTCATTTACCTTGGTGAGTTGGTATTGACTTATAACCTTAGCTCTCTAGACTCAGCACAACCAGAGTGAGCCAGTCTCTCCAGGGGGTATTCGTGTTGCCTAGTTTCACGAGAGATTCATAAGGAATCTACTACATGATTTTGTTCATTTATGAAAAATTTAGCTCTTTTCAAGACCAAGGCACTGATGTTCTCTGCTCAGTGTATTATGTCTCAACAGGAACTTACACAACTGGTCAAATTTTAAGGATTTTATTTATTTGAGAAAGAGAGAGAGTAAGAGTGTGCATGCCACTGGTGGGGGAGGCCAAAGGGAGAGGGAGAGAGAATCTCGAGCAGACCGGGCACTGAGCATGGAGCCCAATGTGGGGCTGTATCTCCACCGTGAGATCATGACCTGAGCTGAAACCAAGAGTCAGATGCTTAATTGACTGAGCCACTCAGCACCCCAACAGGTCAAATTTTAATGCAGAGCTTCTGTGCAATCATAGCAAGGTGGTTGTGGGGATGAGTTGTACTTTTTTTTCCCATTTTTTATTCCAGTATAATTAACATACAGTGTTACATTAGTTTCAGGTGTACAATATCGTGATTCAGCAATTTTGTATATTACTCAGTGCTCATCATGGTAAGTGCAGTCTTAATCTCCAGCTCCTCTGTCACCCATCCCCCTACCTACCTCCCCTCTGATCACCATCAATTCTCTGTATTTAAGAGTCTGGGTTTTTTCCCCCTCTTTTTCTCTTTGTTTTGTTTCTTAATTCCACATATGAGTGAGATCATATGGTATTTGTCTTTGACTGACTGTGTCACTCAGCATTATATCCTCTGGGTCCATCCATGTTGTTGCAAACGACAAGATTTCATTCTTTTTTTTTTTTTTTTAAGATTTTATTTATTTATTCATGAGAGACACAGAGAGAGAGAGAGAGGCAGAGACACAGGCAGAGGGAGAAGCAGATTCCCTGCAAGGAGCCCAGTGCAGGACTTGATCCCAGAACTCCGGGATCAGGACCTGAGCTGAAGGCAGACGCTCAACCACTGAGCCACCCAGGTGTCCCAAGATTTCATTCTTTTTCATGGCTGAGTAATGTTATATTGTGTATATGCCACATCTTCTTTATGTGTTCATCTATGGGTGGACACTTGGGCTGCTTCCATAATTTGGCTATTATAGATAATACTGCAGTAAACATAGGGGTATATATATCACACATATGTGATATATATATCTGATATATGTGATATATATATGATATATATGTGATATATATATGTTTTTGAACTAGTGTTTTTATGTTCTTTGGGTAAATTCTCAGTATTGGAATTATTGGATTATAGTATACTTCTATTTTCAATTTTTTGAGGAACCTCCATACTGTTGTCCACAGGGGCCGCGCCAGTTTGTATCCCTACCAACAGTGCATAAGGGTTCCCCTTTTTCCACATTCTTGTCAACACCTGTTATCATACATTTAAAATATTGAAGGCCTCAGGTTCACAGCACCCACCTGCAGTATGGAGATGTCCTTACTGTGCACCCTCAGGATGCGGGGGCAGAGGCATCTCTGTTTGCAGGTATCTTGAGTGGGTGCTCCAGCAGCAGCTGCCTCTGACTAGAGTGGACTCTTCGTATTTGCTGATCTGACCCCTACTATTTTTGTGTCATTTTATCTGCTTGGACTTTGGATCTGTAATGACGCAGCAAGGATTTGCTTGTTTATCCAGTGTTTAGCTCCAAGAATACTTTATCTTTAAGGTACGTTTTGCACATGATGAATCTCATCCATTGAGAGTTGAATTATAGTTTTACTCTTTCAGCTTTGGGGGAACTTTGCAGGTGACTCTCTGACAGTGACCTTTTCTCTCTCTGAATGCCCACCTGTCCTTTGTCCCTTGTGTCTGTGTCATGCTGCCTGTCCCCATTGGTAACAATGGTCTCACTGCTTCTGACTGACCGTGTCTGAGAGACATCCTCTATGTATTTGCTTTCTACTTAGTATTTAGCACGACATCTTATCCAGGGAAGATGTTCAATAGGTACTTGTCAGACCTCCTTCTGTTCTGTGGCACCTGAATGCCCAGATCTAGACTCATGTTCATGCGTTCTTTAAAGAAAGGAAATTTGGAAACCTATTTGAGTCCACTTGATATTACACAACATGAGTGACCCAAGCTACGGGAAAGGTAGGCATGAGTGAGTGGGAAGGGGAGGGAAGGAAAATACATTTTAAAATGCCAAGACAAGTATATCTAGCTTAAGGTTTCCAGTTTCTGGAGCGGACTAAATATGCCAACTGCTCAGAGCATGTCCAAGCAGCTTTACTTGGTTATTGCCAGTTTTCAATGAAGCCTCCCCGACAGCAGAGCTTCTCAGGAGAGTGGGGCAACAGGTTTCTATTAGGGACTCACCAGTTTTGCCCGTAGTCACATATGTGTTCAGATGTGAACTCTAGCAATGCTGATGCCCGGGAACAGTGGGGCCAGGCCCATTGTGGCATGTGGCAGAGATGGTGGTCCAGCCAGCCATCAGCACGGTTTGGCATCAGGAAAGATGGCAGCTGGGGCCATAGGGTGTGTGGCCATTGGTCCCTGTTCATCCACACTAGCTCTGGCCCTTCTCCTTGGGGCTTTTGAAGGCTCTGCCCATGGATAATCACCTCCTGACTGCTGCTTCCACTTCCCCCAGGGGGTTGGGGGCGCTTGCCGTACAGGCCCACACCCCCTGCTCTTCCAGCTGTTATAGCCTGAAACCCATGGAACTGTGGCCACCTGTTCAGTCCTTTGTGTCTTGTTCACCATTGAATGCAGTGCTAAGTATACACAGAAGTGGTGATGGAATGTTCCAGGCACGTCTGTAGGAAGAGCAGTAGGGCTAGTGGGGGTGGGGTGGGTGGGGTGGGGTGTCCACCCCGCACACACTCACTTTGGAAAGATGTAAAAATGCTTAAACAGTAAGGCTGTAGGGTGAGGATCTCACCACAGATCCAGATTTATGTGAATAACACATTTATTCAACACTCACTGTGTGCTGGGCACAGTTTACCAGTGCTGTTCATGTATTAACTCAGTTATTCTCCCAATCTTTTTTTTTTTTTTTTTTTTTTAAGATTTACTTATTTATTTTTAGGACAGTAAGTAGGGGGAGGGGCTGAGGGAGAGAATCTCAAGACGACTCCCTGCTGAACATGGAGCCTGACTCAGGGCTCAAGCCCATGACCCTGAGATGATGACCTGAGCCAAAGCGAAGAGTCAGACACTTAACTAACAACCAAACCAGGCGCCTCTATTCTTCCAACCTTTTGAAAGTTCTATTAGACTCCTTGTTTTACAAATGAGAAAATGAAGCTCAGAAAGGATGACGTACTTGCCTCGAGACACACAGTGAAGTATGGAGTGAAGGTCTGAACCAGGGCAGTTTGACTCTGGATCCTACACTCCTAATTGCAGAAGTTTTTCCCCCAAATGTGATTATTATTTAATGAAGACCAGCAACATTTCAGTCATTGTGCAAAGAGCTGGGTTTACTGATGGCTTCAGTGGTTCTTCTTTGGATTCAGGACGACACAGGCCAGATCTGTTCAAAGACCTGAGGAACTCTTTCTGAGGCCCTATCCTACAACATAAAAAAAAAAAATACTACATTAAATGTAAATTTTTGCTATAAATACTTGGCAGAGGTTTTAAAAATAATTTGCCTTTGAAGTAATCTGGCTATGAACAATTGCGTATTTCACGATTGATTATGATTTCTCATTCACATTTGGAATTCTTGTTATTGTTTCTAAATGTAATAACATTATTATGAATATTAATTTAGCCTGTGAAGTTGATGTAATATTATTACATTTCGTAGACATATAATGACATATTTTTTTATTAAAGATTTTATTTATTTATTATGAGAGACAAAGAGAGAGAGAGAGTGGCAGAGACACAGGCAGAGAGAGAAGCAGGCTCCAGGCAGGGAGCCTGACATGGGACTCGATCCCAGGACTCCAGGATCACTCCCTGGGCCAAAGGCAGGCGCCAAACCGCTGAGCCACCCAGGGATCCCCCTAATGACACATTTTTTAAAAAAGATTTTATCAATTCATTTGAGAGAGTATGAGCAGGAATGGGGGTGGGCAGAAGGAGAGGGAGAAGCAAGACTCCCTACTGAGCAGGGAGTCCCACACAGGACTCGATCCTAGGACCCTGAGATCATGACCTGAGCCCAAGGCAGACATATAACCCATTGAGCCACCCAGGCGCCCCATGAATCATTTATTGATTGTGGTTTTGCAATGTTCTTTTCATAATTTTGAACCAATATTTTCTTTTCCTTTATTCAATCTTAAACTTTCTCTGCCCTCAAATGGATTTGCAGGCTGGTGCTGTGGCTCAGGGCTTGGTGAACATGTGTGTTCCTGGCCCTGCTCCACCTGCTTCTCCCCTAAAGCTGACTGACAGCCAGAAGGTGGAGGAGCCGACCCCACTGCGGGATGGCTGTGGAGTGCGTTGGGGACCCTACCAGGGCTGGTGAGGAAGGGTTGCGTGCCCACTGTGGGTGTGTCTTCCTGTATCACTTGCTCTCAGCTTGGGGATGTGTCTGCATGCTGCACCACGTCCCTGCCCGGGTGGTCTGATCAGACCTGGCTTTGGGAATCGGACACACAGAGGTCTGTAGCATGTAAGTGACCGTTGCATGCCTCATTGGCACAGCTCCACACTGGCTGGCTTTGCCCTGGACCCAGCAGCTGGTCAACCCTGCCATTTTCTCATGAGTTCTCCCAAATGCCTCTGCAGGGCCCCAGACAGCAGTAACTCCACGTGGATTTGCTGCTCGCTGCCTCTTGGGTCCTGCTTCCTGGTGTCTGTGCAGACAGCCACTCTCCAGGGTGACCTTCCTGGGCGGGGCTTACAGTGGCTCCAGGCGGTGAACCTTCTTGCCCTCATGGGTCCCCATCCTTCCCGCTGCTTTCAGAGAGGACAGGCCTTCTCTCCAGGCACCGGGGTCCAGTCTGCTGCGTTGGCCTGAGTCGGGAGCATCCTTGACCACAGCGAGCACATCTCAAGCTGCACCCCAAACAGGCTTGAAGAGAGGGCACAGTGCCAGCCCCTCGGCTTTGCAGGAACTCAGTACAGCTTTCCCCAAAGAAAGCCCCCTCACAGAATAGCCTGCACTCCCCTGAGGTGCAGCTAAGGGCTCCAGGGACCCTGGATTAGTTCTGGACCTTCCACTTTGGGGGCGTGCCTGCAGGGTGTGTTCATGCTCACTTTGGTGGGGGGCGCCCCTGACCTCTTAGTCCTCCAGCGACTCTGCTTGGTCCTTGCCGTACCACCTGTGCCAGGTGCTGTCATTATCTTCATTCTGCAGAGAAATTTATGGTCACAGTCGCACGGGCGTAGCCAGGCCCAGATGGCTGCGTGGACAGCTCCCAGCACTGAGGTCCACCATCAGGGCTGGGCCCTCCTGCAGCTGTCGGATGGCCCGGCCGCAGCTGGCATGATGAGTGCTGGCTCTGCCTATCTCTGCTCATGAGGACAGGAGGCTGGGCAGAGCTTCCCCACGCGAAGGCCTCGACCACAGCCGGAGCAAGATCTGCAAAGCCCCTTGAGGTCCTGGCTCGGAAAGCCCAATATCATTTCTGCCATGTTTATTGGTCAAAGTGCATGACCAGGCCCAAGCAATGAACAGTTGGCCTGCCCTTTACTAGGACAGTGCGCTGGCAGCCTGAACACCGTGAGCCAGGGCTGCTCCCGCCAGAACGAGTCACTGCCGCTGCACTCTCCACCGGCAGCCCCAGTGGGGAAAGGGGCTGCATCGCAAAGTCACCGTCCACCATCCAAGCCCAGGCCTGGGAGGGATTCCTGTGGCTACAGGGCGAGGGTGGAGAGAGCCCGTGAGACCAGGCTGGGCCCCTGCTGAGAATTGCTTATCCTTTTTCATGGTCTCATTTACACCCTGAGCCACTTCTGCATGATGGTGCAGCATTTTCAGCTTGTAAAAGGCACTTAATTATACTGCCGTGAGCTAGTAAAATCATCATAAATGTTAATATTTGCATGTCGTTTTCATTAAGAAATAAATGTCTTTGGATGAAAAGGGGCCTCCCAACGCACCCAGTAGTTATCAGAGTCCTGAAAGCGCCCCGTGTGCAGTGGCATGGAGGGGGGACCTGGGGGCAGTCAGCTGCCAGTCGTCTGCTGCTAGGAGAAGAGATGGTTCGAGTGGCGAAGACCAGAGGAACAGCCCTCCTGACTCTGTCCAGCTGGGGCGCTGGGCAGCCAGTTCTGCTTCAGAGGATGTGTCTATGATAATACTTCTTTTGTTTAAGAAAGAGAGAGATGAAAATGCTGTATCATATCATGAAATTAGCTCATGACTGGTCCTTATGTCCCACATCTTGGCAGGATCTTCACCTCTTACCTGTCAGACAATGGGTATAAGCTCTCAGAGGCACAAGCTAGGTGTGTCTATATGGCTCCTCTTTCCCTTTATTTTAAAGAAAAAAAAATATATTTACACATATTATATATACACAAAATATATTTATATAAAATAAATAAAATAAAATAAATATACATGTATTTAAAGTTGTGAAATATAACATGATTAAGAAAAATACATAAGGAGCACCTGGGTGGCTCAGTTGGTTGAGCATCTGACTCCTGGTTTCTGGTTTCAGCTCAGGTCAAGGTCTCAGGGTCCTGGGATCGAGCCCCAAGTCAGGATCTGTGCTCAGCTAGGAGTCTGCTTGGAGATTCTCTCTCTCTGCCTCTCGCCTCACTTGCTCTCTCTCACTCTCTCGTCTCTATAAAATAAATAAATCTTGAAAAAAAGAAAAATACACAAAAGATAATGGTAAGTTTTTCAAATTATTGTGCAGCAAATCCTTAGGTCAAATAGAACCACCTGTGGGCCCCCTCGTGATTATACCCTTTGCCTCGCCTCTCCCTAAAAGTAGCCACTATCCTGACTTTCATGGTTATCATGCCTTCTCTCTCTTTTTTTTCCAGTGTTTTTACCGCTCGATAAATCCCTAAACACTGCATTTGTTACCTGATTATGAACTTTATATAATCACGAGCACATTTCACCCAGCACCGTACTTGTGAAATGCATCTGTGATCAGGTGTAGCTCTGGTTAATTTCCACCATGGTGTGCTGTGGAGTGAACATATCACACCTTATTTACCCACCTACTCCTGGTGGACATCCGCCTCATGCTGGTCATGCTGCTGTGAATGTCCTTGTATGTACCTTCTGGTGTATGTACCATATATTATGTGCAGCCACTCCTAGGTACTTCCCTACTCAGGAATGGAATTTTGGGGTTACAGGGTGAGTTTAGCAGTCAATACGGCAAACAGCTCCCAATGTGATCGCACCATTTTGCATGCCAGGGACACTGGGAGTTTTGTCATGCCACATTCCTCCCAGCACATGGGGTCATCCGTCTGCCCAACACCAACCATCCAGCTAGGTGTATAGTGACATCACACTGTGGTTTCCACATGCATTTCCCTCCTGATGAATGATACTCAGTACTTTTAGTAAGTTCCGATGTCCTCTTGTGCGACACCTATTCCAGTCTCCTCTCCTTTTCTCTACTGGGTTCTCTAGTTTACGTTTTTTTTTCATTGACTTTTATGGTTTTATATGTGGTCTGGTTGTGAGCCTCTCCCCGGTTATGTGTGTTAAAACCACCTCCTCCCATTCGGGCTTGGCTTTTCACTTCCTTTTGCTTTGATAAACCAAATTTCTTAATTTGAATGTATTCCAATGAATTTTTCTTTTCCTTTATAATTTGTAGGTTTCCTTTCTTGGTCATGTATATATTCTCTTGTATTCTTTCCTAAAAGCCTAAACCTTTTAAAAAATGTTATATATATATATATATATATATATATGTATATATATATATATATGTTTATATACACCTATTTAGTCTTCTTTTTCTTTTCGTAGTTAGGATTATAATAAGCATGGATCAGATTTTTTTTAAGACTTATTTATTTGAGAGAGAGAGAGAGAGAGAATGAGTGGGGGAGGGGCAGAGGAAGAGGGAGAGAAGCAGACACTGCGCTCAGTGGGAAGCCTGACCCTGGGCTGTATCCCATGACCCAGATCATGGCCTGAGCTGAAATCTAGAGTTGGAAGCTTAACCGATTGATACCCCAGGTGCCCCCAGGTGGACCTGATCTTTGTGGATGGTGTGAGAGGGGGCTAAGTTTCCATTTTTATCATTATATATGTCCCACTGGCCCCCTGCCTTTGTTGAAAAACTCTTTCCCCCATTACTCTGATATTTATCATGAGACCACATCTCCCCCAGGCTGTCCTAAATTAGTGACTGAGCAGGGCAAGGTCCTGGAGCCAGACTGTGCCCCCCTAGCTAGAGGACTAGTGGGACCTCTCCTGGAGCCATGGGTCAACTGAGGCCTTGTCAGGCCTGCACTGTGGTCTGAGGGCTCTCCCTGCCTCCACCTGTCCCTCTGTCTGTCCTCTGCAGATATCTGTCCGTCCTGGCGTCTGCTTCCTGGAGGCTGACCTGGGGCAGAGGAACCTGGTAAGAGAGCCAAGGTGACAAAGGCTGGCCAAGTCTGGGTGGAGGGGACGGACTGGGGGGTGGACCAGACTTTCTAAAGGAAGGGGGGAGCATGCGCAGAGCAGGGGGGCAGCGGAGTGAGGGCCGCTCTGGGGCTAGACTCCGTCCCTGGGCAGTGGACCGGGGGCTTGGATGGGGTACCAGCCACGGCCTCACTTCAATACTAATTAAGGAGTTTTTGTGGAGAAAGGAATGTGATAAGTTACATTTGACCTGGGCATCTGCTGTTTGCTGGGCATTTGCGCAGGATCCGTTTCCTCTCCAGCAGGAGGGCCTTTGGTAGGGAGGACGGGAAGCAGTTGAGAGGATGCGATGTATTCCTTCTCCCATGGTCTTTGTGCCAGGCCCCACTCTGGCCTACCCGTCCGGGAGCTGCTGAGTCCGCTGGGGGACCAAGCAGGTAGCTGCATCCAGTGGAGGTGGCAGGTCAAGGTGGTGTCAGTGTGGGCAAGCCCGGGTTCTGGCAGCTGAGATGGAGATGGGGGCAGAGCTGGGGGGAGGCTGGGAGCTGGGATGTGCATGGATCTCTCACGACTGGGGAGGGAGACTTGTTGGGGCAGGTCACAGAGAGGACTCCACTGCAGGAGAGTCCTGAGTTGGCCCCAGGTGATGGCAGGCCCCCACCCCCTCTCCAGTCCTCAGATGCGCTCCCCACTCCCACAGTGGAGGCTGCTTTCAAGGATGGAGCCTCGGTGGAGGAAGGTGGCTCTGGGACCACATGGAGGCTGAACCCAGTTAAGGCCTCTATAGAGACTTCTAAGAAGTGGAGGGCAGCTGTGTGGGGAGCCACGCGACTTGCTGCACCACCTTGTACATAAGTTCCCTTGCTTATTGCACCTGATGCCCACCTGTGTGGAGCAGCTGCCTCTCTCCTCCGTCGCAGCCTCTCCTCACTGATAAATTGTATCAGTGTCGCAGAAGGGGAAACAGGCATGACATGGGGTGGGAGGTGCACGTCTGTGAAAAGGAAAAACCATCTTGGCTGGGTTAGCAGAAGGACAAGAATGCACTGGGATATTTTACACGGGGGGACATGTGTGCAAGTGTCGTAGCCTCAGGCAGGGTAGTAAGAAGAGAATTTGGTGGAGGGAAGACAGTACAAGAAGTGTTGGAATCACAAAGCCTCCAAAGAACTTTAAGATCCTTCTGATTAGCCACCACTAGCTTGCTTGGCTGGTCCCATGCCCGCGAGGCTCCTTGGATGGTGACAGTGTGGACGCATGTCTGGGAGGGGAGCTAGGCTCCGAGGCTCCTTTCTGTGCTAAGGATGGACAGATGGTTCAAGGGAATTTCTAACTTTATATTGTTGGGTACCAGGTTTCACACTAAATTTGGGCTCTGGCTTCCAGCTTTCCCGTTGGCCCTGGATTGAGAATAGCCTCTCATCTCCCAGCCATCTGGTCCCTCCTGGTCTCCCCTGCGGAGCGGAGTCTCCATATATCTTCCCATGGGGAGAGGACAGGATCTCAAACAAAATCTATTAGGTGAATATATGTGTTTCCAATAGAGGACCCCCAGGTGGGATTCTGGAGAGGAATAGGTCCCCCCATTGGAAGCGGCCATATTAATGTTTGATGTGATGGAATGGGCCTCCTTGGGCAGCTGCACGTTGAGGTATGCCCTGGATGGGGTATTCCCTGCCTGTGTGTCTAGACCTTGGTTTCTTGAAACTTTGTTTTCTGAGCAAGCAGGCTCTGGTGCCACTTCTCCGTCATCCATCATCAATGGATGTGTGTCAACACCTGCTATGCCAGGGCGCTGGTGGCCCAAAGCGGTAGAAGCAACAGTCATTGCTGGTTTGGAACACTGGTTTTCTAAGATGACAAAAGTAGAACGAGTTAGGGAGCCTGGGTGGCTCAGCAGTTGAGAGTCTGCCTTCGTCAGGGCATGATCCCAGGGTCCTGGGATCGAGTTCTGCATTGGATTCCCTGCAGGGAGCCTGCTTCTCCCTCTGCCTGTGTCTCTGCCTCTCTCTGTGTCTCTCATGAATAAATAAAATAAAATAAAATAAAAAAATAGAACAAGCTAGCTTTAACCACGACATTCATCATTTGTGAGAGAATAACCCATTATAATGTCTCCCAGGACTGTCTGCACTGAGACCAAGGCTTGTGAAGATGCTCAGACTGACCAGACTCTGAACTTCCTCTCCTTCCACCCTCAGCCCTGTCCCTGACAACCCCACATTTTTATCCTGGTGGATCAGGTCAAAAGGAATGTCAAGGGCTAATTAGAAGAGGGTCGTTCACAAACTGGGCCCACGTGACCGGTGGTGCAGAACAGAGTTGGAGGCGAATGATACCCTTTGGCCAGCTCTGGGAAGTCTGGTGCCTCCAGCTCCCCTCCTCAGCACCAGATGGCAGAGCCGCCCTTTGCCCTCTGCCAGCATCCTCACCCACATTCTACCTTGTACCAGAAGGCCTCTGTCGACCAAGAGGCGCAATCACAGTTATACAAATGTGTGGTGATACCTGTGCGGATGTAGCTCAGGTGGCCCTGAAGCGTGTCTGGTAAGGGAGCTGTGGCAGCTGTGACTTTGCACGGGGAGATGGGGTAGTTTAAGACCCTGGTGGGGGGGCACAGGGCGCCAAGGTGGCTTGGTCAATTGAGCATCCGACTCTTGGTTTTGGCTCAGGTCACAATCTCAGGGTCCTTAGATCCAGCCCTGCGTTGGGCTCTGAGCTGAGTGCAGAATCTGCTTGGAATTCTCTTTCCTTCTTCCTCTCCCCAGCTCTCTCCGTAAATAAATCAATTTCTAAAAATACTGGTGGTGGGCAGACCTGGCCCACCACGCATACCTACCCTCTTCTATCTCACATCACAAATGACCCCAGGGCTATGTGTGAATCGATTTGGATGTGACAAGTCCAGTTGATTCGATTCATCAGAATCGATAACAATAAGCAGGCTATGAAACTGGTGACATTTCCCCAAATTTTGTCATGCTTAGAGTCTGCTCTCCATACATACCGGGTGTGTAGAGGGGATGTTTCTACAAGTGGTGGACCTCAAAGTGTGTGTTGGGGGGAGGTGGTGCTCCCTGCAAATGTTTTTTTCTTGCAAACATTTTATACAAGGCTCATGGGTGCCTGGGTGGCTCAGTGGTTAGGCATCTGCCTTCAGCTCTGGTCGTGATCCCAGGGTCCTGGGATCAAGTCTCATGTCCGGCTCCCCGCAGGGAGCCTGCTTCTCCCTCTGCCTATGTCTCTGCCTCTCTCTCTGTGTCTCTCATGAATAAATAAAATCTTAAAAAAAAATGAATAAGGCTCGTAGTGGTGGTTTGAGATTTTGTGGTGGTTGGCGTACCAGCAGTCCGTGGCATGGCTCAGCCACACCTCCCATCCCCCGCCGCACAGCAGTCACATGTTCTGTTGCAGAAGTGCAAGGTGCAGTGGGAAATCTAGGCAGGTGGATGAGTCATGAAGCTCTGCTCTTACGGGATAAGGCCATATATTTCCTAGGTTTGTCTGTGGGGCCTCCGACCCTGTAGAGCCTGGACCTGGCACCCCTGTTTGCTCTAGGCCCCTGGTCTGCATCCTTATCCTTCTGTGCCCTGCACTTGCTCCCGGCAAGCTGGGGCTTCCTCTCCTTGCCTCCTGCTCCCCCCCACCTCCCTTCCCCGTGCCATGCCCACGGCAGCTCCTCTCTGGAGACTGAGGTTGGGTGGCTCCTCTCGGAACACGGGACACTGTTTATACCCCTTGTTTTCTAAGCCGTTTCCTCAATGGGCAGGATTATTGACTCAGCCCACACAGAGCCTGGCATACAGTCAGCCCTTGCTGATGCAGTGAGGAGGTGTGCCGTGTTGTCACTGGAGGCCTGGCCTGCTCGGCTTCCTTTGCTCATCTCCCTCACTCCCTCACTGCCTTCCAGACAGTCCTTGACTGGCTTGTTTTTCCTCTTCATCTTAATGAACTCAGAAATCCTATTGTTTGTTTCTGTTTCGTACCCAGATGCCTCTTCCCTGAAGTCTTTTTGGGTAAAATAAAAAAACTGTGTGTGTGTGTTATTTGCTCGGATGTTTTTCAAGCTGTGTC
The DNA here is from genome assembly GCF_003254725.2 of Canis lupus dingo. Lineage (NCBI taxonomy): Eukaryota > Metazoa > Chordata > Mammalia > Carnivora > Canidae > Canis > Canis lupus. The sequence continues at coordinate 39,551,310 of NC_064249.1, read as the reverse complement.
ATGGTCGTGAAGGGAGAAGATCACAGCTGTAGGGGTGACCGAGGTCAGAGCCTTTGCAGCCAAAACGTCAGCATCACCTGCAAGCCTCCCTGGTTCGGGCCCTTTTGTGCGACAGATGTTTTCAGGTTGCCTTAGGGATTTCTAACCTTTGGACCAGGAGATGGTCCAAGAGAGGCATTGAGCAGGTATCTCTGCTCCCTCCTGTCCTGCCTGCAGAGTGTGGCGTCCCCTCTGCCCCAACGACGGCTGCGGCCTCTCTCATTGCAGCCTCAAGAACGGGGTATTTTCTAGCCAGAAAGACAACCATGGAGGTAGAGGTCCAGGTGGGGGGGAGGAAGGATGAAACAGCCTTAGATGTTTGTTTTTAGTAAAATTAGCATAAATGACCAGGGCAGGGTGTTGCAAGAACAGGGGGCTGGGGGCGGGGAAGCCTCATGAGTCCTTGACTTTGAGCGGACCCTCATCCTTCGTTCTCCCATCCAGTACTGGGGGTGCAAGGAGGCCACAGTTTGGTGTCAAGATATCTACAGTGGAAAAGGGGCCTGTGGAACAGGTGCCCAGCACACGCCAGCCCCTGGGCTCTGTGCGACTTACTCATCATCTCATTTAGCTGTTTTGATGAAATGCTGAGTGGCTTCCAAAGGACAGTCACGACATACATGTGGTGTAGAAAGGATTACCGCGGAGTGCCTGTCTGTGTGCAGCTTCCTGCTGAAATCTCGGTGCGCTTCTCCTCCTCCAGATACGGCCGTTCTCCTAGATGCTGTTTATTATTCACTTTCTTCTTAAAATACCTTTTTACTTTTCCTTCCATCGCAAAACAACGTATTATGTCATTTTATAAGTTTTTGGACTTTGTGGAAATGGAATCATACGATATGTATTTTTAGCAACTTTCCCTTTATCACTAAAATGTCCGATTATGAGGTTTATCTAGGTTGTCGGCGTCGCTGTGATCAGTTCCTTTTCTCTGTTGGATTGCATCGATCGCACAAGAATGCGTTTCTTTGTTGTAATGTGGATGGACATTGGGACTGCTTCCGCCGCCTTGGCCGTCCTGTGCTGGTCGCCTGTGCACACAGACAGGAGGGCCAGGGCATTACCTGGGACACTGGGCCACAGCCACAAATATCTCCATGCCTGTCGGAAATTCCAGGTTCTCCAAGGGCTCATCCCTATTTACATGGGTTTTCTGCACCATCGCCAACAGTTGGTTTTGTCAGATCCATTCACTCTTGCCAGCCTGCTGGTGGGAAATGGTATCTTGCTGTGGCTTATTTTTGCTTTCACCACTTATGCATGGGGTTGAGCATATTTCACATGAATGTACCTATTCATGTTTCTTCTTATGCAGAGAGCTGGTTCAAGTCCTTTGCTGGCCGTTTTCTATTAGGATACATGTTTTTTTCTTATGGATTTCACTCACCCTGGCCCCTGAGCCTCATGTCCTTTGCCCATTTTTGTTATTTATTATTTATTTATTTATTTATGATAGTTACAGAGAGAGAGAGAGAGAGAGAGAGAGAGAGGCAGAGACATAGGCAGAGGGAGAAGCAGGCTCCATGCACCGGGAGCCCGACGTGGGATTTGATCCCCGGTCTCCAGGATCGCGCCCTGGGCCAAAGGCAGGCGCTAAACTGCTGCGCCACCCAGGGATCCCTCTTTGCCCATTTTTTAATTAGGCCGGTGCTTTTTTTTTTGTTGAGTTGTATGAATTCTTTATATATTCTGGATATTAATCCCTGATCAGACATAGGATTTGCAAACACTCCCATTCTGTGGGTTTTGGTTCACTTTCCTGTAGTGTCCACTGATGTGTAATAGTCTTTGATTTTGATGAAGTCCATTAATCTGTTTTTTTCTTTTGTTGCCTGTGCCTTTGCTGTGATATCCAAGAAACCACTGCCAAGTCCAAAGTCATGGAGACTTTACGTTTTCTTCAGAGTTCTATAGTTTTAGCACATAAGTTTAGCTCTTTGATCCTTTTTGGTTTAATTTTTTAAAAAGATTTATTTATTTATCTGAGAGAAAGAGAGGGCACATGTGGGTGCAGTGGCAGGGAGATGGGGAGGGAAGGGAGTGAAAATCTCTGAGCTGAATGCAGAGCCCGATTTGGGGCTCAATCTCACAACCTGAGCTGAAACCAAAAGTTGGACACTTCACTAATTGCTCCACCCAGGCACCCCAGCCTTTTTGGGTTAATTTTTGTATATGTTGTAAGGTAAGGGTCCAAGTTCACTGTTTTACATGTGGATAACCAGTTGTTCCAGAACTGTCTGTTGGAAAGACTGTCCTTTCTCCATGTCATGTCTTGGCACCCTTGCTGAGAATCAGTTGTCTGTTGTACTAGGGCTTAGCCTCACTGCATGTCTCCTCCTCGTTTTTGTGGGTTTTGAGGGAACAGCAGCTAGTGAGTGTGGTTAGCCGGGCATCTGAACCACAGCCCTAGGATTTCTGGAAATAAAAAAGTCATCATCATGGGGAAAGCACTGGAAGTCACTGGTCTGGCTCTTCTGCTCCCTTCTGTCCCTTGATGAGAAGCCTTTGCTCTTGGGCCCACTTCCACACTCTGATCTGCTGGTGAATCTGACCACATATTTTGACTAACTGGTGCAAAAAATAATCAGACTTGCAAAATGTTACTCATTGCTCTTGAGATGGTCATGTGAAGAGCCCAGAGCATGTTGGTTCTCCTGAGGATGTAAGAGAAGTAAATTGTACTACTCTTAAAAGCAGTGCTGTGTGATATGCATTGTGGGAGAAAAATAATTGTCATTCTCCCAACCCTGTTCTTTCATTATTGACTGGTTGGCTTTTTAAAGGTGACAGGCTTCTTTTTCTTTCCTTGGAAGATGACTTGTTTTTTTTTTTTTTTTTTTTTGGGGAAGATGACTTGTTAAGGTCATATTTAGCTCATCTGCTTTGCTAAGGGTCTTTAGGGCTAACATTTGAGTCACTTGTAAGCCTGGGAGACAGATATACATGGTTATCCACATTACGATGGGATAAGGACTCTCAGAAGCTGGAGGGGATGCAGCTAGAGCTGCATGTCTTGGTGTCTTTTCACACCCCTGGAGTAAGGCTGGACGTGCCAGGTTGAAACATCAAACATTTGTCCGTACAGATAATGGGACCGGTGTGCATACAGTAGGAATGAGGATTGGTGACAAAAATCGGGCTGAGGGGATGAAGGGGGCGGTGCGGGGAACCAGGGAAGCCAATTCTTCTCTGGATGAAGTTTGCAGTTTCATTCATAAAATTAACATACTGTTTGGCTTTTTTGACTTTGATAAGCTGGGGGCTGGGGTTTCCTTTACCTTCTCTTTGGGCTCCAGCTATTCCTGGATTGATTGATCTATTTTAACTGCTATTTTTAGTTGACACAGCATAGATGCCAGGCCTCAGAGTGTGTGAGCATATTAGCATAAAGTTCTAGAGGCAGATATTTTCTTATTCTGGCAGAGGCGGATGTGGCAGGCCTTTTCTTTAGCATGGTTTGGTGTGACCAGCATGTTCCACAAAGACAGAGAAGAACAAAACATGTCATTTTCCTCTCTGAATTAGCTACTGACTAGTTTTTCATCTAAGATAGTGATGGATATTGAAATATCCGGGGTGCTGTCCTATGTACAATGCAACCTGATTCCACTGAATTTCCTCCTTACATATATTGGTAATGAAATAGAAGGAATTTTATTTGCCTGAATTCCTCCAGGAGAGGAGTATGTGTTTGGGAGAAATGTTTTATAAGCCTGTTGAGGTCAGAGTGGGGGACCCCAAGTGACATGTTTGGAATCAGAAGGTGTTCCAAATACCTTCTAAGAAGGGTGAGTCCTGCCACCCAGCAGACTTTGCTTTTCTGAAAACTGAGATCATCAGGTGTGCAAGCTTGCAGGTTGGGAGCTGTTGTGTGCCCATGTTGCTCTTAACTGTGGAGGGGAGGAGAATCTGACTTTGATTTACTTCTCAGTCATGTGACTTTAACTCCTCTCTTGCTGAGACCCACAGAATGTGCCTGGGGTAAACATGGCACATTTCCTGGGGCACTGGTGGTCTCCATCTCCATAAATAGATTGTGGAGAATTCAAAACTCACATGCACTTTTAAAAACATTCATCTTTTTTTTTAACATTTTTAAAAAATATTTTATTTATTTATTCATAGAGAAATAGAGAGGCAGAGACACAGGCAGAAGGAGAAGCAGGCTCCATGCAGGGAGCCCGACGTGGGACTCGATCCCGGGACTTCAGGATCACGCCCCGGGCCAAAGGCAGGCGCTAAACCACTGAGCCACTGGGGATCCCAAAAACATCCATCTTTAAAGAAGACATTGCTCTGGGTCACACGAGTCTGTGATCCTGGTCACCCCAGCTCCATCTGCTATGTACTTACCTTCCCTATGCACACACAAAGTGCTGCAAGAATTCAGAGGACAGGGAGCATTTCTGGCAGGGAATTGTCCTTGAGTGACCTTGGAGGGCATTAGGGAGGCAGCACTAGAGTTGAGTCTCCAAGGACCGGGAGTTTTTGTTAGAAGAGATTGGTGGGTTTGTGTTGGGGGGTGGGGACATGCTAGGTGAGGGGGTGGTATGAGTCTCAGCTCAAGGGTGGAAATGCCAAACCAGAGAGGGGGCCAGTGGCCGAGCTGTGGGACAGTGAAGGAGGAGGAGATCTGAATTGCTTGTGGGGATCAGTGGGTGGGAGCCATTGTCAACTGCCATTTGTTGTTGTTGGGAATCCCTGATGAGAGGCCAGTTTGTTTGGTCAGCGATGCCTAATCTCCAATGCTTCAGAATCACTTGGGACTCCACCACTGTAATTTCTGATTCAGGAGATCTGGTGTGGAGCCCAAGAAATCTGTATTTGGAGAATGTTCTTCAAGGATTTTTGTTCACTCTCTGGTTTTTTGTTTTTTATTTTTTTACTCTCTGGTTTTAACATGCCGGAATGGGAGGCGATGGCAATAGCCCACTTGTAATGTGGCAGAACATGGATTCGGGGTGGTGGCAATGGGATGGAAGAGGAAGTCCATTTGAAAGGCTCTGTAAAAGGGCAAGGAGGGCATGAGATGATGCCAGACCTGTTGGAAACCCAGACTGCAATCACACTGGCCTTATTCAGTGGTTCATGACTGGGGTCCATCCCATCCAGCAGGTAGAAGGGAGCTCCCCTGGGCTTCATCAAAGGAAGAATTTTCACAGATGGAGACTGAGCAGAGAACACATTGTTTCAGGTGAGGACAGCTTCCCAAGGGAATGGGAGAGATCTCCTGGGTGGACTGTCCCACTCGGCCACTCCACCATGACTGGCTCAATCTTCCTGGGGCTGGACGGTGTTAGGATTCGTAGCTCCATCTGGGGCCTGCTGCCTCCATTGTAACAGACCACTCCCTGCCCCACTCTGGGGGTTGTGCTGAGCCCTTCCCTGTTCTGTGTCCCTCCCATATCAGGGACTGCTGGGCTCCCCTGCTCACTTGTGACTGCATCAACCTCACTAATAACCATTTCTGGGGCAATGATTCCACACGATACATAGTTATTTGGGCTCTTTGTGGATAGTTTTTCAAAAGGATATTTTTGCACACTGTTATTGCTGACATTATCCTCATTATGTTTTTAAAAGCTATTTTATGACAATTTCTAACCTCAGTTTTGTCTAATTATCTCTTTTAAAAAAGGCATTAGGAAAAAACTCAAGTTTCTGTTGCAGAGAGGCACATAATCCCCATAAAATCTGGATATCTAATTTGTCCTTGAATATCCTCAGAGTAATGGGAGACTCACAGACAAAGTGAAACCTGGTATTATCTAAGACAGCAACGTACTGCTTGATCTTGAACAAACTGGATTTAAGTCTTGTTTGGGCACTAGAAGAAAATTAACTGGTTCCATCATAAACCCTTAATGCCAGAGCAGACAATGTTTCATTAAAAGGCAGAGGAAAAGTGCTGATGTACATCCTTCCTTTTTGGGAAGCTGATCCTTTTGTTATGGAACAAAGACTGGTAAAAATATTCACTTTGCAGTCATCAGGATGGCAGAACTTGAATTTGATGAACAAGCGTATTTATCATTTGTCATGATATTTTGGCTGCATGATTCAGCATTCTGATTTGCATTGACCATTTTGAAAAAAATGAGGCATTTCTTGGTCATAAAGTTTGTTTCTTGGGAATATTCCTACTTTGTGGGCTGGTTGACTGTGGAGCTTTCAGCCTTCGTGTAAGGTAAGAACATGGGAGTCTCAGAAACGTCAATGTGGGTTGGCCAGCATGAAGTCTATGAGGTTTGGACCGAGCGTGGGGCCTGGGTAGAAAGGAATGGGAAGGACATGGCTACTGCTGGCTTCAATCTCAAAGGTCAGGGAAGAACCCCCAGATACACTGCTGCTGAGGAGGAACAATTTATTCCACCTTGCCGAGTTTCTTCTGCAGGTCTAAGAATCACACTGACATGAGACAGATGAACAGAAACCAATCCCATCTAATTTCGTGCCTGCTGGAACCTCACATACAGAGAGGTTCAAAGAAAAGGTAAAATCAGGCTCATGTGCCATCTAGAGCTGAGGGATGGAGAGGGGCCCGGGGCCTCCACGTGGAGGACCACCATTCATGGGGCAATGTTTGGTAATGAGATGTCTGCCCTGCCATACACATGGGTCACACAGATAAAATTTATCTCTGGTAATAATTGGTGATTCTGGGATCCCTGGGTGGCGCAGCAGTTTGGCGCCTGCCTTTGGCCCAGGGCACGATCCTGGAGACCCAGGATCGAATCCCACATCGGGCTCTCGGTGCATGGAGCCTGCTTCCCCCTCTGCCTGTGTCTCTGCCTCTCTCTCTCTGTGTGTGGCTATCATAAAAAAAAAAAAAAACAAAAAACAAAACAAAACACACACACACACACACACACACACAAAAATAATTGGTGATTCTGGGAAGAACCCACAATTTACATCCTTCTAGGTAGTTAAGAGAGAGGCAGAACTTTCTCCTGAGTCTGCTGGGTCCTGATTGCCTTCACCCCAAGTAGTCCACATGCCAAAGTGGCACATTTTGGGGAGACTTGCTCTGAACCCCAAGCCAGGAGATGTCCTCTCATTCATGCCTCCATGACTTCAGGCTTTTGTCTTTTGTTTATAATGCCTTTCCTGCACATGCCCCTCTGTCAAAATCCTACTCATTTATTTTCTAAGGCCTGACTCAATGTCACCTCTGTCATGAAACCTTCCAGAACCCCACAGCATTCAACATTCAACATAACGAGCATCCTCCATATGCCAGGCACGGTGCTGATGAGAATAAACATGGGCAAGACCCGGTCCCTTCAGGGGTCCTGTGTGTGCTTCCTTAGCTGGTGAGCAGGTGAGCCAATGTTGGTGGTATGAAATTAAAGTACACTTGTTCCATTTGCTGAAAGTCCCCATTCCTGGTTGTCCTGTAGCTGCACGTGTGATCGATCAGCCTCTCAGTGGAGGTGGTCATAGTGTAGGACCAAAGGGTTCAGCTCTAAACTTCATAGTCAGTGTTTTTGAATCTATAATCAGGCAATAGTCTTGAAAGCCAGACTTTGTGGAAAGAGAAAAGGGCTTTCTAGAGACACCAAATCTTCCCCTTTCATAGCAAGAGTCAACTGGGTCTACCCAAGTCATGGGCTACTTACTAAGCATAGAGAAAACTCCACTTAAGCTGGAGGGAAGTTCTGACCTCACGTGAATAGGGAGAGTCCTTCCCCCTCCCCAGTGCTGGGGGAGAAATGGGGCAGTGCGATGTTGTGACCAAATGAAAAAGTAGATTTGGTCTGCGTCCATTTTCTAAGGGATTTTCTAAGGGATAAGAGGAATGGGAGCATCTTTTGTTGTAATATCTGGTTTTTATCCTCAGTCCCAGAAGTGGCTTGAGAGAGAGAACGGTTAAGTGGGTGCCTTCTTATTAGTAACAAGCCCGTTTCAACTACCCCTGAATTTATGCTAATGAGGTGACTTTTTGGAAGCCCCTAAACAACCTTAGGCTGGGGAGGGGGTGGGTACCGTGTGATCGGACAGGTGGAACTTTCTGCCCTGCTCCTGACATCCTGGGAGAGAGGTCTGGCTGGAGACTGAGTTCCAATCACCAATGGCCAATGCTGTATTCATTGTGGTTATGTAATGAAGCCTCCACAAAAATCCAGAAGGATGAGGTTCAAGGGGCTTCCAGGTTCACACAACAGAACACATCCGTGCTCCCCCAAACTCCCTGGGGACAGAAGCTCCTGTGCTCTGGATCTTTCTAGACTCAGCCTATGTGTTTCTTCCTCTGGTTGCTCATTTGTACCCTTGTCATACACTGGTAATCTGGTAAGTGAGCTGGCTTCCTGAGTTCTGTGAGCTGCTAATTTAGCAAATTAATCAAACCCAAAGGGGTCATGAGCACTGCCAATTTATAGCATGAAAAGAAAACCAGAGGCCCCAAATTGAGTCATTGATGCCAGGCCAATTCACCACACTGGAGCTTAGTCCCTAGCCTGACTGCCTACCCCAGGAATGCAGTCTTAACAGATCAGTCTGTCCTGAGGGCCCTCGCCATCCCCCAAAGGAAGATGGTGTCATCCACATGGCAAGGTGACAATCTTTTCTGTTGGTGATGACTTCTGCCTCACCCCCCTGCTTATAAATATCTTGCATTTTATGAACTCCCCAGGGCTCCCCTCTACTCCCTGGATGGGTTGCTGCCTGCTTCGGGAGTCCATTAATAAAGCCAAGTGAATCTGCAAATTTACTCAGTTGGATTTTGATTTTTAACAACAGGCAGTGGGTCAGAAGCCTGGTAACAACCTGCACATGTGTTTGTGTCCCAAGTGGGGGGCAGTCTCATGGGGCTGAGCCCTTAACCTGCGGGGCCTGAAGCCGCCTTGGTAGACAACGTCAGAGTTGAGTTAAATTGTAGGACCTGTAGCTGGTGTCGCAGAGCTGCCTGATGTGGGGAAATCCTCCCATCCAGGGAGGGAAGTTGACTTGTGAGCCACTTGCTTCTCCCCGTGGGATCAGCACCTTGGGACCTTAGGGCAAGTTCTGTGCATCCCTGGGACGCTGCTGGCCTCTTAGAGAAACTCTGGCTTTGTCATGACTGTCGTGATGGCCTTGTGTGTATGCTGGTTTGACTAGGTCCCCTCCCCATTTGTGTTTGCCTGGAACCTCGGAATGCAACCGTATTTGGGAACAGCTTGCAGATGTAATGAGTTAAGGATCTTTAGAAGAGATCATCCTTGATTTAGGGCAAGGCCTACATCCAGTGCATGGTGCCCTTCTAAGATAAGGGGAAGATGGGGAGGATGCAGGAGATACAGGGGAGGGGACGCAGAGGTGGGTTGAGGCCCTCCTGATGCCTGGGCTTGACCTCCAGCTTCCAGAACCATGAGAAAATTCATTTCTGTAGTTTTAAGGCCTCCACCTTGTGGAATCTCATGAGGGCAGCCCCAGGAGATGAACACCATATGGAGCAGCAGGCAGTGCTGGCACTTTGGGTCACGTTTCTGGTTGCCTGTGCCTGGCGTGCTACCACAGGCCCTGGAATCTACACAGACCAGGTGGGGGTGCAGGTGTGCAAAAGTTTCCACAGAGGGAGAAGAGCCAGGGGTTGAGACAAGGCCATGGAGGAAAGCCAGGCACCTGGGACCTCTACCCTAGGGGTACTGTGGACCAGGACACTGGGAGGAATTAGCCACAGCCATGGACACAGGGTAGGATACCTGTGCTGCCCAGAAGAGGTCAGGGGACAGCGTGTGGACCACAGGCCCATGTGGGGTACTGTCAGGACAGCAAGTGTCCCCCTGAACCTGGTGCCATTCGAGAATGAGGCAGGTGTGGGTCAGAGCTCCTCTGGAAATAGGAAGCAGACCTGATAGAGATTTTAAACTTGGAAAGTGAATGAATGCTTTCGTGAAAGAAATGTTTCCAGTCTGCAAGAGCTTGAGGCTTGGCTCCTGGAAAAATCTGAGTGTGTTGACATTGGGGATTGAGCACAAGAACAGACTAGTTGTAGAAAATGTATTTATAGTTTTTGCATATTTGAGTTTTGGTATATAAATTCCACTCCACCCCTAAATATTTACCCTATTCTGTGTTTCTTCCCTCCCATGTTGGCTTCCTCCACTAAACTGTGAACTCTCTGTGGGTAGAGATGATGTTATGCCTCTTGTGATATCTGTGACCCCAAGACCTACTGGGACAGTCCTGACACATATTGTGGTTTCATCAAGTATCTGTTGAATGAATGACAATATTCAGAATGTGTAAGTAGCAGGGCACCCCGTTGGCTCAGTAGGTGGAGCATGTGACTTGACCTTGGGGTTGTGAGTTTGAGCCCCACATCGAGTGTGGAGATTACTTAAAAATAAAATCTTTAAAAAATGTATAAATAGCATTTCCTTTCATTTTCTCTCAATATCTTTCTTTCAAGTTTTATTTTTTCCAGTTTTATTGAGATATAACTGATATATTGCACTCGACTAGTCCAATGATACAACCTAAGATAAGACATAGGTACATACTGTGAAATGATCTTTATAAGGAGTTGGGTCAACACCAGCCATAGTTACAATTAGCCACAGAGTTACAGTTTTTCTTCTTATGATGAGAACTTTTAAGATCTATTCCCTTAGCAACTTCCAAATATATAACCCAGTGCTGTGGACTGTAGTCACTATGCTGTATGCTGCATCCTGAGACATACTCATCTTCAAACTGGAGGTTTGACCCCTGCCACTCATTTTTTTCAACTTTTAAGCAGTGTCCAGACTTTCTCAGGGCCTTTGCCTTGGACTCACACTTGGCAAGATGGTGAGGACCAGGGCTCAGGCTCAGGGGCCAGCAAGAGCCAGGAGAGGGGCAGTGGCTCCAGAAAAAATATCTGTGGGAGTTCCTATTTGGGACCTCTGCTGGCACAGGGTCTCCCACGCCTGTGAATAAATCGGAGCTGAAGGGATTTTTCAGAAACAGCATAGTTTCTACTAGCATCTTTGCTGCTACTTTAGCAAAAAAAAAGTATTTAAAACTCCCATAGTGTAAATTAATTCAGATATAAATAATCATTCAGAAAACCAGGACTTTGACGAGCAGAGGTGTCTGCCAACATGTCCTAAGTAATTAACTAGATTTTTGCACATTTTTTTCCCATTTTGCTGGCAGCACCAGGAAAGACTTACTTATTTCTTAGCTCCGATTTGATGGTGCTGATTCTAGCAGTTAGAAAAAAGATTTAGGGATTTGGTGACTGGCTTCTCAAACTATGGAACCTGATGGCCTGAGAGGCTTCTGTTGTCAGTTCTGAAGCTCATTTAGCATCAAGCCTTGGGCCACGCCACCTGCTTCTCCATAGCCCGCATTTGCTTGGAGCCGCCGCAAGGGCTACATGATGTCCATGCACGTCCCAGATCCCCCTTGGGATCCGTTCAAGGGCCTGAGCCTTGAGATGAAAGGCTGGAATGCAATGCTCGCTGCTCAGGAAAGCCATTTGGGTCTGCTGTCGCCCCACCTCTGCTGGATGTCAGGGCAAGTGAGGAGTTGAATATTCCCGGGGCTCGAGTTCTGCGCACCGCTGTGCACTGGAGTTCCCAGCAGCTCTGAACTCGCTTCCTGCTGGAGGCACTTTGAAGGGATGACACACCATCGTTATTGTAAGTCTAGTCAAATCAGAATAACTGTGTAGTCTTCTCAAGTGAGAATGAGTATCCAGGTTACATGAAAGAGAAGTCCCATGACTTCCGATGTGCGGGCGAAACTAATTCTGCCTGGGTGAGCTGCAGGCTGCAGCCTCCGCTCAAAGCTGACTCTTGGAGGGTGTGGGCGGGTCTGCTTTTTGCAAGAATTGTTCCTCGACATTTGGACACTTTTTAAAAAAAGATTTATTTATTTATTTTCGAGAAGGAGAGCAAGCTTGGGGAGAGGTGGAGGGGGAGGGAGAGAGAATCTCAAGCAGATTCTGCACAGAGCCTGACTCGGGGCTCCACCTCACAGCCCCGAGAGCATGACCTGAGCTGAAACCAAGAGTCACTGGCTTCACGGACTGTGCCACCCAGGGGCCTCTGATGTTTTTTTACTCTTTTCTCTCTGCTGACTGCTCTGTAGCTTAAAATGAGCTTTTGCTCCAAACTTGAGTTTTGGGAGAATTGTTAACCCAGAACACACACACACACACACACACACACACACACACACACCTGCACGCCCCAGGGAGGAGCTCCCAGGAGGGAGCCAGCGCTTGAGGAGTCTCTGGCACCTGCACCTCATGTGTGGGGCTCTGAGGGTGGAAGTGGAGCCAGGGTGGGGGCCCCCAGCAGCTCCCGGGTCGGGGCTTGCCAGTGTGGCCGCACTGTCTGGTGTGGGGGTTTGAGGATAACCAGTACATCAGCGTGTTTGTTTAAAGTGGCAGCACAGTATCTGGCAGACGGCAGACCACGAATAAATGTTTGTTGAATAAATGGGGAAATCACGGCAAGCCACATTCCACCATCCAGCCTTATGGAAGGCGCCTGGACCATTGGTTCCTCTGAGCTGTTTGGCCTCCGTAGCTCCCTGCCCTCGCCCTTGACAGTGCATCTTAACCGTGAGCGTGGGGCTGTGTCCTTACTGCACCCCGCCCCAGGGGACTGGTCCCGCCAGGACAAGTGGCAGCCATGTCTGCCGCCTGCTGGGGCTTCCAGGGCTCCATTTACGCGGTGGGTTTCCACGGAAGACTTATAAGGCCTTGCTCCAGAAACTGCTCCTTCCGTATAGTCACACGTGTAGAGACATGACATGGGGGTGGGGGGCAGTCAGGAAAGGTGGACCCTGACTTCACCTAAAGCTGTTTCTATTTCATCTGGGTTGGCATTCAATGCCACCAAACCTGCTTTTCTAGTTATGCTTCCCATCTCACTCTGTCAACTCAGCCAAACAGATCTGTCCCATGATCTGAGAAAGAATACGCATGTTGGCCCCCTGCACTCCTTTACTTCCCTAAATCTCATCTGTGCTTCTAGCTGGGGTTGAAGAGTCAACTCCCCCAGAAAGTCACCCCTGTGCCCCACGTCGTGTATAATCTGCACCGTTCTGGGCAGTTAGTCTGGGTCCTCATGAGATGTTGGATTTCAGAACCAAGTTGTGTGGTCAGATTGCTTTGGTTTGAATCCTGGTCCCTCTGTCTACTGGCTGTGAGTCCCTGGCAAAGTTACCTAACTTCTCTGTGCCACTAGGGCTCACAGATGGCATACAGGAGGAGCTTGGTCTCACTGCAGAGTTGAGTTTCTTGGAGGCCCAATTCAGATCAGAAGAGACCACAGACTAATCAGGCCTATCCACCTTGGCATCTGCTCTCTGCCCTGCACACCAGGACATATAGGTTAGCATGTTTCCAACTGCAGAGCTTCTGTTTTCAGGTCCCAGATACTGAACTATAAAACAAACTGTTTGTGGGGCACCTGGGTGCCTCAATCGGTGGAGCGTCTGCCTTCGGCTCAGGTCATGATCTCCGGGTCCTGGGACTGAGTCCCACATCAGGCTCCCTGCTCAGGGGGGAGTCTGCTTCTCCCTTTGCCTCTGCCCCTCCCCCACCTCCCCCCCTTTCATGCTCTCCTTTCTCTCAGATAAATAAATAAATCTTTAAAAAACCCAACCCAACCTATTTGTGCTGTCACAGGCTTAGCTGCTGAGTTTCTTTGCTCTCATCCAGGATGCCAGCATCCCTAGGCCTCCATGTCTTACAAGTCAGGCTTCCAAGTTGGACAGATTTGGGAGTGAATCCCAGCCGACCCTACAGTTTCCTGTGTGACCTTAGGCAAGTGCCTGACCTCTCAGAGTCTCTGTTTTCATGTCGGTAAAACCGAGATCCTGATGCACACATGGCAGAGTGTGAGGATTAAGGGGAAGAATGCACGGCCAGTGCTTGTCTGGATCTGGTGCCTGAAAGAGGTTGGCATGGATTATTAAGAACCATGATTTAGAGGCGCCTGGGTGGCTAAGTTGGGTAAACGTTCAACTCTTGATCTCAGCTCAGGCCTTGATCTCAGGGTGGTGAGTTCAGGCCCCACGTTATTAAAAAGTAACCACAGTTTACAAATAGCTCTCCCAGAACACCCGACGGTTGCGGTTGTCATGGCACGTGGTGCTCATTCAGATGAAGCTGCAAGGACCTCCCTCCCAAGTGTGCACATGTGTGGGCATCGTGAGTGCATGCTGTGCACGCAAAAGCGTTGGACATCCTTAAGGCGAACTGAGAATAAGGAAACATGAAGTCACTCACGGCTTTACCAGCTCAAGTTCTGGTGGAGCACAGAAAGGCGAGGGGGAGAGCAAGGCGGCAGAGCTGGGCCAGGACAGAGGCCCCTCAGGGCACAGGGGAGCGGGGGGCGGGGGGGGGGCTTGGAGAGTGAGGACGGAAAGGAAGGGAAGTCATCCCAGCAATACTCAGACTGTAAAATTAGGTCCAACATTAATCTTGTGAGTTACAGACTCATTAGCTGTGGGGCTAAACTTAGTAGCCTCAGATTTTCTCCAGGACACCTGAGACTGTTTCTCAGAACAGCACTCTGTGCCCAGTGTGCAGAGGCACAGGGAAATTTGTCACGTTGGACTCAAAGCCCGAGTCCTCAACTTTCCTATCTGAATTCACAAGTAGTAACATTAGTTTTCTAATGGCAGCACAGAGGGGTCATGTCAATCATAATGCCAGCCTGTCTCCTGAGGCATCCACTGCCAATGCTTTAGGACAAAGGGCCAAGCTGGGAGCTGGTTTTTGACCCCAGTGGACAGGTATGGGCACCTCAGGTTTCCAGCAAGCTCCATTAGGGACCCCCGGCTCTTCAGTCTCTGAGTCCCACACACAGTCTCCCTGCACAGGACAAGTAGCCTCTGAGCAGCATCGTGGAGGTAGATGGCACATGTCCAGGTATAGAAGGAGCCAGGGCCCAGGGCTCAGTGGAGAGTGTTGCTCTGCTAACAGCCACATTGTGATCTGTTTACGGTGCCTGTTTAGCGGTACTAATTTCTGCAGAAAGTAGCACTCATGGGAAGATGGCATTCAGCTGAGTTGTGGATATAGCAGGAAGCTGTGTCCTGTTCCTCAGCCTCTGGCCCCAGGACTCTCCAGAATTGTCAGCTCTGGGCTAGAAGCCCTGCCCTTCCCCCTCCCCACTACCTCTTTGGTGAAGCATGGCTTCTGCACTTGCTTTGGCCTATCCACACAGGCCACGCTGATGCACATGCAGGGCATGGAGGGACAACACACCTGCCCACAGCCACATAGCTAGGAAGGGGGAAGTCAGGCCCAAAGCTTCCCAACTAAGTCATCTGTTTCAATTCAGTGAAAAATACGTTTATTGAGCATACTCTATCTGAGCCTTGTGCCAGATGCCTTCACAGACATGTGTGCTCCTGTTGTGGTTCTTATTAAAGTCCTAGATGGCTCTGTGCATCTCTGTTAGCTTGTGAGCTCCTTACAGGCATGGATTATGCCCTGTTGATTGTGGCTGCTGAGTGGTAAGTACTCTAAGGGAAATATATGAAAAGCAGACATGGCCCCTGTCTGTGTTGCTCCATCACCTAGTGGGCAGACTTGTTTAAAGGTTACCAGTCAGACTGTGATAAATGCATCTATTCATCTAGCCATCCATCCATCCATCCATCCACCCATCCACTCATCCATCCATCCATCCATCCATCCATTTGTTGAATGTTTGCTGGACATCTGTTATATGCCAGATGCTGGGAAGGTAATGGTGATTCATAGATGAATAAGAAAGAGTCTCTAATATCAGTTTATAGAGGGAGATAGAAATTCAACACATAAAGAGCTGAATTGTAAGACAGGGTGGTGTTCCACTGATATGAGGTATCTAGAATAGGCAAATACATAGAGATAGAAGGTAAAATGATGGGACCCAGGGCCTGGGGCTGGAGTATGGAGAGTTATTATTTCATGGGGACAGTTTCAGTTGGGGAAAAACGAATAATTTCTAGGGATGGATGGTGGTGATGATTGCATAACATTGTGAGTGCACTTAATGGCACAGAACTGCATACTTAACAAAATGGTTAAAATGGTAAATTTTATGTTATGTATATTTTACTGCACCCCGCCCCCAAACAAACAAGGTGATAAGAACTCTGCAGCTCAAAAAAAAAAAAAAAAGAACTCTGCAGCTCGAGGACACATGAGTCTTGGAACCCGTGCCTGGCCCAGGTGGCCTGGACAGGTCACCCTGCCCCAGACCCCAGAGAATTTATGCCTTGCTTGTCTGGAGGGGGGCCTTGGGGGATGGAATTAGAGCAAATGGGAGTTATGGGAGCTGGAGGCACGCTTTACCTAAGCTATAGGAGAGTGTGCTTTATACTTTCCCTTTCTGGAAGCTGTGAGTTCTATGTATAGTGGGCTCCATGTTAGAAAGGCCCCTTGGTGAATAAAGGACTTTTGCAGTAATCTGTCACTGCACAACCAACAATACCCAACCCCGTGGCTTCAAACAGCAGCTACTCTTTATCTGTTTGTGACTTAGCTCTGGACTGGGCTCTGCCATGCGCCGTCTCTGATCCACATGGAGTTGGCCATACTTACCAATGTTCAGGGCGGGGAGAGCCCAGAAGGTCTCCCCCAGTGTGGCACGTCAGTGCAGGACCAGAGACCAGGGGCTGGTGGGGCCTCCCTGTCCTTGGGGAACATATTTCATGAGTTGGACTGACTTTTATTAATTTTTGTCATCTTCAATCCATGGAGCTTTGCACACGTAGTTTGGCAAAGTCACAGTATTTATTTATTTAAAAAAATTTTTTTGGAGATTTTAGTTATTTGAGAGACAGATTGAGAGAGAGAGAGAGAGACTAAGAGAGAGAGAGAGAGAGAGGGGGAGAGCGCACGAGCAGGGGGGAGGGGCCTCTTCCCAGAAACCGGATTGCCCTGGCCATGGACGCCCAGCCTCTGGAGCTGTGAGAAGGTAAATTTCTCTTGCTTGAGCAGCCCAGTCTGTGACATTTCCTTACGGCAGTCAGAGCAGACTAATGCAGTAATAAGTAGAAAGCTTACCAAGAAAAAAGTTAAAGTGATTTATTGAATTTACATATTTGATTGTATCATTTTAAAATAAGTTATTACTATGCTTTTATGCAAAACATTGAAGTTTTTTAGGAAATAAATATTTTACTGTCTTGATTTATAACTTTTCATATAAGTTATTTTCTCATTTCAGTAGATATATGTTTCCCAACAAGCGGGACCATAATATAGGATGCAGTGTGTGCTTATATAGATACTATTTTTAAAATGGCTGTTGAATATTTCATTTCTGGAAATGGTCTATCATATTTATTTTACTTTATTTTATTATTTTTATTTTAAATTTATTTATTTATTCATGAGAGACACACAGAGAGAAGAGCATAGGAAGAGGGAGAAGCAGGCTTCATGCAGAAAGCCCAATGTGGGACTCAATCCCAGAACCCCAGGATCATGCCCTGAGCCAAAGGCAGACACTCAATTGCTGAGCCACCAAGGCATCCCTGGTCTATCATATTTAAGCACATGCTAGCTAATGCTGATATTTGGCTAGGATATTTTCTTGGTATTTTTGATTTTATCAACATTTTAAACACTTAAATTTAGGCAATTTTGTTCTTTCAAGCTCATTGTGTGAAAGTGATCTTTGGATTGTTTCTCTTATTGATAATTACAATTATTTAATGAAACCATGAGCTTTGGCAGCATGTGATCTGCAATCAAACTGTGCACCATTTGCATCCATTCTTGTATCCCCGGCACTAATGAGATGCTCATATTTTTGTTAAAATAATCAAATTATTATGAATTATGAAGCATTGTATTATTTTGTACTAATTCTTGTGAGTGTGAAAGGTGTTCAGGTCCTCGGACTTGTGTGCACGAGATGGGCTCTAGGCTGGGATTCATTATTAATATCACTGCTCGTTCTCTGCACCCTCGGAAGATTGAGGTGAGTGATGTTTAAGTGAACAGTAATAAACAGATCCACGCTTAGTCTTCTTTCTTTCATGAGTTCATTTTTAATATTTTATATATAGATCCTTAAATTTGTAAATATTGACACACTGCATTTACTTGTGCACTTGCACAGGAATTATGATGCACACGTGCAACCAAAGTAGTAACTAGTTAGAGTCCATGGCAGCCCTGTGATTCCACGACAGCGAGAAGCCCGGTGAGCTTTGAGATGCACGAGCTTGTAGAGCCAGGTTCATCAACGATCCTTGTCACGGCCCATGACAATGAGCCTGAGTGAATGAGTTTAATTTAGAACTTAATTGTTTATTAATTTTACTGTTTGCTGTGACAACTGCTATGCTATTTACCAATTGGAACAGAAAACTTCCAATATGACCATCATGGCTACAGTCATATTAATGACTATTGGGTGAATAAACTGTGAGGTGGAAAGATGAAGGTCTCAGAAGTCAAAGGTCCTTTCTGGTTCTGGAGAGATTCTGGGAGATGTCTCTGTGGGGGAGAGACAAGTGTGGAGAATGGCTTTGCAACAGCCAGTGGAGGTGGGGAGCAATCGGCAGGATGGAAAGAGGCTGAGGCTGGGTTCTGGAAGAGAGGGGACCCATATACACTGTTTCACACCCATGACTCTTGGAGGAGGCAAAACCTCACAGACGGGGCTGTGTGGTGCCCAGGGTGCAGAGGCTCCCAGCACTCCAGCCAGGAGGGACCAGAAGGCCAGAGGCCAGAGGACCCAGAACCAGGCCATCTGGAATGTCAGCAGGAACCAGGAACCAGCGTGGTCAAATGACCAATGGCAGAGAGAGGAGCTGCCTGTCGTTTGGTATATGTAAGCCCCCTAGATCTCTTGGGGAGCCCCAGTGAAGGCTGATACTGAATTCCTTGCTAGTCAAGCAGGAAGGGGACTCAAAGTTAGATTTAAGTTATTTTAAAGAAAACAAAAAGGTGATTAATCCATTCTTAATTTAATGAAATCTGTAATTCATAGCTAGCTCCTCCACACATGTGCATGCATACCCCACAAGTCAAGGGGACGTCCTGAGTCAGACGACGCCAGCTTAGATATGTGGAGGCATGCACGGCAACCAACATGGGCCTCCACCGAATATAGTCACTGTGCTCAGCATGGAGCTGTCAATGGAGGACACTCAGCTTAAGAAGAATTATTGTTGGATAAATTACACAAAAGAAAATGGTTAAAAAGTCCTAGAGTGCGAGGTGTAGGGAAAATCTTTACATTCTGCTTCAAACAAACCAGCTGTAAAATGCAATTTGGGAGAACCAGGAGGCATATATGGCAAAATGTTAACAGTTGTGGAATGTGAGTGATATGGAGACGAATGGTTACTATGCCCCCTTTTCTACTTTTCTATACATTCGAAAAAAATTTTTTTTAATTTTATTTATTTATTTAGAGAGAGTGCATGTGAATGGGGTGAGGGGCAGAGGGAGAGGGAGAAGGAGACTCCCCTACTGAATATAGAGCCTGATGCGGGGCTTGATCCCAGGACCCCGAGATCATGACCTAAGCCAAAATCAAGAGTTGGACCAACTGAGCCACCCAGGAGCCCCTACATTTGAAAGTTTTTAAAAAAATTTATTTATGATAGACACAGAGAGAGAGAGAGAGAGAGAGAGAGAGGCAGAGACATAGGCAGAGGGAGAAGCAGGCTCCATGCACAGGGAGCCCGACATGGGATTCAATCCCGGGTCTCCAGGATCGCGCCCTGGGCCAAAGGCAGGCGCCAAACCGCTGCGCCATCCAGGGATCCCCATTTGAAAGTTTTATAAGAGAAAACCTCAGTAACGGGCATGGAATAAATGTGGATATCCCAAAGTCCACTCGAAACCCTCTTTTCTTTGCCTATTTGAAAGAGGCCAGAAGAGGAAAAGACTCACCTTCTCAGACTCACTTACAACTAGGTCAGAGTTGTGGCCAATCAAAGGTAGCAGATTCCGGGGGAGAGTTTCCTTTACTCTCCCAAAAAACATGGCTTCATGGGCTGAAACCTTTGGGCTCTTTTGTCCTGCCCACAACATGATGGAGATGCAGCAGCCTTCTCGTGACCGTGAGAACCAAATCCACATGCTAAGGATAGCAAGTTAGGAAGGTAAAAGGAGCTGGGGGCTGAAACAATGTCAAGGAGCTGCTACACCAGCCCTGAACTGATGATATGATTTCTTCTCCTATCAGGAAAACACCCCCCCAAACACACATTAAACCATGGTATTAGTTAAGAATCATGTTTACCTGTAGGTAACAGAATTCCTTACTTTCATGGCTTAAAAAAGTCAGAAGTTTTATTGTCTCACACTATAAGAAATCAGAGAAGTTCAGGGCTGGTGTGGTGGTTCTATCTTGTTAATGGTGCTTTCTCTCTCTATCTTTTTAGCTTTCCCATTCTTACTGTGTTGATTTCTTCCTCACTGTTACAAGATGGCTGCTGTACCTCCAGGTAGCATGTCTGCATTCCAGGCAAAAAGAAGTACATATCTTCTAAGCTCAAACTGTGTCACATGTCTACCTGTGGCTGCATGGTGGCTAGGAAAAAAAACCAAAACAAAACAATTCCTTTTCAATGTCTACAGTTGGTGAAACAATGTAGGTTGGTCTCTCAGCATCCATTCGTTACTTTCTCCCTTGCTTTCCTCTGCTGTGTCACAGGCAATTCTTCTCCTCCTCCCTCATCTAAGGCTCCCTCGTGAAGGAGTTATTTATAATCTCACCAATTAGGCTTGGAATCTTGGGAGTCCCCCCAGGGCCCCCAACCACTAAATAACATTTGTTGAATTAGTAAACACTAATTCTGCGGTTCTTATTTACTGAGATTCTACTACTGATAACACAAGATAAAGCGGGGCTGGGGAAAGGTCGAGAAAGATGGAGGCTAAGGTATATTTGGAGCCTTGAAAGTCAGAGTGGTAGGATGATGGGTTCAATTGTTTTTGTTTGACATTTTATTTTGATGTAGACATTCTGATTCTGGTAACACTGAGCTAGATAATTCAGACCAACCCTCCCACTAAATACAATTTAAGAAGCTGAATAAAATCTAAAAACACTCTTCTTAAAAGCATCAAAGACTTAGCTTGAGAGTAAGGAATTACTGGGGCCATGTTTTGAGGGTGGACAGGATCCAGACTGGTGTGCCTAGCATTGGGGGCCAGTCTTGCCTTTCTGGGCCTTTGCTAATCTGGAGGAAGGGTAAGAGTCTGAGTTGGAGATTTAGCGCTTCATAGGGCTTGGGGCAAAAGCCAAAGTCCGAGGACCAGCAGGGCTTGGGACTTAATGACCACCTGCTTTGGCGGGGGATCTAGAAGGACCACTGGTGAATAAAAAGAACTGAGAAAACTAGCCCTGAAACAGACTGGTCACCCCAGAAAATCTCAATCCCTGAGTTTGGAGCAGGGCAATTCTAGAGTGCCAGAGTTTAGAGTTCCCAAACACCTGGTAAAAGATGTAGAAAATCCTCTTTAGAGAGAGAAAACATCATCTCAGTCCTCAAATTTCTGCAAAGAGCCTTAAAAAAAATGTTTTTTTTTTTTTTTTACAATAAAGACTTAGTGGACGTAGAAGGAGTGAGGGCTCTGCAAGCACGAACCAGCAGAAGCAAAAGACAATAGATCAAACCTGAAGGAACTCAAAATATTTGAACGATTATATCTTCCTGTGATATTTTCGTATTGTTTTGGTGCCACAAAACTTATATGGTATAATTACAACCTTAATGGCTGATATAGAGATGTGATTGCTATAAAATGAAAAGCAAAAAACAGAGCTCGGAAGCAGCCTGGTACCATGGTGCCAGTGGTGTCTAAGAGTGGCCAACTCTGGCGTCTGTTACATCCTTTTTCATTTCCGTATTTTTGTTGTTGTTGTTGTTTGTTTGTTTTTAAGGAGTATTTGTACTGGAAGACATCCAAGTAAGAGAGAAAGTGATAAAGAGTATAACCCAGAGTGGGGAGGATTTGCAGGTGCAAAATCTCCATGGTTGCCCAAGGTCCTCTGGTCAGAAGGGCATCCTACCTGGATGAATGCTCTATGGCTTCGATCTTGAAATCGTCGATAATTTCTAACAGGGAGCGCTACCAGGTCCTGACCCAGAGGCAATTAAATGCTGACCCTCTGTCAACAGCCGCCAGACTTCTCTATCTAGCTCCTGCACTCCGCACTGAGCAGCATGGAGTGTCCCAGGTGGAGGGGGGACGACCTCTGCAAGAATGCCGAGGCACGGAGGAGGGCCCCCTGGGCCAGGGGTGTGCAGAGCTCTCCCAGTCCTGTCCTGGCGCAGGGGACGGCCGGAATCGCAGGTGGGAGCCGCACAGGTGGCACCAGGGTCAGAACCATCGACAGCTGTTTATTTCGCGTGCGCTCTGAGACCCGCTCCCAAGACCCCGGAAAGACCGGACCCCCTTCCCCGCTCTACCCGAGATCCCTGACGCAGGAGGCATGGTGCGTTTCCAAGGCGCTGGGCCACTGGGGCAAAGCGGGCGCGTACAACCCTGCGGTTTACTGACCGCGCAGCCAGTGCTAGGCCTGGCGCCCCTTCCTGACTTCGGTTCCCATTTAACCCCGTGACATGGATTGGCGGTCCTCTTTCCCCAGTTTTCTCAGATAAGCAAACCGAGGTGTAAAAAGGTTAAGAGACTGGCGCGCCGGGGTCTGACTCCAAAAGCAGGTGCTCTGGACGGTCCACTGGCTTAACCCAGTACCGGAGCACGGGAGGGTCCGGCGGGGCGGCGAGGGCGGCGCAGGGGCAAGGCCGGGCCTCCAGGCGCCGCCGCGGTCCCCCTCCCCGCCCCCCGCAGCTCCCACCTCCGCCGACGCGCGAGCTCCCAGGCCCCGCCCGCCCGCCGCCCGCCGCCCGCCGCAGGTGTCCTGGGAGAGGCGGGCGCGCACAGCGCCGGCGCCCCCGCTGCAGCTCTGCCGGCGGGGAGCGCGCGCTCGCGGAGCGCCGGGGCCGAGGCGGCGGCTGCAGCAGCAGGTGGAGCGGCGGGCGCGGCTCCCGGCCTCGAACCTGCCGCCGCGCCGCCGGGCCGAGCCGTGCGCGCCGGGTCCAGCCTGGCTCCGGGGAGATCGGGTCCCCGCGCGGCGCCCCGGCCCCCCCGACCCCCGCAGGACTGTGCTCGCCGGCGGCGGCGGCGCTGGGGTCCGGGAGGAGCGGCCCTTCCCCGGGATCCTGGGCGCCGCCGCTCGTGGCGCGGGCCTCTCCGGCTGCACTCGGCGGCTGAGCTCCCCGCCCGTTGGTTTCCCCGATCTGGGGACGCTTCCCGCCGGCGACGCCCCAGCAGCTTGGCGGGGGTCGGCGGGCGGGGGCGGCGGGCGGCGGGCGGGCTGGCGTCCCGGCCGCCCCTGACCCTCGGGGCTCCCCTGCGGGCCTGCCTGCTCCCAGCCCCCCGCCCGGACCCGGACCCGGACCGGACCCCGCCGCGGAGCGAGTGCGGTCCTCGAGGGCGCGGCGTGTGGGCTGGGGCGCGCGGCCCACCGCTGGCCATGGCCTTCACTTTCGCCGCTTTCTGCTACATGCTCTCCCTGGTGCTGTGCGCCGCGCTCATCTTCTTCGCCATCTGGCACGTGAGTAAGCGGTACCGGCTTCTAACTCTTACTACCGCCCGGCCCACCCCTTCCCCGGTCTCTCTGAAGCGTCCCCGAGGCTCCGCGAGCGGCGCAGCTGCGGGCTGGACTCTGCCGGCCCCGTCCCGGGGGGGATGGTTGGCGGCATCGGAGCCGGGCTGCTGGCGGGGGCAGAGGGACAGCTGGCCCCGGCGCTGGGCCCGGCGCTGGTCCGGGTGCTGGTCCTGGTGCTGGTCCCGGTGCTTGCCCCGGTGCTGGTCCTGCCGCTGGTCCCGCCGCTGGTCCGGGCGCTGGTCCCGCCGCTGGTCCCGGTGCTGGTCCCGGCGCTGGTCCCGCCGCTGGTCCCGGTGCTGGTCCCGGTGCTGGCCCCGCCGCTGGTCCCGGCGCTGGTCCGGGCGCTGGTCCCGGTGCTGGTCCGGGCGCTGGTCCCGCCGCTGGTCCGGGCGCTGGTCCCGGTGCTGGTCCGGGTGCTGGTCCGGGTGCTGGTCCGGGTGCTGGTCCCGGTGCTTGCCCCGGTGCTGGTCCTGCCGCTGGTCCCGCCGCTGGTCCGGGTGCTGGTCCCGCCGCTGGTCCCGGTGCTGGTCCCGGCGCTGGTCCCGCCGCTGGTCCCGGTGCTGGTCCCGGTGCTGGTCCCGCCGCTGGTCCGGGCGCTGGTCCCGGTGCTGGTCCTGCCGCTGGTCCCGCCGCTGGTCCGGGCGCTGGTCCCGGTGCTGGTCCCGGTGCTGGTCCCGGCGCTGGTCCCGCCGCTGGTCCGGGCGCTGGTCCGGGTGCTGGTCCGGGTGCTGGTCCCGGTGCTTGCCCCGGTGCTGGTCCCGCCGCTGGTCCCGGCGCTGGTCCCGCCGCTGGTCCCGGTGCTGGTCCGGGTGCTGGTCCCGGCGCTTGCCCTGGTGCTGGTCCCGGCGCTGGTGCCGGCGCTGGTCCCGCCGCCGGTCCCGGCGCTGGTCCCGGCGCTGGTCCCGGTGCTGGTCCGGGTGCTGGTCCCGGCGCTTGCCCTGGTGCTGGTCCCGGCGCTGGTGCCGGCGCTGGTCCCCCTGCTGGTCCCCCTGCTGGTCCCCCTGCGGGGCCCGGGCGCACAGCGGCACGCCCACCAGCCCTGCGCCTCCTGCCCGCGGGAGCCGGGAGCCGCGCCTCTGTCGGCCCCGCAGTTAGTCAAGTAACTGTAACAACTAAACACTGAAAATGTCAGCTCTGTGGTGGGCTGCGGTTAGACACTTTTGGAGACAAAGCGGAGACATGATGGGAGCGCTGTGGAACAGGGTGCGAGGCAGGCCGCGAGGGGAGGGAGAGACCAGACACCGGGGTCACCTGTCCCGCGGAGAGAGGCCCTTGTGGGCGACCGGATTCCCAGTCCCCCGCTGCCCTCCAGGGCGCCCAGCCGCCCAGCGCCTGCAGGACCCCCCACCGGTAGCGGACTCCCCGCCCCGAGCGGCCCGCGCCCTCCGGGGTGGCTCCGGCTGGGGGCAGTGGAGGCGGGTCCTGGTTCTGCAGGTATGGGGAGGGTCTGGGACCTGGAGCTGTTGTACATAGTGGAGGGGGTGGCCGCAGTGCAAACACGGTGCACAGTTGGCAAGCCCAGCGCTCTCAGGGACCCCTGCCCTCGCCAGCCAGGAGCTGGTGGAGGAAGAATGGCTGAGGTGGAGAGTTCCAGAGGGAGCCCTCGGCGCAGCGTCCCCGCCCAGAGCGTCCTGGGCTATGGAGGGACCCTGGGTAAATTCCAGGAGACCCCTGTTCCGAGAGCCCTATAGAGCGTGCCCACAGGGGCAGAGGCCCAGAAAGCAGATGGAAAGCAGAGTTGCCGTGTGGATCGGATGCTGGTGTTCTGTAGGAGCGGTTTCTGGAGCGAGAGGGCTTATCTTAAGATAGAACTAAAGGTCCTCTTAGAGGCGCTCTGGGAGCCAGGAGAGGGTGCCTGGCAGCAGGCACGACGCTGGCTGGGCTGGCTGGGCTTCGTTCCACGTCCCCAAGTGAGAGCTGACCTGGGTGGTCCCCAGGCTTCCCCTTGTGTCTAGATGCTGCAAGTCTGTGAATCGGTCGGTTTAGAAATGGGGGCGGGTGGAGAAGGGATTCAGACACAGGAATTTCCTGGCTGATCAAAAATCTGGACAGTGAAAAGTGATACTTTTTTTACAGATTGCATATGGGATTTGCAGCCTCTCCTCCTCTGCCCCGGGATTCTGGGTATGATTCTGTCTGCGGAAAGGAGCCTAGGAGTTGTTGACAGTTGTTAAGGGAGAAGGAAACTTTACCAAATTTAGAAAAAATAGGGGTGCAGGACAGATCACACCCAAACAGGACAGCACATACCTGCTCATGTGTTTCAAAGGAGCTTTCTGTGTTTCCCCAGATTTGGGGAGTTATTTGCATTCTAGAAGGCTAATGACTCCCTTTTTCAGAAATACTTTGCTTGCTGTTTCTTTATGTTCTCGTGTTGGCCAGAGGGTGGCAGGTACCAGAGAGCTCCACCAAACCATCAGCACTGGGGTTCTCTGAACAGGCCCCTGGAGCAGAGCAGGTAACCAGCAAGAATAATTTCCTCTCACTCAGGGGAAGATAATAAATAATTCAGGAGCAGGGTAATTAAATGGACGGCATGTGCATCTGGTTGACTAATAGATTCCTGAATCAAAGCTGGCTGCTGGGGTGATCCCCTGTTGGCGTCCCCTAGGAGTTCCCAGCCCACACCCCTGTGTCCAGGGGGTAGTCGGATGCCACCAGGTCCTGACCCGGTTCCCAGTTGGGAGGGGGGGCAAGATGCCAGTTTCTAATAATAAAAAGAACAGCTCTTTGAATTCAGATTACAACGAGTGTTGCCAAGTCTCCAGCCTCTTGTTCTTTCCTGCGTCTTTTCCTTCTCCCTGTCTCGGAATCAAACAGCCTAAAGCCTCCCCACGTTGATTTGGCTCTTGAACGTTGAAAAGGGGAATCAATGCACATGTTGTATGTGTGGGTGTTGCGCATTCAGTGGTAATGACTTCCACAGAAATTTAGGAGAGCTGGTTCTACGTTAGGCTGTGTGTTTGCTTTCTTTCTGGCTTCTTATCTTTCTTATATATTTTTTGATCTGATAAGCCATATCGATTGCTTAGCATATGTTAACATCCCCGGGAGTGGATTGGGCACTTAGCAATACCCTCCAGTTAGAAAGCTGGCTCTGTTGCCGTTTTGCTGGTTCTGTTGTCCTTTTCTTACTCAATGGTACACACCTTCTTGGTGGTGATACTACTAGCTACTACCTACTGAGCGTGCACAGCAGGCCAGTTCTAGGCACTTCGGAGGACCTGTCAGATGCTCACTTCCCCCGGAGGCCCCGGGAGAAAGGGTGGATGTGGCCATAAGCACATTGCTTTCAAGTCTCATGTTTTACTTGGAAAATTTATTTGCATCTGTTTTCAAATGAAAACATTTTGAATTACCGATTAATTTTATATCAGCCACCATTTGCCACATTTGGAACATGCAGAATAAACGTGAGGGTTTGTTTTTTGCTTGGGGTGTGTGTGTGTGTGTGTGTGTGTGTGTGTGGCTTTGCATGCCTTCAGGCACATGGCCTTACTGCCCTAGCCATCCTTCACTCCTCACCGATGACGTTTTTACAGATTGGGGAACTGTGGATCAGAGAGGCTATGAAACTTGCTTGAGGTTTCACAGCCGCGTGTGCTGGAGCTGGGATTTGAACTGAGTGAGCCTGGTGTGGCCATGTCTTCTTTCTAAATCTACTTACTATTTTGGCTTGTTTAATTTTGATAATAGTAGATAATGTTTTTATGCAGAGGATTATCTTTCTCCATATAAATAAAATATTTTGGGCTGGAATTTCTGATTGGAGTTATAACAACAAAGACCTCTAACATACTACCTATACTTTTTAAAAAGAGGAGATTCTATTTCATTATTTATTTTTCAATTTTATTTTAAAGATTTTATTTATTTGAGAGAGAGAGAGAGAGAGAATGAGTGGGGGGAGGAGCAGAGAAGATGCATGCTCCCTGGCTGAGCAGGGACCCCTGGTGTGGTGTTTGATCCCAGGACCCTGAGATCGTGACCTGAACCAAAGCAGATGCTTAACTGACTGAACCACGCAGGCACCTCTATTTTATTCTTTAAAAAAATTAGGTTTTTTGCTTCTAAAATGATACAGGTTCCTTGCTGAAAAATTTGAAAATTTTTCGGACATATATGGAAAAAAAATCACCATTAATCACATCCTCCAGAAATGATTTGTTTCTTTTTCCAACACCATGTATTTGTATATTTTTAAAAATTGCATATGGATGTTTAGAAGGGAAAAAGGTGTTCCAAAGAGCTTCAGATGTGCAGTGATTTCTATTTCCAGCCAATATGAAATGAACAGTGTTTACTGGCAAGAACGCTCTCAGCCCCAGCTTGGTCGGGCCTTTTGCAGGCCTTTTGCAGACTGTCACATTTATATAAATACAGATGAAACCATTCTTTGAAAAGATCAAAGATTCATTTCAGGTTTTTAGCTTTCAAAGTTTTTTGTTTGTTTGTTTGTTTGTTTGTTTGTTTTAATACCTAGAGTCACTTTTAAGACCTGTGAGATCTGACAACATACGAGTAAGATGAGTTCCTGATTGTATGTCTTTGGACGCATAGCGGTGCCGTGTGCTGCGGGAGGACTAGATGGGCCCCGACAGATGATGCGACACATATTTATTTACAGAGAGGCAGTTTTGCTGGGCAGGATGTCGTCCTGGCTGAGCTTCACCGCCAGCTCCAGCCTGTCACAGATCCCACCCTGGGGACCTTGGGGACCTCTCAGTTCCTCTGGTCATCCATCTGGAAAGAAAACATAGTTAATGTGAGACGCTGGGCTGCCTGGGGTTGACACCAACCCATCTTCGGAAGACCCTGATCCATGGACAGTCTGCTCAGCAGACAGCACTGAGCTGTCAGCTATGCTTGGTCTACACTGTTCCTTCCATCTGGGACACCCTGTCCCCACTGGCATCCCCATGTCCAATGTGGCGTCTGCAGCTGCGGCCTTCGGGTGCCCCCGCCTTCTGCACCCTCCGTGGCTCGTGTGGAAGGAAGCTCTGTGAGAGCAGCCACCTTTTTAGGTCATTTCTCCAGAGCTGGGGATGGTGCTTGTACAGGGGCTCAGTAAATGCTTGGAGGATACTTTCTTGTTCCCTTTTGGCTTGACATGCTTCTGGCTAACATGGTAACTCATGTCTGATTTGGCTTCTGGCTACTTCCCAGGGACAGCTCCCTGGGTGTTTAGGGCATGATTGTTTCTGCTGTACTGGCACCTGTTGCTATTACAAGAAGGCTGGCCATTACCAGGGCTGTGGGGCCCACCTCGATGATGCTGGAGCTGGCTCTCCTGCAGGGGTACAGCCTGGGGACAAGTGCCAGCTGTTCCCAGAGACCATGCCTCCTGCAAGTCATGATGTCAGGCCACCTGGCTGGCGCTGGCGCTCAGTTCTTGGCTGGCGGTCTCCCAGGATGACCCCTGCAGGG
The DNA here is from genome assembly GCF_003254725.2 of Canis lupus dingo. NCBI lineage: Eukaryota > Metazoa > Chordata > Mammalia > Carnivora > Canidae > Canis > Canis lupus. The sequence goes on along the minus strand of NC_064249.1, from coordinate 39,522,274 downwards.
GGCAGCTTCGAGGGCATGGCATTTCCACCATGGTCCTGCAGGAGAGCAGACTGAGGATGTGGAATTCAGGGCTCCTGTACAGCAAGCAGGCACCGGCCCCCACCCGCTGCCTGGTGAGGCTCTGGGCCTGCTTGGGGTAGGATGCTGCGGGGCCACCATGATATTTGGCTTTGGCATTAGAATGCCTGAAGGAACTGTAAAGGCAGAGACCGGTACGAAGCCTCTGCCAGGCAATGGCAGCAGCTACCTGTACCGCCCAGGGGGGCAGAGTCCCTTCCTGAATCACGGGGCCTAGAACCTCTCTTGACTTGCATCCAGAACCCCCACCCTGCCCGTGGCTCTGCACAGGGTCTCCTCTGCACTTGCTTTCTGCTACCCTCCCTCCCAGTAGGTCTGTAAACCAGTTCCCCTGGTGCCCCGCTCTCCTAGAAATGTGCTGGTGGGTAGCGCCCTTGCCAGCTGTACCTGGGCTGTTGTCTGCCTCCTGTTGGCCACTCCCTGGGGGTCCTGCCAGGGCCTGGCTCTGTCATAGTCATACGCCCCCTCTGGATCTCCCCCCTTTCTGGGGTGAAGGATAGGGCTCTCGTGCATCCTGCTGCCCCCGGTCATGACCCCGTGTTCCACCCTGTGCCACCTGACCCCCCATCGACCTCCAGCCGCCTCTCACCACTGCTCTGAGTCCCTTTTCCCCACGGTCCCCTGGGGACCCACTGGCCCCTGGCTGCTGCCTTCCTGGTTCAGGGCTGCTGGAGCCAGCGAGTCTGGGCTCAGCCTTTGCAGGCCTCAGTTCCATCCCCTGACCCCCCAGCATGATCCGGCTGGTTCTTTCAGCTCTGTTGATACTGTTCCAGATCTCTGGCATTTCCCCAGAGTCCCCGGGGCCCCCTACCCTCTCAGACTTCACTGCCAGCTGACAGAGAAGGTAGAGTTATTGGCAGGGACACCTGGGCACCCTGGCCATCTCTGAGCTTCACATTCCACCAGCACACTTCCCCTTCCTCCTCAGACTCAGAATCTCCTGTGGGCTCCCCAGGGACGTCGCCCATCCTTGCCCCTGTGTGCTCAGCCACCGCCTCTGCTGGTCTGTCCCTGCTGTCTCTGAGCCCGTGGGCCAGCTGCTTTGTTCTGGGCCCTCCCCAGGCCGCCGGCCTCTTCCTTCGCAGATTGACTTGTTCGCTTCCCTGTTCGTTCCCTCTTTTATTCTTGTAGCAAATGTTCAGAAAAGGACCAAGACTGAAAAGCCTCCTGCTCCCATCATCCAGAATCAGCAAATGTTAGCATTTTGCCACTTTGGTTCCTTATCTGCCTTACTTCAGTCAGTGTTTCCTCGTGGGTTCAGGCCTAGAGCCTCCCTTCTTGGCCCTGCTCCAGTGGCCTGACTTCCAGTGCCATTCAGGGCTTAGCCGAGGCCTGTCCATGACCTCCAGGCTCTGGGCCATGCCCTCCTTGTGGCTGCTCTCACGGTTTCTATGTTCCTCCCTGTCTCTTCTTCCTGCCCTGCCTTCACTTACCTGAAGCTGCCCTGTCCCAAAGGGCTGTACCCCCAACCCTGTAGACCTTGTATGGGGCTGCCTGCCCTACCCCTGGGTCCTGCTGTCCTCACCACCATGGGACCTGCCCACGGTGCTGCAGTCTTTTCTCGGACTGTGAGCGCTTCCAGGGCAGGAATGCCACCCTCATTTGTAGCCTCAGTGTGTCACTGTGGCCAGAGTCCAGTGAGTATAGAAAACACACATCTAGGATCTGGGCAATCGACTAGACCACCCAAGACCCACACAGACTCTTGCTCAGTGGATGGTTTCCCTGGCTTAGCTGGTTACAGCAGTCACCTGGGTGCTTATTAAAAATGCACGTTCCTGGGCTCCACTGGAGGCCTGAGGAGCCCTGCCTGGGCATTAGGAGCATGTCCAAGCTCAGGCTCCCACCCCTGGGGTTGGGGAGATGTTTGACAGGGCACATGAGTCTGGGTGCAGGTGAGGCACGCCGCCCTGGTCTGTGGTTCTGCGCAGCAGAGGTCTGGGAGAGGCTGCTGTCTGAAGTCTGACGGGCGATGCAGGTGTCTGATTTATGCTTGGAGACAGCAGCCCCACCTGTGGGCAGTGGGATGCTCAGGGATGGTTGTGAAATGCACCATCCTCCCATCCTGTGATGCCCAATGGCAGACAGCCCCCCTGGGGCTCAGATAAGTCCAGCCTGAAGTCCCGGCCTGACATCTTCGCTGATCGGGTTCCTTCTGTGTTGCTCCTCCTCTGGCGGAGGGATGGTTCTCAGAAGGGACGGGGGGTTGTGTCCGTGCAGAGAAGGGCTGCATCGTTGCTGGTATGGCACCAAGGTCGAACGGCAGGTGCGCACCCAGATCTGCAGGGTTGGAGGTAGTTACTGTTGGAGACCTTTCGCAGGACCTCTACGTCTCAACACGGCGAGCCAGGCCTTGCCGGGACTGCTTTTCGTGGCTCCTGGACTCTGATTAATTCCCATAAAGGTTACGGAAAGCTCCATGTGCGCAATTATATCCTGAATTGGTCTCTGAATACCAATCTGGAACCAAACAACGAGGCTGGCAAATATTTTTAATTTGACACAGAAGAGGCAAGCATGAGACATTCTCATGTGCTAAAATAAAGCCTGAACAAAAAACGCTAAAAAAGATACGTAAATGAAGATTAAGCTGCTAGACTCCAGTGAAGCTGCCGACTTTTCTGGGGGCACAGGGTCCTGGGCGTTAGGATGTTTACAGGGGCACCCTGCCGAGGGCACGGGGTTGAAGACTGGGGTCGGCTCACAGGATGGCTCCATGTGGGTTGGCTGCTGGAGGCTGTTCCAGGGCAGCGTGTCCTCACCTCTGAGGTCAGTGTCCATTTCATGCCCCCACCCCTTGGTGTTCAGATATGTGTGTTCACTCTTTCTCCCTCACGGATCTAAGTTCTGCATGTTCTTCACCCTGCGGCCCCTGTCTTGACCATGGTCAAGCCTGCTCACTGGCTCACTGCCGCCGCCCAGGAAAGCATGTGTGGCTCCTCAGCCCCTGTTCACACGCGCCCCTGAGTCAGTGCACACCTCGGGCTGCACAGCTCAGCTGTCGATGATGTAGTTGCTGTTGGAGGCAGGCGCTGTTGTCCCCGTTACGCATTCGTGGAACCTGGGAGGACACGAACAGGTGCGGAGTGCAGCTGTGGTTGGTGGCTCTGACTGGTCACGAGGTCTGACAGTCACCTCTTTGTAGCCTCGTTTGGGTTGTGAATCTGGAAGTCCCCTCAAAGAAGAGGGAGCCTGTGGCTTTGGGGACCGTGGTGACTGGCTCCCAGGGAATTCGTGGGTGCCATGTGCTCTGGCCCAGCCCCATCTGCTCCCAGACAGGTGGACACAGCACAGTCCCAGGGACTCACCAGCAGCCAGAGGGGCATACCAGCCGGGGATGTCTCACCGTCCAGGGCTCAGCATCACAGGCCTGGCCACCTTGTCTGCTGGAGCTCTGAGAACTGGGCCTCCCATCACTGCCTGAGCCTCTGCCGTGTGGGCACAGAGGGGACGGGCTCTCTGGTCTTCATTTACCCCGAACTGGTGCAGGTGCCCATTGGGGGTATGGAGCCCGACAGGGTAGACCAGTCCCATCCTCTTGTAACCATCTGACCCAGACCCAGACTCAGGCCGCCTTGTACAGACACCCAGGTTTCTCTGGTTCTGGACTGTGTCAGCCTCGCTACCTGAGCAGGAGAGGGACCTCACCTGGCCTGTTTCTACTTGAGGCTCTGCCTGATGCCCCTCGTGTTTTAACTGTAATTTTTTAAAAAAGGTTTTATTTAAAAAATTCTTGAGAGACACACAGAGAGAGGCAGAGACATAGGTAGAGGGAGAAGCAGACTCTCTGCGCGGAGCCTGATGTGGGACTTGATCCCAGGACCCCAGGATCACACCCTGAGCCAAAGGCAGACGCTCAACCACTGAGCCACCCAGGCATCCCATCTGTCATTTTTTTTTTTTATTGTAGTAGAATATATGTCACCTAAAATTTACTGTTTTCCAACCATTTTTAAGTGTATGCTTCAGTGGCATTACACTCATGTTGCGGTGCTGCCACCCCCACCGTCCACTTCCAGAATCTTCTCACCCTCCCACACTGAAACTCTGTCCCCATGAAACACTGGCCGCCGCCTCCCCCAGCCTGGCTCCACCATCCTACTTCCCGTCTCTGGGAACCTGGCTGCTCTGTGCACCTTCCAGAGTGAGTCTTGGCTGTCCCCTGGGTCTGGACACTTCACTGAGCTCAGTGATTCCTCCCTGTGGCACCTAAGCAGGTGCCAACCTCGTGACCTGCTCGGGTTGGAGAGTGTTCCATTGCATGTATAATCCGTGTTTCTCCCTTAGCTGGGTCCACCATGTGCTGTCCCTGTGAAAACTGGCGTGTAGGGGTCCCTGATGCCCTGTCTCTCCCCCTGCCCCCGACCCCGTTCCCGTGCATTCCCAGAAGCGGAAATGCGGGGAATTCTATGTTTGCTGTCTGTGGTTCCTCTACTTTCACAGGCATGACCTCTGGGTCCTCAGCGCCAGCTCTGTGCTCTGCCTTGACCTCTGTCCCCACTGGTGACCACTCTCGGCCCTCCTTCAGGATGGACCACGGCAGTGCCGCAAGCATCCTGGTTGTCCTTGTGGGCTTACCTACCTGGTCTGCTTTTCCGGGGTCCTCACGTCTTTTAGGCGAGTCAGGTAGTCATAGCCTATTTTTTCAAATCCCAGCTGTCAAGAGTTGTAAAAGGCTCCTGTGCAGGGTTTACTGGACACTGCTCGTGGCTTTGCCAGGGAAAGGATTCCATCAGAAACAGGTAACAGGTCTGAGAATTGGGGAGTGCTCCTGAGTGAGAAGCCAAGGGATCTCACGAAAGGATTGTTGTTCAATCAAACATTTGCTTTTCCAAACTCACGTGGGCAGAGGCCCAGAGGCTGGCACTGCCCTGGTGGCTGGTGGGGACAGGACCGGGTGGTCACCTGCACCAGGAGGAGCCAGGGACAAGGAGGCTGTCAGCCTACAGGGCGATTCACAGGATGGCTTCATTCTCTAGCTCTTTGGAGCTGCCTTAAGTCACAAAAGTAGTTTTTAAAAAAAACAAACCAGATGTGTAAACTGTGCGATTGCCCTCTGTCTGTGTCTCTCACACATGCGCACAGTTACCAACACAAGAACAATCTGTGGCAGAGAGAACCCCACACCTTCCTGGCCAGACACGTGGGGAGGATGGATTTGTTTTCTCTGTCCCCCCGGGGTCAGGGTTGGTGGCGGGTGTGGGAGGCGGGGAGTGCCCATGTGCCCATTTGCCATCAGCACGGTTTGGGGCAGTTGTCACAGGTGCACCCAGCTGTTGTCTGCCTCTCCACGCCCAGAGGCTGGCGGCCGAGAGCCTGGGCCTGGTCTGCGTGCAGGTGGTCAGTACCCGGAGCTACCCGCGGCGGGGGCGGCTTGGTGCCATGCCGCCAGAATGGACTCTAACGAGTCCTTTGCAGTGTCTGTAAAAGCTGCAGGTGTGTGCGTTTCTGGGTGAATGACGCCCTGGCCTCCTGTCTTCCTACATCGGGAGGAACTGTGGGCCTGGACACCACGAGTCCACATTCCGCCCCTCTCCCTCCAGGGACATGTTCTGTCCAGGATTTGGCCACCTGACACCCAAAGCTCAGCTGCCTTCTGCTGCCTGCAGGTGTGCCGTGGCTGGTGCGTCCCTGGCATCAGGGGCTGCCAGGCCTTGACCACTCTCTCTCTCCTTCCTCCTTCCTTCTTCCCTTCCTCCTCTCTTGCTTTTGACCTCCTTTTGTTCCTTCTTCTTGGCACGTATCCTAGATCTGCCAGAGGCTGCACAATACTCCTTAGCCCAGCTGGAGGGCCCCGGGGCTGGGATGTTAGCTGATGCCACCTCCCTCCCCCATGGCGAGGAGAACTTGGGGCTGACATTCCCAGGGCCTCAGCCTTAGGTACCTGTGCTGTTGGCGCCTTCGTGGGGTCCGTTTGGACAATGGGATACAGCTTTCCCGCTGGGAAAATGCAGGGGAGGGAAGTGGAATCTTGGAGCTGACTTCCTTTTTTTTTTTTTTTTTTTGTATTGGCAACTGATTCATGAACCCTAAAAAAAGAGCCGATAGCAACATAGCCAGCTAGCTATAGCAGCCCAGATGGTCCCCTATATAATAGAGACATTTGTCTCTTGCATAAAAAAAATATTTAAATGTGTTCTGTGAGCTTATTGAGAAAAGGAATTCGCAACTGCAGGGGTTGCGGGCCTGGAGACAGCCCAGCGATTCCAGCCCTGCAGAAGGCAGAGCTTAGGAAGCGGGAACTGGAGCTGTGAGGCCGGACGGGACGGGAACCCTGAGCACGCGAGCAGGAGTGGCTCCAGGGTGCCCCACGGCGTCACCTGCCCCTTGGGGAGGCTGCCGGCGGGGGACCGGACGTGCGCATGGACACCGAGCCCCACTGCCCGAGGCACTGCCAGCTGGGGAGGCTTCGGGCAGCTGTAGGCAGACCAGGGCCAGAGAGAACACGTTTGTGCCAACTGTTTCTCAGTTCTGCTCTGAACAGATAGATGCCACTTCCCTTCCCCTTCCGTCCTGTATGTTCGCTGGGAAACGGTGCAGGACCCCCGAATCCCATGGGCCTGCCTGAAACCTGACAGAGCTTTCTTTCTTTCTTTTTTTTTTTCTTCAAAGATTTATTTATTTATTTATTTATTTATTTATTTATTTATTTATTTATTTATATATTTATTTATGATAGACACACAGAGAGAGGCAGAGACACAGGAGGAGAGAGAAGCAGGCTCCATGCTGGGAGCCCGACGTGGGACTCGATCCCAGGACTCCAGGATCGCGCCCTGGGCCAAAGGCAGGCACTAAACCGCTGAGCCACTCAGGGATCCCCTGACAGAGCTTTCATTGTCCTCGCTGTCACCGGCCCTGGGCAGGCCCCGGGGCGGGGGTCCTGGTGGTGGAGGGGCTTCTGCTGACACCAGCCACTTAGCGAGGAGGGAGGGCCTGGGGATGGCCCCAGTGTGGGAGCAGGCAGTGGTGCCAGGTGGGGGGCGGCCTCCTGGCGCCTGCAGAAGCACTGTCTGGAACTGGGGGTCGAGTGAGCCACGGCGGCACCTTGAGCCCCTGCGGCATTCCTGGAGCGTGACTTAACCCCGGGATGATTGTTCTTGGAGGTTCTAGAGAGAGTGCGAGGATTGAGCGGAGGCCAATAGAGCATATGTGCTGAGCACAGAGAAACGGGTTCTGTCCCGACACCCTTTTCCCTCATTGCCTGGTAGCTTTAGACCCAAAAGTCATGCCCTGGAAGAGGGGCTGGCGCTGTTGCTACATGGCACTCTCCCACAAACTGCTCTGTGGTGTAGAGTCCCTGTACCTCCCTGGGCCGCGTGCACGTGTGTGCACGGGTATGTGTGTGTGCGCACATGTGTGTGGGTGTGTGTGAGCGTGTGCATGTGTGGGCATGTGTGAGCGTGGGCATGCACTGGTACATGTGTGTGTGCACATGCGAGTGTGTGCACACATGTGTGAGCATGTGCATGAATGCATGGGTGCACATATGTGTGCCTGTGTGCATGTATGTGTAAAGTGAAGGCACTGAACACAGTGGTCTCTGGGGTCCTAACCAGTTGTGGAATTCTGTGGCTCTTCCCCTGTTTGCTGCGTGCATCTTGTTCCTTTCCTGCTCTCCATCTGTGACCCTCCATGTATCTGCTGAGGTTCTAGAGATCGGTCCTGACCACCTTCATCCACAAAGGGATTTCTGGGGAGAGGAGTGGAGTGCTCACACAGTGCACAGCAGGTCTGGAACACAAGACCTGACATGCAGAGTAACCTGGATTTAGGTCCCTGGCCCTCTTCCTTCTGTCCTTGAATTCCTGCTTCTGAGGACGGAGAGTCTTCTAGGCTCAGTGTGGGTTGTGCTCCTGTTGGCCACACTGAGTGGTGAGTAGAAGTGTTCTGGGGTCTCCGGCTCCTGGATTTATCTTCCCCCTGGGACTGCGGTCAGAGGGGCGAGGTGTTTCTCCAGATGAAATCAGACCCATGTGGAAGGGCACAGACGTTGGGTGACCCACATGTGACAGTGTCCACTCCCTGAGCTCTTCAGCCTAGCTGTCACCTGCCCTGTATTCAGAGGAAGCAAACCTGTCTCTACAGCAGGGGTAAGCTCCTGGTGCCACAGAGCCCGTGCTGTGATAGCCCACGGCGGCTGCAGAAGCTCATGCCGCCTGATGCGGGGCTGCGGTGCTCCGGCCAGGACGCTGGACTTGCTGGACCGGGGCCCATTCAAGCTGTGGCTGTACACTGCCCCTGAGGAGGGTCTCCACCTTCTCTTGCCTGAAGTATCCCACAGGGGCCACGTGACGTGCCTCCACGGCACATGGCTTTGCCTTCTGAGTGCACAGCTTTCACCGCGTCTACTTGGAGGAGGACTTTGCAGGAACCTAGCAGAGCACATGCTCATCTGGAAGCTGGAGTGGCAGGTGTATGACTCAGGAGTTATAAAACCGTGTCTTGCCAGTTTGCTGTCTCCCGGGCTGCTTGGCCCCAATTCCAGAGGATAAATGGCAGAGTGAAACCCAGCTCTTCCTTCTCGCCTTGGGAAAGCAATCCCTGGTCCCAATTCCCACTTCCTCCTGAGAAATACCCCCGTTGCCCCACATCTGGCGGAGCCGAGCACAGCAGGCCCCTCCCAAACTCTGTCTGTACCACTTACAAGATACCCCTCTGCATTCCCGCCAGGAGCCACGTTCTTATAATTAGCAGCGCTGGCAACTTCCACCACTATACGGTGAGCTATTTTGCTCTGTAAATGGGAGGCAGGGCCAGTTGTCTCCCGAGGGAGGAGGTGATGTGATTGGCTCAGAGCAGGGCTGTGCGCTGGCTCCTCCATTATAATTAGTTCCTCCACGTTCTGGGATCATCACAAAGCCAAATAAAGTGAGGGGTGGCAGGATTCTTATAGCTAAGGGACTGTGGCTCTGGAGGAGCTGTTGTTTCCAGAAGTCTGTCCCCTCAGCCACTGGGGCCCAGCCGCACGCTGTGGGCAGGAGGCCCAGCAGGAGAGGGCCTTGGAGGCAGAGGAGCGCCCTGCCGCCCCCGTGAGGCCCTGGCCCCTAGGAGCTACTGTCAGGCCGGACCCCCTCACTCTGTGTTTCCTTTCTTATGTCAAACACCGAGGGCAACATTTTTTTTTTTTTTTTAATTTATGATAGTCACACAGAGAGAGAGAGAGGCAGAGACACAGGCAGAGGGAGAAGCAGGCTCCATGCACTGGGAGCCCGACGTGGGATTCGATCCCGGGTCTCCAGGATCGCGCCCTGGGCCAAAGGTAGGCGCTAAACTGCTGCGCCACCCAGGGATCCCGCAACATTTTATTCAAGGAAAAAACGTCGCTACAACAAACCACAACCAAAGCTAGTAAAGGTTCGGGGTGGAGGGCTCAGCCAGTGTTGTCAGGGGCTAGTGGGCTGTTGTGCGCTGCACGGACGGCACTTCTGGATTCGGGGCAGGCAGGCGGTGTGGTGTCTGTTTGCTGATCTGTTTTCTTTTAATTTGACTTAAATTGTCGGGAGGAGGTGGAGTCGTGTAATCATCCAGTGCTCGAGTCCTGATGCCAAAAGGGACCTGAGGTCATCTAGTCAGTCTTCTCATTTGGAAATGGGACCCTGTCAACCCCGAGAGGCCATGGGACGTGGTGGAGGCCACCGGCCCAAACCCCTTGGACTGGGGCCTCCACCAGGAGTTTACATCAGGTGCCCTGTAGGGTTTTATCCCAACCGAAGCAAGGAATACACACGTGTCTGTCTGGTCTTCCCACGGCGCACCCTGGGTGTCCAGCAGGCTTCTCCCAGGATGGAAGAGGAGGGTGCGGTGGGGCAGGAAGAGAAGGCCCCCCTGGGTTCTGCCCACCTCTTTAATATAATGCAGAGCCCAAGGAAGACCAGCACTGGAGGGTTGTTTTGCATTTTTCATGTATGTGCTCTGTCTGTCTGTCTTTGAGGGGGGCATCCCTCCTTGTGAGCAGAGGTGTGCATCCCAGAGGCAGGTGCACAGCTGTCTTGATTCAGAGTGCGACACAGAAAGCTCTGTGTGCCGTCACTGAACTGGCCCTGGCAGGTCTGTCCATGTCTCTCCGGGTCGTGGCCTCCTCCATTGTCAGACAAAGGGGTCTTTCCTTGTCCTGGTCCCATTCCCCTCCCATCCCCCCAGTGTCCTGAATCAGGGGTCCCCTCCCTCCCATCTCATCCTGCACTCCGAGCCCTGCAGGCCTGTGTAGGAGTGGGGGGGTGCTATCATTCCTGGTGGGGTCCCCTTGTCCTGCATCCTGAGTTCTTCGGACCTGTGTGGGAGGGGGGGCTGAGAAGGAGCACTGTGTGCTGCCTGGGCCTCCTCTCCCTCTGTGGGGTGGCTGTGAGAGGGTGCGGAGCCCTGAGCTGTGTCACGTGCGTGCATGAGTGTTGGCTCACACCGCGGCCTCACCCACGCTCCAGGCCCTGGTTTCTCCATCGGCACAGGCAGCTGAGGCCCTCTGGGCTCTGGCTCTGCCCCCGTGGAACCTCACAGCTCCCCACCCTGAGCAACAGGTGCCAGAGGCAGTTTGACAAGCGCAAAGCCCTTTCTTTGCCAAGGGTGTCCGAGTCCGCTTTGTCTGTTGGGCCACCTGCGCTCTCCTGGCTCAGACTCAGCCCTTTGTCTCCTGTCCGGCGACCCTCTGGATACTGTACTCACCCTGCCATATCCCCACTGCCTTTCCTAGCTGTTCTCTGTTCCTGTGTCTGTGCCCAGGGTAGGGGGCGGGGAGCGGAGAAGCAGGTCCTGCCCCCTGTGCTGTGAACTGGGACTTGGGGGCGGCTCTGAGCCCAAGGGCCAGGAGGTCTGGGTGGTGATGGGGGACGTCAGCACCCATGGCCAAGATGTCTTTTGTGTGTCATCGCCCGAGGGAGGGTTGAGCGGTCCTTGGGCAGGGGCTGTTTGGGGCAGGCTGGAGGCCACTGCTCCTTATGTCCCAGGGAAGCAGATCCAAAGGTGGAGGAGGGAGGAGCAGTGTGAAGACAAGTGCAGGTGGCAGGTTTCCTCCAAAACAGTTGACACTGGGTCAGGATCACACCGAATTATTTTACTCTGTGCTGTATTTGCCTCCTTGGTCAGACAGCAGCGGTTCCTCTGGGCCTCTGAGGCTCGCCTTTAGTGCTGCTGGGATGTGGCAGTGTCGTTAGGGTCCTTGAGGTGGGTCGTGATGGCTGAGCCACTGAGGGCAGGGCCCGGGCCTGGGCTGAGCCTCCTGGTGACCCTGGTGCTGCCGGCCACTGTCCTGAACTGTAGCACCTGCTGCACAGCGAGGGGTTCAGCCCTGGGCAGGATGGGCAGGGCACCTTGAGGAGGGGAGGGGACAGGGAGGGGGAAAGGTGGGGAGAGGATGAGGATGGGATGGTACAGGATGGGAAGCACCCCCCCAGGAAGGCCCACCAGGCATTTCCCAGGAATAGTGCCTGAACATGACCACCTGCACCCCCTGGGACCTGCTCAGCACCCTTCTGCAGCTGGCCCCGTGAGGTCCCCACTCTTACTTGGTGACACTGTCCTTTTCCCAGGCATGGGCGCTAGGCACTGCAGCCACCCCAGACAATGCTTCCTTACTTCTCCATCCCCAGCTCTATCTGTGGAGGTTCAGGGCCTTGTGGACACCTCCCTGCCTTGGCTTCCCCGTCCAGCTGCCAGCACAGTTCTCAGGCCCCAAAGGAGGCCAGGCATTCACTTGCTGTAGAGGTGATCATCAGATGTGTCAGGTGTCACTTCAGGTTATCCTAAGTCAGCAGGTCTCAGACTTCCAGGTACACACAAGTCACAGGGAAGTGGTCACAAAATTCCGATGACTCTTGCCTATGGGGATGGTGGTTTGGGGGAGGGTGCTGGTCATGCTGTTTGGACACAGGGGCTTGTGAATGATGTTTTACCTGTGTTGGCTGCTTTTTGCCCTTGCGTGGAGGGTGGGTGTCGCTGTAGAATCACTGGTGCTAGCTGAGGACTGACCCCTCCAGGCCCTATCCTACTGCAGGGACCCCGTGTCCTCAATGTTTGTTATGCGGATCCTTTAGTGACCTGTTTTCTGGATGAGGAATGGAGGCACAGAAGGTTTGCTGTGCTCACACGGGGAGCGTGTGGCCAAGCCAGGACTGCTCCTGGCCGGTCGCCCCCCAGCACAGCTCCTGGCCACTGTGCTGGCTGAGGACTGACCCCTCCAGGCCCCGTCCTACCCGCCCCCCCCCAGGTGCCTCTGTTTATTTGTTTTTTTTTTGTTTGTTTGTTTGTTTGTTTTTAAGAGAATGATCAATGTGTCTGATTTCTCCTGGTTCCAGGACCATAAGTTGCTCTGATGGAAGGGAAGTGAGACATGGTTGGTTCTTCATCTTGGTACAGAAAGCCTGACCCTTTCAGGGGCAGTTAGGAGAAGGGGGACGTTGTGACCAGATGCTGCTCGGGGCTGTAAACTCTGAGAGGGGTCTGAAGGGACACTTGTCAGTGAAGCTGAACACAAAAGCCAGGAAGCGGCCCTCTTCAGAGGCGGATCCCTGGACGCAGCTGCAGGCTGTCTGTGTGCTAGCTGGTGGCTGCAGCCGTGTGTGTGGCTGTCGCTCGTGCATTCCTGTCCTCAAATGCACTGTTTTGTTCCACAATTATCATACACGAACCAAGGAATGAGACAGGGCTTGCCCTGGGGGGCATTCAGCATGCTGGAGAAGGTGCACGTGATTGGGCAGGGGCTGCGGAGGTGGCAGCTGCGTCCATGGAGCATCTTAGCTGCAGAATCTTTTGGACATTGGTTCCAGCCACATCTACGTGGAAGCTCATCTACATTTAGGAAGCTAGAGACAGTGCAATAAGATGTGAAGCATAACCTGGTCCCCTGTGACCCCTGCAGGCCAGTCAGCCCGACTGGAGTGACCCAGGCAGGTCAGTGAGTGGTGGGAGCAAGGCCAGGAGGGGCAGTTTCGTGAAGGCCGGGCAGCCTCCGTGCTGTGGCTGGATGCTGGGGCATGTGGGGAGAGAGGCCGGTCAAGACAGGGGACTCCAGCTCTCTGAAGCCGGCAGGTGGGTGGTGTAGCCGTGTGAATCTAGGGCGGCGTTCACATTGTGGCAGAGGACCCTGGGGACCCGTGTGCGTTTTGCTGTGGCTGTCGCCGCAGCTCCTGGCCCAGGCCTGCACACGGCCCTGAATGTGTGGAGGATGCTGGGAATATGTCCTCCGGATAATCGCGCCCCCGTGGTGGCTGTGGAGCTGGCCTCCAGGACCTGGGAGAGGGTGTGGGGCACACACGGTCCCCGGGCCTTTCAGCTCTGACGCCTGCCTGGACGCGCATGGTGAACTGCAGCCACCTCCACAACACGAGAGGGAGAACCCCTGCCCATCTGTTTGCTCACGTTCCCTGGCTGTGGGCCAACACCTGACCCTTCTCACCAGCCTGAGACCCAGGGCTTTCCTGCCAGGCTGCAGCGTCACCTGCCGCCACTAGAGGGACGAGGCTTCTGGCGACCAGAGACCTGCAGCCCAGGAGATGGGGGCGTGCAGGGAGGGTGACCGACCACCTGGCCCCTGCGCTCTAGCCGGCGGGGTGGAGGACAGGACAGGAAGGTGGTGTGGGTGCCACACCTCGAGAGCAGTGGGGAGCAGCATGGACCTGCACTCTGGGACTGCTGGCCTTCCTCACTTGGAAGGACCGGACGTGCTCAGAAGGGTTCCATCTGTAGCAGGGGAAGTGTGCTGCTTCCCATGTCCCCGGGGCCCTGCGCGCCACCTCTACTCTCTGTGCTGTGTTCTTGGGTGCTGCTTGGTGCTGGAGGCTGCTGTGGGCGCCAGGCCCCCCAGGCACTGGCCTGATCTGGGAAGGAGACCCAAGTAGAAGTGACAGGGAGGCTTGGAGTGGCCGCAGTGCCTGTCGCTTCCTCAGCACTTTGCCAGGTTGCATGCCTGTTCTGGAACTTGCTGTGGAGGGAGTACAGCCAGTGGTATGGGGCATCTCCAATGTGCTCTGAAGTCCGGGCTGTGGCCACTGTCTCTGTGCTCCTCATGCATCTGTTTCCTAAGTACGGTGGACAATGAGGTAGGATGGAGGTCCTGATGTGCAGGTGGCAGGTCAGGAAGGGGGTGGCGTGCTCCGAGCCCGGCTGGCTATCCGGGGTTTATGGCTATGGCAGCCCGGACATCTGTAGACGGGCACACCCCAGACTCACTCTGGTCCCTCCCACCACCTGGAGGCCTCCACAGGGCAGGATGTTCTCTTTCCCCGAAGGAGCTCGTTGGGACCTGACCGGCCCAGGGGCAGGAAGCAGTGGGAGACACAGAAGGGAGCTCGGGTATGTTTAAGTCATGAATCAGATGCTCTCCTGCCTTTGGCCATTCATGGGGATTTTCAGCCCTGTGCTGGGCAGTCCCCAGGCGAACCAGCCGTATTTATTCCTACTTTACTGAGCACCCGTTTGCCAGTCACTGCTGGGACTTCAGGGCACATGCGCAGAAAGACGTGGGCCCAGTCCTCAGGATCTTTCACGGAGGTAACAAGTGTAACATCAGGCAGTGGGATCAGTGATGGAGGCTCCATGACAGTCCCATCTGACTGGGTCATCATGCGGAGGTGGCCCTTCTGGGGGTTGGAGCACAGATGGGTGGAGGGATTATCCAGATGGTCAGGATGCACTTGGGAGAAGTGGTCAGGAGTCTGGTGTGATTTGTCTGTGGACTGTGATTGCTGAGTAGGGACTGAGGTGAGGCAGGATGTGTGACCCCCTCCCCCGCCTGGCTGCAGGGTTAGCAGAAGCAGGGTGGGGTGGGGTGGCCGGCATTGCTGGTGGGGACTTGGTTCTGTGTGGCCAGCCCTGTGGCAGGAAGGTCCCCCTGAGGACTGACTGTCATGGCAGGAACCAGAGCAGTGAGCTGACTCAGAGCCCCCAGGGGAAGGTGAAGTTTAGATATGTGGGAGGAATTAAGGAAAAGAGCTATCGAGCCACAAAAAGACATGGAAGAAACTTAAATGCTTGTTAGTAAGTGGAAGAGGCCAGTCTGGAATGTCTCTGTCCTGTGTGGTTCCAACTCTGTGACGTTCTGGAAAAGGCCAAGTTGTAGAGATAGGAAAAGATCAGGGGTGGCCTGGTGCTGGAAGAAGGGTGAGCACAGGATGTCGAGGCCTAAGTGACGCTGTTGTGGTGGACACCTGTCCCTACACCTGTGTCCAGACCCTCAGAATGCACAGTACCCGAGTGACGCCTCGTGTAAGCTGTGCACTTCTAGGGTGTTTCTAGTGTGTCGACGTTGTTTTCTCAGTGAAATAAACGTCCCACTCTGGTGGAGATGTTGATTACAGGCAGGCTGTGCATGCATGAGGACAGGGAGTCTATCTGTGTGTCTTCCACTCAATTTTGTTGTGGATAAAACCGGTCTAAAAGTTAAAGTCTATTAAAAAAAAAAAAAAAAACAACAACTTGGGAGAATAAGTACTAACCCTAATCCTGGAGAAGTTCAAAGACTGGACTGAGACCTAGAGTCAAGAATTTGTGGCTGGTGGCAGTGTGACCAAAGAGAAAGTAGATGGGAAGCCCCAGTGTGGGGAGAGGAAGGGTATGGTAGAAGATGGTCAAAGCTGCTGGTGCTCCCACATCAGCAAAGTGAGCCACAGGTTCAGGGTTGGTGGGGGTGGTGGTGTGCGGGTGCTGGCTCAGGGCATCAGGGGCAGGTGGATAAGAAATGAGTTAAAAATCACTGAAATCTTTGAACCCCTCTGAAGGGGTGGCTTTTGAAGAGGAATGTTGATGAGTTCCTTTCTGGGTGTGCTGACCTTGAGGTTTGGAGGAAGGTGGGGAGGGAGCAGGGGAGAGAGTGTGGATGTCCCTGGGGAACTAGCAGTCTAGAGGGGGTGTGGAACTAGGAGGTGAGTTCCCCCAAGGAAGGAAAGATCGTAGATAGCGTCTCCCCTTCATTGGCTCAGTCATTAAATGTCCGTTGGTGCCAGGTAAGGAACAGGCAATCCTCATTCTTCAGAGCCAGCGAGAAGCAAGGAGCTGTGTCCAGGCTCAGGGAGAGCTTTGCTCATTAAGGGGATCTTAGAGCTGTCTCTGCAGGAATATCTGCGTTCCCCTCCCCTGTCCCCTAGGATGTTTCTGAAGGAGATGCAGAGATAAGAACCTGGAGTAGCATCACGGGAACAAGGAATCACCCCCCCAGTGCAGAGAGCTCCAGTGCTGGAACCCCAGGCATCTGGTCAACCTGTGAGCTGGAGTTTCTTCCTCCGCTAAGCTTAAATCCAGAGCTTACCACTAGCTAGCCCGCATGCCCCAGGGGTGTCATGGAGCTGAGGAGGTGGCAGGCATCCTGCTCAGGAGACAGGAACCGCATGCAGGGCTGACAGGGCTTTTGCTGCACAGCTGTCCTGCCCTAGTACGCAGGCCTGGTGGCTTCTGCAGTCAGATGACCTCACTTCCTGAGGCAGAAGGAGCCAGGAGGCTCTCGGCCCTTCTATTAGTGAGAGGAATGGCAGGCCCAGAGGTCGTGATTTATCCTGAATGTAAATAATCTGCTGTCCCTTGTTCCTTGAGTTTCTTCCTTTCTGAATCCCTGGGCTATGCAGTCAGCCCAGACATGGTGGGCTTCCCTCATGTATTGTGTTCATCCATCGTCGCAGTAGGCAGGATGATAGCCCGGTGATGCCCACACACCGTGGTTCCTGGCACTTGTGTTACTTTATGTAGCCAGAGGGACTTTGCAGATGGGATTACATTAAGGATACCAAGATGGGGAAGAGGTTATCTGCTGGGCCCAATGTAACCACAAAGGGCTTTTGGCAAAGGAGGCAGGAGGGCCAGGGTGAAGTGGTGAGGAGACAGATTCTCCCCTGGAGCCTCCAGAAGGAATGCCGCAGCCTTGCTGATGCTTGATCTCAGGCCCATGTGACCCATTTCAGAGTCCTGACCTCCACTAGCTCACTGTAAGCCATTACATTTGTGACAATTAGATACCGCAGCTGTAGGAAATGAATATAGCAACGTATACCTATTTTCCAGTATATGCCTGAAATCTTGGTACGTAATAGCTGCTCAATGTCATTGATTGGGTGAATAATGAACCCCACGTTTACCCCAACTCAAAGTAGGGTTCTCCCTACTTGGCTTCGTTTGGATATGCAGAAACTCAGGGGAAACTTGGTTCAAGCAAAGAAAACCCCCAGGAGCCCCTCTGTTAATTGCAAAATAATCAGTTCTCCCCAGTCCAGGCTCCACATGTGGCGTCTGCTGGGGAGGGTTTGCACCATGTAGGGCTGGGTTGCTGCCCATCTCTGCCTTGCCCTGCACCTGCACATCGAAGTGGAGGAGGTTGCTTGAGGACCTATAGAGCCAGTAGAATGAGAACTGAGTATATACACTGTGCTTAATGGAATGCTTGAGGCCTTTGAGTTGGCAGAAATTTCCAGTAAGTAAGGTATGGCTCCTGCCCTCCTGGTGTTCTCATGGGCTGCAGGTATTATGTGTAATCACCTACCAACATGCTCTTTGGCGGGCCCCAAGTGCTGTGTGTGGGGGACAGCTGAGCTTTGCTTTGCGCACAACCCATGTGTCCTGAAAGAGAATTTTAAATACGGAGCAGCAGTCATGCTGGCCGTACGGCAACAGCTTCTGAGGCAAGGGAGCCCTTGTGGGCTGAGCAGGGAACCTCTGCCCTGGGTGCTCTGTCCCAGGTGCGAGCCAGGGCTCTCCTGCCTGAGCAGTGCAGCAGTGCTTGTCAACAGGTGGAAGTGTCCTGGACCCTGACCAAGCAGGGAAGCTCAAATGGTTGCATACATCTGACAAGTTGCACAAACTAACCAATTTGATTCTAAACACTTGAAATTAGGCCTCTTGAGGCTTACATCTAAATTTATATAAAACTATATGCAAATGAGCATGGAGCCAAGTGGTGGCGCCCCACTTCCTTACCAAGGAAGGCAGGCCCTGACCCTGCTGCCCTTGCCTTAGGTTGGTTTTGGCTCTGAATGAGTTGTGTTGTGTTGGAGCAGTGTGGGGGCGGGGTGGAGGGCAGTGGAAGGAGGGCTGTTCCAATTAAAGCAGCCACAACAGCAAAATTCTTTTAGCAAATTGGTATGCTCTTCAAAAAGAGCTTTCTGTTCACAGGATGGCCGTATACACTGTCGGCCTGGAAATAAGGGGTAAAGATTTGTCAGAACCCAGCTCCTGAGATCATAATTGAGGTGAAGACTCCTTGGCTCTCTGGTGCACCCCCATGGTTGCCTCCAGGACTCAACATGGCTCCACAGGAGCCCAGCTTACGGTCTGGGCTCCTTGGGCAAAGCAAGGCAGTAGGTGTGGAGCCCATGTGTTCAGTAGAGACAGCAGCTTGATGGGGTCTCCTGGTGCCAGGGCTCAGTTTTCTGTGTGCTTATTCAGATGGTGGTGGGCTGGAGAGAGAGCGAGATATTACACAAGTGTGTACACAGGTAGGTAGGCAGGCATGCACACACGTGCACTCATGCAGGGATACACATGTATGCACATGCACACACAGGCAGGGATGCACAGATGCACATGCATGCACACAGAAGCACTCACGTACACACATAAACACATGCAGGTAAGTAGGCATGCACACAAATGCACACACATAGGCAGGCATGCACATACATGTGGAGACATGAATGCACACATATGCAGGCATGCATGCACACACATGCATACACAGGTAGGCATGCACATGCAGGCACACACAGGCAGGCATGCGCACACAGGTGGGCATGCACATGCATGTACACATGCACACAGGTAGGAATGCACATGCATACACAGGCAGGTTATGTACACACGTACATGTATACACATAGAAGCAGGCACTCACATGTATACATGCACACATGCAGATAGGCAGGCATATACACATATGCACACACATAGGCAGACAGGCATGCACACCCATGGGCATGCACATCCATATGCATGCACACAGTTCAAAACTAATGAACAGTGAGCCCAGTGCTGTCCGAAGCTGCTGCTATGATGTGGTTTATTTGGTTGGAAGTAGTGAGTTTGGAGTGTCAATAGAGTTAGAAAAGCAGGGGAATAAAAAATCCAGTAAGATAGCTTTGCAGGGTATTTTCCTGATTATGTGAATAATTTATGCTCATTGTAAAAATGCAAATAGCTCGTGAATGGTGTGGGGAAACCACCCAGTGGTAGCCCCTGTCAGCGTTCCCGTCACGACTTTCATGAATCTTACTACGGATCCACATGTGCATCATTGTACATAAATGGAATTAAGTCATATATTCTGTGTTTTCTACCATGACTTAAATTGTGTTTTTTTGTTGTCCTGTTGCATAACAATCCGCTCCAGCTACAGTGCCTGCTGTGGTCACTTCCCAAACTTGGGGAACAGCCTGGTGTTTGTCTTTCATAGGTTCCCTCATGCTTGGGTACAAACATGAATACTTTTTTAGGGTGTGTCTTGGTTTTGCTTTTACATTTTTCTGCATTTGGCTTTTCTCACCAGCAGTGGCCAGGGAGCCCGTCCAGGTTAGGCTCACTAGTCACCCAAGGCTGTACCACGCACCCCTGCATGATCAGTCCTCCTACTGATGGGTACTTACTGTGTTTCCAGTGTTTTTTGCCCATTTTTCGATTGGACATCTGCTCTTATGTGGTGCTGCCTTTCTTTAAATGAGCCAGATCCCTAGGAGGGGGGTTGCTGGGTGCAGGGTATGCATACTGGCCTCAGTAAGTATTATTAGGTTGCTTTCTGAAGGCTGTATCCACTCATGTTCTCAACAGCAGCAGGTGGTTCCTTTCTCCCTGCTTCCCTGACCACAGTTAATTTAGCACAATTAGCTTCTCCTTCAATCTGATAGGTATAGAATAACATCTCGCTGTTATCTGCATTTGCATTCTGTGGCCTATCAGTGAGGTTGAGAAAGTTTCATAATGTGATTGACCCATTGGCTCTTCTTGCAAAGCAGCAATATTAGCCTGGAAGTCTGACCTGTAATTTCTGGGTTTGAGAGGAGAGCAGGAAACTGGCCCGTGACCTCCCAGCCTGCAGCCAAAGGCCAGAGGCTTGTACCCAAACAGACCAGCAAGGTGGTTGGGGCAACTTTGGGATTCCTAGACTGGGACTGGATGTGAGGTGGTGGGCAGTAGCCTGGCTCCAATCCCTGGGGGGCTGCCAGCTGGTCTGTGCAGTGTCAGCAGGTCTGATGAGCTTAGCATGGAGGTTGGCATAGGAGTCCCAGGCCATCAGTCCCTTCGTGGGCAGCTGGGCTCCTGCCAGTTGTCTGCTATAGGAGGACAGGGGTGTGGGGGGGATGGACTCCAGGCTGGGGGTGGCAGGAGACAAGGGCTAAGCAGTGTTGCCTGACAGCCACTGGCCCCAGTGAGCAGGTCATGTACGGGGCCAGTAGCTGAGGAGGGATCCCATTGTACAAACTACATCAATGCAGAGGGATCAGGAAAGACAGTGGAGTTCCCCGCAGGGGCATCTCTCAGGACTCCCAGAAACCAAACCCAGGGAAGCAGGGTAGATCCAGCTGACACCAGCTGGCGGGGTTGAGACCACCAGTGGGTGTTGTGTCCCTGACGAGGGCTGCTCCTGACTTCCCAGGCCTACTGGTCAAGGTCTCACTGGGAGATTGTGGGGAGCTGAGTGGGCAGAGGGGGTGGACACGAGGCAGAAGCAGGACTCACCAGATATTTCCTTGCTTGTGATGGTGAAGGCCACCTGGAGTGAGAGAAACACTCTGAACCCGCCCAGCTCAGTGACCAGCCAAGTGCTGGCAGGTGAAACGAATGAATGACCGGGTTACGGGTTACATTTTCCCCCTAAAGCCCTGCTTGGCCAACCACGTTTCAAAGTGGGAGGACCTAGTGATTACGTGGACGGTGCTTTATTAGACCTAGTCTGGGCATTCCATGTTTTTCTTCCTTAAATTAGTGAGTCTGCGTTTCTCAGATCAGTGTTGTACGTGGGGAGCGATTGGATGTCGGGTATTTCTACGTCTTTGTGGATCACTCTCACACGCTTCTCGCACGAGGGCATCTGCGCCACCCGTCTGGGGATGCGCAGCTGCGTGAGCTCCGTGTGAATGCTCGGGGCCGTTGCGTTGTGCTGTCCGTCGGAGTGGCCTCTGGCCAGGCCAGATACCCGTTTTGAACAAAGTGAGCCAGCTGTGTGCTCGCCCCTCTTCCATTTTTAACCTAAGCTCAGAGATTTGGAGCTCCTTTGGGAGAATCCTGATGCCTCCCTCCTTGCTCTGGAGTTTGTTGTTTTTAAATAAAGAGCATATTCTATATGCCGCTGAGACAGCTTTCTTCTTTTCCCTCTTGGTCATAAGTGAGGAGTGGCCTCAACAGACACTTCTTTCAGCCATTATCTGAAACCTTGTTCTAGAATCAGAATCCGGGTACGTGGGTAGACTCTTCAGTTTCCCCGCATCCCTGTCAGTGTTGCTGGGGCCTCCACGTGATGGGAGCTGCTCCTGATGAGCACCAGCGCTCGCCCATGGGACAGGTCTTTGCTGGAGACCCCAGCCCCTCCTTGCGTTGCTCCAGCTGTTCCAGCACCTGGCTGGAGGCACGTGCAAACCTGCGCTGTGCTGTCCTGACTCCCCAGGAGAGGGTCCTGCCATGCCACACTTTTGTGCAGTTTCTCGGCCATTATTAAGGGATGCTACGATAAAGAGTCTTAACTCCTGTTACTATGCAGTATCCTCTCCTGTAGTTAAAATATGTGCAGTGAGCAATTTTAGGTGTCTGGGCTGGGGGACAGTTTGTTTCCTCTGACAAGCTAGCACATCTTTTTCTTTGTGGGCACCGAGAGCTGTGCCACTGGTTTCTCTTTGCACTTTAGTTTCGGGGGAGCAGCAATCGAAGCTTTTGGCTCTTTGGGGCTTCATGTGTGCATGTTTCTCTCTTGCAACTTTTTCATTTTATTCAGGTTTAAATTTTTTTCTGGACCTAATTTTTATTTTCAATTATTTTTCACTTTTTTATATAGTTCTGATAAACCACCTGAAATATATATATATATATTTTTGTAAGGTAGAGTATCCTTATGTACTCCTGCATGTGGGTAAATCCTAGTTAATTGGTGGGTCTGGACAGAGGCTCTGAATCTGAGACGTGCGTCTTGGTGGACAGGCATGTGACAGCCCTCAGGGGACTGCCCTCTAGGACCCCGGATTCCCCTGGACTCCAACTTTGGTGCATAGAAAATTTGTCCTTAGGCACGCATGTACCCACCTGGGAAGATGGTGTGGGGTAGCAGGGTGTCCCCTCCTTTGCAGGGAGAACTGGCTGGATGGTTGTGATGAGCTAGTGAGGTATTTATGAAAGTGTTTTGAGAAGTTTAGAAATCCTTCACATTTATTAATGCACTGATTTATCAGTTGTCACAAACACGAGGCCAGGGATATAAAGATGGGCAAACTCATTCATTGATTCACTCTTTCAGTAGCTACTTATTGAGCACCTACTATATGCCTAGCCCTGATCCAGGTGCAGGGGATGCAGCTGTATAAGAAAAACTTCATTTCTTCCTGCTGCTGAGTCTCCTCTCCTGCTCACACAGCACTTCACTCTGGTCACCTGATGGGTAGAAGTTTTCTCACACTGAGCAGTTCTCACACACGGCTGTGCATCCTACAATTTAGCCCTGTTCTGACACTGTCTACCTGGAGACAGTGCAGACCCACAGGTTAAGGCCTTCATCCCATGACACTGTCCCGCACTTTAGATGCCAACAGCAAGTCGTAGGTCCCCAGGTGACCCACAACTTCTGCCCAACTTGGCCACAAAGGAGGTTCCCTGAGGCCCCTCCTCGAGTTTGACTAATTTGCTAGAACAGCTCACAGAACTCAGGGAAACATGTCTATCGATTTATTACAGGATATGATAAAGGGTACAGATGAACACCCAGATGAAGGATACATGGGTGAGGTATGGGGGGGGGGGGGTCCTGGACATAGGAGCATCTGTCCCTGTGATGTTGGGGTATGTCACCCTCTCAGCATGGGTGTGCTCACCAACCTGGGAGCTCTCTGAACCCCAAGCTACTGGGATTTTATGGAGGCCTCCTCACATAGGGATGACCAGCTCTTAATTCACCTCCACCCTCTCCCCTTTCTGGAGGGTGGGGGGTGGGGTTGAAAATTCTAAGCTAATCATGACTCAGGTTTTCTGGCACCCAGCCCCCACCCAAGAGCCCCCCGCCCCGAATTGCCTCCTATGAATAAGGAATGCTCCTAGCGCCCTTATCACTGGGTAAGGGAGGATTTTAGGAGCTCTGTGCCAGAAACAGGAGCAGGAGGACAGCATCTCTGTTTTCTACCGTCTCATAGCAGCAGTGAACAAAAGCATCTCCTCTCATAGTGCACGGTGTCCTGGAGTCCCCAAGGCACTCATACTCCAGGGGGACTCCACATATGTCCTTCACATTCTACACATACGTGGCCTGGGCTCAGGGTTACTTTTCAGATCAAAGCTATGTTTTTGAATTAGTGTTTATAGATGGAGGCTGCTATGTTAAAGACATTTGTATTCACAGAGATTTGAAATGGTATCTCCATGAAATGGTATCAACAGGTAAGAGTCAGAGACCAAGTATAAACCTGGCTTGGGTCTGTAGTTTCCCAAAGAGGGTTATGTGTTGGGCTCTTATTGTCTAAGGGATGCTGCCGGTGGTCTGACATAACATTTCTTCAAGACACTTATAGTGATGGACAGAGTTCAGTTCTCAGCTGGTCTTGGAAGTGCTGTCTTCTGGTTTTGATTTAGCAGATTGAGGGCAGGGCTTGTGCCTCTTGTGTTTTGACAACTCCTCTAAGGAATCTGAAATGCTTACCATTCCTCTCCCATGCTCAGAAATGCCCATCTAAGCCAGTGGGTTCATTTTGCACATCAGGAAACAGAGGCATAGAGGGCAAAGAGATTATCCAACATCACACAGTCAAGAGCAAAGAAAGCCAGGACCAAACTGAAGTTCTTGACTCTCACATGATGCTCTTTCCATGAGCGCAGGCTCTGTGCCTTCTGTGAACCTACAGGTGGTGAGGGCTGTGAGGTGGTCTGGTGATGTGCACTTGCTGCGAGATCATCCATCCCACCCTGAGCCTTGCTCTGGGAACTCATGGCTTGGTTATCCTTCTGTGGGGCCTTTTCCTGGCAGCCCACAGCTCAGTATTGAGGGCTGCCGCTGCTCCTGTGGCAGTGGTACCGCCCTGTATGTGCTGTGAGGGCAGAGTGTCTGCAGTCCTTTCTCTTCTCTGGTCCTTAGGTTCCTCATCCCTAAATGGAGTAGGCTGGATCACACTTTTTCCAAGTTATTTTAGGGCAGCCTCCTTCCTAAAATGAGCTTGTTGACAGATGCTGAGATTCATGATGATTTCTTACATACTGGGGCCGTAACAACTCTGTGCTGCTTCTCCAGCCAAGCCTCCTGGCCAGGGCCCATCATGGCCCAGAGCCTGCAATAGTCCTAGCTGCTGGGGTTTGGGTGGTTAATTTTACGTCTGTTTCACAGGGCCATGGTGCCCAGATATGTGGTCAACATTATTCTGAATTTCCTATGACAGTGTTTTTGGATGAGATTAACATTTAAGTCAGTGACTTTGAGGGACTTCCAGGAAGATGGTGGGGTAGGAGGATCCTGGGCTCACCTTGCCCCAGGGGGACACGTAGGTAACACCCAGGTAGGTAACACCCAGGTTGGCATAAATGACCCAGAAAATGACCCAAAGACTGTCAGAACAGACTCTCCACAGCTAAACATGAGCAAGAGTCCACATTGAAGAAAGTGCAATGGGCAGAGACACAGATGGGAACTAAACTGGGCCGACACTGTCCTCAGGAGGGAGGGACCTGCAGCTGTAGACACAGAAGAGGAGCAGAACCCAGCCCAGGTGCCTCAGGCACTGGGGACCCATACAGGGAAGAGGAACCCCCATAGTAGTTGGCTTTGAAAACCAGAGGAGCCTAACTTTGCCAGTTCTTACAATCAGTGGGTAGCACCTGGAACTGTAAAAATGAGCACACTTGGCTCTGTGAGAGCTGAGAGGGTGGGAGGATGCTGAGTCCCTGCCCTTAAAGAGACAGAGCAAACAGCCCCATGGAGATACACAGCACAGAAGCAGCAGTTTGAAAAATGCCTGGGGTATGTGGGAGGGAGTTTATTTGCTATTCTGAGGATGTGTGCTGGAGGGGCAGAGGTCTTTTATGAGAATTCTCCAAGCTAGCTGGCAGGAGCCATTTCCCTCTCTGGCCCCCAATCCAGATACAGGACATCTGCAGGAACCAGGTGTCCAGCACCAATTCTCCACCTAGCTGGCTAACAGCTGGCCCTGCCCATGTTCATCTTCAGGACATGACCCTTCTACTTCAACTTGGTCAGTTTTCCCTCCCATGGTGTATTGTTGGTACCTTGTGCCCCACCCCTGCATTCTCCAGAATGCAGAATCCTTCTCCTCTAATACGCTCCTGTAGAACCCATCCAAAACAGTCCTACCACCCTGGCAGTGTGCAGACAGCCCTGACAAGGGCCAGCCCCACTCCAAAGTGAGTCCTGCCCCAGGGAGAGGGGAAGAGGACCACAGGCCAGTCTGACAGCGGCCCCAGGAGTGGAGCCAGGCAGCTGGTCTGACTGCAGGCCCCGTGCACCAATAAAAGCTTCTGAGGGACAATATAGGGAGAGTGCCCTGCAGTTTGGTGCTACTTCATCTCTGGCAAACACCTGGTCTGACTCAGCTCAGGCCCAAGGCGGCCCCGGACTGGCCCATTAACAACACAGGGACCAGACTCTGCCCACAACAGGCAGAGAATCATCACAGACTGGACTGCAGACAAAAAGTAGGACACCCCTGTACCAACACACATAGAAGAACCCCCTGAGGCACCATTTTCTGGTGAAAAGGAGACATTGCACTGTGGGGCACTACAAGACCTCTTCTTCATAAAGCCACTACCTTCACATATGGGAGACAAAGCAGACTTTCCTAACACATAGAAACAGAAATAACAGTAGACAAAATGAGGAGACAGAGGAATTTGTCCCAAATCATAGCAAGGGACTTAAGCAAAATAGAGATTAGTAATATTCCTGATAGAGAATTTAAAGTAAAGGTCATAAAGATACACACTAGACTTAAGAGTGGAAGACAGTGAGACCCCCAAAAAAGAAATAGGAAACATAAAAAAGAACCAATCAGAGATGAAGAACTCAATAATGAAATTAAAAATAAACTGCCTGGAATAAGTAGTAAACAAAAGGAAGTAGAAGAACAGATCAGTAACCCAGAGGACAGGGTAATGAAAAGTAATCAAGTTGAGCAGAGAGAGGGGGAAAACATGCAAAATGAGAATAGACCTAGGGAGCTCAGTGACACCATCAAACATAATAACATTCACATTATAGGGATCCCAGAAGGAGAAGAAAGAGAAAAGGGGACAGAAAACTTATTTGAAGAAATAATAGCTGAAAACTCCCCAAATCTGTGGAAGGAAAGAGAAATCCAGATCCAGAAGGTACAGAGAACCCCCAACAAAACCAACCCAAGGAGGTAAAACCAAGGTACATAGTAATTAAAATGGCAAAATGCAGTGATCAAGAGAGAATTTTAAAAGCAGTAAGAGAAAAGAAAGCAGTTATATATAAGGGAAACCTCATAAGACTCTTAGCTGATTTTTCAGCAGAAACTTTGCAGACCAGAAGGGAGTTGCATGATGTATTCAAAGCGCTGGAAGGAAAGACCTGCAACCAAGAATACTCTATCAAGCAAGGCTGTCATTCAGAACGGAATGAGAGATAAAGAGTTTCCCAAACAAAAGTTAAAGGGATTTCTGACTACTAAACCAGCCCTACAAGAAATATTAAAGAGGACTTTTTGAGTGGATAGGAAATGCCATAAGCAGAAGAACAGAAACTTAAGTCAGCAAAAATGAGTATATCTATAAAAACAGTCAAGTGATTCACAAAATAAAGTGATGTAACATCTGATGCCATATACCTAAAATTGGGGGAGATGGGGTAAAGAATGAGTTCAAACATAAGCAACCATTAACTTAATGTAGACTGCTATATGTATAAGATGTTACATATAAACCTAATGGTAACCACAGATCCAAAATCAGTAATAGATGTGCAAAAAAAGAGAAAGGGATCCAAATATATCACTAAAGAAATCCAGCAAACCACGAAAGAAGAGAGGAAGAAAAGAAAGGAACAGAAGAGAACTACAAAAACAACCCATAAAGCAAGTAGCAAAATGACAATAGGTAATTCCTAACAATAATTACTGTGAATGTAAATGGGCTAAATGATCCAATCAAAAGACACAGGGTAACAGAATGGATACAAAAACCAAGAACCATCTATATGCTGCCCATAAGAGACTCATTTCAGATCTAAAGACACATGCAGATTGAAAATGAAGGGATGCACTTATCATGCAAATGGAAGTGAAAAGAAAGGGTAGCAACATTTATCTTGGACAAAATAGACTTTAAAACAAAGACTGTAACAAGAGACAAAGAAAGACACCATATAATCATAAAGGGAACAATCCAACCAGAAGATATACAATTGTAAATATTTATGCACCCAAAAACAACATAAGCAGCTAATAACAATCATAAAGGAAGTAATCTATAATAATACAATAATAGTAGAGGACTTTACCACTGCCTTTATGGCAATAGATAGATCATCCAAACAGAAAATCAACAAGGAAATAGTGGCTTTGAATGACTCATTGGACCAGATGGATCTAACAGATAAATTCAGAATGTTCCACCCTCAAACAGCAGAATACACATTGTTTCAAGTGCACATGGAACAGTCCCCAGAATAGATCACATATTAGGCCACAAATAGGTCTCAACAGATTAAAAAATACTTAAGTTATGCCATGTATCTTTTCTGACCACAACTCTATGAAACTAGAAATCAACCACAAGAAAGAAAACTGAAAAGAATACAAATACTTGGATGTTAAATAATAGGTTAATAAACAGGCATCAGTCAACCAAGAAATCAAAGAGGAAATTAAAAAATACATGGAGACAAATGAAAACATAATGGTCTAAAATCTTTGGGATGCAACCAAAATGGTAGAGGAGGGAATAAAGACACACCTCAAAGAGCAAGAAAAATCACAAATAAACAACCTAACCTTACAACTAACGGATCTAGAAAATAAGAACAAACAAAACCCAAAACCAGTAGAAGGAAGGAAATAATAAAGATTAGATCAGAAATTTTAAAAATAGAAATTAAAAAAAAAAAAACCCAGATCAATGGTATTAGGAGCTGGTTCTTTGAAAAGGTCAGCAAAATCAACAAACCTTTAGCCAGACTCACTTTCCCCCACTGCCCCCATCAAAAGGACTCAAAATCAGAAATTAAAGAGTAAAAATAGCTGACACCACAGAAATACAAAGGACTATAAGGGAATATTATGAAAAACTCTATGCCAACAAGTTGGACAACCTGGAAGAGATGGATACATTCCTAGAAACATAAAACCTCCCATAACTGAATCAGGAAGAAGTAGAAAGTTTGAACAGCCTGGTTACCAGCAGTGAAATTGAATCAGTAATTAAAAAAAAAAAAAAAAAAACTCCCCAAAAACAAAAGGACCAGGACGAGATGGACTTCACAGGTAAATTCCACCAAACATTTAAAGAAGAGTTAATACCTATTCTACTCAAACTATTAAAAAATAGAAGAGGAAAAAAAACTTCCAAATTCATTCCATGAGGCCAGCATTACCCTGATACCAAAAAGATAGATAAAGACACCACAAAAGAAAAAGAGAATTACAGGCCAATATCCCTGATGAACATAGGTGCAATAGGTGCAAAAATCCTTAACAAAATATTAGCAAACCAAATCCCATAATATGTTAAATCATTCACCACAATCAAGTGAGATTTATTCTTGGGATGCAACAAGCATTGTTCAACATTCACAAATCAATCAACGTGATACATCACATCAACAAGAGAAAGAATAAGAACCATATGATCATTTCAATAGATGCAGAAAAAACATTTGACAAAGTACAACATCCGTTCATGATAAAAATTCTCAACAAAGTAGGTTTAGGGGGAACAAACCTCAACATAATAAAGGCCATCTATGAAAAAATCACAGCAAACATCGTCCTCAATGGGGAAAAACAGAGCTTTTCTCCTAAGATCAGGAATAGGACAGGGGTGTCCACTGTCACCACTTTTATTTAACTTAGTACTAGAAGTCCTAACCATAGTAATCAGACAAGACAGAGGAATAAAAGGCATCCAAATTGGTAAGGAAGAGGTGACATTTTCATTATTTGCAGATAAGATATTATATGTAGAAAAGCCTGAAGACTCTACCAAAAAACTGCTAGAACTGATAAGTGAATTGAGTAATAAAGTCACAGGATATGAAATTGATATACAGAAATCTGTTACATTTCTATACTAGTAATGAAGCAGCAGAAAGAGAAATGAAGATAATCCCATTTACAGTTGCACAAAAAATAATAAAATACTTAGGAATAAACCTAACCAAAGAGGTGAAAGATCTGTACTCTGAAAACTATGAAACATTGATGAAAGATATTGAATATGACACAATTGGAAAGACATTCCATGCTCATGGATTGGAAAAACAAATATTGTTCAAATATCTATACTACCCAAAGGAATCTACATATTTAATGCAGTCTCTATCAAAATACCAATAACATTTTTCACAGAGATAGAGCAAACAATTCTAAAATTTGTTTGGAACCACAAAAATCCTGAAGAGTGAAAGCAATCTTGAAAAATAAAAACAAAGCTGGAGGTATCACAAGTACAGAATTCAAGTTATACTACAAAGCTGTAGTGATCAAGACAGTATGGTACTGGCACAAAAATGGACACATAGATCAATGGAACAGAATAGAGAACCCAGAAATAAACTGATGATGATATGATCAATTCACCTCTGACAAAGGATTCCATGAGTGAAAAGACAGTCTCTTTAACAAATGGTGTTGGGAAAGTTGGATAGCAACATGCAAAAGAATAAAACTGGACCAGTTTCTCATACTATCTAAAAAAAAAAATAAACTCATGTTGGATTAAGGACAAATGTGAGACCTGAAACCATAAAAATCCTAGAGGAGAACACAGGCAGTAATCTCTCTGACATTCACTGTATCAGCATTTTTCTAGATATCTCTCCTGAGGCAAGGGAAACAAAAGCAAAAATAAACAAGCAGGACTACATCAAAATAAAAAGCTTCTGCACAGCAAAGTAAACAACCAATAAAACAAAGTCAGACTACTGAATGGGAGAAGATGTTTGCAAATGACATATTAGATAAAGGGTTAGTATTCAAAATATATAAAGAACTTAACACCCCCAAAACCCAAATAATCCAATTAAAAAATAGGCAGAAGGCATGAACAGACATTTCTCCAAAGAAAACATCCAGATGGCCAACAGACACACGGAAAGATACTCAACATCACTCATCATCAGGGAAATACCAATCAAAACCTTATATTAAATGTTGGCAAACGGAATATAAATACATTTTTAAAAGGTCAAAACCACAGTGAGATAGCATTGCACCTGTCAGAATGGCTAAAGTCAACAACACAAGAAAAGCACATTGGCAAGGATGTGGACAAAGGGGAACCCTCCTGCTCTGTTGGTGGGAATACAAACTGGTGCAGCTACTGTGGAAAACAGTATGGAGATTCCTCAAAAAATTAAAAATAGAGTTACCATCTGATAAGTAATTCTGTCAATGGGTTATTTACACAAACAATATGAAAACACTAACTCGAAAACATACATGCACCCCCATGTTTATAGCAGCATTATCTACAATAGCCAAGATATGGAAGCAGCCTAAATGTCCATTGACTGACGAATGGATAAAGAAGAAGTGGTATATAGACAATGGAATATTATTTGGCCATAAAAAAGAATGAAGTTTTGCCATTTGCAACGACATGGATGGAGTTGGAGAGTATAATGCTAAGTGAAATAGGCAGAGAAAGCCAAACACCATATGATTTCACTTGTATGTGGAATTTAAGAAACAAAAAAGAAACAGAGACAAACCAAGAAACAGACTCTTAACTCTAGAGAACTAATGGTCACCAGAGGAGAGGTGGGTGGGGGGATGGGGGAAACAGGTAAAGATGATTCAGAGTACACTTGTTGTGATGAGCACTGAGTAATGTAGAGAATTGTTGAATCACTCTATTGTACACCTGAAACTAACATAACACTGTATATTAACCATCCTGGATTTCAAAAAATAACAGAAAAACAAAATAAACATAAATCAGTGACTTTGAGTAAAAGCAGATTTCCCTCCATAATGTGGGTGGGCCTCATCTAATTAGGTGAAGGCCTGAATAGAACAAAAGACTGACCTCCCCTGAGCAAGAGGGAATTCTGCAGCCCGTGGCTTTCAGACTGGACCTGCAGCATCAGCTTTCCTGTATCTCCAGGGTGCCGGCCCCCTGCAGATCTTGGACTCGCCAGCCTTCATGACTGCATGAACACATTCTCATGAGACTGCTCACCTGTGTGGAGGTGAAATAGGCATGAGGTTAGGGCAAGACTCAGAACCACTGTGCCGGTCTGAAATATTTTTCTTTTCTAAGCTCTTGGCCAGGTAGGGTTAAGCAGTGTCTTTGATGGGGAGTCCTCAGCAGGCAGGGCTGTGGGTGCTAAGCCCACTCTGTGTCATGCCCCACGCAGCACTCCATAATGATGGGTGCTCTAATAAACAGTTCTCACTCCCGCTTAGGAAGAGCAGTGAGCCTGTGTGGCCCAATGCAAAAGCACAAGCAGGAGAAATGGAGAAATTGATGCAGGTTTCAGCCCTACTTCCTTGGGTGGCCTCAGGCATTCCTAACCACCCATAGTTCTCGATTCTTCCTTGGAAAGTGCCTTGGAATGGCACTCCTACTTGGGATGTTACATAAAATACAGGGAAATACTGAGGGAAGTTTAAAGCGCCTGTGACTTCTGGGCATTGTGCTTTCTAGGAAAGGGGGTGGGCAGTGGGGGAGTGTCAGAGACTCTGCCTCTTGTCGCATGCCTCATGGTGATGGGAGCTGAGCCAGGACCGAGGAAGCGGCTGGTATCCACGAGTCCACGTAGAGCCCCTGCTTCTTTCTTCCTCAGGGCTGGGAAGTGGCACAGCAAACCCTCACCTGGAGCCTCTTAGGATTGGTGAACCGGATGCCAGGACTCACAGGGCACCAGGACTAGACGTTAAGCCACGCGTGTGTCCCAGGCAGTAGTTTCCATCCATCGTCCCTCTCTCGGCCCATGGAGCTCCTGATCCTCAGAGGGAGCACCAAGGTTTAGGCTGTGGTTTTAGAAATTGCTGTGGTTGGGACAAGACATGGCGAGGACATAACCAGACTTCTGGGGCGCCTGGGATGCTACGTCGGTTAAGCGTCCAACTCTTGATCTCAGCTCAGGTCTGATCTCAGGGTTGTGAGCTCAAGCCACACACTGGGCTCCAGCGTGGGACCTACTTAAACAAAAACAAACGACTGAATTACAAGTGCATTG
Source organism: Canis lupus dingo (assembly GCF_003254725.2). Taxonomy (NCBI): domain Eukaryota; kingdom Metazoa; phylum Chordata; class Mammalia; order Carnivora; family Canidae; genus Canis; species Canis lupus. Next base: position 39,489,669 of record NC_064249.1, on the reverse strand, counting down.
TGAGTGACTTTGAGAAAAACCCAAAAAGGCCTTGGGGCACTTCTAGGAAGGCTTGGGGTATAAAAGCCTGCTCCCTGGGGACATGTTTATTTTGGGTCAGCACTGCTTCTTTCACACTAGCGTTCACTGGCGCCACCAAAACCATTTCTTCCCAAAGATGTCACAACCATGCTCTCAGATGTTTTGTAAATGGAGTGCATTGGTTTCCTAGGGCTGCCTTCACAGGTTCCCGTGACCAGATGGCTGTTGATTCCCACCCAGCTCTGGAGGCTGGAAGTCTGGAGTCAAGGTGACAGCGGGGCACCGCTGTCTCGGGAAGCTCCAGGGAAGAGCGCTCCTTGCATCCTCCTGGCTGCTGGTGGCCCAGCTATCTGTGGTGCTCCTGGGTTTGTAGTTGTAACACCACGTCCTCGGTCCACATCTCTTAGAGGGACACTGTCCCTGGATTTAGGGTCTGTAATCTCGTATAGCCTCATTCTAACTGCTTATATCTGCAGAGACCCTACTTCCAAATAAGGTCAGGTCTGAGGACCCAGGAGGACAGGACTTTGGGGGGACGTCATTCAGCCCACAGCATGGAGAAATTAAGAGTGGAGCTTGGCACAGGTGGCCTTATTATCTTTAGGGGTCTGAGCACAGGCCTGAGGGAGGGAGTTGTCCCCCTGCCAGACAGGTTGGGAGGTAGAAGTTCTGGGGGCTTGGGCTGCATGCCTTCTTCCATTAGAAAACTGTGGAGCACTTTTCCCAACATCCAGTTCTCTCTGGGGTGGGGAAGCCACATTCATCTCTGGCTTCCCAAGTTTGATAAGCCAGGATGCGTGATCATTTCTCTTACTGCCTCTGAGTCCTGACTTTTCATTGGGTGAGTTAGCAGTTCTCCGGAAAGGCCTGAAAATCAGCCCACCAGCATCTCCCTCGTGTGCACGGTTGGCACTGGGTTCACAAGCACTGACCTATCACCGATGGCCGCTTGGTCATGTCCAATCTTTGTCAGATTGAGAAGCCACAAGCATAGACATGCTCATTTCTGCAAGCCACCCAGAGGCCACAGCAACCGGGAATAGGGGCTGCTCAAAGTCTTGGTATAGGGGCCTACCTCGAGGAGTGTGGCTGCAGGAGGCCAGTCCCTGGTCCTGACCTGGTCTCCCACTGCTGTCTCTCCATCCTTGGGCTGTGGCTGCTGGGACCCTTCTGTATCTCCCCCTGCAGATCTGGATTCCCCTCTTGGGGCCTCTCCAGCCTAACTTCCTTCTGGAACTTTCCATGTCTGGCTCCTGGTCATTCAGGTCTCTGAGATGATGCAGCTAAGTCCTCCCTGACACCACCTCAATTCTATTTCCTCCTGTCACCCCTGCCCCCCACCCCGTGATAGGCTCTGTGATGACAGGGCTGCATCTTCTTGCTCAGTGCTGCGTTCCGAGGCTTGGGACGGGACCAGGCATCTTCAGTAAGTCAGCACTTTCTTCTCACCCCGTCGACCATGGAGAAACAAGGCAGTGTGTTGGATGGAGCATAGTGGATCCTGGATTCCAGGACAGGCGCGGGTGGGGACTGTTGCTCACTCACCCTGCCTGACGCAAGGGGGCATCTATATCCAGTGCCCAGGGGTGAACAGATTGAAGACGGCAGCAAGATAACATGGAGAGAATGTTCCAGAGCAATGAGGCTTCTGCCAATGCTCAGTTCTCAGTGGGGCGGCCCTGGGGACTCATTAGCTATTGCAGGCTGAGATTTCAACCATTTCTTAGTCTTCCAGGAAGGTTTTGCTGCAGCACAGACAGTTATTTTTAGCAAAATAACTGTTTTAGACAAGCACAGTAATTTTTAATCTCATGATTATCAACGCCGTGGGCCTGAAGAAGGAAGACTCCATGAGATAACTTCTGGAGTATTTCTACAATTCCCTGCCTCTTAGGTGGGTCCACGCTGCTCCTGACACTTGGGGCTGATGTTGCTGTGGGGAGGGGGTGCCTCTAGCCCCATGAGACCCTCATGGGGGCTTCACTGGCCAGTGAGTAGTTGCTCTATGACCCTGTAGAGGTGGAGGCTGGGGGAGCAGCTGGAGAGTTGGGGCAGGACATCTGTGCTGTTAGCCTAAGCCTAGTGGGGGCACGGACAGGTCACACCACGTACTCTCTCTGCTTCCTTCCTGACTTCTTTTTACACTCCCCGGCCTGGCTCTGCCTCTCCTGAGCCGCCAGCTTGGCATCTGACCTCCTTTCTCCCTCTTTGGTGGCGTCTCCTGCAAACCCCTGATTTCCACCCAGAGCCTCGCTTCTGCCCTGTGGAGCCCAGCCCCAGCCTAGAGAGGTCCCGGGCAGCCTGGGTCTTCAGAGTCCCTGGCACGTGCATGGCTGGTGGGAGAACTGCTCCTCTTGCTTTGTCATTGTTCATCTGTGGCTACCCTTTCTAGCCTTTGTGCTCCTGCGAACCTCCGTCTCAGGAGTTTGGTGAGAAAACAAGAAGGGGGGATGAACAGTGAGGGTCGCGCCCTGAGTTCAGATCCAGCCTGTACACGTGACAGTTTTGATGAAAGGGGCCAGTTCCTGCAAGCTATCAGAGCTTGTGCATGATAACCCAAAGAGTCCTACATCTGTTAAAGAAATCAAAGTTGTAGTTTAAACCTTCCCATAAAGAAAACACTGTTTAGAAAAAATATATAGAAAAATCTGTTATATAGAAATCTGTATATAGAAAAATCTATGTAGGGATCCCTGGGTGGTGCAGCGGTTTGGCGCCTGCCTTTGGCCCAGGGCGCTATCCTGGAGACCCGGGATCGAATCCCACGTCGGGCTCCCGGTGCATGGAGCCTGCTTCTCCCTCTGCCTATGTCTCTGCCTCTCTCTCTCTCTCTCTCTCTCCCTCTGTGTGACTATCATAAATAAATAAATAAATAAAAAGAAAAATCTGTGTAGCCTTAGGAGTACGTGGATCCAACACCAGAAGTTTGATCAATAAAAGAAAAAGAGGTAAATTGGATAAACTGAGAATTGTTAAGAGGACATTTGCTCTGAGAAGCATGCTGTCAAGAATGGAAAGACAAGCCACAGAGCAGAAGAAAATACTGGCAAATCACATATCTGACAAAGGACTTATGTCCAGAATATATAAAGAGCTCTCAAAAAATCAATAGGAAAACAAATGGCTTAAAAAAAAAAGATGTGCAAATGATCTTAACACACGCTTCACCAAAGGAGGAATACAGATGGCGTTAAGCCCATGTGAAGATGCTCAACATTTTCAATTAGTCATTGGAGAAATGCAAATTAAAACTATCCTGAGATACCTTTATGTACCTATGGAAATGGCTAAAATAGAAGAAATCCAAGCTGACACACTGTTGGCAAGGATGCTGAGCTTCTCACTTATTGCTGGGGTGGGGAACGCAAAAATGGTACAGCGTCTTTAAAGAGCAGTTTCTCAGTTTCGTATGAAGTGAAACATACGCCCACCACATGAACCAGTGATCAATCCTGCTCCAATTTACCCGAGAGAATTGAAAACTTATGTTTAGGAGAACACGGGGTATGCAAATGTTTATAGCAGCTTTGTTCATGATTTTTGGAGACCAGAAACAAGCCACATGCTCTTCGGCAGGTGAAGGAATAAAGAAGCGGGTCCATCCGTGCCATGGAATAGGACTCAGCTTGTCTACAGGTAGACAGGCCATGCTGCTGCTGAATCTTATCGTATTGTGTTAAGTGGAAGAAGCCAGGCCGACAAGCTGACGCATGGCACGATCCATTAGGGTGGCTTTCTGGAAAAGGCAAAACGATAGGGACAGAGAAGGGACTCGTGGTTACTGAGTGGGGTGGGGGTGACTCCAAAGAGGCAACAGGGGCAAGTTTTGGGGGGTGATAGAGTTATTCTCTGCCTTGATTGTGTTTACATGATTTATGCATTTGTCAAGAGACATAGAACCTTTAACCAGAAAGAGTGCATTTTATTGTATATGAATTTAAAAATAAATGTAAAAACATGAAGAGGCTTTGAAGTGTGCTTATCCTCAGAGCAGGAGTTAAAGCTCACTTAGCACTGTTGTGTGAGGGCCCCCATGGTGGAATGGAGGCCCCGAGGCTTGTGGAAGCTGAACTCAGCTGGCCGTCCGTGGTCATGATCCTATCACCGCTATCGCCTGTCACACTCACAGTCCGTCCCTGGTGCTAATGGCCTGGCTGCAGGCAGAAGACTGCAGCACCCACACAGCCGTCCCAGTGCACTGCCTGTGTCTCCTGTGCTGGACACTGGGCAGGAGGCAGGGGCTGGGAGACCATGAATTAGGCTAAGAAGAGGGTGACCTAACCCTCATCTCTTCTGGAAGCTTTCTTTCTTTGTTTTTTTTTTTTTGTTTATTTAAGATTTTATTTATTTAAAGAGCAGGAGGAGGAGCAGAGGGAGAGAGAGAATCCCAGGCAGATTCTGCACTGAGCTTGGAGCCCAACGCTCGATCCCAGGACCCAGAGATCATGACCTGAGCTGAAATCAAGAGCCAGTGGCTTACCCGACTGCTCCCCACAGGCACCCCAGGGCTTCCTTTCATTCCATAGACACAATTGCTCATTCTGGATATCCTTGGGATCCTACCTCATCCCCTCCACGTGTTGTGGGAGGCAGAGCAACGTGATGCTAACTGCATAGGTTGTAGTGTCAGGGAGGCCTTGGTTTGGAGCCGGTGCCAGAGCAGCAATCTTGGGCAAGGACTTGAACTACTTTCGGGTTCAGTTTCTCAACCTGTAAGATGGGGACGATAATAGTACTGACGTCACGGGGTGGCCGAGGATTACGGAATCCAAAGTGTGTTCCTGAAGCCCAGTACCCAGTGTGGTGAGCATGTAATAAACCCACACGGTGCTCACTACACGTGCGTCAGGTGAAGTGGTGTGTGCAGGAGTGAGTGGTCCCGGGGGTGGGGATGCCGAAGCCCCTGTCCTCATTGTGCACATGGCCGGCCCCATACATTCTGTCTCCTGGAGCTCACAGGCTGAAGCTGCACTCAGGGCTCACGGTCTCCTTGCACCTTCCTCCAGGCCAGGCCCTGAGACGGGTGGTGGTTGCCTGGCTCTCGGATGCACTCAGCAGCTCTTGGTCCCCAGGGAAGCTCCCCCTGCTTCACACACCATCAGCCCAGACTGACCTCCCAGCCCTTGCACAGGGGCCTGGCTTGGGTCAGGACAGGATAGAACCTGGAGTGTCAAGGCCGTAGCTCAGGGGATGACTTCCTTCCTCCTGGGCTCCCTGGCTCACCAATGCTTGTGGGTTCAAAAGCTATCCAGGGACCGACTTTCAGTTCCTGAACTACATATAGTGAATTGTCTTATAATTGGCTAACGACAGGCTGGAGGTTAGCCAATGCCAGCCTCGTGGGAGCAAGCAAGGGTGCACTTTGGGCTCTGCCCTGGGTTCTGCTCCATTTGCACCTGTGTTAGGGTGAACGTGGATGTGTCCATTGAGGACATTGGGACTTGTGGTTGGGAGATAGGTCATATCTCAGCACACTGGACTGATGGACCAAACCATCAGGAATTAAAATGGATAAAGGTCAGTTCTTGCTCTCAGGCCTTCACATCCAACAATGTGCATGTGGAGTTTAATGAGCACATGAGAAAACCTGGGGCTTTTAGGCAATGCAAGGTCAGTACGAAGCAGGGAGTGTGATGCGGAAACAAAAAAGCTAATGCTATCAGGTTGCATTAACAGAGACATAGGTTACAGAACAGAGGAGGCGATACTTTGATTCTCTGTGCTAGGCTGACCTCATTGTGAATATGGTGTTTACTTTTGACAGTCACATTTTAGTGTGGATGTTTACAACCTGTAAGGTCGGGAGAGGGCAATCAGAATGATGAGGCAACTCAGTGCCAGTTTATATAAAGGTTGGAGAGAGGTGGCTTAAGGAACAAAGATCTGCCGGGGTTAGGGTAGCCAGCAGTACTTAAGGGGATCCTTGTGGAAGAGTGATTATGACCTATTCTCTGTGCCTCCAAAGCAGTGCTATGTAAGGAATTTCGGGTGATGATGGAAATAGTTTATGTCTGTGCCATTTAATAGGTACCAGACAGATGTGGTTTTTGAGCAAATAAAATGTGGGAACTGAATTTTTAATTTAACTAATTAAAATGAAAATTTAAATGGCTTAATGTGGCTACGTTATTGGACAGTGAAGCTTTAGAGGGAAAATAAGAGAGTAGATGAGGGGCTGGTGAATTTTTTTCTGTAAAGGGCAAGACAGTAACTGTTTTGGGTTTTGTTGGGCGTATGGTGTCTGTGGCAACAGCTGGACTCTGCCGTTGTAGTGTGAAAGCATGCACCGCAGAGGAAAGAATGAATGTGTCTGTGTTCTAATAAAACTTTACTTATGGAAACTGAAATCTGAGTACAATTTTTACATGTCACAAAATAGTCTTCTTTTGATTTTTTCAACCACTTTCAAAGCATAAAAACCATTCATCGCTCACAGGTTGTAAAAAAAATGGGTGGCAGGCAGGATGTGGCCTGTGGAGTTGCTGACTCTGGCCTAGAACGTGGGTGGGAGCCCCAGGGAGTCCTGTGTAAGTACAAGCAGGGAAGATGGTATTGATTAGAGGCGGCTGGGAACAGCCCGGGTGCCGTGGCTAGGAGGCCAGTTCCTGTCCTGAGTTCAAGTACAGGCCGCGGAGTTAACGAGCTGGCAGGGAATGAGGCAGATGTGTCTAGTTAATGCAGCTTATACTAGAATTTCTCCGGATTCTGTAGGAGTTTTGAAATCAGGATGGTGTGTGACTGCTTTACAATTATACCTGCTTTGTGCAGGGAAGTAAGCTGTTCCCCCACATGGTACTTCCTCGGATCCCGTGTTGCTGGGATGGAAGCAGCTGGGGTGGCCGCCCCCATCGCTGCTACCTCGGGGTGTGCCTCCCCGGGGAAGCTGGTTACGGCCATCCGTGTGCAGCCCAGGGGAGAGGTGGCTGGGAGCGCCGGCCTCCACGGCGTAAGGGAGGACCCTCCCCGCCCGAATACCACTGTTCTGCCATCGGGTCCCCTTCTAGACAAGGTGGCCAGGCTCGGAAAGCTTCACCACCAGCTAGTCCTTTCCTTGGGTGTGCCTGGAGAAGGCTGCCTTCTGCATCCTCCCCCCAGACGGGGGGTACCGGTGCTCTCTGGCGGGCTGTGGGCCCATCTGTGAAGATGTGACTGCTTGGGAGCTGGTTGTGCAGCCCGTGGACCGCTGGCGCTCAGGGCCTCTCCGTGACCATCAATTCGGCTTTCTTGCTTTTCTCTCCTCCCTCTGTCCGTCTGATGTCCAATCAGCATCTCTGCCAAAATAAACAAAAACAGAAAACAGAGAGCTTCTTCCTGTAAGGAGAGAGGAGGGAAGCCCTGGCTCAAGGTTTGAATTTTTGTGTCTATATCCACACCTCAGCCTGCTGTCACCGTAGTAGACTTTTCTCCATGTCTTTGTAAATAAAGCACAGGAAGCTTATGAAGCTTTGAGGGGCCTTAAAAACAATTGAGAGAAATACCTTCGGCATACAGCATTATGTAAGTCTCCGTGTAGAGTGTATCAATGCAACACGGAGCTGCAGTATCGTTCCCATGGGAGCATTCGCCGCCCTCCGTCCCGGCCCACGGCTAGCCTTGCTTCCACTGTCAGGAGCAGGTGAGAGCTTGTCTCAGCCAGTTTCGTGTCGAGAGGACAGCTTCCTCGTCTGTACGCGTGGGGCTGTGTATCAGGTCTGCAGGCCTGACCTGTCCGCTCGGGGCGAGCATGTACCCTTACACCATCTCTTGCCCGTTGCCTATTTTGGGGAGTTTTAGGCATACACCGAAGACAGGGGAGTACAGTCAGCCCCAAGTGTCCATCACCGGCTCTGACAAAAGCCAGCTCCTGGCCGGTCTTGAATCATTCATACCTTCTCCCTGCCTCCTGTACTTTGAAGCAAATCCACGGGAAGCTTCTGACACGGCACATCAACTCACTCTTGCACTAACATCTCTGCTCTGCACATTCCGTTTCAGATCATTGCCTTCGATGAGTTAAGGACGGATTTTAAGAGCCCCATAGACCAGTGTAACCCTGTTCACGCGGTGAGTAGTGGGTGCTGGCGGTGGGCGGGGTGGCATCAGGGCAGGCTGCCAGGGCCTGGGGAGGAAGGACGTTCAAGTGGGGGGTGGATAGAGTGCCTCCCCTCCTGGCTCAGGTCAAGGGCACCTCTCACACCTGAAGTCTGCCCAGGTCCCAACATATCTTGCAAGTCAGAATGACAATCCCAAGAACCCAGGTGGAAAAGGTCTACTGTGCGGGGCTGTAGTCTTCAAGGCCCCGTGCTGGTGGTTTTTGGTTATTCATCCCTGAATAAGGAGAGAGGCTCCATGCTGGCCAACATGCTGGCATGATGAGGTGGTTCACGCTCTGTGCTTGCCCAGGTCTCCCAGAGGCAGACATGCAAAGTGGGTGGACGTATAGAGCCCCTGGCCACCCATCCACCACCCAGGGGGTCACTCATCTTCAGAGGCTCCGTCTGTGGGCCTGAGGTCAGCTCGCCGCCCACTGGGGAATCTGATGCGGTCTGGTCATCTGATCCAGGCTCAGCACGTGCTGTTCTACATCTTTCCGTTCTGTCTTGCTGGTCAGTCATGCATGCTGCCACTGCCATGTGCTCTGGAGTGGATATGGAAAGCGGGCTTGGTGCAGAGAGCAGAGGAGGACCCTACTTCCAATGAATGGTGTGGGTGCTGGCCATCTGCTTCTCTGGTCAGTGCAGCCGACTTCCCAGAGCCAAGGACCAACCACGCACGTGGACAGAGCCTCATCCACACTCACTGTGGACCAGCCCTGCTGGGCTCAAGGGATGGGACACACACCGTTCAGGTGTGTTTCTCAGCCTAAACTCTGGGGGTCTGTGCACCCCTGAAGTTCTTTCCAAGCCCCAGTTTCCAGCGTAAAGCCAGGTATTTGTTTGGATATCTCTGTGGATATTTTCTCTTAGAGGTTGTAGACTGAACGGCAGGATTTACTGTGTGAATCCATCTGAACCTGGAAGGCTCATGGTGTCACTCTTCAGTGACAGGGACCAGAGACACCTGTCCTCCTTGAAGGAAGATATGCTCCCTGGAGGTACCAGAAGACCAGGGGACCAGGCCTCAGGGTCACCTCTGTAAGGGACATGGTTTTTACCGGAGTTGTAAGTTTTTGTGAGTTTTTACTGCACGCGAGGAACCGTGTATATGTGTAACCTATAATTCTCACAAGTCAGCCAGGATGGCATCATTGCCGCACACACAGACTGGTAGGCGAGAGCCCGCAGTGCATGGCGGGAGGTTAGCACGCCTGTCTGCCTGTCTCGGGAGCCCGGGCTCCTACCATGTACTCCAGGTGGTCTCTTTTCCGAGAGCTGATTTTCTAATTCTTTTGGCATCAGATTCTTTGGTTCTATGAAACAGAATGAAACCCTTTCAAAGTCAACAGTGTGGAGCAGAATTTTGTCGCAAGATGCAAGAATCCCTAAGATGCACTTGAAAATTTCTGAGGTTTTGTGAAACTTGCTTGCATTGAAATGCATTTTGTTTGCATCTGCCGATCTCACCACCTACCTGTGATAACTTAGCTCCGTCAGACCTGAAAGGGCTATCTCCTGGTTTCGTTTCTCTCTGGATGTTTCGTGTTTGGCACTGGCATCACCGCCTGGTCCACAGAGCTGCTCTAGTCCTGCTGTTCCTCCTCCTAGCTCACTGGAAACCCCCAGAGCTTCTTGAATCACCCCTGGGTGCGTGCTGCTGCAGAAACGTGTCCTCCACTCCGTCCTGTCCTGCCAATTCCACCCAGGTGACTGGCGAAAACTTGAGACTGCCTAATGGAGCCACTTCCATCTGGCTACGTCAAGTTCTTAGTCCAGATGGAGCAAAGAAGATAGGATAGGCCATGTGCCATGGCAGCACCAGTATGGAGCCTGCACACAGTTGGTGCTCAACTATTGTTGATGAGAGGGAGAAAGCATACTGCAGAATGAGGTGTAGGGTGGAACTGGGTCTCAGCTCTTCACTCTTGTCACTAAAGCCATGCTTTAGATGCTTTTAGATGATTTAATTAAGGAGCCTGGGCCCTGGCAGCCAGATATTTCTTGGATAGACTGAAGCCCCTCCGGAAAGGACTCTTGTCTGAGATTAAAAAAAAAAATCCATTAAACCCCCCATGGAAGAGTATTAAACATATTTTCTTGGTTCTTACGATTTATTCTCTGGCAGGAAGTTAAGTGCTTCGGATGCCTCATTAACTCCCATTCGAGCTCTCTCAGCCTCTGTAGAGCCCTGGAGCAGGGTCTCTGCCTCGGGTGGCTCGGAGAAGCCACCGCACCCATTGGTGACACCAGCCCTGGTGGACTTAGCTTACAAACAGTTGCTCTAGGAGTGGGCTGAGGCTCACTGATTCTCAGGATCGAATGTCCCCTAGAGCTCTATGTCTTGTGGGGCCCTCGGGGTAGACCTCCTTCCAGGGGGTGGACAGGGCAGGAGGGTTCTTGTTTTCCTCTCAGCTTCTCATTTCCCTTCCTTTTACCAGAGGGGCCCTCGGTATCACCAAAGGAGGAGCCACCAGAGGCCCAGCTTGCAGGGAAGGAGCTGGTGTGGCCCTGTACCAGCCTCTCTATGTCTGGCACCTCACCCCTTGCCCCTTATTCCTCATGTAGGCAGCCTTGGTGCCCAGCTGTGTGCGGGGTGTGTGTGTGCACATGCACGTGTGAGCACGCACACATGTGTGTTCTGGAGGACATGGTCTGTCTCCCTAGCCACATGGACACTAATTTGTCCTGAGGTGGGCTCTTTCTTCTGGGCTTGAAAGACACACAGCAGTCACTGTATGATTTGATTAGAGAAACTGAAGTGGCGGAGCCACCTGTCTCCCCCAGAGCAAGTTCATTAGCATCACATCCGCGGTCACCAGATTCATAGTGGCTGCCTCCTAATGAAGCACCAGCAGACGCCGCAGCTGCACTCAGAGGGGCTTTGGAAAACAAGAAGCTCACCACACGAAAGGGAAGGCCGCGCACAGTCTGTGATGTGACCATCATCACCCCGCCACCCTGCCGCTGGCCATGGGCACCCGTCCCAGTCGTGGGCCAGGCTCCGGGAACGGACTTTGATGTCTCGAAAAGTCTTAGCCTGGGAGCGCTGCTGGTGTCTAATTTAGTGGGATGACTGCTTCCTCTAAATGCACTCACTTTAGAAAAATAAAATCAACGGGCAGAGAACTTCATAGCTTAGACACCAATCAGGGCACATGTGCTCTGGAGCCCGGGTGGAAGTCCTCCCGGGAGGACTCTAGGCTCCAGAGGTCCCTAGTGCTCAACTGTCTTACAGTGGGAAGTTTGTACCTTTGAGCCCCGGTGTCCAGTTCCCTCTGCTCTGCTGCCTGTCTCTCTGGTAACCACACACAGGATCTCCTTTTCTAGGAGTTTGTTTTGTTGTTTTGCGTGATCTCACATATAAGTGACATCGCATGGTATTTGTCTTTCTCTGTCTGGCTTATATCACTGAGCACAGAACCATCATGGACACCATCCATGTTGTCGCAGATGGTAGGATTTGCTTCTTTTTTTATGGCTGAGTAATGTTCCAGTGTGTGTGTGTGTGTGTCATGACTGTATAATAGTATATCATATGGATATAGTGTATGTATATGCACATGTGTGTATATACATATTTTCTGTATATACATATTTTCTTTTTCCACTTACACCCACGACACTCAGGTTGCTTCTGTGTCATGACTGTGATAAATAATGCTTCAGTGAACACAGAGGTACAGATAACGTTTTCTAGGCAGTGATTTCATTCCCTTCAAATAGGTACCCAAAGTAGAATTGCTGTGGCTATTACAGTAGTTTTATTTTTAACTTTTTGAGGAGCCTCCCTAATGTTTTCGTAGTGGCTGCACTAATTTAAATTCCCACCAACAGTGCACAAGAAAAAGGATGAGAGTCCTTTTTCTCCTCGTCCGCACCAGCACCTGCTGTCTCTTATCTTTTTAGTAACAGCCGTTCTGACAGCTGTGAGGTGCTATCTCAATGTGGTTTTGATTTGCATTTCCCTGATGAAGAGTGATGAGCACCTTTTCATGTTCCCCCGGCTATCTCTGTGTCTTCTGCAGAAAAAATATCTATTCACAGCCTCTGCCCATTGTATTTGGATTATTTGGGTTTTTTTGCTGTTGAGTTCCATGAGCAAAAACTCTCATTAGGAGCCGCCGGGTGGGAGCATGCAGGTCCCTGGTGGGTTCTGACTCCTCTCCTGGGGGCTGGATCACGGGGGGGGGGGGGGGGGGGGGGGCGGCTTCTCGTGTTCTTTCAGCAGAGCATCTAACCCCCCTCTTTCTTTCTTGTGTGTCCCAATAGAGGGAGCGGCTGAGGAACATTGAGCGCATCTGCTTCCTCCTGAGAAAGGTCAGTGCGGCCCCATGCTCGAGAGTGGACGGTCACATGGCCATGGTTGGTCGTGCGGGGGAAGGGGCTGGCGGGGCTCAGTGCTCAGTACTGTCTCCCCAGAAAGGCAAATGGCAAGGGAGGGGGAGGGGGAGGGGGAGCAAGTGAGCAGTTTGCTGGAAACCCGAGATAAAAGGCGCTAATTAGAATGGGTGGCCATCAATCAAAGCATCAGGGCAACACTGGGTATTTGCAGGTGCCCTCTGGCTGGACTTAAAGGTTCTTTATCTTTGTGTGATGATGGATGGCGTTTCCAGCCCCTGTGACCTCATAGCTTTTGTTCCTGTCTGGTGCTCGGCTCAGAAATGCTCCTGCTCAACTCAGCGAAGTTTTTAACTAGATGCTGGTTTTCCTTTGAGGTTTCAGCTTGCCACTCAGCTTTGTAGTTTGATTGGCAGCATCACTGGGAGTGTTTTAGGGGCAGGATGGGAGATGCTTTGAAAGGGGGAGCCAAGCATTGAGAGAGTTGTTCTGAATGGATGCTGCCCTCAGTGCATCTGGGAAGCGCACGTGTGCATGCACATTCATGTGTGCACGAACAGCACAAGCTTGGTATTTAGCACAATTCTGTGGCATAGCCAGGGAACCCCAGTGGCAGAGGGACTGCATTCTCCACCAGGACAGCGCGTGCTTTTTGCAGTAAAGTGTATGGAACAGCAACTGGCAGGTAAAGTGAGCAGTGGCCATAGCCTTGAGCCAAAGGACGGCCCCACTTTCTGTCCAGAGCACATGGGCCACAGGACATAGGGAGCCACCTGTCAACCCAGAAGGACTTTTTGAGCCTTATGTGAGTAGGAGAGAAACAACCACTATACCAGCATTGACAGAAGGGAAACAATTGTGCAAGCCTCTCAATTTCTGTGTACATTTCCATAATGATACCTTTCACTGGAGGAAAAGGCTGAATCAAGCAGTTGACTATTTTTCTAGCTACTGACTTGTCCTTTAACGTCTTCCAAGACCCTTGGTAGGTGAGAGCTCCACATGTTGTATGTCACAGCAGGGAAGTATGGTAAGACAAGGAAAAAGCATATGAAAATATTAGTGATCCAGAGAGTAAAGAGTGATTTAAGAAAACACATGGCATTTGGTATTAAGGGCAATTCATGAATTTGTCAATTATTTTCCCATATAATGTGTTGGACACATCAATAGCCCCTTCAGCTGTCATTTCCTGGCTCTGACACCTATTCTCTGCCATCCTGAACATACCACCCAGATTCCCCACCAAGACAATAATCCACATCCATCACGTGGGTCTTACTTACCCTTCCGCACTGCTTGACCACTGACTCTGGCCAGACAGTGGCCAGTGGCCGCCTCCGCTGGGATCCTACCTTATAACCCAGAGGTCAAAGCCAAGGCCATGAAAGAATACAGGCTGTGCAAGAATTAGCATTACCAGTTGCAAATTTGCATATAGTTTACATACGTTTGCATAAACAGTAGATGGAGGCATTTTGCTCCAGGAAACATACTCCAAGTACCTTTTTCTGTTTCTTGTCCTTTTCATTTGGTCTCCCCCGCCCCACCCCACTCTGTGGCCTCTGCTGCTCCTGTGAGCACAGATGCTATTCATCCTCAGTGGGAAACACCGGGAATGGCGGTCCAGGGTAGGTATTGGAGGCCAGGAAATACGGACTGTGAGTTTTTAGGTGTTATAGCCTAATGGTCACTTGTCTTGCAGCCTAATGGTCTTCGGCTCCATGAGCAGTTGCACAAGGGCCTAGCTTGGAATGTGTATATTTACTACATTTACTACTTCTATGAGATTTGTAAAATCACGTGTAACTCTGTATTGTGTTGACCATCGACTTAGCAGGTCCCTAATTGAGGCTTCTCCTACCCTAACCCTTGGTGTGCGTCTGTGTCCGCTGCCCTCCTTGGGGTCTGCTCCCTGCCAGTTCTGGACCCTTCCACAAGAGAGGTGGTGGTGCACACAGGCTTCTGCTGCCTAGATGCTGCTCCTGCCCTGATTATTGTGTGGCCCTGGGTGTGACACTTAACTTGAGAGTGGTGAGAATGCACAGCTGCGTGATATTCAGTGAGAGGATGCATGTGTGTGCAGCTCAGCAGGGTACACGCTGCTGCTCGCGTCCTGGCCCTCAGAGGCTGCTGGCAGTGCTGGGTGACAATCCCACACACTCAGTGCAGAGGCAGGTGAGGCGGCCGGTGGCCTGCCCCCAGCTGCTCCCCTCTCTCTCTTGCTCTGGTTCTCCTGCTAAGTCCGAGCCGGTTGCAGGGATGTGCGGAGGGTTCGTGGGTCTGTTAGCGCCACCACCTTCTGGGAACCGTACCTTCCAAGAAATTTCTTGGAACTTGTCCCCTAAACACCCAGAATGTGCTGTATCTCCGCTGCTGATTGTTGTTAAACCACCTCCTCAGCTTTCTCGGGAGGAAGGAAGGGATTTTCAAAGTGGATCCATTTTTAGCTCTCTAATTATCAGAAAATGTGTTCTTTGGCTAATTTTCTGAACTGTAGGATTCTGATGTTGACATGTTGCATGTGATTCATTTTCCGTGGCAAGAGCCACTTCATGTGCCACTCTCCTGCTGGAGCAGGATGTGGGCCCCATGGGTCACTGGCCCTGCGGATCACTGTGGAGGATGGTCAGGGGCCCCCTGAGAGGAGATGGACCCGACGAGGGGCCCTGGCTGCATCCCGGACTTTAGGAAATTGTTGGAGAAGAGGAGCTTTGGGAGAGCCCCAGGCTGGTGTGAGTGTGAGAAGGAGCCTGCTTTTGGGGGAGAGGCATCATCAGACCCTGGATGTGGTCATCCCTGGGGACCATGACATGTCACTTCTAGACCAAGTCATTGAACAAAGTCTGTGACAGTCTTGCATTGGCTGAGCCTGCCTGAGGGGAGGACTCCGTTGCACAGTTTGGGAGAAGCATCTGTGCTTCCATCTTGTGCCCTGAAGCCCACAAGTGTCTTCAGACCCACTGTGGATTCCTGACACCTGTGGCTCTAAGGACCTCTGGTGGACAGTTTTCACTCCCTCCATTGAGCAGTCACCCTGGGATGTGAAGGAGGAGGATGAGGGGGTTGGGGTGTTGGGGGTGTTGAGTTTGTGGGGGAGATATAACCAGGCTGGGGGGAGGGACAGGCGTGCCAGGTTTTAATCTGGAAAGAACAGTGTGGCAATAAGGCCACATGTGTGAACACTAATGACCACCTACACCCTCCCCGTTGATGCTTACCTGAACCACACCTGTGGAGTGCGGGGTTGGGGTACGTGTCACAGTGCGAAGTACCCACTGTATGGTGTGAAACGCGGGTCCCCTTCAGAAGTTCCAGCAGTCCTGCCGGTTTGGAGGAGGTGGGGATGGCCAGGACCCTTGTACAGTGTAGATCCTGTTGGTCATGTCCCTGAAGCCAGCCCTGCCTGTGTCCATGCCCTTGCCAGGTGATGGTGCAGGTCCCTTCCTCCACACTCACGTCGGACTCTGGCATTTGAATGTGGGCAGGTGTGCGAGTGTGCTGAGGCCTTCAGAGTTCTGGGTGTTCTTGCTGTCTTGCACTTCTAACATCACCACAGCCAACGCACTGGTGTGAGGGGCATGGAGGATCCGGTGACCCCCAGCCAACCTTGAGATGCGTGAGCAAGCATAAATGATCATCATTTTCAGGCACTGAATTTTGGAATGACTTGTTATGCAGCATTATTACGGCAATGGCTCACTGATACTGCAAGCGTGTGCTACTTATGTAAGAGGGACAATCTTTTTTTAAAAAGCGATTGTGTCCTCTCTACACATCAGCTGTTTGCTGACTCTACAAATTTATAAATAGATAGTTTCAAACTCTGTCCCAATTTCTGTGACCTCAGAGGAGGCTACTAAATGCATTAATGTACCAGAACCGAGAGAAAGACCCACGTCGCTTTGGATCAAATGTTTGTCATGCATCACCTGCTGGGAAGGATAGTGAAGACAGTGGTTTCCTCTGATTCCCTGCGCTCCCTGCTGTGGGTGCGGTCCTTCCTGCAGGGCTCTGGAGGGAGCAGCGAATTTTAATTGCGACACATAACACAGTGAAAAGGGACACGTAAACTTAGTGGCAGTTGTGTGCAATGCTGTAGAGACACCATCCTTGACTCAGAAATTTTCCAAATCAGAGTTCTGTGTTGGCTGGTGGATTTCTGAAGTATGCTGAGGATCAGAGTCACTTCTGTTTCCTGAGTGACCGCTGTTGCCTGTAAAAGAACGAACCCTCCCAACAACCCTACAAGGTGATCATGATCGAAAATCCCACCTGGTAGACGAGGAAGTCAGGGCATAGAGAGGTTTACCTCCTACCGGGGTCTCATGTTTCTTGAATCCATAGAGCTAGGGTCTGAAGACAAGTCAGACCAGAGTCCATATTTTTCATTACAGAATAGGGGAAATTGTTGGTTCTCTGGAACATGCTCCTTGCGGACCACCACTCAGGTAACATCGCTATCTAAAGGGAAGATACGAGCCCCCAAAGCCACAGGGGCCACAGGGACCATCACGTTGCTGGCTCGCCACGATGGGGCCCAGTGGATTCCTCCAAGGCTCTTTCCTATTTTCATTTACCTTCTTGGGAAGATAGTTCACCCCAGAGGGAATGTTTCAAGAGAAGTAAAAATATCCTAGAACAACACTTGCAACTAGTTCAGAAAGTGTGTCTCATGTATAATGTATTTTCATTCTCTTTCTGTGGCCAACTCCTTATTAGTCAGAGGGAAAGATGGAATGCTTTACTCACTGTGTGAACGGTGGTGCTGAACCAGAAGCCGGGCGGTTGGTGGCAGGAGGCCTGTCCCCACTTCACTCCCCCACAAGGCCACAGCCGGACCAGCAGATGACCCTACAACAGCCCTGGCTCATTAGACCCATAGCTGGTTGGCCTGTCCTTAATGGTTCTTTATTCCATGGTAACAGAGGATCAAGCAAGTTTACAGCAAGTGCAGTTTCTATTTCTGATGGATCCATGCATCCCCTGGTTGGCTCCCCCCATGCTGGCTGGGCTTACAGGGAGAAGGGAGTGTTCTTCTGCTCTTGCCTGGACTGGCCATCCACAGACTGTGTCTGGCCATCTGCAGACTATTAGCCCATGTGGGACAGCCTCCGCTGGGGTGGTTGGTCCTGCTTCCTGCCTCGTCCTCCAGTGATGAGCCTGGGCTCTTCTCGCAGTGTCACAGAGAAGCCAGGGCACAAGTGGGAATGCACATGTGCTTTTTCACACTTTGGTTTGCATCAGATCTGCTAGTGTCCTGTTGGCTGAAACGACTCACATGGGCGAGCCCAGGGTGTTGATTCGAAAGTGCCTCAGGAGTTTCCCAGGTGTGAGAAGAGGCTGGGGAGGGCCCGAAGAGGGAGGTGGGCCACTCCAGGTTGGTGGGTGGCAGGTGTTGTAAGCAAGGGAATGTACTTATGAGGCTTCTCTTGGGCAGCCACAGATGAGCGGCTCTCCACACCCACCCACCAAGTCTTAGACATTTATAAAGAGGTCACATGTACTGTTCACATGGTCCTAGTGCCACATCACTGTCTGAACGCTCTCCTGGGGGCAGCTCCCAGAGCAGGCAAGGCAAGTAGGACCAATAGTCCAAGGACAGGGTGGGGGTGATGAGCCTCTGATCACCAGGGTCCACCTCATGGGTCAGCCGTTGACTATGTCCTCTCAACGACCTCCCCCAATACAGGGTAGAAATGGGAGGGATGACAGAGTTATAGGGAAAGATGTAGATGTAGCGAGGCCATCGGTGGCATCATAGTCAATCTACCACATATCTGTAGGAAGGGAATTAAGACTCAGGGGTTAGGACAATGAGACACCACCTCACTCCTGTTAGAATAACCAGCATCAAAAAGACAAAGGATAACAAGTGTTGGTGAGGGTAAACAGGAAAGGGAACCCTCGTGTCTGGTTGGTGGGAATGCCAACTGGTGCAGTCACTCTGGAAAACAGCATGGCAGAGCCTCAAAAGTTAAAAGTAAAAATACTGTGTGATCCAGCAATTCTATTTCAGGTTATAAATCTGAAGGAGATGAGAAGACGAAGTCAGAGATACACCTGCACCCCTGTGCTCATAGCGGCATTATTTACAACTGCTAAGATAGGGAGACAGTCCAAGTGTCCCTCGATGGATGAATGGATGCATGGATAGAGAAGATCAGTATGTGACCAGGAGATGACATGCTAAAACTAGAATGGACCTTAGAGGTCATCTGGCCAGACTCCTCATTTTTAGATGGGGAAACTGAGACCTGAAGGTGTAGTGGTGAAATGACCTGAGAACCATCTCAGACACCCCCTTGAGAGTCCGAGATCACTGAGGTTGGGCAGCATGGGACCCGGCTATGAGCTCTCTGAGGCAGGGGCCACACCTTGCTTGCTCACCCGCTGCGGGGCTGAGCTCTGGGTGCTGGGAATGGCAGATGCCTACCGCATGACAGTGGCCGTTTCACCGTGAGTAGCATGCACTACGCGTGAGTTGTCTTTCCCTCCAGTCTCAACCTCTCTCCCACTTGGCATCCGATGGGCCTGGGAATGAGGCTGCCCACCTTCATATTCTGCAGTTCCTGGCGAGAGTTGTGGAAAGGATCCTTGGTTATTTCAAAATCAGCCCTTCTCCAGTGAAAAGTGGTCTTTCTATGGAGATGCGGGGGAGGTGGGCAGTAAGCACTGCTGTCTGCAGTGGGCTCTCAGGTGTGGGGAGCGTTCCACCGCATTCCTGCAGTAAAGCCTCTGCATGTTCTTCCCGTCAGTTCTTCCTGCCACGACAGCTGTACAGAGGTCTCAGCTTACTTCCATCAGAGGGGCGGCCTCATTAGGTGCCTCGGGTCTTCAAGGACATCTTCACAGTTCCGTTTGCGGGCAGCCATGTGCAGAAATCCTCACTAGATCGGTGCTGTGAACCTGAATCCTGCATGTTTCGAGGCAGGGGGCATGCCCATGTGACTGAGCTAGTGAATGAGCCTCGCCAGCCGCCCAGCACCCTCCCCACACGGCTGCACAGCCTTGCTGTTCTCTGCTCCGTATTCCACATCCAGGAGTTCCACCGACTGCCTGCGGAAGGCACTTAGCACTCGCGGTAAAACTCTGCTCCCTGTCTTGTGCAAGATCATGT
This sequence comes from Canis lupus dingo, assembly GCF_003254725.2. Taxonomy (NCBI): domain Eukaryota; kingdom Metazoa; phylum Chordata; class Mammalia; order Carnivora; family Canidae; genus Canis; species Canis lupus. The sequence continues at coordinate 39,470,115 of NC_064249.1, read as the reverse complement.
GTGAGCAGCGTGTCAGGAGCTGGTAAACAGTGGAGTGCTCCGCCCTGTGGTCACTAGTGGTCTCTAACTGTTTCACGTGGTGAAATCCCCCGTGAAGATTGTCTAACATGCATCTGCTTTGGAACCACTTCTGGAAGTTCTGCTGTCCTTGGTCCAGGTTTGGGTTGTGTTTTGTTTTGTTTTTTTTTCCTCTGCTGCAAAAAGCTTTATTGTTTCCATTTGGTCTACTGCTTGGAAGAGGGCTCCAGGGTGGTTAAAAGCCGCCTCGTGGGGGCTCCTGGGAGGCTCAGTCGGTGAAGCGTCTGCCTTCAGTTCAGGTCATGATCCTGGGGTCCTGGGATCGAGCCTCCTGTGGGGCTCCCTGCTCAGCAGGGAATCTGCTTCTTCCTCTCCCCCTACCCTCCCCATGCACTCTCTCTCTCTCTGTCTCTCTCAAGTAAATAAATAAATAAACCCCCCTTAAAAAAAGAAGACAGCCTTGTGGCAACAGGGAGTGGCTTGGGCAGAAGCTCTGGAGCACCAGGGGACACCAGAGGGGCCCCTCACAGGCTGCGGGCTCCAGAGGCTCCTTGTCATGCTGGAGGGCGAGTCTTTCAGTGAGGTGCTTGCCCAGCCCAGCCTGGGGGCCGGACGGCCTGTGGATGTGAGCCAGGTGGTGGCCCGTCTTCTTAGTGAGTCCACCTCCTCATCCAGGGAGTCACAGAGATGGGGGTCCCCGCGGGAGAACCCATGCATGCAGATCCACCGGGGCTGGGCTCAGGCTCTTCCTCAGAACCAGAGAGGCTTCCTCGCCATCCAGGGTTTGGCCCACTCTTCCTGGAACAGCTTTCCCTCATCCTGGAAGAGGGCGCAGCTGCTGCATTGGTTTTGCTCCTTCACGGGAAGCTCAGCACCCTCACACTTCTGCTCAGCCAGTTCACGGAAGAAGTGACCCATGCCGTCCGAGCCACATCTCCCGGAGGAACAAGAAGCTCAGGCAGGAGGCCCACAGGTGTGTGTAGACCAGGCGGTTGACAGTGGCCTCCAGCTCCATGGAATGATGCATCTCAAAGCTCATGGTTGATGATAGTAAGGAGCTGAGCTCAAAATAGGGTGTTGGCTGGTCCTGGAGACACATGGTGGCCAGAAGATGGCCCTGAAGGTTACAGCTGGAAAAAAGCTTGGAGGCTGGTGCCCCTGGGTCCGCTCCATCCAAACACTGTTGAAACAAGGGACAGATCTGCGGGACCACTGAGCCCCTGCTTGGGAGGGTCCAGTTACCTGTTACTGGAAAATACCCTATGTGGGAGTCTTGTGGGTGGCCACACCGGAGGAATCCTGTGAGGAATATCTGGTTATGTGAGTGGTTGGCGAGGGTCCGGGTGATTCACAAGCAGCTCTTGCATGGCTCCCCAGGGTCTGGAGAATGGTGTCTGTTGTGGGAGAGGGAAAGAGAGAGGGCTTTGAGCCAGAAGGGCCAGCAGCCCTGGGCATGAGGAGTAGCCCCAGCCCACCATGTCCCGACTGCATGGAGGGAGCATTTTCCCGCTCCAGAGTGAGGAAGACTGGTTCCACTCCACAGAGGAAGTTCAGGGACGCTTGTGGAGGTGGAGAGAGAGACCCTGAAACCGTCAGGGACCTTGGGCCGCATCACTGAGAGGGATCCCTAACCTTGGCTGTGCCTTGCATCACATTTGGAGAGGTTAGTGAAAACATGGATTCCTGAATGCCCACCCCCGGGGATGATTAGTTTTAGGTGTCAACTTGGCTAGGCCCCATTATGCTAGGCATGTGGTCAGACATTATGCCAAGTGTTTCTGTGAGGGTGTTTTTGGATGAGACTAATATTTAGATTGCTGAATAAAGCAGAGTGGTTGCCCTCCATAATGAGGGTGGGCCTCATCCAATCAGTTGAAGGCCTCCATAGAACAAAAACTGACCTCCCCAAGCAAGAGGGAATCCCACAGCAGATGGCCTTCAGACTTCAACTGCAACATTGGGCCTCCCTAGACCACCCTGCAGTCCCTTAAAATCTCCATATAAGTACGTGTATACATGTGATACAAGTAGCCATGTTGTGATGAGGGTGTGGGCAGCTGACTAGGCTCACACACAAACATATACACACAAACATATGCACACAGCATACACAGTCACAGACACATGCACACACCACACATACTGACACAGTCATATACACACACACTACACACAGCATGTATGCACACATCACACACATGCATACACATGCATGTATGTACACAGATGCATGTACACATTCACATACATTTATACACCACTCATGCACATGCACACACTATACACTCACACATACATGCACACATGCATACATGCACACACCACACAACACTCCATGTACTTACACACATGTATGCATGTACACAAATGCACACGTGCAAGCACACAGCCACATACACATGCACACATTACACAATGCACACAACATGTGCACACACAGTCACATGCACCACGTACATGCACACACATGCATATACACACTCACACACTACACATACACATGTGTACACCACACACACTTTGTGTACTCACACACTCATAGGCATGCACACACACATGCATGCACACACTCACACACACATGCGCACCCTGTTGTCTGTTTCCCTGGAGGACCCTGACTAATGTACCCCCCATCCTGGAAATTGAGGCTCCGCGGGTCTGTGGAAGGGCCCTGGGACACTGTGAGTGGAGTCTCCAGTGAGGTGGGTAAAGTGATGGCCTCCAGCAGACGGTACATTCCCTGCTCAAGGGCACCCAGCACCTGGGTCTGGCTCCAGAGCCCACACTTGCTCCCTTTCCCTCCTGCTGTTTCCATTTGCTTCCATCTGTGGGAGCCGGGAACCTTCTGTAGCTTCTTGCTGTACACGTGGGGCCTGTATTTGCAGGCCACCGACCAAGAGTGAAGAGTGCTTGGCTTCCCTTGTGGCCTCCACAGAGCGTGAGCCAGAGAAGGAGGCCAGTCCCCTCACTGCATTTCTCGTCCCACCTTCTGAGCAGATTTATGGACTTGGTAGTTTTGCTACCAGAAGTTATCAAATCTGGGTGTTCTGACAGAGATTATCTGCTTTTCTAGAGTGCCTTTCTCCTCTCCTGAGGGTAAAAAGGAAGTCCAGGTGTTGAAGGTGTGGGAGCCAGGAGGGACACAGGGAACTCACTGTTGGAAAGCCCATCCAGAACGAGATCTGGTGGGGAAGAGAACTCTGCCCCAAGGCCTCATCGGGGCCCCACACTCCTGCCTGGTCCCTGTGGTCGGAAAGGTGTCAGCTCACGATGTCCCTTCAGGCCTCAGGGTGGAGGGGGAGGAGGGAAAGGGCCATTTCTCCAGGGCATATGACTCAGAAGGAGCACACTCCTCCTCCACTTAACTCACTGGCCAGATCTTAGGCAAATGGACACAGCTAGTCTTATTATGGGGTGGGGGGAGCTGTGTACTCAGCCAAAAGATCAGGGGTTTTGTTCCAAAGAGAAGAGGCAGTGAACACTGGGGTGGGGCAGATCTTGGCCTCCAGGAGCTGCCAGCACAGGGCACACGGCCACTGCTGTGCCCTGCGTGCCCTTCCAGGTGGAGAGGAGGGTCGGGTGGGGAGGGACTGGGCATCAGAGGCTGGGGTGGTGTTTGGTGCTAACCCAGAGAAACCTGGGCATCATGGCTGGACAGGGAAACCAAGGCATCCTGGACGTTGGCTTGGTAGGTTCCAAAGAACACTGATTCATTCATTTGGCTGGCATTCACTTAGCACCTCCTGGGTACGCAGCTATCATGTGCCGCCAGGGATGTGTGTGTGTGTGTGTGTATGTGTGTGTGTGTATGTGTGTGTGTGTGAGCAAGCGGTGGAGACATGCTCAGTGCAACTAAAAGGGATCTTGCTTTTTTCCTGAATTCCTGCCTCAGAGTCTCTCAAAGCCCCAGCCACATGATACTTTAAAGTTACTTGTATGCACATCTTACACATTTGTATTTTTGAAGGGATCATGCCCTCGTAATTTGTATACCCATCACATTGCCTAGCATGGTGTCAGCTTTATGTTAATTAGCTAAATGGATTAGGGAATGGGAGCCTGGCGGCCACATAATAACTTCTGGCAAAATTCTCCCAGCCGAGGGTGGGATTAAGGCAAGTAATGTGAGCAGGGAGAGACCGGTGGCAGGTGTGATGAGAGCATCGCTGCCCGGTGGGTGAGTGCCGTGGCAGGTGGGGTTCCAGCACCCGCTCAGCCTGGCTGCACATCGGCATCACCTGGGGAGCTCGCAAAGTGCTGCTCCTGGTCCCCACCCCCAGATATTCCATCTTGTTGGTGTGGGATGCGGCCTGGGCATCGGCATTTGGAGAGCCCCCCGGGGCTGCGGGTTGAAGAGTTGGAGGCTAAGCCTGGCTCTGGCAAAGCAGGCGGGAAGTGTTTCCATTTTCACAGCCCCGAGGCTGTGATTTAGAGGCCGTGATTCTCTAAATGGTGCCAGAGTAAAAGCAGTAATTGCCGGCAGGTGCCCGACCCAACAAGTCTGTGCCTAACTCCCTACTTCCGAGGAGGGGGTCAACGTGGTGGGAGGACCCTGCACGGAATCTGCAGACAGCGTGTTTTTCCTGGTGTGGCTTTGCTTCCAGAAGCTTCCTTTCCCACAGTGTGATGAGGACCAAAACCTTCTGTTCCCAGCGCCCACACCCCACCCACCCCCATGCTCATCCTTCCAAATATTCATCCTTGCCCTTTGCCCAACTGCTGAAAAAGCAAGAAACATTTCTGGGTCATGTTTCTAGGCCACAAAATGTGCCAGTATCACCAAATTCTCATGGGCTCTTGTTCCTTAGAGCACTGCCTCATCTCTTCCTCTCCCTAAAGTTAATTCCCGACACCAGCTGTATTGACAGAGAGACCCCCAGGAGCTGCCAGCACAGGTGAGCACCTGTGGGGCTCCTGGCTGGCGCTGGACTGATTCCGTGCCCAGATGTATCTCCTCCCCATGGCTAGCTGTGCTGCTGCACCATCACACTGGCTCCATTTGCCACTTATGTGGGATTTGTTATTCTTTACGCAATTTGGGGTATTGGTCCTCCTCCAGCACAGAGTTTCACTGGCTCTGATCCCTAAGCTGTCTCCATGGCACAGACAATTACAAAACACATGGAGTTTTGTTTCATTCGGATAAGACTAGGCAGTAGTTGGGGAAATGCACTGAATGGGTTCAATGTGCTATACAAATGCAAAGTGCCATTATTCTAAGGGGACAGAAGAACCATCCCGTCCCCTTTCTGTATCTGCCAACCGGTCTGAGCGATGATGAAATTCTGGAGCACAATGGTCACGGATTATAGCACAGGGAGGTGGGCGGGGAGCACGTGGCGACAACAGCTCTGCTATTGTGGCCTTTCTGTGGTGACATCACTGCTGTCAGCTCTCAAGGCGTCCCCTGGTGTCCTGGGGGGAGGCAAATAAAGGAGCCACTTGGCTGGGCTCCTGCCCTTGGGGACCTGTTCAGATTATATATACATTATATATAATGTAATTATATATTACATTATATCATGTCTCTTTTGAGGGCCATGTCAGCCTCCCTGGGCGAGTTAGACTTCCACATGTGCCACCATGCTATCAGATGCTTTCTCGATAGTGGTGATGCCAACTGCTATGTGGACGTTGGGTTGTTTGTTGTTATTGATAAAGTATCTCAAGCACAGACAGTCAGGACTTAAGAAGAAGACAGTATGGGGGGAAGAGGAAAGTCAGAGGTGCGACACTCTGTCACACCTGGTTTCCCCCAGGAGACCTTGCGGTGGGTGTGGGCAGGTCTGGGTGCTTGACTCCTTGCTCGGCCCTCACCCTGCAAGCAGCGTGTAGTCGGGAGAGCTTTGCTGGCGGCCTCGGGGTTCCTCCCTCATCCCTGTCCCTGGGGTGGCCATTGGGGCATCCCTGGGCTCTGACTCCCAGAGTCCTGCCTTCCAGAAGTCCTTATGTTTCCCACACCTTTGTGGTTCTCAGAGGCACCCAGATGCCACCCTGGGACACCCCGGCATTTATCCCTGCACCTGCGGGCCCCACCCTCCTCTGGTCTGATGACTGCCATCTCAGCTGGTTCTTGGCCTACAAGTCACATGCAGACTAAGAGCCTTGGACCAAAGGCATCATCCCAATTTCAAGAGACTGTTGTGGGTGGGTTAGCCTGAAGGAAGGCATGGTGCCCTCTGCCTGCGTGGGTTTACTGGGCCTGGCACATCAGGGTGGCTTAAACACCAGAAGTTCATCTCCTCATGGTTCTGGAGGCTGGGAGTCCAAGATTATTGTAGGTGGGTTGGTTCCTTCTGAGGTCACGCCTTGGCTTACAGACGGCTGCCTTCCCAGGTGTCGTCCCTCTGTACGTTTGTGTCCTCTTACAAAGACTCGTGACCCTATTTACCTTAAGTACTGCCTTAAACACCCTCTCTCCAAATACAGTTACATTCTGAGGTGCTGGGGGTTGGGACTCCAACATACGAGTTCTATGGGGATGGGATCCATGTGCCAGAGAAGAGCTTTAATGGAAATGACATCCACGTGCTGAGGAGGAAGGATGGCCTTCCCTTGGTGAGTAACGGAGTGAGTAGTGAGGGCCTGGGTTCAGGCTTCACTGGCGGTGTCCTGTCATCCACGGGAGTAGTCCGTGATAGCAAGGGCAAGATGTTGCTCCTTTCTGTGGGATTTGTTGCATGTTTATCTGAGCAAAGCCTGTGAAGATTGCCCCATCATTCTCAAGGGGAGGCAGTCCACACGGTAGGGACGGGAGCTGCCGCCCGGAGCAGCGTGCAGAGCCAGCTGCCCTACCGAGCGCCCGCAGCTGAGTCCCAGTCATGCGTCACGCTAACCAGCTCCGGCTCCTGTCTCCCCGGCTGGCCCGGGTCAGTACCATGCCGTGTCTGTGATGTGCGCTCTCACAGAAGTGCTGCTTGCTGAAGTCATGTACTTATTCTTTTTTTTTTTTTTTTTTTAAGATTTTTTATTCATGACAGACACAGAGAGAGAAAGGCAGAGACACAGGCAGAGGAAGAAGCAGGCTTCATACAGGGAGCCCGATGCGGGACTCGATCCTGAGACCAAGGATCACACCCTGAGCCAGGGGCAGGCGCCCAACAGCTGAGCCATCCAGGTGTCCCTACTTATTCTATTTAATTTATAGAACATGCTCTCCCAGGAGATCCCTGGCACTTCCCTGTCCCGAAATAGTAACTTGGTAGCAGAACAGCATGGCCCATTCTGGGGCTGGTGGAATAAGGAGCACGGCCCACGCGTGGTGCTCGCTGTGCACATGGGGCCGAAAGAGGGGCTTGGGTCCTTTCTCTGTGCTGGAGGGCCACACCTGCTTAGGCGTCAAAGCCTCTTCTCCCTAGAGGCAGAAGGAAAGTTTCCTCTGGGACCACGACACATGCTATTACCATGTGCGGCCGAGAACATGCCAGCTGTCGTGTGAAGTGCTCAACTGGACCATCTCACTTAACGTCCCCTCTGATGTGGCATTAATGTGATGCAGGTGTCCCCATGGTCCCCCCTCACTGAAAGGATCATGAGGGCAGCCAGCCAGGAACCCAAGCGGGTCCCAGTTTTGGTGGTCCTTTCCCAGAGCGCGCTCTTTGGTTTTTCTTTGTTTGTTTTGATTGTAAATGTAGCATGTCCTCATTTTCACTAGGAAATGGTGCTAAGTTAATATGAAGGAAGTATGAACAAACTGCCAACCCTCCTCCATCCCTAACCCTCTGACCTGACGGCAGCAGCTGGGGCCTGCGTCCCTGCACTCACGTGTCCGTGCTCTTTCAATCACAAGTGTGTGTGCATACACACCCATACACACACTCTCTCTCAGAGTTGTCTTCTTTGTTGTTTTTCCCAATAATGGGAAAATTGTTTTTTTTGTGCCTTGTTCTTCCCCACACACTGGATGTGATGGACCATTCTCTAGGTCACCACTACAGATCTAACCCTCTTAAAAATGGAAACGAGTTTGCACAAACAGCCATTATATGCCGTACTACATGCCATCTGTCCATCATACCCTTGTCCATGGACACTCTGTTTTTAGTTTTGTTCATTTGGCCTCAACCATAGCCCCGCCGTGAGCTCCTTCGTGAGTTTCTACCCCTTTTAAAATTGTTGGGTTGGGGGATCCCTGGGTGGCTCAGCAGTTTAGCACCACCTTCGGCCCAGGGTGCGATCCTGGAGACCTGGGATCAAGTCCCACGTCGGGCTCCCTGCATGGAGCCTGCTTCTCCCTCTGCCAGTGTCTCTGCCTCTCTCTCTCTCTCTCTGTGTGTGTGACTATCATAAATAAATAAATAAATAATTAAAATCTTAAAAAAAAAACAAAAAACTTCAGGTTGAAGAGTGTGTGAACTTGTACTTTAAATGGAATTACCAACAGGTTGAAGCAACGTGTGAGCAATGTGGGCTGCCCGCACTGGCACGAGAGGGTGCGTCACCGTCACCAGCAGTTCCCGGGGAGCCCACGGGCTGACCTACTGTCCGCAGCCCCAGCAGGACACTGTTTGTTGATCAATTTCCCAGTCCTGGCAGCACATTCACATTTCCCCAGGAGCTTTTAAAATCTGGATACAGGGGCCTCACACGAAGTCTCCCTTAACTAGTCCAGGGGACACGGACAATGGTGTTTTCAAAAGCCCCCTGGTGACTGTGATGGTCTCCAGGGTGGAGAGCTCCTGGGAAACCCTGCAGACACTAGCCCCTACCCCCCTTCCTGGGTCTCCCGTGGATGGGCAGTGGGGACTCTGCTGGAGGCTCCGGGTGGTCTCCTTCGGCCAGCCGCCCCTTACTCCCTGCAGGACTATCCCAGTCCCGCAGAGCACATGGCTGGTCAGAGCTGACTTTGGCCATTGCACAAAGTCCCCTGATGGCTTTCAGAGCCTCTAGGACCCTGTAGGACAGGCACTGCTCTTGAGAGGACCTTCTCACCCAGGGTGGTTGGGAGTGCTCTTTCCGGGAGAGAAGAGGGTGTCCACACACCCCTAGTTCATGACCAGAGACACATGCAAGTTCCAGTGATGTCCTCCTGCGCAGGGGTCATGTTGTTTATGTCACGCAACACGCAGACCACAAGTTCCTCCACGTGGCACCCACCCCGTGTCTTCACCCTGTGAGCTACTGTGATGCACATGGTCCCAGGGGAGACGCACCCCCACGCTGAGGTGTAGAGGCCACATGGAGAGTCCGCTGCCCTGGAGCTTTGGTCCCTTCCATGGCACGATGGTACCCTGCTGTTTGCTGCCGTCCCGCGTGCGCCTTGAGTGAGAACAGTTAGAACACATCAGTGGCTGGTGTGGGAAGCCTGCAGGCCAGCAGGGACTCGGGTGTTCTACGAGTGTGTGCACACGTGTAAGTGCACCCATGCGCGGTGCGGTGGAGGAGGTGTGCAGACGCTCACTTTGTCCTGCCTCACACTGCTGGGTGCTGCGTGTGGACCCTGCTCACGGCTGGCAGGAGGGCTGGCGGGGTCCTGCAGAACCACAACATAGTTCACCTGCATAAAAATACCAGGAATGTTTATGCTTCGTGAAAAAAGATGAGCTTATGTCTTTCAAGAAACAAATTGTGTCAGAAACTCTATCCTTAGCTCAAGGAGCCAGCCTGGCCAGTGAGACTCCTACCCCCCCCCCACCCCCAGGACGACGGCAGGAGGTGGGGAGCTGGCTGTGGTCCCGGCCTGGCCCACATAATTATTAACTGTGAGCGCTAACACTCGCAAAGTGCTCTTCAGGACACTGGTTTTTAACCTTGGCTGCACATTGGAATCTCCTGGGGGAATTTTAGGAACTGTTGTCTGATCCCCAGAGATTCTGACTTAATTGGTTCAGAATAAATCCTGGCTGTCCGGAGTTTTAAAACTTCCCTGGGGTGATTCTAATGTTTAGCCTTTTGGTAAACAGGCTTCATTGTTCAGGTTTACTAATGCATTTCAGCCACATTGGTGGCCTGGCCGTGGGGGCTTTGCTGGGCTGGTGGCCGCCCCTCCTTGGCCCTGCCCTCCCCACCAGCATGGGGCTGTGTGGGGTGCATAGGCATCCAGTCATTAGTCCCGGAACCTCTTCTGCTGGCCAGGAAGGTTAGGGTTTCAGAGGTCAGCTCCAACAAGAAACAGGACAGGGGTCTTGGCTGCTGCCTGCATTTTAGAGCCCCCCACCCCCTGGGGGTTTCAAGAAATGCCAAGGCTCTGGACCCAACCTCTGGGTTTCTAGTGCAGTGCTGAGGTTTGCATGGGAGCTTCACGTTTTTGTTGGGGGTGGGGGGAAGGTCAAATGTAAGGTAATATTGACCAAGCAGGATGACAACAAATGCCTGCACAGTCTTCCTTCACCAAGACCCATGTTGCTCCGTCTGTTCCTCTGTCCCCCACTGCGAAGAGCCCACACTCATGCACGCACCAGGACCATTTGATTGCACGTGTTATGGTCTTTCACCCCAAAGGCATTCGCCATCACAACACAGTACATGGTCGTGTCCAGGACACTGATGACGACGTCTCATTATAATGCAGGGACATTTCCCCTGCTCCCTGCTTTATAGCTTGTTTTTTGCAAAAAAATTCCAGGATCCAGTTAAATACCACATCTCCCATTTGGTTGTCGCATTTCCTGCAGTCTCTTTCAGTCTAGAACAGTCTTTGTACTGTCTCAGGACAGTGACGGTTCCAAAGAATCCCTGAGTGGGGTGGTTGTTCAGGGTCCCCACGGTGTGTGAGGAGCCACAGCAGGGCTGAGAGGCCTGCATCGGGGACCCAGAGTCCTGCTTGCCGTGTGAATGTTCACATGCACACAGGATGCTGGCCCCGTTGCGTGCTCCTAGTGTCCCCAGTGTCCTCTGTTCTCCCAGAAGTGGCCCCGAGTGCTCGTGAGTAAGCGGGGCCCTGGTGCTGGGCTCCCTACCTCTATCCTGCTCTGCCTGGTGCCCTCCTGTCTCTGGTCCTATCTCAGGTCAGGGCCCCTCCCTGCCCCACTGGCTGGCTGCCCCTTCATGGGCTCCTTCCAATTCTGTCTCCTTCCAGCTCATTCTGGAATGTGTCTGGACCAGTTCCCCCTTTCCTGTGTACCTTCTGACTCTTGTCGCTACAACTCTGCCTTCCCTGTCTTCAGAAACATTGTCTTCCTTGTCCTACAAAGTGTCACTGACCTTGGTAACCCTTTGTTACCAACACATGTGGTGTTCTTTTATATGTCACCAGATTCTGGAAAGAGCCCCGCTCACCCCTACTCATCTGAGAATCTCCTGTGACGTGGCAGGTGCTCCTTTCATTCCATGGAAACTGGTATCTTGAAGGTCACCAGTGACGTCTCAAAGACCAAATCCAAAAGCCTGATGTATTCACTCTCAGCCCCTTTGGCTTTCTGAAGCACTTCACTGCTGGTCATCTTTCCTTTCTGGTGCCCGGCAGGAGAGCACTTCAGTTTCCCTCTGTCCTGTGCACATGCTCCTCTCTCTGCCTTAATCCCCTTCTCCACCTTGAAGACTGGTGTCCATTTGGATCCTGCCCTTGACCTTGTCTTTTTCCTGTTCTGTATTAAGAGTTGCAGTCAGCAACCTGTAGTCATATATTTATTGCAAATTTGTTTTACTAGACCCATTTAATATTTTAAGCATCTGAAAAAATTCACACAAGAATGGATTTTCAGCTTGCTTTTGGGAAAAGATGTACAAAATCTGGCAATACTAGAACTCTTTCCTTCAAGATAGCCATCAGCTGGGGTTGGGAGGCAGGTGACCCTTCTGCTGGGAGGTGTGTTCCTCAGACCCCCTGCACCGTCCCCTCCTGCATCCCTGTGTGCTGTGCACATCTGAGCACGAGTCCACCTCCCTGGGGCTCACCTACCCCTGGACTGGGACTTCTGTTATCATTCATGTTGGAACAGCCCCCAAACTATGCCTTCTCCTAGCTCGCTCTCTCTGGAATTCCAGGCTAGCACTGATCATCTGCAGAGCACCTGTACCTGGTTCTACATCTTGTACCTCAAACTCAGTATTGGGGTCAGACGTGCTGAAGAACCAGTGCTTCACCTCTGTGGGCGTGAGCCAGTTGAGAACAGACACAAGAGTCTAGATGAGGGTTAAAATACAGTGTTACAGCTGGCCAGCTGCAGGGACAGTCATGGTGGGACTCCAGTACCTTCAAGTATGAGACAGAGAGAGACACAGAGACAGACACACACACAGAGAAAGTGCCGCAGAGGGATGGGCTCTGGGCTCATGCTGGCACCGAGGTGGGCTTTAGGCCCTGACCTCATGCACCTGCCACATGCTTACAGGAGTGGGAAGAGAATGTGTGCCGTGTAGGGACAGGCAGAGCCTGGAGCAAGAGAAGCTAGGCCACAGGCTTCCTCCCTGATGTTTCCTCAACATGTGGAAGCAGCTGGTGGGAAGTCCTGTGTTACCAGTTAAAGCAGGAATCCCGAGAGGGATGTTGAAGGGTTCCTTCAGCCTGCCATAAACACGATGCCTTACAACCTACTCTTCCAGTTGACCGTGTTGGTTGATGGAGACACTGTCTTCCATGTCACTCAGGTTGGATAGCACACCTGTCCTCGTCTGTGGGTTCTGTTGCCCACGTGCTTCATGAATTACAACCCTCCTCCCCCAAGTCCCTTTCTTAAGGGCTCAGACTCTCTTCTTGTGCCTGGACTGTTGCGGTAGCTTACTAGCTGGGTTTCCTCCCCTGGGCCTTTGGTCTGTTTTCCAGTCCTCCTCCCAGTTTCACCGTGCATGTCATCGGAGTGATCTAAGCAAACCTTGATCAGGTAAGACCACCTTATCCCAAAACCTTCTCTGGGCCCCGGTGTTGGAGCACAAATCACTGATACTTAGCAGTGCTTCTAGGGCTGTCTATAGTTTCTTCCTCACCTTATGGAAGCCTACTTCCTTTCAAGCACTTATCTGTTCACCAGCATTTATTGAGTACCTACTATGTGCCAGGGATTGTGCCAAATGCTGTGAATAGAGATGTGTGAGACTGCCCTGGGATTTCCTTTCCTTTAAAAAAAATTAGTTATTTGAGAGAGCGAGCATGAATAGGGGTTGGGGCAGAGGCAGAGAGAGAAACAGACTCCCTGTTGAGCAGGGTGCCCAGTGCGGGACTCGATCTCAGGACCCTGAGACCATGACCTGAGCTGAAGATAGATCCCGAATGGACTGAGGCCCCCAGGCACCCCTATGATTTCCTTTCTTTGTGCCTTTTCTTACATGATTTTATCACCTAGAATGTTCTCTGTTGGCTAAAATATTATCTTTTGGTTCCAACTCAGATGTTTCTTCCATGAAGCTTCCTCTAATCCACTAAACAAGAAATATTCTCTGCCTTTTCCGCCCTCCTGGATTCCTTGCAGTTGGCCTGCAGAGTGATGCCCAGTCTGTGTCTCCTCCCACCCAAGTGCCCTGAGGCACCTGTACAGTCCTGGTGCACAGGAGGCACTCAGCCAACGAGTGCTCATAACATTCCTGCATTTTCTCCAAAGCAGGAAATAAAACAAACCCAGAAAAAAGTGTTTAAAAACACGAGTGAATTACGCATGATCCTAGGTATTGCTAAATATAACTGTACAGAGACAAACATGTCATGATTAATTAACACGTTGGTGAGCCACCTACAATCCATTCTGAAATAAAGCCATGTCTAAAAATGTTAAATAATGTTCCTTCATCTCTTACTTTTCATTCCCACTGCAGCCGACTTTAGAGTTGTTTTTTTTAAATGATTATTTATTTATTTGAGAGAGAGAGAGAGAGAACGGGAGGGAGGGAGTCTCACGGGGGGAGAGACTCCCCACTGAGCAGAGCCCAACTGAGGCTCAATCCCACGACCCTGGATGTGTCTCTGGTTTTCAGATGCCACTTCTCTGAAGGCGCAGGGTTGACACCAGTATGGTGGGGAGACGTCCTGACCGCGGCGTGCTAGGGTGCAGCACTTCCTCAAGGAGCCTTATGGGGCTTAGTTACTGGGTTAAGATTTGTCAGCATTAACCTCAGTCGGGGCACAGCCAAGCACAACTGGAAGAATCTAAGAAATTTGGAACCAGGATAGAGCTTTCCAGAGTTTTCCAGGTGGTTGCCAGAGCAACTCGGGGATCAGATTCTGGGGGAACTAAAAACTTCTATTTTAAAAGTACCCAGTTGATCACCAGCCAGAAGCAAAACAACCAAACAATAAGGTACACATTGGAAATCCTTACAAAGATAAGCATTTTCTCAAAACTGGAAATCGTTCAAGCTATGAGGAATATTTTGACCCTGGAGTGTTGTCTCCAGCGCTGTGTTAACCAGCAGGACACACAGCCTCCTCTGTGGCGGAGGGTTTGGAACCAAATCACTGCCCAGCGGGCTTTCAGGATGTGTCAGCAGTTTTACCAAAAAGCCAAACAGAGCAGCACCGCGGGGAGTTGCGTGAGCGTCTGCCGATTGCGGCCTGGTCCGAGACGATTCTGGCGGCGGTGTTGGCATCCCTGCTCCCGCCGTGCCTCGCTTGCCTGCACCGCTGGCTGCTCGTGCTGTGTGCAGGTCTGGGGGCCGCAAAGCTGCTGGGATCAGAGGTCAGGGCTGCAGCCCCGCGGAGTCACCGAGGAGTAGGTTGGGATGCGGGCAACATAAATGCGTGGAGCTGGGCTTTCTGGAAGGAGAGGGGCAGAGCGGGAGCTGTTTGCTCCCTGCAATGACACCTGCCTGTGCTCACACCTCCTTCGTGCAACGTGTGACCTTCATGTCCTGTCATATCCGAGCAGCCTCCACGAGGCCTGGGCTCCACGAAGTCACAGCTGTGTCCAGACACCAGCTTGGGGGTTAGACGGGATGGCACCGTAGCCCCGTGGAGCTCTCCCGGAGTTCTCCATCAGAACAGCGTCACAAGAGCGCGTCCTTCTTACCCCTGCTCCTGAAAGTCACTGAGTTGCCTGGTTGTGACAAACTCCTCCTGTGGCCCCGAGGACAACGTGGAAGATTTGAGAGCAGGAGGAGGAGTGAGCTGACCCGGTTCCCGCCATCCGCAACGAGCCTATGCACACTGAGCGCCCTTGCTTCACAGGATGGTGACAGCTGTGAGGTGGCGGGAAGGGGCTGCACCCCCAGGCCAGGTGGGCCCCCACAGTGGCGGGAGGGCAGGAGCCCTGGTGCAGGCAGGTGGGTGGGTGGGGGCGGCCACAGGGCAGGGATGAGCTGCAGCGAGGGCATCCATGACACGTGTGGACTAGTGATTACTGGTGGCGACTCCGGGACACCTGACAGCACGGCCAACGAGACCCGGTGTCCCTAGCACCACTGCATGCCTGCAAGCCGATGGCCGGCGCTCAGTGTTTCTGCCGATCCCGAGCCCCGAGTCGGCCGGCGTGGGGAAGGAACCGGTGGGCCGGCGCATCGCCCTGTGCCTCTCGCCCCCGACCTCCCTGGCTCTGCCCCGCGCCCCAAGCCGGCGGGCATTTTCTCCCCTAACCGCAGGGTTCGGCCGTCCTGTCTCTGACTTTCAGCCTCTGCCACCTTGGGCTCCCAGGCTCTTCCTTCTCTCCTCGTCCCAGTCCCTGCACGTAGGGGCCCGGCTGGACTTGGTTCTCCGCCTTCTGTGCTCAGCACCTCCCGCCAGGCGATCTGGGTTCCATCTGCCGTGTTTCCTCAGCCTCCGGGTCCCCACTGTGAGGACCGACCCTGCACCCCGCTGTCCCGTGGGCACCTCTGATGCTGGCCCCGCCGAGCCTGCGGTCCCCCCAGAACACCTGCTCGTCTGGTGCTCCCCCTCTGGCTCTCACGAGCCCACTGCTGCCTTCGGTGTCGAGCCCGCCAGCGCGGCTCTGTCCCTCCTGCGCACCCTGTCCTAGCCACCATGGACCCTCCAGAGAGGGAGCGAGGCCAGAAGATGACTCTGGGCAGCCGCCCCCAGGCCCCGGGCCCCAGACCTCCGGCCACAGGTTTTGCAGTTCCTTGTGTCACGTTCCATCTTTCCCAGCACGTGTTTTCCACACCGGGGTGCAAGCTTCATGCTGACCCCGTCCCCTGCCGGCACATGGACCCTGGCACAGCGAGTGTTGAGGGGATGAGTAAGCACCGTGGACGCACGTCCTGGGTCTGCTGGGGAGTCACGGAGGCCGTCCGTCTCCACTGCAGCTGAGGCTGGGGATGAGATCGCTCCAGGAACGGGGTTGATGGAGTTGGGGGAGATGCACAAAACACAAGGACTTTGAGATTTGGGTACAGTGAAGCATTTAAAGTAAATCGAACAGAACCACACCAGGTGGAGCAGGCGGGATCTTTGAGGAGGTGACCGTGGGTGGATTCACAGATGAGGAGGAGCCTGCCATGAAGAGGTCTGGGGAGGGACTCTCTGGTCAGGGGCCATGGCACATGCTAAGGCCCTGAGGTAGCGACAGGCAGGCTGGGTTTGAGGATCTGCAATGGGTTGAGTATGGCTTGTGTGAGTGGGCAACGGGGTATAGGGCGAGGGGTCAGGAGGGCATGGAGGCTGGGTCCTGTAGGACCTTAGAGGTCATTGTAAGGAGTCGGGTCTTGTTCTAGAAGCAACGGGGAGGCATGCAGGGTGGAGCAGAGAAGTAACATGACCTAATTTATATTTCAGAAAGATCTCTGTGGGTCCTGGTGAAAGTGGTCTGGGAGCCGGCCGAGGTCTGGGCCGAGGGAGGAGCCGGGCCAAGGGGGAGTCAGGCAGAGGGGGAGGGACTGAGGGGGGAGGGGCCAAGGGGGTCTGGGAAGACAGCTGGTCAGGAGGCCGCTGTAGGTCCTCTGACGGGTGGCAGAGGCTGGCTCTGGCCACGGTGTGTCCTGTTTCTGCGGCTGGGCCCTTGCCCATGGCTGCCTGCTGGGTTGTGTGCCTGCCTCAGTTTCCCCACTGCCCGTCGTTCAGGCTTGCTTACCTGCTAAGTGTTGTGCGCTTTCTGTTGTTCAGCCAGGGTCCCTCCTGCCAGCCTAAGGATGCAGGGATGCAGGAGCAGCGGCACCTCCAGTGCCTGTCACTGTCCTTGGCACGCATTTGTTGAGTGAATAAATGGTGAATTTGCCAGGCGCTGTGCTGGTAGAGCTGTGTGGGGAGACTCCCCTCCCTCCAATGCGCACATGGGCAGGACTCCAGGGGATGTGGCAGTCATTCCTGGGAAGCACGCAGTGCTTCGGAGTAGTTAACAGTGATGCGGGCAGCAATCAGACACCCCAGGATATGTGGCATTTTGGGGACAGAAGTGAGCAGAGGGAGAGGATTTTAAAAATCTGCAAGCACTGGGCACGCCTGGGTGGCTCAGTGGTTGAGCGTCTGCCTTTGGCCCAGAGCATGACCCCAGGATCCTGGGATAGAGTCCCGCATCGGGTTCCCTGCATGGAGCCTGCTTCTCCCTCTGCCTATGTCTCTGCCTCTCTGTGTCTCTCATGAATAAATAAAATCTTTTAAAAAAAATCTGCAAGCACTGGAAATGGACTGGAGAGGAAAGGGAAGACACGTTGGCTTAATTTTCAATAGAGCTTAATTACTGCTTTTTACAAGGCATACAGGGAGCTTGAGCTGACAAGAACCGCAGGGCCAGCAGGAGTGTGCACATCAGAGCCTCTTCTCACCATGGCAGTTATCTGCTGGTGTCGCTTGTGCCACAAGCAACGTTCAGGCCTTCACCTGCACTAACTCACCCCTCATGATAGTCCTGCGAAGTAGGCACCTGTATTGGTCCCATTTTATAGATGAAACTGAGCCCATTGTCATTTGACAGCCCAAGGCTCTGGGCTTGGCCATCGGCTTGCTCTCCTCCCTCAATCTGGTACTGTTCACGCTGGGACAGTGCCCCCGAGCCTCCTGGAAGCAAACGTGACCTTATGATTTTGCCTCTTCTCTAAATGTGAATTGGTGAATTGAATTCCTGGTAAACTGTGGCATACACCAGCCACCACCAACTTTACCAGATTTGGAGAAACACACGTGTACTCAGGTGACCCTTGCATGACATGGGGGTGGAGGGGCACCAGCCCTGTGTGAAATCTGGAGGCTGGAGAGGGTACCTCCACCGTGGACACGCCACGTACGAGTGGACCTGTGTGACTGGACCCACACTGTGCAGGGACCATGTGGGCCAGTGTTGCCTCTGCCCGAGGGCTCTGGGTCGGGTCGCTGGCCCACCTCCCTGTGTCCCTGCCATGGGCGCTCCGCAAACGGGACCCGACAACTCTCCTCCTCCCCCCCCCACCCACACACTTGTCCGCTTGTTCAATTTACCCTGCTTTGCCTGTTCTGAGCAAAAAGTCTCCAAGCAGCTGGAGGGAATAGGTAATTAATGCACTTTCGCGCTGTTAAGTAGGATGATTGTCTGTTTTTATTCTGGAGAGGCTCTCCTGGGGGAGCCGATGCCGCCTCTCAGGCCCTGCACCGCTACCAGGCTCACTCAATTAAGACACTGTCTGTGGTACAACCTGAAGCAGCGCATCTTGTTCCATCAAAGGTTTGGCAACAGAAGCCTCTGTGCAGAGGGCTCCATCCCTTCATGCTGGGCTGGCAGGGCAGGGCGGGGAAAGCAGCAGGGGTGAGCAGGGAGGGCAGGGACTGCAGGCCCAGTCTTGGAGCCTACATCCTCTGGGACCTCAAGGATGGAGTCCAACCTCGAGACCGACTCGCCCACCATGCGCCTGATTTTCTGTTTGGGGCTGTGGGCACCAG
Organism: Canis lupus dingo; assembly: GCF_003254725.2. Classification (NCBI taxonomy): domain Eukaryota; kingdom Metazoa; phylum Chordata; class Mammalia; order Carnivora; family Canidae; genus Canis; species Canis lupus. The sequence goes on along the minus strand of NC_064249.1, from coordinate 39,451,451 downwards.
GAGAGGAAGTCATGTGGCCTGCCCTGCCAAGAGAGATGCCCACCACCATGCCCCACAGCCTCAAGGCTATAAGAAACTGGTATGAAGGGTTTCTGGTCTCTGTGTCACTTCCTTGGGAGATTTATAAGTCATGTCATTCTGGGACACGGGAGCATGTGATGATCTTACAGCACAGTGAAGGCTGACACCAATGCCCTTGGGGATGCCCTCTGCCTTCCCCAGAGCAGAGTCCTCCCACCTCCAAGGAGCACGTGCAGAGCGAGCATTTGTCTCCCCACTTCCTGCCCTGAGCTGCTCGCACACTGCCCCTCTGTGCTCAGGCTCCCGTTTGGTTGTGCTGCAGACTCCATGCACACTGTGCATACATGCACACCGTGCACACAATACACACTGTGGTCTACCAGCCTTCATGCCCGGTGAGTGCTCACAGTACATATCTGCTGAGTGTGAATGTGGGCTCTTCAGCACCAGCAGGTGTGCTGGTGAAATCCTTGCCCCTCTGCCCTTCTGCCTCTAGAACATTCCCTCCTGTTGGCATCTCGTCTCTCAGATAGTCTGAGCTCTGCGTAATCACTCCCTGTATCCTGCCCACAGTTCCTCCCCTCACCATCCCTGGCTTAAAGACCAGGAGTACAGGAGTGGATAGCCGAGGGTGACTTCAGATCTCCAGACTCCGCATGCACTTGTAAGAGGATTCCATCCCTTTGAAAAGGTGGTGTTGAGAGAGGACTTCCACTCTTACCCCCTTCACGGGGCTCTTGGGTCCCAGCTAGCAGTGTGTGAGGAAGTGGCAGAGAGGCTTTTGAAATGCAAGTGTGTCTAAAAACAGTGACAAGAGGCAGGTTGGAGGAACCCAAAAGGAACGAGGTGCCTCCCAAATCTGGAAAGCCAAGGACACGAGAAAGGAGCCATAGAGGGTGGGGAGGGGGAGCACAGGCAATTAGCGGGGTTCGGGTGGTGAAGGAGGTTGTAGGACAGCACCCCACCCCCCCGCGGCCACCTGTCCTAGGAAGATGCCAGGCCAACCCTTGGAGGTTTCTCCCCAGGGTGTTCTCCTGCGTGGCGGCGGCTGGGGACACTGCTCTCCCCTCTGCAGGCTGCCTGCCCAGGACAGTCCACGAGGGCAGGATGTCACAGCCCCGCAGATAGAGGGGGGTTGGGGGTGAGGTCTTTGGAAGGGAAGTCTGTGCCTCGTGTCCTCTTCACATCCCTGGCCTGTGACTCTTAGCACAACTGTTTAACAAAATCACCTGGGCAGATTCCTGGCCCGGAGTAGACTGCTAAGAACCTAGCAATCTGCATTTTAACGTGCGCACCCCAGGCGATTGTGGTGCAGGCGGCTGGTGGGTCCTACTTCGGGAATCGGTGCTGAGTGCCATCAACTTGAATGTGCTCTAAGCCCTTGGGATTCTGTTAGAGTATCAGTTCTGGTTCCGCGGGTCTGGAGCAGAACCCCAATTCTGCCTTTCTCACAAGCTCCTGGGTGATGCTGGTGCTGCCGGTCCAGGGAGCACCGTGTGAGGGACATGTTCCCAGCACGGAAGGGCCCACCTAGACCTACAAAATCTGAAACTCTGGGGGTGGGCCCCAGCCATCTGTGTTTTAGCAACAGCCCCAGCTGATTTGGAGGTACCAGGAAGTTTGGGGAGCACAGCTATGAGGGTGATGCTTGAGGAAATGGGCAGGGTGGGAGGTCCAGGGAGCTGAGTGGTTGGCAAGCCCATTCTGTTCCATCTGCTCCTAGTTTCCCTCTCCTGCAGGAACTGCCTAGACCCTTGAATTTGGACAGAAGGAACCTTCTTCCCTGTGGGTTTGGGCAGGCACACCTCCTCATGGATCAAGGTGCAGGATTTCCCCAGCATGTGGTGTGGCCAGTGGTCAGGGCTCATGAGAAGGGGCAGGAGGGCCAGGGGTACCCTAGCCAATGGCCAGCCATCAGGGCAGGAAGGATCCTGTAGCTCTGGGGCCTGTGGCAGGGTATGGGAGAGCCAGAGCAATCCCAGGTGACGGTGTGAGTGTCTAACATGTGTGGCAGGTGACACAGCTTTGTCTCACCTTGAGGGTGGGGCTGAGCTGTGAACTGGACCATTCTCAGGCTGGGTAGCCAAGAGCAGTGGGCAGTGGGGATGTGGGTTCACCCCTATCTTCTCTCCCTGGGCCACTGTTGCAGAGAAGTGAGTCCATGTGGGCAAGAGAGCCCCAGAAACTCCCCTGATTTGGATGAAATATGCTCAGGGAGGGTGGGTGGAGGAGAGGGTGGACCAATTTGATTCTTCTGTCCTTGCATGCTGGGACCCAGGTAGGGAACACCTCTTGCTGTCTTTGTCCAATTCTCTGTGGGTTTTGGTGTACAGAAAAGGCCCACAGGGAAAATGATCGGGGACTGGCTCCCCTCGAGGCTGGGCCCAGTCCCTGGGATCAACCAAGCAGGTCTGACCTAGACCCTGACAATGATGCCAACAAGGATGCTGCTGGCTGTGCGGGGCGCAGAGCCAGGCCATGGTTCCTTTTTTTTTTTTTAAAAGGTTTTATTTATTCATGAGAGACAGAGAGAGAGAGAGAGAGAGGCAGAGACACAGGCAGAGGGAGAAGCAGGCTCCATGCAGGGAGCCCGACGTGGGACTCGATCCCGGGTCTCCAGGATGACACCCTGGGCTGAAGTAGGCACTAAACCGCTGAGCCACCCGGGCTGCCCTGAGGCCCATGGTTCCTGGGGACATGCATCAGCACACATCACATTAGCTCATGGTGGCTCTTCACGTCTACTCTAGGCGATTCTGTGCTAGGTACTTATGTGCCAGGGTCATCCGCTCACCTCTTAGGATATTTTTTGAACATCGATGCAAATTTCAGGAAGTCAAACACTTGAACTGGCTGGCACCATTAAATGGTCACTCAGGTCAGCCTAACCCCAAGCCTAGCTGTTGGGGTGTCCCGGCTAATCATGCCATGGGAGGCCAGGGCGCCAGTCCACAGCACGAGGGGATCAGAGGCCTTTAGGGAGGCTGGCCAGGGAGCCCAAACTGTTCCCTGCTCCTTGCTCCCACCTGGCATGGGCTCTAACCCGCTGCCTTCCAGGAGTGGTTTACCCAGAGTGACTGCAGAGAAAGTGCCCTCCTTCGAGCAAAGGGACTCAGAAGAAGGTTTCCTGCCAGCACTTGGGATGCTTTTCTCCTAATCTTCCAGTGCAGCAGAATCCCAGGTTCCCAGGCATGCGACATTTCTTTCCCTCCGTCCCATCGTGCCTCCCCTGAGGTGAATCAGCTGTGCAATTACTCACCTGGGGACAGCAGAGCCGGTATCTCCACCTGGGTGGTTATGAAAAGATTGCCTCTTCCCTGCTCATCCAGGAGGGCTCCTGTTTGGGGAATCAAATGAAAGGGTGTTATCCTTTTTTTTCACACCCATGGGCCCTGGGGCAGATAGACACAGAGACCTAGACGTCCTTAAAAACAGGCAGAGCCTGGGTTTTCATGGTTGGAGAGGCAGGTTTGGTTTCTCTCCCCACTTGGGGAAGCTGGGGGCTTTGTTTCAGTGTGTGTGTGGTTCAGGGGAGACTAGGTGGAGAATTAGGAAGCCAAAATCGGTCCTGGGTAAGAGCGACAAGTGACCCACCTGAGTGTGGATTAGCTGGTACATGATAGTGACAATAAGGGTCATGACAGTGCACCTCTGCCTTTGACGCGGCTTCGCCTCCCAGAGCAGCCTCCTCCATAGGACAGGCTGTGTTCCTAGGCCATGGGGGCTGGCATTTACAGATAAGGGAACTAAGACCCCACAGGGTTAGCTGCATTTCTTAGGACCACACAGTGACCGTCACGTAACTATCAGAACTCATATAACACTTGGAGGTGGAGGCGAATATTTTGAGCCCAATGTGCTTGTAGTGGAAAGCTTGTTGTCTGAGTCCACGGAGACTGGGTCTCACAGCTGCCACTCCCTGCAAGCTGAACACAGCCCTGGTGGCTTCCCTGTGTGGCTTCCCAGTGGCTCTCAGTATGTGTGTGGTCCCAGCACACTTTCTCCAGCGACTCAGCTGGCCCGTCCACCTGGGATGTATGGTGAGAGGCAGGAGCAGGTACGCGGCCGTGGGGCTCGTTCTGCACCATCATCCCCTCCTCCCCGCCATCCTGGAGGTCCCATCCTTCTGCTCTTTCACATCCCTCTCTCTGTGCACCAAGAGAGTGCCTTGGCATCCTGCAGCCCCTCTGCCTGTCAGGGGTGAAGTAAGACAAAGGTGCAGCCTCATTGCATCCCACTCCCGTAACACGTAGGACTACCAGCCAGCAGCAGATTGTTTGTGGGCTAAAGCCAGGAAAGAACACAACACACACGCCAGTGGATGGGAAGACATGCAAATGCAGTTAAATCACTTTGAAGACAAATCAAGTACAATCGCCGGGAGAACATGTTTGTGGATTCAGGAGCTGAGCCGAGGGTGAGTGCTCTGCAGGACGCAGTGCATGTGTATAAGGAAGGAAACCTGCCAGAATGTTCTTGCCCTGGCCCTGGGAGGGGGTGCGGAGGCCCAGGGCAGTAGGGGCAGTAGAAATAAAAGAGGAAGAACAACAACAAGTGGCAGTGAAAGAAAAATGGCAGATAGGAGAGGGAACAGGTGACACGGAGGAGTCAGAGCCGGTGGCTGTGGGCAGCCACGGGTCGTCCGTGAGGGTGGCTTTGCAGAGGCCGGAGGTTGGGAAATATCTGGGTGAGATCCAGGCTCTGCCTGGATGAGATGGCGAGCCTGGGAGCCTGGGCAGGGAGTCACGAGTGATGGTAGAGGTTGGGGAGTGGGTGAAATCAGTGAGGTCTTCCTGGACAAGTGCAAGCTCTGCTCGTGCTCCCAGAATGAGGCCCTCACAGAGGGAGTAAAGTCACATTTGCCCCGGGCTCCATGCCAGTACATGGTGAGGTGGTGGCCCTTCCAGGTGTCTTGTGCTGGACCCACCCTCTGCTGGGTCCCTAGGGCGCCTCTCCCTGTTTGTGGGCCTCTGGCCTCCCTGAGTGGTGAGGTGTCCCCGTCCTCTGCTCTGGGTGGAGTGAGTGCAGCCCCTCGCAGTCCCACCAGACCTGCATGGGGTGGCATAGTCAGTGTTTCTGGCTCTGCAAATCAGGCAAGTGGGGCTTCCTCCTTGCATGGACCACACCTGCATGGAGGCAGCTCCTCTGTTCACTGGGGGGAGAATGAGGTTGGTGTCATTCAGCAGCTTTTCTTAGGAAAACCCAACCCACTCCAGTGTGGGGATGTGGCTCAAGGTCAAGGGTGTGCTCACTGGGGTCAAGGGTCAAGGTGATCTGTATGTAGCAGGTGAGCTCAGAGTGGAGCATCCAGTCCAGCTGCCACGTGGGGATGAGCATGATGGCCCCATGGTCATCGGCCCCGCTGTGCTGGCCATGCTCATGAGGGGCAATGCTGGGGGATAGAGGGATGAGCCTGGCCCCACTGTTCCCACAGGTACCTTGTCCTGTGTCTGACTAGATGGGTCAAATCATACTATGGTGAGAGGCAACCCCTGAATCTCAGCAGCTTAAAGGCCACTGGCCTGTTCACACTCACATGCTCCTCCATCACCTGGGCCCTCTTCTCACCTGGAGTTTTGGGTGGATGGGCTACTCCCCACCCTAATGCCCTCGCAGTGTCGGGGAGAGAAGGGCCTCAGAGTGGGTGGCATTGGCTGGCCGGTGCCAGGGCCTGGCTGCTGGCGTGCTGCTGTGTGTGACTCACCCAGTGTGATTCCCCAGAGGTGGGCACTGTGCAGCCAGTGTGGACACCTGGCAGCCTGTCACCAGCCCCGGGGTGAGGGGCAGGTCCTCATGTCCACACCATTGTGGCTGGAAGCAAGCGGGAAGGGACCCCACACTCTAGCGAGGTGGGGGAGAAATGGGAGGAGCCTCTCCCATTGGTAGGGGTGCTGTCCAGAGACAGTATGAGGCCACTGGGAGAAGGCCCCAGAAGAGCACGGTTGGCAGTTTCCCTCTGTGTGGTGACAGTGACCAACCTCCCTGCTTGGAAGGTTGAAGCTTCCACTGTAAATCAAGCCCTGAAGATGGGAGAGGCCCTGGGCCTGAAATCCAGCATGGACTCCGCAGGGGAGGTGAGCAGGGCTGCAGCCGGGACACTTGGTGGGCGGTCCTGTGAGGAGGGGCTGTGGGGATGCCCACTCTTCCCCGGTGGCCGAGGCCTGCAGGCTGGCTGTGACCTGGGCTGCTGTGTCTGGAAAGCTGGCCCCATTGGTGGGACTCCAGAGCTCCTCGATTCCAAGGCATGGGTCCACACGTTCATCCCTGAGCAGACTCCTGGGTAAGGAAGATGCTGCTTGGTCATGAAGCGCATCTCTTACAGGGTCGTCTGGGGCAGTTAAGCCCCGTGAACACAGGGAGGGATGAAGGAGCCCAAAGATGGGACAGTTTGAGGCGGTCTGTTTTCTGTCCACAGACGCCCTGGCTGGTGAGCCAGGCTGCATCCGTAAGGCCAGCAGCCCCTGCCGCAGACCCACACCCTGGCCGCCTCACCGCATCCCATACTTGCTCAGTCTAGGAGACAGCGCGGGCGTGTGTGCTGGGGGTGGGAGGAGACACTGACTCGTTGGGGGAGGGGAAGGTCCAGGAGGTCCGCCAGGTGAGGTCAGGGAGCATGAAGCGGGCCTGAGAGGGCTGCAGGAGCTGCAGGGGTGAGGGATGGTCTGAGCGGGGCTTCCCTTAGGAAGCAGCATTTGAGATCAGCCCACGAAACTGGCTGGAAAGATTTTTCTCGGAGCTCAGAGGCATTCATGCCGGCTCAACAATGGGCCTCGCACTGGCTCCTACGTGACGGGGAAGATGGTGCACTCCCTCTCCATCTCTGGGTTTCTTTACTGGCCTGGGGAACCACATTTCTTCTTTACAGTCACAACTTTGATTTCTGTTACGACGTAAATATCCTGGGGAGTTTGTAATGACTTTAAACTCTTTTTACAAATAAATAAATAAATAAATAAATAAATACTCTTTTTAACACTTATCCCTGGCGTGGCTGCATTGGGGCTGGGGAGCCTGGTCTTCCTGCCAGCTCCCCCAGCATCTCCTGGTCCAGGCTGGCCTCTCTGTTCTCCATTGTCACTGCCATTATCTTTGGGCTCCCCTGGTCCACCTACCATCAGGAGAAATTCTGTTTTTCCTGGCCCGCCCACATTTGAAACAAAAACACGTATTTGCTTTAGGTTTGCCAGGTTGTAGAGGAGGGTACGTAGGCCTGGAAAGCCAGGAGCAGGGCACTTACAGGATCGCGGGTGTTTCTCTTCTCGCTTTCCACGGCCAGGCAAGGATGACCCCTAGAAGCAATAGCCCATTCTGGTAAGTAGGGTGCCTGAGAGCCTGTGTTTGCTGCACGTGGGCATGAAGTGTGGCTGTGGGGCCACAGGGAGGAGGATGTAGCAGAGATGGGCTACATCTGATTCGGTGCCACTGCAGGAAGGCCTCTGGGTCGCCAGTGTGTTGGCAGCCTGGGGGCAGGAGTGACCGTACCCCGTGTAATGCAGGCCTGTGTCTCTGCCTCCCTGCAGCTGGTGCTACCAGAATACTGCATCCACAGCCTCTTCTGCATCATGTTCCTGTGTGCTCAGGAGTGGCTCACCCTGGGGCTGAACGTCCCTCTACTTTTCTATCACTTCTGGAGGTAAGTCTGGAGGTGGGGCTGCTCTGTGCTTCCTCCTATCTGCTTGGGCACCGGCCCTCCAGAGACAATGACCCCCAAACAGACTGGCTGCCCTGTGCCTCCCTCCCTTCTCTGCCTTTTGGAGACCTGTTCTCCGCGGCCTTCTTTGCAAGCTACTCGCAGATGGCACCCCGTGAGGGAAGGCCTCTCTCACCAGCTCCACATGCTGCAGCCTCAGCCCACAGGGATCGTTGTTGAAAGCAGCTGCAGCTATTCAAAATCACCCCCAAATGGAAACAGTCCACATGGTTACCAACAGATGAATGGACAGACACACGGTATGTCCTTGCAAAGACACATTATTTGGTAATAAAAGGCAGTGATGTAGTGATATGCGCTGCGACATGGATGAGCCCTGAGAGCTCGACAAGTGAAAGGAGCCAGTCCCAAAAGGCCATTCATGTGAAATGTCCAGAAGGGGCAAGTCTGAAGGGAAGGGAAGTAGGCGGTGGTTGCCAGGGGCCGGGAGGGTCAGGTGGGGCCTCCTAACAGGTGTGGACTTACTTCTTTTGGTGTGAAGATGTCCCCAAACTAGGTGCTAGTGATAACAGGACAATTCTCTGAACATGCTAACAATCACTGGATCGTGTACTTTAACAAGGTGAACTTTCTGGCATGTGAATTATATCTTTTTTTTTTTTTTTTTAAGATTTTGTTTATTCATGAGAGACACAGAGAGAGGCAGAGACACAGGCAGAGGGAGAAGCAGGCTCCACGCAGGGAGCCTGACATGGGATTCGATCCCGGGTCTCCAGGATCATGCCCTGGGCTGAAGGCGGCACTAATCCACTGAGCCACCTGGACTGCCCTCTGTTTTTTTTTTTTTAAAGATTTGTTTGTCCTGGGGATGGGGCACAGAGTGAGAATTCTGAACAGGCTCCACCCCAGCAAGGAGCCTGACATGGGGCTCCACCACTCACGATCCTGAGGTCATGACCTGAGCTGAAACCAAAAGTCAGAGGCTTAGCTGTCTGAGCCCCCCAGGTGCCCCTGAATAATATCTGAATAAAAAAGCATCTACCAGATGGGCTGGATTTTCTGGGACAGTTCTGATTTTAAATATTCTATTCTCTGTCAAGACTAGGCATCCGATCACGTGATTTGGACTTTGTAAAATGCTGTCGCCATATGGACGTAGGAGGTAGGAAGGGGAAACCGAGGTGCAGAATGCTGCCGTGCAGGTGAATCAAGCACCCTTGACCCCTTGCTCCCAGCACTGCTGTGCCCCACATATTTCCTCATCGTCCTCTTACCATGAAACATAGCTGGCATTTGTCACGTCTGCAGCACATTCTCCTTCATCTAGTGCACCTGGGAGACATGCCCCACGCCCGGCCCTGTAAGGGAGTCCAACGTGGGTGTGAGATGGAATCTTCACCTTTGACGCACGTTTATCCCAGTGGTGGAGGGAAGTAGATTCTTAGCAGACGTGAGGAATGCGCGCAGACGTGCAGAGAAATTTAGGGCAAACAGGCAGGGGGTCACTGCGAAGTCTGCAGGTGGGGGGCGAGCCCAGCACAAGCTCGGAGGTAGGACAGCACTGGGTTAGTGTGGCTGGATGCACGGCTTTCGGAGGGACGGTGGATGTGGGCTTGATGGACCACAGAGGGGTCAGGCATGGAGGGTCCAGAACTCTCTGATGGGGGCGTTGGAATCAACGTATTCTGTAGGGAATGGAAGCTCTCAGAAACTTTTGGGGGAGAAAGTGGCACTACCTGACTCGGTGTTAGGAAAGCGACCATGGCCACTGAGTAGAGGGGAGGAGGGTGAACTTGGGAGGACGTGTCCAGTTAGGTGATCACAGTGGAATCTCAGGTGAAGAGACACAAGAACTGGACCCCCAGGGTTACTGCGTGATGGAAGTGGGGATGGACAGAGAGGGTCTGTGGATGTGAGCTCGGCCAGTGAGCAGGTGCAGGGGTGGGGCAAGGGCAGCCTCGGCTCTGCGGGCTGGCAGGGGTGGGGCTGGCAGGGGTGGCGCCATTGACCTAGAGTAGGAGGAAGTGCAGCTTTAGGGAAAAAGGGAAATGACTCAGGGACACAAGAAAGTCCTGTGGGTTTTTTTTTTTAAGACTTAATTTACTTATTTGATGTATAGAGAGAGCCAACGAGTGTGACACAGGGCACAAGTGAGGGGGAGGGGATGGGCAAAGGAAGAAGCAGAGCCCCCCTCGAGCAGGAAGCCTGATGCAGGACTCAATCCCAGGACCCCAGGATCATGGCCCGAGGCGAAGGCAGATGCCTACCCGATGGAGCCCCCAGGCGCCCCAGGAGAGTCCTGTTGTGAGCGACGGTAACCCACGGAGGTCATGGATGACTGTCAGCTGGGAACACTGTGCTGTTGGAATCTGTTTCCTGCCCACCCCGGGGCTTTGTGGGCTCAGCTTACCCAGTATCCACACCACCAGGTGGACCCCTCCCTGTGTCACACACAGATCAGGGGGACTGTCGCCCAGACTCGCTGAGCTGGGACACAGCAGGCCTGGTTCAGCCCCCACCGTATGGATTATAGCCCGTGTCCTTGTCACCAGGCCTGCTCCCTGTGAAAGCCCCCTCCCTGCAAGAGAAATCTATTTAAGAGCCTTCTAGTAGCGTGTCGCCAGCCCAGGGAATCAAAGATGTGGTGGATTTACAAGACTGACTGGTGCTCTTCCAGCATAGGGGAGAGGTGGACACAGAGTCCTTGCGTGTGCGTGTGTGAGGGAGTGGCTGTCATGTCCCCGCCTGGGGGACCTTGTCTGACTGTGGAGTCAGTTCTGGCAATTCCCAAGTGCTCAGGAAACGAAAAGAAATGGGGAGAGGAGGGTCCTTTGAAAATGAGAGTCCTTGAACACCGTCTGCCTTGGGCTTCTGCTCCTGCCTCCCCCGGGCCCAGGCCGGGACGTTGTGCGGACTCGGCCCCTCCTGCCCTGGCTCTCGGGTGCTGGTGGAAAGCAGCCGGGGCACCTCCATTCAGTCCTGTTCTTGGCAGAGTATCACATCCAGCACCATGCGTCATGATGCCCCGTGGAGTGGGCACTTTCATCCCCATTTTACGGACGACAAAGCTGAGGCTCAGAGGGCCAGTGGCCAGCTGGCAAAGGTCAGGTGTCAGGCTGGTGGCCGGTGAGCCACAGAGCCCCGGCTCTCTCCACCAAGCCGCTTGGCCACCCTGCCGCCCCTGCCCCCACTGAACGAGGTCTCCCCAGAGGCCCCTGGATTTTGAATCTCCCGCTTAGGAGGCAAGGAGTGGCCTAGAGAACTGAGAGCAGCAGCATCTCTGAATCGGCTTATGCTGTCCTCCTGGCATCCTGTGATGACCGACACTGTCGCTGTCCTCTGAGGGGGTGAGGCTCGGCTGGAACACCAGGTCCCATGTTGCTAGTGACCAGGCGCTCTTCTGAGCCCTGGAGAAATCTGCCTAAAGCTGCTCTCCGGCCGGGCCTCCTGCCTCCACCAGAGTGACAGCAGCCCTCCGAGGCTGTGCCGGGGCCAGAGGTCAGCCCCAGGGTGGCCCTCACTCCTGTGAATGAGCCTGCTGGGTGTTTCTGCATAGACTTCAGCCTCCCTCTGGCCCACTCCCTGTGCTTTCCTGCCCCAGGTCCCTCTGCTGCCCTGTCCCCATCATAGCCAATGGTCTTTGGCTGTTCAGGGTCCTTCCACCAGGAGAATAGTATCTGAACCCCACCACACCCCAGCAGGCACGCGACATCCCTCCCCTAGCGTTCAGGTCTGAGTGGAGGATAAACCCAGTCATTAATGATTCAGAGAGACTGTGGCCGGTGGAGTCGCCCTTGTTCCTGAGCTGACACCCACCTGGGTGCCTGCGCCCCTGGGGCAAGAGGCTCTTGTTGGCGCCCACAGGCAGCTCCGGGTGACACGTTTCCCTCTATTGGAGCGGCTTTGCGGGTGCCATCCCCGTCGTGCCGGGGTCCCTGTCTCTGGGAGCTACGCCCTGCTCCAGGACACTGCCAGGCTGTGATGTGGGCGACGATGCGGGCAGAGGTGGACCACCACTTAGTAGAGATCCCTTGGACACAGATGGCCTCCCACGTCCCATCCGAGCCTCAGAGCCAAGGGTGCTGTGTCCTCTGTCCCCGCAGGTATTTCCACTGCCCGGCAGATAGCTCGGAGCTAGCCTACGACCCGCCGGCGGTCATGAATGCCGACACGTTGAGCTACTGCCAGAAGGAGGCCTGGTGCAAGCTGGCATTCTACTTGCTGTCCTTCTTCTACTACCTTTACTGGTGAGTTTCTGACCCTCCTGGTGCTTTCATCCTGCGGCACATGGGGGCAACTTCAGGCCACCACTGGCCCTAGGGGGTGACCTGTGAGGGTGGGGGTTCCAGCCTGCTGGGTAAGACCCCAGCCACCTGCCTCGGAGGCGATGAGGGTCCTGCAGGGGTCTCCCACTGGCGGGCGCGTCTGTAGGTCCGCACAGTGAAACGCATTGTCCCCACACCTTGGGGAGGGGGTTGGTGAGCTGCAGCTCATCACTCCTTCCCCCCGTAGGGCTCCCTCCACAGCTCAGCCACTTGCGTTCTCTGTAGCCCCTGGACGCCTCGCCTTGTGGCCCCTTGCAAGCATCTGGGGAGCAGAACAGAGACCCTGGGTGGCTGTCACCCTGGGTCATTGCAAGCGCACGCTCACAGCTCTCCCGATATTACATAACGCCATGCCCATTACGTAAACCGTGCTGACTCTGCGATTGTTCAGACGCCTCCCTTGTCTGCACCTCTGCGCATAGCGGCCCAGCCAAGCAGATGGCCGTAAACAGACTGCCTTATGGCTCGGGCCCCAAGGGTGCCTTTTCTTAAAGTGTCTCCCTCCTGTTCCTCCTTGGGCACATCTCTGGGGCGCCTCATCTACCACCTCACTACCCGGTCGCTACCCGTGGCCACGAAATCTGCGGGCGTCCCAGGGCTGCTGCTGATGGGAGCCAGGCGAGGAAGAGGAGGGTGGGAGTGTTAGCAAGGCAGCCTCAGGTTTGGGGCAGGCTGGGGCCTGGCTGATTTATCCACACTTACAAATGAGCCGGGCTTGGAGCCAAGAGCGTGGCTTGTATGGCCCAGGCTAGGGGCTTGATGCCATCGTCGTCCACATGTTAACATTTAGGAACCTGAATCCCAGATGTCGGATGCTTTCCTGTGTCACAGCTGCAAGTGCATCTCAAGTCTGATCCCGGACGTGGGGCTCTTAACTGCTGGCTGTCTTAGGAAAGCTCGAGAAAAGTCTTATGAAAGTGTGGTCTTTGGGCTTTCTGCATCAAGTGAGGTGGATGTACTTCTTAAAAATGCAGATTCTTGGGCTTGTATTGGCTGACTCAGGATTTTGTGGCTGGGCATCCCCCAGGATACTGCTTGGATATGCCCCCTTGCCCATATACGTCCCAGCGTCCAGAAGACGCGAGGCCCTGAGCATACACCTTACCTTGGGGATAACTCAGCCTTGGAGGGGATTCACAGTTATTCTACTACATTCTTCTTGGGGTCAAGAGTTGGTCTAGGCTCAGGATGACCCCTTCCCCCTCCTTCCCTATGGACCATCCTGGGACACTGTCTGCGTCAACTTACAAGGAGCCTGAGGGTCTCTGAAGCATCTCTGGAGAGGCTGCGGGGGCACGAGGGGGCGGCAGGGGTGGTGTTGGCAGCTCCTGCCCATTGGCCAGGAGTGATCATCCTGTAAATGATCGTGTTCCAGACATTCTGTTTAACTGTCTGTCCTTCAGTTCAGTCTGGCCCTGCCTTCATGCTGCATTTGTTAATTTTCGTTGCCAGAACAAAATTAGGACAACTCCTCCTGCTTGCAGGGACCCTGGGTAGCGGCCAGGGCTCCCCCTTCTTTGTTGAATCTGGTGCCTTGAGGCTCTGCAGAGCTCCCCAAAGATCCCATTTCTCCCACCCCAGAACTCCCAGCTGCTTAGATCCAGGGCTCTGGGGCACACAGGACTGTCAGCCCTGGTCACCTCATCGCGGGAGAAGGGGACCCAAGCATGTGGATAGCTATGTGCAGGCTGAGCACAGTGCTGGACTGGAGTGACAGCCACTGGGAGCCTGTCATGGTGGGGTTAGCATCTCACAGCTTCCTCGGGCTCCCCAAGACCTCGCAGAGATTAAGAGGTGTGTCCGAGGCCCTTGTCGAGAGGTGTCTATATGGCCTCACAGCCAAGGCTCTTCTCAGCATTGTGTGCTAACCAACCCAGTGGGTGCCCTGTGGACCAGGATGTGTTTGCAGGTTCCTGGGGTGGATCCTAGCTAATGGGAACATGAGCAGGTTAGTCCAGTGTAGACTGTCTGCCTGCTCCATGTAACCATCTCTCAAACCAAGAGGTGAAGTAGCACCACCCTCCTGCATCGCTCTGGGTCATGCTACTTCCTTCATGTTTATTCCTCTGCCTCTATATCCATCTTATCTATGGCCGACTTGATGGCAGACACCCCGTCTCTCTGTCTTACTCGCTTGTGCACAAGCACATAGGACGTACTCACGAGCTCCTGGTTGTTGCTGGAGCTTGGCTGTGCACCACCTCAGGGCAGGCACCGGACTGCAGGCTCACCATGTTTCTCAGCACCGGGAATGGTGCCTGGCATGCAGGAGGCGCCCGATAAATGCTGAATGAGTGAGTGACTGCAAGTGAGTAGAGCAGGTAAAGGGCATCTGTGATGTCACTCGATGCTGTCATGGAGAGTGCATTGGCCTTGGCTTTTTGCTTTTCCCTCCCTGGCTCTGTGCCCTCAAGCGATGCACTTCTCATGTGACCCCTGGCTTCCCCAGGTGCACTGAGAGCCTCCAGCTCCGGCCTAGCCAGGGATGCTGTGTGGGCACAAAAGGTACCAGGTTCTCAGAGATGGAACTGCACGTGCTTAGAGGAGCTTGCTGGGCCTTTGAAACTAGGCAGGGTTAGAAGTAAAGCAGAGCTTCTTTCATTGGGTTTTCTGTCTGAGGTTATCCATTTCCCTCTCTATGATGTGAAAATGTGGTTGTTTTTCTTTGTTCCAGGGAGGCTAAGTGGTATATTTTGGCATGGAACATCCTCCATCTTGCAGAATTAGCCTTCAGCCCTTTCTAGAAGCACAGGGATGCGTGACCTCCAGGACACATGCTCTCAATGCACATTTGATGCCTGGATTCCATTAAAAACAGGAGGTCCAGGGAGTGACCCTATAAAGAATTCATTTAGTTTCTATATGCAGATGGCCTGTGTTCACACATTGGGCCTTGGAATAGTGATAAGGGTCATTTTCCAGCAGTGGGATAGGATGTGGCATCATCTGGGGTCCTGGATGCAGCCATCACATGAGCATGTGGCAGCTGATAGGAAGAGAATCCTCTGCACTCCACACCCCAGAGACCTGCAGCTGCTCCCCCCTCCTGCAGTGTCTCACCAACCTGGCTGGTCTCATTTAAACCCCATTACATAATAACCACGCAGTCACTTAGGCCGATCACATCTTTTATCCAAGGGACACAGTACTTGGTCATAGCAGATGTTTAGTCCAACGTGGTGGGAAGTGGGGACAGCAGGGGACAGACACTCCAGCGCCAGGATGAGAAAGAAGCCACCCCTCCCCTTTGGTGAGGGTCCATCTGAGTCCCTTGAAGGCTCCCACTCACCCCTTCTCTTCCTCTTCTCTCCATATTCAGCATGATCTACACGCTAGTGAGCTCTTAGCTCAGACTGCGCACCATCAGAGGCTGAGGTCACGTGTGCTGGTGGCTGGAGAAGGACCCAGATGGGGCCATGTGAGAGACACCTGTGGACTGCCAAGGTCACGGAGCGCAGGGTCGCTGCCCAGCCCGCCCCAGGGTTGCGATCCCTTCTGGGCCGTGGGACCTCTCCTGAGCCAGGACTGCTGAAGCAGCGGTCCCTGAGCGCACCTCCCCACAGCTCCGTGCCGTGCACACGGAGCCCCAGGACCACGCGGGAGGGGCGGCCGGGGGCTGCACGGTGCCTGCCCAGGAGTGGAAGGACCCAAGACCCAGGCCGCGTCTGTGGGACCCTCGGAGCCCGAGGGCGTGGCGGGCTACCCGAGCCTCTCGTGTTTCTTCTGACCCCTGGCCACGGCCTGCGCTTCTGTGGGAGGGCCTGGGGGTGCATGCATTCGCCTCTGGCTCAAAGGCCCTGACCCCGCAGGCCGTCTGCTTTGGGAGAGCCGGCTCAGGACACCAGGAGTGGGGCCTGGGGCTGTGTTGGTCAGGAGTTATGTCCAAAGTCAAGAGGAGGCGGGAATCCGAGGGAAAAACGATTTTTTAAAACCCCGACATGTTCAAAGTGTTAGTCCTTTGCCACCACAGACCGTACTCTGCTGCCATCAGTCGCAAACCATCACAGAATCAATGAATGCAGATCGACTGCTCAACATTGGCAAGGCTGCCTTGTCTCGAGGACCCCAAGCGGCCGCGAGCCCAGAAATGCTGTGGTGCCTGCTTTGTGCCACGCGCATCCGGCGGCCGGGAGGTGACACGGCGGGGTGACATGACGCTGCGCTGTTCCCTGTGTTAGCTCCACGCGAGGACACTCGCTTAGTTAGAATTTTCCATATGACATTCTCTCCTCTTCGGGTAGGAGTTGTCACAGGGGGTTGTAAATAATGACAAGGCTGAGATGTTTTGTGTTTAAATTGGGCACAATGATTTCCACTTCATTCCCCAAACTTCCCTTCCTTTCTTATGTTTGACACACACGGGCTATTTATACCTGCACCCAGCTCCATCGGGGCCTGTGAGTCAGGGTTACGGATGGTGCTGGTAACGCCGAGTGCGCTATGTTGAAACTGCAGTGGCAGCTCAGTGTCTCACCGACCTGGCTGCTCTCATTTAAACCCTGTTACAGGCTGGCTTCGCCTCTGAGTGGTTGGTAAACTGGTAGCTTAGGAAAAAAAGTTTCCAAAAGGTGTTTTGCTTCTAAAAATTGTAGAGAGAACAAAACTCCGATTTCTGCGCTGAGGCTGAAGGTATAAAACCGGGGGATTCCAGGCGGTATTTTGGGGAGCGACTTGACTCCCCTTGATCCAGGCAGTGTCCATCGTCCTGGCTGGGTTTCTGGGGCTGCTCAGCCTCGTCTCCGACCCCGTTCCCGGGAAGACCCGCTGCAGGAGCCCTTTCCCAGCCTTGCTTTTCACCTTGGAGCTGTCTTGCTTGTTTTTGTACTTTGCCTCCTTCCAGAAAGCTGTGAAGTGGCTCGTAGTAGCAGATACAAACACAAAGAGACCATGGGAATGGAAGTAGGGATTTCTGACACACTGACTGCCTGAGGTTCTGTTTACTGAGATTGAACATTAAATGTTGCTTTCTCTTCGCAGTAAATAGTAGTTCACATTCGCCTAAAGCTTCACCTTCTACAGATTGCTTTCACATCTTATTTGACCTTCCTCACCATCCTATGCGCTCCATACACTTCTTTTTCCCATTTTCCAAGTGAGGAAGCAGAGGCTCAGAGAGGGTAAGTGACTTACCTGTAGTCACGCAGCAGTCACAGATCTGCTTTTAAACCCAGGTCGCCTGACTTCACAAACCCCATGTCCTTTTCTTTTCTTTTCTTTTTTTTTTTTAAAGATTTTATTTATTTATTCATGAGAGACACAGAGAGAGAGAGGCAGAGACACAGGCAGAGGGAGAAGCAGGCTCCTTGCAGGGAGCCTGATGTGGGACTCGATTCTGGATTCCAGAATCATGTCCTGAGCCAAAGGCAGAAGCTCAACCACTGAGCCACCCAGGCATCCCTCCCATGTCCTTTTCTGTCACCTGAAAGCCAGCAAAGTAACTTAGGCTCTTGTTACAGTTCCATTAGTCTGAACTTGAGAAAAGGAGATCTAAAGACATAGAGCTGTAGATGAAGTGCCTCGTTTTCTTCTCCTTCTGTGAGAGCCTCAGACTTGCTTTGCTGTGGCAGGTTCTCCCCCCAAGGGGGTCCTCTGCAGGTGCAGGAACATCCAAGTACCTCCCTCCTACAGGCTGTGACTGGGAACAACTCTGCTGCTCTGTCGGGAGCTGGAGCCAATTCTCAGGTCCTGGGAGAAGTGAATCATGTGCATAGAGGTGAGAGTGGTGAGCACAGCTGCTGGAGCAGCGCTGGGTGCCAGGTGGTCACCCCAGGTTAGCGACGAGGAAGCCAGGGAGGCTCGGGGTGTGTGAATCTGCCCCAGGGACCGAGCCAGACCAGGGCCCAGCAGTAACCACAGCTCTAAATCAAGGTGTGGGACGTTGTAGGACGTCAGAGGCCCTCAGCTAGGGAGGGCAGGCAGAACAAGGGCCATCATTAAAGCCCCCTGTGACTTTCCCCACATAATACTGCCTGCTGGGATATCTTCACCTGTCCTTGTTGGTCCCACAGAATCGACCCCAGGCAGGGAGTCAGTGGAGCTGGGGTCAGTGCCTTGGGTAAGTCCCACAGTGGCTGATGGATGGCTGTCCCTGCCCAGCATGGCTCTGGGCACCTGGGAGAGAGGTCTTCAGGGGCATAGGCATCAGGGAAGGTCCTGGGGGGACCTGGTACCAGTTTCCTTGGAACATTAGAGCTGTAGGCCAAAGGCACAGGGTGGAACCTGCTGGGGTCACTTACTTTTCACATCACCAAATGACACCCACTGCACGACTTGTTAGGTTAAATGAGGTAATATTTTCAGAGAACCGAGATGAGCTCCCTGTACATGGTAAGTCAGGCCCTCCCTCTGTAGGAGCTGGGTCTTCCTTGCCATCCCCACAGTGCCCTGGGTACATCCAAGTCCACGGCCTCTGGGGCAGGGAGGTCACCTGGACCAGCTGTCTGCCGAATGCCTCATCCCGTCCACAATATCCTGACCCCTCTTTCCAGCACTGTGTTGCCAGCCCATGGCCACTGCCCTTGGACACTGGCCCTGGCAGGAGTCCTGTAGAGTACATATATGCATGGTCTCAGTGCCACAATATTGCAAAATAGGAGCTGCCACTGGGTCCAGTTCATAGTTCAAATAGTCCAAATGCTGAAGCTGGTGGAAGTTACTCGGGTGACTGCTTGCCCTCCTCCTCCATCCAAGTGAGGAGGGCAAGCAGGAGCCATGCTGTCTGAGCTCGGGGGTCTTGTGCAGGCTTCCCGACCTTTCTGACACTGAGCTTTCCTACCTGGAAGGTGAGGGAAAACACCTGCCTGGCTAGAGTGGTTGTGAGTCCTGTGTAGACGGCCTGCCTCGTCCCAGGCGCTCTGGGTCTGCCCACGTCGGTCCTCAGGGCGGCTCCCTGCCTGCCCTCGCAGACTGAAGACAGCCTTCCTAAATAGAACCTCAGCTGCCGTCCTTCCCACTCCCATCCTGCGGCCGGCTGTCCCGGTGTGCGACCCAAGGACACAGCTCAGCCCTCCCGAGCAGATCTCCCCTTTCCTTCTATTTTTAGGCTTGGCAGTTGCACCGATGTTGATTGAAGTTGTGGCTGTTGAGACAGTTCTGTTCTCCCTCGAGAGAGATGAGTAGCACCAGCAGGTGCTTGGGCAGCTGCACAGACCCCTCTCCCAACCTCCCCCATTCCTACACGTGGGCTGCTCCAAACCATGCGCTGGTGAGAGTGGTCCAGACCTCAGCAGAGGCTGCGGTCCCTGGGTGTTGGGGGAGGCCCCAGGACTGGGTTTTGGCTGCTCCCATGCCCAGGAGCCATGCAGGGTAGCAGGCCACAGCAGGCTTTGCCCCCACATTGCTACGACCATCTCTCTGCTGCTCAGCTCTAGCCAGGTGGCTCTGGGTGCCCTGGGAGTCTTCTCGTGCTGACCTTGACCTCTTGACCACCATGTGATGCCCACATATTCCTTCCTTCCCAAATGGCCTAGTGCTAGGCTGTGGGAGCCAGTTGTTAGGTTTCTTGGGGATCCTGCTCAACAGCTGTCCAACACAGCCTTTATAAGAACTGGTTATGTAAGCTTAGAACAAAATAAATTATACTCAAAACAAAGGTAACGTAGAGTCAAAACTCACCACCTCATGATTATGTCACTACATTTTGCTATATCTGTGCTCTTGAGGTTACGTGTGTTGCCCCAACGGTGGGATCGAGGTGTCACCGTGTGCTTTGGTGAGCTTGATGATGTGCAGCTGTAGCTTGAAATTGGCCATGGTTGGAGTACTTGCACCACAGAAGTGAGCACAGGTGGCAGATCCAGTCCCCTCCTCCCTTGCATGCAGTGCTTCTTGTTGGAGGTTTACTAATTCCTGGGGTTCACACCTGGCTGTACACAGTACTCCCAGCTCTGGCACCAAAGGTGACACTGCAGAGCCAGTGACCAAGTGGCAGGTGGGCGGCCAGTACCTCTGAAGGCATCCTAAGTCTTGACGGGGTGGGCCTGGATGTGACGTAAGTAGACTTCTCTGCTGAGTGGAAACATGCTTTTGTACTTTGGCCTTGATCCCAGTGCCCTTGAGTCACTGTGGGGGCCGCCATCCTTCCTGTATGGTGGGTCCCATCCCAGGGGTCTTCTGCACCCTCCTACCGCTGGACACATGTGTCTTGTATGAATGCTGGGGTGAATGCTGACCACACTCCATCATGTTATCCACCCTGTAGGGGATCTTGGGGCTCAGGGCATCTCAGTGAGGTCTGCAGCTGTGCTTTGCACACAGATAAGCTCATGACCTGCAGCTCCTTCTCTGCTGGGCTCTGCAGGCTGGCGAGGGTGGATGTCTGCTCCCGGCCAGCCCCAGCCCTGCAGATGCTGATCATGCACATCTCCTCCAGGCAAGACACTCTCCCCTCCAGACCAGGCACCACAGGGGCAAATGCACACCCCTTGGTTGAGAGACTCACCAGCACAAGGAGGCTGACAGCCAGTGGAGAGACTTCCAAGCCACCGTGGCATTTCTGAGCAGCAGACCCTATCCCTTCCAGCGATGCTTGGCATCTCAGAGAAATGGCATCTCCTTTCTGGTAGGGATACATCTCTGAGATGTTAGAGCAGGGCACCTGGGGAAAGTGAGAACCAATTAAACACCAGTCCCCACATTAAATTATAATGAAGGCATCCATCAGGCCCCCATGCTGGGGATGGTCTGCAGCGATGGAAACAACAGAACTAGAGGTTCTCAGGGAAATACTGCTGGTTCGTGGCCCCACAGGACAGGTCATCTGATGCTGTTCTGATTTTCCCATAGCTCCATGGAGGGTACATTTGATGTCGAGGTGGCATTCTGGGCTCCGCGGGCTGCGGAGAGCCCTGTGTGTGGTGGGGTGTCAGGTAGAAGCAGAGTTCTGTGGTCAAACCCCCGTGGGACCTGCAGCCTAAACACCCCCACACACCTCCCCAGCTTACCTGTGCAGGGGGCTCTGGCCCCAGCATCAAGGGGGAGGCTGGTCGGCTTGCAGGGCACTTGGGATGAGCGGGGAGTGGGGCAGAGCCCTCCGGTTGAGGGTGGCCTGGGAGACGAGTGTGCATTGGGGTGAGATAGGTCCACACAGGGAACTGAGGATGGGAATTAGTGTGAAAAAGTCAGGCTTGGCCCAAACTGGCCAACAGCGCTGATGAGAATTAATCCACATAATTCAAGGGCAGAAAAATGTAGGAAAGACTGGATTCAGGATCCCATGGATTATAAACTCCAGGAGGACAGGCTTTCATTAGGTAGCTCCCAGAGCTGAGCGGAGTTTTTATTAGGCCACTGCAAGTATATGTTGAATGAAATTTTGGATCACATCTGGAATCAGCAGGAAGCAGAGAGCCACTCCGGTTGGTAGGAACCCATATCTTGGGAGGACTGTGGGGGCTTCGTGCAGCCATGTCCTGGACACACCTTGCTGGGCTCGGGAGCAGTGAAACAGGTGCAGGCACTGCCTGGGTGCCTATAGATACCCCCCACTGCAAAGACCTCTCTGGGCTTGTTCTTCTGAATCAGGAAGATACAACCCCTAGGCTCACAAGAGTAGATGGTGGCTCTGCAGTCATGGAATGACCAACGCTAGACT
Organism: Canis lupus dingo; assembly: GCF_003254725.2. Taxonomy (NCBI): domain Eukaryota; kingdom Metazoa; phylum Chordata; class Mammalia; order Carnivora; family Canidae; genus Canis; species Canis lupus. The sequence goes on along the minus strand of NC_064249.1, from coordinate 39,429,862 downwards.
CCACCACCTTCCATGCTCACAACAGCTAGAAAACCTTGAGGAAAAAATGAGCCCAGCTTCTGGTTGCCACTCACTGGCTTGGGAGGGTCTGGCACACAGACGCAGCTGTGGCCCAGCCCTCGAGCAACAGTCCTGGCAGACAGGTCCACCTGCTTGAGGCCATTAGGATTGCCTGCGTTGTCCACAACGGCAAAGAGTAGGGAGAGTCAGGTGCACGCTGCTCTTCCCGGCCTGGGCCTAGAGCTCAGGTGTGCAGTCCCGCTCACCCACACAGAAGATGCGCCCTGCGGCCGGCCGGTGAACACGCAGCAGCACCTCCCCCATGTGTGTGCACTGACCATCAGTAGGTCATTGCGCAGGTGTTAGACATGTAGTAGCATAGAGTCTGGGGAGGAAGTTCTGGGCTAGCGCTGTGCATTCATAAATAGCCTTCTGGACGATGAGAGGGGAAGAAGAAAGAAAAGGAACAGGTAATAGTTTTATCCATAATATCCTCTCTGGTTGGTTTTCATCCTTGAGCCTTGCCTTCTACAATCTCACCAGCAGCAGTGGGTGTTGGTGGGGGGCAGGAAGGTGTGGAGTCTCTTCCTTGTGAGTTAGAGTCGACCGCTTGTGCTCACTCATGCACACACACTCACACACATATTCACACACCATGCACACTCACGTGTGCACATACTCAGATACATGCATGCACACACTTATACAGTCACACACTTTGTCCCACGATTGGCCCCTCCTGTCTTCTGCCCTTCTAAGCTTCTGATGAGAAGGAAAAGGAAGTAGCAGGAGAACAGGAGGAGGGGGAGAGTGGAGGGCAGAGGAGAAGTCAGTCAGCTATTTTAAGGACATGAAAGTCTCCTCATAAGTCATTACAGTCTCCTTGCCAGTTCATTTCCGTTCGAATGAAGTTGAAAGGTAATCTGGTAAGTTTCATTATCTCTGCATATAATTCATAAGTTTAGATGAATTACCATGACATAGTGTGTAGGAGGATTTCAAGGTCTGGCAAGGTGACAATTACAGGACCTCACTGGAACTGACAGCTGGTATTGCAATGATCTCCTTTTATTGAGATTCTCTGTGTGATTAGAAAAAAAAATCCCAGCAAACTGAGTCATGATCAGTGGCCACTGCTGCTCCCACGTAGATCCCCAGAGGTGCATGTGGTGTGTGTGCAATGGCAGAGCCTCCATGGCTGATACAGGGCTTTGTAGGCAGAGGACTCTCATGTGTAGCCCATGACAAGAGCAGCTCAGATGTGTGTAGAAGGGCACGTTCAGTTGCAGAATCCTGTAGAAGGCTGAGAAAGAGAATCAGAACTCAGTTATCAGCACAAGTCAGCTTGTTTGTGAGAGCCTCTGCTCTGCTCAGGCTGGACATGTATTGCCATGTCCATTCTGCATCTCTCAGGTAAAGACAGAGCATAAATGTTTGTCGGGTGGACCAGGAGAAAAGGTGAAGCCTTCTGGAAGCAGTAAAACATTGCTTTGTGCTAAGTATGCTTAAGCTGGCGGGGTATCTTCTACAGCCTTGAAATATGTGTAAGCATATGAAATAAACTCATGAGTTTCAGAATAATCACACAGTGAGTGCAGACATGGAGTACCTATGAAAGTTAATTCATCTATTTATTCATTTGTATATTATTTATTCACCCACTTACCTCATTTATTCCATGAATGTTTATAAAATATCTGTATAACATTGAGTGTACAAAAATGAGTAAAGTGAAACTGCAGGTCTCAGTCCTCAGACAGCTGACACCTATCTACTTCCCTGCCTCTGTCTCCATCCATCCATCCATCCTCCATCTCCACCCATCTTCCATCCCCATCCAACCGTACATCCTCTATCCAACCATCCATCCATCCATCCATCCTCCATCCATCTATCCATCCATTCTCCCATCCATCCACCCATCCACCCATCCATCCTCCATCCCCATCCACCCCTCCACCCATCTATCCTCCATCCATCCATCCATCCATCCATCCATCCATCCATCCAGCATGCCCACTGGGTCTTCAGCAGCCATCAAAGATTCGAGTTTATTTCAACCCCCAATATTATAGCTCCATGAAACTCTGAAGCCCTCCCATAGTTCCTCTGTAATCTCAATATTTCCTCCTTCTCCCTGCCACTATGCCTGGACAGTCCATACTCTCATTGGTATGAACTCAGAGGCTTGCCCCATCATTGTTTTTGCCTCTCTAATTCATATGCCTCAATTATTTTGTGAGTTTAGTAATTTTACATAAGATGAGGGAGAGTGGGGGGAAGAGCTACAGCATGGAGCCTTTGTCCTTAACCCCCTCCTCTCCCTTCCGCTCATTCTTCTTGTGTTTCCTCTAAAGATATACAAATAAATGTGACTTGTAACCCTCCCGGCTCCAATACACACACACACACACACACACACACACACACACACACACGCATGCATGAGCACACGGGTGTATACACACACACCCTGCAGTCTCATATTGAATAAATCGTATTCTGGAGGCTCAACTTTTACCCCAGGTTAGTTGGTCAAAAACAGTTTTCTGAAGAAACCTTTCCAAAAGAAATTCTAGAAAGAAAAAGGATATTTTCTCCCTCTACTCTATATTATTTATCTATGTACATTCTATCTTAAAGCCCGAGTCTTAAGGCCTGGCCTGGATGGATGAATGTGGGATGGGAGAAGACAGACAGGCAGGTAGGTGAGTTATATGCCCTAAAACTAGAGTCAGCTTTTATATACCTCAGAAAAAGAGCATGGAAAACTTCAACCACTACGGTTCTATCGGCATTTCCATTTCTTAAGCTAATGTTCTTGAAGATCTTGGCCCAAGATCACACACTGAAAGGTACAAACATGCATTCAATCAAGTTTAAGCAAAAAGGCATGTATGAGTTATCTCTTGCTACATAACAAAGCACCCCAAGACTTAGCTGCATAAAATAACAAACATCCATTTTCTAAGGGCCAAGAATTGTGGGGTGGCTTAGCAGCATCCTTCTGGCTTTGGGTGTCTCTTGAGGTTGTATGGATGTTGGCTGGGCTGAGGTTACCAGAAGATGGAAGTGCCTCTGGGAGGCTCTGGCTGCCAGCAGGGCTCGGCTCCTCGAAACGTGGGCATCCCCTCATGGCATGGACATGCTTCCTCCAGACAACCCAGCGGGGAGGGAGAAGTAAGTCCCTTGTATTTCAGTACCTGGCTCAGGGGTGGAGGGGACTGCACTGGCCTGGCAGCGAGGCCATTTGGGAGGCTGGCTACCTCTGGCACAGACTTACGGACAGCAGATCCAACCTTATGACTGACCATCTGAGTGCAAGAAGCCAGGAGAACTCAGCTGAGAGGGCAGGAGCTTGGATCTCTTTCACCCCTGTTGGTGTTGACCGTTACTGCCAGGGCTCACACTTCCTGAGCAATTAGCCTATGTCCTGTGTTAAGTGCTTTGCAGAGATGATCACATTTAATTCCAGATCACATGCCTATTTCACAAAGGAGATGGAACAGGTGATGTTGAAGGTTATCTGGCTGGAGTTTCTGTGCGGCACTCTGACATTTCTTTACGTGGAAAGCCACTGGCCACTGCATTAGGTTTTCATGTTCTAGCTCAGGGGCTGGTCCTTTGGAGACCGTGGGAATAGCACCCTAAACTAGGGGGCATCATTTAGCATGGCAGGCAGATTGGTCAGCATGTGTGCCAGAGCAAGCGATCACTGAGTCAAGCTGAAGACTTTGCCTTAATGACGCCCTTGGTAAACAGAAGTCTGCATCTGCAATCAGTAGCTGAAAGCACTGAAAGTCCTGTGGAAGATTCTCATCCGGGTACCAGCATTTAAATGTATGCGACTGTTTTTCATATTGAATTTCCCATCTCGTGGCGTGCCATTCTGCAGCTGAAGGAGCGCGGGGAGGGTTTCGGAAGGTGACACAGTATGAGTCCCAGAGGAAGGGCCTCGAGTGGGTGTCTTTGGAACATACACCCAGCTCCTTTTGCCCATGAAGGAGAGAGGATAGGAGCCAGAATTCTCCTGTAAAAAGTAGAGAAATCACTTAAATACCAAGCACTTCATCCCACTCTTTTATATTTTTATCTCATTCCATCTTTTTATATTGTTTTTCTGTTTCTGGTGAATTCATATCCACCAAGCTGGCAAATAGGGGGAGTGGATAAGCAGGATCCATTTCTGAGACAGGGGAGTGCTCACTCACTCATTCAACAAACACCGTTGAGCTTTGGCATGCGAGGTGTCCTGCTGGGTGGTGGCCCATGCAGAACTCATTCATCATCCTCTGGCTGTATTTATTGAGTGCTTTTTAGCTCCCTGGCACCCTGACAGATGCTGTGAAGTTTTTTAAAAAAAGAAGAAAAAAGAAAAGGCAAGATAAAGGAGTCGAGCTTCTCCTTCCTTCAAGACATACCCATAGAAAAATAAAATTAATATGAAACAATCAAGAAACATAGCAAGGCAGTCATATAATAATGCCCGCCCCCTAAAAATAATGAGGCTTTATTATTATGGATCTTTCTGTGTTCTACACATTCATAGAAGCTTCTCTTGCAACAAAATGTAGAAATTATCCCTAAAGGTTAGTCTCCAGGTAGTGATGGAGTGCACATTTTTTGTGGAAGCACCAGGCATACACACAAGGGGCCCACAAATGGTTAGAGTCCAGGGAGGCTTCTCAGGGGAGGTGTCGGGGGTGGGGGGCTCTGCAGCAGCAGGTATGCTCACAGGGGGCTGATTCCAAGAGCCTAATGGAGTGAGGTAAGTAAGGAGGGAGTGCTCTGGGCCCAGTCTCACCCCTCTGACCTGGTGTCACTCTGAATCAGATGTTTCTGTGTTGCACCTCACCCCCTATGCCCCTGAGAAGATCTGGAGCTGGGTTGGATGCTGTGATGAGCACTCAGGTTTGGGCAAGGCCAGGTTGGACACTCCTGGGTCGACCCTGCAGCTCAAACCTTGTCAGTTCTAAAGATGAGGATTCCCCACCACCCCACTCCCGAGAACGGCCTGACTCCTGGAGTCTTCAGTCCTTTTCCTGGCTCCAAACCCCAGGCCAGGGCCATTGTGGAGATGACAGGGGATTGTGGCACGAGCCCACAGCCTGTGGGACTAGTATTATTCAACCTGGAGAAAACTGAAGGATGAAACAAAATGATCTGTAAGTACCTCAAAGTTCTAATGCAAGAGGCTGGTGATGCTGATTCCTCTGAAGGCATTTGAAGAAACCAAAAGGGTTATGATGACACAGTCAGGATTGGGGTCAGCCCTTGGGGCCTCTGCCCACCCTGGTATGGCCAACACGTCTGTGCAGGCACCACCTGTGAGGGGACCCAGCAGGATTCTCCTGGCTTGGGCTTTCAGTGCTGACCCCAGGAGGGTCCTAGGCAAACCAGGGATGAGAGTCCCTCTGCTGGGTCACCCTGGTCCAGGCTCAGGTGCATCCCCTCCAATCCCACCCATAGGGACCATACTGTCCAACATAACCCAATGACCCTCAGTTGCAGGGGCGGGGTCTACCTGAGACCATGTGGCCTGGCTGGTCAGAGAGGCCTAGTCAGGGTGGAAAACACCAGGCCTGGGCACAGGACGAGGGCATGTGACAAAGTCATCTGTCAGGGAGCAGCCCCGGCCCCAAGCCTGGAGCTGCCACGTCCGCCTACCTTCCTCTCACTCATACACACAAGCTCACCAACCCTTGGCTTCTGCAAGAAGTGTGGGGAGCAATTTCTGGCAGTTAACAAGACTGACTTTCTGAGCTTTTTAAAGGGCCAGATCTCTCTGGAATAATTTTAATTTTGTCTCAAACAGGAATGATTTTTTAAATGGAATGGTCTCAGGGCACCAGGGGGGGCTCATCTGGTTCAGCATCTGACTCTTGGATTCAGCTTAGGTGGTGATCTCAGGGTCATGGGATGGAGCCCCACGTCAGGCTCTGTGCTCTGCAAGGAGTTTGCTTGAGACTCCCCCTCTCCCTCCACTCCTCACACTCATGTTCTCCCCCCCTCAAATAAATAAATAAATAAATAAATAAATCTTTTAAAAAATGGAATGGTTTCATTATACATAAGCATTTCTACATGTGTGGCACCATGCTAGGTATGTCATTGGGACTATTTTGTGAAACCCTGCGCTGTAATCCTACAGGCAAGGTGCCCTCATGTTCTCTATCTTATTAGCAGATGGGGAAACGGGGTCAGAGAAGGGAGGTCCATGGTGGTAAGCTGGGGACCCAGCCGCAGAGTCTGATGCCAGAGCCCATGAGCCAAACTGTGGGCTGAAATGAGTTTATCCCATTGTTGGGATGATAGTACTACTCCTGGTCAGCAGTAGTAATCAAATTACCAGGAACACTTATGTTTAGCTAATTTCATCAGCAACTATGAAAATAGCTAAAAATAATTTCTGTTGGTGGTGATGTGGGTTCTATTTTAAAGGGAAGGGCACAGTAGCGAAGGTGGCACCTCTGTAATCCTACACACGCGGCCGTTACTCTGGTCTCGGATGATGGAGCGACATGTGGGCCATTGGAGGGGACGGAAGTGGTTGAGGCCCATGCTGCCCCATGCCCCTGGTGACGTCCAGGGTACATCCTGTCTGACAGAGCACCACAGATGGGACTCATGGGTCGGGGGCCTGGAAGCCCAAGATCAGGGTGCTTGAGGAGCACAGAGCTCTGGGAGGGCGCATTCCCAGGCGGCAGCCTGCCAACCCCTTGTCATGGCCTCACGGGGCAGAGAGCAGAGAACAACAGCTCCTGTCCTAACTCCTGAGAAGCCACTCACCCCATCCTGAGGGCCCATCCTTGCCACCACTGTCTAGAGGCCCGCCTCTTGCCACCACTACACTGGGTTGGGCGGGGGGGGGGGGGGGTAGCTTTCAGCATGTGGATTTAGAGCGACACATTTGGTCCCTAACACATCCCAATCGTCGACCCCTGATGACTGGTTTGCCTAAAACAAACTGAACTGGAAGCACCTGGGCTGCACCCGAGGGGTGGCCGAGCTGCCACAAGGGCACCTGGTGTGGATGATGAGCGGCTTCCAGGCTCCATGCAGCCCCCATGGCCTCCCTGGCTGTGCCCCGCTCAGGACCCCACACAGCGACCCTGTCCCCGGGAAAGCCTGGAAGTCCAGCTCCATGCCACTATGGGCCAGCGGGGGCACAGGGGTATATTGAGTAAGACACGGCCCGGCTCTCAGGAGTCCCACAAAATCCTCCCTTGGTGGAGCAAGAAGGGGCCTAGGGACCGGGTGGACTGAGGGAGGGCTATCTGGAGGAAGGGGCGCTTGGCTGGAGCTACACAGTGTGAGGTAGGGTTAGGCACTTGCGCTCTGCGGTCCGCCTGCGGTCACCTGGAGCTGGGATGGATCCTGGCTCTGCTCCTCACCAGCTGTACGCCTGGGGCGGGCATTCTGTCCTCCCCACGTTTGTCAAACGGGAAGATGCTGATGCCTGCTTGCTTCACAGTGCTTCACAGTGCACACTGCACAGTGTGGATGTATTGTTACCACTGGCCTGCATCGGCCACTCTCGTGGATATAGACGGGGCAGCACGCAGCAGGTGCGGGGCAGGTAGGGCAGAGAGGGTCACCCGGTGCTTGCAGGAGGGTCAGGTCGGCAGGGCCCACCCCCTTCTCTCTCATGTGAGAAGGCAGGGCAGAGCCGTCCCCTGTGCAGGTGAGCACTGACCAGAAAACCATCCAGAAGCAGGAGATTTCAGAGAAGGAGATGTGCTTGGGCCTCATGATCCAGAGCAGCTCCTGGTGGAGCTAGCTGGCACCTGGCACCTCTGTAATCCTACACACGCGGCCGTTACTCTGGTCTCGGATGATGGAGCTACAGAGGTAGCTAGGTGGAGAGGCAGCACCAGGGAGAGCAGGACAAAGGGACTTGGGGACATAGCATCCAAGCTGCCCTGCTTTCTGGATTTGTGAGGGTGTCCGCGTGCTGCGCAGTGTGCTGGGAGGGACACTGGCCTGGGCGGTGGCGGGGCTGTTTGCTGGGAGGCTGGATGGCCCGTCCTTCCAGTTAGCAGTTGGGGCTGGTCCTCAGCCCACAGACTCGCCAAGGAGCCAGCTCAGGGTTCCTGGGGTCCAGGCCCCTTAGGAGGCTCCGCTGCTTGTCTCGTCCCTGCCCTTACCTGGGACAGTTCTCTAGTGTTTCCAGAGCTGGAATCCAGGGATGTGGGGACGTGAGGGCTCAGCTGGTGGGCCACCCAGCCAGGTTCTGTCACCGGCAGATGCCGGAGGATATACAACACGGAAGCTGGATGTGCTGTGTGCGTCTTCCCCAGTGGAGCCTCGAATGCTGCTTTATCCGCCCCCTCGGGCAAGTTTGTCAAGCTTTCCCATCCCTGAATGACCGACGCTCTGGTGCCTTGCAGTGACTCTGGGGGGAGCAGCTGAAGAACTGCAGCCAAACCAAGGAGGCTTCATTTCTAGATAGAGGCACTGTCCCAGCAGGGGTCCCATCACTGACATCTCCCGGCTCTAGCCCCAGGGCTCCCCGTCTTGCATGGCCTTGGTCCTGGAGCTGACTGCCTGGTATTCTTGGTGCCAAGTGGCATTACATAACTCACCCTTCGCAGGTGAGCAGCAAATCTCATTTTACCAGAAGGGCTGACCTGGATCAAAACACCCCATCTAACATGCCGAAGTGGTGGATAAAAATAAGTCGTGCTCGTTAGGTGGCTCCCTGCCCTGTAGAGCTGCCCAGAAACTTACCTCTTGTTCTGCCCAAGTGTAAATAGACTCCCTATTTAGAAATGACACGGTGGGAGGTAAATGAGTTGGCCAGGAGGGGCCAGTCATAAGTCAGTCATCACGTTGGAAGCTTACAAACCCTTTACGTGAGGAATACTAATGTGCATCAGGTGTGGAAGGCCAGGCTCCTCGCTACATTACCTCAGGTAATCTTCCCAGCAGCTCTGCAGGGTTTTTCTCATGCTATTTTACAGATGAGGAAAGTAAGCCCAGCCGAGTTAGGTATCTGGTTCAGGCCCTGGAAGACTGCATCAGGGACACTGAGAATTGCACACCTGCCACTCTGGTCCTGGGCCTGTGCGGTTCTCACAAGACCCACTGCTGATAGCGGCCAAAAGGGCAAGGTGATCAGGAGCAGGTTCAGTCCTTGTCCTGGGGTACCTGGGTGGCTCAGTCTATTGAGACTCTTGATTTCAGATCGGGTCATGATCTCAGGGTCATGAGATTGAGCCCCACGTTGGGCTCTGCACTCAACATGGAGTCTGCTTAGATTGTTTCTCTCCCTCTGTCTCTGCCCGTCCCCCTGCTCATGCCCTCTCTCTCTCTTTCAAAATAAATAAATAAAATCTTAAAAAAACAACCTGCTCCCTCAAGAGCATCAGGTAACTCTTGGCTTGATCCTCACCTGGAAGACGCCCTGCAGTGAGGCTGCTTATGAAGGATGAACCCCGGATGAACATCCCTGTGCTGTGGTTGGGGCATGATCCTGGAGACCCTTCGGCCCAGGGCATGATCCTGGAGACCCAGGATCGAGTCCCACATCGGGCTCCCTGCATGGAGCCTGCTTCTCCCCCTGCCTGTGTCTCTGGCTCTCTCTGTGTGTGTCTCTGATATCTTGGATTTCCACCTGCAGACAAGCCCACAGGTGGTGGTATTTTGTTGTAGAGCCTAAGATACCTGGGAACCTGGTCAATCCCACCTCATCTCCATTCCGGCCCATCAGAGACCGTGCCCTGGGGGTCCTGGGCTAGGCAGGACGGGCCAGGTATCTCCTGGCTAGTCCAGAGCCTGGAAAGTGACCCAAGTGACCCAAGCCTTCAGATAGCTCCTGGCCTGCCAGAGTGAAGGGCCCTGTGAGCAGGATGGGGCATCTGTACACCCAGCCAGCTTGATGTGCTTGATGTGCAATGGGAGCATCTCAGGGCCCATGCTCCACATTGGGCAGGGCTGAGAAAGGAGGACTGTATTCAGAGTTTTTGTGTAGAGTTTGGGCTATAATCAGTGGATACACAGGATAGAAAGGGTCTGGGAGCAGGACAACCTGCTCCATGAGCCTTCCTCACCTGGCTATGTACTGTTTGCTATGCTTTCCTGAAGCCTCGCCTCGCTGAAATGTAAAAATTTTTAAAGGCATGGGTTGTTTTTCAAATTTTAAAGGAAGAGATGATTTCTATTGTTTATATTTCTCTGAACTACAGAAGATGCAACGCCTCCAAACTAGTCTACGAAGCAAAACCAAACACTGATAACACAGAAAACAGAAGACCAACCTCCCCTGTGAGCACGAATGAAAACATGGCAAATAAAACACAGATGCGAGAACCCCCTCCAAGGCCCCAGATGCAGGAGGGTCAGTGTGAGAAACAATGGGATTGTTCAGTGCTTGCAAACCTGCTTGAAGCAGCTCCTAGGACCTCTGTGCTGCTCCGGGAGCTGGGGTTGCGAGCTGGAAGCAGGGTCCTGGAAGGGATCTGAGCAGAGTCAGGTGGTGTGATAAATGGTTTCCTGGGGGTACCCATGGCTGTGTGTGGACAGGAGGCTGAAGTGAGGGACATGTTGGGGGCAGAATTAGGGCCTCCCCAAGAGATCCACGTGTCCCCTCTGGAAACTGTGGATGCACTATTTTACTTGAGAGTGAATAAGAAGGCTCCACGTGGAATTATGGTTGCTAATCCACGGCCTTGAGATGAGGGGTTGCCCTGCATTATCGGGCCACCAGAGCAGTCACTCACAAAGGTCCTCATAAGCGAGGGAGGGAGGCCAGGAAATGTGGGGAGGACAGGGCGGGCTCAGAGCCACGGCAGGTCCCAGGACGAGAAAGGCAAGGACAGGGATGCCCCTTGACCCCCCTCATGGACAGCAGCCTTGCGGCACCTGCGTGTCAGGCCAGTGGGATTGGTTTCAGACTTCTGACCTCTAGAACTGTAAGATGATGAATTCATGCTGCTTTTAGCCACAAAATTTGCGGTGGTTTGTCACCATGGCCACAGGATGGGAGCATAGGTCTGCCGTTGTGGTCATGGATGGAGGTTGGTAGTGGCTTGGACCAGTGCAGCAGCAGTGCAGGTGTCCACAAGTGGTTGGATCTGGGGACAGGCTCTCAAGTAGCATCAGAGGTTTATTTGTTGATAAATCAAATTTTACATGATTTGAGAGGATGAGACTCAAGACGATTCTCAGTTGAGAGAATGAGCTCTGAGTTTTCATGGGGAGGCACAGATAACTTGGTCAAGTCCCCTGGGCACTGACCTCTCCACCCTCCCCTCCCAGAGCAACTCCAGCCATCATACCCCTGCAGCAGGGGTCTAGCCTAAAACAGGCCAAATGGGCCTCAGGGACCATTTATCTAGACCTACACCCTAATCCTTGGCCCTTTTGATATTGCACACTAATGAGAAGAGTCATAAAGAAAACAATTAAATTATAGAATGACAGTATCTCCATCCTGAGTGTGTGTGTGTGTGTGTGTGTGTGTGTGAAAGAGAGAGAGAGAGAGAGAGAGAGAGAGAGAGAGGGAGAATCTTGAGTTTCCTACCTTCTCTCCCTCCAAGGGAATGGTTGTGTGACACTCAGGGCCCGGGTTGGGGCACCTGGCAGGAGAGGCCAGAGCATTTCCATCCGTGGGGGAGCCAGCCCATGCCTAGTGAGAGAGATAGAAATAGGTCCGGGAGTGGGGAGCACGGGCCCAAAGAGCTGAGTCCTTGGCTGGGCTCCAGGGAGGATCCTCTTTGAGAACATCAGTAAACATTTCCAAGTGCACAGAAGAGAATTCCTGTTAACATCCCTGTGCTTCCCTCCTCTGCACCACCACGTCAGTTCCCAGATCCCCAGCCTCTTCTTTGGGGCCAATGTGCTGAAAATTGGAAGTGCCTTGCTGAGCCTCAAAACTGTGCACCTTCCAGCTGCTGATGAAAACTCTCAGCCAGTCATTTCCTGAACCAACTCTGTGTCATAAAATAAGGCTTGCCAACACCAGCACAGATGTGCAAGAAGGAAGCTCTGCACTTGTTATTGGTCGTCCGACCACATCATTAGGTGTCCTGGCGATGAAAGAATATTCACTCGAGAACAGTCTCCTGAAAGGTGTAAATGTGCCTTTCCTTCAATAAGCCAGGAGAGGATCACGGATGCTTCATTCTTCCCTGGGAATGGATATAAGAGTAAATAAATCCTGAGACTTGGTTAGATACCTCATTTTCAACAAACCTGTGGACAGCAAGGTCCCATTCTTTACCAGAAACACTTTAGTTTGTTGATCGGTGTTTCGAGGACTTTTACATTGGGCAGGGACTGGCCTGTGTGGTCCACTGATGAACTCACAGTAAGAAGAGCCTTCTGGCAGCCCAAAAAGACTGAGCTCGGCCAGACCTGAGCTCTGCCCTGCATCCCTCCCGGGAAGGTAAAGAGATCATCATCCCAAGGACAGATTGCTGGGGGGGGAGGGGCGCCCTCCCCCGACCCCCTCTAAAGCCACAGGGAAGAGGAGAGCCAGCGAGGGGGGCCGGTTGTCAGGACAGTGCTCACCTGTTCAACCCTGTTTGCAAACTTTCCAGGGTCCTTCCTCCAGACAGTGGCCGCTCACCTCTATCCGTGGAACCCTCCCTGTTCTGGGCCTGTTGCAGGAAATGTCAAAGTGGAGAAGTGGAGGAGCAGAGGCCTGTGAGACTCCAGAGGACTCGGCAGCCTGGCCTGTTGTTGTCCCTACTGAGGACATCCGTGGAACATCGGCCAGATTTTCCTGGGACTTCCATGAAGTTCTTTCTCTGACCCTTCTCATGGCTTGCCATCTCCTGCTTTCTCAATATAAGCTCTGCACATCAACCGCATCTTTTTATTTTCTGTATTTTCTTACGTTTTTACATTTTGGGGCTTTGCCCATCCTGGAGAGGCCACCCCTCCCCCGGCTAACTGGTCCCTAACAGGACCGGCCTGCAAGAGCCCCCTTCATGTGCCAAGGGCCCAGTCCAGGGCCAGAGCCCTCAACCCAGGGCTCTCTCCACCTCCCTGATTGCCCTGGAGCAGCCCCTCCATGGTGGGGTCCCCTGCAGTCATTCCAAGTAGGCGATCCTAAACCTGCCCATCCCCACAGCAACCCCAGCAGAGGCTCTCTGCCATGTTCCTGTCTCTTCTGCCTGCGCACTGCTGCGTGGCTCACGCTCCCTCCTCCTGGTGGCCTCAGGGAGCAGATCATCTTTCCAATGACCGTCACCACCTCATCTGTGGACCTTACCAAAAAACAATGAAACCTACGTTTTAAAACACTCTAGCACAGTGTGGGGCACATTAATGGTGCTCAGTAAATATTTGTTGAGTGAATGCCAGAGAGATGGGCAGCTCAGCAAACCAGGGCTCCTATTAGAAGCTTCAAGACCCGGCAGGAAGATATTGCACATAAGGCCCCTCCATGTCGACCAAATGCCTGACCCAAACGTGATGGCCAAGATTAATTTCACATTTCAAATTACGTTTGAAACATACCCCAAACTACACAAAGGTCCAGGAACACCACGCAGCAGGAGGAGGATGTGCCCCCAAATCTGCTGTCGCCCTATAACACTGACAAATGCAATGCCCCTTCCATTACCAGATCAATTCATCATTCCCCTGGAGAAATGGGTATTCCCCAAGATTGCACAACATCTCATGGTGGTCCTCACTCAGAGGTCTGATGGGGCTTAGGTCTTTTCTTCTGGAGCCTGGAACATCTTCTGCTTGAATCCACAGACCATCTCTGCCCTTCCAAGGTGGGCTGACTCCAGGGCCAACCCTCTTTCCAGAGCTGCCAAAGTACCTGGGAACGCTGTGGCCATCTCCAGAAAAACATCACCAAATGGCACAAATGTGACCAATGCAGCTGCTAATAATCAAAAGAAGTAATTATCTTACACAAGCAGTCATTAGGAAAAGACATCACAAGAGATCAAAGAAATAATAAAATCCAACACCTGTTCCTAATAAAAGCTCTTTTAAAAATTAGGAATAGATGGATACTTTCTTTGCCTGATTAAAGCGTAGCATATGAAATCACGAAATGATGATGAACTTTTCACCAAACCAGGCACAAATTAAGGAAGCCCATAATCACCATTATTATTCATTTTTCTGGACATTCTGGCAAATTTGATACAAATAGAATAGAAAAACAGAAAGTCCTATATATTGTGAAGAAAGAGAACAAGCTATTATTTGCAGACCACAATGCATCTACAGAAAACTAAAATGGGTAAAATTGAGGTGATAATGAGAATTAATGAGCTCGGCAGAGTAGGTGAGTACATAATAAATACATAAAAATTAATAGCTTGCTTTTATAACATTAAAACAGTTTATAATAAAAACTGGGATCCTGATTATAATAGCAGAAAAAAAATGAGATGCTGGGCTGCTGGGTGGCTCAGTGGGTTAGGTGTCTGACTCTTGGTTTCAGCTTAGGTCCTCATCTCAGGGCCCAGGGATTGAGCCCCACATCGGGTTTTGTGCTCAGCAGGGAATCTGCTTGAGATTCTCTCTCCCTCTGCCCCTACCCTGCTTGCACTGGTGCATGCATGTATACTCTCTCTCTCTCTCGCTCTAAAATAAATAAAAATAAATTCTTAAAAAAAAAAAAAAAGAAAATAGAAGCAATGCCCACAAGCAAGCCTCACGGCATTGTAGTCTAGTGGGGAACACAGCCACTGACAAATAAACTCACTGAGGAGACTGAACAATGTATTCGGAGAAAATTATAGAACTACAAAATGTCATTGATAATTATAAAAGAAAACTTGAATAGAATTATCTTAGAATTCTGATGCCAATTCTTTACAATGTAATCACTCTATTCAATGTTATTTAATTCAATCGTACAATGTAATATTTTCGTAATTGGAGGAAAAAAGCACTCCTACTTTCACTTTTATTGGCGGAATAAGCAGACAACAGTAGCAGTGAGTTAGGGAAGGAATAGTAAATTATTAGATATTAAAATTCAGAAAACTTCCGTAATTGCAAGTGTGCCATTTGTGCAGGAATCGGTTGGGTGCTCTTGCTATGAGCTATCACGGTGTTGCATGTCCTTCCTGGTGACTAGCTGTGTTATAACCAACCTTGTTGGTTTGATCACCTGAGTGGTAACCTGGAGCCCCAGCACCTAGCACAGCGTCTGGCACACAGCAGGCACTGAACCGATACTTGCTGAACGAGCGTGCGGAAGCATAAGAGAACGCAGAGGAACACCTGTTATAGA
Source organism: Canis lupus dingo (assembly GCF_003254725.2). Classification (NCBI taxonomy): domain Eukaryota; kingdom Metazoa; phylum Chordata; class Mammalia; order Carnivora; family Canidae; genus Canis; species Canis lupus. The sequence goes on along the minus strand of NC_064249.1, from coordinate 39,414,648 downwards.
TGAAGAATCTACTATCTCCCATCAGGAGGGTGAGTATCTGCAGCAAATGGAACTAGGTTAACTGGGAATTTCTAGCTTATCTTTGTTTTACATACTAAGTCCTGCTCCTAGTATGTGTATACTCAGCTAAACGCTTGGTAAAATAAGGAGTTAAGTCTAAAAACATTCAAACCGTGGAAAAACCAGAAAAGAAAAAGCGGTAGATACTTACCGACCCTCTAAGCTTGGGAGAGAGGGAAAGACTAGCGTTCTGCAATTTACACTTTAAAGGTGGGAGCAGGTGCAACCATCAATCATGCGTGCAGACGTGAGCAGATCCCTAAAACCGAAATTCCCTGTACTGAGGGAAAATAGCAGAATTGGCAGGACACAGGCATCCTTTGTGATAACACAGTGCCAGCCTGAGTGGAGGAGAGGAAGCGGCTGGATGTCAGCGAGGGTCCAGGGGCAGGACCGACCAGGCTCTGTAACAAAGCAAATGAATGTCTAAGTTTGCGATTTGGTGATATTAGTCCTGACCCCAAGGAGTCCTGGACAGAAGTCACACAGGTAAAATCCCGGAGAGTATAAGCACCCGATAATTGATTGGTTGGTTTTAGCTGTTCGTACTATTTTGTATCTAAAAAGCCTTCCCTCAGAGCTGCCTGTGAAGTTAGTTTTGTGCACAAAGTGCTGATGAGGGTTGTTTAGAGTCAGAAATACTCCAACTGCCCTCCCAAGGTAATAGCTACATAAATTAAGTTTCCTCTGCTCACTGGAGTATCTTGCAACTGTTAGGATGAATGTTTATGAAAGTGATTATATAATATTGTGGAAACGTGCTCGTGGCAAGAGGCTGAGTGAGAAATTGCCTTTGTGCTATGTGTACTGTTCTGTAAGACAAACGATACTGTGTGCACGTGTGAAAGCCTGCAAGGAAAACCAACCACGCTAATGAGCACTGTGTTTGTGAAGACTGCCTGTGATTTATTTTCTGGTATAATTTTTGTATTTCCAAGTTTTTGTTTTGTTTTAAGGTTTTTTATTTTATTTATTCACGAGAGACACAGCGAGAGACACAGAGACACAGGCAGAGGGAGAAGCAGGCTCCCTGCAAGGAGCCCCATGCAGGAGTTGATCCCAGGACCCCGGGATCATGACCTGAGCCAAAGGCAGATGCTCAACTGCTGAGCCACCCAGATGCCCCTCATTTCCAAGTTTTTAAAGTGAGTATGGAATATTATTGACATAAAAAATACATATTTAGGGACACCTGGGTGGCTCAGCGGTTGAGCCTCTGCTTTCGGCCCAGGGAGTGATCCTGGAGACCCTGGATCAAGTCCCACATTGGGCTCCCTGGATGGAGCCTACTTCTCCCTCTGCCTACGTCTCTGCCTCTTTATCTCTCTGTGTCTCTCATGAATAAATAAATAAAATCTTTTTTAAAAAAAATACACATTTACAGAAGGAAAAACAAAGATACTCTGAAACGTCTACTTTTGCAATAATCTGGGTGCTGTTTACAGAGTCACTCTTGGGCAGCATGACCGATGTTGTAAGGCTGTGACACTTCCACCCAGAAACATCCTGAAGGGCAGGAAAACCCCCCTGGGCCCAAGAAAGAAGCCCGGACCTGTGAGCAGCTTCATCTGACATCACAATCCCTGCGAACACTGCTGGGGCTGCAGGAGGAAGAGTCTGGAAGCCTGGGTCGCTCGGGGCCCATTCAAGAGAGCAAGAGGCTTCAATGGAAAAGCTTAAGCATAGGAGCTATGACTCTGTTAATGTTTGTTATTTGGAGCACAGGGTGCTGGATGGTGAGCCACTGTTCCACAGAAGTTTCCACAGAAGACCATGAGAGATGCTGAGATAGAGATGCTTTTACAGGACCTGGAGAAAGTACGCAGCGTGTCTGTAGGAGCTGCACAGCAAGGTCAAGGCAGGGAGAGGCAGGATCCAGGGCCTGGGCAGAGTGACTTGCGGTTCCTGGGCTGGGACCCGATTGGTCCACTCAAATCCAAGGAGTGGGGAGTGGGTTCGCCCCATGGGGTCTGAGGGGCACAGGCCCCATGTGGCAGACCCGGCTGCTGACCACAGGCTGTTGGGGAGTCCTACCAGGAGCTAGCACACAGTAGGATCGCACCCAACAAAAGTCAATTTCCCTTCTTCCGGATGAGCCCCCAAATCAGATTACACTGAACCTAATTAGCCACGACAGACTGCTCTTTGAGAACGTTCAATCTACAACTTCTGCTTAGAATAAAAGCTCTTTTTTTCAGTAAAAAACAAGTTCTTTTAAAATTCTTAAAAGCAATTATAGATGTTTTTCACGGCAATATCAAAATACTTTCATAAAACAAGTATAACTCTAAAATTGTATGGAACTATACAAACTGGCTTATTGCAGTTAGGAATGTGAGTGATCCTAATGCCCCAGAGGGAAGAGGATATGTATTAGCCACAGTCTGCAGCCACCTACTGTGGCATTGTCTTGTTTAGGATTTTCAGCGGTTTTCTTCTTCAGTATTTTACAAATGAATCCTCTGGCGTATGTGATTCTGCTTCCTCCCCAGGACTGAATTGCAAGATTTAATATTCAGGGGAGATTTTAATATTTGTTTGTTTGGTTATTTTTGCCAAAGGCAGCAAGAGAATCCCGGGTTGGAGGGGTTGGAGCCGAGATAGCAGAGGTGGTGGGAGGGCTGCGTGGCCTCCTGGGGGGGGTCCCAACTTCGGAATCCTCTCTGTGTGCTGGGGACTTCGGTAACGTGAGTTGAGAAGTGTTGTCTGCGCCTTCCTGGCCCTAGTGTGGCTCAGGACCCACCAGCAAGGGCCCTGAGGTGGGGGTTGGTGAGCAGGAGCCTCGGCCAGAAGCTGAAAGGTTTGTCAATGTCAGGAACCATCGGCATCTCTTAGAAGGCAGGGGCGTCCTTCTACTCTGTTCTCAGGCCCCAAGCTGAGGGCCACAGGGACCCATCTAGGATCCTGAGAAGTGTGGCTTCTGCCCAGAAAGAGGCCAGGAGCTCTGGCGGAGAGCCTGGAGCAGACAGCACCTGGGAGACACCCCCGTCCCTGGTCCAGGGAGACTGGGGGGACATCACAAGGCCGGCTTCTGCCTCTGCAGGTGGGGGAAGGGCCGTGGTCCTTTGGGACACATGGGTCTGGGATACGCCGGTGACCCATGCCATCTAGAGACCTCCACTCCTCCATCACAGAGTGTGGGTTTGAGGCCGTAGGCCCGACTTCACATCCCACCTCCAGCACAAACCAGGTGTGTTAGTGGCACGATGTCTGCATCTGCCAAATAAGACCTTACCTGTGGCTTGTGGGGCTGTCGGGAATAAACACATCTATAAGGGCCAGGCCTTTTGGAGGACCCGCGGGTTCAGTACCGGTTGTATCTATACCTTAGAAATCACTCACTACCTTGGCCAGTGCCAGGAAATGAGAGGCGTCTAACGGCAAAGTCTGGATTTCCTTATAATTTGCCTCTTAAATATTTTTAGACATTCTGATCAGCGATCCTGTCCTCTTGGCTGAGAAGCCTTTGGTTGGAAACAGCAGAGTGGACATCTGCTGTTTGTTAGTGTTTAAGGGGAGCACGGCGCCCGTGTTTTAGGACTGGCCCCCCGCAGTCCATGCAGTTGTGACAGGGCTGCCAGCCCAGTGCTCAGTGCTCAGGCTCCCAGAATCAGGATGCGACCCAGACGCTTAGAATATGTCACTCTCTCTGGAGCCCCAAGTGACCCATGTGGTGACAGGCCTCGGGTGCCACACACGATGACACTGCACCAGGGAAACAGAGGCACGGGCACCCACCCCTGGGCCACACTGGCTGGCTGTGTCTGCCTTCCAAAACCATCCTCCCCACTTGTCCTGCTATTTGTGCAACAGGTTCCTGCTCCTGGTAATTTTACAGGTCATTTCGGTTGCTCAGAGTAAAACGTGTCTTAACAGACAGAGTGCTTTGTAACTTATGCAATGGACAAAAAAAGATGCCATTTGAAACTAAAACTGTAGAGCAGCTCATGAGGTTGAGGGGAGGGTGGTCTCGGGATGGTGGGGGCATGAGCTCTGCTCCTCCTCTGGCAGGGACTGGCGGGGCAAGGAAGAGCAGAGGTGCGTCTGCCAGCAGAACCACACCATGGGGCCTGAGGAGGTGGGCTGATGGGAGGGCTGAACTGCTCTGCTAACAAAGTGGTGGAAGTTTCCAGAAGACTGTAAAGCTAGCAAGGTGGTAGAAAGCTCCAACTTAAAGAGAACTTGGCCAAAGGAATTTTGAGGATAAGGTAACATGTTTCGTGTTAAATAATTTAAATTGGTTCAGGGTAAACCCACTATTCACTTCCTCAGAGGGAGAGTCAGCTGAACACAGATTTCTGTATGACCGACATGGGCGTATGTGTGTGTGCGCAGAGAGCAGGTGAATGGAGGGAAGGCGCCTGGATTGGCAGTGGCAGGATGTGCTGTGCAATGGGGATGGAAGATCCAGGAAGGCAAGATGATTCACAGACTAAGCCACTTCAGCAGAACAGGGCAGGCCCACCGCCCCTGGAGAGATGGGGTAGGACCCAGGCCGGCTTCTGCCCATGGTGGCCCTTTCACCTCAGGGGCCAGGGACCCTCAGCTCATGTCTGGTTGACAGGGTGTGTACTCGCCTCCTGTGTGCAGCGAGGAATGTGGGGGGTGCAGGACAGAGCCCCGAGCACGTTGTGTCACCATCTCATGGCTGCACAGCCTGCTGGCCAGGGCCATCTGTCCTAGGGCGGCTTTCACCCCGACAGGACGGGCTGACCTGCCACACACACCCTGAGGACCTAAAGCCTACAGTACTTCCTCCGTCGCCCTTTATGGGGAGGTTTGCGCTTCTGCCCTAGAGGCCGAGAAAGCCGTACGGGGTCAGGTCAGCCTCTGGCTCAGGGCTTAGAAAGGTCCTAATATGGGCCCATATGCCTGAGGTGAGGTTACGCTGTGCATCTCAGGGCAAGATGGGGAGAATCTACACCAGGGAGGCCAGGCCCAGGGGGGCCGGGGGGCCCCGCCGCACAGAGGCGCTGGCAGAGCCGTAGAGGTGATTTAGGACTTGTGGGAGACCTGACCTGGGACCTGGTTCACCTGCGTGTGTTCCGTGAATGCGGGATCCCTGCTGGAGCCCGGCAGGACCCCACGCGATCGCCCGCAGAGGAGCTACTGCCCACCGCTTGGAAAGCACTTCGCCTTAGACGCTAGTGCCGCCGAGAGGCCTGGCCTCCCGGGCTGGACTGCGTGGCGGGACTTGTGCGCCCGCTGCCCTGGCTCCCGCGGGCTGCCGACCAGCAGCTCCCGGTCGTGTGGAAGTTAGGGGACGTGCAGCCCCTGGGTGAAGCCCAGAAAATCATTGTCACCGTAAGAACCCTGGGAGCGCCGTGGGCTGAGAGCTCGCTGAACACCAGCTGTGTCACACACACCTTATTCCCCAAAGGTTGGGCTTTTACCCCCATTTGAGAGATCTAGAAACTGAGGCACTCAGATGTTAAATCGCTGGCCCAAGACAGGGTCATTGGGTCCTGCTAACTCCAGAGTCTTGGCCGCGTGTGTGCTGGCTTTGCTCACAAAAACCGAGGTCAGCATTCTCCTCACTGCCAGGCCCCTCCTCTGGAGGTTCTGATCCAGTGGGTCTGAGGAGGTTGGCGAGATTTGGGATGTGATAGGTGATTCCTGTCAATGGGGTCCTCCAACCCCTCCTCATAGCCCCGCATGGTGACATGTGGAGGCTAAAGTGCAGACACGTGTATAAGAGGATGAGAGGCCATCAGGCTTCCCGGGACGCCGTCCCGGCAAAATCCCATCTAAGGAGGTGGGAAAACCCAAGCATGACAATAGCTCCAATTCCACTGGGCCACACTTGATTTTTCAGGAATGGAGACAGAAGACGCAGGCTCGTAACCAGGACTGGAGGAGTGGTGCTGAGTTGGCATAATCAGCTGCTGTAGACTAGATGTAGCAGATGTCGGCTGTGAAAACCAGCCAGAATGAACTCAGAGCCTCAGAATGACTGAGAGAAGTAGACTTCTCAGGCTAGGAGGCCGTCGTGTGCTCAACAATGGGACCGTTACAGGTGCACAATTGCCAAGCCAACCATGGGCCCCCGCGGTTCATGGGGTGTCTGTAGTAAGAGTGAGTGTCTTTCTCCTGGCTGCTGGAAGTGGGCCACAGAAAGTTAGCATGTCCATGGCAAAGGCGGGAACAAAAGATATAGAAAAACCCTTAATTTACATTGAAACATATGAGAAGTCTTCTACATTGAAGCCATTCAAGGATTAAAACAAAACCATAAAGCTTTTAACACCAGGCAGATAGCAGGCTTTTCAGAAATAGAAATAGCAGGCCCTTCAAAAATAAAAGGGTACGGAGCCAAGGCAGATCTTGTCTAATGTTCCAAATGGGCGTGCAAAACAAAACAAAATAAAAAACAAAAAAAAGGGTGGGGGGGGGGGACACAGAAAGAAAGACAAGCAAAGAAAAAGAGAAAAGAAAAAAACAAAACAATAGCAAAGTAATTTAAAAATAGAAAAAAAAATCACTTTCTGATTGTCTGAGATGAGAACTGTTTGGTCCAATTACCATCCAGATAGTCTTTTCTGCTAGTGTGTGCGGGTTTAAGAATTCTTTCGAGTTAGAAGATTTTCTGTTAGGATCAGGTTGGAATGTACACAATACAAACAAATAGATAGGCGAAAGTGGCTTCAACAAGATAGTTCCCTCCAGAATAGAAGAAGTCAGGGGAGTCCTGCAGAGCTAATGTGGCCATTCATAGTCTTCCAGACCCAGGCTCCAGGCTCCTTCTTCCCACCTGTTCCTCCTCCACTATTTGGCTCCTGCCCCCAAGAAGGCTGCTTAACCTCCAGCCATCACATCTACTGTCTAGTCTGCAAGAATAAGAGAAGGTGACAGTGTGGCAAAGTCAGCTGTTTCTCTGGGCAGTTTCCTGGAAGTTGCTGCACAGCACTTCTGATTCCCTCTAACTGACTAGCACTTGGTCCCATAGCCTCAGCTAAGTGCAAGGGGAAGTGGGAAACTGGTCTTTGGGCACATGTGCCCAGCTCAAAATGAGGGATTCTATCACCAAGGCAGAAGGGGTGAATGGAGAGTTGAGTGGCAAATTACGGTTCTTGCCACAAGATGTGATGTCCTCGCCACCAGGAAATGGCCTCAGAAGCTCTGGGTTGGGTGACCAACAATAAGCCTGTCCGTTCTCCTCTAAAGTGGGGAGCCTTCTCCTGACCCTTTGGCCATTGCATACGAACAATGCTCCAAGCAGGTGCCCCAGAAGTGCTCTTGTCATGATCTCTGGGAGGCTGCCCAGGCCACTAAGTCTCGCCTGTGTCGTATGAGAAAGGAAGGGCGCACCTGTGCACTGCTGCTGGCCGACCGCCATCCCACTGCTGTATTCCTCTCACACGGGAGCTTCCTGCCATGCCCGGCTCTGGACCACTCCCTCCAGGGCAGACGTATCCTGCCTGTCTTCTCACTGAGGGCAAGGACGGAGCATTTAGCTGCTCTCCGCGGGGCTGAGGGGGAGGCAGTGGTGGGTGGCTGGAGGGGAGGCCACACAGCTCAGAGGGCTGGGTTTGCAGGTGAACAGGAACATCCAGTGAGCCTTCACTCAAGGCCAAGCACCGTTCAGCATTGTATATTATAGTCCTCACAATAAACTCGGGGAAAGATGGACACATATTTACCCATTTTGCAGATGAGAAGACAAAGGCTTAAGGAGGCTAACTTGCCTAAGGTGGACCCGGCCAGTAAGTAAGTGGTACAGTCAGGTTTTAAGCCCCAGGCCCTTCTGACCCCAGACAGTGACCTGTAACCCTACACTGTGCCCTGTAGCCTTTGGAGGGAGCTTCACAGAAATGTTCGTTCCTTCCTGATGCTGGTCAGCATGCGGTGGAGCCAGAGCGGAAGCTCCTGCCCACGACAGCTGTGGGGCAGCAGGCCTCATTTTGCCTTGTCACGCGGGAAGTCAGGCCAGGGAGAGCTTCTGAGGGGATCCAGGGCAGGCTTCGTGCCCTAAATAGGATTCTGTCCCATGTGAGCTTCTAAATGGCAACTTTCTTCCTTCATTCCATCTCCCTGGCTCTGCTGCTTTCGAGCAGTTGTCAATGCTGCTAACAAGCCAGCAGGGGATGTCAAGAAAGGATAATTTATTCTCTTTCTCCCGCAGCTGAGGATATCACCCCCACCCCACCCCCCACCCCCAAAGACAGACACTCTCTTCCTACAGAGAGAAAGAAGCAAAATCTGGCATCCTCATGAGTGGCCAGCTGGGGCTTCCTGCGAAAGCTCGCGGTGAGAGGGGGTGCAGGGGGTGCTGGTCCCTGGTGCATTTGCGCGCCTTCTCGGGATGTTGGCTCGCAGCTGGGGCCACCGAGAGCGTGGGTGCAGCTGCACGCCAGCCCTCAATGCTTCTTGAGACCATCAGAAAGGGCCTGGCTTGGAAATAGAGACTTTACTTTGGTTATTGCTGCTTATTTAATTTTTGTATTTTTTTTTAAAGATTTTATTTATTTATTCATGAGAGACACAGAGAGAGAAGCAGGCTCCATGCAGGGAGCCTGATGTGGGACTCGATCCCAGGTCTCCAGGATCAGGCCCTGGGCTGAAGGCAGGTGCTAAACCGCTGAGCCACCTGGGCTGCCCTTTTGTATTTTTTTAATAATAAAATTTGCTATTGAGTTTATGTAGCTGTTTTCCTCTTCATCTACGGCGCATCAGTGCTACAACTTTGTGGTGATTCTATCAGATTTAAACCAGCAGGCAGGTGTCACCAGAATGACGTCATCGTAACAAATCTCTCCGGTCCAGACAAATTCTTCTACACGGTTCATAGAGGCCAGAAGGAAGAAATGAATTAGTTGCTCAGAAGATAATATAACTCTCCCTGGAAACTTAAAGAAATTTCTTCTTTGGTTTTTTCATAAAGTGGCCTCTGTACTATAGTGAACAAGGTAGCTGGTAATAGGGTAGTCTCATGATTAGGGTTGCCAGGTTTAGCAAATAAAAATACAGCATACCAGTTAAACTGAAATTTCGGATAAGCAACCGATAATTTTTTAGTATAAGTTATGTCCCATGAAATATTTAGGAATGTGGTTATGGGGGCTGGGGCAGGGAACAGGGGGACCCTGGTCAAGGGTACAAAGTTTCCGTCAAGCAGGCTGAATGAGTTCTGGGATCTAATGTACAACATGGTGACAACAGTTGATGATACCGACTTGTATACCTGAAATTTGCTGGGTGTTCTGATACACACGCAGGAAGGGTAGCTACATCAGGTGATGGATATGTTACTCAGCTTGATGGCGGTGGATACATAGATCACAATGTCACATTGTACACTTTAAATATATACAATTTTTGTTGCTAAAAAATTAGATTTTTAAAAGTTTGATGTTCATCTGAGATTCAGCTTTAGTGGGATTTCCATATTTTATCTTGCAGCCTGACTTCTGATAAATACAGCTTTGAGACTCTGAAGGCTGCGTTTATTTTGTTTGTCTAACATCTTATTTCTTTTTTTTTTTAAATTTTTATTTATTTATGATAGTCACAGAGGGAGAGAGAGAGGCAGAGACATAGGCAGAGGGAGAAGCAGGCTCCATGCACCGGGAGCCCGACGTGGGATTTGATCCTGGGCCTCCAGGATCGCGCCCTGGGCCAAAGACAGGCGCCAAACCGCTGCGCCACCCAGGGATCCCTTAACATCTTATTTCTATCCAGGCTCCATATGCACAGGGACCAGGAAGTTAGAGAGTTCCACCTGGTTGGCTGCAAAACCATGACCCTCCCTCCATGTCTCCCACCTCAGAGATGACTATTTCCAGCTCCTCTGATGTTTCTGGCAAGGATCGCCCCATCTCTGAGTGTCAGGCTCCCATCTCTGTGTCTTGATTTCACAGCGTCTGCTGCTATGTGCTGACCTCCTTCCACAGGAGACAAGAACATGAGGCTTCACCACCTCTCTCTGCCACCTCCCAAGGTCGTTTTATGGTGATTTTGACCCAATGCATAGGGTTTGCATCACTATGACCTGTGCACCCTGTTCACCAGTGAGCCAATTATATCTCCTTCGTGACATAGCTATTTGGGAGTTTTTCTGGGGGGGAGCTAGTCATGGTCTTTTTTTGTTTAGGTTTTAAAGTGCTTATTACTAACTTGTCCCAATTATGTGACCTCTCTCGGTTATGCAAATCTTTCAATACACTCAAACACACCAGGCATCCAACATTATCTTCTGGACAGTACCCCGTCCTCTTCCCTACTCTGACGTGAAGCAGTCAACTGTTGGCAGGCAGGGTCTCACCTGGGGCCTCTCTCATTTGTTCTGGGGACATCCCCTCAGCCCCTTTGGTTGCTTCACCTGGTCCCTGGAGGCAGCGCCTCCTATTCCTCGGGTGGCTCCCTTGTGTTGATGGAGTAGACTCCTTGCAGCCTTCCATAACTGCTTGTTGAAGGGAAAGTGGTGAACAGCACAGATGAGCTAGTTGACGATTGGCCCTGGTGGTAGGGTCATGCCCACGTCCCAAGGGCTGGGCACTGCCGATGGACATCTAGCACCTCCCCTCCTTCCAAGCCTGAGGGCAGTTGCACCTCATTATCTGCATCCAAACCTTGGCTGTCCCTGCTGTTTCAAACAAACTGTGAGCAAGGAGCCATGAAGATGTCAGTAGAAGCAGCAGGTGAGGTGTGCAATGTAGGGGTCCCACAGAGTGACCAGCAGATGTGTCCAGAGCACATGTGCTTTGTGTTTTCTTTGTCACTAGTGATCAATCACATCAAGTACCTAGCGATGTCATGGTTTGCCTCTCTCCTGATTGGATGGGGATGGTTATAAAAGGGGAAAAACTTGCTCTCTACCTCCAAATTGTTCTATTTCTGTTTTCTGATCCACATTGTCATTTTTCGTTGTTCCTCACCCAACAGAATAAACATCATGCAGGATGAACCCTCAAGTACCTTTATCTTTCGACATGCTGGAGACATGCCCCAGGCATCACCTGATCTTGACCCAAGTGCTGGCTGCATGTGTGTAGCTAACTGTGTTAATGTGGTTTGGCTGCATCACTGCGAAGAAGATACTTCACGGTCCATGCTACCCACGTAGATCAAAGTCCATTTTCTTAAGGGCAGATGACATGTGGATCATGAAAGACAATAGAAATGCAAACCACTCTCTTATTCTGGACATGGACACTTGTAGTAGGAGCATAGGCTGTGTCCCCAGTTTTGCAGATGGAGATGGTGTGGGTGCACCCAGGTGCAGGGCCTGTGGTGTGCGATGCAGCCAAACAGCCCAGATGAGCACTGTGCTGGAGGAGATGTGTGGGGATGGTTTATCAAGCCACGTGGGTGCCACAGTCGGTGGGAAAGTGGAGGTGAACTCTCCTTGCTGTTGCTGTGTTTGTATCCAAGGAGCACTCTGTCATCAGGCTGTAAGACGTGCCTCTGAAGGGTGAACGTACACTTTGTGCAAATTATACTATTGACTAGCTTCCTTCACGGATGAAAGAGATAAAGAGCAGGTGGGTTGTAAACCATAAAACTCTCCTGACCAGGGACTCTTTGCCCGGCTCACCCTTCCATCTCAGAGGAGCTGGGATCCTCCTGAAATGATGTGCAAAAATCGCATGTATATTCATTTTTCTGAGGACAGGGTCCAGTTCTCTGACAGGAAGGTGCACAAAAGAGAGTGGACCTCTGATGCCTGTAGACCTATCACTGCCTCCCCCTGGTGTCGGTGGGGGCGGGGGTGGGGGGTGAGGGGTGGGGACTGAGTGCCGGCCTGTCTGAGGGGTGTTGGCGCCGTGGTGGGGCTGCCCTAACTCAGGGAAGCAAACATTCCCTGAGCACAGGGGCGGACAGGGGGACGGACCTTCTGGAGAACGAGGCGTGATGCGTGGGGGGTGTGCTTTGGGGCCAGGCAGCTTGCTGGGTTCAGGTGCCACGGACACCCCAAAGTCTGGCTCCGCCTCTGCCCTGCCATCTGTGAGACACTCCTGAGCTCTCCTATGTTTGCCACCGCCTTCTTTTTTTTTGCTTTGGTTAAACTGGTTCCAGCTGGTTTCAGCTATTTGCGAATAAAAGAGTCTCAAATAACACAAGGTGTCAGAGTAAGAAGACTTGGAAAGCTCCTTGCTGGAAGAAGGACCAGGTGGGGGTTTCCTTTCCTCTGCCAAAGTCAGGCTCAGGTGGTCCTTTGCCAGCTCCAGGAGATGTAAAATCAGGCCGTTACTTGCTTGCGATCCTTCTTCTTTTTCAGTGTAGATATTAATTTAATTTCCGCCCATTTGTGAATTTCCCATTCTTCTCTATGCCACTGATTTCTAGTTTGACTCCACTGTGGTCAGAGGAGAGACTTGGTAGGGTCCCTGTTTTCCTACACGTCAGAACTTATTTGGTGATCTGACATGTGGTAGGTTCTGGAGAGAGGGGAGTGTGCGTTCTGCTGCTGCTGGAGGATGCTCTGCATGCACCTGTGGTGGTCTTAGCGCTGTTCAAGTGGTGTTTCCTGTGGGTCTTCTGTCCAGACATTCTACTCTTTATTGACAGTGGGGTCGTGAGGTCTCCTGCCGTGGTGGGACTGCAGCCTACTTCTCCCTTCAGCTCTGTCCACATGTGCTTCCCATTTTTAGAGGTAGATATATTTGTATTTGTTGAATCTACCTGATGGATTGTTGGCCCTTTATCATTATGCAAAGTATTTCTTTGTCTCTCATGACACTGTTTGACTTAAATCCATTTTCTCTGATGTAAGTATAATCACCCACTCTAGATCTCTGTTTAAGGGGAATAGCTTTTCCATCCCTTCACTTCTGGCCTTTGCACATGCTTGAATCTAAGCTGAGTTTATGGCACATGATTTGGTTGTGTGATCTTCACTGATCTTCATAGCCCTGTAAATAATGCAGATCCTTAGGGGCGCCAGGGTGGCTCAGTTTGTTGAGCATCCAACTCTGGATTTCGGCTAAGGTCATGATCTCAGGGTCGTGGAATCCAGCCCCACATTGGGCTCCGTGCTCAGCAGGGGGTCTGCTGAAGATTCTGTCTCTCTCTCTGCCCCTCTCCCCACACTCACGCTCTCTCTTTCAAATAAATAAATAAATAAATAAATAAATAAATAAATAAATAAATAAATAAATAATAATGCAAATCCTTTTTATTTCCATTGGAGGGGGAGACCCTGGTGCTCACAGATGAAGTGACTTGCTCAGGCCCCTGGGTGCTGAGGGTTAGACCCAATCCCCTGGCTGGCAGAGCAGGGCTGTTTCCACAGACCCACCCACTACCTCTCTCCATCCTACCCCCTCCTCCAAACACAGGAGGAGCTGCTCACAGGAGGGTCACAGATGCCACGTGAGGAGTCTGGTCTCAGGTGGAAGGGCCACAGAATGCCTCGGAAACTGGACGCATCGTCCTGTGTCCCCAGCCCCAAGCACTGCTGGCTACAGACTAACATGCTTGAGGGTTCTGTGGTCAGTACATTATCATGCTTCTGGCACTCAAGAGTATTAGGTGGTATTATCTGTCCTTTTTCCCGTATCATTTTCCACCATTTGATTATTAAGTCATATCAAAAATGAGATGATCTCCATCTTCTCTTGGTGGTTGCCATGGAGCTTCACTGGGCATCCCTTCAGGCTGGAAGATCCAGGTGAGACAGCAGTTGGGTGTGGAGGAGCTGCCCGTGGACATTAACGGGGGACAGAGCTCTCTGCCAGCACCCCGAGGGCTGCTCCCCAGCAGCAGGGAGGACGGGGCATGCCCACACGGCCTCAGCTTAGCAGCACCTTCCACTGCATGGCTGGGGCCAGGGATGTTCAAGAAAGGTTCTAGGCTTAGAGAACTTTAGGAAGTTTCTTTGTCTAAGGAAGCAACATAGAAAGTAGAAGCGAAGGCTGTGGGATTTGGACAAGCCGGTGGCTTTCACACATTTTTTGGACATGATCCACCATAAGAAATGCATCGTGACCCAGTGTGTGTGTGTGTGTGTGTGTGTGTGTGTGTGTGTGTATAAATTAAACAAGAAGTATTAAGCACATAATACTTTTCCAAAAATGCTCTGTCCTCCTCTGTACTCTGATCATTCTGTCCAGGCCAACCGATTAAAATAAATTTGAGTCCTGACCAACCGAATACATTTGCTACCCACCAATCCAACCTAGGGCAGGACCGTTGGTTAGAAATCTTCTGAAATGAACCTTGGTGCCAGCTTGGCTGCTCTGCCAATTCTCCATCAGTCAAAAGGCGGCAGCGCCCCTCCAGCAGGTGGCCGTATCGGTGAAATGTCATCCGTGCTCACAAGGCAGGCAGGGCTTTCCCCACGCTGTTTCTCTGCACCAAGTGTGGGGCTTGGCCCCTAGCTGGTACTTACCTTTACTGCTCCTCCGTCCCATCCCACCTGGGGCCAAGGGAGGCGTGTGAGCTCTGAGGGCCCCTCTGGTGAGGGCCCAAGGTGGCGGGCCTAGGCCAGCCATCCCAGGGCCTCTGCAGGGAGAACACGCCAGAGGATGCTGCGTTCAACCAGAGGCCAAAGCTGTGTCTGTAAATTAAGGGTAAGACCCTGGAATAGCGCCAAGCTGGACCCAAAACTTTTTTTTTTTTTTTTTTTTTTTTGCAATCCCGCTTAGTAGCAAGTTTACCCCATCAAAGAAGTAACAGGATTGACAAGTAAGTAGAGGCCCTGAGCGAGCAAGCCCATAACCTGTGTGCTTAGTGGGCAGGAAAGGCTGCAGGGCCCAGTGTTTTGCAGTAGACGCATCCTGGAGCAGCTGATTGAGACGATGCCAAAGCTCCCAGGAGCTCATCAATGATCTATAGGTGAGGCTGCTTGCTATCAGCGTCCATAGCCTGTGTATGTATTTCATACTCGGCCCACAGACAACACACTGGAGTCTCCCAACGTAGAGGAGACCCTCCTCTTAGTGCTGAGAAGAAGGACTTTGCAGCAAAGGTGAGAGGGTTCATCCTAGCTCTGTCACCTCCTAGCCCTGTGGCCTTTGGCAGGTGACCTCATTGTGGGAAATGGGACCTGTAACCGTGTGCACTGCACAGTGTCTTTGGGAAGATCCAGTGGATTAAAATATGTAGGACTCTGTGAATGTGGGAGAAGGGGAGCTGACACTCCGTGGGGCCCAGGACCCTGAGCCGTGGGAAGCCAGAGAACCGATGAGACCCCCCCAGGGCACATGGCCTCCTCTGGGCTCCTCCGAGCCCCCAGCCCCTCTTCTCATGCTTTCGGGCATCCTGGGCAGGGTGGCAGAGGTCTAGCTGGAGGGCTGGAGGTTTCCCAAGCCTCACAGAGGGTGGAAACAGAACTGCCCCCAGGAGAACAGACCGCCACCTGGGTTTCAGCCCGCCCCCCTCCTGGTGAGCTCTGCTGCCCAGGGAGGTGGAGTCATAGCTCCCCATACTGCCCTCCCACCCCCGAGGGTGGCAGACACAGACAGAGACAAGAGGCGGGTACACAAACAACTCTATTTTGGTGACGCAAAGTGGGTACAACCGTACATGGAACGCCATCTGCACATACCCACTCTTGCCTTCTGTGTGTCCTCCCACCTGGCATGGCTCAGCTCCCCACAGAGCTCCACCTCCTAACACACCTGCCCCCAGGTGCTGCCCCCCACCCGTTGGGGAAGGGTCCTTTCTGCCCCAGGAGCTTGGTGGGCTCTGCCTCTCAGACCGTCCGACTGTGAAGAGGGTGGGGTTAGAGACACCGTGGCTCAGGCATCCCCGCCGTCGGACTGACAGGATGCAGGGGCCCAGGTGCGCCCCAGCAAGACGGCTCAACCCCCAGGATGTGGGAAGCTGTCAGTGGTCTGAGCCTCCAAGTCTGGGGGTCCGACAGATGCGCACCTGCACGTTAGGAGGGACATTTGATCTTCGGGCCTGGCTAGGAAGGGGCCCTGGAGGTTCACGGGTAGGACCCAGTGATGACGGGCCGAGTCCTATGCGCTGGTCCCTGGCCCATCAATGCTCGCTGCGGTCCTGCGGCTAGTGGGAAGCCCGCCTCAGGGCTGAGGCCCCGGTGGTTCCCTGGGGGCAGGCTTCCTGGGAAACTACAAGGAAGACTGGGGCGCCAAGAGGGAGCCTCTGCGGGTCCTGGTGGAGGAAGTGGGGGGCGAGGAAGCTGGAGCCCCATCACTGGGCATGGCCCCCAGGGCAGGGGCAGGGAGAGGCGAGAATGCATTTTCAGACATTTCTTGCTTTCTTCTTGCATGGGGGGCAGTCTTCTGGAAAAGAGCTGCTCGCCCTGGTTGATGGGAACAGACAGCAGAGATGGAGCTGGGAGTGCAGGGCACATCTCTGCCCCGGGGTGGGGGAGGGGCACCTGCACGCAATCTGGGCAGGCCACAAAGGGCAGGCTGCACGAGGCCCTGCGCTCCCTGAGTGCTCCTCCCGGGAGCCCTACCCGGCCTTCCAGGGTGTCCCCAGGCGGTCCTGTGGTCCCAATGACACCCCAGGCTTCTTTGCCTCCTCACCCCTCTTCTGAAACAGCGAGGCTGCAGCTCGGCCCGGCTTCTGCTTGTGTTCCTTATGAGATTGTCAGTCTGGTGCAGCCACAAGAGGAGCCCCGGGAAGCCCAGGAGCACGGTTTATTGTACCCCCAGGTGCTGGAGACCATAGCACGCCGGCACACAGGGCCCCGTGAACACGCCAGGGGGTCAGGACCCAGGAGACAGAGCCAAGGAGGGCTCAGGCCAGAGGCAGGGCAGGGCAGGGCAGGACAGGCAAGTGGCTATGTTCTGGCCCGTTTGAATGAGGCCGACAGGCTTGGGGCTCCGGGGATGTCCTTGCTCACCTGGTCCCTGGCCCAGGGATGACCCAGATGGCTAAATGCTGCTTCCTTAGCCCTGCAGGGTCAGTTTGCAGGTCAAAGGCACACGGGGCCCTCGGCTGTCTCCAAGAATTAGCTTTCCTGCCCAAGGGCAGGCCTCTCCAGCCAGAAAGGTGCTTTGGGGATGTCAGAACGTCACACGCAGAAAATCAGGTGTGTTTACGATACAGCTTCTCAGCCAAAGGGTGTTCCACTCTGATTCTTCGCTTCTTGACAGGAATGTTCTACGATTTGTCATCACCACACTTACATACATGGAAGCCTCAAGTGTCCCAGAAAAACCACCTCACACATCAGGTTTAAAACCGTGTGATGTGCTGCTTGGCAGTTTAGACGTTATAGTCCAATCAATTTGAGTCGTAAAGCCTTGAAAGGGTGCCTTTTGTTGTTAATATGAGCAGCTAATACTCATCCTAGATAATTTTTAACTGTTTATTTTGAAATAAATAATCAGACTTGGAAAAAACATAGTGCAAAATATTTCCATATAGATTTTACTTAGGTTCCCCAAGTGTTAACATTTTACCATACCCACATAATCATTTGTTGTCTCCCTATACACGCACACAGACCTATAGATGTGCACATGAGCACACACACAAACCACACATATACAAACACACAATTATTTTCCTGAAATGTTCTGAAGTATATCATTTCTATATTTTTGTGGTTTTTTTCTAAACACAGGTCCTTTCTCTTACCTAATCATAGTTTAAGAGTAGCAGGTCAGCATTCCTCTGATTTTTTTTTAAATTTTATTTATTTATTCATGAGAGAACAGAGAGAGAGAGAGAGAGAGAGAGAGAGGCAGAGACACAGGCAGAGGGAGATGCAGGCTCTGTGCAGGGAGCCCGACGTGGGACTAGATCCCGGGTCTCCAGGATCACGCCCTGGGCTGAAGGCAGGCACTTTAACTGCTGAGCCACCCAGGTGTCCCCATTCCTCTGATTTTATCGGAGGACTGGATTCCAAGTCTGCCCTGTGTCCCGTGCACGTCCTTACCTAGCCTGCAATCATGCTGCATTTTCAGTATTATGAGTGATGCTCACTTTGATCATGTGATCTTGCTGGTGTGTGCCTGATTTCTCCATTGTAAAGTTAATGTGATTTTCCCTTCACATTAGTAAATATTTTGAAATTGTGTAAGTGTCCTGTTTCTCATGCTCTCCTGCCATGCTTGTCCCTGAGAAGGACTCTGGCCTGAAATAGTCGCTTCTGTGCTGGTTTCCAAGTGGGGCTTTCCAGTGTCATTGTCTCTGCTACTTTATGACTTGGAAGAGCTTTTCCTCCCTCATGCTCCCCCCACACCGCCCCCCGTTTGTTTATTTATGTCAACATGGATTCATGGATCCTTGGTTTTATGGAATATAACCCACTGTTATTTTATTGCTGAAATTGTCCCGTATTTGGTGGGGGAGGCTCATCAAGATAGCCCTCCATCCCTTGGCATGCCCTTGTCCTTTCTGGAGCACCTCCTTGCTCTCTGGCATTAACAGATGTTCCAGGGTTCTCTGGTTCTCTGGAAAATGAGTTTAGAAATCCAAGATCTAGGGGGCACCTAGGGGGTTCTGTTGATTGAACATCTGACCTTGGTTTCGGCTCAATCATAATCTCAGGGTGGTGGGATGGGGCTGGGTTCTGCGCTCCAGGCAGAATCTGCTTGAGATTCTCTCTCTACCACCACCACCCTCCACTTTCTGAAAAAAGAAAGAAGGAAGGAAGTGAAGGCCGGGGCACTAGGTATGCTCGTTGGTTTTCCCTCTCTCTGCTGTCACTGTTTGTGAGCCTCCTGGGTGAACGGAGCCAGGACAGGTCTTACATGAGCATCCACCAGTGTGAAGATGCACATACACACCTATATCCATGTGCGCATGAGTGTGCAAGTTCATATTGACGTCTCCAGCTCCCCTCCAACACCACACAGGGTTCCCAGGAGCCCCCCATTTGCTTATTTATGAGTTTCTTCTCCAGCAGGGAGAAACCTGTGTCACTGCCAGACTGTATTCGCTTATCCTGAGGGTTAGCATACAGCTGAAGGAGTTTTGCAGTGGGTGACCCATTCCCTCGCCTTTGAACTTTGAATGGCTGTCCATGGAGCCACACAGGAAGCTGCGTTTTGGGGAGCAGGAGAGCCGATGAGAAGGGGGCTCCCTTCTAGCTCTTTCCTATCCCCATCCCTTTTGGTTTTGCCAGGAGCCCAAGGGATGGAGTCAAGGGAAGATGGGTGCCTGGGAGGCAATGTTTTTTTTTTTTTAATTTTTATTTATTTATGATAGTCACAGAGAGAGAAAGAGAGGCAGAGACACAGGCAGAGGGAGAAGCAGGCTCCATGCACCTGGAGCCCGATGTGGGATTTGATCCCGGGTCTCCAGGATCGAGCCCTGGGCCAAAGGCAGGCGCCAAACCGCTGCGCCACCCAGGGATCCCGGAGGCAATGTTTAAATCCACAATACCTGCTGTGTAGGCTACAGGTTTGTAAATGCAGGTCACAGAGCTGTTGGGCTCAGCAGCTGAGGTGGGGGCGGGGGTGGGGGGGGGGAGGCACTCTTCACACATAGCAGGTGTAATGATAAACTTTTTCTTCCTCCGGTGTGCTGGTGTGCTGACCGCAGCTGGCCCTGTGGGCTGGGGCTCTCTCTCTCTCTGTCCCCCTTGTTCCTTGCTGCTCCTTGAAGTTGTCTGTGATGACAGGCTCCCTGCTCTGTGTTATACCCACAACAAGTGGAGTTGAAGAACATTCCACTGGATTCATTTTAGATTATAAATAGAATTTCTGAGTTTTTTCCAAGTCACTTGTATTGATGCCAGTAGTTTATTACTGAAACATGTGGTCCTAAACACAAATGTTCATGACAATATGAAGAATAAGCAGTTCTTTGCCACAAAGGTCCAAAATACCCCCATCAGCTATGTGCCCAGGGGGCTTCTGGCAGGGTTCAGCAAGGCCCACTGGTGCAGAGAGAGAGTGGTGTCGCTGTAAGGGTGACAGCCCCATGGCTCCATGTTGTGGAGGCCGAGAAAATTAAGGCCATTCCACTTTAAGTTCAGCGTTAGCACAAGTCCAGCCATCCCAGGCCCCTGTGAATAAGAGCTGAACTTTACCTTACTTCAGTTACTGGAAGAAAACAGCTTACAGCTAAACGTCCTAGAAAGCCCCATATTAGAATAAAAACAGAGCCCAAGCCAAGGGCAGGAAGCCCCTATTAGAATGAGAATAGAGCTCAATGCCCTTGAAGGCCCCAAATCAAAATGTAAACAGAACTTGAGAAATTCCTCCACCCCTTCTGGAGGTCCCCTAGACCAGCCCTTAAAACTAAGCTAAAACTCACCTGGGGTCCAAGTCCCTGCTCCGCTGTGTCGGGTATACTTGGACCCAAGCTCGAGCTTGTAAATAAACCCTCGTGTGTTTGCATCGGTGTCGGCTCCTCAGTGGTTTCTCGGATTCGCGATCTTGGGCACAACAATGTCACTGCCCGCCGCGCCCTCTTGTCAAGTACTGGCTCTTGGATTTCAGAGTTGGCGTGACGAGAACATGGAGGGGGGTGCTGTCTGCCTGCAACCCCCGCCCCGACCAGGCAGGATGGGCAACAGCTCTGACCAGGATGTCTCCTGGCCAGGGTGAGCCCAAGGGTCACGGTGGTGGTGCTGCGGCCTCGGCGGAGACTCCACGCCAGGGGGGCGTGAGCAGCTGTTGTCACTGGAGCTCATTGCCTGACCGGGGTGTGTGTTGGGGGGGGTGATGTTGTACTGCTCAGGACAGACCTCAGTGTACGGGAGGCAGGTCTGCCCACAGCTCATCTCCCGCACACAGTGGTCAGGGGAGCCCGAGCTGGGTCCTGGGCTCCTCCTTCTCTCTGGGTGGTGCCTCCCAGGAGTGGGGCCTGGGGACACCCTGGGAGGGGTTGGGTAGCTTTGTTCTCAGTTCAAATTTAGTTTCTAAATTATGGGATGACCAGACCTTTCCACTTGTAAGATTGGCATATTGTCAGATTATTTGGGAAATAAAAAATAACCCACCAGTCAGGGGCACATCTCTGCCACCTGGACTCTGCTCCTGCAATTCTGTTTGAGGTTGTTTTTCCTCTTATCAGAAATGCAAATGGACTCCTTTAATGGTGCAAAAAAGCCCCCCAGGCAGGCACTGGATGAGCTCATTCACACCCCCCCCCCCCCCCCCCCGTTGAAGTCTGGAGGGCCCCTTGGTGAGAGGTGCACACAGCCCCATTATCTGGGGAGTCTGCCCCACCCCCCCCACATCCATCCTGGCTTCTCCCCGCTCCCCCCCCCCCCCCCCCCGCCCCCACGTCCCTTAAGAGAAGACAGGATCTGTGCTTCACCCCTGCATCAGCCCTCCTCCCTGCCCCTCCTCCTCAGGATCTGGGCCCCAACACCACTCCTGCTCTGGGCCACTCCCCATGGTGCTCACCGCACTGGACCACCGGACGGCTCTCCCTCCCCAGGGTGTCAACCACAGGGCGGGGGTTGGGGCCTTCGTTCAGTTTGGGGAAAATGCTGTTCTTCAGGGTCAAACTACGCATCACAAGGCAGAAACTCAACCTTTTTGGGAGAGTTAATTTCTATGCGCTTCAAATGCAAACACAGAGCACGTGTAGCAGTCTTGCTTCCTGCTAATTGGGGTTTCATTGCAGAGGAGGGACAAGAGCAGGGCATCCTGTGTTCATTGCTGCTGGTTCCCCCCAGGTTATGGTTTGCAAAGCATCTAGTGGGTCCGGGGCAGGATTTAAGAACAGATATGGAGTAGAATCAGCACAGACTAGATGAGACCACCTGGCGGAGACGAGCCCCAGGAAGCCTCTGTTTTGTCTGTACACAGGCGAAGGTGTCCACGAAGGTGTCATGGTATGTTGGACCATAGTGATGGGGCAGCAGGGCTAGCTGAGGGAGGACAAAGCACAGCTGATACCCCACAAATGACCCTGCCCAGGGTGAGATATGTGTGTGATTCCTCAGGAGGCTTCCAATTGTCTTAATGTGGGTGCCTTGCTAGAGGGAAAAACAATCTTTAACTTGACAATGGCAAGGCCTCCAGTGTCTCTGTAGGTCCTCCTTAGCTTATGAAAATCCTTTTGAAATCTCCCTTTTCCTTACCTCCCCCAACTCCCAGGTATATAAGCAGCCACCCCTCACAGGCCCGGGGCAGCAGCTCTTCCTGCCCACGGGTCCCGTCCCTGGGCTTTAATAAAACTACCATTTTGCACCAAAGACATCTCAAGAATTCTTTCTTGTTAGCACAAGTACAGCCATTCCAGGTCCCTGTGAATAAGAGCTGAACTTTACCTTGCTCATTGGCTCCGGACTTCACCTATATTCCAAAACTTCATCAATAACCCTGGTTTCTTGGAAAAATTGGGAAACCACAGACTGCTTTTTACAGAGTCTCAAACTCTCTCTGATGCATCATTTGCATCAGAATGACCTGGAGGGGGACCTGTTCAAATGCAGATTCCAGATGCCAGCAAGACATCTTTGTGGGAGGGGCTCCCCTTCCCTAGGGCAAATGCCCACTGGTGCCCTGGCCATAGCCCTCGATCAAGACAGGTCTGAACCCCGGGCACAGAGCCAGCTGGAGGGAGCTGGGACCCTCACCTGTCCGAGTGTTGCATGGGTGACTGTGCTGTCCCCAGCAGGAGCTGACACGCACAGCGAGGGTCTCGCCACACCCCGCGTAATGAGCACAGAGCCAGCAGGGTGTCACTGTTGAATGTAGCACTGTGACTAGTGACACAGAAAGCATTTATCCTGAGAAATGAGCCGTGGAAGGTGCCCCACCAGGCATTCGTAACGAGCTTCCCAGAGGAGAACCCCGATGCCCTGCTGGCCTGCCCCTTGCTTCCTCCTACTGAGCCCTGTGGAAGGTGTGGGGCGCGGGGAGAGGGAAAATGTGCAGTTTTTGGCGTGAAGACAGGCGTGGTGGTCCGCTGCCCGTTGTCCCCTGGTGGCCTGACCTCACGGGATTGGCTCTGCCTGCTTCTAGATTGTGTTGCTCTGTACCAGTCTGTAGGAGACACTCAGGAATGTTTGAAGAGTGTGGAAAGGCAGGCAGTTTAGCTGCTCGGAGGCTGGCCTTGGTTCACAGCTCCTACCAATCGTCACAGAAAGCCACTACTGCCTTTGGGGAGTAAAATCCTCCTTCATTGCTTCCCGGTTGCATGACGTCGGTGACATCTTTATTTCTCCTGGGGCCGCAGGGATTTCCTTAGAGGGCAAACCGCTTCTTAGGGATGCTTTACCTTACACCTTCATTACCTTCATTACCTGGTCCGGGCCCTGCATCGGCCTCCCTGTGCGTCGGTGCCGCTGATCGCACAACTTTGCCTCCTACGATATGAAGTCAGAGTTTTTCTAAAGGAACGTTTCCTCTTTCCACTGAGGTCATGACGATCTGCGGCACTTAAGAGAACTACCCATTGAACACTGTACTTCTCGCTTTTCTTCTGGGACTCTCTCCACGTGACACAGGAGAGTGGAGAAGGAGTAGGAGTTGAAAGCGCTCATCCGTATTCTGAGGCGCAGGATTGAGTTTAAATAGACTCATTAGATCTTGGGAAAGAGGTCAATATTCCGAGGGTGGTTACTGAACACTGTCTTGGGAACACACAGAAGGAAGTGCTGATTAAATTCAATTAAACGAATTGTATGTATTATTGAGCCTGCCTGCCGGGGCCCCACAGGTCCTGCGGGAGGTGCTCAGGGACTAAGGTCCCGCCCACTGGGTGCGGATAGATTTCCTGGGAAGGCTGCCAAGCAACTAAGTCATCCTCCAAGGAACGCAGGCTAGATGGGTCCGTTCACCTGTTGCAGCAGCACCACGCTGGGCTCCCGGCGATCACGGAGCAGGCAAGCAGGGGCACGCCTCAGGAGACTCCCCGGGGGAGCCTTGTGATAATGCATGTGTTTCAACCTAGGAAAAAATTTCCAAACTTTTCTTGTTTTGAGTTAATTTTAGGCCAGGAAATTACCACTGACACAATACTATCGATCAATCTGCAGATCTCACTCCAATTTTGCAAAGTGGCTCATGAATGTCCTTTTTGTCCTTTATGATCCCACATCGCCTCTAGCTCTCCTGTCTTCTTCCTTTCCTTGAATCTGCATCTTGGGAAACTTTCACATCGTAGCTTTGGGGTGGGTTCCAAGAAGTTCCCTTTTTCAAAAGCTTCACAAATGCAGGCCCCTCTTTGGGAGTCTCTGCTTTGGCATTTAAATATGAGTATTACTGATCTGATACCCAATTGTGATGATAATACTATTTCTAGTAACATTCCTCATAACAGTTAACATTTCTTCAGTGCTTTCTGGGTGCTAGACACTGTTCATCGTGTTGCATTTTGCACCAGTTACTTTTCACAGGAAGACTTCGAGTTGGGCTTTGCAATCCAGATCTCTCAGCCCAGGACACTACTAGGGTACAGAGAGCTCAGTGACTTGCCCAAGGTCACAGAGCAGCTAAACGGTAGAGGTGGGATTTGGACCCAACTAAGCTGGCTCCAGAGGCCCCGCAGGATCTGAACCACTGCTGGTGGACTTCCGTAAGTGGCAAGTGGTGCTTCTGTGCTTCAAACTGCAAGGCGCTAGGCCCCAACAGATAGAGGAGGAAGGCATATCCCCACCCTAGAGAAACTTCCAGAGCAGATGACAACCCAACTCATCAAATACAAGTGATGTCTGCAGGGATAAGGCAGTAGGGTGGGACTCCCCAGGAGAGAGCAGTGCACAGGGGCACAGGGAAGGGAAAGCATGCGTGGCCCCCACAGACTGGCCAGCAGGGGAGCTGAGAGGCCAGAGGGGCCGACATGAGGGTGTCTAGGAGGGGTCTCAAGTGCTGTGCCAAGCAGGCCTGTTCCCTGCAGGGGAGGGCTCCATCTGAGGCAGAGGATTTTGCAAAAATTTGCGTTGGCAGAGGGGGAGATGGATCTGGGCACTGGATCCCAGGAATCCCATTTGGCTGCTTTACGAGCCCAAATGTGAGCTAGAGATCACACGTCAGAACAGGCCAGGGGATGGAAACCACTGTCTGGAAGGAAAACTCGCTTCGGTTGTGACAGGGAGGGGAAGACAGAGGGGATTATCTTTATTTTAAACAGAAACTCTGCTTCTCACAGGGTCGGCGTTAGGGCTGTCACCCGGTGTCCTAGTTTTCCTAGTTTGGGTTCCCTCAGAAGGGGACCAGAGGTAAGGATGCTAAGGTGTGAGGTTATTCTAGGGGCAGGAGGCCCAGGAGGGCTGGGTTCTGTGAGAGGGGAGTTAGGCAGCCCGTGGAGGGTGTGTTATCAATCCAGCCTCCTCTGCTGAGAGTCTGGGGCTTAATCCCTAGGGAAACTCTGCATAAGAGCATAAAACATACTCCTAAAATGGATTCCCCGGGGGTGAGGGGTCTGAAGTACTCATACACCCGCTCTGTCAGTCCTGAGCTCTGAGGACAGCTCTGGGGGTGTATTAATTTCCCCTCCTGCTGGCCATCAGGCTGCAGGGAAGTGCTGGGGCAGAGAGTTGCACCCCCAGGGTCAGGCCCTCCCCCCAGGGGCCAACAGGGCCTGGCTGATGCAGGGAACGGAGCCAAATAGGACTAAGGAGCAAGGACTCCACAGATATTTAGAAATGGCATATCAAAATGATGTGTTTTAATAACCCTAGTCATGCAAGTTTAACTTGTCAGTCATAGACAGTGGCAGGCATGTATGCAGCCTGGCTGGCAGGCTTTCTGCCATGGAACTCTGGAACTCTTGTGGCGGGAAGGCTTAGAGAGGATGTGGGGCTTAGCCCAGGGCAAAGGATGGGAGGGTTCCAACAGGTAGAGCGGAGCCCTTGCACATCAGGACAGGCCATGCAGGGCATGTGGGGGGCAGGCAGGCCGGGAAGGGAGCCTTGGCTCAGCTTTGGGGGAGGGTCAGGTGCAGGAATCTGGAGGTAGAGCTGCCTGGAAGCACCACCCCTGTGCGGGGCAGTCAAGAACAGAGTACTTGGCCTGTGCTTTTCCAACCCCTACCTGTGCAATCGATTGAGTGCCCTGTGAGGCTGTGACTGAAGCTCAGGTGTCAGACCCAGAGCAGGGTGGTAGAGATGACCCGGGATGCACAGACGGTCGGTTAAGCAGGGAGGGTTCATTGGGCAGGAGTGTATGCTGGGAGTGTAGAAAGGGATGGATGGCATCATTCCTGGAATAGAGGAGTCGGGAGAAGGAGCAGAGGTGGAGGGGAAGCAGATGAGTTTGGGCTGGATGCTCTGGCGTCTTCAACAGCGAGTCAGGAAGGTGTCCTCTGTCCACTAGAAGCTCTGGCCTAATAAGTGAAGTGATGTGTCCTTGAGTAATAGGATCACAAGGTAGAGAGAGTGAGCACGAGGACCCAGGGAATTGCATCCCTTCCAGCCACAGGGATGAGGGGAGGCAACCAGGAGGAAGCACCTTAGTCTGATCTCAAGAAGCAGGTGGAGAAAAGAGGGAACGCCTGGAACCAGGCGGGACCATCAGAGTGTGGGTTCTGCTGGGGGAGCCGGGCACTTCGAGACACTGGAGCAGAGCTGGAGCCAGATGCAGAGTCAGATATTTCTTCCCTGTGCATGAAAAACTATAGATTTTTAACTTACAGCCATTGAAGGCTATTGAACTGGGGCAAATGGTGTTGGACAGGGGGACAGGCAGCCCATGCTGGGCAGGAGACGGAGATCCTGCAATTGAGAACAGACTTTACTTGGGGAAGGTGAATGAGCAGGACTATGAGCCAGGTCACAAGGCAGAGGACGCCCACACCAGGCAAATGGCCCACTTCCAATCTCGTGGTGCACTTCCACGATGCAGCGCAAGGTTTGGGCTTTCCTGTTGAGGCAAATTCAGTGGGGCTGGTCAATCTTGAACACAACTCATGGGTTAATTAGTTTATGTTTTCCTGCTTTTCTGAGATGTAGCTTTCACAAGTGTGTCAGTGGGAAGTCGTAGGCAGATCCAAGAGGGCTGTGGGTTGAAGTGCATCAAAATGCATCCATCCAAAATTTCTACAAGTCTGTTACCAAGTGACAATGTTTACTGCTGTGCAACAAAAGTTTGCTTCAAATGACCTTGAAGGAAGTTGGACTGTTTCCCATGTCAGCCATGAACAGATGGAAATGTGTGTGCAGACGGCAAGAGAATTTATTTTGAAAGCTCTTGAAAAATCATGTCTCCTACCAGTGTCAGAACAAGTATCAATGTAAGAACACACTCTGTGCTGGCATAAACAATAAGAATCTTGTTTCATTCCTGACAAACAATATTTTTTATGAAAGCATATGAATGTGTGCTCTGTTTTCTCCATAAAATTCTTGGGAATTTTTAATTTTAAACATTTAAGTCAGAGAACAAGAAAGCTGAAACTTGCCATTTAAGGTAACCCTAACTGGGATCCCTGGGTGGCGCAGCGGTTTGGCGCCTGCCTTTGGCCCAGGCGCGATCCTGGAGACCCGGGATCGAATCCCACGTCGGGCTCCAGGTGCATGGAGCCTGCTTCTCCCTCTGCCCGTGTCTCTGCCTCTCTCTCTCTCTCTCTGTGTGACTATCATAAATTAAAAAAAAAAAAAAAAAAATTTAAGGTAGCCCTAACTACTCCGATCATGATTAGCTCTCCACCAGGAGAACCCACAACATCACCATCACAAGTGTCTCTGTGGCTGACCATATTTTCCCCAAAGGGCACAGAAACATCTCTGCTTCTATGTGTGCTCCCAGAACAACACCACTCGCCCTCCCAGAGGTGGAGTCTATTTCCTCCACCTTGAAACTGGACTGGGGTTTGGGGTGGTGAGTGGGGTGGGGGAGGATCTGCACCTACCTTAACTAATAGGATGTGATGGAAGTGACACTTCAAGACTAGATCACAGAAGGTGGTATGACTCCCATCTGGCTCACTCTGTCTCTCAGGACACTTGCCTGTGGGACCCAGCCATCATGTCGTGAGCAAGCCCAAGCCACATGGAGAGACCACGTGTAGCTGCTTCTACCAACAGTATCAGGCAGGCTGACAGCCAGCATTAACCACCAAACCGTGAGTAAGGGAGCCCTCAGGAGATTCCAGTCCTCAGCTCCAAACCATTCCAGCTGAAGCCAAGTGGAGCAGACAAACTATCTCCACCCAGCCTTGCAAACTGTAGATTCATGGGCAAAATAAATGTTGCTTTAGGACACCGAGTTTTGGGGTAATTTCTTATGCAGTGAGAATAACTAGAAAAGCCCCTGAAAGCCTAAAGCCTAGGACAGAAGTGCGGGCAAAGAGGATGACTGAGTTCTGGGTGTTGGATTGAAATTCTTGACCATGAAGAGGCTGGGCAGCATTTAAGAAAGAAATTGCAAATTGCAAGGATTTGGAGCAGTCAGGGCCACAAGGAATCTACCATCTGTCAGCATGGCCAGACTTCAATGCTGCAGGTGTAACCCCTTCCCCAGAAGCACATGCATGAGCACGAGTGAGCAGAAGCACAAGCAAAGCTCATAATGTGAGAGAGGATGGAAGGGCCTGGTGACAGCTATCTGTTTGTGAGGAAGCCGGAGTCACAGATCCTGAAAAGAACATGACCTAGAGGCTCCTGGGAGGACAACCAAGGTAGGAAGAACTCTCCTCCTTCTCTTCTTCCTCCCTGTTCTTCTCTTGCAAAAAGGTAAGGATTAATTACTAATCAATGAAAAAACCTCCCATCCCACCTCCCATCACCTGCCTCTGGCAACCACCAATCTGTTCTCTCTCTCTATCTCTCTATATTACTATTTTTTCCCATTTGTCCATTGAGGGACACAGGTTGTTCCCATCCATTTGCTATTATAAATAAGGCTGCAATGAACATGGAGATGCAGAAATCTTTTCGAGTTAGTGTTTTTGTTTTCTGTGGATAAATACCCAGAAATGAAATTGCTGGATTGTAAATTATTCCTATTAAAACTTTTTCTTTCTATTTAAAAAAAATTTAAGGAACCTCTATACTGTTTTCCACAGTTGCTGCGCCACTTTGCATTCCCACCAATAGAGCATGAGGGTTCCTTTTTCTCCATATTCTTGCCAACACCTGTTGTTTTTTGTGTTTAAGATTTTAGAGATTCTGACGGTTGTGAGGTGACATCTCATCGTGGTTTTGATTTGCATTTCTCTAATATTGAGCATCTTTTCATGTGTCTATTGGTCATCTGTATGTCTTCTTTGAAAAAATGTCTACTCAGATCTTCTGCCCATTTTTTAATTTGGATTGTTTGTTTTCTTGCTATTGAGTTGTGTTTTCTTTATATATTTTGGATATTAACCCCTTATCAGATATATCACTTGCAAATATTTAATCCCACTCCATAGGTTGCCTTTTCACTTTGTTGATGATTTCCTTTGCTGTGCCGAAGATTTTTAGTATGATGTCATTCCAATAGTTTATTTTTGCTTTTGTTGCTTTTGCTTTTGGTGTTGGATTAAAAAAATCATCATCAAGACCAACATCTAGTTTATCACCTATGTTTTCTTGTAGGAGTTTTATGGTTTGGTCCAATCTTTAATCCATTTTGAGTTAATTTTTGTATATAGTGCAAGATAGCGATCTGGTTTTATTCCTTTGCACATGGCTGTCCATTTTTTCTAACATCTATTGAAGTGACTGTCCTTTCCTTTTCATATATTCTTGGTTCCTTTGTTGTAAATTAATTGATTATAAATGTGTAGGTTTATTTTTGGGTTCTTTATTCTGTTCCATTGATCTATGTATCTATTTCTATGTCAATACCATATTATTCTCATTACTACAGTTTGGTAATATAGTGTGAAGTCAGGGAGCATAATGCCTTCAGATTTACTCTTTTTTTCTCAAGATTTCTTTGGCTGTTTGGGTTTTTTGTAGTTCCATACATATTTTAGGTTGATTTGTTCTATTTCTTTGAAAAATGCCATTGCAAAAAAAAAAAGAAAAGAAAAGAAAAATGCCATTGGAATTTTTATAAAGGTTGTATTACTCAATGAGTAGATTGCTTTGGGTAGAGCAGACATTTTAACAATATTGATTCTTCCAATCCATGAGCATTTTCATTTATTTGTGTCTTTTTCAATTTATTTCATTAATGTCTTATAGTTTTCAATATAAGCGTGTTTCATTTTCATGGTTAAATTGATGCCTAGGTATTTATTTTATTCTTTTTGATTCAATTGAAATTGGATTGTTTTCTTAGTTTCTCTTTCTGTTAACTCATCATTAGTGTATGCAAATGCAACAGATTTTTGTGTATTGACTTTGTATCCTGACACTTTACTGAATTGATTAGTTCTAAGAGTCTTTTTGGTGGAGTCTTTAGGGTTTTCTATACATAGTATAATGTCATCTGTAATTAATGACAGTTTTACCTCTTCCTTTTTGATTTGGGTACCTTTTATTTCTTTTTCTTGCCTAACTACTGTGGCTAAGACTCTTAATACTATGTTGAATGAAAGTAGGAAGTAGGGTCATCATTGTCTTGTTCCTGATCTTAGAGAAAAAGTTTTCAGTTTTTCATCACTGAATATGATAATAGCTATAGGTTTGTCATGTGTCAACCATTTATGACAAACCCACATATATGGGGTGAAGTACATTCCCTTTATACCTACTTTGTTGAGTATTTTTATCATAAATGGATGATGAATTTTGTCAAATGCTTTTTCTGCATCTATTGAGATGATCATATGTTTTTTTCCTTTATTTTGTTGATGTGGTAGATGACATTGATTTGTAGATATTGAACCATCCTTGCATCTGTGGTCTAAATCCCACTTGATCATAGTGTATGATCCTTTTAATGTACTGTTGAATTCAGTTTGCTAATATTTTGTTGAGGATTTTTACAACTATGTTCATCAGGGATATTGGCCTGTAGTCTTTTTTTTTTTTTTTTTTTTTCTTGCGGCATCCTTGTCTGGTTTTGGTACCAGGGTAATGCTGGCCTCGTAAAATGAGTTTGGATGAGTTCCCTCCTCTTTTATTTTTGTAAGAATTTGAGAAGGATTGGTATTAACTCTTCTTTGAATATTTGGTAGAATTCACTAATAAAGCCAACTGGTCCTGGACTTTTATTTGGGAGGCTTTTAATGATTGATTCAGTCTCCTTATTAGTAATCACTCTGTTGAGATTTTCTATTTCACCATGATTCATCTTGATAGGTTGTATATTTCTAAGAACTTTTCCATTTCTTCTAGGTTGTCCAATTTGTTGGTTTATGATTATTCATAGTGTCTCTTATTATCCTTTGTATTTCTTTGGCATCGGTTGTAACATCTCCTTTTTTATATTTGGTCTTATTTATTTGAGTCTTCTTTCTTTTTTTTTTGGTGAAATTAGCTAAAGGCTCATCAGGGTTATTTATTTTTTCAAAGAAACAGCTCTTACTTTCATTGATCTTTTCTATTCTCCTTTTAGTCTCTATTTCATTTATTTCCTCTTTAACCTTTGCTATTTCCTCTTTCTACAAGCTTTAGGCCTTCTTCTTTTCCTAGTTCCTTGACGTGCAAATTTAGGTTGTTTATTTGAGAATTTTCTTGTTTTATTGAGGTAGGTATGTATTGCTATGAAGTTTTCTGTTAGAACTGCTTTTACTGCATCCCACAAATTTTGGTATGCTACATTTTCATTTTTCTTTGTCTCAAGGTACTTTCTGTTTTCTTTTTTTTTTTTATTTCTTCTTTGAGCCATCGGTTGTTCAGTAGCATGTGTTTTATTTTATTATTATTTTTTTAATCCAAAACCTGTTTATTGGGATAGTGTCCCACTCCTCTTGATTCAGGGAGCTTTTAGTGCTGCTTCCACCTGAAGGAGCATCCTTCTGTAAGCCTTGCTTTTCCTCCCGTGGGCTGGCAGAAGACTGTGGAGCAACCGACACACAGAACTACCGTCTGTGCATGGCTGAAGACGGTGGTGATTTTGTAGCATCCTGGGCACTTCATGTCCATGAAGTAGGAGTTGGGGCTCTGCACCAGGTGCTTCTTCTTGTGCTTCCTCTTCTTTTCTGGGGATGGGTGCAGGAGGTCCTTCACAAGGGGCATGGTCTTATGGGGAGGTCGTCACCACCAGAAAGGTTCAGTAGCATGTTGTTTAATTTCCACATGTTTATGAATTTTCCAGTTTTCTTCATGCAATTAATTTCTAGTTTCATACCACTGTGATCATAAAAGACATCCATGTAAACACTTAGCACAGTTCTGGCATATTAAGGTGCTAAGTAAACAAGAGCCCTTCTGGGAAGAGAGAAGCAAGAAGGCTGGGGAAGAGGGTTGGTGAGGAGATGGGGGGCTTGGATCCTTGATGTGACTCTGCCACCAGCTAAGTGATCTCAGACAAATCACTTACTTGTTCCCTGGCCTATTTTCCTACCTGTAAAATGAGCATACTGGACTCATGAGTTATGGGTTTCCATATTTTGCACTCTTTAACTTGCATTAATATTGGCTTATATTTTTTGTCATTACTAGACTGACCTACTACCCCTAAACCCAGACCTGGGCTGGCTTTCTGCAAAGCATTTCTATTACCTCTGCTTACTACACTCCCATCCCGGTTCTCAGGCCCACAGTGCTGTCCAAGGTCATCCATGGTGTTGGAAAAATGACTTGATACCTACATACACATCTATTTAAATATTAGAAGTGCTCATCACATCTGGGTTCCATTTGACCAAAAAGGCCTGAGAGGACGATTTTGGTATTTAGTGATTGCAGGGTCTCTCAGACCCCATTGCAGAGTTCTTTCCTGCAGGGATTGCAGGCAAGGTGTCCCTAAAGGGCTGCCAGCCTTCCATGAGAGAAGAGTTTAGTCTCTTTTTACTTTCTTCCAAATTATCTTTCCATAAAAAATGTTTGACTCTACTCTGGAAGCCCAGGGCCCCTGCCTCATCCTCCTTTGCACCATCCCTGGCTGCTCACCCAGGTCATACCCTGTGGTTGTAGAACAATCAAGCCATGATCATAGTGGGGGAAGATCCAGCACTGCTGTGTTTCCAGACGCCTCACCTACGTGTGCATGTGGATCTTCCACATGGCTCAGAAGCCATAAGCAGAATAGAAAAATTAACAGAAGGACAGAGCACAAACATTTATATTATTAGCTGGCACATTATTTCTATAAGAGTTACTTTCCCAAGGGAAATATCTTGTCACAAGCTTAACTCATTGGTAGAAAAGGACGATGCTGTTTATAGAGAACACTTTTGTATTGATTGTCTTATTTATTTGAGACTCATCAGTGGAGAAACAGAGGCCCAGAGAGGCTGCTCAGAGTCCAACAGCTAACCTGTGGCAGAGACAAGACTGGCACACAGGTCTTTGGGCTCCTGGTCTAGTGTTCTTTCCTGGGCCAAAAGCTACTTTAAAATGAAAAGCTTTTCAAAACAGTATCCTCTTCAAACAAATAACTGATTGATAATATAGAAAAATTGTTTAGGCTTGTTGGCAGAACTTCTCTCCCAAAGTCCTAAAGTGCTTATAGAGTCAATGGCCTAGCTGTCAGTGTTTCTGGACCGTGTATTTCCACCTGCCTCCTAACTGCCCCCAGAAGTCTGCATAATGCCATTGTCACGGTTCAGTCACTGAGTGCTGGGGGCTCACCCCGTCCCGGCTTCCCTCATTCATTCACCTTTAATTTCAAGCAGGAAACAGGAAATATGGCCATGGGTAAAGCCACGAGATGGGAATACAACATTTGCTACTACATCCTTCATTAAACTCCAAAGTTAAAATAATTCATGCAGATGGCACGGTCATCAGTG
This sequence comes from Canis lupus dingo, assembly GCF_003254725.2. Taxonomy (NCBI): domain Eukaryota; kingdom Metazoa; phylum Chordata; class Mammalia; order Carnivora; family Canidae; genus Canis; species Canis lupus. The sequence goes on along the minus strand of NC_064249.1, from coordinate 39,381,045 downwards.
CTCTGCCAGTTTATTTTAAGAGAGTTCTTTTTTCCAATTCAGTGGTGGGGCTAGATATCAACTCTAATAAGGTGGAAAATTCTTGCAGTGGAAAACCGTGTGGGTGCGTTTCTGACAAACTCTGAGGACCCACTATGCATTGCCTCATGTAGGGATTATTTCTTATTTTGCTTCCCAGATAATGAATAGGCTCAATTCCAATCTCAAAGGCAAATGTATCTGGAGAGATAAAGGAATGGAGGAATGGAGAGAGGACCCATTTAAAACACAACAGGGTCTCTTTCAGCAAAATGAATAATTAAATTTTGGATTTGTTGTCCAACAAAAGCAGTAATATGGGCAGACGCCAAGAGAAGTGTGACCGTGGTGTTAATGGTGGATTAAATGAAACATTACACTGTTCTCTTATTGCTGCATGGGGTTGGGTGTGAGGGAAGGAAACGAGGTTACGGAGGCAGAGTGTCCCACGGAGACTAAGGCACTTGGCATTTTGTGATCTTGCCACCGAGTTCATTTGTCCTGAGGCAAAGTTATTCTCTTTTATTGTATTTTCTTTCCCTCCCTCTCTGTTCTTCCTCTCTGTCTCATGCTGCACAGTCCTTCACATTAGACTGGCTACATCCAGCACTGGTTAAAAACTTTGACCTGTTCCTTGCAACTAAATAAATTAATAGTTTAGGAATAAGGAATTTAGGACTAGTTTTGTATTCACAGCTGATTGGATGGACCATAGAAGCGCTATTCACAGTGACTCGGAACCACAAGCTACCCAAATGCTCTTAGACCGAAGAATAGTTCAGGTGTAGTGTGCTCGCCCACTGAGATGAATGACCTACGGCTTCTTGCTACAGGATGGATGAACATCGCATCCGTAATGTTGAGCCAAAGGTGCTAGACCCAAGAGAGAACAGGCCATATGAATCTGTTTATAGACAAGAGTATAAAATCAGGGAAAACCCAATCTATCCTGTTAGAACCAAAGGTTGTGCTTATCCGTAGCTTTTAGTGACCAAGAGGGAGCACAATGCAGCGGGGGTGGGGTGGGGGGGGGTGCGGGGGGGGGTCCTCCTGGATTGACATAATTTTCTTTCTGGATTCATGTGTTGGATAAACAGATATAATCTGTTTGGTTCGTGAAAACTCTTTGAGCTGTTCACTTATTAGTCCTTTTCTGAATGTGTATTTATTTATTTATTTATTTTAATAATTTTTTTTTTTTATGATAGTCACAGAGAGAGAGAGAGAGAGAGAGGCAGAGACACAGGCAGAGGGAGAAGCAGGCTTCATGCACCGGGAGCCCGATGTGGGATTTGATCCCGGGTCTCCAGGATCGTGCCCTGGGCCAAAGGCAGGCGCCAAACCTCTGAGCCACCCAGGGATCCCCTGAAAGTGTATTTAATTTTAGTTTTAGAGATTTTATTTATTGGTTTGAGAGAGAGAGCACAGTCAGTGTGGGTGGGGGGTGCAGAGGGAGAGGGAGAATGTCAATGGCCCCACTACACGGTGCTGGCGGCTGCATGGTCTGAAAGTGCTTCCTGCGGTTAAGTAGGACCCAGCCTTGGACCGCCCAACAACTGCTCCCCTGCGGCAGCTGGCTCACAGATACAGACCAAGGGAAAAGCCAGAGAAGAAGCAGAGGCTGCTGGCCTAGATGCCCCACTCAGAGGCCACCTGTCCCCCGAGGAGATGTGGAGCCCATCACCACTCTGGTGGAAGGAAGGAGGCTCAGCTGGCAGTGGTTGTGCAAGACGTGGATCCTGTCGAGCACACTGTCTGCTCATGTTGTTAGAGCAGTGCACTGTCCAGGGGGAGGCAGGCCAGGTGTCCCATCCACAGGAAGACCTCACCCCTTGCCAAGCTCACACAGGTCAGCTTGGAAGATGGTGGAGCTCTGGCTAACTGGTGGGAGCCTTCAGGACCAGCTGCACATGGCAGACAGGATGGGATCCCTCATCACTGGGAGGCAACATCCTGTGTCCAAGCTGGAAAGGGCAAAGGATAAAGCACTGGCCACCCAACTGGGCCCAGTGAACACTGTTGAGGTTTCTGTACATAAAAGTAATAAAAATTCAGCCAGTGTCAAAACTAAAACCAAAACCAAACCAAACCAAAGCCCCCAGAAATTGAGCAGGGCTCTCCTCCCCAGGTAGCCCCACCCTGGGCCTGGGTCACCTGCTGGGGTCAGCCCAAGCCTGCCACACAGACATCTGCCCACCTTACTGTCTGCCCACCTTATCGGCTTACCTTCTACTCTTCTCCATTTCAATGCTTACTGCTTTTCTGCCTCATACCTCCTTCCTTCTGGACTGCCAGCCCCACACATTCCCCCTGGCTCTCTTGGAAGCAGCAGTGATCTTGTGACCTTCAGCCACCGCCACCGTAGATTGGTTCTGGGATGGGCTTGCGACTGAATAAGGACCAATTTCAGTTACCTCCCTAAAGCATGCCTCCCCTGCCACCACTGGTTGGTCCGGCAGCAAATACATGGCCAAAGGGAGTGAATCCCAGTTTTTCTGTAGGACATTTTGGAACTAGAACAGAGAAGGAGAAATAAGTCTTTTCCAGGAGTTAAGCGGTTATGTTTAAAATTTAAGAGCCATGTCAACCACATTCCCTGGAACAGGGATACAGAGACAGCTTAGGGGGAGAGAGAGAAATGATATAAAGACAAGACAGAGAGAAGTCCCAAGAAGGTTCTGGAAGTTTCTGGCAGCGTTCAGCTTCTTGGTTATACCCCTTCCTGAAGGCATACAGCTTTCTTGGTGCCACAAGGAAGCCCAGGATCTGCAACATAAAGTTCTGTTCTTTTGAACCAAGTTCTAAAGTTGACCAGTGCCTGGTGCCTCATGCACACGTCCCACACTGTGCTGGTCAGCTTGCTCCCCATAAACAAATCAGTCCTCATTTGTAGCATTTGCCAATCCCATGATATAAGTACTTCCACTGAGGCCAATTTCAAGCTACCAGAATTTTAACGAGGGGAAAGTTGAACATGTGCTGCACTCAGAGGAGCTGGCACCAGCATGCCCTTGTGCGGCCAGGTCACATCCCCCTCTGTTTGTGGTCTTCTCTCACCTTGTGATGTCCTCCCATCAGCTCTCCCCCGTGGCCTGCTTACTTTCTCAGTGCCTGTCTCCTGCACCACCAGGAAGCCTTCTGGAGCCCCTTCCAACCCCCTTAGCTCCCTATGTTTGCCCCTGTTGTTGTGCTCACAACACGAAGTGCAAATTTTCATGAAGACTGTGCCCCTCCATTTACACAGGCCATATCTCAGGGACCTTGCCCTGGGACCCCTGTGCTCACCATGTGCTTCTGCGCAGGGCTGAGGAGGAGGGGGCCGGGATTGCTGGCTGAGTGTACCGTCCAGCAGGAGGTCCCGGCTGAGACCCTGTAGCACAGACCCTTAGAGGACAGGCTGCTGTGGAGAGGCTCATCAGCCTCAGCCCTGAGAGGAGCTTCAGTCCAAGGCAGCCCTATGATGCTGACTGGGGCCCCAGAATCCAGGGAATAAATGATTACCTGCCGGAGCTGGACTATTCTCCTGGGAGAATAGCTGTGGTCAAAACACAAGCAGCACCAGACTTTCCAGGGAGACTCAAACTCTAGGTGTTAAAAAATCAGTCTGGGGGTGGTGGGCACCTGGTGGGTCAGCTGGTTGAACGTCTGACTCTTGGTTTCAGCTCAGGTCACAATCTCAGGGTCCTAGGATCGAGTCTCACATTGGGTTCCCTGCTCCAAGGGGAGTCTGCTGGAGATTTCTTCCTCTCCCTCTGCCTCTCCCCACACTCGCTCTCTTTCTCTCTCTTAAATGTGCAGGATACAAGAAGTAATGCTGCTCAGCTCTAAAAGCTACCTTCAAGGCCTGTCTGTAACCCCTGACTCCGCAGTGAGGCTGTGCCAAGCAGTCTGACTCACCACCACTTTAGTTTCTAAGGTTGTAGGACTTTCATTCATGTTATTCAGTTGCCAATTAATCATGAATCAATTACTGGTCTTTAAATAAGTCCTATTTTGCAAGACTTAATATCTGTTGGATCTACCCATATCAGTGCAAAGTTTTTGAAGCTAGGAGCCATGATAGAGCCTTTCTGTATACAGTGTTCCTTGGTGTCTCTGATCATGCCCAAAAATTGGGTTTTCTCCTTAAGCACCCATCTGAAGGATGCCAGGGGCCTCCTCTGTAGGGGACCGACAGTGCACGGCCTGGCAGCTGGAACTGGATACCATGCCCTCCACTCTGGTGTAGCAGGCTTCTCTGTAAAACGGGAGCAGGGTATTTGTATCTGAGTCCAGTGTGCCCGACCACTGGCTGGATGGCACAGCATATGCTGCATGAAGGGGGACTCCTGCTAGGCCCCTGACACCTGTCATGCTGTGATGATGTAGCTCAAGCCTTCAGTTCTGGGTCTGGAGCATATCTCACAGGAAGGGCTGTGACACTGCTCTGTCTGCTAATGACAAAACATCATCTCAACCAGATACTTTCACCTTAGGTGAGGCCTCTTGTCAAAACCTGCCTGTCCTACCAGTGAAGTTCCTAAGAGTGAGAGTATGTGAGTGAATCAGTGATCTCAATCCAAAAGCATTTCCTTATTGACCGGCTTGGTTCCCAAAGTGAGAATGGTGAGAATCTGATGCCTGGTTGAAGTTTTGGTCTCCTCCGAAGCATTTACCAGATCATGGCCTCTACAAAGTCTGTGTGTGACCATGGGGCTCTGACCCACACTGGCTGAGGTGGGGCCCAGGGTGGGCCCAGAGTATCTCAGAAGCTCACACTTAGACACGGGGTGCCCTGGGTCACTTTGGTAACTTGGAATAAGTCATCAGGCTGGCAAGGGAGTGGCTGTCCTGGCAGGTGACAGCCATCTATGTGGACACCCGCTGGTCTGAGGGCGAAAGAGGAGGGACCTGAGGCTGTCATCATCACCTGCATGATGGACTACCCTTCTGGGTCACCTCCAAACTGTCAGAGTGCGAACATGAGCAGAGAGCACTACTTCCAGACCTTGTTTCATAGGTCTGTCCAGGGAGCATTTAGGGAAAGGGCGCTTTGTGTGGGTGCTGTGTTGGGCAGAGAGCAAATTCACAGTGGAGCCAAACAGAAACAGTCCCCACTTGTGGCTTTCCATCTAGAAGACACATCAGTGTTCGATTCATTGGTCTGTTACTCCTTTCTAGCTCAGGTGGGGCTCGATGTGGGGCCCCCACGGCGTCAGGAGAGCAGGCACTAGGCTGAATGGAAGGACTGGTCTCCTGGCTCTGATGTCCACTCCTGGGAGGGAGGCTCTCGGGTCCCCGTGCCGTAGCTGGTCACCATATGGTCTGATAATTGCTGCCTCACGGCAGTGGGTGGTGGAGCAGCCGAGTGGATGTGGGGTTCCTCTTATAGCACAGAGCCTGGGGCAGCTCCTCAGAGACGTCTGCCCTGCCTATACTACAGGCTGGGAACCAAAGGGGATGCTCCCCAAGCCTGCAGTCGGCACAGGACTGAAGCTTTAAGCACCACCCACCCAGCCCTGCTGCACTGTGTGTTGTCTCAAGGTGACTGTGGTCAGGGAAGGTGGCTCTGAGAGGACTGTCTGTCCTCCAGGAGGGTGGACGGAGGACTGAGAGGGTGGCAAGGGTAGTGCACATGCAGCACGCTCAGCATCGTCACACGCTGGCCAGTGGCACTGCTCTTAACCAAGGGGACAGTGACCCAGAAGACAGGCCAGTGGAGGTACCCCCTGAGCCCGATCTCCAAGGGGGGAGAGCCAGATATCCGTCACCCTACTCCGTGTCAGCCAACCTCTACAAAGTCCGAAAGCAAGTTGCTCCCAGGTCCCGTGGAGCCCCATGTTTTCTGACGGGCACAATCACAAGCTTCCAGCTTCCAGAATGTTCTTGGGTGTGTTAAGCCCACAGGTGCCTGACAAAGGCCAGCTCGGGTGCAGTGCCTGCCCCACACCTGCCCCACATGCTGGGAGGAAGGGCAGGTCAAGACATAGATTCCTTCTCTGGCCACCACTGGTTTTGATTAAATGTGAAAGAGGTCAGCAGAGAGGATCCTGGCCATGGGGTGGGGACAAAAGCAGAAGAGAGGCAGGGGTTGCTTGGGGTGGTATTGGAGCCGGGCAGGCCCAGCCTCTTCTACACTTGCATTTCAGTGTTCACTTACATCTGCACACACGTAGGACTGCCTTACCTGGCTGCTTTGTAGGCTTTGGCCTCTTTGGGTTTCTTGGCATCTCACCATTGTAAGGTCCCCATCTAGCGGCAGTAGAAGCCAATTGCAAGTCTGTTCCTCTTGTCTTGTGCATTTGGTCCTTAGGGAGACTGGGGAAAGTCAAAATGCATGCTGAGATGAAGCTGGCAGGGCAGTTTAGTATTTGCTGATGGATCAGGATTTGAGATGAAATGTCTCTGTAGATTGCTGAAGCAAGATTGGGTGACATTTGGGGGGAATATATCACACACTGAAGTGAATTTCATGTTCTTGGGCCAGGAGGGGTTGCTTGAATGGGGTGGAGGGTCCCTGTGGACAGTTGCCAGGAGTAGCTGGTGGCCTTATGTAGGGCCTGGGGCGGTGGGTGGAATTCAGTTCTGATGGAACAACTGTCCCAAGACAAGATGCCGCACCACTGTCCCAAGATGCCCCACCTCTGTCCCAAGACCGTCCCCCCACCTCTGTCCCAAGACCTCCCACCTCTGTCCCCAGAAGCCCGGCCTCTGTCCCGAGATGCCACGCCTCTGTCCCCAGACCCCCAACCTCTGTCCTGAGATGCCACACCTCTGTCCCAAGACTGGCCAGCAGTGTAGGTCAGGGGTCCCCGGTCTCATTCCCTGCAGCGTGCCCTAAGAGACAGTGGGCTGCCCATCTTCTTTGTGCCCCCCGCCCCCCGCCAGCCTCTCGGGAGGCTGTGTGGGACGGGGGTTCAAGGTGTGGGTTTAGGGTCAGGTCACCTGTGCTCCGGAGAAAGGCATGCACTTGTTTCCTCACCTGTGATGTGTGGTGCGGGCAGGGTGGCTCTAGGTCCTGCGGGTTGCCGTGAGCATTGCGGAGACCAGCGTCTGCCTGGCACAAAGTGGGGCTCCACACGGCACTGATGTTAACTCCTCTCTTTCCCTTCATTGATCACTCTATCCCCCCCACCCCACCACGTTTACTAGGGTGGCTTTGTGCTGTGCTTGTGTAAGAGGATGTTCAACACACACCCGTTCCTATGGTAATGGAAGCACCTGAAGCCAAGAACGACACGAGCAACTCTTCATGGGCCGTGGCCACGGAGCCGCTGTGGCCTGTCTGCACCAGAGCCCGGGAGGTGTACAAGCAAAGGCCGAGAAGCCCTGGAGCGGCTCAAGGGGCGGGTGGAGAGCTGCCAGTGTGCGTGCCTCCTACCCGCCCCATCTACGGGAGCCCACGAACCGGAGGCCAAAGAGAAAGGAAGCACCCAGAGAGCAGCTACGCGGGGAGAGTGTCACGTCCTCTGAGGTGGGAGGAGTGGCTATAGGTGACCTGAAAAGACTTTGTTCAAGAAGACGTCCTGCCAGAGCTAGGCACCTGCCCAGTGGGGATTGTTTTCGGGACACAGAAACCGCGTTGGGGGTTGGGCGAGAAGCTTGTGAGCAGCCGGCTGGGGGAATGACTGCACCAGTGTCCAGTGTCGTGGCTCCAGGAAGAGAGTTCACAGGGGAATCCCTAAAAGCCCTTGGCCTCACGGGGAGCTCTGGTCCCTCAGCTCCTGACCGGCCCCTTAACCATGCTGGAGACTCCCCAACCATAGCTCATGAAAGAGGCAGAGACTGAGAAAATGAGGGGCCCCGACTCTCCGAGTATCCTGGGCAGCGTGGAGCCAGGACAAACTTTAATAGCATGAGATTCTGGAGTTTTGATATTAGGCTAGATTGTATGTGTGATGACCTCAAAGTAGAGGACCTGCTGTCAATGGCGAGTGACCTCTGAAGCCATGGTACCCGGGTTTCATGCAGGGGTGACGGAGGGTGGCAGGCAGATGGGGTCCTAGAGAGGGGGATGGAGCTCGTGCCTGGAGTCCTGCTCGTTTAATAAATAGGTAACGGGTGCATTTGCCCTGCATCCTCAGCTTTGCTGAGCTGAGGAATTGGCTCTTATCCTGGGAGGACCAGGTCGACATGACACTTGTCTATCCATGTTGGGACTGTCCAATGTCATCCTGCCCAGGAGCACAAAGGTGCATAGACTAGATCCTCTATTGGTATTTCTCACAAGTCTGCACATAAAAAGGCAGTTAATACCACAAGCCAGGGTTGGGGACCCAGAGCTCAGCAGGACTCAACCTTGTTGGCTCTCATCTCTGTCCTGTGTGCACACACTTCACCCTGTGGAGCCAGGGTTTCTTCATCTGCTCCAGGGGTATCACCTACCCTGGAGGGTTTGTGGAGTCAGTGACTCAGTGGCTGTGGAGACTGGAGCAGTACAGACCCCCAGATGCAGTACCTAACCTCTGGTCTATAAATGTGACTGCCCAGGATGGGGCAGCTGGCAGGACACTGCATGTGACAGGATAACCCACAGTCTCTGTGCCCAGAGAGCTTCTACCCTGGGAAAGGGGTAGACTGGGTGTGTGCACACCTGCCTAACTCAGACAGTGAGTTTTTGGTGAAGACTGCATGTTTTTACTGACCTCTTTCTACACAGATGCTTTGGGTCGGGTGTCAATATTCTTAGGTGAGTTTGTAGCCAAATGAAAGATAAATTCAGAGTCCTTACCTAGGAGGTGTGATACAAGCGGCAGAGTCGGGCAGTGATGACCCCAGGACCTCCCCCTAGGTTGTCTGACAGCCAGCCAGCGGGCTTTGGGGCCTCTGCTCTCCAGTGGCACCTGGGAAGTACCCGTGGTGACTTCCCGTGAACTCTGTGACAAGGTTCTGGGGTCTCCAGGTGCCGGCAGCTTGCTTTCCCAGAAAGCTTCAAGAACAGTGGGCACCCAGATCCAGACTGCCGGGTGACCAATAAGGCTGTTCTCAGATTGGCCCTCAAGGAAGGGAAGGCAGCTGGGGGCCAGGCCCCTCCCTGGCACCCAAAGTCACATGGCAAGGTCAGCGTAACGCAGGCCCACACCGTCTCCCAAAGACAGTGTGAGAAAGACCTGTTCTTGCTGACTCTGTCTGTAAGGTTTGTTCCAGGAGAGCCCATTCCCTGCCCAACCTACATATATGAGGGATGTGGGGCTGGGGGAGGGAGGGTGGAGACAGAAATCACTCAGACAGCATGATCAAGATTCTAAAACATCGGGGCACCTGGGGGCTCAGTCGGTGAAGTGTCTGCCTTCGGCTCGGGTCACAATCCCGGGATTCCGGGATTGAGCCCTGCATCGGGCTCCCTGCTAGGTGGGGAGCCTGCTTCTCCCTCTGCTGCTCCCCTTGCTCATGCTCTCTCTCTATATATCACAAAAAATAAATAAAATCTTTATTTATTTATTTTTAAATCTTTATTTTTTTATAAAGATTTTATTTATTTACTCATGAGAGAGAGAGAGAGAGAGAGACAAGCAGAAGGAGAAGCAGGCTCCATGCAGGGAGCCTGATGTGGGACTTGATCCTGGGACCTCAGGGTCACCCCTGGACCGAAGGGGGCGCTAAACCACTGGGCCACCCAGGCTACTAAAAAGATTCTAAAACGTCCCCATGACTTGAAAATTTGGAACCATACACTAAAGAGAAAATACAAGATCAAAGCAACATTTACTTGGGTTAGAAACATTATAAACCATGAAATGGAGCGCTCCTCTTGATAGAGTTCCTCTGAAGACTCACTGGGGCTTTACCGGACCCAGCTCCTCACGAGCACCCAGTACGATGCGGGTGTCAACGGGAACGGGGGGGGCACAGTCAGGTCCCCTGGGCTCCACGGTGGGCTTGGATCTGGAGTGTCCTTCACAGCCTGGCAGCAGGGTTGACGCCTGTAACAACCTGGTGAAGAGTAGTAGGAACGGGGTGGGGGCTTGTGAAGAGACCCTTAGGGGCCTGAGAGACAGGAACCCTCAGACATTTGTTGTTCCCAAACCGTTTCATAGAAAGGTGCCCTCCCTTGCACTGAGGCTGTGGAGGCAGAGCATCCTGGAGGGGTGACTGAGCCATGCCGCAGCCCCTTGTGGCAGAAACTGCTAGGTGTCTACCAGTGTACATTTTCTACTTCTTTTTAATGACAAAACCCTGATTTTTTTATGGGGCAGCAATGTGCTAGCCAAAAACCGTATTTCTTGATCCCTTGCAGTTAAGTGTGGTCACACATCTAAGTTCAAGGTCAAGAACTGTGAATGGAAGCATTTTCTGGAGCCACTGGGAAGGCTCATTAATGAGAATTGATTCACTGGGAAGCACACTTTTTTGCCCTTTCTTCTTTCTGTTGGTTAGGGTATGGATGCAAGATGGCACTCCAGCAGCCATCTTGGACCATGATATGACCTTGAGTGTAGGAGCCACACCACAGGATGTTGGAGCAGAAGGATGAGAAGAACCTGAATGGCAGATGGAGACAGAGCAGATGTTTATATGCACTTACTGGGTGTTCACTATACTCTACACAGTGTCTTCGGCACTTGGTGAAACAAACACACAGTATCTGCCCCCATAGATATCAAATCAGTGAGGCAGCCAGGGCTGCCTGCTGCCATATCCAGTGTATGGCCAGGGAACATCGATGCAGAGTGAAACAGGGCCCTCTGAAGTGGTACAGAGGGGAGGTCCTGCCAGGAACTTACATTGTAGGAGCTCACTCACAACCCTGATTAGACAGATGATAGCATGGGGATTTACAGATCCCAAGATTGCTCAAAGAAGTGATCCAACAGGGAATCAAATCCTAAGACTATTTGACTAGAACTCACTTTCTTTTTTTTTTTTTTTTTTTAAGATTTTATTTATTTATTCATGAGAGACACACACACAGAGAGAGAGAGAGAGAGAGAAAGGCAGAGACACAGGCAGAGGGAGAAGCAGGCTCCATGCAGGGAGCCCGACGTGGGACTCCAGGACCATACCCTGGGCCGAAGGTGGCGCTAAACCGCTGAGCCACCCAGGCTGCCCTACAACTCACTTTCTTAACCACTTACTTCACTTGCTCAGGGCAAGAGGTGAGAGAAGTGCAGGACCGTCCTCGGAGGCATAGAGAGGAAGAGGACCTGGAGAGGGCAGTATTCTGAAAGTGGGGGTGGTGGTGAAGAGAAGTGTAGGGAGATGATCATGACCTTCAAGAGGACAAAGTTAGTGATAACCTCCCTAGCTTACTAAGTCTCTCAACTTGAGTCTTTCCCCTGTAACAGGTTTACAAAACCTTTCCTTTTCATGTCTATTATTGAGATTTATGTTAAAAATAGATTTCAGCAACTGTTGGGTAGCGTAATTATTCCTCTGACGCCAGTAGGACATCCAGTACCAGCTTCTTTTGTTGTCAATCTACCAAATGCCACACAGAATCGCATGTCACGCAGTGGTGGCAGCTGTTTTGCAGACATTTAAGTATAGAACGGAGCTGTTTTTCACAAACAACTTCACGACTTCACGTCCACGGACCTGAAAGGTGTTTCTGCACCATATGCTTCTCCTTCTTGCACCGTAGAATGAGAAATAACACTGCCGAGATCACTACCAAGAAGTATACATTCTCATCTTATCTTGAGGGGTGCGGACAATATGTTTCCAAAAATGCTTCCTCCTATGACTGTGCCCCCATGGCTTAGAAGAAACCTGCCCTCCAGATTGAAAGTGATTTCCTTTTTTTTTTTTTTTTTAAGATTCTGTTTATTTATTTGACAGAGCAAACAAGCATGAGCAAGAGGAGGGGCAGAGGGAGAAGCAGATGTTCCACTGAGCAGGGAGCCCGATCATGACGCTTAAGGCAGACGCTTAACCACTGAGCCACCCAGGTGTCATCTGTTTCATTTGTTGAAGGTTGTAAGGAGACAGTCCAGCTGTTTGAAGGATAAATCGGATCCTGTTTCAGTCTGTTCTCTCATGGCATCGTGTGGGGAACCTCACTTCTTCTTCAGAACAACCCCATTATCATCCTCATTTATTGTACATCTGGAAGAGTTGAGGTCCTCACAGCTGGGGGGCTGGTAATGACCTGGGACACGCTGTGACTGCAGTCTGGCTGCAGAGTGGTGCATTCCCATGACCCTCCTGAGCCAGCTTCCCACCCCAGCCTGTCCAAGACTGAGCTTCTGTACTCTGTGCTCTGCAAAGTCTTTCTTGGGGTATGCAAAGAAGGGACGCTTTGGGCCACCATTTGGGTATAGATTCTAGAGAGTTTCAAGGGTCAGTCATTTTGAGGGTTTTTTGTTGTTGTTGTTGTTGTTGTTGTTGTTTGTTCTTTTCTGTGTATCTTTCTCCGGGGGGAATTAAATAATCAATCTTAGGATGGGTGCTGAAGCAATTGCAGAGCAGTATAGCTAGACAACCAACACCAACCAAATCATCAACTTGATTTCTTCACTCAACATTACATTTTGAGCACTCTCCCTGATGACATAGACGGATGGGTATAAATAGTCGATTCCCTTTTAACTGCTGTATAAGAAACGGTTCACGGTGTGGCTCTATCGGATCTTATTTCCCCATTTCCCTTGGAAGCATGCTGAGCTTCACCTCTGGCTGCCCCCTAATGCAAGCAGCACAGCCGCCCATATCCCCGTCCAGAGTTTCTGAGAACAGCTGCACTGTTTGCACTGACTGTGTCCTCAGCCCTTGCTGAGCTCCCGGGCGGGACATACTCTTACCTCCTGCACTGACTTTGGACGTGGCCGTGGGACCTGTTTGGCCAGTGGAACTATACTGTATCTGAGCAAAATATTTCACTGACTTGTGTGGTTGGCCTTAGCTTCCCTTGAGACTCTGCCCTCCGTTATGAAAACAACACAGCCTAGATGGTGGCTAGTCCTTTATCCCTGGGACACAAGAAGCAGGCACCAGAGCCAAACGGAGAGCAGCCTAAGCCAGCCTGGTTGGGGGATCCACTGCCGCCTGCAGCCCTCGTGGTGCACAGGCAAGCTGCCTGTCTCCTGACTCCGTTGTGTCCCCTGGAATCTGAGTAGCTCTGTTGCTGTGGCACAAGCAACTCCTATAGATAAAGGGCTCCCAAGAGTGAGCTGCTGCCAGAATCCATCCTGCAGATACGCTCTGGCCTCAGGAGATGGCCTGTGTGCCGGCAACATGATGCAGATCACTTGATGGAACCATCAGAAACATACTAATAGGCTATGGCTTTGGGTGAAGAGATTTCAAGGCAGAATGTTCACTGTAGGGGTTGGATGTTGTTTGCTGTATAAGCTAAGGTACTAAAAGAAAGAGGTACTCAGAAAATAGTTGGCTTATTTGTTTGAAGGTTTAATTTACTCATGGCAAAATCCATCCTTTTTTATTTTTAAGTGGCTCCACACCCAACGTGGGGCTCAAACTCATGACCCTGAGATCAAGAGTCAGATGCTCTGCCTACTGAGCCAGCAAGGGCCCCATCCTTTCTTGGGTGCAGTCTGGGAGTTTTGATGAGTGTATACAGTCATGTGACTACCATCAAAATCAATACAGGATGATTACATCATCCTGCCCCATTGGAGTTAAGCACCTGCTTCCAGGTCCAGCGCCTAGATTCTGTCTCTATGGTTTTGTATTTTCCAGGTATGTTCTGAACAGAGTCCTGCAGTAGGGAGCCTTTGAGTCTGGCTTGTATCACTCAGCATATGCATGTCCAGTTTACCCATGTTGTTGCGTGTATCAGCAGTTTAGTCTTTTTTAAATTTTGAGTATTTTTTCACTGTTTAGATGCACCACTTGTTGCTACTTGCTGTATCACAGTTGAGCCATTGTCTGTTGAAGAACACGTAGGTATCTTTCACTTTTTGGCAATTACAAAGAAGGCCACTATAAACATCTGCATAACAGTTTTTGTTTGTTTTGTTTCGTTTAGAGGGGGGATGAAGGTGCAGTGGGTGCAAAGGAGAGAGATAATCTCAAGCAGACTCTCTGCTGCATTTGGAGCCTGATGCAGGACTTGATCTCATGACCCTGAGATCATGACCTCAGGCAAAATTCAGAGTCATGTGTTTAACCAAATGAGCCATCCACCCAGGCGTCTCTGCATACTTTTTTTTTTTTTTAAGATTTTACTTATTTATTCATGAGAGACACAGCGGGGGGTGGGGGTGGGGGCGGGGAGCAGAGATTCAGGCAGAGGGAGAAGCAGGCTCCTTGCAGGGACCCCGACGTGGGACTTGATCCCGGGTCCCCAGGATCATGCCCTGGACTGAAGGCAGGTGCCAAACTGCTGAGCCACCCAGGGATCCCTGCTTCCTGGTTTTTGAGTGAAGTTCTGTTTTTATTTCCCTTGGGTAAATCTCTAGGAGAGAGGTTGCTGGGTCGTGGGATACCGCAGACTGCTTCCAAAGTGCTCGTGTATCTTCCGTTCTTGCCAGCAGTGGGTGAGAGCTCCAGTTGCTCTTCACCAACAGATAAGGAGTAGTATCTCCTTGTGGTTTAGGTTTGCATTTCCTACTGACCAGTTAGGTTGAACATCTTACATGTGCTTTATCGACCACATGTCTTCTTTGGTGAGGTGTCTGTTCAAATCGTTTGCCCATTTAAAAAATTCTATTTAATAAATAAATAAATAAATAAATAAATAAATAAATAAATCTTTTTTTTTTTTTTATTAGTGAGTTTTAAGAGTTCTTTGTATGTTCTGGATACAAGTCCATTGTCAGAAATGTGATCTACAAGCATATTCTCCTAGCCAATGACTTGTCTTTTCATTCCTTTGGCGAGGTTACTTAATTTTGATGAAGTCACATTGGTGTGTTTGAAAGCATGGTTTATTTATTATTATTTTTAAATTTTATTTATTTATGAGAGACAGAGAGAGAGAGAGAGAGAGAGGGAGAAAGAGAAAGAGACAGGCAGAGGGAGGGGGAGAAGCAGGCTCCATGCAGGGAGCCCGATGTGGGACTCGATTCCGGGTCTCCAGGATCACGCCCTGGGCTGAAGGCGGCGCTAAACCGCTGAGCTACCGGGGCTGCCCTGAAAGCATGGTTTATTTTTATTTTTTTTTAAAGATTTATTTATTTATTCATGATAGACATAGAGAGAGAGACAGAGGCAGAGACACAGGAGGAGGGAGAAGCAGGCTCCATGCACCGGGAGCCTGACGTGGGATTCGATCCCGGGTCTCCAGGATCGCGCCCTGGGCCAAAGGTAGGCGCCAAACCGCTGCGCCACCCAGGGATCCCTGAAAGCATGGTTTAAAGAGAAGAAAACAGAATCCAGACATTCTGAGATTTACAAGATTGAAAGATACATAAGCTAAAGACATGAGCTGATAGCAAAGACCAAATCAAATGTATGGTTCTCTTATTGGATTAGGTGTCCTCCAAATCCTTTCAACCAAACAAAATGGTTCATGGAGAAAGACCGAGGGCATGGTCTCACAGAGGCAGGAGACACTAAGTGAAGTCAGCCATGGCCTTGTCAGCCATGCAGTGAGTGCCATGGACTGGCCCAGCACCTCCTGGTGTAGAGTTGTGAATGTAGATGGTGTGTGCACACATGTATGTGCATGTCTGCTGTGTGCCTGTGTGCACATGTGTGTATGTGTGTGTAGATACATATATATGTGCACACACGTCCCAGGCCTGATACATATACACATGTGCATCTGTGTGCACATATACACGTATGTATGTGCATATGTGTGCTGTGCACATGTGTGTCCATTACATGTGCGTGCATTGTGTGGCTGGGTAGTGCATATTTATGAGCATTGCAGTGTGCCAAGTGTGTATTTGGTGCAAAATTAAGAAGTTCCTCATAATCTCTTTCCTTATGTATTTATAGTTCAGAGAGATTCAAGACAGCAGGTGAGAAACAGCATAGATGTTAATAGGCCACCTTTTGTTGGGCATTCTCTACAAAGTGTCTCATTATTACTGAAAGTTCATGTTTATGAAGTCCTCAGATACTTCAGGCATTGTCCAAGCAACTGGTAACAAAATATGGTCTGTGTTTTCTTCATCTGTAAAAGTAAAGGGTAGAAGTGAATAGATTTTAGCCTCCTTTCTCTCTAAAGTGTTATGTTTCAAACACACATTTTTCTGAAGTACAACCATCATTATCAAAAAATCCTCAAGAAAAACAGCAGCCATGAGAAAGTTGCAGTGTGGAGCATGCTGACCAGGCTCCTGCAGAAATCAGTGAGGCTGAGGGTGAGGTAGGGTGGCCCCACTCGCCTCCTCCAGAGAAGCACTGGAAGACCATAAAGACTGGAGGTTGGAGGGACTCTGCCTTCACTCACTGACCTGCTTGTATGTTCATCCCCTCACTCATCCACTGTCCCATTCTCTCTTTTCCCTTCCACCCACTCTCCCATCCTTTCCTTCTCTCAGAGACAGGAAGAGATGCCCAGGTATGCCCGTGATGTGGAACATCCCTATCTTTTCTACACAGTGCTGGATCCTCCTGTGATCTGTTCCACCTACAGATTACTCCATCTTCCCTGGTGTCTTGCCACAGATTCACAGATGCCTCATTTCACAGTAAGGACGCCTGGGCTGGAAACAGGCTCAGTGACTCACCTAAAATCACACAGCTGCTTACGGCATAACCACCATGCCTGAATAAAGCTTAGAATCACTGCATCGTAGGCTAAATGACATCTCAAGGCTTCCCACGGTCCATTTGCCAGCCAATCTTTAGGCAAACACTGGAGCTGAGCTCAAAGTTTTTGCTTCTAAGCATGGAAAGAGCGAACAAGATTCCAGACCTGGCTCGTTTCTGAACTATGGTCAGAAACCAAATCCCTCCAGTGATATTGACTGCAGGCCTGTTGCATTTGTGCCTTAAAATCCTGTTTCTTACCTAATCTGGACTACTGGAATCGTATCTATCACCCACTGGAAATTCTACTGCATCTCTTAGCCTCACTCTTTAAAATGCATGTTTAATATCATCTCTAGAAATTACAGTCAGGGTTTAGAGGACTTCAGTTGTCTAATCTAACAATGTTCAGCAAAAAGTGATCAAGGTGATTCTTGCATGAGGTAACTGGTAACAGCAGCTTTCATGTGTTAGGTTCCTTCTAGAAACTAGGATAATTTCTAGAATAATTACTGACTGAATAATGTCTTGCTCCATGTGTATACATTTATATACATTTAAGAAACGGAATACTAACTTTTTTTTTTTTTAAGATTTTATTTATTTACTCATGAGGGACACAGAGAGAGAAGCAGAGGCACAGGCAGAGAGAGAAGCAGGCTCCATGCAAGGAGCCCAATGTGGGACTCGATCCCGGGTCTCCAGGATCAGGTCCTGGGCTGAAGGTGGTGCTAAACCACTGAGACACCTGGGCTGCCCAAGAATAGGAATACTAAATATAACTATTAAATATGAATATTCAGTCCAATTGATAACTAGTGATTTTATTTTTCCTTGGCATAAATGCCCTGATGTTTCCTGCCCTGAGCTGAACAAATTGCAGGGCTCCCTCCTCGCCACCTGACTGGACAAGTAAGCCACACATCTGAGTGATAGGATCTATGAAGAGCAGATTATCAGCTTGTGCCTAGGGAAGGCTGTGTCAGTCTTAAGGCACCTGCTCACTCTTGGGAAAGGAACAGCATTTTGCTAAAAATGCTTGAGCTCTTACAGAAAGAAGCCAGCTTTCTGCATAAATCAGTCTGGCTTCTAGGGCGAGTTAGAAAAATAATGCTAACTAGATCCATAATGAGTGTAGAGATTCAGGCAGGTCAAAAAAGAGCAGAAACCTAGCACAATGGCCTTTTAGAAAGGAATGGGCTATGAGCATTTGTTCTAAGTCTATAAAAAGGGTAATTACCTTGGCAAGTAGTTCATTTTCTGCCCCATAAAGGCAGCTGTAAATGGATTATAAATAAGTGATGGCTCATAATTCATTAAAAACAAGAATATGGGAACAGTTTTAAGGAAGCATGAGTTTTAAGGAGAACCTTCAAATTCAGCAAACTTTACAGAGTACTGGAGCAGCCCAACAACCCCCCCCCCAACTTGGCATTGAGATAAGCAAAAGGGGAACTTTCCTTCATAGGGGCTGGCTCTTCCACATGCGCTAGGCATGGGGCTGGGGCCATTCTTCCTCCCCAGGTGTGGGCAGAGCATTGGATTTGGCATCCGAACAATGAAAGCCAGTTTACTCCCTGGAATCTTGGGCAAATGTCCTTGAGCCTCAATGTCCTCAACTGCAAACTGGGATAATAAGAGCATCTGAGTCACAGAGTGGGCATGTGTGCTGCTTGTCTCATTCACTCAACAAATACATGATGTGTGATTGAAGCCTACCTTGTGCCAGACCTTGGGAGAGGTGCTGAGGATGCATACCAGGACCTGGCCCTTCAAAAATTCAAAACTTGCCTGAAACCAACTGAGTCGAAGTCTTAGAGGTGGGACCCAAGCCCCAGAATCTTTATAGGATTGGCAGGTGAGCTCAGGCATAGGGACTGCTGGTGTAGACAGCATAGGCAAAGCACTAAGTGAATGGAATGCACAGGGCTTCATGGGTGTGGGATAGGTCTTGAAGGACCCGTGAATGTTTGTCTGTAGAGGGAGCCCAGTGAACGAAGGCACGGGGCATTCATTTGGCTTTGAAGTTTGAAGTGGAGGAAGCCCAGAAAGCATTTGTTCCTGCCTGGGAACTGAGTTAGAGGTGTGCCAACAGAGGGACAGGAGTGCTGTACTGATGTGAAGTCAACAAGGGGGCCTGGGACTTTTCATATGTACATTGATGGGGCTCAGGACACACTACCCTAAAATATGGAGGATTAAATAGAATAGCAGAGTCAAGAAGGTCACTCTGATCTCCCCAGTCCACTCTGATCAGCCTTTCCTCCCTGAAACAGGTCATAAAACCCCAAGTAAAAGGTGTCCTCCCTGTACCAGGGACCCATCACCAGACTCCTGGAGATGGGGAATTTGGGACCAGGAAACCTGTACAAACAAACCCTGTTAAACCAGCCCTCATCTTCCTACTTCACTTCTTCACCACCCACTCCCATTTGTCTTGTCAATGCTTCACAAATCTTTTTTTTTTTTTTAATGCTTCACAAATCTATTACTACCTTGTCTAAAAGCTATCAAAGCTTCTTGTTCTGTTTTAGACCCAGTGGGGACCCTAAGAGGGTCAAGGGGAAATTTTTAACAAAAAAAAAAAAAAAAAAGGAAAGTTTAAAAAAAAAAAAAAGAAAGTTTTTCACAAAAGTCAATACCCATTCAAGATAAAAAGCTCGAGGGTAGGTGTAGAGGGATGTACATCAGCATAACAAAGGGTAAAAAGACAAAAGCCTGTGAAAAACTGAGAGCTCTTCCTCTGAGATCAGGAAGGAGACAAGGATGCCTATTTTTGCCACTTGTTCAACACAGTATTGTAAGTCCTAGCCACAGTGATTAGGCCAAAAGCAAATGGAAGACATAAAACTGTCTCTATTTGCAGATAACATGATACTATAGATAGAAAACCCTAAAGACTCCCTAAGAAACTTTTAGAACTAATAAATGAATTCAGTAATAATTCATGATTTGGGGCATTATGCTAAATGAACTAAGCCAGACGGAGAAAGACAAACACAGAATAATATCATTTATATATGGAATCCAAAAAACCACCTCAACTTATAATGCAGAGAACAGACTAGTGGTTGCCACAGTTGGGAGTGGGGGGGTGGGATAAATGGGTGAAGGGAATCAAAAGGCCCACACTCCCAGTTATCAGATGAGTAAGTCCTGGGGAGGCAGTGCACAGCCTGGTGGCGGCTTTGCAAGGGTAATAATTCTTTACTGTAGCTTTGAAAGTTGCTAAGGGAGTAAATCCTAGAAGGTTTCATCACAAGAAAAGTAAATTGTACTATGTGTGGTGAAGGCTTGATTTCACAATGTATACACAAGTCAAATAATTATGCTGTATACCTAAAGTTGATACAATGCTACATGGCAGAAAAACTTTGTTCAGATCCAGCCAGGGAAACTCAGCTGGTGCAGGAAAATGTCTTCCTCCCCTGCAGTGTGTTAGCAAGACCAGTCAGACTCCAGAAACGGAAACTCCCACTCTTAGAGAAGCAGCTCTGGGTCCCAGGTACCATGAGCTCTATTCAGGTCACATACTCACTATGTTAACCTTGGGCAAGTTCCTTAACCTCTCTGTGCTTTAGTTTCCACAACTACAATGCAATCAAAACCAATTTCTATGTCATGGCACAGTGGTTCAGATCAGTGACCTACTAGTGGTAGAGCAACCCAGAGCAATGCTGGACACTCCACCAGCACTGAGTTTGCTGCTGTCATGTTGGAAGTGCTGGCTCCTTCCTCTGAGAGCTCCATCATGCCTGGTGAATAGTCCCCCTGTTTTTCCTAACATTTGTATTGCAGTTACTTATCTATATGTTCCTCTCCTGAGGCTGTGAATTGATCAAGGGCAAGGCTATTCTTACTTCTTACCTGACATAGGTCTGGGGTAAGGGCTTTCTACTTATTTATGGCATATGACTAAGTTTTTATTAATTTAATAAAATAAAAACTACTGAGGTACCTGGGTGGCTCAGTTGGTGAAGCGTCTGCCTTCAGCTCAGGTCCTGATCTGGGGTCCTGGGATCCAGCTCCGTATGGGGGCTCCCTGTTAACAGGGAGTCACTCCTCCCTCTCCCTCTGCTCCTCCCCCATGCATGTGTCCTCTCTCTCTGTCAAATAAATAAATAAATAAATAAATAAATAAATAAATAAATAAATCTTTTTAAAAAGGTAATTAATTAAAAAATAAAAATGAAAGCAAAGAAAGATGTTTTTAACACTCAGCAACAATCTTTCATTGTGTTTTAAAGACTGAAATTGGATTTTTTTTCCCCGTGTTGAGAAGGACTTGCAAATGCAAAGACATTTCAATTCCTTTGGTTTTTGCTATTAAAAATTTGGCCTTCCCTCTGGCATTTTCTTGCTGCAAATCCTATAAAATATTTAGTTTCCTAAGCACACTGAAGTTTAATCCTTGTAAAGAAACTTCCGTCTAGAAATGTCAGGCATAATTTATTAACTCCCTTTTCTTGCACACTGATAGTTACAGTTCTGCATTTCTAATTGGGAGTTGAGTTGCAAATACAATGAAGATATGGAAATAGACAAATCTCTTTGAAGGTACAGTTAAGGAGGTATTTTAGGATGATCTGCAACTGTAGTTGTGGCCTGATTCACACTTGGTTTCAGTTCACAGGGGCTCCTGCTGTCCCTCTTCCTGAACGCCCTCGCCCCAGATGTCCCAGAGGCTAATGCCCTTACTTCTTTCAAGCTGAATGGGTGTAGACTATGTTAGTCAAAATATGCCTCTTTTGCATAAAGAGAATCTTGAGCTGTTTTTCTTTTAAGATTTATTTATTTATTTATTTATTTATTTATTTATTTATTTATTTAAGAGAGCAAGAGAGAGTATGAGCAGGGGGAGGGGCAGAAGGAGAGAATCTCAAGCAGATTCTCCACTGAGAGTAAAGCCCCACATGGGACTCGACCCCATAACCCTGAGATCATGACCAGAGCTGAAACAAGAGTCAGATGCTTAACCAATTGAATCACCCAGATGCCCCGAGCTGGTTATTTTTAAGAAACAGCAGACACAGGAGAAGCTCTGACAAATTTTGTTTTGTTTACTGGCATAGCCCAGGTACCCAGAGCAGCCTCCGGCATTTACTAGGTGCTCAAAAATCGTGGTTGTATCAAACACCAGCTACTCTCCAACTACTGCCAGTACCAACTGTTGATAAGACACAGCAGGAGGGAAGAACACAACCTTGACAGTCTTGTCTCACACAGAGGGAAGGAAAGGTCAGAATTTACAGACCATTTGAAGTTTGGTTTCAGGCAAGTCTCTCCAAGGGGAGGTGGGTGCAAATCAACTTCTAATATCTTTAAAAATACCTTTAGTATCTTAGTATCTTTAAAGCTATAATATTACATTTTATACATTTTTATTTGTTTATGTCATCTTGAAACTATGAGGTCTCTGGAGCCAGGCAGATTATCATTTATTTACAGCAATAACTGCATCAGTTCCCCACATGCCAATTCCTCTCTTTTTGGAGGTGAGAGCCAGGTGGGTGAGTCTGTGTGTACAACGGGACTCCTTGCATCACAGGAGAAGAACCCTGAAATTGTCAATCTGTTTATATAGGATGGCATGCACTTCAGCGGGCTGCCCACAAGCAGTTGGAAGAGGCGGATCCCCATGAATGGAAATAAATGTCTCCAGGGGATATAGAAGACAAGCTTCTTTTTTTTTTTTTTTTTTTTTTTTTAAAGATTTTATTTATTTATTCATGATAGTCACAGAGGAGAGAGAGAGAGAGAGAGAGAGGCAGAGACACAGGCAGAGGGAGAAGCAGGCTCCATGCACCGGGAGCCCGACGTGGGATTCGATCCCGGGTCTCCAGGATCGCGCCCTG
This sequence comes from Canis lupus dingo, assembly GCF_003254725.2. Classification (NCBI taxonomy): domain Eukaryota; kingdom Metazoa; phylum Chordata; class Mammalia; order Carnivora; family Canidae; genus Canis; species Canis lupus. The sequence continues at coordinate 39,358,588 of NC_064249.1, read as the reverse complement.
TGCCAAAGGCAGGCGCTAAACCGCTGCGCCACCCAGGGATCCCAGAAGACAAGCTTCTAGGCCTTGCTTACAACCCCAGAATGTCTCCCTGTCTGGGTTTCATCCTCCCTTGAAATATAAATGCGTACCTCCAGAAAGCTGAATCTTTCTGGAGTTCTATGGCAGCTGCATGCCCATTAACTTCCAAGACTTATCCCTTCACCAGATTCCAGTAAAATTTGCTCAGAGGGGTGTCTTGGTGGCTCAGCGGTTGAGCATCTGCCTTCGGCTCAGGTCGTGATCCTGGGGTCCTGGGATCAAGTCCCACATTGGGCTCCTTGCAGGGAGCCTGCTTCTCCCTCTATGTCTCTGCCTCTCTCTCTGTGCCTCTCATGAATAAATAAGTTAAAAATCTTTTTAAAAAATTTGTTCAGAGAGCCTTAACTGTCAGAAATATGAAAATGTTTACTTCCCGACGTAGCCTTAATTGGGATTGGATAAGATCACGACAAGGCCGTCATGGAAATGAAGACCATCTAGACGAGAACAGGCAAAGACTATGTATTCAGAGCAAAGGAATCAGCCACCATCACCTACATTCAGCACAGACACAAAGAAAGGCAGAGGAGTGGGAAAGAGGGACTTCACAATTATTCATCAAGTGCTGGCGGCTTGAGGCTAATTATTACCGGAGTCACTGGCTTCGTAGACTGTTTGCTAGAGACAGGGAGCTGACTTCCTAGAAGTCTGATTTGTAGGCAGTAGGTTGGCTTCCCCTGCTGGTTACTGTTGATGATGACTCGTTCTTGGGCTGGCTGCTGCATATTGTGGGTCAGAGTTCTATTGTGTATGTTGTCCCGGCACTGCTCGTTGTATGTTGAGTCTGTCATGGTCTGGAATGGGTGGAGACGGCAGGGCAAAGATTTTGAAGCAAGGGAATCTCAGGCTGCAACCACTCTGTGGATGCTTCCCATGAAGAGCTGGTTAATCTTTTGGGAAGTTCTTACGGTGAACAGTCAGGTTATCTGCTTGGAGCAGTAGAGTGATGTTAATGTCAACAGGCTGGGGGAGGGCAGACAGGTGGTTCTGGATTTGGTTGAACAAATTGAAGAGAAGGGAAGGGTGAGATTTTTCTAGTATCACAGATGTCCTCAATTTTAGCACCTCCCCACCCGCTCAGTGAGGCGTAGTGCTGTGATAGAAATGACACTATTCCTGTTTTACAGGAAACGGAGACTCAGAGTTTATATAAGCTGCCCAAGGTCACATTAAAATTATAGTAAAGGCAGAACTCAAAGCCAGCCCTGCAGGACCTGCCAACCTCAAAAATAAAATAGTCCCTTATCTTACAAGCAAAATGAGTATACTTAGGAAGAGCAGAGGAATTGCAATTGTGGCTGAGCAAAGTGTAGCAAACCAAAGGCAAGTCCGAAGAGACAAAGCAAAGGTCAGCTCTCCTTATTAGGTTTCAGGAGAAAATTGGGGAGCATTGTTCTGAATAAGACATCATTGAGAAAGAGGAAGAGGTTGTAGCAGTGTGTCCCTGGCTGTGGGCGGTGGGGGGTGCCCTCTTGCAGGGACAGATTTTTCCTTTTTTTTTTTTTTTTTTTTAATGCAAGTCTTACGTGGAAAGTGTCCTTCCTCCCCTACTGGTTTGCAGGCTGCCCCCTCAGGCCTTCCTGACTCTACGTTTGTTTGTTTTTTTAAAGATTTTACTTATTTATCAGAGAGAGAGAGAGAGAGAGAGAGCATGAGCAGGGGGAGGGGCAGAGGGAGAAGCAGGCTCCTCGCTGAGTAGGGAGCCCCATGTGGGAGTCAGTCTCAGAACCCTGAGATCATGACCTGAGCTGAAGGCTGATGCTTAACCCACTGAGACCCCCAGTGCCCCTGTTTTATTGTTATTTAAAGATTTATTTATTTTAGAGTGAGCAAGCCAGTGTGGTGGGGAGGAGCAGAGAGAGAGAGAGAGAATCCTAAGCAGGCTCCACACTACACTGAGTGCAGAGCCAGGTGTGGGGCTCGATCTCACAACCCTAATATCAGGACCTGAGCTGAAATCAAGAGTCAATTTCTTCACCGACTGAGACACCCAGACACCCCTTGATGAGGCTTCCCTTCTCATGTGCACACCCCAAAATCCCATGCTGCCTTCCATAATTGCAAATACCACCCAAGTCACCTCATCACTGCCATGCACACGTGTGTGATACGTACATCCATATGGGTGTTTTTTGGTGGAAGATGGGGGTGGAGTGGGCCTTGGAGGGACACAGAATAAGGACATTTCGAGTGTTTTCAGGGTGAACCCAGAACTGAACCTGCTCTTCATGTCAAATATTCTCTGTACGGAGAGAAGGCCCTTTTAGCTACTGAATCACAATTCTCCTTAATACATGTTCTTTCTACTTTTTCTCCCCCTTAAAAGTAATTGGCAAAGTATCTGGAGTCAATGTCGAGTAATTAAATGTATGTGATTCCTGGGAACCGGTTCAGATTTTGCAAGTGCTCGGCAGCTTTCAAGAACCATGGAAATAAAACTTCAGGCTGTTCCTAGATTTACAGTCTTCACAGTTTGTGGTCTGTGCTGCTGGCATTTTTACCGAGCTGGCACACTCTGGAGAACATCATTTTATCTTTTAAAAACAATTACAATTATAATTAGTACTGTTATTATTCTCTGCACCGCAGCAGGGGAATGCGGTGATCAGCCTCCAGCTCATCAACGAGAAATGCTGCCAGCACAGCAACGTTGGGGGGCCGGGGGGCCGGGGGGCTCCGAGCTGAGCCCCAAAGCTCTGGGTAGGACAACTGTGGGCAGGACTGTGTGTTTGCTAGGAGCCAGCAAAGGGCGTGCCCCCCCAGAACCCCTGCAAGTGGCCCTTTTCTTCCTTTCTTCACTGAGAGGGTCGCCAACCATCCCTGTTGCCTTCCAATGCTGCTGCATGTTGGGATCAGCTGGGAAGCTCTGGCCGCAACCACTCCCAGGCAGTCCCTCCGCCTACCCCACTGCAGCCCCTGCAGCCTGAGGTCAGGCCAAGCTGGGGAAGAGAGGAGGTTTAAACTGGAGGAGGAGTCTGGGCTTTTGATACTCTCCTGGCCTCAATGTTTTCATACCTGGAAGAGTAACTTGCTTATTACCCGAGAGACTAACCACATACCCAGTCCGTCTGCCTCAGGCTGCAGGGAGGGAAATGCAGCTTCAGAGCCGGTGGGGAAGAGGTACAAGGGGTCTCTTGATCTGGCCTCGGTCATCCCAAAACCCAGTTGCAGAACCATAGAGTGAAGGTGGAGCTCGGAGTCTGAGTCCGATCCCTGGGTCTACGTGCTTGGTCATCATCGGTACTGACAGGGCAGCTATCCCAAAACAGCCTTTGCCTCTGCCTCTGCATCTGCCCCCACTTGTGCTCTCTCTGTCTCTCTCTCAAAAAATAAATAAAATTTTTAAAAATGTGTATGTTTTTGTCCTGCTAAACTGTTATTGCAGTTTAATTTCCAGATCCAGCCAGGGACTCAAGATGGTTGAGGAAAACTATCTTCTCTCCTACACCTCGGACCAGAGAATCTGTGCCTCAGTTTCCCCTCTGTGAAATGGGGATAATTTGACCATACAGAGTTACTCTGAGGATCATATGAATGAATGAATATAAAGCATTTGAAACAATGCAGGAACATAGGAATAAACATTGGTTATTAGTAGTTATTAATTGATCACCTGGGAGCTTATTAGAAGTGTTGATTCTAACACTGGCCCCTCACCAGTGGTCCAGATTCATTAAGTGTGGGATAGGGACCAGAAAACTGCATTTTAAACAAATACTACCAAATTTTTTTTATTAAAAGGGGTCTGAAGACTATTTTGTGGAGTGCTTGCCATAAGGGAATGTGGTGTTCATGGGTAAGATGTCTGTCTGGTTAACGGAAAATGAGGTGAGAAGGTTGGAAGAGGTGAATATAGAAACCACTTATACTATTCTGTGGTCAAGAAACAGAAACTATTTTAGAGATACAGCATCCCCTTGCTCCAGCCCTTCCCATCTCATAGGTAGGGAAACAGGTCTGGAGCCATAGCACCCACAGTCATGGCTGTTCCCTGAAGCCTTGAGCCACAATCATTGTGTCTTTTTTTTTTTTTTTTTTTTTAAGATTTTTATTTATTTGAGAGACAGAGAAAGAGAGAGAGGCAGAGAGAGCATGAACAGGGGGAGCTGCAGAGGGAGAGGAAGAAGCAGACTCCCTGCTGAGCAAGAGCCCAGTGTAGGGCTAGATCTCAGGACCCTCAGATCAGGACCTGAGCCGAAGACAGATGCTCAACCAACTGAGCCCCTCAGGTACCCCTTGATAGTTGTGTCTTAACTGCAAGCCTCTTGCTCTTCTCGCTCTGCAGGATTGGCTCAGAAGACATTCATTATCAGGGCAATCCTGTTTCTTTCACCAGGATCCAGAAAGTTGTCAGATTCTAAGTTGAGCTAGAATATTACAGTCAAATATGTGGAGATAAACAAAGACAGAAAAACAGGAACAGGCAAGAGCTCCATGTTCAGAGCTCATGATAGCAAGGGCTGCTGCTGTCACTCACCTTCTGGCAGGGACTCAAAGGCAGACAGAGGAGTGGTCGACCTTTGTGGTTGGAACAGGGATGGCTCTCAGGGTGCCCTGGCTGGAGGCTGTTGGCTGGAAGCTGCAGGACGGCTAACTAGAGGAGGGCATCCTATGTGATTGCTGATCTGGATTTCTCTGATTGGCTCTGAGTTGGAGGTAGAGACAAGGATTAAGAAAGCTGTCAGTTATTTATTTATTTATATTTTATTGAAATTCAAGTTAGTTAACATATAGTGTATTATTAGTTTCAGGGGTAGAATTTAGTGATTCATCAGTTGCATACAACACCCAGTGCTCATCACATCACGTGCCCTCCTTAATGCCCATCACCCAGTGACCCTCCCCCCATCCCTCTCTTGTCCAACGACCCTGTTTGTTTTCTAAAGTTAACAGTCTCTTATGGTTTGTTTCCTTCTTTCTCTCTTTTTTCTGTCCCATACGCTCATCTGTTTTGTGTCACATGTGAGTGAAATCATATGGTATTTGTCTTTCTCTATTTCACTTAGCATAATACCCTCTAGTTCCATCCATGTCACTGCAAATAGCAAGAATATTCCATTCTATGTATATACCGTATCTTCTTTATACATTCATCCATTGATGGATACTTGGGTTGCTTCCATATTTTGGCTATTGTGGACATTGCTGCTATGAACATTGGGGTGCATGTGCCTCTACAAAATCACTATTTTTGTATACTTTGGATAAGTATCTAGTAGTGCAACTGCTGGGTCATAGGGTAGTTCTATTTTCAACTTTTTGAGGTATCTCCATACTGTCTTCCAAAGTGGCTACATCAACTTGCATTCCTACCAACAGTGTACAAGGGTTCTCCTTTCTCCATGTTCTTGCCAACATCTGTCATTTCCTGACTTGTTCATTTTAGCCATTCTGACTGATGTGAGGTGGTATCTCATTGTGGTTTTGATTTGATGCCAAGTGATGTCGAGCATTTTTTCATATGTCTGTTAGCCATCTGAATGTCTTCTTTGGAAAAATGAGAAGTCGTGAACAGTCATGTCTTCTGCCCATTTCTTAACTGGATTATTTGTTATTTGGTGTTGAGTTTGATAAATTCTTTATATATCTTGGATACTAGCCATTTGTCTGATATGTCATTTGCAAATATCATCTTCCATTCTGTAGGTTCCTTTTTAGTTTTGTTGATTGTTATTAATCATGTCTTGGCTATTTGGGGCCAATTGTTAAAGGCTTTATTGTTTGGCTTGATGGACTGTTTTTAGAGACTTCCGATGAGTCTGACTTGTAGGTAGTAGGTGGGCTTCCTGGGCTGGTTAAGTGCAGGTAATGGGTTGGTGTCTTCAGTGTGCCACTGCAGATCACGATCAGAGCTCTGTTCCCATATGTGATCTGGCCATTTACTCTATTTGCATATTCAGTCTTTCACCTATTTCAATCCATGTACTTTCACCATTCTCTCCTAACCCAGATTTTGTCATGAACTACAAGTTCTGATTTACATATCTGTAGTTTGGGAAATTAGGGAAGGGTGTTGTTTTTGGTATTCATGGTGCAATGTGTGTAGTGAAAAGGCAGACAAAGACTGAATCACAAAAATCCAGCTGCCTGGAGAAGGTTCAGCCTCTGAGAACTGCTGCATGCTGTTCTCATGAGAATAGTTGCAAAGATAAATATAGCTTTTTTTTTTTGGATTAGTATCTTATTTATTCATTGTGCATTTTAAAAATACCTATATCACATAAAGAACTACTACATAACTGTAGACAGTGTGCATATATGTGTGAAACACCTAAGTAAAAATTATGATGGGTGGGTTGTCCTAATTTTTAAATAAATTAAAAATATTGAAATATTCTTCGCTGGAAAAAAAGCCCACCTGAAAGAAACTTTATCTGCAACCAAGAGATAGCTAATTATCTAGAAAAACTTAAGATTTTATCAGTCAAAGGATGAAGTATTCCTTAGCCATCAGGGAAATGCAGATCACAACTACAATGAGATAACACTTTACACCTCCTGGGATGATAACAACAAGTGTTGGAGACAATGTAGGGAAATTGAAACCCTCACACTCTGCTGATGGGAATGTAAAATGTTGCACCTCCTGTGGAAAAATCAGTAGGTCCTCACAAGGTCAGACACAGAGTTATCCTGGGTCTGGGAAAGTCTGCTGCTAGGTATCTACCCAAGAGAAGTGAAAATATACATCCATATGATAACATTATATGAATGTGTATATAAAGTTTATTTGTAGTAACGGGAGACTGGAAATGACCCAGAAATCCACCAAAGACGCATAGATAGATGAAACACCATGCGCCTTTGTAGTGTAGGTGACTCGGGCTGAAAGGGAGCAGAGTGATTATACACACAGCAAGGGTGAATCTTGAAAACACTGTGTGACAGAAAGAAGCCATTCACTGAAGACCACATGTCGTATGATTCTATTGGTGTGAGATATCCAGAGCCAGCAAATCCATAGAGATGGGAAGTAGATTAGCAATTGTCTAGAGCAGCAGACCTGGGGAGAAATGGGAAGTGACTGCTAAAGAATTTTGTTTTTTTCGGTGTTCTAATATTGATTGTGATGGTTGCACAACTCAGGGAATATAATAGAAACAACTGGATTGCAGATGGGTGACTCATAATGTGTATGAACTGTATCTGCATAAGAGTCATGAAAAAGATGACAAATTAGCACCATTTTGCTTGGCTGTAGAACAACCCTTCTGGTTAAAGAACATGACATAAATGTTAAGGCTTTAGAGAGAACATATATATTACTTTATCATTTTCATAGTCATTTGCACAGAGATGTTGAGTACTAACAGATTTGGTGAAAGCAAGTTATATGAAAGGGATTTACGTGAAGTAGGAATTGGTTGAACCACATACATATTTCCTACAAGTCTCCAGTATATGTATCTTTTTTATTCACTAAGTCAGAATTTTTGGATCATGTATTACCTGTCTAACACCATTTTAGGTGCTGAGGAATAAATAGATAAATGAATATATATCCAGCATAAGGAATATAAATATATATAAATATAATACCTATCTATATAAATATTTACATATCCAAGTATGAAGTCCTAGAGAGTATAGTCAGTGCTATGGGGCACATAGAAGCACATGTACATGCTGTCAAGGAAAGCTTCTGATTCAATAAATAAAAACATACTCACATGACCCTATTGCTTAACTAATAGGATAATTTGGGGGCAAGCAGAAGGGTTTTCCTAAGCATAGGGATGCATCTGGGTGTCAGGGAGGAAGGGCACTGGAAACCAGAAAATTTTGCCCCCAGTGATGTCTCTTTCTTTTTCTTTCTTTCTTTCTTTCTTTCTTTCTTTCTTTCTTTCTTTCTTTCTTTCTTTCTTTCTTTTCTTTCTTTCTTTCTTTCTTTCTTTCCTTCTTTCTTTTCTTTTCTTTTCTTTCTTTTCTTTTCTTTTCTTTTCTTTCCTTTTCTTTTCTTTTCTTTTCTTTTCTTTTCTTTTCTTTTCTTTCTTTCTCTTCTTTCTTGATTTTATTTATTTGAGAGAGAGAGAGACCCCGAGAGAGCACTAGCAGAGGGAGGAGCAGAAGGAGAGGGAGAAGCAGACTCCCCGCTGAGCAGGGAGCCCAATGCAGGACTCATGGATCATGACCTGAGCCGAAGGCAGATGCTGAACTGATTGAGCCCCTCAGGCCCCCTTGACTGTTGTTTCTGAACCTCTCTGCCTGCTCCTTCTCTCTCTCTCTCTCTTTTTAAAGATTTTATTTATTTATTTATTTATTTATTTATTTATTTATTTATTTATGAGAGAGATGGAGAGAGAGAGAGAGAGAGAGAGACAGGCAAAGACACAGGCAAAGGAAGAAGCAGGCTACGTGCAAGGAGCCTGATGTGGGACTTGATCCCAGGATCTCGGGATCACACCCTGGGCCAGAGGCAGATGCTCAACTGCTGAGTCACCCAGGCATCCCTCTTTCTCTTTCTCTATCATCTTCTGCTAATTTATCCACTAAAATAAGTGTGGTTTCTAAGTTCACAGATCCAGCCACAGAGACCATCTATTTTCTTTTTATCCTCCATCTCCCCATCTTCAATCTCAAATTGCCTCCATAACAGAAAATGTGCTAAGCATCTTTCAGCTGCAAGTAACAGAACACCCAGCTCAGAGTGACCTAGATCTCCGCCACTGCCTGTGTGATTTATGGACCAGTGTCATCGCCGTCACTCAGAGGCTTGCTGGGAAAGCAGAATCTCAGGTGCCACCCAGACCCCGTAAATCAGAGCCATACTTAACTAGACCTTCAGGAGGTTGGAATGCATAATATAGTTTAAGAAGTTGCCTAAGATGAAACAGATTCATTGTCTTTTGTAACAACATGGCCCAGGACTGAGACCCCCATCTGGTGATTCGGAGGCTTGGTGGTCACCAGTGTCCCTCCTCTGCATCTCTGTCCTCCTCTCAGGCTTCAGGACATCTTCCCAGGATTCCCATCCTCGTGCAGTAAACATCCCATAGCTGGGGGACAGGGCACTCATCTTTGTGCTCCTTTCCAGGAGAGACAAAGAAAGATCTTCCCCGTCTCCCCTTAGTGGGTTTCCCCTCCTGGCCGCTGGCAGATTGTGTAGCACACCTATTCCTAAATCAGTCACAGGCAAAGGGATGGGATTGTCCTCGGTGACAGACTAATCAGTTCACTCCCAGATCTGGGACTGCCCTACTTTGTCCAGAAGCACATGTTGCCCACTCTCTGGAACAGAAGTGGGCTCTGAGAGTAAGAACCTTGGGAGGAGTGGGGCTGGGCGGTTGCCCCTAGCATCTGTCCTTCCAATCCAGCAGCAAATACCCATGTAGGCAACACGTGTGCATGTGCAAGGCTCTTTAGTGTGATGTGGTAGTGGTGGAGGCGCTGGTGCTCAGATGGGGACATGTGAGTTCTCTGGCCATTACACATCAGTTTCTCAGCAAGCTCCATGTAGGGACCTGCTCTGGCAGGCTTCACCACCCCAGCCAAAAGTGATTTTTCCTGAGATGACCAGGATGAAATGAAAGCTTATTGGAGCCAGTTTTGGGAGCCCTGGGAGAAAAGTGGTGAAACGGTCATAATGTGTTTTGGGATGATGTAAGTCACCACAATGGGAAGCTGGAAGTTGTAGTTCTCATTTTAGTTATTCTGTATAATCGTAGTCAAAAACCCAAGCACTGGATTGATACATAAAATAGTAACTAAAATATATTGAACAGGCACTGTTCTAACATGTTATGCAGGAATTAGGTGATATAATCACCACATCATCCCTTTAAGTATATACTATTACTACCTCCAGTTTACAGAAGAAAAACTGAAGTAGAGAAAGGAAAAGAACTTGCCTGAGGTAAACCCTATAAGAGATGGAGGCAGGCTTTGAACCAAGAAGGTCTAATGCTAGGGCTCCTGTTCAGAAGCTTTGCAGCAAATGAGAATCTACTGGCTCTCATGCACGTCCACTTCTACAACTGGAAAAATCACAGGTTGACATGACCGCCAGCAACATCCTGAGAGTCCATGATTATCAGCTGAGGAAAAAAAAATCCATAAATGATGTCCTTCTTTTGAGCAAATATTAGCCCACACAGAAATTCATTTCTGAATTATAGACCCAAAGGAGTGCTCTGCCCTTTGATTTTACTTCATTCATCCAGTGATGTTATACTTTATGAATAAGCTCAACGGAAGGAAATGTGCTCATTATGTAATAATACTATTCATCGGTTTAAACACTTGGTGATTGCCTATAAAACCCTCACATTTATATATCCCAATTACTGAATAATAGTACAGGGGAGAAAGTATTATAGCTAAGATAGTCACAGATCAGTACCTCTAGATGCTCATGTGCTGGTTTTTAGTATCTACCTTAGGATGTGACCTAATGAAATATGAAGCTAATGTAGTCAGCACTCAAAATGGTACTTATGGTTTGTTTCATTATCCTTGGGTTGTTTCTGAAAGAAAAAAAATTAGTTATCTTTTTATGGTTATTCAGTAAGGATGATAGCAGCTTTACTATATTGGCTCAATAAAGATTAATTTTTTTTGCTTAAAGTGCTTAGAGTTACTTAAAGTAATAGCATGTAATTCTTGGATCTTACTTTTTTCTATTTTTTTTTAATTTTTTTATTTATTTACTTATGATAGTCACAGAGAGAGAGAGAGGCAGAGACACAGGCAGAGGGAGAAGCAGGCTCCATGCACCAGGAGCCCGACATGGGATTCGATCCCGGGTCTCCAGGATCGCGCCCTGGGCCAAAGGCAGGCGCCAAACCGCTGCGCCACCCAGGGATCCCTTAAGGTAGCTTACTTTTTTCTAAATCAGTTCATTCATTCTATCATCGCCAGGAGTCCTTCCTCTGTAGCGAATTCAAATGGGCAGATATGAGGTAAGTTGCAAAATGTATGGATTTTTAAAATACTAGAGGATCTATTGGCTCACAGGAGAGAATTGTTAAAGTATTAATTCATCAGTGTCTACAGATCTCATCAGAAGAAAATTTTATTGTCCTCAGATTTTAATTTAAAAAACTTAAAACATACATGAAGTATGTGTATACCTGAATTTTCCATTAAGTAATGTTAATACTGGCATACCAAAGAAAGAATATTTGCCAGAATTGCATATGAAAATCATCTCACTTAAACTGGGGATTAGAAGATGGTGGCAGAACGGGAGAATCCCAGGCTCACCTTATCCCATGAACACAAGTAGGTAACAATCAAATCATCCTAGATACCCCAGAAATTGACCTGAAGACTATCAGAACAAACTCCACAACTAAAGGGAGAGAAGAGACCACATCAAAGAAGGTAGGAAGTACAGAGATGTGGTTTGGGAGAGAATTGGACCATGAATGCTGTGGGGAGAGGGAGCCATGTTCTCAGAGAAGAACAGGAAACTAGCACTCACGGGAGCTCATGGGGAAAATGAACCCCCATAGCAATTGGCTTGGAAAGCAAAAGGGGCTGAATTTCCTGAGTCCTTGCAACCAGTGGGGCTTAAAGCTTGGAGTTCTAAAGTCAGCAGGCTTGGCTAAGATAGAGCCTGGAGGGCACTGTGCTGCTCTTGGAAAGCAGGCAGGCCAACAACGCATGGACATACAGCATGGAAATGGCAACCTGAAGGAAAAAATCAACAAGGAAACGATAGCTTTGAATGACACACTGATCCAGATGGATTTAACAGAACATTCCATCCTCAAATAGCAGAATATACATTCTTTTCAGGTACACATGGAACGTTCTCCAGAATAATTCACATATTAGGCTATAAAACAAGCCTCAACAAATTCAAGAAGATTTAAGTCAAACCATGCATCTTTTCTGACCATGACACTATGAAACTAGAAGTCAACCATAAGTAAATCTGGAAAGACCATAAATAAATGGGGGTTAAATAACAACCTACTAAACAATGAGTGAGTCAATCAGAAAATAAAAACAGAAATTTAAAAAGTACATGGGAACAAATGAAAATGAAAACACAATAGTCCAAAACCTTTGGGATGCAGCAAAATGGTCCTGAGAGGAAAATATATAGCAATACAGGCCCACCTCAGGAAGTACGAAAAATCTCAAATGAACAACTTAATCTGACACCTAAAGGAACCAGAAAGAGAACAATAGACAAAATCTAAAGCCAGCAGAAGGAAAGAAATATTAAAGATTAGAAGAGAAATAAATGATATAGAAACTAAAAACCAATAGAACAGATCAAAGACACCAGGAGATGGTTCTTTGAAAAACCCAACAAAATTGACAAGCCTTTAGCCAGACCTATCAAGAAAAAAATAAAAAGGACCCAAATAAATAAAATAGCAAATGAAAGAGAAGAAATAACAACCAATGCCACAGAAATACAAGCAATTATAAGAGAATATTATGAAAAATTACATGCTAACAAACTGGATAACCTAGAAGAAATGGATAAATTTCTATAAATATATAAACTACCAAAACTGAAATAGAAAGAAATACAAGATTTGAACAGAGAGATAACCAGCAGAGAAATTGAATCAGTAATCAAAAAACTCCGAACAAACAAATGTCCAGGGCCAGATGGCTTCATAGGCCAAGTTTACCAAACATTTAAAGAAGAGTCAATACCTGTTCTTCTCGAACTACTCCAAAAAATAGAAAGGAAGGAAAGCTTCCAAATTCATTCTATGAGGCCAGCTTTACCCTAATACCATAACCAGATAAAGACAGAAGTAAAGAAGAGATCAATAGGCCAATATTCCTGGCGAACATAGATGCAGAACTGCTCAACAAAGTATTAGCAAACCAAATCCAACAATATGTTAAAGAAATTATTTACTGAATCAAGTGAAATTTGTTCCCAGGATGCAAGGGTGTTTCAATATTCACAAATCAATCAACATGATATGTCGCATCAATAAGAGAAAGGATAAGAACCATATGACCACTTCAAAAGATGCAGAAAAAGCATTTGACAAAGTACAATATGCATTCATGATAAAAACTCTCAACAAAGTAGATTTAGAGGGAAAAACCTCAATATGCCAAAGGTCATATATAAGAAATCCATAGCCAACATCATCCTTAATGGAGAAAAACTGAGAGTGTTTCTTCTATGGTCAGGAACAATACAAGGATGTCCACTCTTACCACTTTTATTCAACATAGTACTAGAAGGCTAGTCAAAGCATTCAGACAACAAAAATAAATAAAAGGAGTCTAAATCATAAGGAAGAAGTAAAACTTTTACTATTTGCAGATGACATGATATTATATATAGAAATCCTAAAGGATCCACCAAAAAAAAAAAAACCAGCTAGAATTGATAAATAAATCCAGTAAAGTTGCAGGATACAAAATCAATGTAGAGAAATCTGTTGTATTTCTGTACATCAGAAAGAGAAATTAAGAAAGCAATCCCTTTTACAACTGTAACAAAATTAAAAAATACCTAGAAATATACTTAAGAGGCAGAAAACCTTTACTCTGAAAATTATAAAACATTGATGAAAGTAATGGAAGATGACACAAAGAAATGGAAAGACATTCCATGCTCATAGATTGGAAGAACAAATACTGTGAAAATGTCTGTACTACCCAAAGTGATCTACACATATAATGCAATCCCTATCAAAATACCAGTAGCATTTTTCATAGAATAGAACAAACCTAAGTTTTATATGGAACCACAAAAGACCCCAAAGAGTGAAAGCAGTCATGAGAAAGAAAAGCAAAGCTGAAGGCATCACCATTCTAGACTTCAAGTTTTATTACAAAGCTGTAGTAATCAAGACAGTGTGGTATTGGCATAAAAATAGACACATATATCTATTCTATGGAACACAATATAAAACTCAAAAATAAACCCACAACTATATTATTTATTAGTCTTCAACAAAGCAGGAAAGATTTCAAATGGGAAAAAGTCTCTTCAACAAATGATGTTGGGAAAACTGGACAACTACATGCAAAAGAATGAAATTGAACCACTTTCTTATACTATACATCAAAAATAAACTCAAAATGGATTCAAGACCTAAAGCCATAAAAATCCTAGAAGAGAACACAGGCAATAATTTCTCTGACATCAGCTGTAGCAACATCTTTCTAGACATGTCTCCTGAAGCAAGAGGAACAAAAGCAAAAATGAATTATTGGGACTATATCAAAATAAAAAGCTTCTGCACAGTGAAGGAAACAACCAACAAATCTAAAAGACGATCTACTGAGTGGGAGAGGATATTTGCAAATAACATACAAGATAAAGTATTAGTATCCAAAATATATAAAGAACTTCTACAACTCAATTAAAAAAATGAGCAGAAGACATGAACAGACATTTCTCCAAAAAGGACATACAGATGGCCAACAGACACATGAAAAGATGCTCAATATCACTCATCATCAGAGAAATGAAATCAAAACCATGATAAGATACCACCTCACACCTGTCAGAATGGCTAAAATCAACAAGAAATAACAGATGTTGGAGAGGGTGTGGAGAAAGGGGAACCCTTATGCTCTGTTGGTGGGAATGCAAGCTAGTGTAGCCACTGGGGAAGACAGTGTGGAGTTTCCTCAAAAAGTTAAAAATAGAGCTACCTTATGACCCAGTAATTGCAGTACTGCATATTTACATGAAGAATGTGAAAACACTAATTTAAAGGGATACATGCACTCTGGTGTTTATAGCAGCATTTTTTACAATAGCCACGATGTGGAAGCAGCCCAAGTGTTTATCAATAGATGAATGGATAAAGATATATATACACAATATATATACACAATAACATGGGTGGATCTGGAGAGTATAATGCTAAGTGAAGTAAGCAAGTCAGAGACAGACAAATACCATATGATGTCATTCATATGTGGAATATAAGAAACAAAGCAAATGAGCAAAGGGAAAAAAAGAGAGAAACCAAGAAACAGATTCCTAACTCTTGAGAACACACTGCTGGTCACCAGAGGGGAGGTAGGTAGGAGGATGGATGGAAGAGGTGATAGGGATTAAGGAGTGCACCTGTTGTAATGAGCACCAGGTGATACATGGAATTGTTGAATCACTGTATTGTATACCTGATACTAAGAAAACACTGTATGTTAACTAGAATTAAAATTAAAACTTAAAATATAAATTATAATAACTAAGTTTTCATTTGAGTGGAGGCTTTCTTGCCGTTAGAGCTTCTCTAGGATTAATTAATACTTAGCAAGGTACAAACTAACCAACCAGTTCTTAATTATTTACAGGTTGATGAAACTTTCTAGAGGCTCCTGATTTTGTTTTTTCCATGATTAGGTGGTTCATTGCTCACTGGAAGCATGTTTTGCAAAAACTGGAAGTTTGATACTACATAAGGCAAGCTAAGATTTGGTATATCCCCACAATCTAGGGCATACACTGGAAAACAGACATGAAATAAACCCATGAGTATAAAACCAGGGATCCTTTCTGAAGTAGATTTGCTTCACTTAGCTCAATCTTGATGGATTGGTCAAGATGAATTCAGTGTATTGATTGTTTCCAGAGTTGGAAAGCTTGACAGGTGCCATGTTGAGTGTGAAACTTCTTTACAAGCTGGTTGGCTGCTTGATACCATTGTTCTGCTTTATCAGATACTTTATGTGATGTCTCTCATCCCTCAATTTACTCAGTGCATTTGCTTCACTCCTGCTGAGCGTGGACCCAGATGTCAGCCTCTGGAGTTCATGAGCGGTCTCCATGTGGCTTCCATGGGGTCCGTTGTCCTTCTTCCCCAGGTCCTGTCAGCCGCAGTTCAGACTTGGTCTAAGAGTTCCTGTCCAGGTGTGGCAGGGGCACCACCTTGGGTCTGTCAGTGTGGATGCAGAACCTGCAGCCACCTCCCTTCCCGTGCTGAGCCCCTTGCTGGCTTCCCTGGCGGCTGAGCCAGGCCCATGTGAAGGATGGGTAGCAGAATATGCCTCTCTGCATAAGGGTTAATTTGAGCTGATTATTTTGGGAGACAGCAGACAAAGGATAAGCTCTGGAAGTAGAATAGAAGTTACCCTTTTGTAAGGGACTGGACAGCTTCAAAGACTATGTCTCTTCCCACGCAGGAAGAGAAGGATGTGTCCATGTCAGGACGCGTGCACCAATGCAGAAAACATGACTCAGATCTGTGTAGCTAACCTCATTCTGTTTACATACTTTCCCTGTCACCTGCCCAGACTGGCTCCCCCACACCTTTTCTCTCTTCCACCTAGCTGAAGATGGTGTTGCAGCCTGAATTGTGAGCCACCTCTTTGATAGGTACACATTTCTCCCCAGGCATGTCCCATTGGCACATGAGGTCTATGTATTAGTAAACTTCTTTTTGGGGTTTTTCTCCGTTAATCGTCTTTTGTGGCAGGAACCACAGCAGAAAACTTAGAGGGTTTACCTTTTTTAAAAATATTTTATTTATTATTCATGAGAGAATAATAAATAAAACACAGAGAGTAAGGCAGAGATACAGGCAGAGGGAGAAACCACTTTTACAAGCCAACCAGCTTGTAAAGAAGTTTCACATTCAACACGGCACCTGTCAGGCTTCCTATGGGGAGTCTGATGCAGGACTTGATCCCAGACTGCAGGATCACGACTTGAGCCAAAGGCAGACGCTCAACCACTGAGCCACCTAGGCATCCCAATTTAGAGGATTTAAAGGAAAGTGGTTTCCCCTCCTGTACCCGAGTATCTCCATCCCTATACTACCTTCCCTTCCTCTTTCTGGGCTGTCAGACAGTTCAGACTGCCTACCTTCCAATGGACTCACACTACTGCTGAGAAATTCTCTGGTTTCTGGATCACTTCCTAGTATATTTCCTCATTGCTGATCCATAACATTGTCCATATTCTGTGGACAACATCCACAAATCCTTCCCACTACACTTTGTAAAAACAAGTTCCTCCCTCGTGTATAATATTCTGCTCTATATAAAGTTTTTGGTCTCTATCTCTTCTCAGTGGTGAAAGACTTTGAAAATGGGTAGCTGGTCTTACCATCCCAAAGCCCCCAAGAACTGTGAAGAACGCTTGGCACATGATATCTCCCCAAAACCCCTGCACTAAGAGATGTGACTGAACGTTAACATGGTTTCTGGCTGGCAGCCTAAGGTCAGCATCCCTGGGACAACCCAGCGCCCCCTTGAGTTCCAGCCTGGAAAAGCGTGGGGCTCTGAAAAGAATTAACTGTTCATTCTAGCCAACACCTGGCGATGGGCCCCTGGCCTCCCTTTCTCATGGCATTTGCTATAAAAGGCCCGCAGTCGTAAATCCCTTCTCTGTCCCTCCAAGGGATGTATATATCTCCTGTGACTCGGGGGTGTCTTTCTCAGGGACCCAACAGCCATCAGGAAGGACAGGGTCTCTGCCTCCCGTCTCTGTGGGAGGACGGACTCTTGACTCTGATCATTGCCAGCCAGCAGACACAGCTGCCTAATCACATTTACACCAAGCTACGCTTTGTCATTTTTCAGTTCTGTGACTACTTGCATCCCTACCTGCCTCCTCATCCTCCCCTTAAAATTCCCAGTCATGTCTGTGTAACTCAGAATGGAGTCCTCCTTTCCCTTGCCATCAGCAGTTACTGAATGCTGTTTCCACTGTTTCAGCAGACCTCCAGCCTGTTGATATCTGACACCCTAGCACGGGCTATGGGCAATACGGTGTGACACCTCTCTTGAGTCCCTGAGAAGAGCCTGCAAGGCCAATTCGGGATAGAGGAGTGTGGGGGCTGTGCATGTATTCATTCACTCATGCCTTGTTTAATCATGCCCCAGGCACTGCAGTGTGCGATGGCTCCCACAGAACTGCGTGGCTCGTAGAACCACATGAGAGGAGGACATCGGACTCCCAGATACAACTGCTCCCACCACAGCACTTTCTGCAGTCACCTAAGTGTGGAGGATTGATGGAAATTGGTCAGGCTGATAGATTTGTTCACAAAGGTGTTTTATGGCATTAGAAAATTTAATATATTCTTTACATATTGATGGAGGGTTGTTAAATCTCATTGCTAATGGTTTTGTAACGTAAATACCAAGTGAGAAGAGGTCATTTGCACCTGCTTTCTGGATTTGCAGTTTCACAAGATTTTTTTTTTTTTTTTGGTTGGTTCAGTGTGTGTGTTTTTTGTTGTTGGAAACAGTCTTCAGAGAATCCCACTTTAACCTCGCAGAATGAATCACAGGTGTTTTTCCTTATTTCGCAGCCCAAATATCAAGTTACTGGGATCTCTCAGCCTTGTAATTATATGCCAATACTACATGAGGTGCTGATTGTCTGCGTTTGATTCACCCATTATTTGGTCTCTCCCCCTTCCTCACCCAAAGGTTACATTTGCATAAAAGATATTTGAGGATGACGCTTGATCATCGGAGGCTTGAGTCCTTACTGCCTACATTACAGGCTGTGGTGGAGAGAGATCAATCTGAGAGACATCTAGCAATCCAGGTGCAGGCTTTTGACATTGTCAGGAAATCATCTTCATGAGGGAACTGTGAAATTCTAATGTCTCAATTACCACATGTTACAAGCCTCCCTCCCACGCTTTGTCTTACCACCCCATCTTCTGTAACCCCCTCCCACTGAGGGTGAGAGATGGAGGAATCATGCTCAACTTTTGTGCAGTTCCCAGACTGAACTGTGCATCAGAATCACCTGGGGGTTTCTACACACACACAAAACCTCACTCTTTACAAAGAGACAAGTTCTGTTAATGAAAGGTCAGGGCTCAGGCATTTGTATTTTTAAAGCTTTCTGGGGGCTTTTGATGCAAACCAGGACTGGAAAAACTATGGTCCATATAACAGAAATGTGAGTTATACAGCCACACCAAAGGAGGGGTTCAGTAACCATGTGCAAATCATATCCTGGAATCCAAGGGCTCCTGAAAAGTTGGGTAGCCTTTTTTGCCAAACACTGCTCCCCCCATTGCAGGATGTGTTGGAGTATAAATACCTCTCCTCACCACCCCCAACACACCCGCCATCACCGACCACACCCTAGGAGGTGTGAGCATGATGTGAAAGATGGACACCACGCCCTCGGAGAAACGGCCAGCCAACATTTTAGCAAAACTTTATGTTTGCCTTACATTTTTCTTAGTTTGGTTTTCCCTAAAATAAACTCTAAGACAAGAACTTAGATGCAATTGAAGGAGCAGGGAATGTGAGTCAAGGAAGGGAGAAAAGCCAAGATGGGATGCACCATTGTGCAGACTCCCACTGTAGGTGACCAGGGCTCACTCCTGTGCAAGCCTCCGAGGAGCAGTGTGGAGGCAGCTCAGGAGTGTCCTGTCAGAGGACCAGAAAACTGGAGGACTTACCCACCAGCAACAGTCCCAGGCCAACCCAGGGCTGCCACCAGGGGCATTTAAATTGCAGTTCTTGGGTGCAGCCTTTCCTGAACCAGGCAAGCTCACAGGGTGCCTCAGGAAGCCTCTGCAGAAGAGCACAGGTGTGGGCTTTTGAGTCTAGAAGCGTTCTGTGCACACAGAAGCTGCCCACCATCACTGCAGGTGACCTCAGAGCAGGCTGACAATATCTGAAGCCCAAATTTTGAGACGTTTCCAACTGGATCTTATCTGGGTCTAGTCTCAAAGGCCCTGATACAAAGGAGTGTCCCTACCAGTACAGACTGACCTGGTACATGGTCAGTGGGAAACAGAGACAGGCGAGGACCAGGACAAATGTTTCCATTCCCATGGCCATGAAAGGCTTCCTTTAGACCAGGATAGCAGCTACACGAAGGCATTCTAAGTATTGAACTACCTGCTCTCAGATGCTGCCTTTCCTCTGTGCTGTGCGACAGGGAGCACCTTTTCTGGGTTCCGCTGCCCTCTGGCTTCCTGGAGAGGTGGGTATCGCCAAAGATGGAAAGTGGGGGTCAGAGAAATGCCAGAGCATTCCACCCTTTCCCATGCTTTGAGGGCCCTGCCAGCAGGGACTACACTGCTCCGTGACTCTACCTCCCACTGACTGCCTATCCCTAGTACTGGAGATTAGAATTCCAAAATTAATCTCACTGGAATAAAACCAAGGAATGGGCAGGGTTGTGTTCATTTCTGGAGGCTCTAGGAGGGAATTCGTTTTCTTGACTACTCTAGAGTCTAGGGCTGGCCTCATTCCGTTACCCCCTCCTGCCTTCAAGGTCAGCAATGGCTGGTAGAGTCTTTCTCATGGTGTCCTTTGACCTACTTTTTTCTCTCCCTTTTCTGCTTTTAAGGACTCTCTGGTCCACTCAGATAATCCAGGATAACCTCCACATTTTAAGGTCAGCTGATTAGCAACCCTAACTCCATTTGCTACCTTAACTCCCTTTTACCATGCGATGTAACACATTCATAGATTCTGGGAATGAAGATGTGGATATTGTGGGGGAGGCCACTGTTTAGCCAGTTACATCAGATTTCTAAAACGGCAACTCTCTTCTGCAAATGATGCTTTTAGGTCCTGGAAGCGTGCAAGTTTGGTAACATGAGCAAGTATGGGAAGGGCATCCATCACATAGGGCCACAGTGAGTCATTTCTTTTCCTTTATTCTAAAAGGAAGATGGGGTCTTCTATCTGTTGAATAGTCTACATAAACACTTACTAGGTGTAAAACATGCTCCCATAATGGAGATAAAGGTGAATTTTCCATGGATTTTGCACTCAAGCACCTTTCTATCTACCAGAAACTTAAACATGCACAAAGTATACACAGACCAATGCAGGGAATGAGTAGAGCTGAATGACATTCTGCTCCGTGGAGTCACAGAATTGCCACATTGGCCTCACACTTCCAAAGTCAAGCCCTAGTGATTGTCTTCTCACCTGGGGGATGTCTTTTAAGTGTCACGCTGGGGAGGATGAGGGTGGCTTAGGCCAGGAGATATGGCCATAGGACACTGAACGTGTTACTCCATATGAATCTCAAGTTAAATATGGGATTTATTCTTTAATCATTTGGGGCAAATGGGATGAGTTCATGTAGCAAATGCTTACCATGAGGTTGCAGGGTGAGGACATCTCCACACCTTCTCATTTCTCTCCTGCTGCTCAGTGACTGTCCTTGTTCTATTCCATGCTGCTTCAATGTTTAATCCCGTTAAGTATCCCACATCTTAAAAATGTCTTTGTCTTAACCTTAGAAACTTGCATCTCTAGAGTAAATATTTTATACAATCACATTGATCTGTATTGAAAGAGTTACTGTTCTAGGAGATCCTTGCCGTGGTAGAAGTCATATCCAGACCATGGATGGATCAGGACAGAGGGACTGGGCTCAAGAATTAGACAAAACTGAAGGGAAACAATTGGGGATTAGATAAGACATTTTGCCCTAAGTCATGGGAACCAATTCAAGCTCTTAGGAAGCATGTGGGACTTGCAGGGGACTGGACAGTAAGTGTCCAGGAACCTCTGCTGCTCCTCTATGCCACTCCCTGTTTCTGCTCTGTTCTCCATTACCTGCAAGCTGGTTTTCCCATCAATTCAGCCTGTGCTATAGCACATGGTCCCCCTCAGGGGCTACCTGTCTCTCAGTCCCCATCTACAGGGATAGGAGGAGGGCTTGACTGGTCATCTTGACCCCATATCCAGTCAACTATGAGCTCAGAGGGCACAGTCATGTAGTATGAATGAGGCCATTCTCATGGCCTCAGAAAAGGCATTGTTTGGAATTAGCCAAACTCATGCTTAGGGGCACAGTCCTCCAGATGGTCAAGTCCACCCAAGACTTCTGACACCAACTGCAAGTTCACAGGTTTCCGAGAACTATCCTTGGATTCAAGAATTCATTAAAAAGTCTCATAGAACCCACTAAGAATTATTACTCTCATGGACACATTTACTACAAGGATAAGATACACATTAGAATCAGCCAAAGGAGGAAGCATAGAGCAGAGTCTGGGAAGCTTACAAATGTGAAGATTCTGTCGTGCTCAGTGTACCTTTCGGTACTGATGTATGGCTGAACTGACTGAGTGTTGTCAGGCCTGGAAGCTCACCCAAGCTTTGGTGTCCAGGTATTTTACTGAGGCTTCATTACCTAGACATGATTAATTCATCAATTGCCCATGTGTTTGAACTAAATTTCCAGCTCCCATCCCTGGAGGTCAGGTTGGTATCAGCAGTCTGAGACCCCTGTGCTCTCATCATATGATTGGTCTTTCTGACCTGGTTAGTCCCCACTCTAAGACTGCTAGGTGTGTCCTCCCACCCCAGTCATCTTAGTAATTAACTATCAGAGGTGGTACAAGGAGCCTGCCATGAATGAGAAAGACATCCCTATCAGGAAATTCCAAGTGGATCAGGAGCCAAAGATAAAGGCCAGTCCTGTTTGGGATAAGGACAAATTCCTTACTACACAGAAGTAAACATAGTAGCCATTCTGCTTAAATGGTCTTAATGCAAAACACAATAAAATAGAATTTAATTTAATTTTTTTTTTGAGAGAAAGAGAGTGAGTGCTCAAGGGGAGGGGAGGGATAGAGGAGGAGAGAGAGAGCATCTAAAGCAGACTCCCTTCTCACTGTGATGTCTGATGCGAGGCTTGATCTCACGACCCTGAGATCATGACTTGAGCCAAAACCAAGAGTCAAATGCTTAACCAACTGAGCCACCCAGGTGCCCCCAGTGGGCTCTAATTTTAAAGAAAGCTTCATGTTTTCTGCTCTGTGGTGACCACAGAAAGCAGGGTCAGAGACCTGGTGGTGGACTCCATCCCTTGCTGATGCACCAGCCCACAGTGGAGTTGACTGTAGCTAAGAGTCCATGGTGGCTGGGGAGAGGGGGTAGTACCCGCAGTGTCAAAGAACATTCAGGGCAACACGTGGTTCCAATGACCAGAACAGGTCCCAAGTCCTTTGTATTCAGTGAAGTCAGGCTTCTGGATTCTCCCACCTTCCTTTTCTGTATCTCCTGTCTTGTCCCAGCTGTCTTCCAGTGGCCCCAAAACCCCAGGATTATGACTCTTTCTTTGCCACAGCCAGCTCCATTCACACAGCCGTGCCCACAATCCTAATCACTCAGCTGCTGGGAAGGGTTGTAGTCAGGTAAACTAATGCATAATTCATGTTTAATCATGTATGTCCTTTGCAAATTCTGTTCTGTTTACCAGGAAAGAGAGTCAAAGTCTGAATTCAGAGTGAGTTACAGTCAGGGATTAGACTGTTAAAGTTGTCAAAAGCGAGAAGACTAACCTGTTATTTTAAACAATTTGATGCAAACCTGGTCAGCAACACCGATTTGGAGAGCAGGAAATTAAACAACATAGACTATTATTGCAGGGTTTTCAATAAACTCAAGTGTGCAGACTCCTGCTTATCTCTTCCTAGTGGGGTGGCAAACTAATTATTTTAGCTAAGACAGCAGGCACCTCAGAAAACAGAAGCCAACCAAATCAACAATTCTCTGAGTCAAGTTCAAAGTAACAAGTCCCAGAGACAAGGAACTTCAAACTCCACCCATTTCTCCTTGTTTTGAATTTGAATACACTGCCAGGGAAGGCTCACACTCCCAATGGGACGAAAATGGCAATTGAATTGTGCAGAAGCAAAACACACAGATATAGATGGATCTGAGCATCACACAAGCTTCACCATGTAATCAGTATGAATATAGACGTTGCAACACTGGAGAAGTAGCTCAGCCTTACTGGGTATGATGAAATGCAAACTTGGGTCACCAAAGCCTTTTTCCAGACTTAACCTCCAAATCTTTAAGATTTGGGGTGGAGCGTGTCAACATGGAAACTGCCCATCAACTTGATTCAGAATAGAACATCTAGTGATATGAAAGACAGGACATCTCTACACAGGTGAATACTAATTCAAACTCTAGGGACATTCTGGACTTGGGTGAATTCTCTGGGAGTGGTATTATCAACATCAGCAGCAAGTTCCCAGACAAGAGTCTGAGAAAACTCTTTATTTGGATAACATTGGTTTTTATATAATTCAAACCTGTTATTTCCATAGCGGGCCTAGAGAAGCCATTAAGTAGACCCTGACTTTTTTATTTAAGGAGAGAAAATTTATTTAATTTATTTAAATTCAATTTACCAACATATAGTATAACACTCAGTGTTCATCTCATCACATGCTCTCCTTAATACCCGTCACCCAATCACCCCATCCCCACCCCCCATCAACCCTCAGTTTGTTTTCCAGAGTCGGGAGTCTCTCATGGTTTGTGTTCCTCTCCAATTTTTCCCTACTCAGTGTTCCCTCCTTCCCTATGGGCCCTTTCACTATTTCTTATATTCCACAAATGAGTGAAAACATATGATAACTGTCTTTCTCTGATTGACTTGTTTCGCCAGCATAATACCCTCTAGTTCCATCCACTTAGAAGCAAATGGCAGGTATTCATCCTTTCTGATGGCTGAGTAATATTCCATTGTGTATATACACCACATCTTTTTTATCCATTCATCTGTGGAAGGACATCGTGGCTCTTTCCACAGCTTGGCTATTGTGGACATTGCTGCTGTGAACATTGGGGTACAGGTGTGACTACATCTGTATATTTGGGATAAATACCTAGTAGTGCAATTACTGGGTTATAGGGTAGCTCTATTTTTAACTTCTTGAAGGTGTACCAGTTTGCATTCCCACCAACAGTGCAAGAGGATTCCCCTTTCCCCACATCCTCCCCAACATTTGATGTTTTCTGTCTTTTTAATTTTAGCCATTTTCACTGGTGTAAGGTGATAGATATCTCATTGTAGCTTTGAATTGTATTTTCCTGATGGCAAGTGACATGGAGCATTTTTTCATGTGCTTATTGGCCATGTGTAGGTCTTCTTTGGAGAAATGTAGGTTCATGGCTTCTGCCCATTTCTTGACTAGATTGTTCTTTGGATGTTGAGTTTGATAAGTTCTTTATAGATCTTGGATACTAGGCCTTTATCTGATAGGTTATTTGCAAATATCTTCTATTCTGTAGGTTGTCTTTTAGTTTTGACTATGTCCTTTGCTATATATCTTGATGTAGTCCCAATAGTTCATTTTTGTTTCTGTTTCCTTGCCTCTGTAAGAAGGCAAGAAGTTGCTGTAGCCAAGTTCAAAAAGGTTGTTGCCTGTGTTCTTCTCTAGGATTTTGATGGATTCCTCTCTCACATTTAGGTCTTTCATCCATTTTGAGTTTATCTTTGTGTATGGTGTAAGAGAATGGTCTACTTTCATTCTTCTATATGTGGCTGTCCAATTTTCCCAACACCATTTATTGAAGAGACTGTCCTTTTTCCATTGGATATTCTTTTCTGCTTTGTCGAAGATAAGTTGACCATAGAGTTGAGGTTCCATTTCTGGGTTCTCTATTCTGTTCCATTGATCTTTGTGTCTGTTTTTGTGCCAGCACTATACTGACTGGATGATCACAGTTTTGTAATATAGCTTGAAGTCAAGCATTGTGATGCCCCCAGCTTTGGTTTTCTTTTTCAACATTCCTCTGGGTATTCAAGGTCTTTTCTGGTTCCATCCAAATCATAGGGTTATTTGTATCGGCTTTGTGAAAAATGTCAATGATATTCTGATAGGGATTGTACTGAATGTGTAAATTGCTCTGGGTATCACAGACATTTTCACAATATTTATTCTTCTAATCCATGAGCATGGAATGTTTTCCCATTTCTTTGGGTAGACACTGATTTTTACAACTCGATTTACATTTGGAAATTTAAGGTTCTTGATTTCAGTTGACGTATTTGTGAATCTAAATTATTGCAAATTCCTACTGACTATGCTAGTCATTTTATATGCTTAGAAAGTATTGCTTTGGATGGTTATGTTAATTGCCATTTCGAACCAATTTCTGTGTGTGTGTGTGTGTGTGTGTGTGTGTGTGAGAAAACAAACTGTTACAAATCACCATTCTGCATCACAGTTTGGTAGTAAATTATAGTATATTGAGCTAAAGTGTTTCTGTTGTAATGTAGAATGGAGAAAATTATCAAAATTTACTATCCATAGTGAAAAGCTTAATGTTCATTGTCTTTTGTAAACATGGAAATTAAAACAATTAGGAATAAGAAATGAACTTTGTTTGTTTACAAACACAATCAATTCTATTCATCAATACTTTTCTGGTCTTTAGGGAATCCATTGTTCTCTTTGTGACAGTTGAATAGATTTAGATATTATTCTCCTAGCCTTCATTTTAAATTAAACATGCTCAGTAATTATTTATAGAGTGCTTACCATTGCAGGGTACTGCAGGAGACACAGGGAGAATAGACCCAATTTCTGTCCTTAAATATATATATTTTTTATTCATTCATGAAAGACACATAGAGAGAGAGGCAGAGATACAGGCAGAAGGAGAAGCAGGCTCCATGCAGGAATCCTGATGTGGGACTCTATCCCGGGACTCCAGGATCATGCCCTGAGCCAAAGGCAGACGCTCAACCACTAAGCCACCCAGGCGTCCCTGTCCTTAAAAATTTAGGTTTTACATTGAGATATAAAGGTTCTGGTTCAGGGGTCATTTTCTAGCTATTTTCACATAAGTTCTTATTTACATCATCTAATAATCTTTTAAAGTAGAGAAACTACTTTCATTAAATATAAGGCATAGTATTAGGGTAGTTATAACACTGTGATGTGGGCTGAGGCATGGTAACATTACACAGATGATAAGTGAAGGAATTCTCAGTCCATTTCTAGTGCTCTCACCATGTTTGAGACAGAGTTAAGTGCCTATGTGTTAAGAAAGTGCTTGAAGGGTTTGGAGGAGGTCGCATAATAATAATTTGAAAAATCTCCCCAATGAATGCTATATGAATCTCAGTTTCTTCTTAGAATCTCTGTTGCGTATATTTAACCCCATCATTCTAGTTATTTCCCTGGCAGATTATAGATTTGTCTTTGCAACTGAGTCAACATGAGTTCTCTCCTTGGACAAGCCAGAAATCACACCAGGTGAGTTGTTGCACAAAGGAAACTTTATTTGCAGTAAATCAGATCACAGAATGGCTTCCAAAGTAGCGACTCCCTGAGAGAGGGTGAATGCATGTAGAGGTGGGAGGGAATAAGGCCTCGCCTGAGCCTTAAGGAAATGCGCCTGTGCATTATGTAAATAGGGCTAGTGCTCCTCCTTGAGTGGGGATTTTAGCATTATAATGAGCTAAAGGGCCATTCTAGAGGTCATACTAGAGGTCACCATAGTCCTTCTGCACAGGGGCCAGTTGGGGTTATGCTGAAACTGGTCTGGGTGATCTGGGCTGGTCAGGACAGTTGCTGCTGCTCCAGGGGTGGTTTTTGGTTTCCAGATTTCCATTTGCCTGAGTTAAGAGACAAGCTGTAAAGAAGAGCTTAAAGGAAAATGTGGGCCAAGGGTCGATGAGGACAAGCAGGTGGGCAGTCAAGGTCAGGTCTTGGGGTGCAGCTGGTGACACCTTCACTTCTTTGGCCTGCATTTCTGTATGCTCTCTCCCATTCTTCTCACCTCTTTCCCTCTGCATTCTTGGAGAGCTGTTTTTAGACTGTCGCTCAGTTTTCTGCAGGATTAATGTGTTTCCTTCTGCCTCTAGAGCACATGGCTCACTCTTTATGGTGCATTGTTCCAATTACAGAAGTGCTATATTTTCTTGATTCCTTGAGAAAAGCAGAAGTTCTCTAAAATTTTTGAAAGCATGCCCTTCTTCCGGGTTTTTAGATTCAAAAAACCTTAAAAAGAAAGGCTCAATTGTATGAGTTACCTGATCTCACAGCATTTCTTTATCTGAAAGTAAGGTTCATAGTAGTGTTCACTTCAAAGGGTTGGTATGGCAGGTAAATGAGTGAGGACACTTAAAGACTGGCCCAGTCAGGGGACAGAAACCACACAGCAGGCTAAGCTGGGGAAGTTTAATGTAAAACTTTATTGACCATGATAAAAGACTATCTGGTAGAACAAACTCTGTGTGGTCCTCCAGGTTGAGGGAGGCAGGAAGGACAAACCTGGGAAGGGCTCAGGCTTCCACTGCAGGTGATGTGGCTCAGCCCACAAGTAGAAGTTTCCCTGTTTGGCCAGACTGGAGCTGCTGGGCAAGCAGCAGGCTTCTGGAACACAAGCTGGTGATGAGAGCAGGTATGGCGTGGGCATGCAGGGGGAGAGCCAGCATCGACTGGGATGGGAGCCCTACAGGGCCTGTGGATTGTAGGCACTCTAGCTTCCATGTTGAAAGGGCTTTGGATGGGTATGGCCAGGCCATGGCTGCAGGGCCACAGGGTCTGTGGCTGGTGCAGGCTCTCCTGGATGAACTCACCCTCTACCACTGACCCCAACTCCTATGAGAAAGGGCAGGAGAGCCTCCACCCTCTGGCAGTTTCCTCTCACTCTCTACTGAGAAAACTGGACAATGTGATCACTTTAAAGGAGAAATAGAGAATTTCATTGTTTATCACAGAACTTATACTGAGAAGATGATTCGGAGCTGAGAGGGGATATATGAATTATTGGTACAGAACTTAAAACTGTGCCTGGCTCTGAGTCTCTGCCACTACTATAGTGTTCCTTTCTTTAATAATCTTTGAATAAGGAAATACCTTGTGGCCTGGTGTGAACCAACAGTTACATTGAGGGTCTTCAGCTCTGCTTGGTTTTAATTTAGAAGCTAGCAGATTCTTTCTCTCCTACAAAGAATCAGCATTAAGGGTGATACAAACAGCCCTTAGCCCGACTTTATAGGCGTTTTCCTAATGGGGGTCTTGCCTACCTGGCTGGCTGATCACCCTGATTATTAGAGATGGATGCAATATATAGAAGGATTCTGTACAACATCGAAGACACCACTCCTTACCACCTCTGGCCCCTGGGCCCGTTCCTGCTCAGCCAGGCCCACAGCGCTTCCAGGATGTTATCATTGTGTGTCCTCCTCTGTGGCCGCTGCTGCCAGTTTCTGTGGCATCATGGGAGTGACAGTCTCTGAATGGGAATGTGAGCATGAAGGAGGTCAGCAGTCGGCTGGAAGCACATTATTCTGATGCTGAGGACAAGACTGTAATGCTTTCCAGGCAGCGTAAGTCTAGACACGGAGGCTTTTCTGACCTTGTTCGTGGCATTATATTTGCTCTCTGCTTTAGAAGGCAGGGTAAGTCAAGGTCAGGGATAAATTTCTCAGTCAATTGCCATATATCCCGCTGATGGTAGAACATCTCAGCAGATCGATCTCCAGAATTGCAGTTAATTTTTGTTGTTCTGTTTATCATTTCAAATATTTTACTTGGGAGTGGGAAAATGAATACTAGGGGCTATGAGCATACTATCTTATAAATTGTGAGTCTACAGTTTGGCATCTATCACTTCCTCAAAGTAAGTATTACAAGTATCGTAATATTTTACATATTATATTTAATTATAATTTATATAATTTATTATTATTATAGCTACCACTTAATAAGTGCTTGCCATTTGGAACATGGCATGTGTTTCTCATCTCCCTTTAATACAATACTATGAGATGAGGCACGATCTTCACTTAATGGGCAAGGAACCAAAGCTTTGTACATTTTGTTAAACTACAGAAATTCATGCTTTAGTTACCAGAATTCAAATTCAGGTTATTGTAAAAATAAAGTCCATGTGCTCTGTTATGCTGCTGTTTTATTTTACATTTTTTTAAAGTAGGGTCCACATGGCTCATCAGCGTCCTACCACCCCACCAATTGTCAGTCTAAAAGAGACAAATCATCAACTCAAACTTCCCATCTACCTCCTCTTCCACTTTTGCTTCAAGAGCTCGGCCATTTTTGCGTAAACATTGCCTTCCAGTGGCAGAGACTTTACAGCACATCACGGTGTGGAACTCATGGTTAGGTGGATTGACTAGTGAGAGAGTTTCCCTTCATACTTAATGTCAGTATGTTTCTCTGTAGTTTGTATGCAGACGCTGCACTACTGGGTTCTGGGGCGTCAAAGGATACGTCTGTTCCCACTACTCAGGTATGTGAAAACTGGCTGTACCGTCTATCAAACCAAACTGTTAACTCAATGAATTCACAGTGGACTAAAACTCTTAAGATTTTTCATGATTACTATTCTTAAATACATCTCCTTCTTAGGTTTTGGCAAACTTAGCTTGTTAAATGGAAATCTATTTTATTTATTCTCCTGTGCCACTGAGTCATGGGTTTGGTGTGTTGTTCCAGTTTACTGAGGTCCTCCCAGGTCCTGGCTCTCTCACCATTGTACACACCTAAAGTAGCTTGCAGTACATGCCAATGTCTAAGTCTCTAAAAACAACTTGGAA
This sequence comes from Canis lupus dingo, assembly GCF_003254725.2. NCBI lineage: Eukaryota > Metazoa > Chordata > Mammalia > Carnivora > Canidae > Canis > Canis lupus. The sequence goes on along the minus strand of NC_064249.1, from coordinate 39,328,299 downwards.
TGAGATTGGGCCAAGGAAAGCCTGGCAACATGATGTTAGACACCTTTCCCACTAATTACAAACCCACTTAAGTGTAGTATCACCATTGTGTCCATGAGAACCTTTACTGAATGTATTGCTAAAAATCCAATAATACTAACTGAATGATTTTCTCTTTACCCATGAAATTCAAATATCTAGAGTTTCCTAGAAGTAGAAAAAAAAGTAACATTTTTGAGTGATATTTTTGCCTCCACAGAGGCTACACTAGGGTTGGTAGAAGGGAGTCCCCACTGGCATGAAGCCTCAGCTGGAAAGGAACCAGTCTGATGAACATAATGAACATAATGGGTGAGGGTTTGAGAGGAATAGTAGGAAGTCTTGGTCTTTGCTGGAACCCTGGCCCCACTCAGTCACTCAGGCCACTTGACATGAAACCTGTCAGTAAACTTCCTTCCAAGTTTGGATTTAAGCAATTAATTAAAAAAAAAAAAAAAGGATTAGTCATCATTCACATTTTTTTGAAATTCAAATCAGGATTAACCAAGAATAGGTTAGTGAAAGGCTGACTTACCATTACCTGTCAGGTTTTTGCAATGTGGGTATTTGGATAGCCTAAAATAACTGAATTTGACTTCATACTATTTTTTTTTTTAAAGTACTGGATGAAAAAAAAAAAAATAAAGTACTGGATGAGCCAGAAGTAAGTGTGTAGAGGAGCAGAACAATACTTTTTAACTGTTAAACTCATGGTTTGAAGGTTATTTCCTTTGGGAAGTCATTTTAATGTTGATTAATTTTAATTTGGGAAAGTACAATGGCAATTATTTGTGGAATGCAGGAATAATTACATATAACAATGTAAAGTCACTCTTGTTTGAAAAACGGAAAGGAAAAACTAGATGACCTCTAAGACCTCTTTCTGCCTGAAAACTGTAGATTTAGTGTTGGAGCAAATGGCTGAAAGTACAGAGAATGGCTGTCTCCATTCAGGGCTTTCTACCAGAGCATGTGCAAGTGCTCATGCTGCACTGGGCAGATTACACAGTGTGCAAGTGTTTGTGCTGAGTTGGGCAGATTAGTGGGTCCAAAGTGCTCACGCCCTGCTGGGCAGATTACAGCATGTGCAAGTGCTCATCATGTGCTGGGCAGATTAATTGACAAGCACTTGATTCCAAAGATCCACACAATTATGTGTAAAAGAGTTTGCATCTGTAAAACATCATTAAATGGGCACACATACAAATGAAACCCAGCTGCGTGACTCTTGGGAATTTAACCAAAAATGTTAGTTTGAGGTGTATTTCCAGATTGTGGGAGAGTGCAAATTAGAAAAGAAGGAAGTGCTTTTTAAAATAATGAATTTCCGTCTTGAAAATTAGAGTTAAAAAGTGGAAGAAAAGGATGACTGACAAAGGCGCTGATATGTTTGCAAGGAAAAACAATGCTAATTTATTTAGCAAGTATAATAGGTGTTGAGAACCTACTATGTTTCACCACTGGGCTGAGGATGGTATCTAGTAAAGTGGAGATCAAGCCCTTGTGGAACAGAATCTAATGGGGGTGATGGACATTAAACCAGTAATTCTATTGATAAATACATACTTGTAACATGTTACGAGTACCATAAAGAAAAATGACACGGCGTCGTGAGAGGGTTTGCCCAGGGACACAACCACAGAAGTCTTCTTGAAGGAGGTGACATTTCAGTTGTTCCCCAGGGGGTGAGTTGAGGTTAAAGAGGTGAGGGCTGTGGGAAGATAAACTCAGGCAGAGGTGTCAACGTCATTGTGAGTGGCTGAGAGAAGGGGAGTGGGATGAGAAGGTGTCAGGGACAGGCCAGGCAGCTCTACAGGACGGGCAGAACCTATAGGATTATGGGTCTCATGGCAGGGAGGATAGCTTCAGTAAAATGGAAATCACTAAAGGTTTGTAAGCAGAGGGGGTCCTGACTCTATTAGCATTTCACAAAGAACATTTGGGAGGATGGACAGGAAGAGGGCAAAGTGGACACAGAACAAGTCCTAGGATGTTTCCATAGACTGAGATGATGCAGCCTTAGTCCAGTGTTCTTCCCGCTGTGGTCTCAAGTTATTACAAACATAATGTGTCCTGTCATACATTTTTAAGATAACATTTATATTTCTCATTATGCTTAACAATTACAAAGGACATAGTTTCTGCTGTATTGTAAATATTGACAATTTAAAATGAAATAGTTGCATCTCTAATTTAAGTCAGTTAAATGAGAATCTAAAAACTATAGTGATTTGATACCCGCTATTATTACCCATTTAAAAATTCCAGGAACTAGCTCTTCTTTGCCAGGGGGAGCTTTGTATCACTCCTTTTTCTCTTCTTATTCCATTCCAAATTCCCCACAAGACTCTGTACTAATTTGCATGTTTTTATGCTTGAAACTCTTAACTGAATCATGTCTCTGCAACAAAAATATGCATATAAATTACCAAAAGGTTCTAAGTTCAATATGGGTTGAGGAATTATAACTAGTATACAATCGATCAAAACAACACAAATACTATAGAGACTTTTAAAAACAATCGTTAGAATAAAATTGTTCTGGAAATTAACTTTTAATGAGATGAATGGGGTGCTTTTTTCCCAAGTACTTTACATGTCCATGGATAAATATGACTTATTTCAGTTATTGATGTAATGAGACAGAGTTCAGCAATAATTCTGGTTCTATTTTTCTTTTTTAATAGATGAAAGCGGTTACACCCATGTTCATATAGATACAACAGGTAAGAATGAAAGTTTTGTTGTAGTATTTCTTTGAACCCCTGAGTTACATGCAAAAACCCAAATAGTAATTCATCATAAAAATTATCTTTTATCTATCAGCTAACAATTCTATTAGGTCCTCCTTCAATTTTTTTGAAAGCACAAAATTGGAAAAGAATGATTTATAACCCTGGAGGCCCTAACATTTGCAGGGCAAGAAGCAAAGAAAACCTCAAACCATATATTTAACTCTGTAAAAATACCCAGTTGGTTCTTGCTATTTGCAGTAGCTAGGTTCTAAAAAGTTGCCACAAACACTGATTTAGCAAATACTGAACCATTGCTCTGAGGGAATTACAGGGTTAGGTTCCTGAGAGCATTTACTTACATTTTTATCAACAGATCGATCCATAACCTTGTGTTATGTGTGTTTCTGTTTGAAGGTATTTATATACTATGATTCATTAACATTGAGCTCAGAGCCAAGAATCCTATGGAAAGCCTTGAGCTAAGTGCATGTCATGCACCTATTTTCTCTGGAAGACAAATCACAGCCTTCTCGCACTTGGGAGCACTAGGCAACACTTTTGCACTACATTTGGGTGCCATTTTAAACAGCAAAACCACCAGCAAAAAGCATAAAAATGTGGAAAACATGGCACTGACTAGATCAGGAAAGATCACTTGTTTACTACAGCATGAGAGCTGAAATGAGAAGGCTGTGCGCTGCCTCGTTCAGCCTCAGCCGGGAACCTGCTGGTCAGGACCTTCAAAATTGTCACCACTCACCACTCTGTGTATATCCACATGTAACCACAAAACACCACAAGTGTTGGTATAGGGGCTACACATACATTTGAGTGAGTAGGCGAATTCACAAATATGGAACCCGTGAATAATGAGGATGGGCTGTAATCGAGTTTATACATGGTCTAATAAAAAAGGTCCTATGGATCTCTATTATCACAGATCTCTGTATCTGTATGTACTTTCATAATGAAATGAAAGGTTAGATTTAAGTGTAAAAGTATCAGACCCCTTGGATTCTACGTGGAAGGGGAGCAGGAAGAGTCCACTCTGCTTGGTGGTTCTGGAAGAGTCCACTCAGCTCCATGCTGTGCCCGGCCTCCTGCTCTTTGGGCTGTGCAGAGGCGGAGGGAGGTCTCATGGTCATGCTGATTACCTACTCATTAGAATCACTCCTTTTCCTAATTTTAGAACAGTATTATTAGCCGTATTTTTATCAAATAATTTAATTATGCTGTTGTTATGATTTTTTACTAACAGGTGCCTTGTTTAACCCAACAGTTTCAGAAAGGGTTAGGAAAATATAAGTAAACAAATTATAATACACCTTTGCCAATACAATTTTAATAACGCTTATTATTTTCATGTCTTTCAATATTTTTTGTCAAAACATTGAAACAATGGATTTAGCTCAATGAATTTATGGAAAATGTCTGCTGTATCATTAGCATTGCCAAATCAATTAGCCAAATCAGACTGACTTTCAATCTTAAAATTTGACTTGTTTTCAATTTATACAAGTTAATTAATAAACATTTCAAAAGCTACTAGAGGAACACTGGGAAAGAAATTTGAATATATTTTTAGAAATGGACTATTAAACCAATCAAGTCAAGATCAAATAATGTAGATATAATTTATTTATGTTAATAAGCTATACAAGGGACATCTGGGTGGCTCAGTGGTTGAGCGACCTATTGAACTAGGTTTTCTAATTTAATCTTCATCTTATTTCATAATATGTGTAATATTTTCTACTCTCAAAAAAAATCAGTTTGTAGATGTTGAACCAAATAGATTTTTTAGCCTCATATACCTTTCTCTCACTAAATATCTAGAGATATTTTTACCATGATGTATATAACATTAATAAAATTATTTCCAAAGCAGTCTCTACAATGCTTTATAACAAAAGCTGATGACCAGTTTTCAATAACAACATGCTTTTAATCACACCTCTTCCTTCATAAATAATGTATTTAACTACATATCCGATTGTGTTGTTACAATTTAAGTAATGAGAAATAGTATATAGGTTTATTCTTATTTGTATAGTTTTTAAAAGATTTTATTTATTTCTTCATGAGAGATACACAGAGAGATGCAGAGACACAGGCAGAGGGAGAAGCAGGCTCCACGCAGGGAGCCCAGTATGGGACTTGATCCAGGGACTCCAGGATCACACCCTGAGCCAAAAGCAGGCGCCCAATCCCTGAGCCACCCAGACGTCCCGTGAGCAAAGAATGAGTTTGAGGGTATGGAAAAGTGCTTTGGAAACAAATTCTCATGAGTCCATGCTGTGTCTAGCACCCCTTTTCACTCTTAACATAAGACAGAAAAATGGGAAGCCCTGCAACATGCTTCTGGATGCTTTGATCATTAAAAGTGTCTCACCCTAATTTGTTTGCATTGGCTTTTTGGTGTCCTTGCACGTGTTTCCACCCGGAAAGCAGTGCCGTGGGCTTGCAGGTGGAGCGTGCTTATCTTCCTCTTGTAAAGTGGGTGAAGGGCCATTTTGAAAGAGGGGGTAGAAGAGGGAGTCTTCATGATGCTTAGCGAATGGTATCCATGAAGGTGTGGACCTATAACTCCATTCCTCATAAACCACTGCTATCTTCACGGCCCCGGGGGTCTGTGCACGTGCACAGACACTGCACCCTCCCCTGGAAACACCGCTGCCTACAGCGGAATCAGCAGGCACGGACCGCAGCGACGGAGCTGCCATGCTTTGCGGTGTAGCCTGCAGAAGCCAGGCATGAATTCCGCTGGGTGGGAACAGGAGATGGAGTGTGGACGATCCACAGCAGGTGGCTGCGTCAGAGGAGGGGTGCGGTGCCACCCTGGGCCCTGTGGCCTCGTGGTCAGCTTTCTTTTACCCCAGATCATTTTATAACGTGTTGACTGGTATTTTATGGCGTTGACTCTCAACTCTTGGCTAGTTTACCAAATGTAAGTGATGACTCGCACATCTTCCAAAAGACCTCCGTGCACCGGGCGTCCCCTCACCGTCCGCTCCAGCCTCTTCCAGCATCAGTCATCCTGGGTCTCGGCGGCGATGGGTCCCGCGCGCTCACCCGACACATCCCCGTGTCTCCTCTGCGGCAGCCCCGAGGGAGGGGACCCAGGGTAAGCGCTCAGTACGCGGCGGCTGCGCGAGCAAACAGGCCATGTGACTGCGACCTTCCTCAGAGAGAAAGGAGGGCTGTGCGCACGGGCCTCGCTCCGTCCCGCTACACTCCTCGCTCCTTCTGGAAGCTTCTACGGTAATGGACCCGTCCCGGCCCCGGGGCATCAGGCCGGTGTGCGGTGGGAGCAGATCACACCTGGGTCTCACCCGCGCGGCCTATGTGCTGTGCCCCGTGGAAGGAGGCACGCCCAGCGTCGTCTCTGGGGCAGCCTCCCAGCAGCGGCCAGCCAGGGCCTCCCGGTCGGCTGCAACCCCAGCCCCCAGCGTGCACTGCACGGGGCCGCCCCCTCCCCCCAGCGTGCACTGCGCCTCCCTCCCCCAGCGTGCACTGCGCGGGCCTCGTGACCACACCGTAAGCTCCGTGCGTTGGAGGCTCGTGGCCGTGGCCGGAGACTGGCGGGCGGTTACGGCCAGGAGGGTACGGGGCGCCATCCCTCTAGGCGGTCCTCGCCCGGCTCCGACGCCTACGAGCCTGACCTTCACCTCTTGGCCCCAAAGGGGGCCGAAGCAGCCGCGGGACCACGGGGCTGCGGGTGAGGGTGGGCGGCCTGGCCCCTTGCGGACACTCGCCCTTTGCGTGCGCCTGCCCAGTGGGCCAGAGGGGTGAGCCCCGGGGCGGGGTGGGGCCCTGGGGTGCGCAGGGCTGGGGAGGCGGGGTCAGGTGAGCGGGCTGGGGGGTGTGGCAGGACCCGCGGAGCAAGGCGGGGGAGGTGGCGGGTGTGCGGAGCGGACCGGGGAGCCGGGAGCGCGGTGGGGGTGGGGGTGGGGGTGGGGCGCGGAGCCAGGGGAACCCGGCGCGGTGGTGGTGCTGGTGGTCGGGCAGGGCCGTGGGTCCGGGCGGGGCTGGCCTGGGACCGGCCTGGGGGTGTCTAGTGGAAACGGGCCTCTTCGTTCCTCCAAGTACCGCCATTGGGCGCAGCCCTCCGCGGGCTCACCTTGTCACCGTACGGTTGTTTACCTGCCCTTTATCAGGCCAAGTGACCTCTTCTAGTCCCTGATTCCTCTGTTAGGTTTTGTTTCTGCAGTCGTAATTGAGTCACAAACCCCGGAAACCGCCTCTGCTTACCGTGCAGTATCTACGTGTAAGGGTACGGACGTCATTTAATAGAGATGTGAATAGCTTAATCGATACGGCGAATTAATGACACGGATACTGCGTTCATGAAATAGACTTTACTAAGCTATCTGTGTATCGCACGTGTGTGCCTTGATGCTTTGGATTTGGTTTTCTAATATTTAGGATATTTGCATTTCTGTTCAGAAGTGTTACTGTCTATGATTTTTTTGGTGCCTGGACTTGTTCAAGTAAGTTTGGTAGTTTTCCTTTATTTCTGAGAGTTTGTATAGTATAAGAATTTTCTTTTCTTTGCATATCTGATAGAGCTCACCTGTAAAACTCCTCCGGTCTGGTGTCTTTTACTGTAGGGTAAAGGAGAAACTTTTGAGTACTGTTTCTTTTTTTTTCTCTCATCAGCTTTAATGTTACTGATCTTGATTATTCTTTGCTTTCTGTTATATTAATTTCTCTTAGCTTTTTTGTTCATATCCTGGCTTTATTGAAAACATCAATAAATGCACACAATGCTCTTAAATTTTAATTTCTAAGCTCTAAGAACTAATATAGCTGCATCCACCAAGTTTGAATACGATATTTTAATTGTTGAGTGGTTTGAGAGAGCAACTTCCAGTTTTATTTTCTTTTTAATCCATGGTTTATTTAGGGGTGCTATTTCAAATCCAAATAGGGAACATTTTTAAAAAGTGTAATTTTGTTGACTTACAATTTATTTGGATTGGACTCTATTGGAAAATGAGTCTTCGTAATACTGATTCTTTGAAGTTTGTGAATTCTTTTTTTACCTAGGATGTGGTCAATTTTCATAAGTGTTTTTTGTGATTTAAAAGTAAATTTCTTACATACTGAGTTCTTAGGTCAAGCTTATTCGTGAGGGTCAAATCTATTGTTACTTTTGTTCACTTGATCTGTCAATCACTGGGATGGGTGTAAAATACCTCACTGTCATTGTTTTTCTGAAAAGTCATATTTTTTTGTGATTTTTTTTTCTGGTTTTGCTTTATTTTGAGGTAGTGTTAGGTATATAAAAGTTATAAGTTGTAGCTTCTTGATGAATTGTCCCTTCTAATACTATGTTGAGACCCAGTTTCTTCACTTTAATGCTTTTTCCTTCAATTCTGTTTTTTGTCTGGCAGAATATTGTTAACAAGTTTTCTTTTGGTTTTCATTGGCATGGTATAGTGTTTTCTATTCCTTTATTTTATTGTGAAATATGCACAACATAAAATTAATCATTTAACAAGTGCAGTTGAGCAGTATTCATACTGCTCCAGGATTTGTCCTCATCCCAAACTAAGATTCCATACCCATTAAACAGTAACTCCCCGTTACCCCTTCCTCCAACTCCTGGTCACCATTCTTCTACTTTCTGTCTTTGTGAATATGACTATTTTAGGCACCTCATATAAGTATAAGCATACAATATTGGTTCTTTGTGTTTGGCCTGTTTTACTTAGTGTGATGTCTTCTAGGTCTATCCATGTTGTAGCTCATCAGGATTTTTTTTTTTTTTTGTGAGAACAATTCATTTTTTCAGCAGATTTCATTTTTACAGTAGTGTTATAACTGTAGTCACTATGCTACACATTATTCTCAGATCTTAATCATTTATAGATGAAAGTGTGTACACTCTTTCTAGTTTCCCTAGTAACTCTTAGCAACCATTTTTTTTCTTTGTTTCTGAGAGTTCAACTTTTTTTTGGATTCCACATATAAATCACACCATGCAGTAATTCTCTTTCTCATCTGGTTTGTTTCACTTAGCAAAGTGCCCTCAAGTTAGGTCCATGTTCTCACAAACTGGATTTCCTTCTTTCAAATGGCTAATATAACATTATATATGTACACCATATTATCCATGTGTCCATTGACACTTAGGTTCTTTTTGTATCTTAGCTATTGAGAATAATGCAGTGAACATGGGAGTGGAAATATCTCTTCAAGATTGTTTTCATTTCCTTTGGATATATTTCCAGAAGTGGGATTGCTGGATCATATGGTAGCTCTATTTTAATTTTGTGAGGAGCCTCCATACTGTTTTCAAAGTGGCTGCACCAATGTACATTCCCACCAACAGTGCATGAGGATTTGCTTTTCTCTACATCCTTCACAACACTTGTTAGAGTTTTTTTTTTTTTTATAATGGCCGTTTTAACAGGTGTAAGGTGTTATCTCATGGTTTTGATTTGCATTTCCCTGGTGATGAGTATGTTGAATACTTATGTCTCTGTTGGCTGACCATTATGTCTTTATGTCATTATGTATGTATGTGGAAAATCAGCCCATTTAAATTGGTTGTTTATTTCTTTGCTATTCAGTTGTGTGAATTCTTTATATATTTCAGATATTAACTCCTTATTAGATGACTTGCAGATGTTTTCTCCAATTCTGTAGGTTGTGTTTTCATTTTGTTGATGGTTTCCTTTGCTATGAAGAAGCATTTTCATTTGATGTAGTCCCACTTGTTTATTTTTATTACCTTTGCTTTTGGGCTCATATCTGAAAAAATCATTGCCAAGACCAGTGTCAAGAAGTTTATCTTCTATGTTTTCTTGTAGTTTTATGGTTTTAGGTCTTAAATTTAAGTCTTTAATTCATCTTGAGTTAGTTTTTGTGAGTTAATATGATTCTGTACCTAATTCCAGTGTGTGTGTGTGTGTGGGGGGGTGGTGAGGGGGGGTTCCCTCATATCACCAAGCAATGCTCAGACACCACCTGGTGTCCTACAATTCAGCTCCCTTCTGACAGCATCTGGAGATCACATCAGATTTCATAGGCTAAGTGCTCAATCCTGTAACGCTGTACCCATCCTACCTCTTCTCCCCACTTCAGATGCCAGTCTCAAGCCCAGGTTCTCGCCTTTTCCTCTGAACAGCTGCAGATGGGAGGCTCTAATGACCCCCATTTTGGGTTCCATTACTTTCCTAGAGTGACTCACAGAGCTCAGAGAAATATTTTACCGGTTTATTATAAAAGGATGTAACTCAGAAACCTCCAGACAGATAAGAGGCCTAGGACAGGGTATGGGGAAAAGGCACAGAGCTTCTATGCTTTCAAGTGAACCACACTCTATGAACCTTCATGTGTTCACCAGCTCAGAAGCTCTCTGAAACCCATCCTTTTGATTTTTTTTTTAAATGTGTGTTTTAGAAGTGTGTACACCTGTGTGTGTGTGGGGGGGGAGGGGATGTGGTGAATGGGAAGGGCAGAGGAAGGGAGAGAGAGAATCCCAGTCTCTATGCCCAGCTTGGAGCCTATGGGGAGGCTCCATCCTACAACCCTGAGATCATGAACCAAAATCAAGAGTTGGACACTTAACTGAGCCACCCAGGTGCCCCTCCTTTTGTGCTTTTATGGAGGCTTCATTACATAGGCAGGATTGATTAAATCATCGACAGTTAATTTAACCTGCAGCCCCTCAAGAGATCAAGGTGGGGGGCTGAAAGTTCCAACTCTCTAATCAGTCTTAATGATGGGTTCTCTTGGCAATCAGCTTCCGTCTTTAGATGAGGTCCAAAAGTCACCCATTAATGGAACAAAAGACTCTTGTAGCATTCACTTAGGATATTCTGGGAGTTTTAGGAGCTTTGTGCCAGAAATGAGGACAAAGACCAAATATATATTTCTTATAAAGCACAATATCACAAAGGTGTAAGATAGTGGTCCGGTTTCATTCTTTTGCATGTGGCTGTCCAGTTTTCCCAACCATTTGTTGAAGAGACTATGCTTTCTCCATTGAATATTCTTGCGTCCTTTGTCATAAATTAGTTGATCCTGTATGTGTGCATTCATTTAAGTCATAAAGTGTGATGCTTCTAGCTTCATTGTTCTTTCTCAAAACTGCTTTGGCTTTGAATATTTGGAGTCTTTTTTGGTTCCATGAAAATTTTAGGATTGTTTGTTCTATTTCTGTGAAAATGCCATGGGAATTTTGATAAGGATAGCTTTGAATCTGTAGACCATTTGGTGCAATATGGATGTTTTCATATTCTTCCATCCCATGATCATGGTAGATTGTTTCATTTATTTGTGTCATCTTCAGTTTGTCACATTTATTGATTTGTGTATTTGAGCCATCCTTGCTTCCCAGGGATAAACCCCACTTTCTCATGTTGTATCATCCTTTTATTGTGCCATTAATTTAGTTTGCTAGTTTTTTGGTTGAGGGGCTTTGCCACTTATTCCTCAGGAATATGGGCTATAATTTTATATTCTTGTAGTTTCTTTTTCTGACTTGGGATCAGGGTAATGCTGGCCTCATAATATAACCCTGAAGTGTTCTCTCCTTTTCCCTTTTTTGGAAGTTTGAGAAGGATTAACATTAGTTCTTTAAATGTTTAATGGGATTTATCAGTAAAGCCATCTGCTTCTGGGCTGCTTTTTTGAGGATGTTTTTTTATTACTGTTTCAGTTTCCTTGTTATTTGTTCAGATTTTGTTTCTTTCTGATTCAGTCTTGATAGGTTGTATGTTTCTAAGAATTTTTCTGTTTTTTACTTGCTGAATCATTATATTAGGACATAAATGTTCTTAATATTCTCTTATGATCCTTGATATTTCTGTGGTATCATTTGTAGTCTTTTTTTTTTTTCGTTTCTGATTTTGAGTTTCTTTTTTCTTACTTTACCTAACAGTCAGTTTATGTTTTCAAGATCCAGTTGTTAGTTTGTATCTTTCCTTTTGTTTTTCTAGTCTCTATTTCATTTACTTGTGCTCTGATCTTTCTTACTTCCTTCTGCTAACTTTGTGTTTTTTTCCTCTAGTTCTTTAAGTTATGAAGTTAGGTTATTTATTTTAGATTTTTTAAAAAAGTTGGTCATTATTGCTATAAACTTTTCTCTTAGAACTACTTTTGCAGCATGCCATAGTTTTTGGTATTTTTCCATTTTCATTTGTTTCAAGATATTTTTTATTTTCCTTTTGATTTCTTCTTAGACTTATTGGTTGTTCAGGACTATGTTGTTTAATTTCTATATGTTAACTTTTCAGATTTCCTCCTGTTTTTGATTTTATTTCTAGTTTCATAACATTGTGTTTGGAAAAACTACTTGATATGATTTAAAGTCTTCTTTAATTTCTTAAGACTTGTTTTGTGGTCTACCATATGATCAATCCTAGGAAAAGTTCTGCATTCCCTTGAGAAGAATGTGTACTCTGCCGCTGTTTGATGATATGTTTTGGATATATCTGTTAAGTCCATTTGGTCTAAAGTGTAGTTCAAATCAAATATTTCTTTCTTTTTTTTAATTTTTTTATTTTATTTTTTATTTTTTTTTAAGATTTTATTTATTTATTCATGAGAGACACAGAGAGAGAGAGAGAGGCAGAGACACAGGCAGAGAGAGAAGCAGGCTCCCTGTAAGGAGCCCAATGTGGGACTCGACCCCAGGTCCCCAGGATCACACCCTGAGCTGCAGGCGGCACTAAACCGCTGTGCCACCAGGGCTGCCCTCTTTTTTTTTTTTTTAAACAGATTTATTCAGCGTCATGATCAGACTATTAAATTTAGCAATCAACAGAATGGATGCAAAAAAAAAAAAATTCTACATTAAAGCCCTTTGTTGGAATGCTTTACACTTTCCACAGAACAGAAAGTAAAATAACCTGTTATACAATTAGTCACAAATACAGTCCTCGAGTTTTTTGCCCATCCACATGAGTATTGTCTAAAATATGTCTTCTTTGTGGCAGCTAGGCCCTGCCACCACTGTGCTTGGCTGAGTTCACAAATCTGTTGTAACCTGTAGCTTCCCTGTCACTTCTCTGCTCTCCCTTCCGGCTAAGCTTTGTTTTGTGGCAGTAATTAAAACCTTCTGCCCCTGCCATAGCTGCTGCTGCTGCTGAAACCGTCATAGCCACCTTGGTTTCATGGTTTGGCAAAGTATTGGCCTCCACCACCATAGGGGCCAGAGCTTCTGCCTCCAAAATTTCCTCCTTTCATGGGTCCAAAATTTGAGGATTGATTGTTGTAATTGTCAAAATCATTATAGCTTCTGCCACCTCCAGAGTTGCTTCCATCATTACCAGATCCATTATAGCCATCTCCACTGCCACCGTATCCACCACCACCTCGACTGCCACTGAAACACCTTGACCACTGAAGTTCCCTCCACGACTAAAGTTGTCATTCCCACCAAAACCACCTCCATGACCACCACCAAAGTTTCCAGAACCACTTTGGTCTCTTTGGCTGGATGAAGCACTAGCCATCTCTTGCTTCGATAGGGTTTTCCTTACTTCACAGTTGTGGCCATTCACAGTATGGTATTTTTGCATGACAATCTTGTCTACAGAGTCAGGGTCATCAAATGTCACAAAAGCAAAACCTCTCTTTTTGCCACTGCCTCGGTCAGTCATGATCTCAATCATTTCAATTTTCCCATACTGTTCAAAATAATCTCTTTGATGATGTTCTTCAGTGTCTTCTTTACTGCCACCAACAAAAATCTTTTTCACAGTTAAGTGGGCACCAGGTCTTTGAGAATCTTCTCTTGAGACAGCCCTCTTTGGTTCCACAACTCTTCCATCCGCCTTGTGTGGCCTCGCATTCATGGCTGCATCCACCTCCTCCACGGTGGCATATGTAACAAACCCAAAGCCTCTGGAGCACTTGGTGTTTGGATCTCTCATTACCACACAGTCCGTAAGCGTTCTCCATTGCTCAGAATGGCTCCTCAGACTCTCATCGGTTGTTTCAAAGCTCAAACCTCCGATGAAGAGCTTGTGCAGTTGCTCAGGCTCTTTGGGAGACTCTGACTTAGACATGATGGCAGTGGGAGGGGAGACTTCAATGATGCTTACTTGACAGCATTCAGGGGCAGAAAAACCAAATATTTCTTTCTTGAGTTTTGTCTGGATGACTTATTTAAGTTGAAAGAGTATATTAAAGGTCTCCGTTATTATTGCATTGCTATATATTTTTGCTTTCAGATCTGATAATAATTTGCTTAATATATTTAGGTCCTCTGATGTTGGTGTATAGATGTTTACTGTTATATCCTCTTGATGATTAGACCCTTATGTCATTATATAATGACTTTCTTTGATCTAGTTACAATTTTGGACTTAAAGTCTATTTCATCTGATATAACTTCCCCTAGTCTTTTTTAGTTACCATTTGCATGAAATATCTTTTTCTCTTTTCTTCGAACCTGTATATGTTCTGAAAGCTGAAGTGAGTCTCTTGTAGGCAGCATATGGTTAGGCCTTTTTGAATCCAGTCAACCACTCTTTATTGGAATGAATATTCAGTGCATTTGCATATAAAGTAATTATTTACAGGTGAATACTTATTATTGTATTTTTCTAAATGCTTTCCGGCTACTTTATAATTTCTTTGTTACTTGTTACCTCCTTTACCATTTTCTTTTGTGGCTTGATAATTTTCCAGAGTGGTATGTCTTGACTATTTTACCTTTTGTGTATCTACTATAGGTTACCAAGGGGCTTACATAAAACCCCTTATAGTAAGGATAGTCTGTTTTAAGCTGAAAACAGCTTAACTTTGATTGCATATAAAAACTCTAGCCTTTTATTTCTATCTCCTACACTTTATCGCTTTGGTGTCATAGTTTACCTCTTTTTGTGTTTTATATATATATGTGTATATGTTATTTTAGCTATAGTTATTTTTAGTATTTTTGTCTTTCAAGTATATCCTAGAGTTAAGTGATTTATGTAATAACACTCTTACAGTATTATTCTAAATTTGCCTATATTCTTAACTTTATTAGTAAGTTGTAAGTTTTATACTTCCATATGTTTTCATATTACTAATTAGCACTTCTGCATTTCAGCTTGAAGAGTTTCCCTTAGCATTTCTTATAAGGCAGGTCGAATGGAGGTGAACTCCTTCAGCTTTTATTTGAGAAAGTCTTTATCTCTCCTTCATTTCTAAAGGATAGCTTTTCTGGGTAAAGTATTCTTTTTTTTTTTTTTTAAATAATAAATTTATTTTTTATTGGTGTTCAATTTGCCAACATACAGAATAACACCCAGTGCTCAGCCCGTCAAGTGTCCCCCTCAGTGCCCACCACCCAGTCACCCCCACCCCCTGTCCTCCTCCCCTTCCACCAACCCCAGTTTGTTTCCCAGAGTTAGGAGTCTTTCATGTTCTGTCTCCCTTTCTGATATTTCCTACCCATTTCTTCTCCCTTCCCCTCTATTCCCTTTCACTATTATTTATATTCCCCAAATGAATGAGACCATATAATGTTTGTCCTTCTCTGATTGACTTATTTCACTCAGCATAATACCCTCCAGTTCCATCCACGTCGAAGCAAATGGTGAGTATTTGTCGTTTCTAATGGCTGAGTAATACTCGATTGTATACATAAACCACATCTTCTTTATCCATTCATCTCTCGATGGACACCGAGGCTCCTTCCATAGTTTGGCTATTGTGGACATTGCTGCTAGAAACATCGGGGTGCAGGTGTCCCGGCGTTTCATTGCATCTGTATCTTTGGGGTAAATCTTTACCCAGCAGTGCAATTGCTGGGTCATAGGGCAGATCTATTTTTAACTCTTTGAGGAACCTCCACACAGTTTTCCAGAGTGGCTGCACCAGTTCACATTCCCACCAACAGTGCAAGAGGGTTCCCTTTTCTCTGCATCCTCTCCAACAT
Source organism: Canis lupus dingo (assembly GCF_003254725.2). Taxonomy (NCBI): domain Eukaryota; kingdom Metazoa; phylum Chordata; class Mammalia; order Carnivora; family Canidae; genus Canis; species Canis lupus. The sequence goes on along the minus strand of NC_064249.1, from coordinate 39,312,660 downwards.
TTGTGGTTTCCTGCCTTGTTAATTTGCCCCATTCTCACTGGTGTGAGGTGGTATCTCATTGTGGTTTTGATTTGTATTTCCCTGATGGCAAGTGATGCAGAGCATTTTCTCATGTCCCATTTACAATTGCACCCAAAAGCATAAGATACCTAGGAATAAACTTAACCAAAGAGATAAAGGATCTATACCCTAAAAACTATAGAACTCTTCTGAAAGAAATTGAGGAAGACACAAAGGGATGGAAAAATATTCCATGCTCATGGATTGGCAGAATTAATATTGTGAAAATGTCAATGTTACCCAGGGCAATTTACATTTTTAATGCAATCCCTATCAAAATACCATGGACTTTCTTCAGAGAGTTAGAACAAATTATTTTAAGATTTGTGTGGAATCAGAAAAGACCCCGAATAGCCTGGGGAATTTTAAAAAAGAAAACCATATCTGGGGGCATCACAATGCCAGATTTCAGGTTGCACTACAAAGCTGTGGTCATCAAGACAGTGTGTTTACTGGCACAAAAACAGACACATAGATCAGTGGAACAGAACAGAGAATCCAGAAGTGGACCATCAACCATTCATTATGGTCAACTAATATTCGATAAAGGAGGAAAGACTATCCACTGGAAGAAAGTCTCTTCAGTAAATGGTGCTGGGAAAATTGGACATCCACATGCAGAAGAATGAGACTAGACCACTCTTTTGCACCATACACAAAGATAAACTCAAAATGGATGAAAGATCTAAATGTGCGACAAGATTCTATAAAAATCCTAGAGGAGAACACAGGCAACACCCTTTTTGAACTCGGCCACAGTAACTTCTTGCAAGATACATCCACAAAGGCAAAAGAAACAAAAGCAAAAATGAACTATTGGGACTTCATCAAGATAAGAAGCTTTTGCGCACAGCAAAGGATACAGTCAACAAAACTAAAAGACAGCCTACAGAATGGGAGAAGATATTTGCAAATGACGTATCAGATTAAGGGCTAGTTTCCAGGATCTATAAAGAACTTATTAAACTCAACAGCAAAGAAACAAACAATCCAATCATGAAATGGGCAAAAGACATGAAGAGAAATCTCACAGAGGAAGACATAGACATGGCCAACACGCACATGGGTAAAGTATTCATTGCAGTTTTTTCCTTTTAGTACTTTGAATATATCATCCCACTCTCTCCTGGTCTGCAAGATTTGTGTTGAGAAATTCCTGATTGCCTTTTGGGAGTTCCCTTTGATGAGTTGAGTTTCATTTCTTCTGCTGCTTTCAAAATTTTCTTTGATTTTTGATAGTTTTAATATGATGTGCCTTAGAGAAGTGCTCGTATGGGGACTTACTAACTTCATGCACCTGGATGTCTCCCCCTTTTTCCTTTCCCATGTATGGGAGTTTTTCAGGCATCGTTTTAAAAAGCCTTCTGCTCCTCTCTCTCTCTCTCTCCTCCTTTTGGAACTTCCATATCCTAATATTATTTTCACTTGGTAGTATCCTGCAATTCATATATTTCTTTAATCTTTGTCATTCCTCATCTTTTTTATCTGATTGGATAATTTCAAATGATCTTTGAGTTCATAGATTTTTTTTCTTCAGCCTGATGAAGTCTGCTGTTGATGCTACTGCAAGTTTTTTTTTTTCATTAATTATATTCTTTATCTCCAGAATTTGTTTGGTTCCTTTTTATGCTTTTTATCTGTTGATCTTCTCAGTTTACATTTTATTTTCTTGATCTTCTTTAGTTATCTGTGTTCTCTTGTAGCTCACTGAGCTGCTTTAAAATGATTATTTTGAATTCTTTGTCCAGCAATTCATATGTTTTCATTTCTTTGAGATCTGTTATTGGAAAATTAGTGTGTTCCTTTGGTGGTATCATATTTCCTTAATTTTTTTTTGTGTACTGTGGTAGTCTTGTATTGATATCTGTGCATTTGATGGAGCGGTCATCTCTTCCAGTATTAGGGACTTGTTTTGATGGTTAAAGATCACCTGTGGGTGAGGGCACTGTCTTAATGGGATGTGGCAGCTCTGGCTCTAGGGAAGACCCAACCACATAGTTTCTATGTAGCTTCTTCAGTGAGGTCAGTGTTGGCATAGTTTTAGGGGTTCTCAGTAGCCTAGGCTACAAGTGTTCACAGTGGCAATGAAGACTGTTGGGGACTTCCATATCCTTTTTCCTCCTGTGTAGACTGTTATGGTTGAGGGGATCCCTCCTGGCACAAGGTCTGGCTCCTGAGCCCCCTTGTAGTGGTGGTGACACTGGTGTCTGATATGTGGGCACTTTGGAATACCAGAAGCTCTGGGGTCTGAGGAAGTAGCTATTCCACAGCAGTGGTGACTTCAGTGGCTGCCATGTAGATTCCTGTAGAGCAGCCATGGGACTAGGGTTTGGTGCATGGGACTGTGCAGAGCAGCACGAAGGTGGAGTGTGAAATGTGCATGCATGTGGAGCACTGGGACTCTGGAATCAAGGCACGTGCAGGATTGGGGCATGTGGCAGTGCTGGTCCTGGGGCAGCATGGTAGCAGCTCCTTCTGGGGAGAAGGGCACAGTAGAGTCTCCATCTCTGGGTGTTTTATTGGCAGTAGTGCCTGTTGGTTATCTCAGTAGCTGATGCTCCTGGTGTCCTCTGTGGAGCAGCATGCTAGGATCCCCATGACAGACACTATAGGATCCTCTACTGTGAGTGCTGTGTGGAGTCTGTGCTATTCTGGAAGCTGCTGAGATCCTCAGTGGCGAAGGCTACCAGGGTCCTCTGCAGAACATGTCTCTGGGGACTGTGATGGCAGCCCCTGTGTGACTGATACAGCCCACCTTGTTTGTTCTTAGCCAGACCTCCCAGCTCAGTCTCCCCAGGGATCCTTTCCACATAATTGTTCTCTTTTTCCTCCACTGCCTTGCTGTAGTTCTTAGTTGGGACTCTTGAGCACCCAACCCAGGCCTATTTTTGTTCATGGGTAGCAATCTACTTACTCTTTCTTATGAGAGGACAAAGAGTAGCATTTCCTCCCATTACCTTGTTCATGTCCAGAGGCCTGCTCTCATCTTTATTTTTTCTTTCTCCTTTCTTTGGATTTATAAAGTTTTGCTCTAGCTTCCATTCTTCTGGTATACGCATAGGCTTTTTTTTTTTTTTCTTTTTTTTTTACTTGTCAGTACCTTTTTAGATGCATCTTACAAGTTCTGATATTTAATATCTTAGCATTTAGTTCTTAATATTTTGAAATTTTAATTATGATTCATTCTTTGAACTATGAGTTAGACAGGTGTTTCTTCATTTCCACATTTATGGGATTTCACTTTTTACTGCTTTATTTCTAATCTGATTACATTGTGGTCATAGAATTTGGATTATATGATGATAAAAATGAAATTTGTTGAGATTTACATTAGGACCCAGAGGGTGGTTAATTATGAAACTGTGCCACATGCGCTTTAAAATACATACAGTCTCCATTTCTTGAGCATATTTGTTAAGTCAAATTTTAAAATTAGATTATTAAACTTTCTATTGTTACAGTGTTTTGTTTTGGTGGCAGAGGAGTTGGCCTGATTTACTGAAATGAATTCATTAAAATGTTGCATTATCATACTGTATTTGTTTTTTCTTCTAGTTCTTCCAGTTTTTGAATTATGTATTTTGCTTATATACTTGCATTATATATTTTGAAGTTATTTTGTTAGGTGGAAGTTCAGGACTGTTTTATTTTCCAGTGAAATGAACCTTAATCATTATGTAGTGAACTTTCTTTTGTTTAGTGACTCTGCCTTAATATGTATTTTTTCTGATAGAAATATAGCTATAGTATCTTCATTTTGCTTAATAGTTGCCTCATAAATCTTTTACTATCCTTTTCTTGCATTTGTTTTGTATCTTTCTGTTTTACAGATTTATCTTTTAAATAAGGTATAACTGGATTCCTCCCTCCCCCACCCAGTTTTTCTGCCTTTGTCTTTTTTAGAAAATTTGGAGCACTTATATTGATTAACTATTACGTTTTGGTTTATTTCTGCCACCTTGTTTTGTGGTTACCACAGAAGTTTTAAGATGTGTGCTTAACTTACCAAATTGTAAATTTAATCATTTTCCATCTTTCTCCAGATAATATAAGAATCTTAAAACAATTTAATTTTGATCATCATCCTCCTGACCTCTGTGCTATTGTTTGTTGTATAGTTTAGTTCCTTCTCACTTTTAATCCCTCAGGAAATAATTACTCTTTTATGCAGTTAGTATTTATTTAGGTGTATACAGTATTCATTATTGCTACTGCTGAGAATTTCTTACATCTTAGATCTGTCATCTTAGGATCATAGTCCTTTTTGAAGTCCTTTAGAGTACATTTTATGTGTGTTTGTTGATTTTATTTGCCTGAAATACATTATTGCCAGGTATAGAATTTTAAGTTGACAGTTACTTTTCCATTGCACATTGGAGATGTTATTCCACTGTTTTAATTTTGTGTGCATTATCACGAAGCCCGTACCTAGTCTGTTTTTCCTTTTAAGTAATGTGTCTCTGGCTACTGTTATGATCTTCTCTTTGCTTTTGGAATTCTACAGTTCCACTGTTTTGGAAGGGTGCGTGTGTCCATGTGCATGTAAACACTTCTATGTTCATCCTGCTTAGAATTTGTAGGATGTGAAACTGTAGGTTGGAGTCCAGAAAACTCTGTTGTTGTATTGCCCAATTTACCTCTTCTTCCAAGCTTTTGATATGTATTATGTCTGATTTGTCATTCTCTCCTGTTATTTAACCTGTCTTTTCATTTTTTTCATCTCAATGACAATTTTTTCACATCTACCTGAAGAAAAATCAGAGTAGTGCTAGGGAAAGGGAAGGAAGGAATATTTTATAGGCAACCTACCGAAGTCAACCACACCTGTCCTTTATTTATTTTTTAATGTTTTAAATCCTTGTTTTATGTTAATACATAGTTGTGGTTTTTTTTCTCATATTTGGGGGAGGTTCATGCACCATTTTAGTTCTTCTATGCTTATAGCCCGACATATAGTTTCAACCTTTATGTTCTGTGCAGTCTAGGTAGCATCTGTTGGCTCCACATTGTGAAATAAAGAAATTAGAACATAATTCATGCATTTACATTTTATCTGATACCTCATACTCCCTAATTTTTATTGGATATATTATAATTTTAGCTCTTTTTGGGGGTACCTTTATACTTTTAAATAATATAGTTAAACTTTTTTGTTATTTTGTTACTTTGCTTATCACATTTAAGGAGTATCTGTTGACCTGTGTTTTTGAAAGATAAGGAGCATAAATATTCCTTGTATTCCATTTACTTATTCTCCCTTCTTGATAATTTTAACTCTTCATAGCTATACTACCAAGGTTCTACTCTGTATGGTAAGTCCTGAAGTTGTCGTGACCTACTTCTGTACCGAAATGAATTTAATGCTCTTCCTATTACTTCTTTGATTATCATATTTTTGTCTTCATTGCTGCGAGGGTGGAATTTATTATCACATACATTTTACAAGAAGTGTTCATGTGGATGATACTTCACTGAATTTTACATGTGTGGAAATGTTTGTTAGCTTCATACTTACATGAAAACTTGGCTCGGTATGAACTTCTTAAGCCACACTTATCTCCTGAGGAAATGTTCTGGCATTCGAATGTTGTTGTGGAGAAGTAAAGGTTAACTTTTTTCCTCTTGTCTGGTAGGAAAGAGGAATAACTCATTTGGTTTTTTATACTGTTTGATAGTGAGATCAAACAACTTCTCTCTCTCTCTCTCTCTCTCTCTTTTTGATATGTGGTGGTGGTGATCATAGCATGAAAATATACTCCAAAGTTAAAGTAGATGTTGCAGTTAACATATATACTCTCTGGTAGGGGCTGGCAGATGATGGCCAGCCCCTACAAGATAGGTCAAATCTGGCTTGCCATCTTTTTCTATGTCCAGAGGCTAAGAATGGTTTTTATAAAGGAATAATGTTGAGCAATTTGATGATGGGTAACACTAGCCTTGAATCCCTATATGTAACATGTTACCTTTCTCAAGAGAATTCTGTTTCTTTGTTAATAGGAGCATTTAAATAGGAATATTTTTAAAAAGTTGTATTTAACTATTTTCATATTGAATTTCATCAATAAAATATTTACAGAAATTTGTTTTCTCTTGCTGTGTGAATAATGTGTAACATCTTTGATTTTTTGCCCTCTGATCCTCAAGCCTTTTTCCAGAAGAATTCTGCTGACCTCTACTCTGTTGTAAATCCAGAATGGGTTTGATTCAGGGATGCTTTTGAATCTAGTGGAGTGTCCCTTGGATCTATCTCTTTGTTTCAAGTGTGGGCCTCAGAGTTGTAACTTTCAGTTCCTGGGTACAGTGAGTGATCCATCTGCAGGCATTGTTGGCACCCTTTGGGTCTCATTGAGACCCTTTCTACACCTTGAGTCTCCTCAATAGATCTGTCCTGCACTGATACTGCAGTTGTAGGCTTCGTTTCTGATGTAGAAATATCTATCATTTCTATTCCAATAAGAACTACTCTTGTCTTTGGCCTGTTTCAGTCTGTCATATTTGATTTGTCTGATGCTTATTCAGTTGACATTTAAATCTGTTTCTGCCCTGCATTGAACCTAGGCTATATGTTGGCTTCTTTAGTTGGAGTATACTTCCATGCCTATGCAGTGCATCATCTTTTTTTGGACCTTGTTAGATATCCCTTAGTAATCAGAAAGAGAACCTTTCTTTGTCATATTTCAAAACCCACTCCCATCTATTCTGTCTAAATGGCCTTTTAGTACTTACTGAATGGCAAAATGAGTTTAACAGCTTAGGCCACCAGTTCTGTTACATTCTATCTATGATTTTCCCTGAAGAGAGGATCTTAAAACCTAGCATTATCTTTAGTATGGAATTTAAGTTAATTGGAATCATACATACATAAGCTCATCATCATAAGAAGGAAAACACTGTATTTAGAAGTATATTTTATGAGAAGATATGCAGAGGCTGCTCTGAGAAGGATAACTAGAGTAGCAAAGAGCCTGGAAATCATATTATATAGAGGAAACACTTGAAGGTAGTGGAGTTGTTAAATTAAGCCTAGTGGGAAAGTTGGGAACCACATACGCAGTTTTGAACCCAATAGTCATAGCTGTGAAAGCATCTTTTATATTTAAAAGATAACATGAATGTGTTTTTTACAGCCTGTTCCTTCATAGAAAAATATCAAAAATATACCCACTGATTTGGCAACAGTAAATCAAGACATGGACAAGGAGAAAAGCAACACAAAATCAAGGTAAAATAAGACAGTGAAATTAAAATTTCAATAGTAATGACTGGTGGTAAGCCATTCTGATAAAGCAGAGTGTGCATTGTCATGTGGGGGTGGGGATTGGGTGAGGGTGCTGGAGTTTAACAAACCTTAGGGAGTGGTTCTCAACAAGATAGGCAGATTAATACTGGCTCCTTCCCCAGACCAGTCTTGGATATGCCAAAAAAGTGAGAAAGGGAGTTGATGGAAATAAGAAGTTAACCAACAGCAGAAAAACCCCAGGAAGGCAAAAAGGTGGTTAGATATAGGTAGATGGAGAAGAGGTCAGAGAGATTGATATGCTTTCTTTTCTTTTTCACATTCCTGTTGGTGGATCAGCATCCACTCAGCAGGAAGAAAATAACAGAGATGAGGAAGTACTGGAAGATACTGACCTCTGTTTAAATCTCATGGGCTAAACTCATGCTCTTACTGTGTCCTTTCTGAAATCCGACCAAATGATCAAAATTTGGGATTGTGGGAATAAACACACAAAAGGAGGAGAGAGGAGACAAAAGCACATGGGAGCTACCAGTGTAGTTTTGGAAGCTTGGAAACAGGAGGATAAGTGATTACTGATTTTGCAGAGCAGACAGTGCAAACCTAAGGTGGCAGGGAGTGAAGCCCAGAAGTGACTGCTTCATCCCTGCCCCCACATCACCTCCCACCTGTAAGGATGCTACTAGATACTCAGGACTCCTCTCAAAGTGGCAGTGGCAGCAGCAGTGGCAGCGAAAGCAGTAACCTGAAAGTTTGTAGAAGCAGCAGTTAGAAGACAGATCCCCTTCCTTAATCTCACTCAGCCAAGAGAATGTTTCCTCTTTCATTCCAACAGACGAGATCCAGGATGTGGGGACACCAAACACAGCTAAGAGTATATTACTGTACCCAAATTATATAACCTTAGTATTCTTTCTCTGCTGGACTTTGAGAAAGCTCACAGCCAACATCTAACTAAGCACATTATCCTCTGGGAAACTGACCAGCCAACAAGAAAGATCTATATAGATAAGGCCAATTGGAAAACAACAAGCCTCAGATTATCCCACAGTGAAACCTACCAGTTGACAGATTCCACCAGTGCATGAAGAATGGTCTCATTGCTATCTTGGTGATGATTCTTAAATATGAAAGGATCATTTGACAGAAACTAAATCACAGAAGCCTGGAGAAAATACACTGTGTAGGGAGAAGAAAAGTTCAGTAACACCCAGCTCAAGCCTATCCTAGGTTGTCAGGAGACAGAAGAAATAACATTAGGAGAATAAAAAATAAGGCACCTGGGTGGCTCAGTGATTGTCTGCCTTTGGTTCAGGTGGTGATCTCGGGATCGAGTCCCACATCAGGCTGCCCATGGGGAGCCTGCTTCTCCCTCTGCCTGTGTCTCTGCTTCTCAGTCTCTCATGAGTGAATAAATAAAGTCCTAAAAAAATTAGGGAACGTTTGGGGAAAAATAGCTTTTAGAAATTATATAATAGCAGAAATGGAGATTGAGAGGATAGGTGAAAGATAAAGTCGAGGAAGTTCTCCAGAAGAAAAAAGGAAAAGGTAGAGATAGAAAGTAAAGATAAGAAAAAGGGATACATAGACAAAAAAAAATAAGATGCCTATAATCACAACAAATGCTAATGGGCTAGACTTGGGGGTGTGTGTATGTGTGTGTGTATTTTAAATGTCAAACTGAATTAAATGCATGTATGGAGGGATCCCCGGGTGGTGCAGCAGTTTAGCGCCTGCCTTTGGCCCAGGGCATGATCCTGGAGACCCGGGATCGAATCCCACGTCGGGCTCCCGGTGCATGGAGCCTGCTTCTCCCTCTGCCTATGTCTCTGCCTCTCTCTCTCTGTGTGACTATCATAAATAAGTAAAAAACAAAAAAAAAAAAAAATGCATGTATGGAAACATGTTGGAAAGCAAAAGGATACCAACAGATGAAAAGTAAAATGGTGCCTCCATATTCTCTTCTGGGTCATAGGGAACAATTACAAGACTTCACCTTTGTGGACCATAAAACTCCTTTGAACAAATTCTCAAAGCATCTCAATAGATCATATACTCCTTTATCACAGTAGACATCAGTTACAAGAGGTTAACTAGAAAACCACTCTACATTTGGAAATGAAATATAATGTCTGAAAACAGATACTTTTCTGAGTGACTCCCTCTGATGAAAGGAGGAAACCGTGTAGAACTAATAATAGAAAAGCAAGAAACAAAGAAGAAAGGAAGGAGCTGAACCTTCCCCACTAACCCTGTCACATTTAAGTGGTGTGGTATAGCTGATTCAGCTGCACAGAGAGAAATTTATAGTCCTACAACTTACATTAGCAAACAAGATAGCCTGTAAAATTCATGACCTAACAATCCATTGTAGTAAGGGGGAAATACTGAACAGAATAAACCAAAAAACAAATTGAGGGAAGGAGATAAATAGTATCAGAAATTAACAAAATAGAAATCAAAGAGAGAAAATCAGGGAGAGCAACAGCTGTCAAGTCAAATTGGCAGACCTTTGACAGAATCAACCAGGAAAAAGAAAGTCACAAGTGACTTTGCACAGCTCTAGGAAACATCACTTAGCATGTGTTCACTTTATATACTGCCTCCTAAAGCACAAATGCAAGGGGAGCGGAGTGGTGCCGGGCAGTGGCTCTATAACCATCACCAAGGAGGTGGGAAATGGGAAATACATCAGCACAGAACTATTTGCAGTTAAAAAGATGAGAAAATTGGGGCACCTGAGTGGCTCAGTTGGTTAAGCATCTGATTTTGGCTCAGATCATGATCCTGGAATCCTGGGATCGAGCCCTGAGTCAGTCTGCCAGGTTGCAGGGGAGAGTAGGGGCCTGCTTGTCCCTCTCCCTCTGCCCCTCCTCACTGCTCCTGCTCTTTCCCACTCATGCTCTTTCTCTTTCCCTCAATTTTTTTTAAGGATGAGAAAATTAAGTATGGCAGTTAGTCTGAAACAAAATGTAAAAGTTTTAAGAAAAGTATGAACAAAACAGGCTCAATAAGTAATAGGCAAGGTGAACTTTTAAAAATTTTTATTTAAGTTCTAATTAGTTAACATTTAGTGTTCTAGTGTTCTAGGTGTATGATGCAACAATTCAGTATCCGAATAACACCCAAAGTTCATCAGGGCAGTTGTACTCCTTAATCCCCATCACCTGTTTTCACCATCCCTCCTCATCCTCCCCTCTGATACCATTAGTGTATTCTCTAGAGTTGAGTCTTGTTTCTTGATATGCCTCTCTTTTGTTCCCCTCTACTCATTTTTTTTCTCAAATTCCACATATGAGTGAAATCATACAGTATTTTTCTCTGACTGACTTATTTTGCTTAGCACAATACTCTCAAGTTCCATCCACATCATTGCAAATGGCAAGATTTTGTTCTTTTTTATCCACTGAAATTGTTGAATTTGTAATTCTGAATCATGACTGCCTCCCCACCTACCCCTTCCCCACAGACCACACATACCAGGCTTAGGCAGATTTCCAGAGATTTTGAGTTTCTACTAGGTTTATAAGTTCTAACAGAAATTCAATAAATGGATAATTACAATCTTATACAGCTTCTTCCACAGAACAGAAAAAGAAAATATCCTTAAATTGAGCTAGGATTGCTTGTACAATCTTTTATATATATATGTAAGATAATTGATTTGAAAGAGAGAGGGTATGTATGCATGTACATGGGGGTAGGGGCAGAGAGATTTAAGCAGACTCTATGCTGAGTCCAGAGCCCAAGGTAGGGCTTGATCTCATGACCCTGAGATCACAACCTGAGCCAAAACCAAGAGTGGCACTGACTGTGCCACCAGTCAGTTTATACAATCTTCTAAGTTAGTTTCATTCACAACCTTAGAAGCAGAAAACCCTAAATAAGATATTAACCTACAGGTTACATTTGCATATACAAATGGATGATATACCAAGGTCAAATTGAGTAGCCTATCTGGAAAATGCAAGGTTGGTTCAACATTAGAAAGTGCATCAATACCAATAACTATTAATAGATTAAAGGAAGAAAAGCATTTGATAAAATGCATTGTCTCTTAATGATAAAAACCCGTGGCAGACTATATGATTAAGGGCATTTATCAAAAAACCTGAAGCAAATATTTTAACAAGACTTAAAAATATCCCTCTTAAATTGAGAAAAGTGATAAGGATACTTGTGATTGCCACTTATATGTGACATCCTATTAAAGGTCATAAGGCAATAAGACAAAAAGATGAAATGAAAACTGGAAGGTTTGAAAAAGAAACAAATCGTAATCAGTTATAGATGATTGATGTCTAAAAAAGTATAGAAGAATTTATGAAGTTTTATAATTAATAAGTGAATTTCATTTCGCAAGGCTGCTAGATTAAAATCAGTGTAAGTGAATTTCATTCCTGTAGTCCAACAATAGATTGAAAATTTAATTTTAGTTATAACTACCATTTGTGTAATAGTAATGAAAAATCCAGTACCTAGGAAAAATCATTTTTAAATTTATGTGTTTGACCTTTGTGGAGAAAACTACAAAATTTAATTGAGAATGCAACAGAATTTACATGGAAAATGAAAAGGCCGAGGATATGTAAGCCCTCTTTAAGAAAAAAAAAATCTGAGGTGTGAACCTACAGCTATGACAACTTTAAGCAATTAAAGCAGTGTGATAGGGCAGCCCAGGTGGCTCAGTGGTTTAGTGCGCCTTCAGCCCAGGGGTGATCCTGGAGACCTGGGATCGAGTCCCAAGTCAGGCTCCCTGCATGGAGCCTGCTTCTCCCTCTGCCTGTGTCTCTCTGCCTCTCTCTCTCTCTCTCTCTCTCTCTCTCTGTCTCTCATGAATAAATAAAATCTTAAAAAAAAAACAGTGTGATAGAAAAACAAGGATAGACAAAGAACGAGGGGTGGATAATTGTATACATTTGGAGTGATGCAGACTTGGTGTTACAGGTCAGGGAAAGAAAGGATGGGGATGTTCAGTAATGTGCAGTGACAATTGCATTATCTTACGGGGTGGGAGTAGGGAGAATTGGATTTGCCCCTCACATCACACCCCGAACTCAAGGATGAATTGTGAAAGGCAAAACTTTAAAACTATTAAGAAAAAGTAAGAGAATTTTGTCAAGATTGGAGTAAGGACAGGTTTCTGAAGAATAAACACAAATTGTAGATGCAAAGATAGTTATATTAAAGGGAAGAACGAAGACTTCATAAAGCGAGAAGGTGAGTCCAAACCAGAAGACATTTTCAGCACATATGAAATAACAACAGATTACTATATAAATTGTGAAAAGAACTCCTAAACATTGTTAAGAAAAGGTATATAATTCAGTATAAAAAATCAACAACAACAAAAGATATGGATTAGACATTTTAATGAAGAGGAAACTGGTCAAGGTGTTTATAAACCAAGGGACTCTGAGTGTTCAAGGGAGGAGAATTTAAGAATAAAGACCCATGAGCAAGTGTGAAGTTATGCTGTCTCTTTGAAGAGAAAGTTTGCCTTCTTATTCATGTGATATTTTTGTGCAATATATCAATAGGTAGTTGTGCCCACTGAGCAGCATGTGAGGATCTACAAATGCTGAATTTCCTCCATCTTACAATAACATGGTCTGTGGCATTAGTTAGCTTCAGGCATTGGTTTTGGATTCTGTTGTAATGAAAAGGTTTTCTAACATTTACAAATAGTTGGGTAATGTATTATGAGAAGATTTTGGTTTTGGTCTTGATAAGGGTTGGTGATGGTGGTGGTTTTATAAAGAGTAATATAGGAGTATTGAGTTTCAAAAAAATGTATTCTGACCTCACTCAGCTGCTAATTAGGTAACATTTCTTTATCTTTTAAGTTAGATGAGGATTCTTAAATTCTTTCCAGCATTAACATTTCAGTAATAGTATCAGACCTCTTTTGCATTTAACTAGACTCTCCATGTTTCAGATCGGCTTTTTATGTTATTTATTTATAAATTAAAAAAAAAAAATTTAAGTAGGCTCCACCCCCAGCGTAGAGCCCGCGGTGGGGCTTGAACTCATCACCCTGAGATCAAGACCTGAACTGAGATCAAGAGTTGGTCGTTTAACTGACTGAGTCACCCAGGTGCCCTCAGATCTGCTTTTTAAATTGTCTTTCAAAAAATTGCTTGAAGGGATAGATATTTTATTGTAGAGTATAAAGATTTAAACTTTAAGTTCTAGAGAATGTTAACCATAGTATCTTATTTTCTTTGTCATATTAGACTTCTAAAATACGAAGAGCAAGAGTATGAAGCTGTCATACCATCGGAAAGTGAACCAGCTAAAATAACAGAAAAAGAAACCTTGAAACATAAAACATTTAGAACGTTTTCTGTACCCTTGAAGTCAGAGGAAACAGAAGACATCTATCAAGATTACTATCCAGGCATGTCAAGTTTTCTTTCGTGGAGATGGAAAGTAGTTTTCATAGCATTAAATTAAGAAAACAAGTGAACTATGTTGAAATACTAGTCTACTTCCAAATTATCGGGACTTCACTGATTTCATTAGTCATAAGTTGGTGATATCTTCAGATACAGAGCATGTCTCTCTTAAAGGGAACAAAACCTAAGTACTGGTCATCATGGTAAAAACAGCAGCAGTGATACCACTGCCACGCCAAGAATGTCTGACATTTTTGGACCAACTTAACATCACTCTTTCCCACACACCCTGTCTTTCGGGGTTTGCATGATGGGAGGACCAAGAAGTTGGGCCGGGCCTCCCCTGAGGGCCTCAGAGCCTCCTGGCTGCGCTGTGACCTTGTTGGTGCCCTTGTCTGCCATGGCACGGATTCCTCCTCTGTGTGCCTTCATTGTCTTCTTCCTTCCACCGGTCCCAAATGCACCATTAACAGGATGTAAAAGCGTTTTTTTAACCATGTTTCCTTTTTTATCCAGCTCTTTTCTTTCCTCACTTTTATGAGGGTTGCCCTTTCGTCTCCACCCATGGCCCCCTTCTTCCTCCAGCAGTCAGTCTGTTAGTGATGTCCTTAACTCTTCCACTTCTCTGCTCCTGAGTTGACAAAACTTCAACTCTAGTCAGTGTGATTGTCAATGTTCTCTGCATTCACCCTCATACTGCTGAGCCTTTTTGCAGAAAACTTTCACAATCACGTGGGTTCCTTCTTTTTCCTGAGTCACAGTCTCCAGCATCAGTGGGACAGGGGGCACTGCCTGGTGCCCTTTTATGTCTCCTTTTAACTTTCCCTGTCATTCTTCACAGCATCTCTTTACACTGTCACAGTTTAACCATAAGCATTCTACTACCTGATTATGCTTCCTACTTTATAGAAAATGAAAATTAAAAATAGACGTAACCAAATGGAAACATCTAACTTGCAGCTCCCCGGCCCCATTTTAGTACTTGCCTCACATCTGGAGCTCCTTTTCTGCTACATCTTCAGGAATGTGAGGTCCATATGTCATCTCTCTCATCTTCTTTTTTAATAGCTCTTTTCTGTCTGTGCATTAATATGCTGTAGGCTTACGGCTCACCTGTCTTAAAATGACCCAGAAGCATTGTTGGGCCAATGCTCCCTTTTCACATGATGAGATCAGGCCTCTTGAAAGAGTTGCCTCAGCCTTCCCCTCCACTTCCTTCTTGTTCCCTGCTTGGGTGGGTTTGACTTCTTCATTCTACTCAGAAGACTGCAGTGTCACCAAATACCTCCACATGGTTAATTCCTTGTTAAAAGAATTAATTTGTACATAATCTTTCTTTACTAGACTAGTTTGCAAAATTTTATTCCTTTGACCACTTCCTTTTCTCTTGACTTTTGAGGAGACTACTGTCTTGGCTTTCTTTCTACTTTTCTAGCTGATCTTTTTTGTCTATTTCATGAATCTTTATTCCTCTGTCTGCCCTTTAAGTTGTTGTTTTTCAGATGTATGTGCAATTGCCTACTAATCAGTCTCTGTCTGAATATGAGTATGTTTGATTTTCAGAAGGAGCCTAAGAACTACTGGTGTACATTGAGCAAGGATGTTTTATCTGACAGATTAAAACAGAGGGAGTACCTGGACCTTACAGCAATTTGTAGGGCTGACTAAGCTTCCTTTCCAGCAAAGTGAAAAGTAAAAGTACTCTGGTCCTTCTGTTATTTTCCTCAGTAAAGAGGGCTCAGAAATACAAGACTGGATAGGAATACAAGAGCCAGGCAAAGCAATGACTTTTTGGCTTTGTTAAGGATGCAGGGCATCATACTATGAAGATAAAAACCAAGAAAGGTTTTGCACAGAGTTAACATGATTAGATTTTTGCTTTGCAGAGATCACTCTGGCTGCAGACTAAGGAATAGATTGGAAGGGAACAAGAATTGATAAGGAGCTCAGTTAAGAGGCTTTGAATATTCTGAAGGCAGGATTATCGATTAGGATGATGAGATGGTGAGAGAAGTGGTGTCAAAGATGATAGTTAGGTTTCTGGTTTGTTTGATATAATGAATAGTGATGCTATTCTCTGAGATACAAGGCCCTGAAGAAAGGTCAGGATTTGTGGGGTCTGGGGACGGATCAGGGTTCACTTTGGGGCATGTTGAATTTGAACTACCTTTGGTCCATTCTAGTGGGGATGTCATAGAAGCAGTTGACTCTATGTGTCTGGAGCTCAGAGAAGCCAGGGCTGAGATGATGCATTTGGAATAACTATAGGAGTGGAAGCTTAAGGCATGGCCATGGGTGAGATTGCCTAAGGAAAGTGTATGAAGTGAGCCAAAGAACTGTAGCAGCTCTGGTCCAAAGAAGGATGGCTGCAGTAGACACATGGGTTGGTCAGAATCAGGCTAGAGAGAATGATGAGCAAGAGGATGGGTGTGGGTATCACCAAAGCTAAAGGAAAAAATTATATCAGAAATGGGGGTAGGTCCTGGTTGAAGATGGTGATGTAGAAAGATTCTGAATTTACCTCTTCCCACAGACACACCAAATCTACAGCTACATATGTGGCAGTTTCCTCTAGAAAACACCCCAAAATTGGCTGATCAACTCCTAGTGATTGGGTGAATAAAGAAAAAAGCTGTGTCAAAATGGTTAGGAGAGGCCAAGACACAATCTCACTGTAAACCCTACCCACAGTGTAGCAATCCACATTCAGGAGGAAACTCAGAATCCTGATCTCCCTGAGGAGCAAAGAGTTGGAACCCCTACATTGGTCCCCTCAAATTTTAAGATCTATGCCTGTAAGATGAGCTCCCAAAACAGCTAGCTTTGAAACCCAGGGCTTTAATCTATGAGACCTACAAAGCTATACTGAACTGAAAAACAGTTCTTAAGGGCTCATGCAGACTTGCCACCCCAGAGCCTAGAACACAGACAGGTGGGAGACTAAAAAGTTCCCAGTTGTTCAGTGAAAGAAGCCTATTTGTCCTAACTCTGAGGGTCTGGCTTCTGAAACACACACCCAAGGGCCCACTGAAATGCTTTCCAAGATGGAGGCTGGCAGATGCCATCCTTACCCTCTCCCTTGCTCCAAGCCACCATTTTCTCCCAGAATAGAATATATACACTCATCTGGCACCCTGATTTTTGTGACCACCACCTTTGGGATACCTCTTAATGGCCTGACTGGTGTCCAGAGGTGCTTACACTCACAAGTCCCGTAGGCCTGTAATAAGGGGAGAAAGAGTTCTTAATTGGCTCCACCCAGGGCCCAGCACACACAGAAGACTGAGACACACCCCAGGTTGTTCTGAAAAAGGTCTGTTGGCTTGTCCTATAGCTTCAGCCTGCAGAGCTGGCCTCTTGTTTGGCTGAAGTGCTGTCTGGGGACAGAGGCCAATGGGCACCATCTTGGTACTTTCCTTCTGCCTCATTCTGGGTCCCTGGAATCTCCTGAGGAGGGAGCTTGTGCACTGATGCTGCACCCTGATTTTTGTGTCTGCCATCCAGGAGACCCTTTTGAACTCCTGGCTTTGGTAACCATGGGGTTTGCACGTGTGAGTCTGCTGAACTGTTGCAAGTGGAGAAATAGTTCTTAGTGCCCATCCCAGGGCACAGAGCAGAGATAGCATACTGAGGTGTACCCACAGTCTGTCAGATTAATGTTGGGGGGGGGGGTGTAGGTTAATCACTTATGTCCTAGTATGAAGGTTAAAAGATAAAAGTAGTAAAAAGAACCATAAATGCAAAGTTTTGTTAATGGATACACAGGATAAAAAGATGTAAATTGTGAACATCAAAAGATGTAAAATGTAGGATGGAGGATTAAAAATAATAGTTTTAGAATGCATTCAAACTTATGTTGCTATCAACTTAAATAGATTGTTATAAGTTTAAGTTGTTTTATGTATGTTTCATGGTGAGCACAATGCAAAAACCTATGTAGATTCACAAAAGATAGAGGGATGTAAGAATATGTTGTAGAAAACCATCAGCTCACAAATGAAGAGGGCAAGAGAAGAAGAAAGGAACAAAGAAATTATAAAACAGCTGGAAATCAATTATCATTAATTACTTTAATTAATGAAAGTTACATAAAACAACTTAAATTTAAATGTAAATGTACTAATTCTCCAGAAAGAAGATCTAGAGTGGCCAAATGGATTTAAAAAAAAAAAAAGACCTAGGGATGCCTGGGTGGCTCAGTGATTGGGTGTCTGCCTTCAGCTCAGGGTATGATCCCAGATCTGGGATCAAGTCCCACATCAGGCTCCCTATGAGGAGCCTGCTTCTCCCTCTGCCTATGTCTCTGCCTTTCTCTCTCTCTGTGTGTCTCATGAGTGAATGAATGAATGAATAAATAAACAAACAAGACATATATATTTTTTTAAGTTTATTTGAAAAAACAGCACAGAGGGAGAGGGAGAACAGTCTCCCTGCTGAGCAGGGAGCCCAACCCAGGGCTTGACCCTAAGACCCTGAGATCATGACCTGAGCCAAAGGTAGACACTTAATTGAGCAACTCAGGTGTCCCAAATGAGACCTATCTATATATGGCTTACAAGAGATTCACTTTAGTTTGTACAAACATTCACGACTGAAATGAAAGGATGGAAAAAATATTCCATGCCCATGGAAACCAGAAGCTGTGGTCATAATAGACTGTAATAAGAGACAAAAAAGTCAATATATAATGATAAGGGGGTCCATACAGGAAGATGATATAACACTAGTAAATATGAACTCAATGTTGGGGCAATTAATACATACTGACAGACCTAAAAGAAATAGATAACAAGACAGGAAGAGTAGAGGACTTTAATGTCAATGGACAGATAGATCATCCAGACAAAAAAATAAAATAGAAAATCCCTCCTACAATAAGGAAACATTGGTCTTAACATGAGAGACCAGATGGATTTAACAGATGTAGTAAAACATTTCATCTAAAAGCAGCAGACTACACATCTCAAGTGTATGTAGGAAGGACATTCGCCAGGTTACATCATACAATGGGTCACAAAACAAGTCTTAATAAATTTAAGCAGATTGAAATCATGTCAAGCATCTTTTCTGCCACAATGGTAAAAACAAAACAAACTAGAAATAAGTTCCAAAAAGAACACTGGGGAAAAAAACAACAAAAAACAACAACAAAATACCCGAGACAAATAAATATGGAAGTACCAAAACTTACAGGATACAGCAAAGTAGTTAGAAAAGGGAAGTTCATAGCAGTGCAGGCCTACTTGGATAAATGAGAAAAATCTCAAACAATTGAAGTAGAAAAAGAACAAAGCCAAAGGTTAGTAAAAGGAAAAGAATAACAGATCAGAGCAGAAATAAATGAAATAGAGACTAAAAAGACAATAGAAAAGACCAATGACACTAAAAGATGATTCTTTGAAAAGATAAACTTGACAAACCTTTAGCAAGAATCACATAAGTGTAAAAAGACTCAAATATAAAACGAGAAAGAGGAGATGTTACAGTGGATACCATGGGATCAGAGGCACTATAAACAATTATGTGCCAACAAATTGGATAACCCAGAATAAATGCACAAGTTCCTGGAAACCTACAACCTACCAAAACTGAATCATGAAGAAATAGAAAATTTGAACAGAACAGTCACTATTAAGAATTTGAATCGGTAATCCACAAACAGAAGTCCAAGACCAGTTGGCTTTACTGATGAATGCTACCAAACATTCAAAGAAGATTAATACCTATCCTTCTCAGATTCTTCCAAAGGTAAGAACACTTCCAAACTCAGTTTACAAGCTCATTATTACCCCGATATCAAAATCAGACAAAGTTGCCATAGGAAAAGAAAATTACAGGTCAATATCCCTGAGGAACATGCAAAATTTCTCAACAAAATATTAGCAAACCAAATTCAACAATACATTAAAAGCATGAAACTCCTAGGAGAAAACATAAGTGGAAATGTCCTGGATGATTGGTCTTGGCAGTGATCTATTTTTGGATTTCACATTAAAAGCAAAAGTAACAAGCAAATACAAACAACTGAGACTATATCAAACCAAAAATCTGCACACTGAAGGAAAACAGCAAAATGAAAAGACTATGAAATGAGAGAAAATATTTGCAAATTATGTATCTAATAAGGGTGTCATATCCAAAATATATATAAAGAACTCCTACAACTCAATAGCCAAAAGAAACCCAAACTAATCCAACTAAAAACAGAGGACCTGAATAGACATTTTTCCAAAGACCTGCAGATGGCCAAGGTAATCATCAGGAGAATGTAAATCAAAACTGGAATGAGCTGTTTACCTCACACTTGTTAGAATGGCTATTATCGAAAGATAAGAGCTAGTGTTAGTAACAATGTGGAGAAAAGGGAACCCTTTGTGCTCTGTTGGTGGGAACATAAGTTGATGGAAGCCACTGTGGAAAATGGTATGGAGGTTCCTCAAGAAATTAGAACTACCATATGATCCAGTAATTGCTTTTCTTCATATTTATTTAAAAGAAATGAAAACTCTCAGAAAGCTGTATTATATCCCCACATTCATTGCAATGTTACTTCCAAGACAGAAATAAACTCTTGATGGATGAATGGATAAAGAAGCTGTGATATGTATACACAATGGAATATTATTCAGTCATAAGAAAATGAGATCTTGCCATTTGTGACAACATAGATGGGCCTTGGCAGCATTGTACCAAGTGAAATAAATAAGTGAAAGACAAAGTATGACAATATGATCTCACTTACAGGTGGAATCTAAAAAAACCACCAAACTCATGGGTAGAACAGGTGGTTCTAGAGGCAGGGGTTGGGAGTGGATAAAATGAGGGAAAGTCGTCAAATATATAAATTTTTAGTTAAAAATGATGAGTACAGGACATACAACATGGTGATTGTTAATAGTGTGTTGTAAATTTCAAAGTTGCTAAGAGTAAATCTTAAAAGTTCTCATCACAAGGAAAAAATGGCAACTGTGTGATTAATGTTAGCTAGACTCATGATCATTTTGCAATATGTACAAATAACAAATCCTGTGTTGTGCACCAGAAAGTAATGTTGTCAATTATATCTTAATTTTAAAAAAGAAAGATGTCAAAAGTAACAATACTGATAACGTTGTGGAGAAAGGTGAGATAGAACTCACCAACTAGAGGGAAGTGTGGTCTAGGAGCAGGTGAAACTTGATGGCAGCTCAAGCTCTATGTTGGAAGCTGGATACACAAAGGAAAAGAGGAATGGTTAATGCTGTAGGAATGAGAGGGGTGGGGTCCAAATGAAAGGCTGAAAGGATTGGTTTGGATGGGGAGAGAAACACCTCATTTATGAAGTCAGATAGGAAAGGATGGTGCTGGGGTGGACTCGGCTGACTTAGCACAGGCATGTTGAAGGAATTCCCATCTGATGACTTTATGTGCCTAGGGAAGTAGGCATGAGGGTCAGGTGAAGTAGAGAGATTGGAGGTGTAGGTTCGGGGGTTTGTAGTGCATGGAGACTGAGCTAGGCTGAAAAGCCAGAAGGGCAGGTGAGCCAGGCAAACAGGATTTCAGGTTAGTGTTCAGGGTCAGTTTGTGATTCATTAAAGTGGATTTCGGAAGTTACCAATCCACTCATTTTTGGGTATTTGTCTAACAGCGCTGGGCTGTGCAGACGTAGGCATACTGAGCACATAGAGTTGGATTCTTCCAGGGCCACTGTTCTGCCATGGAGAGAAGATAAAAGAGTTGAGGGTATTGGCCAGAGTGTTGAAAGACAATGTAATTTCTGTGGGATAAAGAGACATGAAAATAAACAGAAGGAGGATGGATAGTAATGGGGCCGTGAACTGGAGGTGCTGATGAGCTAATGAAAATTGGGAGTACTGAGCAGGTTAGAAGGAGAGAGGCTGGTGCTGACAGGCTCTAGTGGGTAATCTCAGGAGTGGTTGGCTGAAGCCAGAGTAAGCCCTCCCTGAGTCAGGGCTCCAGAGCAGTTGAGTGGCCAGGCAGTTGGCAGAGAGGCCAACAAAGATGAGTATGATGCCATAAAAAGCTTGAGCTTTGGGGGAGTAGGATTTTCTTTTAGAGCGAGTTGTAAGGATTTGCAAGTGGTGAGTAGGAGCAGGGAGGGAAACAAGCCCTATGGAGGCATTTGGAGTGCAGGCATGTTAACAACCATTGTTTGGGAGGGCTGCACATTCCTGAGGTCTGGGAAGTCTCTGGGTTCCAATTAAGGCTTGGGAGTGAGTGTGAGAAACTCTTGGAAGAGCCTTTAGGGAGAAAGGAAGGTTTGCAAGGTTCTCTCTCAGACTTTCCACTGAAGCACACATTTCCTTGTGTGGTCTCCTGAACAAGACCTTACTCTCACCCCTAGCCCTGTCAATGAAAAACCTTACCATTCATTCAACATTTGATTTCGTGGAGCAGGATGGGTGTGTGCTCTCTGATTATACAAACAGGATGTCTTCTTTCTCTCTATCTTATCCTGTCTTGTCTCTCCTCTCATTTAGTTTTATTGGGTGAAGTAGAACTTTGCTGGCTATCTCACTTATACTCATTTTGTTTGTAATTCTGTGTCTCATCCCTACTCAATTGAAGCTCTGTGCTGTATACCACATAAATCTCTGTTAAATCAATGAAAAAGTGTAAAATTTATTAGCTTTTGAAAAACTGCATTTTCAGTAATTTCCCCATTCTTCTTCATGCTGAGAATCCACGAATCAGGTAAGTCAGGGAAGAATCTGAGAAACAGAAGAATCTTTTTTACATTTGTATCTAAGCATTTTTTGGCTGCAGTTAGCAAATTAGAGTTAACAAAAGGATTTTGTTATTTTTTTGCATGAGAATTCACATTTTAAAGACTTCTTGTAATGATAAAATTAACATTTATCTTTGTACGCACTTATTGTGTGCTGTAAACATTGATTAACTTAATCCTGGTAACACCCTATGAGGTTCTCACTGTAACAGATCTTGTTTCACAGGTGGGTAAAGAAAGGTAGATGGGTTACTTATGAAATAAATCACGGAACTGAGTGGTAAAGCTTCTAACTGCTTGGAACAAAGGCAGTCTAACTCTGAGCCCATGCTCTTCAAAACTGAAATTATTTCATGATCGACTGACTGTATGGCCTGGTGTGTAGAATTGCCCTGGTATTATTTATAGCTCTTGCTGGTTTCTCAGTTAATAATGCTTTTGTTTTCAGATTACTTTCAAAAAAGTAGAATTCAACAAGAATCTTCAAAACCAGTTTCTCGTAAGAAGGAAGAAAAACCAAAGGGAAAAAAGGATCAAACTCATGGTTGTCCAGAATTTAAGAAAAAAAGGCTTGTGTCATATGATAGAATAGGTACGTAGTATCACTGACCCAGATTGTTTAGAAGATACTACACTTTTTTCCTGATAATTTTGTGGTTTTATGTGTTTGAATAGAACACTGACTTTAGAAGAAACAATCTTACTGAATTTTATGTGTTTGGTTGCTTAAAGAACTGTTTTTTAAAAATCTTTTTGAAAACCTAAACTATCAATAGATTGAAAAATTGTACACTATGTTCTTAGAAACAATCTCTGAAGGTTACTGTTATAGAATTATAAATAAAGTTGTATGGCTTTGTTTTATCCTTTGAGTAAGATTTTGTGGTATCATTAAATTTAATTCTTTTGTGTCTTTGACATAAAGTTTAAATTCCCAAATAAATAATTCATTTACACTGATTTTCCTCACTAATGTTTAACAGTTTGTGCTTTCTCTGTACCTGAAATTCTTATTTGTTTTATTAAGTTTGACAGGAAAAGGAAAACTTTTCTAAGTTTCACCAATATACCATAGTCCAAGGCAGATTAGTCATAAAACTATTGACACCTAAACTTCCTCACTTAACCAGACTTCGTTTTTTTAAAAAAGAAGTTCCTCACTATGATAAATGCCTCCCAGAGCACAAAACCACATGAGTGTGGTGGTTCATGCCTTGTCTACTCCCCTCCCTCCTGGTGAGTGATGCAAAATCTGTGAGTATGGTGGAGCATTGCTTCTAGGACTAGGTCAGTCTCTCTCACATTGTTGAGATGTAATAAGACCTCTAATCAGCTGACTTCTTGTTAATCAAAAGGAGATTTTCCTGGGCGAGCCTGCCCTAATCTGACAAACCTTTAAAAAAGACCAGAGCAGTAGTAGATGCCACACTGCTGCCTTTGAAGGGGTTGTGGAGAGGGGCCAACAGTAGTAGCTGGCCAGCCACTAGCTAGAAGATGGAGGCCTCATCATGCAGCCACAAGGAAATGAGTTCTGCCAACAACCTAGGGGAGCTAGGAGGCAGTTCTGTCCCTAGCTGTGTCTCCAGATGAGGGCATCATCCACTCACATGTTCATTTCAGCCCTGTGACATCCTGAGCACAGGACCTAGCTGAAATTTGCTAGACACCTGACCCGTGTAACATGTAGTGTCTTAGCACCAGTTTGTGGTAGTTTGTTACATGGCAACAGGAAGCAAGTACAGAAGTAAAATGGTACAAGTTAGCTCAAGGTGCTCCCCCTTCCACTCCCTGTCCTCAGTTACAGGAGGTCCGGCTGATAGTCACATTGACATGAGTGACTGTCCTTTCCATGGATTGTCTACATTTATAGTTATTGTGGGAGTTTAAAAATGTGTCCATGTGTGTTTTGGTACTCCATCCTTCAAAAGGTGGAGCCTTACTCCTTTCCCTTAAATGAAGGCCAGACTTAGTGACTCCGTTCTAGCTAGTAATACAGTGGATATGATAGTCTACAATTCTACGGAGTAGAATGTGGCAGTGGAAATGATGGTGTGTCCTCCAAGACTAAGTCATAACAGGCATAGTAGTCCCTTCTACTACATACTCTTCCAGCTAGCTCACTCTCTGAGGGACACCAGGGTCATGTGAGACATTTGCACAACCCTACAGAGAGGTCCATGTGAAGGAAAAGCTGAGATGACCTGTGTGCCGTAGCCATGTGCTGGAGCTGTCCAGGAGAGGGGTCCTCCAGCTCCAGGAAAGCCTTTAGAGGATTGATTGTAGCCCTAACCGACATTTTGTTTTTTTTTTTTTTTTTTTTTTCCTAACCGACATTTTGATTGCAACCTCATGGGAAACTGAATTCCTAACCCATAGAAAGTGTGAGATAATACATATTTGTTTTAAATCTCTAAATTTCAGGATAGCTGCTTATACATCAATAGATAACTAATACATCCATAAAATGTATGGCATTATTTTGTGTATGCAGAAGCACACACCACAGTATTGACCAGAGTAAGCTAGATATAGAAGAATACATAAAGTAAACACTAGAATGAATTGATCTCTAATCTTAGAAATCAGGTCAGTGGTTACTTTTGTGGGAATGGGATGAACTGGGCAGGGTTTTGAGGCAGACTTCAGGAGTGCTAGTGTTGCTTTTTTTCTTGATTGGTGTGCTGGTTCAAGGGTATATTAATGTCTGAAAGTACATTAGGCTGTATGCCTATGAATTATACCTGTACTTTTTTGTATGTATATTATACTTCAGTGAAAGTTTTGAAATATGCACATATGTGATGTTTTGCACAATAAAACATCTGTGTCTTTTTGTAACCTGTCCTTTTCAGGTTGTTCATGTTGATGTGTGCTTTTGGAATTTACTCTCTCTCCCTTTTAAGATGACTTTTTGTCTAAAATGTCCTCTTTTCTCTTTTTGCTCCTCTCAAGCCTTATGTTAAGATCCATTTTTATGAGACTTCTATAAAGCTTTCAGTAAGGTCCCTAGTCTGCGTTGATCCTTCTCCTTGGAATTAACACAATATTTACTAGCAGTATTATTCATTTGACAATTTTTATATATTATCTTTCATTATGAGGACATTCACATGGTGGAATAGTATCATCACTTAAACATTTTAAACTCCAAAGCAGCAGAAGTTCTGTTTTAAACTTTTTTGAGAGAGAGAGTGGGGGGAGGAGGCAGAGGGAGGGAGAGAGAACCCCAAGCAGACTCCCCACTGACAGTGGAACCCAACGTGGGCTTGATCTCACAATCCTGAAATTGTGACCTGAGCCAAAATCACTACTCAAAACGCTTAACCGACTGAGCCACCCAGGTGCCCCTGCATTAAACTTCTTAAAGGTTTTATTTTCATCCTAAAGATATGTAATTTTACCCTTAAGTGCTGGAACTCTTCATTAACTATTGTCTTCACTGTTTCTCCTGCTGAAGATTCTGTCCTGTGATACTGCTTGTTAAAGGCTATACAATTAGAAGGTGAGGGAACTGGAAGTTCAGCCCATTGCTTGCTGATGAGGTTTTATTGCGTCTATATCAAGATATTGTGGGGTGCCTGGGGGGCTCAGTCATTTGGGCTGTTGCCTTGGGCTCAGGTCATGATCTCAGGGTCCTGGGATCAAGCTCCATGTCAGGCTCTACATAGACACAATAAATTTAGTCTTTTTTTTTTTTTTTTTTAAGATTTTATTTATTCATGAGAGCCAGAGAACCAGAGACATAGGCAGAGGGAGAAGCAGGCTCCATGCAGGAAGCCCAATGTTGGACTCGATCCCAGAACTCCAGGATCATGCCCTGAGCCAAAGGCAGATGCCCACCTGCTGAGCCACCCAGGTGCCCTGATAAATTTAGTCTTTATGCTGCTCACTCTCCCATTTTTTCTTTTCATGGTTTTTCTCTGGAAGGCTTTCTCTTGAAAGTTGGAATTTCCTGACCTTAGTTCTGGTACCTGTTTTCTTGACTCACTGTGAAAGTGCAATACAGGCTAGTCTCCTCATATTTCTGTTATAAAGAATTGCTTTTTTGGATCATACCATGCACCCAGCATGGAAGGATAGTGCCACACCTTGCCATGTTAGGTGTATAATATATTGTCTGTTGTTAGTAAATACCTATGATATTCTGCATTAATCTGGCTTTTTAGAAAAATTTTCCCCCAGCATTTTGGAGGATATATATTTTCCTTAAATTTACTACTTATTCTGAAGAATTGTTATTTTAAAATTGTCCTAAATTGCTTCCATTCTCCAGTGGTCTCTATCATTAAATCCGCCAGATTGCCATCAAGAATGGATGTGTTAATTTATGCTTTTGCAGTATTGCATGAGAGGAATACCCTGGTCAGCAGTTGCTGTTTCCTAACTTAATTTTTTGCAAGTCTGATGAGTGAGAATGACTTTTTTCATTGTAATTTTAATTTATGATTTCCTGATTACTAATGGGGTTGAAAATTTTTTGTGTTTACTGGCCATTTGTCTTTCCATATAAGTTGTTCATCTTTCTATCAAAATGTTTATTTTTTATTGATTGGAAGAACTCTTTAAATATTTGGTATATTAATCCGTAGCTTCTTACATAGGTTATAAACATTTTATTCTAACTTGACAATTATGCTTTAGCTTTATTTATGGTGGCTTCTCATCTGTATGAATTGCTAAGTTTAAATAAGCCAAATTTATTATTCTTTTTTTTTAACATGCTTTGATTCTTTTTCAGGAATATATTATGTGTTTTCTTCTAATACTTCTATAATTTTCTTTTCCACACTTACTGCCATAATCCATCTATAATTTACGCTTGCCTATAATAGCGTAGTTTCCCAAATGGCTAACCACTTTGCCGTTATGATTCATAACAGTTAATGATTGCTCTACTTATTTGAAATGCCTTTTTTCACTTACTAGATTCTCTTTTGTAAATGGTCCTATCTCTGGACTCTAATCGGTTCTACCGATCTGTTTTCCTATGTCATAACCTCGCTACTTTGATTTCCACAGGTACGTGCTGTTCTGTCCTAGTCTGCATGGCTTACCTGTCAGCTGGACATAAGCAGTTTGTACTGTCCCTAAGCGTCAGTACTTTGCCTTCTCTCTTCCACACCTATTAGTAACTGGCTTTTTTTTTTTTTTTTTCAGTTAAATATATTAAAGTTCTTTCTGTGTTTAAGCAACTGATAGGGTCTAGACTAGGGTGAGACAGGTAAGGCACAAAGTTAAAAGAGGAATTTACTCTTAGGGTTGTGTAGGATTGTATCCTGGTCCTGACACCATTTTACACAACAGTTCCAGGCTCATTAGTCCTGAGTTTCTAAGAAGTTGTTTTGATCAGTTGATGTTTGTGATTTCTGGAGAACCAGAATTCTTGAACAACTTCACAGCATTGCTGGTTTTGCCAACATGGTTTCTGGGTTGCTTCTCTTCCTATGATTAGTTTTATCAAGAAAACCAGAAGGACTAAGGGGACGAGCTGTAGAGCATGGTGAATAAAAGCCAAGAAAAGAGAATGTTTCAAGAAGGAGAGAATCATTAGCTGCTAAGAGGTCAAGAAAGATAGACTGAGGGGCAAGTGGGTGGCTCAGTCAGTTGAGTGTCCAGCTTTTGATCTCAGTTCAGGCCTTGATCTCAGGGTTGTGAGTTCAAGCCCTGCATTGGACTCCACGCTGGGTGTGGAGCCTACTTTAGGAAGGAAGAGAGAAGGGGCAGGGGGAAGAGGGGAGGAAGGGAGGAGGGAAGGAAGTCTATTGCATGAGAATCTTTAGAAAGAATATTCCTGCCTTTCCTCGTCATTGCTTCTTTCCTGGTCCTGCTGTTTCCACCCCATTTGGCTTCTGTTTGAGTGTCATCTTGTGCCAACTATCTGTGCAATTGTGAAATTAGGTCTTTTGTAATATATATATTTTTAAAATATTTATTCATGAGAGACACAGAGAGAGGCAGAGACACAGGCAGAGGGAGAAGCAGGCTCCCTATGGGGAGCCTGATGCTGGACTCCATCACAGGAACCCGGAATCATGCCCTGAGCTGAAGGCAGACACTAAACCACTGTGCCACCCCCACGTCCCTGTAATATCTTTTTTAAATGGAAAAATAATATTCCTTCCTCCAGCTTCTATTAAAATTAAATTTTAAGCTATATTTTCTCTTTCAATTATATAGTGTTTGTATGAACATTAAGTATAAGTTTCCATTTAAATTTTTTTTCTATGTAGAAATATTTGGAATATTATACATTATTAAGTGATGCCCGTACTCACACTTATATTAGATATATATTTTTTTAATGTCCCAAACCAGAACCAGAGGATGATGATGTGACAAGACATATTATTAGACTAAGAGAAAAGTTTGGTTGGCAGACAGTGTTACCACAGCACTATTTGGAGTACAGAAGCTTCAAAATTGCAATTCAGAAGATTATTCTAAAGGTATGTCTATTAAGAGTTAACATTTAAAACTGTATCCTGATTTCTTTTACTTCACAATATATTACATCAAAATTAGACATTATTATAGTAATATCAAATTATAATCATTGTTTCATAGTAAATGCTTATGAAAGTGTTGAGTGTCATTTCACTTATTTCAAGAATGGAGAACAGATAAGATATATATGCCTGAAATTTGAATCTCTTATATTCCTGTTTATCAAATTTTTTTGTTATTTGAAAAGAAATTCTAATGTACTTCTATAACTGTATCTTCACTCTTACTGCCTGGTACCTGATTTTCTGTCTCAGTATCTTTGTATTTCCTTCTTCTTTCCTCTTTGGAGAAGTTTTTAATCTTGTGCAGGGTCACATGACCAGAGGGTACAAGCAGTGAGAAGAAGTAAGATCTGCCTCCTCTGCCCTTCAGTACAGGAGATGGAAGATTGGGCAGGATCATCTAGTCCTACTTTTAGACCCAAGATTCTCAAAGGGCAATCCCCAGGCAATGAGCATCACCATCACCTTGGAGCTCCTTAGCCACACATATGCTCATCTGCACCCCAGCCCTTCTGAATTGAGACTCTGGGGGTGGAACCCAGAGACCTGTACTTTATGACACTCTCCAGGTGATTCTCATGTACAATTGAGAACTGTTGTTCTAGACCAGGGGCCAGGTTAACTTTTTCTGAAAAGTGCCAGATAATAAATATTTTAGGCATATTGCAGGCTATCTGATCTCTGTTGTAAATTACTCAGCTCTGTCATGGTAGTTCAAAAACAAGAACAGTATATAAACACATGGGTGTGGCTGTGTTCCAGTGAAACTATATTTACAGAAGTAGGCACCTAGTCCTGGCCATAATTTGCTGATTCCTGCTCTAGACTGTTACTATGAGGATAAATGGTCTTTGTATCATTGTTAGAGGCAGCATTAATGTGAAGCAAAGTACCATGCATTATAGAGTCAGAGTCGCCCAGTTTTGAATCTGTATTTCTTTGCTCACTGTGTGATTTTGGGCAAGTTCCTGACCTCTCTGAGCTTTAGCTTCTTTGACTGTGAAAGAAAGTCTAGTCTTTCTAGACTAGAGAGCTGTGAAAAATTAATGAGGAATTAATGTGGCATGGTATCTGGCATATAGTGGGCATGGTGGTTTAGAAAACACATAGGTATACATGGGCTTGATATCCTTGGACTCACTAATAGGGTATGTTTCATTTGTAAAGGAAGGGTTGAGGGATCCCTGGGTGGCGCAGTGGTTTGGCGCCTGCCTTTGGCCCAGGGCGCGATCCTGGAGACCCGGGATCGAATCCCACGTCGGGCTCCCTGCATGGAGCCTGCTTCTCCCTCTGCCTGTGTCTCTGCCTCTCTCTCTCTCTCTCACTATCATAAATAAATAAAAATTAAAAAAAAAAAAAAAAAAAAAAAATAAAGGAAGGGTTGAGAATATGAAAAAAATACATGTTTTTAAATGGAAAACAATTTAATTGAAACATACTATGCTTCTAGTAAGTGGATGATATAATTACATACATGACCCACTTGGATAATTATGTCTACGTTAAGTTTCTAGTATCTTCAACTTTCTGGAACATAATTAGAACGAAAATGATTCCAGTGGCCACATAACTGTAACCAGACCACTGTACTGTACAAATCATCACCCAGAGCTTATTTATTTTATTTTAGCTACAGGTTTTAAACTTGCTTCATAAGGTTTCTGGGTGCATATCATATCAGAGGTTAGAACAAGACAGAGAGGGGTGCTTGGGCTGTACAGTCAATTGAATGTCCAACTCTTTTTGGCTTCGATCGTGATCTCAGGGTCGTGATATTAAGCCCTGCATTGGACTCCATGCTCACTGCAGAGTCAGCTTGAGATTCTCTCTCTCCCTCTCCCCCACCTCTCAAATAAATAAATCGTTAAACAACAACAACAACAACAAACAAGACAGTGAACACCTGGGATGAGTAAAGACAAACAGTAACAATATTTTAAGGAGGACAAAAACTTTTTTAGAAGAAAAACTGGATCTGAAACTTTAAGTGCCAGTAATTAGAAAGTCCCAAAGCTAAAAGAAATAAATTTCACTTAAAATTTTTTCTTAATATGAAGTGGCTGATTTCTCAGTAATGCCAGGTAAATAAGAAAGGGGCATTATAGTATATTGCACTGTCGGGCAGCCCCTGTAGCGCAGTGGTTTAGTGCCGCCTGCAGCCTGGGGTGTGATCCTGGAGGCCTGGGATCAAGTTCTGCATCGGGCTCCCTGCGTGGAGCCTGCTTCTTCCTCTGCCTGTGTCTCTGCCTCTCTCTCTCTCTCTCTCTCTCTCTCTCTCTCTCTTTCTCTGTGTGTCTCTATGAATAAATAAATACAAATCTTAAAAAAAAAAAGTATATTGCACTGTCTCAGAACATGGGTTTAGTCAGACTTGTATTCACATCTCAACTTACCCCTTCCTGTCTTTGTGACTTTTCCCAAATTTCCTAATTTCTCAAAGTACTAATTTCTGCATCTGTTTTATGAGCTTAAAATAAGATGATCATCCCTGTATCCCTGTGGGTAATTTAAAAGGTTAAATTCACAGGGTTAAATTCCTGTGGTTATAATATGTATGAAACATTTATTATTTATTAAATATTTACTTTTTACCTCACAAATATTAGTTATTATTATAATACTAAGCCACCATCATTATCAAACTAAAAGATTAACATGCTCAAAAGGTGGGGCACCTGGGTAGCTCAGTGGGTGAAGCATCTGCCTTCTGCTCAGGTCATGATCCCAGGGTCCTGGGATTGAGCCTACAGGGAGCCTGTTTCTCCCTCTGCCCCTCCCCACTGCTTGTGCTCTCTCTCTCAAATAAAATCTTTAAAAAAAAAAATAGCATGGTCAAAAGGCTTCTGGTGTTGGCAAATTTACTGAAAGTGGGGCATGTGTGTTAAAGGTATGTTGCCAGTTCTTCATGTGAATAAGCATGCATTGGGAAGCACATAGATGAATTTCTCACCACATTATGAGAGTGAAAATTACATATTATGTCTTTCATAAGATTGATCTTGTTGAACTTTGGACACAATTTGATGTCAGCTTTCCTCAGTGATATTACTCTTAATTTTAATCTCAAATTGTTTAAATTTACTGAGGAATCTGTTCAGTCATTTTATTAATTTGATCAAGTTAATTATTTTTTTTGACCTCAGGAACCTTTAAAAGATGATGGAGAATTTATATATTGCCTTCCTCGGAAAAATAGTCAAGTTCTCTATAATCCATATGATCTTCAGGTGGTCTCTGCCCACAGAGCTAGACATTGCAAAGAATTTTGGGTTGTTACTGCATCATTTATCTCAAAGGTAATATAGAGTGGGTGTTTTCCACTAATGAAAAAATATTATCCAATTTAGAATATCTTTGTGTATATCAGATAAACCTGGTCATTTGAGAGACAGTTTGTGTTTAAGATACTCTTTGGGAGAAAATTATTTAATAGCAAGGTTTTTTTCTTTTTTATAGAGATACAGGTTTAAGGATTCAATTAATGTCAAATACTTTATTAAGTGGAGTTTTTTTTTTTTTTTTTTTTTTAAGTGTAGTTTTTTAAAAAGAAAACTCAACTATAGGGATTTGCTGACAAAATAGGAATTATAATAGTAAAAGAAAAAAATGTTTCTCAGGCTTGTCAGAAACTTCATTGCCAGTTGTAGAAACCCCCCATTACATTCTTGCATAGCACTTTCATACTTCTCACAAGTTGTAATTATACAGTTACTTGTTTTGATCGTTTTCTTAGTGTCTGTCTGCTTCCCCCTACTCTCCCAACCTCCCAACTACACTATACTGTAAGCATGTGAGGGTAGGGCCACATCTGAATGAAGCAGATCTGTAGGTGCAGGTGTAGAGATATATCCCTGATGTGTATTATCAACTGAAAATGGGAGGAACAGCTTGTATATAAACAAAAGTACACAAATACATATGTGCTGATATAGAGGTACTTTTATTGCCAGAAGAAATTTAAGGAAATGTTAACATTCAGTTGGGGAAGAGGGACTCTGAGGAAGGGAATTCCTTAGGAAAGGCCTGTGGTTCTTGAATGTCAAAATAGGGCATCTTGGTAATGGGGTTATTAGCCCCTCTGAAACTACTACATCTTTGTGATTAAAATTGAGTTCATACATATGACTTTTATAGAAAATGTGGAAATTATGAGACTGAAAAAATGAACATATATTTGTGAAAAGCATCTCAGGGTGAGGAAGAAGCTTCTCTTATTCTTTCTCTATTGGAGCATGAGAAATAGCATTAGAAAAATGGCAAGTATAGAAGTAGTGTGGGAAGGGAAGTCAAGTTTGGGTATAGATGAAGCGGTGGAGGTATTATATAGAGAACAACCTTAATTATAAAAGCAAGTAGTTATGAGGCAAACATAGGCTTTTTTATTTCTTTAAAATAGTGCATATTTTTAAAAGAAAGTCATGGTTTTGTGCTTTATATTTGCAGGTTACTAAAATAGGTGATGTAGAAGAAATAGAACTCATACCTACCTTGGAATGGCTTTTAGAAAGAACATGTTACTCTTTATTACAGCAATTCAGGATATTTCCCAATTTTCGGTGAGATGAAAAAAACCCCAATTATTTGTAGTATGGCCCTATTGAAATAGCAACTGCCTGGTTGATATGGGTGTTCTACTACATAATTCTATCTTTATGGGGAATATTAGAGGAAATGGGATATTCCATAAAAGTATTTTAGACAAGTTGGAGGTGTAGGGAGATCCTGACTTCACCACCTCTCAGGCACAACAATCCTACAGTTCTATGTGGAATAATTTCCTTTGGAAAAGTTCTGGAAACTAGATGGAGAGTAACTCCACCACAAAAATTAAAGGCAAGATGAAGACAGGAGAAACAGAGATGCACTTTCACCAAAAACCCCACCCCCCAGTGTGGCAACCCATGAACAGGAGGGAGCTAAAAAATGTGGAAACTTTACCTGAGGAGTAGGGAATGTTTCCCTCATCAGGCACCCCAATCCTTGGGTTCTGCACCAAAGAGATGAGCCACCAAAATGTAAAAACAATGGAGACTGGTCCAGAAAAACCATAGAACTTAGGGAATGGAGAACCTGCTCATAAAGGGTTTGCATACACACTCAACTCACCCTGGGACCCAGAACAAAAGTTGCACCTTGAAAAACATCTAGGCCACATGTAAAGGAGACCCACTTACTATTCTTAAAGTGAATGTCAGAAAGGCAGGAACCTTTTGGGACATTTTTAAGGAGAAAAGTGCTGGAAGGTACCATTTTTACAATCCCATTCTACTGTGCTAATGCCAGGGTTGACAGGCACTGATTTGGCAATCTTCCTGTAACCTGGGCACACGCCAACCCCCCATGCCACAGGTCCACCACAGCCATCTGGGCAAGCATCCCATCCATCGTTAGCCATAGCTGCATCCCTACTGGCCATGTGAGTGCCATGCCCCTCCAGTGCCACAGACATGGTCTTGCCACAGCCAGTGGTGTGCCACAGTGCCACCCCTGTCACAGTTGGGACTCCCCTTGAGCACCTAGCACCGGTGGTCAGGGGTAATTGTGCATCTCAGCCTCACAGGTCACCTACATAAGGCCACATCTTCAAGTTTGGGAGAGGTAGCTGTTTCACCTAATACATAGGGAAAAAACAAAATCAGACAAAATGACAAAGGAATATCTTCAAATGAGAGAACAAGACAAAAACCTTGGAAAAAGACATTAATGAAATGGGAATAAGTAAATTACCTAATAAAGAGCTCAAAGTAATGGTCATAAAGATACTGAACTTTGGAGAAGAATGGATGGGCACAGTGAGAACTGCAGCTAAGAGAGAAAATACAAGAAAGTACAAAATGGAAGTCACAGAGCTGAAGTAGAATAAATTAACTGAGAAATACGCTAAGGGGATTTAACAGCAGACTGCATGAATCAGAAGAGTGGGTTAGACGGTAAGCTAGAGGACAAAGTGATGGAACTCAGAGCAGCAAAAAGAAGTTTTTATAAAGTGAAGATAACATAAGTGACCTTTGGGACAATTTTGAGTGGAATCACATTCTCATTATAGGAGTTCTAGAAGAAGAGGGGGAAGAAAGGGCAGAAAAACATATTTGAAGAAATAATGGCTGAAAATTTCCTTAATTTGGGGAAGGTAGCAGACATCATGTCCAGGAAGCCCAGAGAGTTCCATGTAAGAAAAACCCAAAAGAGACCAAAATATAGCATAATTAAAATGTTAAATGTTGGAGATAGAGAATCTTAAAAGCAGTGAGGGAGAAACAGCTTACTATATACAAGATTTATCCGTATGGCTATCAACAAATTTTTCAGCAGAAACTTTGCAAGGCAAAAGGGAGCAGCAGAAAATATTCAAAGTATTAAATGAAAAAAAGAATGCAACCAAGAATACTCTGCCCAGCAAGGTTATAATTCAGAATTGAAGGCGAGATAAAAAGTTTTCACATAGCAAAAGCTAAAGGACTTCATTACCACTAAACCAGCCTTATAAGAAATATAAAGAGACATCTTTAAGCTGTAAAGAAATGGCACTAATTAATGACTAGAAAACATATGAAAGTGAAAATTTGACTGGAAAAGGTAAATGTATGGTGAAGGTAGTGAATTAATCATTTATACACTAATACAAAGGTCAAAGACCAATGTAGTAAAAACAACTAAAACCACAATAATGAGTTAAGGAATATATAAAAAGTTGTAAAATGTGATATCAAAAACCTAAAACAAAAAAACAAAAAACAAAACAAAAAAACCTAAAACATAGGAGAAAGGGATAAAAATGTAGAGTTTTGGAAGTTATTCAAATTTAAGTTGCTATGAACTTAGAATACACCTTTATATACATAGGATATTATATATGAACCTCATGATAACCATAAAACAAAAACTTACAGTGAATACATAAGATGAATGAGAAAGGAATCTAAACATTAAAGAAAGTTATAAGGTGTCAAGGGAAGAGAGTTAGAACAAATTATTTTAAGATTTGTGTGGAATCAGAAAAGACCCCGAATAGCCAGGGGAATTTTAAAAAAGAAAACCATATCTGGGGGCATCACAATGCCAGATTTCAGGGTGTACTACAAAGCTGTGGTCATCAAGACAGTGTGGTACTGGCACAAAAACAGACACATAGATCAGTGGAACAGAATAGAGAATCCAGAAGTGGACCCTGAACTTTATGGGCAACTAATATTTGATAAAGGAGGTAAGACTATCCATTGGAAGAAAGACAGTCTCTTCAATAAATGGTGCTGGGAAAATTGGACATCCACATGCAGAAGAATGAAACTAGACCACTCTCTTTCACCATACACAAAGATAAACTCAAAATGGATGAAAGATCTAAATGTGAGACAAGATTCCATCAAAATCCTAGAGAAGAACACAGGCAACACCCTTTTTGAACTCGGCCAT
This sequence comes from Canis lupus dingo, assembly GCF_003254725.2. Lineage (NCBI taxonomy): Eukaryota > Metazoa > Chordata > Mammalia > Carnivora > Canidae > Canis > Canis lupus. The sequence goes on along the minus strand of NC_064249.1, from coordinate 39,276,318 downwards.
AGTAACTTCTTGCAAGATACATCCACGAAGGCAAAAGAAACAAAAGCAAAAATGAACTATTGGGACTTCATCAAGATAAGAAGCTTTTGCACAGCAAAGGATACAGTCAACAAAACTCAAAGACAACCTACAGAATGGGAGAAGATATTTGCAAATGACATATCAGATAAAGGGCTAGTTTCCAAGATCTATAAAGAACTTATTAAACTCAACACCAAAGAAACAAACAATCCAATCATGAAATGGGCAAAAGACATGAACAGAAATCTCACAGAGGAAGACATAGACATGGCCAACATGCATATGAGAAAATGTTCTGCATCACTTGCCATCAGGGAAATACAAATCAAAACTACAATGAGATACCACCTCACACCAGTGAGAATGGGGAAAATTAACAAGGCAGGAAACAACAAATGTTGGAGAGGATGCGGAGAAAAGGGAACCCTCTTACACTGTTGGTGGGAATGTGAACTGGTGCAGCCACTCTGGAAAACTGTGTGGAGGTTCCTCAAACAGTTAAAAATATACCTGCCCTACGACCCAGCAATTGCACTGTTGGGGATTTACCCCAAAGATACAAATGCAATGAAACGCCGGGACACCTGCACCCCGATGTTTATAGCAGCAATGGCCACGATAGCCAAACTGTGGAAGGAGCCTCGGTGTCCAACGAAAGATGAATGGATAAAGAAGATGTGGTTTATGTATACAATGGAATATTACTCAGCTATTAGAAATGACAAATACCCACCATTTGCTTCAACGTGGACGGAACTGGAGGGTATTATGCTGAGTGAAGTGAGTCAGTCGGAGAAGGACAAACATTATATGTTCTCATTCATTTGGGGAATATAAATAATAGTGAAAGGGAATATAAGGGAATGGAGAAGAAATGTGTGGGAAATATCAGAAAGGGAGACAGAACGTAAAGACTGCTAACTCTGGGAAACGAACTAGGGGTGGTGGAAGGGGAGGAGGGCGGGGGGTGGGAGTGAATGGGTGACGGGCACTGGGTGTTATTCTGTATGTTAGTAAATTGAACACCAATAAAAAATAAATTAAAAAAAAAAAAGGAAGAGAGAAAGAATAAAGGAACAGAAAAAAACTATAAAAACGATTCACAAAAGGGCAATAAGTACATACCTATCAAAAATTAGATGTAAATAGACTAAATTCTCCAATCAAAAGGTAGAGTGACTGAATGGACTTAAAAAAAAAAAGACTCCTGCAAATGCTGTCATCAAGAGACTCACTTCAGAAGTGTAAAGGCATGCTTCTAAAAGTGAAAGTATAGAAAAAGACATTTTATGCAAACAAATGAAAAGGCTGTTGTAGCTATATTCATACAAAATAAACTTAAAGACTTATAGAAAACAAAGTAGGGCATTACATAGTGATAAAGGAGTCAGTCCGGTAAGGGGATATAATATTTATAAATTATATGCGCCCAACATAGCACCAAATGTATAAAGGATATATCAGCAGACCTAAAAGGAGGAGACAGTGATACAATAATAGGAGGAGACTTTAATTAAACACCCAACCCATGTCAATTATTAGATCACCCATGCAGGAAATCAATAAGGAAACATTGGCCTTAAATGACACATTAGACTAGATGGACAATAGATTATACAGAACATTACATTCAAAAGCAGCAGAATACATTTCTCCTCACATGCACATGGTACTCTTTCCAGGATAAATAATGTTTGGCCACAAAAAAGTCTCAATATAACGACTGAAATCATATAAAGCATCTTTTTCAACCACGATGGTATGAAACTAGAAATCAGTTATAAGAAGAAAACTGGGAAAACCATAAAAACAAGGAGCTTAAGCAACATGCTATTGAACATCAAAGAGGTCATTGAAGAAAGCAAAGGAGAAATAAACCTAGAGACAAATGAAAACAAATGTGGCATCAAAAATCTATAGGATATAGCAAAAGCCGTTACACGAGGGAAGTTCCTAACAATACAGACCTACCTTAAGAAACAAGAAAATCCCAAACAGCCTAACTTTACACCCAAAGGAACTGGAAAAGAAGAAACAAGTGAAACCTGAAGTTAGTAAAAAGAAGGAAATAATAAAGATCAGAATGGAAATAAGTAAAATAGAGACAAAAAAACAATAGAAAGGATCAGTGAAAACAAGAGCTGGTTCTGTGAAAAGACAAACAAAATTGACAAACCTTTAGCTAGACTAACCAAGAAAAAAAGAGAAAGGGCTCAAAATCAGAATGGAAGAAGTTACAACTAATACCGTAGAAATATGAAGAATCATGACAGTTGCTATAATTATGCATAAGCAAACTGAACAACCTATAAGAAATGGATAAATTCCTAGAAACATACAACCTACCAAGACAATCATAAAGAAATAGAAAATTTAAATAGACCAATGACTAGTAATGAGATTGAATCAGTAATCCAAAACTTCCCAAGAGTCCATGACTGTTGACTTCATTGGTGAATTCTACTAAACATTCAAAGAGTAGTTAATACCTATTATTCTCAAACTCTTCCAAAAAAAAAAAAAAAAGAAAAAAAGAAAAGAAAAGAAAAAAGAAACCAAAAAATGGAAGAGGAAGGAATGTTTCCAAAGTCATTTCATGCGGCCACCATTACACCAATACAAAAACCGGAGGACACCACACAAATAACATTGCGGGCCAGTTTCCCTAATGAACATACAAAAATGCTCAATAAAATACTAGCAAATCAAATTAGAAAATGGATCATATACCATGGTCAAATGGCATTTATTTCAGGGATGGCAGGATGGTCCACCATCTGCAAAATAATGTGATATATTGTGATACACCACATTTAAAAAAAAATCATATGGTCATCTCAATAATGCAGGAAAAGCATCTGAAAAATTCATTTATGATTAGAACCCTCAACCAAGTGCTTATAGAGGGAATATACCTCACCATAATAAAAGCCATATATGACAAACCCACAGCTCAAATAATATTCAACAGTGAAAAGCTAAAAGCTTTTCCTCTTGAAGATTAGGAACAAGACAAGGATGACTACATTTCCCAGTTTTGTTCAACATAGTACAAGAAGTCTTAGCCACAGAAGTTAGGCAAGAAAAAGAAGAAAAGGCATCCAAATTGGATAGGAAGTAAAACTCTTATTTACAGATGACATTATACTATATATAGAAGAACGAAGCTGTGGGGCACCGGGGTGGCTCAGTGGTTGAGTGTCTTGACTCTTGATTTTGACCCAGGTCTCGAGTCAATCAGGGTCCTGGGATTGAGCCCCATATAAGGCTGCATGCTCATTTGGGAGTCTGCTTCTCCCTCTCCCTCTGACCCTCCCCCTGTGCTCTTACACACTGTGTTTCTCTCTTTCTCTCTCAATAAATATATCTTTTTAAAAAAGAAAATGAGCAGAGAATCTGAATAGACATTTTTCTAGGACCTACATACAGGTGGCCAACAGAATCATGAAAAGATGGTTAATATCACTCATCAGGGAAATGCACATCAAAAACCACAGTAAGATATTACTTCCTACCTATCAGAATGACCATTTTAAAAAGAAGGTTTGATGAGGATGTGGAAAAAAGGGACCGTTGTGCACTGTTTGTGGAAATGTAAATTGGTGTGGCCACTCTGGAAAATAGTCTGGAGAGTCCTGAAAAAATTAAAATTAGTACCACTATATGATCTAGCAGTTCCATTTCTAGATATCTTTTCAAAGAGAACAAAGACTAATTTGAAAAGATACATACACTTCTTTGTTTAGTACAGCACTTTTATAATAGCTAAGATAAGGAAACAACCATGGTATTCACTGATGAATGGATAAAGATGTGTATATATAAAATGAAGTAGTACCCAGCCATAAAAGAAACTGAAATCTTGTCATTTACGTCAATATGGATGGGACCCTAAAGGTATTATGCTAAGTGAAATAAGAGAGAGATAGATATTATTATATCATTTCACTTTTATGTGGAACCTAAAAAACAAAAGTTACACTCAAAGTTACAGAAGACAGAGGTGTGGGTTGCCAGAGGGGAGAGGTGTTGGGAGGGGGATGAAGTGAGTGAAGAGAATCAGAAGGTAAAAACTTGGAGTTATGCAGTAGACTAAGGGGCAGTCAGTAATATTGCGTTAACTGTACCCTAACAGACTAACTCACTGTGCTCATCAGTTCACTGTATTTACAAACATCAGATCACTGTGTTGTACACCTGAAACTAATATACTGTATGTCAATTAGACTTGAATAAAAATTTTTTAGACAAAACTTAAGTATTAAAACTTCTTATCTTTTATGATAAATATTGTAAGAAAAAGATTTTTTGTGGTTGAATTTAAATTAACCATAATGACCTTAACTTGCCTTTTGTTTTTCATGCAGTTATTCATGAAACATATATACTGAGAGTTTGCTAAGATCCAGTCCTTGTTCTAGATGCTGGGGATACTCTATTGAACAAAAGAAACAATGTCCTGCTCTCAAGTAACTTATAGCGGGAGGGAATAAACATATAGATGTGTAAGATATCAGGTAGACAAGGAATGCTATAATGGAAAATAAATCAGAGAATTAGGGAGTTGGGCAGCTTGTTGATTCAAGGTCATCATTTAAAAATTTATCTAGTTTCTAAGGGACATGACAGGAGACCAGGACTTCTAGACTCCTGATCCTTTACACAGTAGCCCCAGACTTGTTCTTCTAGTGTTTATATCTAGTTTTTTTCCTTTTTTTCCCCTTGTTTCTCTTTGTATTAATTGACACATGATGTTACATGAGTTTCAGGTGTACAACATAGTCCTTTGACATGTATGTATGTGGTGCTGTGCTCCCAACAAGGGTGGCTGCTGTCACTGTATCATGCCACTACAATGATGTTCTTGTTTCTGATGTCTGTATTTTCTTGTGGTCTGCTGCTATCTGCTGGAGACTAGGGAAAAAGATAAGTAATATTTTAAGTGGTTACATTTTTTTAAAATGTTGTTTATTCATGAGAGAGACAGAGAGTGAGGCAGACACAGGCAGAGGGAGAAGCAGGCTCCATGCAGGGAGACCAATGTGGGACTCGATCCCAGAACTCCAGGATGATGTCCTGAGCTGAAGGCAAACGCTCAACTGCTGAGCCACCAAGACATCTCAGTGGTTACATTTAATATGATAAATAATTGAAATAACTAAGAACCTGAGGAAGTTTTTAATAAGCGAAGTGAATGGATTTTGTGGCAGAATAGTTACTCATAGAACAGATATTTGCTTTGTACTTCTGTTGTTCTATTGTCATGGGCACTGGAGATAGAACCACATGAAAAATATATAAGGTTCCTGTTGCTATAGAACTTCCACTCTAATGGAGGGAAATAGATAATAAGGAAATAAGATTATATTTCAGTGAGTGGTAAGGTCCAGAAAGATAATAAACGGGCAACGGAGCTGGTCCCGTTAGGGTCTCGACCCACGTCACGTGGCCGCAGAGGTGATTGAGGGAGACATGGGTCTGACCAGATCCTCCTCCAGAGTCCACGTGACAGTGGTTTTGCCGGCAAGCAGGCGGTAATACCAGCTTATGGTATCGTGGAGAGCAGTATGGTCTGCATCTTTTGATTTAAACTGTCCCTGCTGTACTTTCCACTGGCTGCCTTGCCTGTCATAAATCCTGGGCTCCACTCCTCTAGAAATAATTTTAATTAAACTTTTGAAACACAGTTGACCTGGGATGAGTCCTCTTTTTATAGAACATGTGACATCACTTAGTACATGGTCAAAATGATATATTTTCTTTATTCATGTTAAAAGTATAAACTGAAGTTTAGGCATTTAAAACTTACAAATCCATTAGATTTTTGAATTTTATTTTTAACATATTTTGTGAAGTTTAACAACAAATTAGTTACAAGACTAACTTGTAACAACAAGTAACATTTCAAGTAGAAAAATGAGGTAAATCTATAGCATTGGCAGCTTCCACTGGCAGTGCAATGTGTGAAGTGTGGAGGTGACTCACAGCAGCACCAGCTTCTTAACTTTGGGGGCCTGCCTGGAAGCATTGCTTTGTGGCCTGGTGTGGACACTCCTAACACTATCATTGGGGTGATTCATCTGGGATTCTTTCCAAGGATCTTCTAGAGTCATGAGGCTCCATGACCAGAGAAAAGTGAGATAGGAATTTAGCTAGAATGCCTTTTGGGAGCCTGACCTAACGTTAGAAGCATTTCTGATTTCTGAGGCTTCAGGTATGCCTGTTTGTGTTGTGACATCACAGGATTCTTTCTGATTCTCAGTCAGCCAGAAAGATGAGTAGCTTGGCTTCTGGGGCACTCCTGCCCCACCAGCTCCTCTTGCTACATGAGGAATCTCACCTTGGCAAACAAGCATCACCTCAAAAGTACCACCAAACATCATTAAATTTATTCTCAGATGGGTTCTTTGGAATTTTAAAATGATAAATTCATCTTTTCAAAAACATAAATATTAGATATCAAAATGACACACACTTTCTTTACATATCAATATAAAATGATTTCTTATCAGTATACTTTTTCATTATCACTGGAAACTGAATCCTGATTCTTCTTGAAATATGAGTCTCTTAAAAATAGTAAGCTAATAAATTAGATAAGGGGCAAGAATATATGTTTTTAGTTTTTATATTATTGAGATGTAACTAAATTTTGTGTCTATGAGAATTGCAACAACTCTTGCTGTTATGTTCCGTTGATAGTTTGGGAGAGAAGTATTTAGGTAAAATTTAGGATAAGTAAAACATGTTCCAGGAAATCTAGTATTCCACATGAATACATGATTTATGAATATAGAATGTAAGAAATGTTTTTCCTTTCAGAATTAATAAATTATTCGTTACTTGGAAATTGAATGTTAGAAGAATTAAGACAGATAATAGCAGGTAAGTTTTGATGGACAACGCATTTTTAAAAATTGTGTGTACCTTGAATATGTAGGATGGAAGCAAGTCTAAGTCATTTTTCACTCAGTGACTGGAAAGTCACTTTATGGTTAAATTTAACCTATCTTATTTTTATACACAATTTCTTTTTTTTTTTTTTAAGATTTTATTTATTCATGAGAGACAGAGAGGCAGAGACACAGGCAGAGGGAGAAGCGGCTCCTTGCAGGGAGGCCAATGTGGGACTCAATTCCAGGACCAGGATCACGCCCTGAGCCAAAGGCAGATGCTCAACGACTAAGCTACCCTGGCACCCCTAAACACAATTTCCATAGAAACATGATAATACCCACTTACTTTATTTCCTGGTCTGCCAGTCCATGACAGGAGGAAATCACAGTACTGTGAAGACATTATGATGATTCTCTTTGGTCACTTGATTTAAATGCCTCCAGAAAGGAAAGGACTCTGTCCTACGTGTCCTACGCGTAGCTGGCTGCCAATCCTGTTCTGCAGGATCTCCAGCAGCCACATTTTGTTTTTGAACCTTGTACCCTGAGGTGACCTTGATGGAATGCAGCTATGAAAAATGACACACAGGGATCTCTGTGGCCCCCAGCGGTCATGTTTTGCACACTTACTAGTAGGACAGCTGTGGGCAACCAGAACGGTGGTCTTCCCCATTTGGGGTTTTGTCTTTCCGAGAATGTTGTAGAAATGGAATCACGCAGTCTGCAGTCTGAGAGTAGAGCTCTTCCCAGGCTGCTGCCGCCTTTACTGATAGTCCTCTACGCAGGGCTGTGCCACAGTTAGTCATTCCTAGTTCAAGTATGCCTCCTGCTTTCCAGTTTTTGATCATTAGAGATGAAGCTGCTATAAATCTTCACACACAGGTTTTTACGTGACCACGAATCTTCGTTGCTCTGGGGGCCATGCCCAGGAGTGCCGTCCTATGGTGATTGCATGTTTAGGTTTCCTCAGAAATTATTGTACCATTTTGCATCCCCACCAGCAACATCTGAGTGCTTCAGCTTCTCCAAGTTTGCAGTTGTCAATGTTTCTTCATTTAGACATTCTAGTGGGTGTGTGGTAGTATCTCATTGTGGGTTTTTGTTTTGTTTTTACATTCAATCTAATTGTTTATATGTTAGGGCTTAAGTTTGCCACTTTATTTTTTGGTTTCTGTTTCTTCCCTCCACTTTGTTTCTTCTTCCGGTAGATTATTTGAATATTTCTTAAAATTCTTTTTGGATTTTTTATAGTATTTTTTAATGCATCTTTTTGTGTAACTTTTTTTAGTGGTTGCTGTTGGTGTAATACATGTGCAAAACATACAATTTACTAGTGTTGTCATAGTATTAGTTGGCATGAACTCTACAAACATTAGCTTTATGTCCCTTTTCCTTCCTCTGTTTATAGCGTAATTATCTTAAATATTAACTCTACCTGCATTTGGCACTGTATCAGAAGAATTATCATTTTTGCTTCCATCATCAAACCTAAGTTATAAAACTTATAAGAAGATAACCTATACATTTTTACTTTTATTTTTTTAAGATGTATTTATTTTAGAGAGAGAGTGGGGGGAGGGCCAGAAAGAGAGGGAAGGAGGAGGGAGACCCCCCGACCCGAGCTTGGAGCCCTACCCTGAGATGTGACCTGAGCCGAAATCCAGTGTCTTACTCTTAACTGACTGAGCCACCCAGATGCTCCTACATTTTTAAAATGTGTTCAGTTTGGTTTGTTAATCATGTTCTTGCTTCCTTCTCCATGTTCCAGGATTCCCTCTTTTATAGTTTGTTACTTAATTTCTGTATAGAGAACTGTAGCCATTCTTTTAGAGCAGGTCTGATTGCAATAATTCTTTAATTCTCCTTTCTCTGAGCTGTCCTAATCTCTCCTTCACTGAAGAATATTAATTTCCCAATATGGAACTATGCCCTGATAGTTCTTTCCTTTCAGCATTTGAAAAATGGGTGCCGTTGTCTTCTGGCCTCCGTGGTCACTCAGATTGCTTTTCTTCTATAGATGTTTCTTTCGCTGCTTTCAAGATTTTTTCTTTTGCCTTCAATTTTCAGAATTTTGATGCATTTTGGTTGGATTTCTTTGTCTTTATCCTGTTTTAGGTCACCCTGGCTTCTTGAACCTCTGTGTGCATTCTTTGACAAATTTGGTAAATTTTCATCCATATTTCTTCAAGTATTTTTTCAGCCCTGCCCTCTTTCTCCTCTCCCTTGGGACTTCAGACACATGCTAGATCTTTTTTATAGTCCTGCTGGTCCCTGAGGGCCTGGTTATTTTTTTCAGTCTATTTTTTTCTCTGTTTTTCAGATTGAGTAATTTCTATTGTTCTTTCAGTTCACTGATTTGTTTCTCTATCCATTCCATTCTGCTGTTGAGTCAATGTATTGAGTTTTTATTTTAGTCACTATATTTTTCATTTCTAAAATTTCCATTTAGTTCTTTTTTATGTCTTGTTTCTTTGTTTGACTTTCTGTTTCTTTGCTTGCTCCTACCCAGGGAAGATGAAATTCCTGGTTCCCGACTCAGCTTTCCCTGGAAGCCCTCAGAGGAATGCTAGGGAAGCCTTGTTACCCCTTGCTGAGGATGAAACTCCACACTCTTCTCTATGGTATCGCTGAAATAAAATGGTTATTGTTGAAAATTTTCTTGCATTCTTGACTGCCCCTTTCCTGATTCTTCAGCTGGATGGCAGGCTTATTTGTTGGCACCTGTAGGTGTTTCCAGGTTGCTGGTTTCTTCAACTCCAAGCCTGGGATAGAGGAAGCAAAAGAAAACCCAAAGACCTTACCACTATGTCATTCTTGGCCAGTCAGTCTTCTTTGCCTTTCAGTGTCTTATGTCACTTGATTTATGATGTTCACAGTTTTTGGTTGTACTTAGAGGGAATAATAGTGGAAAGTCCATTTATTCCATTTTTCTAGAAGCCAGGATCCTAGTTTTAATAGATTTCTGTGACATATTTTCTGTTACCAAGCAGTTCTAACTTGTGAATTAAGTTTTAGAGAATGAATTTAGTTTTCTGTTATAATGGAATGGAAGTCTGTTGGTGAGTTCCTCATAACACCTATGCTTGAATAGTCATTGTGATGCATTTTTTGTCTTGTCAGATTTCACCATTACAATTCTACATTTTTTTCATGCTTTTCCCACTGTTAATTATTTTTATAATGCACTCTCCATAATTTCTTCATATCTGTGTTAAAACCTGCAAATAAAATCAACTATATTTTTTAAAGGAAAAAAAGAAAGCTTTAAACAATTCTGAGTAATGTGAATCCATTACTATGTGAATTTTGATCACTATTTTGTTAATAAATGTCAAGATTGGGTCTGATATTTGGCATTTCACTTTCTGGAATGTGTGATCTTTTTTTCTCCCTGTGCTAGACACTCAGGCATGTCACGAACCGCTCCACCTCTGTGAGTAGCTTCAGGTGACATGAGGGCTGCGTAGTGTAGGGAGGCCTTCTCTGAGACACAGAGCTCGTGCTTTGCAGGAGGCAGAGAGAATGAAGGGCCCACGGAGCTTCAGCTTCACTGGTCTCATGGTATATAAAACTCTTGCCAGTAAAATGGAAAGACAGCAAAAGGTTTAATATACAATATAAAATATTAATATTAAATGTTAATATATCGATCACAATATTAAATATTAATACATAAAAACCAGCCACTCCACAAGGGATCAGTGAGGGGCAAAAGACCTCCTCTTTTTTATACACTGATGCACAGAAAAGTTTGCATTTCTTGATCCAATTTTTTTGGCACCTTCTCTCTCCCATTCTTCTCTTTTCTCCTTTGACCTGTCTTGTGTTATTGGAAGTGATCTATCTCACCTTTGTGACCATGACCAGACAGTAGAAAGGGGCCTAGGAAAGAGAAGGGCCCATGTTTTCTATTTTAGGACTCAGGTGGTTGGAGAATTTAAGAAACATTCTCCAAATGGTTCCTAATCCAGTTAATTTTTCCCCTATAATTAGGGAAAAATTAAATTTAGATTAATAGGAAAAATGTAACTCCTTTTGGATATCACTGCCTAATATTTCAAGACTATTAGGACTTGGTGACATAAATAAAATTGTAACATCATCACTTCTTCCCCCTCCTGTTTTGTTCTTACTCAACACACCCAGTACCACAGCCTTGCTTTCAACATTGTCAGCCAAATAAACCATGTCATGCTTACTAATGTTTATTAATGTCACTTAAACTGTAGTAGATAGCATACATTTGGATACAAACAAATTATACTACTTACCTCCAAATCGATTTTACTGATTTTGAATGGGAGATAAGTCTGTGGAAATTCTTTAACTTTCAGGTCATTTTTGTACCACCATCTTTTTTGGGCCGATGAGTTATTTCAAGGCTGTTTGCTTTATATAAAGGGACTTTGTGAAGATGCAGTTGATATCAAAAAAGGTTATGAACACGAAGATCATCCATCTGCCATATGCCTCATTAAGGTGGGTAGAAATGCACTACCATATGCTAATGTTTGTATGCGGAAACCAGGAAGAACAAACAGAGTTGAATTGGAGGGTTACATATTGCTAGATCCATTAGTAAACGATCACAATGCATGACTAATGTTCTAAAATATCGCAAAGAACATTATTCCCTCTGATAGCCATTTACAAGAATTTACATTCCTTATGCATAATTTCTTCCCTAACTAAACTCAACCTAAGTCTGTTATGAAGCTCCTTCTTTATTTTCAAAACTCTAAATATACAATATAATTTATAAATAATTATCTCTAGTACATAATTGATGTTACCAGCTATTCTCTCAGTATAACATGTCAAGAAATTATCATAAGTTTCAGCCCAGAGGTTTAGGTTAAGCTTATGAATTCTTCTAGTCTACAATTCTAAGAAAGGGTAACCTTTCTAATGAATGATTTAATTCAGTTTTATATGGAATAGTTCTTTCAAAGAGGTTAAAATACATAGAAGTATATCTTTTAGGTGTTTAATATACAGTTGAACAGGATTCCAGCAACTTTTATTTCATTTACCCACTGAATAAGGTAGAAACTGAGTGAGGAAGAAACTAAAAAGTAAAACTGATAATCACCAGACTTAAAAATAGTACAAGAATTTAGACAAGTTATACATTTGATAATCAACTCAAAAATTGTGTTGACTATACAGTTGTTATAAGGTTAATACTTATAAATCAATAGCTTATTTTAGAATTGATTATATACAGTGGCTGACACATAGTAGGTGCTTAATAGTCTTTGAGTGAATGAATAAATAAAAGAGTTAATGAAGAAAGAGAAGTTAGTCACTACAGCTGAAGTACATTTTTTATAGTTCTATTGAGATGAATGTTTCAAAAGGATTAAATTCAAGTTAAGGAAACATTTCATAGAGGAGTATTTTTTATATGGTTTCATTCTAGAAGGAAATTGGTTGGGCAGCTATATAGGTTGTTTAATGAGTGACTTTATGACAGAATTTATTGGTTCGTGATGGGTGGGAAGGCAGAGGAGACTTTAGATTATCTGTGAATGCTGGTGCCTGGTGGATGGTAATGCTAACAGTGTGACCTTAGACCCTGTCAGCTTCCCCCAGAACATCAAGAGGAAGTGAACAAAACTTTCCAGGTAATTTATAAATATTTGTTAGTTACCTATTATATGCAAAGTAAATGGATACAAACTAAAAATGAAGTATTGCTCTTTTTAATTTGCTTACAGTTTATTGGAAGAGAGAATTCTTTACATATAAAAATGATTGCTAATTCCGGAAGTAGTCACGTGGTTTTGCTAATCATTATAGCTCACCAATTAGCAAAATACAATACAAAGAAAATTTGTAAAATATTCATGCCACAGATACTGAGAGGAAGCAGAGATTAGATTAGCCTTTGTAGTTAAGTCAGGGGGTGTTTCATGAAGGAAGAACACGATGAGCTAGGCCATGCTGGATTTGAATAGCCAGGGAGCAGGGGAGAGTATGAATGTAAGTAAAGCATTCAGTGTATGATTGATGTGAAAGGTCTTAAATGTTGGGCCAAGAATAGTAGAATAAGGGAGAAATAGGAGCCGAACCTGGGCATTAGGGCTGAGAAATTCCTCGTGGGACTTGTGAAGAAAGTCAGCAAGAATAGGACTTTCTGAGACTGAAGAAACCAGGGCCAAAGGGAGGGAGAACAGAGATTGATAGCCAGGAGAACCAAAATATGGGGGTCAGGAATCAGAAGGTGGCCACTTGTGCATTAGGAGTAATGGGGATGCAGGTGCCAATGAGGATTGACAAGGGGGAGGCAGGAAGGATGAGCAAGGTCAGGAATGCAGATGAGGGATTATTCAGAAGTTAGAGTGGAGTGCAGGAGTGTGTGGGTGCTCTCCTGGGATGAAATCACTCTGTGAAGGGGCTAGGGTTTCTAGAAGTGGATGGGATAGGACAGACGTGGATCATTTTATCCAAACGTATCCTTTCAAATGGAAACCTAAGTCCTAGAGAGATAGTGGTCTGTCCAAGGCCACAAAACCCGCCAAAGGGTTGGAGGAGGCAGTACTTTGAGTGCTTAATAAAAATATAAATTTTTGTGTTTCACTTCTTTTGGGGGAGAGTGCAGTGAGTGGCGCTAGTAATCTACACTTTTAGCAAGCCCCTTAGGTGATTTCCTATGCAGAGTAAACTTTGAAAACTATTTCTTCTTTTTTCCATGCTGGGCATGGAGTCTAATGCGGGATTTGAACTCACAGGCCTAAGATCAAGACCTGAACTAAGATCAGGAGTCAGACACTCAACCCACTGAGTTACCCAGGTGCCCTGAAAATTATTTTTAATGAACAGTTGTTGAAAGCTTTTGAACATGTTCTTTTAGGAAAATCAATGTGATGTTGGTTTGTGGGGGGAAAAGGAGATACAGAGTTAAAGAGATCACTAGGAGAGTGGTGGAATCATGCAGGTGTGAGCCGGAATGGCTTCAGGTAGGAGGTTGGCAGTGAGATCAGAAAGGAAAGGAGATTTTGAGACACATGTACTAGAAAAATCAGGATCTCGTAGCCAGATGTGGGACCAGGAGAAGAATACAGAGTTAATCTAGAACAGCACTTTTCAATCTTTTTTTTTTTTTTTTTTGAGGAGAGTGTACATTTTTAAAGTATTTCAATAGAGGGATCCCTGGGTGGCGCAGTGGTTTGGCGCCTGCCTTTGGCCCAGGGCGTGATCCTGGAGACCTGGGATCGAATCCCACGTCGGGCTCCCGGTGCATGGAGCCTGCTTCTCTCTCTGCCTGTGTCTCTGCCTCTCTCTCTCTCTGTGTGACTATCATAAATAAATAAAGAAAAAAACATTAAAAAAAAAAGTATTTCAATAGAGCTGGGGTCAAAGGTGTTAGCTATTTATTGATGAAAATGCATTTTGGCAAGAGAATTAATAGAATATGGGAAAATAAGAAAATTCTGGAGGGAGGAAGGATGCCGTGATCTATGTTGTTTGTCTATGACAGGGCTTGGTAGCATAGTGATGGAAATTTCTCCAGGCTACATTTTGAATGAGCTCAGAAGAATGTGCACATTACTTGAACTATGTAATTTTAGCCTCTTTATCCCACATTAGTGCTCACGTTTTTAAGTCTTACACATAATTGGGACTTCAAAGGTAAAAGCAACTCCTGGGTTGGATGGTTACCCTGGGTTCATAGATATTTCAAAAATACATCAACTCTTGAATTTTTCTACTGAGGCTTAATCTTAGTTACGATTAAAATAATATTTTTTTCCTGTCTTTTATTGAGATTTAGCTTGTTTTAGCTACTGGTGTTTGGATTTGAAGAACATAAAAAGCATTTGGTATATAAAGAATGATGTATACAAAAGGAAGTGTAAAATACGTTCTTTGTGACATGAAAGGATGGCCAAATTATACGTTTTCTTTTTGGTGATGAATTTTGACTTTTCAGCACTCAACATTTACTGTCATTTAATTAGCTGAACAGGTCTCGAACATATTCTCTAGATGAATTTTATAAAGAACAGTTACAGCAAGCTACCCAGGCACAGAAGCAACTTGAGGATATCAGAGATAAAGCTATTTCTGAAATCAAAAGTACAATTTTAAAGGTAATTCTTTAATTACATCCTCTCTCTTTATCAATTTTGAATACTAACTAAAGCAGTTGCTCCAAATTACATCCCTGGACAAAGTGTTGGAAACTGGCAGGTAGATTCATTAGCCAATGAGCTAATGCTGCATATTTAGTGGGTGCAGGAAATTTTCCAGGTGCTGCGTAGAATGCAAGTATTTATGTGTACAGGTATATTCCCTGCTTTTTGAAAGTTCATGTTAACACCATTTTGCTTTTACGAAAGATCTGTATTCGTACCTCTTTTTGCTAGCTAACTGAAAGAAATCCAAAGAGAATTTTTGCCTTTATAAAAAGCCAGAAGCAAAAATAGCCTTCAGTATCTGTTTTGCAGTATCCTTTTTGTTACAGGGGCAGCACCCAGAGCCATGAGAGGGGCCCCCTGGGTCCTTCCCCAGGACCCACAGTTGGTAGGTATCTCAGCATGGGGCTGACAGAGCCTTGAACTGTGTCTGTGATCTAATGTGCTTTTTCTTGACTTGGTTTGTGCATCCATTAGCAAGATGTGTCCTTACGGTATCGGAAAAGCCTAATAGAGGTGACTTTTATAGTTTGGGAGTGCTAAAAAATTCTTCCATATAAACTCATGGTAATTGCCTCTGCTTTATGCTATTTTGGATTATGGAAGGTTTCATAGTGACTCTACTTTTGGATAGTGGGAAAAATCTTGTATAAGTGTGTGTATGTAAATGTATTTGTCTCTTTACATACATCCCTTCAAGATACCTAAAATCTAACCTGAGCTGACATATATAGGGAAATACAATTTGTTATAAACTTCGGTTTCATAAGATGAAAACTCATTGCTCAAGAGAAACATACCTAGATAAGACAAAACTCTCCTAAGGATTCTATAAAAAGGACTCAGTAATACAATGAATAGTGTCCTCTGAACATTCTTACCTGAGATGCTATGACTCATTTCACAGGATTATTCCTTACGTAGGGATTTACAACGCATGGAAGCATAGTTTACAAGTGCAGTTTGGTAAGGAACTGATGCAGTGTGTCTGGTTACAGGCTTGCTGCCTCTCTTTGCTAGTTTGGCAGAATCCAGGTGGATATTTGAGGCTCTCTGGAGGAATAAGTGGACTGGGTCTCCCTCAAGCCATTTTCAGATGTTATTTCTTGAATTAAACTTTGATAGATACTAGGAAGTGGCGACTTCAGGACTTTGCTTCTTGACAAGGAGATAAAATGCAGCTGTTTCAAACCAATGAAAGAAGAACTCTCTTTCCTCATTGTATTCCGCAGTCACCCTAACCTCCCTAAGCCTTGTCATATGGACAGACTCTGGGACAGTTTGGCCAAGAATCATATAAATCAAACAGGGATGAACAGCACATATCTTAGACCCTGAGATAGTAGTTACATATTCCTATAGTCATTCTGGTCTCTCCCATTCAGTATCACCAGGATCTGGTCATAAATATTTGTTAACTTCAGATAAGAACCCATTAGACCCACTGCCAACCAACCACCAAATTGTTGAAATTTACCCAAGTTATTCACTCCATGGAAGTATACAGATTTAATAAAAAAGATCATAAAACTCAGAATGTGTACAAACCAAAAAAAAAAAAAAAGTATGGGGAATGGAAGTATAAATTAGGCATTGCATTAATTTTTCCTTCTTTGGTGTTATCTCTCCACAGAGGCTCATGTTTGACATGGCTCTTTAGCCAATACATGGCTGAGTTGCTGGGTCCCATCCCATGCAGCTACCTAAGTCAGGCAATATTCCCCCTTTCCCCATTTCCAGGCTGAGTGTAATTAGAAAGCACTGACATTATGTCTACTATTTTGTTAAGGCATTTCATATTTAAATGCTAAGGACCATGATTATCCAGCTTTTGTGGGCAAGAGAATCACCTAGGAAGCTTGGTATAACAAGGGGTTTCAGTTTCAGCAGGTGTGGTCAGGGAATTTATTTCTAACAAGTTCCTAGGTGAAACTTGATGCTGCTGGTCCTGGAATCACTACTCTAGAATTCCTCAGGAGAATATCAACAGTTTATTGATGTGTTCAGACTAAACTTGATATGTGAATTGAACATACTATAAAACTATTTATTTCTCACTGTGAGTTTCCCTGATCTCGGTAGAAACATCTGATTCAGAGAACTTCAGAGATATCTGTTAGAAATAAAGTCATAACTTCAGATGCAGATTTTAACAAATAATGAATCATGCATTAAGTTTCAGTGGCTGCACCCTTTAGGAAGAATTTGAATTATTAAGCATTTGTCCTATCAATTTGACTTGCCAGGAAGTTTCACCATGCATAGAATTTTGGAAGTGATGGATATTTTCATCACATCACATAATTACTACTATTTTCTTGCGGTGAGAAAGGAAAGGAAAAGCAAAGGAAACCATCAACAAAATAAAAAGGCAACCTATTGAGTGGCTAAACATATTTGCAAATGATGTATCTGAAAAGGGTTTAATATCCAAAATACATAAAGAACTTCTATGACTCAACACCAAAAAACCTAAATAATCCAATTTAAAAATGGGCAGAGGACCTGAACATTTTTCAAAGAAGACATAGAGATAGCCAAGAGACATATGAATGCTCAGATCACTAGTCATCAGGGAAGTACAAAACAAAGCCACGATGAGATATCACCTTACCACCTGTCAGAATGGCAATACAAGAAAGACAAGAAGTACGGTGTCAGCAAGAAAGTGGAGAAACAGGGAATCCTTTTGCACTGTTGAGGTAATGTAAATTGTGGTGTAAAACAGTATGGGAAACAGTAGGAATTAAAAACAAAAATACCAGATGATTCAGTAATTCCACTGCTGGATTATTTACCCAAAGAAAATAAAAACACGAATTCAGAAAGATATATGCACACCTATGTTTACTGCAGCTTTATTTACAGTAGTGAAGATATGGAAGCAATCTAAATGTCTATTGATAGATGAATGAATAAAGGTGTGGTACATATACACAATGAAATATTACTCAGCCATCGAAAAGGATGGCATCTTCCCACTTGCAACAACATGGATTAGATCCAGAGGGTGTTATGCTAAGTGAAATAAGTCAGAAAAGACAAATACTATATGGTTTCATTTATATGTGCAGCTGAAAAAATGAACAAAAGCATTCATAAATACAGAGAACAAACTAGTGGTTGCCAGAGGGAAGGGGCTTTGGAGATGGGCAAAATAGGTGAGGGGATTAACAGGTAAAAACTTCCAGCTATAAATAAATCATGGAGATGAAAAGTATAGCATAGGGAATATATGTTGTAATAATATTGTGTGGTGACAGATGGTAACTACATTTATTTATTGTGTTGAGCATAGTATATTGTATATAGAATGCAATATATTCTATAGAATTGTGAAATTTCTACATCATATACTGGAGACTAATTAGAACATTGTCAGCTATACTTCAGTTTTTTTAAATTGCAGTTTTCAGTATGTGGATCTTTTACCTTCTTGGTTACCTATATTCCTAAGTATTTTATTGTTTTGAGGCTATTATGAATGGGATTATTCATTTTTCAGATATTTTGTTGTTTCAGAAATGCAACTGATTTCTATATCTTGATTATTAGTTTTAGTGTATTTTTGATGAATTCTTTAGGATTTTCTGTAAATAAGATTATATTATTTGAAAACAAAGATAATTTTACTTCTTTTCTTCTGATACAGATGCCTTTTGTTTCTTTTTCTTGCCTGATTACTCTTGCTGGACTGCCAGTACTATATTTAATAGGAGTGAAGAGAATGGGCACCCTTGTCTTGTTTCCAATCTTAGAGGAAAAGCTTCCAGCCTTTCACCATTGAATATGATGGTGTTAGCTGTGAACTTGTCATATATTGCCCTTATTATGTTGAGTTATGTTCCTTCTCTACCCAGTTGTTGAGCATTTTTATCATCAGAGAAGGTTGTATTTTATCATATGCTTTTTCTGCATCTATTGAGGTGATCACATTTTTATCCTTCAGTTAACGGAATGTATCTTACTTACTGATTTGTGTATATTGAACCATCCTTGCATCCCAGAGCTATATCTTGCCTGATCGTGGTGTATAATCCTTTTAATATGTTGTTGAATTTGGTTTGCTAGTGTTCTTGTGGAGAATTTTTGCATCTGCTTTCATCAGGGATATTGGTCTGTAGTTTTCCTGCAGTGTTGTTATCTAGCTTTGTATCAGACTAATGCTGTAAAATGAGTTTGAGGATTGTGCCTTCTTCAAGTTTTTGGAAGAGTTTAAATGATACTGGCGTTAATTTTTCATTAAATGTTTAGTAGAATTCACCAAGGAAACCAAATAGTCTTGGGTTCTTTGTTGGGAAGTTTTTGATGGCTGACTTGTCCTTAATTGTTACTTGTGCTTCTAGTTTCAGACTTGGTTGGTCCTATGCTTCTAGTAGTTTATCTGTTTCTTCTAGTTTAACCAATTTGTTGGTGTATAACTGTTTATAGCTGTCTTTTTTGATTGGCTAATTCAGCTCATTTTTATTTAGAATAATTATTGATAGGTAATGACTTACTAATACTCTCCTATTATTTCCTGGCTGTTTTGTAGTTTCCTGTTCCTTTCTTCTTTTAATGCCTTCTGTGGTGAATTGATGATTTTCCATAGTGCTGTGCTCTGATTTTCTTTACATTTTGTGAACCTCCTATATCTCTTTGCTTTGTAGTTACTATGAGGCTTATGTAAAACATCTAGATAGCACAGACTATTTTACACTGATAATTTTGATCACAACAAAAATACTACCATTTTATTCTCCCCCTTTTATGTTTTTGATGGCATTATCTACCTCTCTCTATATTGTATCTCCATTAACAGTAATGTTAGTGGAACTAGTTCTTTTTAATATTCTTGTCCTTTAATCTTTACATAAACTTCAGTGGTTAACAGCCCACCATATTACATTTTTAGAGTATTACAAGCCTGACTATGCCTTTTCTTTTATCACTGTGTTGTGTATTTTCATGTTTTATATTACTAGCTAGCACCTTTTCATTTCAGCCTGAACAACACTTTCTATCATTTCTCTTAGGGCAAGTCTAGTGGTGAGGAATTCCTTCAGCTTTTGTCTGGGAAAGTCTTATTGCCACCTCATTTCTAAAGGACAGTTTTACCACATAAGGTATTCTTCATTGGCAGTTCTGCTAGCTCTTTGAGTGTGGCCATAAAGTTTTTACTTAGAAATCTGCTGATGGCCTTATGGGAATTCCCTTGTAAGTTACAAGCTTTTTTTTTTTTTTTTTTTTTTTTCCTCTCTTACTGCTAAGATTCTGTCCTTGTCTTTGATTTTTGAGAGTTTTATTATGTGTCCTGGAGAGGATCTCTTTGATTTTGTTTAGTGACTTGTGAGTTTCATGAACTTGCATGTAGACATCTCTCCCCAGATTTGGAATGGTCTTAGTCATTTTCTTTTTTTTTTTTTTTTTTTTTAAATTTTTATTTATTTATGATAGTCACACATACACAGAGAGAGAGAGAGAGAGAGAGAGAGAGGCAGAGACACAGGCAGGAGAAGCAGGCTCCATGTACCGGGAGCCCGATGTGGGATTTGATCCCGGGTCTCCAGGATCGTGCCCTGGGCCAAAGACAGGCGCTAAACCGCTGCGCCACCCAGGGATCCCTAGTCATTTTCTTTAAATAAACTTTCTGACCTTTTTCCCTCTCTTTTCCTTCTTGGACCTTCAATAATTTGAAAATTGGTTCTTTCCTTGGTATTCTCTAGATTATGTAAGTTTTCTTCACTCTTTTTTCACTCTTTTTTCTCTGATTGTGTAATATCAGTTGATCCGTTTTGCAGTTTACTTTTTTCTTATGTGTTTTGTGAAGTCTGTTGTTGAAGCTCTCTGTTGAATTCCTCATTCAGTTATTATATTTTTAAAACTTGTTTCTTTTTTACATTTTCTGTCTCTTTTTGAGCATCTCATTTTGCTTGTATTGTTTTCCTGGTATCATTAAATTGTATATCTGTGTTCTCTTCTTATAGATCTCTGAGCATCCTTTTTTAAAGTTTTTGTTTAAATTCTGTTTTTTGTTTAAATTCATACAGTGTAATATTGGTTTCAGGAGTAGAATTTTATGATTCATCACTTATATACAACAGCCAGTGCTCATCATAACAAGTGCCCTCCTTAACACCTATCACCTGTTTAGCCCATCCCCCCTACCTATTTTCCTCCATCAACCCTCAGTTTGTTCTCTGTAGTTTATGACTTGCCTCCTTCTCTTTTTTCTCCTTCTCCAATGTTCTTCTGTTATTTCTCAAATTCCACATATGAGTGAAATCACGGTATTTGTCTTTCTCTGACTGACTTTGCTTAGTATAATACACTATAGCTCCATCCATGTTGTTGCAAATGGCAAGATTTCATTCTTTTTGATGGCTAATATTCCATTGCGTATATATACCCATCTTCTTTATCCAGTCATCATTTGGTGGATATTTGGGCTTTTTCCATAATTTGGCTATTGTTGATAAAGCTGCGCTAAACATTGGGGTGCATGTGCTCCTTTGAATCAGTGTTTTTGTATCCTTTGCTGGGTCACAGGGTGGCTTTATTTTAAGGAACCTCTATACTATTTTCCACAGTGGCTGCATCATTTTGCATTGCCATCAGCAGTGTAAGAGGGTTCCCCTTTCTCCTTTTGCCAATATCTATTGTATCCTCAGTTGTTAATTTTAGCTATTCTGATGGGTATGAAGTGGTATCTCATTGTGGTTTTGATTTGTATTTTCCTAATGACAAATGATGTTGAGCATCTTTTTGTGTGTCTGTTGGCCATCTGTATATCTTCTTTGGAGAAATGTCTGTTTATGTCTTCTGACCATTTCTTAACTGGATTTTTTGTTTTTTGGGTGTTGAGCTAATAAGTTCTTTATAGATCTTGGATACTAACCCTTTATCAGATATGTAATTTGCAAAGATCTTCTCCCATTCCATAGGTTGCCTTTTGGTTTTGTTGATTGTTTCCTTTGCTGTACAGAACCTTTTAACTTGATGAAGTCCCACTAGTTCATTTTTGCTTTTGTTTCCCTTGCCTCTGGAAATGTATGTATCTCCACAACATTGCTGTCACAGAGGTCAGTGAGGTTGCTGCCTATGTTCTCCTCTAGGATTTTGATGGATTCCTGTCTCATATTTAGGTCTTTTGTCCATTTTAATCTATTTTTGTATGTGGTATAAGAAAGTGGTCCAGTTTCATTCTTCTGCATGTTGCTATCCTGTTTTCCCAACACCATTTGTTGAAGAGACTGTCTTTTTCCCATTGAATATTCTTTCCTCCTTCATTGAACATTAATTGAACATATAATTGGGTTTATTTCTGGGCCCTCTATTCTGTTCCATTGATCTTCATGTCTGTTTTTGTTTCTGAGCATCTTTAGAACAATTAATTTGAATTCTTTGTTGGGAATTACTGGGTATCCATTTCTTTGGGGTCATTGACAGAGTTTTACTTTGGTGGTCATGTTTTCCTCGTTTTCATGATTCCTGTAGCCTTGCAAAGATGTCTGAGCATTTGAAGGAGGAATTACCTCTTCTGGACACTATGAACTGACTTTGATAAGGGAAATATTTCATCTGCATGTGGGTCATGCTGGAGCATCTTGTGATCTTGGGGTAGTGGTGCAAGGTGTCGTGATGTCTCTTTGCTCAGGCCTCTGAGGACCACAGCATTGACAGCTTTGTGGTCCTTGGCAAATACGATGGAGGCCCCCAGTGGCTATAAGGATTTTCAGTAGTGGCTCCAGGTCCTATGGCGAGGGACCAAGGCAGGAACTACTTGCATGTACATAGTTGGCTGTTGGGGTCATCTGTTTCTGTATAGTGGCAGGGGCTGGTTGAAGACACACTGTGGGTGCACTGGTAACTGATGGCACCTGACTGTCAGCATGTATTAGTGTGGCTGTTGGATCACACCATGAGTGCATGGTATTCAGGGGTCCGTAACAGGTATCAGGCCAACAGCTTGCAAATGCACATCTGGAGAAATAGCCCTGAGCACGTACATGGTGGGGGTCAGCGTTGGGGGTTTAGGCTGGTGTCTTGTGCTCATGTACCCACAGAAACCTGGGCTGGCTGACAATGTGTTTCCCAGGCGTGGCAGGAGCCAGAGAGGGGCATGGCTGGAGAGGGACTTAGGAAGCTGGCATCAGTGAATACAAATACCTATGTGCCAAAAGCTGATGAAATCTGCTGGAGGTCTGTGGCAGCTATGTTGGCTCCTGATTCCTTCTTCAGGGGCAAAAGCTACTGTGTTTGTGGGTTGAGCTGGTCACTCTGAATGGGGATCATTCCTACTGCATGGCTGCTATTGGCAGTCCATGTTTTCTTCCTTGTTCTAGCCATCTCTGTCCATCCCAGCTTTGCTGGCATGGGCAGGGTGAAACCAAAGTGGGACCTTTGTTCAGTGCCCCAAAGTTTGGGGAAGCCAGTGGTTATTCTGCTCTTCCTTTCCCAGCGAGGGGAACTTTATCTAGCTAGAAAGTTTCCTCTTGGCACTGAGCAGTGCCAGCTCGGGCTGGGATGATGTGGGCAAATTGAAGCTGTCTTCCTTTTCGTTTTGTGTGGTTATTCTCAGGTTTTTGGTTTCACTGTGTTGCTGAAGTTTCTTAAGTGGACTCCAGAGCTCTCCCAGAGCTGTTTTTGGTCATGGATACCTGTCTTACTTGCTGATCTTTCTTGGGAGCAAAGGCTGGGGTTTCCTACACCACCATTTGGGTGAATTTTTAAAACTGAAATGTGTGACTACTCAGTAGCCAAACTCTAAACTAGTGGTTCTCAAATAGGCTGCAGACTAGAATCATCTGGTGTGTGTGTATGTGGGGGGGGGGGGGCACTCAAATATTGATATTTATCAATATCAATATTGATAAATTGGGACCACCGTAGGCCAATTAAATCAGAATTCCTGATGATAGAGCCTCAGGCAGCAGTAGAAAATCTCCTTAAGTGAATCTAAAGTACAGCTAGGTTGAAAAGCATTCTGCGTAATTTTGGGGACTGCTCAGCTCCGCAGAAATACAGCATGGGCATAGAACTGAGGAAATGGAAACCAGGAGCCACTATCAGTGAGTGATATGCACCTAGAGTCAGACTTGACTCAAAATATAGTCTGTGATGGTAATAGAGTATCCACCTATCTGCCTATTGGTGTCAGAATATCCATTAGCCTCAGAATATTCAATAAAAAGGCCAGTATTACCAGGCTTACTACTACTGTATACTTTTATATTAATACAGTTATTAAGCTATTTAAAACTCTTTTAGTACCAATGCTAAAAATCTTTATTTTGAATATTTAATAGACTGTGCCTCACCATTTTACCGATTAAAATGCATTTTGCATATAAAACTTCAAATCATGTGGCCATTCCTGGAAAAATATTTATTTTTTTCAATAAAAACATAACCTATTAATAAAGTCAGCATTTCCTCTGTTAGGCCCATGTAGCTATGCCCATAACTGGTATAGAAATTATCTTGTCTTTCTTTAGTCCAATTTCTACAAGCATTTGTTGTAATAGTAAAGAACTGCATCACGGTGGTAAACCATTCCTCCGGAGAGTCAACCAGTGCTGGAAGAAACATGCCAAATTGATAATCAACTGACCTAATTAATTTAAAAAAGAAAGAAAATACAAACGAAAAAGAAAAATAAAGAGAGGCAGCATAAATGAATGCAATTATTAGAATATAGTTTGGAAAGAATTTAAGTATCAATGAGGAAAAAATAAAAAGAATGAACAACCAATAGGTGAACAAATATTGGAAATATTTTTAGAATTTTAAAGGCCCATCACTAATAAAAAAAAAAGTATTATGTGTCAAAAGGAACCATTTTGACCAACTTTGGGATTATTTTGGAGAGCTCAATTTGGAAATTTGGGTGGTACTAGTACTACTGATGCCACCCTACATTTTTTATCAAAACATGCCATTCCCTCAGCAACGTACTAAGTCATTTATCTTAAGAGATACATTGTTTAAAGGATAAAATTCTAATATTGGATTTGATGAACTTAAATTTTTTCTTAATTCTGTGTTATGTACCATATATGTGTTAAAAACACAAAAGGCGTCTAATTGCTGTAGCCTAGCATAAGGGAGGCAGTATTAGACTGAATTTTAGGAAATCTTTTATTTCCATTTGACTCTTCCCCCCAGTGGTGGGTGTACTTGAGGAGGGTCCCTCTATGTAGGAACGCTTAGATAATCATTAGTATGTACTTTCTATTTGAGTCCCATAAACTCATCTCCTTATAATTGAAACCCCAAACTTCATAGGCTTTTTATTTTGTCTGCCGTTTAGATACAGCACAAGCATAAAGTTTTAATGAAAATGATCATCATAATGTTTAGTTGCAGTGTTATTCAGACTAATGAAAATGCTATACATTAGAAGTCATGCTATATTATATCAACATAGGAAATTATCACTGGTTTTTCAATTGTTCATTGAATTGTAGGTGGCAGAAAAGAAAGAAATTAAAGAATATTTTGAGTCAAACTTCTCTGAAGATGACACAACACATTTCAAGCTGCCTAAATATCGACGTTTATTAGAAACAATTTTGAAGTTTCTGATGTTGATTGACTACATATTTCAAGAACTCATCCGTCAACTAATGAACACTGCAATCACACTACTTTTTGAATTATTTAATAATTCTGCTAGAATGCCATTTTCAATGGAAAAAAGGAATGAAGATCTCATTAAGTAAATCCCACCTTTTTGACTTTTATAAAAGGGATATTATTATCATAATGAAATATATTTCCTCTTATAGAGGAAATAGCCAATAACTTAAACTAGAATTTGTAGCACATTATATGTACTCAGCTTTTGCAATTACCTGAACTTCTTATCTGGTAATACTTTCCTTCATACTGTGCATAAAATTTAAGAAAATGTCCTCCCCCTGCCCCCCCAAAATTCTACCTAGGTTAGGTTGCTATGTGAAGTACATAACACATGTACTTGAAGTGAAATTTGAAATTCAGATAATAATATCTTAGTGTAAGTATGTCCCAAATATTGCCTATACTAAAAATTATCATCTTGGAATTCAAATTTAATTTGATGTTCTGTACTAATTTGCTAAATCTGGCAATTGTATACATAGGTATGCTGTATCTTCAAAGTTCAGAACTAGTTCCTAAAAAGTCATTTGTGAGAATGATTCTGAAAGTAGCCACAAAGTTCAGTTGGAACTTGAGTCAATTCCAACTACTTATTGAAAACAAAATATTTTTACCTATTTAAATACTATTGTTAAAACCTTTTTATTATTTTCCACAACTGGATCTATCACTGTAATTTGTGAACCATGGAATATGAATTGACACTTGTAAAATATGTTCAAACTCAGAATTTAGCAATATCATTTTAAGTCAAACCAGAGTTTTAATATCAAAACTAGAGAACAAAAAATATATCAATTCATAACATTTTGAAGAATCTTAAAGATAATATATTATTTCTCTAATTTGTTATTGAATCCAACAGAGCTTAAATCACTTTTCTAAGGCCTCATAAGCGATTTGGTTTTTTTTTTTTTTTATAAATATTTGTTATTATTTGTAAACTATTTTATTTATTCATTAGACACACACACACACACACACACACACACACACAGAGAGAGAGGCAGAGACACAGGCAGAGGGAGAAGCAGGCTCCATGCAGGGAGCCCAATGTGGGACTCGATCCCGTGTCTCCAGGAGAAGGACCTGGGCAGATGCTAATCTACTGAGCCACCCAGGGATCCCCCTCATAAGCGATTTGAATCAGTGCCAGGACTTTAACCTGTATAAGAGCACAACTGTTTAGTAATAGCACAATATAATTTTATTTTTCCTAAAACTACAGGAGTGTGTATATGTGTATGTTTGTGTGTTTAAGAGAACTTCTAAATTTTGAACAAAATTTCTTAAATGATTTTTATTATTAGTTAATTCATCATGTAATAGAAAATTTGAAAAAAAAAGAAAATTTGGAAAACAGAAATTACCCTCATTCAATAACTTAAATTCAATGTCTTATTATTTTTGATATTTCTCGTAGACTTTTCTTATGTAATTTTGTTGTAATCCTAGTGTGCTATTTTGTAGTTTATTTTAAAAATACAACATGTCTTATATATATGTTTTTTAATGTTATAGGAGGAATACTTGTTCAAGTACATGTGTTTTTGGAGTTTTGGAGTCATACCACCTGGGTTTTAATCTCTGTTTCATCTCTGAAAAGCTGTGTGACTTTGGTTAGCTAGTATGCTAACAGACATTAGGAAATGCTTTAGACCTGTTTCCTATCTATAGACTGGAGATACCAGTAATACCTATATCACAGTGTTGTTTGAGAATAAACACAAAGTAAATGTCTGCCAAGTAGGAGCTACCATTATTGAATCTGTTTCTATCGACCTTCTTAACAGTATTGGTTTGTATTTCCATAATAACTAATGATATGGTGTATCCTTTCATATGATTAGTGGCTACTTGTATATCTTCTCTGAAGAAACGTTTTTTCAAGTCCTTTGTCCATTTTTAAGTTGTGTTGTCTTTTTATTATGTTATAAAGAGTCTTTTTTTTTTTTTTTTTTTTTTATTTATGATAGTCACAAAGAGAGAGAGAGAGAGAGGCAGAGACACAGGCAGAGGGAGAAGCAGGCTCCATGCACTGGGAGCCTGATGTGGGATTCGATCCCGGGTCTCCAGGATCGCGCCCTGGGCCAAAGGCAGGCGCCAAACTGCTGCGCCACCCAGGGATCCCAAGAGTCTTTAAAATATATTTTGGGTACAAGGCCCTTATTAATTCCAAATAATAGATAATTTGCAAAAGTTTTCTCTCATTCTGTGGGTCATCTTTTCACTTTCTTGATAGTAACCTTTGGAGAATGAAAGTATTTAATTTTGAAAAAGGCCAATTTCGGGGGCACCTGGGTGGCTCAGTAGTTGAGGTCTGCCTTCAGCTCAGGGAGTAATCCTGGGGTCCTGGCATGGAGTCCTGCATCAGGCTCCCTGCAGGGAGCCTGCTTCTCCTTCTGCCTATGTCTCTGCCTCTCTGTGTCTCTCATAAATAAATAAAAGATAAAATCTTTTTTTGAAGAAAGCCAGTTCTTCTTCAATTGTATTTTAAGTGTCATATCTAAGAAATCCCTGCCCATTGCAAGGTCATGAAGGTTCTATTTTTTCTTGTAAGATTTTCAGTTTTAGCTTCTGCATTTAGATCTTTGATCTACTTCCATTAAGGGTATTTTGTTTGTATACAGTGTGAGATAAAGGTCTAAGTTCATTCTTTCCCACATGGGTGTCCACTTCTCCCAGCACTACTTGTTGAAAAGACTGTTCTTTCTGCATTAACTTGTCTCGGAACTCTTGTTGACAGTGAGTTGACCATAGGTGTATGCGTTTATGTCTGGACTCTAAATTTCATTAGTTGATCTATATGTCTGTCCTCCTGCCAGAACCATACTGTCTTTATTACTGCAGCTTTGTAGTAAGCTTTGAAATTGGGAAGTGTGAATCTTCCAGCATTGTTCCTTTTCAACATGGTTTGGGCACTTTTGGCTCTCTTTCATTTACATATGAATTGTAGAATAAGTTTCCCAATTTATGCAGGAAAAAACAGCTGGAATTTATATAGGGATTGCATTGAATCTGTGGATAAATATGGAAACTTTCATTTTAATAGTATAAAGTTTTCCAATCCCTGAACATGGGTTTATCTTCCATTTATACAGTCTATTTTTTCAGTGGTCTTTTGTTTTTCAGTGTATGTGTCATGCTTCCTTTATTTATTCTGAAGTATTTTATTCTATTTGATACTACTGTAAATTGAATTATTTTTTTAAATTTTATTTTGGATTATTAATTGCTTGTGTATTGAAATAGGGCTGAATTTTATATATTGATCTTGTATCCAGCATCTTTGCTCAATTTATTTATTAGTTCTATGTTTGTTGATTTGTTATTCCTCCTTAGGATTTTCTTTTTTTTTAAATAAATTTATTTTTTATTGGTGTTCAATTTACCAACATACAGAATAACACCCAGTGCTCATCCCGTCAAGTGCCCCCCTCAGTGCCCATCACCCATTCACCCCCACCCCCCGTCCTCCTCCCCTTCCACCACCCCTAGTTCATTTCCCAGAGTTAGGAGTCTTTATGTTCTGTCTCCCTTTTTGATATTTCACACACATTTCTTCTCCCTTCCCTTATATTCCCTTTCACTATTATTTATATTCCCCCAAATGAATGAGAACATATAATGTTTGTCCTTCTCCGATTGACTTACTTCACTCAGCATAATACCCTCCAGTTCCATCCACGTTGAAGCAAATGGTGGGTATTTGTCGTTTCTAATGGCTGAGTAATATTCCATTGTATACATAAACCACATCTTCTTTATCCATTCATCTTTCGATGGACACCAAGGCTCCTTCCATAGTTTGGCTATTGTGGACGTTGCTGCTATAAACATCGGGGTGCAGGTGTCCCTGCGTTTCATTGCATTTGTATCTTTGGGGTAAATCCCCAACAGTGCAATTGCTGGGTCGTAGAGCAGGTTAACTCTTTGAGGAACCTCCACACAGTTTTCCAAAGTGGCTGCACCAGTTCACATTCCCACCAACAGTGTAAGAGGGTTCCCTTTTCTCCACATCCTCTCCAACATTTGTGGTTTCCTGCCTTGTTAATTTGCCCCATTCTCACTGGTGTGAGGTGGTATCTCATTGTGGTTTTGATTTGTATTTCCCTGATGGCAAGTGATGCAGAGCATTTTCTCATGTACGTGTTGGCCATGTCTATATCTTCCTCTGTGAGATTTCTCTTCATGTCTTTTGCCCATTTCATGATTGGATTGTTTCTTTGGTGTTGAGTTTAATAAGTTCTTTATAGATCTTGGAAACTAGCCCTTTATCTGATACGTCATTTGCAAATATCTCCTCCCATTCTGTAGGTTGTCTTTTAGTTTTGTTGACTGTATCCTTTGCTGTGCAAAAGCTTCTTATCTTGATGAAGTCCCAATAGTTCATTTTTGCTTTAGTTTCTTTTGCCTTCGTGGATGTATCTTGCAAGAAGTTACTGTGGCCGAGTTCAAAAAGGGTGTTGCCTGTGTTCTTCTCTAGGATTTTGATGGAATCTTGTCTCACATTTAGATCTTTCATCCATTTTGAGTTTATCTTTGTGTATGGTGCAAGAGAGTGGTCTAGTTTCATTCTTCTGCATGTGGATGTCCAATTTCCCCAGCAACATTTATTGAAGAGACTGTCTTTCTTCCAATGGATAGTCTTTCCTCCTTTATTGAATATTAGTTGACCATAAAGTTCAGGGTCCACTTCTGGGTTCTCTATTCTGTTCCATTAATCTATGTGTCTGTTTTTTGTTTTGTTTTGTTTTTTATGTGTCTGTTTTTGTGCCAGTACCACACTGTCTTGATGATCACAGCTTTGTAGTACAACCTGAAATCTGGCATTGTGATGCCCCCAGATATGGTTTTCTTTTTTAAAATTCCCCTGGCTATTCGGGGTCCTCTCTGATTCCACACAAATCTTAAAATAATTTGTTCTAGCTCTCTGAAGAAAGTCCATGGTATTTTGATAGGGATTGCATTAAACGTGTAAATTGCCCTGGGTAACATTGACATTTTCACAATATTAATTCTGCCAATCCATGAGCATGGAATATTTTTCCATCTCTTTGTGTCTTCCTCAATTTCTTTCAGAAGTGTTCTATAGTTTTTAGGGTATAGATCCTTTACCTCTTTGGTTAGGTTTATTCCTAGGTATCTTATGCTTTTGGGTGCAATTGTAAATGGGATTGACTCCTTAATTTCTCTTTCTTCAGTCTCATTGTTAGTGTATAGAAATGCCACTGATTTCTGGGCATTGATTTTGTATCCTGCCACGCTACCAAATTGCTGTATGAGTTCTAGCAATCTTGGGGTGGAGGCTTTTGGGTTTTCTATGTAGAGTATCATGTCATCGGCGAAGAAGGAGAGTTGACTTCTTCTTTGCCAATTTAATGCCTTTAATGTCTTTTTGTTGTCTGATTGCTGAGGCTAGGACTTCCAGTACTATGTTGAATAGCAGTGGTGAGAGTGGACATCCCTGTCTTGTTCCTGATCTTAGGGGAAAGGCTCCCAGTGCTTCCCCATTGAGAATGATATTTGCTGTGGGCTTTTCGTAGATGGCTTTTAAGATGTCGAGGAATGTTCCCTCTATCCCTACACTCTGAAGAGTTTTGATCAGGAATGGATGCTGTATTTTGTCTAATGCTTTCTCTGCATCTAATGAGAAGATCATATGGTTCTTGGTTTTTCTCTTGCTGATATGATGAATCACATTGATTGTTTTACGAGTGTTGAACCAGCCTTGTGTCCCGGGGATAAATCCTACTTGGTCATGGTGAATAATTTTCTTGATGTACTGTTGGATCCTATTGGCTAGTATCTTGTTGAGAATTTTTGCATCCATGTTCATCAGGGATATTGGTCTGTAATTCTCCTTTTTGGTGGGGTCTTTGTCTGGTTTTGGAATTAAGGTGATGCTGGCCTCATAGAACGAATTTGGAAGTACTCCATCTCTTTCTGTCTTTCCAAACAGCTTTAGTAGAATAGGTATGGTTTCTTCTTTAAACGTTTGATAGAATTCCCCTAGGAAGCCATCTGGCCCTGGACTTTTGTGTCTTGGGAGGTTTTTGATGACTGCTTCAATTTCCTCCCTGGTTATTGGCCTGTTAAGGTTTTCTATTTCTTCCTGTTCCAGTTTTGGTAGTTTGTGGCTTTCCAGGAATGCATCCATTTCTTCTAGATTGCCTAATTTATTGGCGTATACCTGTTCATAATATGTTTTTAAAATCGTTTGTATTTCCTTGGTGTTGGTAGTGATCTCTCCTTTCTCATTCATGGTTTTATTAATTTGAGTCTTCTCTCTCTTCTTTTTAATAAGGCTGGCTAATGGTTTATCTATCTTATTAATTCTTTCAAAAAACCAACTCCTGGTTCTGTTGATCTGTTCCACAGTTCTTCTGGTCTCGATTTTGTTGAGTTCTGCTCAAATCTTTATTAACTCTCTTCTTCTGCTGGGTATAGGATCTATCTGCTGTTTTTTCTCTAGCTCCTTTATGTGTAAGGTTAGCTTTTATATTTGAGTTCTTTCCAGTTTTTGAATGGATGCTTGTATTGCGATGTATTTCCCCCTCAGGACTGCTTTTGCTGCATCCCAAAGATTTTGAACGGTTGTATCTTCATTCTCATTAGTTTCCATGAATCTTTTTAATTCTTCCTTAATTTCCTGGTTGAGCCTTTCATCTTTTAGCAGGATGGTCCTTAACCTCCACGTGTTTGAGGTCCTTCCAAACTTCTTGTTGTGATTTAGTTCTAATTTCAAGGCATTATGGTCTGAGAATATGCAGGGGACGATCCCAATCTTTTGGTATCGGTTCAGACCCGATTTGTGACCCAGTATGTGGTCTATTCTGGAGAAAGTTCCATGTGCACTTGAGAAGAATCTGTATTCAGTTGATTTTGGATATAAAGTTCTGTAGATATCTGTGAAATCCATCTGGTCCAGTGTATCATTTAAAGCTCTCGTTTCTTTGGAGATGTTGTGTTTAGAAGACCTATCGAGTATAGAAAGAGCTAGATTGAAGTCACCAAGTATAAGTGTATTATTATCTAAGTATTTCTTCTACTTTGGTTATTAATTGATTTAAATATTTGGCAGCTCCCACATTCGGGGCATATATATTGAGGATTGTTAAGTCCTCTTGTTGGATAGATCCTTTAAGTATGATATAGTGTCCCTCTTCATCTCTCACTATAGTCTTCGGGGTAAATTTTAGTTTATCTGATATAAGGATGGCTACCCCTGCTTTCTTTTGAGGACCATTTGAATGGTAAATGGTTCTCCAACCTTTTATTTTCAGGCTGTAGGTGTCCTTCTGTCTAAAATGAGTCTCTTGTAGACAGCAAATAGATGGGTCCTGCTTTTTTATCCAGTCTGAAACCCTGCGCCTTTTGATGGGGTCATTAAGCCCGTTCACATTCAGAGTTAGTATTGAAAGGTATGAGTTTAGTGTCATCATGATATCTATTCAGTCCTTGTTTTTGTGGATTGTTCCACTGAACTTCTTCTTAAAGGGGAAGTTTAAGAGTCCCCCTTAAAATTTCTTGCAGAGCTGGTTTGGAGGTCACATATTCTTTTAGTTCCTGCCTGTCTTGGAAGCTCTTTATCTCTCCTTCCATTTTAAATGAGAGCCTTGCTGGATAAAGTATTCTTGGTTGCATGTTCTTCTCATTTAGGACCCTGAATATATCCTGCCAGCCCTTTCTGGCTTGCCAGGTCTCTGTGGAGAAGTCTGCTGTTACCCTAATACTCCTCCCCATAAAAGTCAGGGATTTCTTGTCTCTTGCTGCTTTAAGGATCTTCTCTTTATCTTTGGAATTTGCAAGCTTCACTATTAAATGTCGAGGTGTTGAACAGTTTTTATTGATTTTAGGAGGGGGGGATCTCTCTATTTCCTGGATCTGAATGCCTTTTTCCCTTCCCAGATTAGGAAAGTTTTCAGCTATGATTTGTTCAAATACATATTCTGACCCTCTGTCCCTTTCGGCACCCTTGGGAACCCCAATTAAACGTAGGTTTTTCTTCCTCAGGCTGTCGTTTATTTCCCTTAATCTATCTTCATGGTCTTTTAATTGTTTGTCTCTTTTTTCCTCAGTTTCCCTCTTTGCCATCAACTTGTCTTCTATATCACTCATTCGTTCTTCCATCTTGTTAACCCTCGTCATTAGGACTTCTAGTTTGGATTGCATCTCATTCAATTGATTTTTAATTTCTGCCTGATTGGATGTAAATTCTGCAGTCATGAAGTCTCTTGAGTCCTTTATGCTTTTTTCTAGAGCCACCAGTGCTTCTGAATTGGCTTTCTGACATTGAATTGTAATCCAGATTTTGTAACTCTGTGGGAGAGAGGACTGTTTCTCATTCTTTCTTTTGAGGTGAGGTTTTCCTTCTAGTCATTTTGCTCAGTGCAGAGTGGCCAAAAACAAGTTGTATTGGGAAAAGGAGAAAAAGAGAGGAGAGAAAGAAGGAAAGAAAAGAGAAAAAGAAAAAAGGAAGAAAAAAAGAAAAAAAAAGAAAAAGAGAAAGAAAGGAAAAAAAAAGGGGTGGGGAAGCAA
Organism: Canis lupus dingo; assembly: GCF_003254725.2. NCBI lineage: Eukaryota > Metazoa > Chordata > Mammalia > Carnivora > Canidae > Canis > Canis lupus. Next base: position 39,242,096 of record NC_064249.1, on the reverse strand, counting down.
ACAAATAAAAAAGAAAAACAAAAAACAAAAAACAAAACCACGGGGGGAGTATCTTCTGATTCTGTATACTTTAAGTCCCTTGACTTCCCTTGGAACTGGTCCGTCCAGCTGGTCTTCTGGGGGAGGGGCCTGTTGTGCTGATTTTCAGGTGTCAGCACTTGGAGCTGCTCTGCCCCCTGCCTGGTGCAGGGCTCAGTAGGGGTTGTTTACCCCGTGAGGCCCCAGGAGGAACAACCCCAGTGGTGGGGCCAGCTCTGGAGCCCTGGAGTCAGCTCCCACAGTAACTCCAGAGCTCTCCGTCTGCAGGGCCTGGATGCTCCGGGGGCGGGGCCGCTGATCTGCTCAGCTCGGGCAGGAGCGTCCTTGCTGTCCTGGGCCCTCCCGGCCTCTGCCTGTCCCGGGGGGAGGCCAGATCCTGGGCTGTGTCCCCGGCGCCCAGTGCTCCTGCGCTGTTGGATTCGTGCTCCCGGCGCACAGCCCCCTCCGCGGAGCCGCCGCCCGAGCCCCCCGAGCTGCTCCGGGTCCTGCCGTGCGCGCTGCAGCCCTTAGGGAGCTCGGCGCACTCTCCCGGGGCGCAGGTGTCTGTTACTGTCCCAGGGAGCCCGAGGGCATCCTCGCCGTCCTGGGGTCCTGCTCCAACTCCCTGCGAGCCCCTTTCCACCCGGGAAGGTTGGTGCAGCTCCTGCATCTCCGGGACGGGGCTCTCCTGTCCTGGGGACACTCGCCCCGGCCTCAGCCCGGCTCCTCGCGGGGCCCCTCCCCCTTGGAGGCCTTTTGTTTCTTTATTTCTTTTTCCCCGTCTTCCTACCTTGATAGAAGCGCGAACTCTTCTCACTGTAGCGTTCCAGCTGTTCTCTCTTTAAATCTCAGTCTGAATTCATAGATTTTCAGGATGATTTGAAGGTTATCTAGGTAATTTGGTGGGGACAGGGGACTTGGGGACCCTACTCCTCCGCCATCTTGCCCCTCCCCTCTCCTTAGGATTTTCTATGCAGGATCATGACACCTGCAAATAGAGATAATTTTACTTCTTTTTTGTCCAGTCATACATCTTTTATTACTTTTTGTTGCCTTAATTGCCCTAGCTAGAATCTTTAGTATCTTGTTAATAGAAGTGGCAAGAGTGAACATTCCTGCTCTTGGGAAATTTTAGTCTCTTTTCATTAAGTATGATGTTAGCTGTGGGTTTTTTGCAGATGCTTTTATCAAGTTGAGGAAGTTCCCTTTTACTATTTATTCAATGTTTTTACATGAAACGTTGGATTTTGTTAAATGCTATTTTCCTATGTCAGTTGAAATGACCATATGTTTTTTACTTTATGCTACTAATGTGTACATTAAGTTACATAACGTACATTTTTGTATGTTGAACCAACCTTGCATTCTTCGGATAAATTCTACTTGATTATGGTATATAATCCTTTGTATATATAGCTGTACTGAATTTCCTCATATTTTGTTGAGGATTTCAGTATCTCTGTTTATAAAGCATGTTGTTCTGTAGTTTTCTTGTCATGTCTTCATTTGGTTTTGGTTCCAGGAAAATAGTGGGCTCATAGAATGAATTGATATAATTTCTTCCTTAAATATTTGACAGAAGTCACAAGAAAACCTATCTGGGCCTAGGGCTTTCTATTTTGAAAGCTTATGAATTGTTCAATTTCTTTAATAGATGTGGTCCTATTCATATTGTCTATTTCTCTGATTTTTATAAGAGGAGGTAGATATTTTTTAAATATTCTGTGCCATTCCTGCTGCCAGAAATTCCAAATAGGTCTATTTATTTATTTTTTTACCTTTTCCTCCTTAAATTGAGATGTTGGTCATATCTTATTATAGTTTTATACTGCTTTTTAACTCAATCTGATATTTTCTGTCTTTTAATTAGGACATTGAATAGGTTCAATGTAATCATTTAGTAATAAATGGTATACTTTTCTTACTCCTTCTATTTTATTTATGCTTATTTTGTCATTTTTTCTCTTTCCCTTTCTCAATTTTCTCTTCTTTGTTGATTCAAATGGCTCTTAATTCCCAATGGTTTCCTCTAACTTCTTGTTTCAGTTTTCTTGTGCTTTTCAGTGTGTTTTAGAATTCTTGATCTCCCTCATTATTGTGATTTAAATTTTATTTCCCTATTTAGCATATATTTGTAAATCTTTATTTTTTTTTTTATAAAAACCCTTCATTTTGGGGCACCTGGGTGGCTCAGTGGTTGAGCGTCTTTTCCATCCTGCTGAAATGAGATATGAAATTTTTATTGTAGTAACAATTCAGTATCACTAAGTGCATTCATAATATTGTGCAACCATCATCAAATCCATTTCCAGAACGTCTTCATCACCCCAAACTGAAACTCTGTGTCCAATAAACAGTAATTCCTCATTCCCCATGCGTGGCCCCCTTCCTCCCACCAAGCTCTCATGACCTCTAATACAAATTCTCTATGAATTTGCCTATTCTAGATAACCTCACTTAGTGAAGTTTTCATACATATTTGAACTTTTTGTCTGGCTTATTTTGCTTAGCGTGTTTTCAGGGTTCATTCATATTGTAAAATGTATGAGAATTTCTTTCCATTTCAAGGCTAGATAATAATCCATGTGTGTATATATCATGTTTTATTAGTCCATTCATCTGTTGTTGGACATTTGGATCATTTCACCTGTTGACTCTTGTGAATCATCTTGTTATGAGCAGTGGTGTGTAAATTTCTGTCTGAGGCTCTCAAGTGGAGCTGCTGGGTCATATGGTAATTCTACATGTAAGTCTTTGAGGAATTTCCCTGCTATTTTCCACAGTAACTGTACTAGTATTATTCCCACCAGCAAGGCGCAAGGGTCTAATCCTCACCAACACTTACTGTTGATATCTTTTAGAATATAGTAGCTATCCTAAATGGTGTGAAGTTATATTTCACTGTGACCTTGATTTGTATTCCCCTGATGATTAGTGATGCTGACCATCTTTTATTATACTGACTGGCCATCTGTATATATCTTCTTTGGAGGAATGTCTATTTTGTGTTCTGGATATTAGTAAGATCTAACAGTTTAGAAAGATTATGTTTATGTTTCTTCTTTCTTAATCTAGAATATACAAGGACATCTTTGCTTTCACTGGAAAGATAACAAATGATTGTGAAGGATTTGTTGATAATTCAAACTTACATGCCACTTCTGTTTTAAAGTCAGAAGTAAAAACGGAAGCAGATGTTAATGAGGTAAAATGGTCTTTGAAAAATATAAGCATAGATTTTTTAAATGTAAAATGAATAAGTTTTTAAATTAAAAATATGACTTATGATTATTCAAAATTTCTTGTGCACACACAGATACCCTTCCACTGTAGAAAGCTATAATTGCACTTATCTCAGTTGGCTCATTTGTTCATGCATTGAGTACTTATTTACCAGTCACTGAGCTAGGCACCCATATAGAGCAGTGGGCAGAACAATTCCCTGACCTCTTGGAGTTTATATTTTTCAGAGAGAGACAGATATTGAAGTGATGAGTGCTATGAAGAAACACAAAGGAAGATAAGGGAATGAAGAGTGATGCTGTGTGCTACTTTACATGGGAGTAATCAGGAAAGACAACTTATCTGCAGTAGCAGCTACCCCATCCTACCCCCACTCCTGTATACCCCTTACTTTTTGCTGTTCTTCAAAGTACTTTCTTTCCCCTTGTTATTAACTAAAGAATGACACAAGACAAATAGGAAAAATCCTGACAGAATCCCAAAAACTTTCATTAGGAAATCTTTCTTTGCCATGAAGAATTGTACCCCACTCCCCACAATATTTTATTAGGATTAAACTTTAGATGGTAGATGCTTGTCCTGTTTAGCAAAAGCAGCATTTTTTATGAGATAGTACTATATAATATGTATACTTTACACATTTTTCCTTTTAAAAAATATTTTAGGTAGATTTGGTAACAAGGGAAAATGTCTACATTTTTTATTTTGTTTTTCTCTTATTAGTGTACTTTAAAAAAAGATTTTATTTATTTATTCATGAGAGACACAGAGAGAAAGAGAGGCAGAGACATAGAGGGAGGAGAAGCAGGCTCCATTCAAGGAGCCTGATATGGGACTCAATCCCAGGACTCTGGGGTCACACCCTGAGCCAAAGGCAGACATTCAACCACTGAGCCACCCAGGCATCCCATTATTAGAGTATTTTAAGAAATATGTTTTAGGAGATTTTTGCCCATTAATCTCCTGGATTGATTTTTCTTATTATTTTGTAGGAATTCTCAATGTCTGTATTGCAGTTATCTTTTCCTACTAGATGGTTTGTTACTTTTATTCCCTTATGATGTATTTTTATTAGTAGTAATTCCTTCTTTTCAAGATTTACTTATTTGAGAGAGAGAGTGAGTGTGGGAGTATGGGCAGAAGGAGAGAGAGAGAGAGAGGGAGGGAGAAAGAGAGAGAAAATGAAGCAGGCTCCCTGCTGAGTGTGAAGCCAACATGGGGCTCTATCTCATGACCTGAAGATCACAATCTGGGCCAAAATCAAGAGTCATAGGCTCAACAAACTGAGCCACCCAGGTGTCCCTATTATTAGTAATTCTTCATTTCAATGTAATAGAATTTATCAGTCCTCTTAGTTGTGTTCATGTTTGGAATTATTTACCTTCCTAAGTCATAAATATGTTCTCCTTTATTTTCTTATGAAAGTTTTTAAATCCATCTTTCACGTTTGTCTCTAATTTATCTGTGTGTAGTGTGTGTTAGGATTCATTTTCATTTGTTTCTATCTGAGTGACTGAGTTACTCAGGCACGGTTTCTTTACATCCTTTCCCTGTTGATCTGCCTGGCAGCTCTTTCTTCATGTATCATATGTGTCCATACACGTATGTCTTCTGTTTCTAAACTGTTACTCTGTTGTTGATCTATCTGCCAGTTACTGTGCCAATCCCATACCAGATTAATGAGATAGCTTTGAAATAAGTCTCCTTTTCTAAGAGTGTCTTGTCTATTCTCAGCTGTTTGCACTTCCATATATGTTTTAGAATCAGACCCTATTTGGATTTTGATTAAAATTGCCTAGAAGATGGGGAGAGGTAATATTTTATGACATTGAGTCTCCCTACATGATTGTGTAATTTATGAGTCTTCTTTAATTTCTTTCAATGTCTTTTATAGTTTTTTTCCATAAAAATGTTGTGTATTTTTTTTGTGGATTTAACCTATGTGCTTTATAGCCCATGCCTGTACTTTAACAGTATTGTTATTTTAGTAGCTTCTACTAGTTCTTTATGAACACTTCAGAATAGAAATATTTTTAAATAAAAATATTTGCATTGCTTTAATTTTTTCCTTAGAATTAACATTAAATCAGCACTATGGACCTTTTATGGCCTTCCATTTCCATTGCAGAATTTCTCTTTAGACAACATTATACTAATTTCTATTAAAGACTGCCTTCTAAATGTACCCAATTATATACTGGCTGATGCTTATTGATAACAAATTTTGGATTAACTGGTCTTAATTTTTGCTTATTGCTCAGAATACTGGATGCTTTCCTTATGCTCATTAGCCATTTATATGTCTCATTTTTATGACTTTTTGATATCCTTTCCATTTTTCTAATGGAGTTTTCTTTTTTTCTTACTGAATTACAAAACTATAATATAGAGACTATAACCATTTGTTATATCATGAAAACATAAATCTTGGTGCATTAATTTTTCTGTGTATTTTTTAATCCACCCTCCATAGTTCACAGTGAATTTTTTTTGAAAAATACTGGGATATACATGTTAAAGTTTGTATAGGGTCACTGTTATCCTGCATCTGTACATTCCCTCACTCAAGACCTGTGCCACATGTGTGGCAGTCTAGGTCCAGATCCCACTAACATCACTTAGTAATGTTCCACTAAGTGCCCACAGTGTGGGGCATGTTTCCCAGCTGCTGGAAGTGCTGTTAGCAGACAGCCTTTAGCTGTCGTCTTTTTCAGAGACGGCTTCAAGTACAGACCCCTTGTTCAAGGTCATGCCCCTTTTTGGGGGTGGCCCCCATGCAATGAACAGTTGTTATAAGGGTGATAAGACATGGCATCTCAATTCTATTCTGGACACTTCTGAAGGGCTGTTTGAGCTCCTGTGCTCCTTAGGGGTTGGCTGAGCCTATAGTGTGGCTTGTATGACAACTCAGCTCTCCCCTCTAAAACTGTGATAAATAGCCTCTGAACAGGTTTTCTTATGGACTAGTTGAAAATTTCTCTGTGTTGTGTAGACTTGGGCATGGATTGCTGGGTCATTGGATTGGCACTTCATTTAAACACCACTCTCTTGGTCTCCAGCAAGAATAGAAGTTAAAGTCCTGTTACCAGTGCATTTCTCCATATTTGATGACTTTTTAATTCTTGCCAGTCAGGGAATCAGTATATAATCTGTGATGTCTCACTGTTTCTATTTCTCTTTACCAATGTGGTTTCATATCTCTATTAACTATTTTAATTTTTCTTCTTTGAATTGCATATTGATACTTTGAACATTTTTTCTATTGGGTTTCTTACTGATTTGGGGCTTTCTTGTGTATTCTAGATATTGATTTGTTAATTTTAGACTTTGTTAATATTACCTCTTTATCTCTGTCCATTAACCTTTGGTATTAGAAATTCTTAATTTGATTTTCTACTTTGCTTATGATTACGTTTGCTTATGTAATACAATCATATGATTACATTATGATTACAATGCTGTAGACAGCCTTGTGATCCTGGCATAAATCCTGTCTGTCCCTGGTTCTACTCTTGCCCCACAGCCCTAACTGTAGCATCTCACTCATACTTTGCCTTCTAGTATCTGACCTTGGTTCTCTCCTATTTTTGATAAACTCATGGATATCACCTCAGTTTTTGAGCTCATTCTAACATCCAGTCCAAGAAGAGATAGAAAGCAGGGTGCCTGGGTGGCTCAGTCAGTTAAGCATTTGCCTTTAGCTTAGGTCATGATCCCAGGGTCCTGGAGTCAACTGGCATCAGACTCTGTGCTCAGCGGAGAATCTGCTTGTCCCTCTCCTTCTGCCCCTCCCCCGGCTCATGGTCTCTTTCTCTCTCTCTCAAATAAACAAATAAAAAATCTTTAAAACACAAGATAATTATTTTATTTGGGGATGTATTAAGTTAGAGGTCCCTGCGGGCAACCAGATGAAAATATTTTCATTAGGATTTTGGAAATCTAGATTTGACTCTCATAGAGCAGGGCTAAAGTGGGGGAGGTGCTCATTTCCCATTGTGTACTGTAGAGTTTAGATTAACTATTTCTCTCTTATACAATCCTGAGGAAATCAAACTATTTGCTGACCCATTCTTTTTGGCACACACACACACACAAAATAGCCAAAAAATTTATTACAAAAAGATTTTCAAGCCCCACAACAAACTTCAGCCCTACCACATGGTGGTAACATAGCCTTTGACAAATTAAAAGAAGCTTCCCTAGTCTCAGCTTCTTTTTATGTATAATAAGAGTAATAATTTCTACCCCAGGATTACTGTGAAGTTGAGGTAAAGGTTGCTTATTTACCATAGTGCCTAGGATGTGATAAACACTAATCAAATAGTAATCAAATAGTATCAAATAGTGTAGTATGCTGTATCAAGTATACTTCAGTATTTGGTCTAAGTCCAAGTATACTGGGCAGCCCGGTAGAGTCCCACGTCAGGCTCCCTGCATGGAGCCTGCTTCTCCCTCTGCCTGTGTCTCTGCCTCTCTCTCTCTGTGTCTCTCATGAATAAATAAATAAAATATTTTTAAAAAGAACCGACTTCCTTTAAAAAAAAAAAGTCCAAGTATACTATATCAAATAGTAACTATAGTATACATATTTCAAGAACAATTCTTTGCAAAATATTTATGTACTATAATATAGGAAGGTATGTAGGGGTTGAGGCCAGTACCAGAATTCAAGGTTATTTTCCAGAAGAAGCTGTACAACATATTATATATTTGTTGGAATTGTCTGTGAACTTTAGTGTGATAAACCATACATAACATACAATTTACCATTTTAACGTAAAATTCAGTGGCACTGGTACATTCACAATGAGGTACATTATTGGCACTATCCATTTTGTAGTTTTTCATCATCCCACAGAATCTCCATATTTATTTGTGTGGAATGTTTAAGGATTGCATATCACCTTCAGCATCTACTCCATCTTTTTCCGTAGCAGTTTAACAGGGTGTTCATGGTGTTTGCTTATATTGTTAACTGCCTTTATTTGTTAATGAATGGTCAATGTTCTAGCAGGCAACTTAAAACTACCACTCTAAGAAACACTGGGTTCCTCCAGAACAGTGGATTTATGTGGGGCTCTTAGGGATCCATATGTTAGTGGAGAACTCATGTGTAGACAGAGCCTAAGAGCAAATATATTGTCTAAGAAAGATATTCACACATAAAATACTCCAATTATTTCCAGTAGGGATAGATACCTGTATTGGGATATGTACATTAAAGTGAAGAACTAGCACGTATAGTAGTGGATTTGAAGTATATTCCTGATTCATAATTCTTAACTTATAGTGCACAGTACAATCTCCTCAGCTTTTATTTATATATTTAAAAGATTTTATTTATTTATTCATGAGAGACATGGAGAGAGAGAGGCAGAGACACAGGCAGAGGGAGAAGCAGGCTCCATGCAGAAAGCCCGATGTTGGACTCTATCCCAGGAATCCGGGATCACACCCTGAGCCAAAGGCAGATGCTCAACTGCTGAGCCATCCAGGTGTCCCTCTCCTCAGCTTTTATTTTATTTAAAAATTTTTTTTCTCCTCAGCTTTTAAATGATTCAAATTCTTGGTATAAAATTGCTCAATCGATGTATTGTACACCTGAAACTAATATAACATTGTGTGTTAATTATACTTAAATTAAAAAATATATATATTCTTGGGTCTTTCCCCTGACCTTTTAACTCAGTCTCTGGGGATGGGCCTAAGAATTTGTATTTTTAATAAGCTCTCAAATGATTAATATGTAGTCACTCTGACATTAAGGCATTAATTTACAGTCTTTGGAGGGTGCTACTGCATTATTATGTGTCATGTTTTACATTAACTGATTTTAACATGGAAATGTCAGTTACATGGTAATATAATGTTATTGTTATACTGAAGTTATTATTGATCATTTAAAAGTTAGGTCTGTATCATCCTAAGTTAAAAGGAACGTTCTTTCAGTTACATATTGTCACCATCACCCTAACATGTCTATTCATTAGGTTTTGAATAGTATTAAAGTGGATGAAGATTTGAGAAAAATCTATGCACCGATATTTGAAGTAACTGTACACTTAAGTGTACCTGAAGAGAGTGACTCTTCAGGAAATTCCACAGAGAAATTTGATGAGTCTGACAAGTCCTCTGAAGAATCTGAGGTGTGTGAAGATGAGGCATCAACAAATGAAGTCAGTTGTGTCATAAAACACTCAAGTGAAGAACTGCTCCCAATAATGAAGAAACCAAAAAAAACGTTTTACAACTTAGAAGGAATTCTTTCAGGTAAGATGAAGGAGACTATTAAGAATGAAAGGAAATGTCCTAACAGCCAGAAAAGACAAATGAGAGAGAACTGTAGTAGTTTATATATGATCCGTGACTAGGAAGTAAGTGTTAAGAATGCACAAAGTGCACATAAACTTAGATCATTTGTGGTGTGTGTAGTAGTCTCAGTACTCACACCATTTCTCACTAGTGGGGTCCTGAGGACCTCATGAGGATGAACACCACCTGGGATGCTTGTTAATAGTTCAGACTCTCAGACTCCATTAGGATCTGAGGATGAGGTGTCCTGCTCAACACTATCTTTCAGATGACCTTTCAAGTTTATTCTTTGGTGTTTGGGAAGCACTGACACATATCAATTGGTCATTGAGCTGGTTTAAGTATCAATGTTTTATTCTCTTTTTTTTTTCAATGGATTCTCACAGATACAGAAATCATGGCTGAGTTTGAGAATAAATACATGTATGATGAGTAAGTAGTAGACATTTTTTAAATTACAAGTAATTGTAATTTATATTAGTTACTGTATTTTTCTGAAATAAGCTTTTATTTTCTCAGATTTTCAGAATTTGCTGCAAATCTCTTCTTAGCTCCCAACAGATTAGAGTTTTCAATAAAAATTCAAAATATGGTGGCTGACATTGAAAAATGTATAAGTAAGTATTTTAAAAATTTAGCTAGATACATTATCATCTTTGACAGTACTTTTTTAGATTTAGGCATTTGATGCTTATACCCAGAAATGTGGCCACCCATTATGGTATATTAGGAGATCAGACATTCCCAGTCTTTGAGATCAATTGGTGTGAACTTGGGATTATTTGAGAATATGGGATTTATACATATAACCACAGAGTGCATAGAAGATGGGAATTAGGAAAACAGCCTAAGGTTTGGATTTTTTCAATGATATACTGCAGAATTTTGTGAGACTTAAATAAGCCATATATGATAGCATAGCAAATATATTGTTTCCATCTTAAACAGATTTTTATTAATTCTTTTCTAGCTATGTGTATACAGTCTGAAATTACATGGCTGTTACTAGCCTGACCAATGAATTGCTCCTTTCTCCATAATCTAAGTCTTATAAAGATCTTAACACAGCAGGACCCTTGTCAACTTTTTAAATGTTTTAATTTCCTCTTGTTACTAATAAATTTGGGGAGGGATATTTTTAGATGGTCAGATATCTTTGTTTCTTCTAAAAATTTTGCCCACTAATTTTAGCTTTAATTTGTGGATCTAGCCACTAATTAATGAGTGGATCCATTTCTTTGTTCAGTTATTTATTTACATAAATATGGATTCAGTGCTCTGTGTACATATTCATATATGTATATATACATGTATTGTGTCTGTGTGTATATTTACCTGAGAAAAAATAAAACATCTTGATCATCTCATTTCAGTCACCTTTATACAACAGCTATTTGCATTTTTAGTTTCATAAGCATATATTAGTGAAATTTATGTTTAAAATATTTTATCATCACTATTATAGACATTTTCCACATTGTTGAATTTGCTCTCAAAATCATCATTTAGATGGCTGCATAATATTACATTACATTAATGTGCAATAATATGTTTAACCATGAGTGCAAAGTTAAACATGCTCATTTCTACACATTGTCATGCCATTAATGTCTACCACACAACTTGTGGTTCCCATGGGATCTTCTCACAGAATAACTGCATAGGAGTGAAACTGATGGGTCTCAAGTCTTTCACTGATGTGTGGTTCTTTTGAATTAAGAAAATTAATTCTTAATCTTTAATATGAGTTTTAAGAAAAATAGGTTGTTTGGCTTGATTTTATGGTGATATTTCTGCTGCAAAGAACATAATCTTTATAGCATAACATGTGTAGAGCCTTTTAGAAAAGGCTCCAGGGGGCTCCCTGAGTGGCGCAGCGGTTCAGCGCCTGCCTTTGGCCCAGGGCGCGATCCTGGAGACCCGGGATCGAATCCCACGTTGGGCTCCCGGTGCATGGAGCCTGCTTCTCCCTCTACCTATGTCTCTGCCTCTCTCTCTCTCTCTCTTTCTGTATGACTATCATAAATAAATAAAAATTTAAAAAAAAAAGGCTCCAGGATATGGTGTCTGAGTTAGACAGGCTTGCCCAGTGAACATCATAAAAAACATTCTCCTATGTCTAATTCTATTATGACTTCATTTTTATGTTTAAATATTTGATTGCTCTAACATTTATTTGGCATTCTTTCCAGAATGTCATATAAGTGGATAGGTAGGCTTTTGGGTCTGGCTTTTTTTCAGATTTATTAATACTGTTGCATGAAGCAATAGCCTGATTCCTTTTCATTGCAGAGTTGTGTTCTGTTGTCAAGATGCACCACGGTTTGTTTATTCACTCACATCCGAGTTTTTCCAGTTTGAGGCAGTTACGAATAAAATTGCTATAAACATTCACATACAGGTTTTTGGATGAACATAAGTTTTCTTTTTTCTTGGGTTGATAATCAGGGATAGGATTGCTGGGTCATATGGTAGGTATGTGTTTAATTTTATGAGAATTGCAGAGTGGTTGTGTCATTTGCTTTCCTACCAACAATGTGTAAAGTTCTAGTCACTCTTCATCCTTGTCACCACTTGGAATCGTCAGATTTACAAATTTAGCCATTGTAGTAGGTGTATAGTGATACCTCATTGTGGTTCTGTTTTGCATTTCACTAATGACTAACATTGTTCATCTTTTCATATGCTTATATGTATATGCTTATGTGCATTTTTTGTGGTCAGATCTTCAAATCTTTTGCTTATTTCATTTTATTGAGATGTTTGTTTCCATATTTTCAAGTTGTGAGATGTACCCTGGATACAAGTCTTTTATCAGATATAAGATTTGCAAACATTTTCTCCCAGTCTGTGCCTTATCTATTCATTCTTTCTCATGGACCTAACCTTCTTAACTCTGATAAAGTATGGCTTATTAATTTTTTTCCTGTTGTGGATTATGCTTAGGTACCTATAAACTCTTTGACTCACACAGATTCTTCCTGTATTTTCTCTTGGAATATTTATAAATTCGTGCTTTATATTTAGGTATATGATTCATCTTGAGTTAATTTTGACATAATGTATGAAGTGTAGGTGGAAGTTTTGTTTTGCTTGTTTGTTTTTGCCTGCAGTTTTTGAGTTAGACTGTAAACACACTGGTGTTGGAGGCTGTGTCTCCTCTGTCTCCTCTCTGTGCTGGTTTAATACTCTCCACGTGACACCACGTAGCATAGACACTGCAACTATTTCTCAACTTAATCATTTTCTCTCAGTTTCTATTTTAACCATGCCTTGGGCCATCACCACCCAGGACCTGTGAGTGATTCTGTTGTTTGCATAAAATTAAATCCAAACATTTACACCTGTCTTCAATTCCATTTATCAGCATAGAGCACTTGTAGCCCTCATAATAAATTAGCCTCCATGTCCAGTAGTTTTAGATGTCATGGGTAACTTTCATGTGTTGCTTTCAGTGGGACTTCTGAAAATACTAACTTTTGAATTATGTATTTTAGCCAAGATTATTCCCCTTTGCCAAGATCCTCGCCTGTCTCTCTTTACTGAATCAGTTTTAGTTATGGATTTACCTAATAAGGCTGAAAGTAGAATTGCCTATAAGAAGCTAGCCAGATGGCCAGATTGTCAGATACTTTTTGAAATGGATCCTACCTACCAAAATCAAGTAAGTTTGAAAACCATTTCTCTTAGGGACTATTTGGCTCTAGGAGCAGAAACCTACTGAAATTCTTAGGTTAAAGGAATTTATTGAAAAATTCAAGTATCCTAACATGTTGCAATGAAGTGTCATTTCCAGTGAATCTCCCTATTTGTCCTGCTCATGGGCTTTCAGCTCCACTCACCTCTTTTGTTTTTTTCCAACTTCTGCTACAAAAAAGAGCTTTCTCTTTTATGGCTCCCTCGCAATACTGACCTGCCAATCTGTTGACCTGCAACTTCCCCATTATGCTTCATCTGGGTGGTGTTGTTCAGACCCATAAGAGAATCTCAGTGTCTCTGCCTGGGTCAGAGTCTGCCTCATCAGGTAGCTGTGTCTTGGGAATTGGGCAAGGTCACACAGTACACAGAACTGCCCTTGTGCCAGGCTGTGCACGGAGCATGTCCTAAAGCAGGATGACAAGTACAGGAATACATGACTGGTGTTTCTGGTAGTACATGGCTTAAAACAACATACTAACCAGAAAGGTAAATGGCCTAGTAAGGCTTTTCAGAAAAACTAAATATTTTAAAAGCCATCTAAATTTCTTAAAGTCTTAGGTTTCCAACATAGTTCTATAGTGTGGGTGCTTCACGGAGAACTGTTGTATATGTTCTGACAGAACTGTCACCCTGTCAGCCCACACTTGTTTCTCTTACAAGTCTGACTAACATAAACACTTTTTTTTACAGATTGCCAATCTCCTGACTGTTGTTGGTAATTCCATGGGCCTAGTTAATGTTTATATATCTAAGTTTATAAAATATTGTTCCATGGTACAGAAGGCCAAAGCCATGAGTATGAAACTGTCATCGATAGAAGAATTAACTTCAACACAGTTTAAAACTATCCTGGCTAAATTCAGAAACTATCTTCAACATATTGTTAATATGACTATTGAGAAACGCATTGGTATTTTCAATGTTTTAAGTCTTAATTATCAGTCAGAATGCTTACCATATGTTGAGACTGTCATACATCTGAGCCACGATCTCTTGCGATCTGTAATTGAAAGAAAGAATACAAATCTACTGGAAGTAAGTATTTTCAAAATTCCTATTGCATGAGAATCTTTATGATTATTAGATTATTATTTTAAAATATGTACTTAGGAAATCTACATGAGTGTTATCCTCAGAAAACTCTAGTATGTATTAACATTTGTTTGGTTCTTTGATCAGATATCATTTCTTCAAAGAAACATTCTCTCTATCTACCAATTCTAAAGTGGTACCCCATGTTCCTTTTTCCTTTTTTTTCTGCTTTTGGGAATCATTGTAATATTATAAATGTGGAAATGACATGATACAGCTTGCATTTCTGTAGGGACCACTCTGGCTGCAGCATAAAGAATGGATTATAGTGGGACAGGATGAGAAGAAGGCTGTTTCTCGCATCTAGAAGAGAGGTGATGAGGGCTTGAACCAGGGCAGCAACAGTGTGGAGTCTGAGAAGCAGATGGATTTGAGATGCTTTGAAGAGATAGAATCAACAGGATTTAGAGATTGGTAGACTGTAAGGAGGAAGGAAAAGGAATTAATGATACTTTTAGCTTTTTTATTATGGCACAGGGGAAGGGAGCATAGTGCTCGCTTAGCTATGTAAACTGCAGATAGATGTGCGACTGTGTGTGTCTGGCTTTCAGGAAGGAGTCAGCGCTGGAAGCACGTGTTGAAGTGACTGGCATAAAAATGGTCTTTGAGGTCATCCTTCATGACAGTGCCTCTGCTCTGGAGGTAGTGGGATGGAAAAGAACCCTATGTCAGAAGCCTGAAGAATGTCAGCATTTAGGAGGTTGCTAGATGAAGAGGAGCCTGCAAAGTAATCTGAGAAGGAGCAATCAAAGAGATTGAGGAAAGCAAGAGAGTATTTTGGGAAAGAGGAAACATTTAGTAGTTTTTATTTTTTATTTAAAAATTTTTTTAAAGATTTTATTTATTCATGAGAGAAACACACAGAGAGAGGCAGAGACACAGGCAGAGGGAGAAGCAGGCTCCATGCAGGGAGACCGACATGGGACTTGATCTCTGGGGCAGTTCCAGGATCATGCCCTGGGCCAAAGGCTGCGCTAAACCACTGAGCCACCCAGGTGTCCCCATTTAGAGGCTTTTAATGCTACAAAGATTTTAAGAGAGGATTGAAAAGTGTCTATGAGCTGAGAGGTACCACATGCAGTGTATAATGAGATATGCATTATCTTTAGAACCACAGCAATCCTAAAAACATACAAAAACTATCTTACTTAGGATTGTATTCCCCAACTAGTATCAGAAAACAAAAAGAAAAAAAAATGTGTTAAACAGTGATTTCTGTGTCTCCTGCACAAAGACGTCTGAGTATTGGTAACCCAGGCTGGTGTGGTAGCTGACATGCAGGCAAGGAGCCAGGCCTTCCATTCTTTCTGCTCCACTTCCCTTGATGACAGCTGCTGCCTCACAGGCACTGTGCTTGCACTTTCGGCAGAAATACAAGGGACGCAGGAGCAGCAGCATGGTGAATGCTACTTCAGCTCCTGTTGGCCGAGCTGGGTCATGGTGCCTCTGCCAGCTGCAGAAGGACTTGACTGAGTTGAGCTCATCTTCCTCAGTAGGAGAAGAAAGCAAGTGAAAGATGGGGTGAGTTGGGTTTCAAATCAGACAACTTGCTGTGTCTGCCACAGTTGACACTTAGGCTGTTGACACTCTTCTTCCCATAAGTATTACCACTCTTATTCAGCTGAGTACTCAGCTGATTGAGAAATAAGACAACAGGTTAAGGCAAAAAGAGATTAAAGTGTATCCTTTATTAGTAATAAAGTGGACCTTGGAGAGTTTGGCTTCTGGTTACTTAAAATTAACCTTCCCCCAAACTCAGAGTTAGGGAGGGACCTAACCCACTCAACACTGGCTGCTCTGAAACATCATCAACATCCTGGTTCCAGGGAATTCCTTTCCTTGTACAGCAGTGAGCAGAGAGGGACACAGATGCTCTGAGGACAAGGTGACTTTTGAGAGGAAGTACCTGGGCTTTGCTTGTCTACTTTCTCCTTCCAAACTCACTAATCACAGGAGTCACTTCACCTGCCCCAGGAAATGAGCATGAGGTGGAAGAGACACCAGGAAGGCCAGACGAGCCGGGGCCTGCCTCATGGAAACATCAGAAGTAGGGGTGAGTGTTGCTCCCCATGCACACTCTATCAGATGAGACATGGCACTTAGTGTTCTGGTGAACTCTAAATAAAGACGGGGTAGAAGCCCCTACTCACCCAATGTAAAATGGTGGAGAAGGAACAGGATAAGTAGAATTAAAACCTCCACCCTGTAAAGAAGAAAATGGGGAAACAGCTATCTGAGGTGGTCTAGAGCAAATATCAAATCTTGCTGGACAAAAGTACTGAGCATTCCCTTCTTTGAGGGTAGAGTAAGCTCTGTCATTGGTCAGTCTGGTAATGCTCAGTCTCTGGGAGGTCTCTCTGTCTGTGACCCCCAATGGGGCCCTGTAGGATAACCCTCTGGATTTGTTATTCTCCACCACCTCATCCAAGCCAGGCATTGCCAAACAATGCCTGAGAATCATACTACAGGGGGTGTAGTATGGGGTGACCCACTGGGGGTCACAGAGGACGAGTGTTATTAGGCTTGGATTTTCTTCTTAATTTTTTCCTATCTGCTTCTGGTTAATTCCACACTTAAGTCTAGACATGATTTTGAAGCCTGAGAAGTTTTTATTTTTAGCTGCTGTCTGTACTATCTGGCCTAAAAGTATGGTTACGTATCTGGTCCTGTTTGGAACATAGACTTGGGAGGAAAAGCTACATCCTTCATAGTGTCTGCCAGGGAGCTTCCTGCCAGCCCTCTTGTCACAGCTTCTGCAGTGACCATCCATGCTTGATTACAGATAAGGGCCCCAGCCTTCTCTCCTGCTGTGGCTGTCACTCTGGAGCCACCACCAGAATCTAGAACACCAAAGCAGTTAGCTCTCTCAACTTCTGCAGACCTATGAATTAAATGATCCTCAAGTCAGCTCTGCAAAAGGCAGACAAGAATCTTCTAATCGAGCTGTAGTTCCTTCAGTCTCTGCTTAGCTTGTTTTAGCATGAGTTCATCTCATAGGATTTCACTGGAACCAGAATATGCAGGACAGCACATTTTTCCTACTATTTCCCTAATGCTATAGCTTTGGCTAGCACATCCGCTCAGTCCCAGGAAATTGCAGGCAACATTGTGACCCAATATTTTGTTTGCCACCACATAACATATGTTCACAAAAGAAGATGGCCAATAGATAAGAGTATTCTGACCACCACAGTCATCAGGGAGGTGAAAATGACTCACCTGCTTAGACGGCTAGAAGTAAACAGATTGACAATAGCAGGTTCTGAGGAAGATGTGGAGGAACTAGAATGTTCACATGTTGATGACAGTGAAATTCGTGCAGTCATGTTGGAAAACTGGTGATTTCTGGTAAAGTTAAATTTTCTCTTACCGTTTGACCAGCAACCCCATTCAACATTTACTTACAAGAAATAAAAACAGGTTCACACAAAAACTTGTGCTCACATAATCATAGAAGCTTTACCCGCAAGTGCCAAAACCTGTAAATGATCCAGATACCTCTTGAGAGGCAAATAAGGAAAAAAACGGTGCGTTCATGCCTTGGAATAGTGTTCAGCAATGAGAAGGGATGAGTGAGTGCCACATGCACTTCGGATGGATTACAAAAATATATTGACCAAAAGAAGCCAGACACATAGGATTACCTACTGGAGGATTCCATGTATATGTAACATGACAAATACACAACAGATGAGTGGTTTTCTGAGGCCAGAGGTAAGAGGAGATTGTTGGGGATAGGGCACAAGGCATCTTTTAGGGCAATGAAAGTTTCCTAAATATTGATTACAGAGGTAACTACGCCTGTGTATAAATGTGTTAAAACTCATTATGATATAGAGTTAACATCTTTTGTATGTAAATTTGGCTTCAAAGATTAAAAAAAAAAATCCTGCCTTTTCCCTTTACTATTTGAAAGAACTTACCTTATTATTATTGTTGTTGTATCTCAATCTCTTTATCTGTGAATTAGTGACTAATCTAGAGAAGTATGAGAGTTAAATGAGTTACCAATTACAAAGCTTTTAAACACACTCTGGCACATAGTCACTGCAAACCAGATTCCTACAGTTAGAAGGGTCAGGGTTTTTTTAGTTCCAGAAAACTTTCTGAGTCATAATTTTTTTAAAAAGATTTATTAGTTTATTTGTGAGAGATGCATGAGTATTCATTTAGAGCCCTGGAAACATGAGGAAAAAAATATGGCAAAATTGTAATTTGAGTATAGAAATGCAATTACTTTGAAAATTTCATAGAATGATGTACATACACTTAGAAAAGTATTGATATTATACATATAATGAGTACATACACTTACAACAGATAAAAACAGGATTTGGAATCAGATTTGGGTTTGTTGAGAGCTCTGTAACTCACTACATTTCTGATTTTAAGCTAATGAGTGCCTCTGAGACTGTTTGCTCCTGTGCAGACTAGAGAAGATACCACTTAATGAGCAAATGTGCTATCAGAACAAAGTGAGATCACGTACAGAAAACTGGCACATCACTGCCCCCAAACAGGGTAGCAATTCTACATTGTTCACATTGCAGCCAAACCCTTGCTGTAGCCTGTAGCTCTTGGTTTATTTCTTAGAAGCAAAGTTATCCATAATATTACTTCCTTTATATCTTAGTAGCATTTATTTTATGTGGAAGGTACATTCAGGTTCCCTCTGTTAATAATAGAAAGAATTTGAGCATGTTAATGCTCCAATATTAAAACAATAGTTAGAATGTCTAGATGTAAAAAAAAAAAAAAAAAAAAAAAAAGGGCAGCCCGGGTGGCTCAGTGGTTTAGCGCCACCTTCAGCCCAGGGTTTGATCCTGGAGTCCTGGGATCGAGTCCCACATCGGGCTCCCTGCATGGAGCCTGCTTCTCCCTCTGCCTGTGTCTCTGCCTCTCTCTCTTTCTGTGTGTGTGTCTCTCATGAATAAATAAATAAAATCTTTAAAAAAAAAAAAAAGGAAAAAAAAGGAATGTCTAGATGATGTCTTCATTTTTTTGTGAAATTATAATGATGTAAGTTAGCGATATTAAGGGAGTAATTAGCTGTGTAAAATAGTGAAAAATCATTATTTAATTATCATTGATGTGTTAATAATCCCAGGTAATGGAATCCTCTCTGAGAAAGCTGGAATCTGATCCCACTGAAATAGAAGAATTTGTGGAACATTTTACTTTTTTGGATGCAATTTCCTCGAAAATACCTGTATTAGAAAAAGAGTACTCCACAATTGCTCAGCTGTATTCCATTGTACGCTATTACCAGATCCAGATTTCTGAAGAGCAAATTGCCATATATAAAATTATTCTTATCAGGTTTGGGCAACTAAAAACTTCTATGAAGTTAAGTGAAATAAATAAAGATGCATCTATTTCTAGATTCAGAGACAATTTGGAAGCACACATCACTGGTCTGCGAGTTGACCTCAGCAACCTAAAGGCCAAGGTCAGTTTTTGTTCTTTAACACTCAGCTGGATCTTCGCTTCATGTAGGCCTAAGCATAAGATATTTGCTTTTTGTGGAATTTTAGGTCAATGATCTAATACAAGTGTTGTTAACCCAGGATCCACAGACAGAATCTTGGTGATTTGTGAGCTTCACTGGAAAGAGAAATTGCATGTCTGTTTTCAGTGACCTCAGGATTCAGCAGTCAGCTGCAGGAAGTGTTGTCGTCTACCCCCGCCACACCCCTACCCCTGCCCCAGTGCCCGATCCAAGAGGCACACCCTGAAGTCTGTGTGGGCCTGAGTCTGGGCCAGAAGGAAAGAAGAGGTGTGATTTCAGCCACTAATGAGGGGTAAACTGTAAAACAAGCCCCCAACATCTGCTGGGCCCTTCCCTCGTGTCAGTAACCTTCTTAGGTGCTTTTACACTTTTATCTGCCTAAAGAAAGTGAGAGGTCAGCTGACTTGCTTGAGATGGCACCACAAATAAGAGCCAGGGCTCTGGAAGCCTTGCCTCTGTGCCTCTCTGCCCTCACCCACACTGCCAGGTATTAGCACCCCATGGAGTCACTACAGCCGGAGTTCCTCAGTGGATTAGACACAGTGTGACTCGTTGCAATCACTGGTTTTTCAGTTTTTCCATCAACATAGTAGATTGGCACCATTTCACACAAATACAGTGAAGATGAAACAAATTAGTCCTGAAAGCAGTTGGTGCACATACCCCATTGGCAACCTTTAACATCACCCTAGAGATGTATACTCAAAAACAGAAATTTCTGGTTTGCACAGTTTATGTGTGTTGAGTGCACGAGGCTGGACACCACCTGCAAGGGAGGTCTGTGTTATAGGCAGTTTACTGCCAAGTGCTGGTGGCAACCACATGGCAGGCCAGGGGCATGAAGCTGGGGCAGGAGAAGGTTTGTGCCCTTGTCACACAGGGTTTGAGGTGCTGTGAGAATCAAGAACTGGGGTGGCTCTGCAGAGTGTGATAGTGGGTAACTTTAGCTCTTCTTGGCCAGGGGCAGCTTCTGGGAAGAGACTCAGGTGTGCAGAGTGAGTGTCTGTCGTCAGGTCACTGACACCGTCCCCCACTCCTATCCCCTCCCTCCTCCTCTTGCCCAGTAAGCTTTCATCTCTGCTGATTGTGGTTTTTCACTTCTAAACTTTCTATTGGGTTCTTCTCTACATTTTTTCATTTTTCTTTCCTAAGAATTTCTGTTTTCCCATTGGTTTCAAGAATATTTGTCATTTTTTGGTAGAGCATTTTTTTTTTATCACACCTGCTTTAAATCTTTTGTCAGATAATTTTAATATCTGTGTCTTTGAGGCATTGGTGTCTGTTGAATCTTCCTATGCGAGTTGAGGTTTTTCTGATTTTTTATATGCTGAATAATTCCACGTTCTGTATTTTGGATTAAATATTAGGCTGTGGGAGTCTCTTATTTAAACCACATAGAATGTTGGTATTTTTGTTTTAGTAGGCAGCTGACCTAGTCAGGTTTGGGTCCCAAGTCCCAACCCATGCTCTTTGGTCTGCGGTCCCATTGTCATTTTAGCTGTCACAGCCTCAGAAGGGCTGCTCAGACGTGTCCCCCTGTGCACCATGGGGTGCTCAGTCTCATTCTGGGTACTGGTCTGTTAGCTGAGTCTCCAAGTCTTAGATCCCTCCAAGTGTGTGCAGCTTGGCAGGGTGGGGAGGGTGGGGGATGCAATTGTTGCACAGAGCGCTCATCCTCTGGGGTCCCTTTCTCTCTGTGCTCTTCCCAGAACTTCCCACATTCCTGGCACTCTTCTTTCCGGTGCTCTGGTTGGAAAGCTGGGGTTGGTTACCATGCTCTGCCTTTCACTTCCATCACTGTGCACACTTGTGGGCACAGCAGTGGGAGGAGAGCCAGCAGTCTGCGGGGTCATCCCTCTCTGGAAGCACAGCTAACTACAGCAGAGAGGACAGTCCCCTTCCCTTGGAGTTTCAGCATCTGAGGTTTTCAGGCCACCGGCAGTCATACCACCTGGGGACTACTTGAGGGCTGGAACATGAGACAACAGGGGAGAGAACGTCCACAGCTGTCGGAGGACCACCAGGGCTGCACAGCAGTGAAGGCTCTGGGACCTGGCCCAGTTCCAAGGGCCCAGGTTAGGGGTGAAGAGAGGATTCCTGCTGAAGATGGGCCAGAGCCATGCCAGTCCTGTCTCCCCAGGAGCCCCACATCCCCCTGCGTTCAGTGCAGGCAAGGTGCAGAGCCTGAGCACTCAGGGGGGCCTGGTAGTGTTCTTACTGAACTTGGACTTCACACAAGTGGGCCACAGAGAAGCCTCAGGAGCCTGAGCAAGAGAATCCTTGCCAGAACCTTTGCTGCTCCTTAAGTTGGCAGCAGGAAGTTCTCCCAGAGCTCTCAGGGTATGTGGCTGAAGCTCAGGCCCACATTGTCCACACTGAGCTGAGGCCTGGGTGTGGGGAAGGAAACGGGTACATTTACTGCTCATCTGCTTCCAGGGCCTGCCTTCTCTCTGCTTTCCAACTCCTCAGGTGGCTGCTCCACAGGGAGAGCTAGGTGGGGTAGGTGGACCCTGTCTTCTCACCTCAGCAGTGTAACCTTTCACATAATTTCATTTGTATACCTGATGGCTGAGATCATTTTGTGAGGATCTTGACTGGAGGACCACTGATAGGACTGGTGAAACTTGTGTGCATATGAGCCAGTAAGATCATTTCTCCAACTAGCTTCCCCAGAGATCACTCACCAACAAACAAAATATTGAATGGAAATTATGGGAGAAACCTAAGGAAAACTTTTATTATGTGTCCATTATATGAGCATCCCTTTTACAGATCATATGGTAAGCTCTGTCCATTATCATGAATACCATTTATCAGTTTTATGCAGCATGGCCACACCACGTGTAACATAATGTCACATGCAATTCCACAGGTTGGACTTTTTAAAAGAGTAAGATGATAGGATTGAAATCCACTTATTCAATAAGTTTTTAATAAAAACTGTATGTTCTGTTAGGTATTCAGAAATAAACAGATGAAACTATTCTTAATCCTGAGAAATTTATAATCTAATAAGGGATAAATCAGGGCAAACTTCTACTTATGTCTTTTTTTGGAGGTCGTTGTTGCAAAATGTCCACAATTTTTTTTTAAAGATTTTATTTTATTCATGAGAGACGCAGACTGAGAGGGAGAGGTAGAGACACAGGCAGAGGGAAAAGCAGGCCCCATGCAGGGAGCCCGATGTGGGACTCGATCCCAGGTCTCCAGGATCACACCCCGGGCCAAAGGCAGGTGCCAAACCGCTGAGCCACCCAGGGATCCCAAATGTCCACAATTTCATGTGCAGTAGTTAAACCCTAAAACAAGGCAGCATGTAACAAGCACCATAAAAATAGTACAAAGTTATGGGGTGCACGTGGTTTTCTTGGTGGAGCAGTGTGTAACTCTCAATCTCAGGGTTTTGAGTTCAAACCCTACGTTGGTTGTAGAGATTACTTTAAAAAATATGGTCTTCCAAAAAAAAATATGTTAAACAGGATAAGAAAAAGAAAATGGCCTCTGGAGTCCGTACGATGCCCTGGAGGCCATACCCTGAAACTGCCACCTAACCATTTAATGATGTGACAATTATTTGTAACTTTAGAAGTTCCTTGAAAAATTGTGAAAAATACGACTATCAGGATTGTTGTACAGAGTTGATAACGTAATGTGTTACCACAGAGCCCAAGATAGAGAAGGAACCTGACAAATTATATGTATGATGATAATAATTAAAATTTATCATAGTAAACACACATAATTATAAATTAAAGACAGTCTCTTCAGATGATTGCAAGTAAGGGTTGTTAAGGCTTCAATTATGCGCTGAAATGCTATCAAAACACGTTTACGTCCTGGATACTGTGATACCTTAGAATGTTTTCCTGTTGTACTTTAGATAAGAACTCCCATTCTGTTGTGTGCTGGCACCCGCGTGGACACAGCCATGGAGTTGATGCAGACTCTCACGGAGGAAACTGCTAGTTTAGCTCATAAGGCTAAAATGTACTCCAGCTACCAGAACTGCTTTGAGGAGATCCAGCCTCACATGCACTCTCTGAACATGGAAGAGATCACACAGCTTGTCCTTGGGGAGGTTTCGGACATTGAATATGACCTAACCCTGAGGAAGCTATTGTGGGAGGCCCAGGAGGAATGGAGGACACTGTTCTGGGAATGGAGGAACACTACTCTTCACAGCATTGATATAGAATCAGTACAGAGAAGTGTCTCAAAATGGATGCACAAAATCACTGTCCTAGAAAAAGGTAAGTGTCTTTCTGTAGTTTCCCACCTATTGATTACATGCAAAGTGGCCTCTGGGCCAGGAAGATCTTTGTCCTCAACCTTATTTCTTTACCTGTTCCCAAGGCCTGACCATTAATGGCTGGAGAGGCAGTACAGGAGAGTAGGGGTAGGAATTGTTTCCTGAAGCAAGAAAGAGATCAAACTTTGCAAAAACAGTTTTAAGTAATTAATAATATTTTGTATTCTTTAAAAGTTGTTTCCCTAGGCAGAACCACAGACACTTCACTATGATCATGGCTCTTCTTTGGGCCAGACATGCTTTGATGACAAAGGCCTACCTGCAGAGCGTTCACCCAGATCCTTGCTGTTTACACCTACAGTTTCCTTTGGCCAGTGGGGCAAATAGCTAAAAAGTCATTTTGAGAGGTTTCCTTTCTGCTGATCCTCAAATCTGAAACCTTGCCAACATAGAGATGCTGTTTCTATTTGAATACTTATATAAGATCTGTCATCTCCACGAGGCTAGCATTTGTTTTTGAAGCTCCTCCCTTACCTCTCTCAAGTACCTCAAGCTCTAATTTCCTTTCTAGAAAAATATTTTAATTTGTTTGTTTTTGAGTTATATAAGAAATAATATCAGGAAAAGTTTACAAATGAGAAAAGCTGGGGGACAAATTGCCTAGAGCCTTACTGCTTCAATGTAGCATTCATTCTAGGCATCTTCCCCCAGTATTTTGTCCTGTGTTTCAGAGAATGAGGTGTGAAGTATATTATATTCATAGTTTCCCAGGTAAAAAATCTTGCTATTTGCCAAAATGTACTTACAAAAAACATAGTTTTTCTTTTGTGCTTTTATTTCACTAGGTCTTGAAAAACATTTTATCATTCATGGCTTTCTAAAAGAAGCCCTATTTGTACAAATTGGATATTCAAGTGTATCAGTGTAGTCTCCAGTTCTTTTTTTTTTTTTAATTGGTGTTCAATTTGCCAACATACAGAATAACACCCAGTGCTCATCCCGTCAAGTGCCCCCCTCAGTGCCCATCACCCTCTCCAGTTCTTCTGAGTCCCCAACTCTGGCTATTTCTCTGCCTCCTCTCTTTTTCTTTTACAAGTTGAGTAAAAAGTTTATGAGGTTTGAAGTTTCAACTGCAGAGGTTTTGAGTCCTGTACATCAGTGGTTTGTCAATGCTAGAGGACAGACCAGTACTGGTTGATGGCAAGATTTGTAAAAGTACGTTTCTTATATTTCAGTGTTAAATCTTTTCTTTATGAAATGATGACAGATTTTCTTCCCCTTGATGTTCCTCCTTACTGAGCAGAATTTTAAAACCCAAAACCTGTAACAGTCTTTGGAATGTATATGCATGTACCTGTCCACCTGTATATCTAGTCAGTAGAAAACTGGGAAATTCTGTGGTAGTTGGCTTTTCCCAGTATCAAATTTTCTAAGAAAACTTGGCTTAGGTGATCTCAAATTTTAATCACCAGTCCTGATAGCTATTTTTTTTCTCTCTCTTTTTAAAAGATTTTATTTATTTATTCATGAGAGACACAGAGAGAGGCAGAGACAGGCAGAAGGAGAAGCAGGCTCCCTGTGGGGAGCCCATTGCGGGACTCAATCCCTGGACCTTGGATCACACCCTGAGCTGAAGGCAGACGCTCAACCATTCAGCCACCCAGGCATCCCTATTTCTCTTTGTTTTAATCCATAGTCGATCTTCTGGGAGGGTGATGTTAATAAAACTCATTGTTTTAATGCAAACTAATTGATAAATGAGAATTACACTAAATAGCAGATGCATTTTCTGATTAAAAAAAAATATTATGAATGTATCATAACCTTCTGCCCCATTGCTATTTATAGGTTTACCTAAAAATGACATAGTCACCCATCTTAAGCAATCAGTGACAGAATTTAAGCAAGAACTGCCTATTTTCATGGCTCTGGGAAACCCCTGTCTCAAGCCAAGGCACTGGGAGGCTCTCCAGGAGATTATTGGAAAGTCTGTTTCTCTTGATAAAAACTGTACAGTAGAGAATCTTCTAGCACTCAAGGTAAACAAATATTTAAAAAACAGGTTGAAATACCAGAGGGGCCAATTTTAAGCAAGCCAGTAAATCTACAAGGAATAGGAATTTAAAAAGTGAGAGGTTTGTGGACTAAGAAGGTGGGAACAGCTGGTGGAGGTCAGGTGGCTGAAGTTATGGGTAGCTACAGGTATGACGTGCCATTTGTTATACTATTGTCCTGGTGATTTGGAAACTGATCGTGGTTTTCATGTGTGACAAATGAAGCTAGTGTTTTATTACTTAACAGTGCTACTTCTTACAGAGATGCAGGAACAGAAACATCCAAACTACTTACTCATTTCACATAAAATGAAAATACATTAAGATCATATTAGGATAGCTCTGCCAAATCACTTGATACTCTATTTAAAATACACAAGAACTATTTGATTTGCCTTCTAGTTTTGTTGTAAAAATAGATTCCATGATTTTTATGGTTAAGAGTTGTTCTGTTTTCAGACCTAGCCTACAGTAAGCTTCATTTATATTTCAGGCTTTGTGGTTAATAGTATCCAATGTAATGAGAGACAGTATTTTATAATTTTCTACAAAATGATTTATTATAATGAAGAAATGGGAAATTTTAAGGCATTTAAAAAGAAGAACTTTTAAAAGACAACTTTAGTTGATCTTTAAAATTTGATTGCTGTGTATCTCGGGCCCTGGCCTCAGTCTTCCACTTAAACTCACATGTTCACTTTGCTGTTTCAGAGATACCTCACAGTTAGGGTTCTCCACCTCCCAGGTGATTCTCTTTCCTCCCTTCCCCATATCAGCTAAGGGCATCTCGTTGTTTTTCAGTTGCTTAGGCCAAAAATCATGAAATAATCTAAATCTTCTCTTACTTTCTCACTTCTCACCCCATCTAAATCTCTCATCCTTTCCTGGATCGTTACCGGGCCTCCTGACTGATCCGTGTACCAATAGCGAATACAGCAAAATATCTAGATTATTTCAGAACATATGCTTTAATGTCAATGGCTAGGTTTATTCAAAACAGCATTCCAGAAATGAAGCACAATGGCAATGACATTTTCCTTGTCAAAGTTTTGGGTTATTGGAGTCATCCCTGGGCAAGTCAGGTAAAGGGGGAAGTTTGGCAGTCTAGCATAGCAGCAAGCAACAAAAGTGAGGGCAGGCAGGCAGGCCTTGAGCGGATCAGCTGGTAGCCTTCCTGGGGTTGGTGACTACAGTAGCTCAGAAGGTTTCAGCAAGCTGTCCCTGTATTTCTAATGTAAATGGAGAGTTTAAAAAGGAATTCCCATGCAGCTTTTGGAGGATCCAAATTAACATAATTCAACATCTCAACAAGAATGAACAAGGTCTTCAGCCTTTGAAATACTGGAGCCAGGAATCAGAGGAGCCCTTTCTTCCTGAGGTTGATTGATATAGTAGTCAGAGGGGATACCTGGCAATCAGCTGCCAAGAGTTCATGGAAGATTGTGATCATGCTATTTATTTGACAACTTATCTAGTATAATCTGTGTACCAAGATGGATAGGATTTGGACCAGAAACTCAGCCTTCATTTCCGAAAGCATGCATTTCATGGGGTCGACCCAGAATCGACCCAGCAGTCATGCTGCAAGACTGCCCAGGACAGTCTGTGGCAGGAGTTCTTTTGTGATTGTGTCAAATGAATAAATTATGATGTTCTATGACAGCCATTTCTGTCCAACACATTATGTACATTATGTAGGCTCTGTAAAGCCTATGATGTGAAAAGCATGTTGCAAAGTAAATTAAGAGGAAGTGGTCAGTAATATGCATAAAATAATCACAGTCACTTCATGGTTGATCTTTTTCACTTTAGAAAACAGGTGCTTTATCATACAGGCAGATAATCAATTATAGGTATTGGGTTCATCTGAAGCCTCCTAGTCATTACTAAGTTAATTGGGAGATCTGGCCATTTGTCAGGCCCAAACTTTGACCATAAGGACTTGAAAGGGCTCAATGCATTTGGTTGAAATTTTGCTTTACACATTATCAGTATCTGGATTTAGTTACTAGCAATTTCAGAATGTCAACATTAAGCAAAAAGTTCTTTATTCAGCAAACTTGATGGTTCAATGTTCCTTATCTACTTTTGGCTGGGTAGTCTGTATCAAAAGGCAAGCCTCCTTGCTAAACTGTTAATGAAGGCCATAAGCAGTCAACCAATTCCACTGTTGATACCCATCTTTGGCAGATGATGAACACTAGTTGTAATTGCTGAGTCCCCTGAGCTGCATTACCAGAACATAGGGGTTAGGCATTACTCTTTAACCCTGTGGAGTAGACATATGGAACAGTGGTAGATTCTTCTTTTAGGGATAAAAGCAATGAGCCCAGCTAGTTAATTCTATGATGTGGGAATGAGAAGCTCTCCGAGTATCTCTGTTGCCATGAGTGAGCCTGGAGATCTTGTATCAGGATCTTGTCCTATGGGAACTGGCAGTCAGTGGACATTATTAGAAAGGCCTATCTGTACTCCCTTAATTTGTTGTGAGAGCCATGTAGCCTCATGGCAATAGAACACAGAAAGGGAAGCCATGGAAAGCTTGGGTCCATTAGGATTATGTTCTCTCATAATTGTATCTCGAGGATTATTGCAGAAAGTAAAAGCATGTTACTGAGTGATAAAACAGTGGGCATTAGTGCAGAGAAAAGAAAGCTGGAATAGGTAAGCCATCTGCACATGTACAGAAGGTGCTGTTAGCTGTTCTTCATATGAACTAGAATTAGAGGAGATACACATAGCAATGAGAGATTTCACTGAGTGTGTAGACCGTGAAATGGTTAGAATGAATAAAGCCTGAGAAGGGCCGTGTCGTTCAGGTTGGGACCCACAATCTCGGGTCAGGGCATCACTGAGCTGGGACCAGGTCTCCAGGACCTGTGATGTACACGTTCACCTAAGTCTTGTGCTGCAATCATCTGATGAGTATAAAAGAATAATGTTTTCATTTTAGATGTTTCAATACGAAAATGAAATTAACGAAATCTCAACCTCTGCCACTAATGAAGCTGCTCTGGAGAAACTGCTATTTAAGATTATTGATCAGTGGAATACAACCCCATTACACTTAGTTGTTCATCAGTCAGACACGTTGTCCATCCTGATCATTTCATCCATAGACGACATATTAGCTCAGTTAGAAGAGTCGCAAATGATACTTACAACAGTTAAAGGATCTTCGTCTCTTGGGCCCATTAGGGTAAATATTATGACAAGGGGAAAATATGTTAATTGTTTATAGCTTTATTTATCACTTGAATTTTTTGCATTTTGCAACCTTTTGAATTGTATTAATCATTCACATACTTACATAAATCATTCCACATACTTAAATAGAAATGAGATTGAATGTTAGTAGCTTAAATACTAGAAGTAACTTTTTATGGAATCATGAATTGTTCACGAAGAAATGTTGTAAAGTTCAATTTGAGCAGGTAAAATAAATTTGTATGAATTATAAAACTATGACCCTATAAACCATGACTTATTAGCAGTGCCACTGCTGCTAGAAATACCCACAGTTCTAGCAGGGTTCATGCCAAGCCCATTGCCTGCAGACTCCATACCTGTGTGTTCCTGTAGCTACTGCTAGAATGTCAGCCTGTACATACACTCTCGTAGTTAGGAATCGAAGCACAGGGCCAGCTGGTATTCAGTGTTCTCCAGTAATCCCTCTCTGGGAATCCCCTGTCCAACACCATGATCAAGGATCATTTAAAAACTTAAAGAAACTCGACAAGATATGTTATAATATAGAGATACTTAATAGTAAGGTTATCATATTTGACAGAGATAGAGTGAGAGAGAGAGAAGTGTGCACCCATCAAATGGAAATCACATTATTTGCAAACACATCAGCATTTAGAGAAAATGTCAGTTAACTGAACCTTAGAGGGGGGAAAAACTCAAGAAATTACAAAAAAGGGGATGAACCATATAGACTATATTCTCTAAGTGTATTAAAATAAAAAATGAACAGCAGAAAAACAGCAAAAAATAGACAAAACTATCACAAAAAAACTAAAAAAATTCAAAGCATCCTTAAGAATATATAGGAAATGGGGGATCCCTGGGTGGCTCAGTGGTTTGGCGCCTGCCTTTGGCCCAGGGCATGATCCTGGAGTCCCAGGATTGAGTCCCACATCTGGCTACCTGCATGGAGCCTGCTTCTCCCTCTGCCTGTGTCTCTGCTTCTCTCTCTCTCTCTCTCTCTCTCTGTATGTCTTTCATGAATAAATACATTTTAAAAAAAAAAGAATATATAGGAAATGTAATAAAAAATTTTAATTAAAAGTAAAAGGGAGAAAATTCTAAATCAAACACTGTCACAGTTGGCTTAAAGCCCCATGAAAAGGAAGATTTAGAACACCAAATGCCTTTATTAAAAAGTAAAAATGAATTTAGTAAATGATACCTTAGGCATACTTCAAGAAGCTGAAGAACAGCAACACACACATGGACCTCCACTTCCAGGCAAGATACAGTAGAGGGACCAGGTACACCATCCTGCCTGAAATACCCAAAGCTGAACAGGAAAAAGTAGCTGGAGCTATGGTTTTCAGGACACTCGATATTAGGAATGGAACGATAAGGATCCTTGAGAGATGGGAAACACACAAGAAGCCCCATGGTTGCTCCAACTTGAGTTTGCAGGCCTTGGTGGAGTTGAGAGTAATCCAACCAGAGCCTGGTAGACTGCCCGATAGGAAGAGATGCTGCTGAAAGTTAGAGGATGCCATAGCTTGCAGGGTGAAGTACCAGGAAGGATACTCTAGAGAGCCATGGAAGCTCTCTATTCAAGTACTCCACAGTCCCAAGTGCTGGGATGTGAATTGGAGGAAATTCCTTGAAACCAGAGAGATGACTGTTTAAGAGGATCTGAGGGAGCCATTCATACAACTCTGGGAGTAGCACCCATATCCACCAGCCGCAACAGTAAGCAATGATTTGTACACATTATAGATGGAGCCATTGAAAGGATCTTGCCACAGTAAAATAAATACTGTTCTAACAGATCTGAAAAGCAAAACCCCAAATGATGAAACTGTTTCAAAGTGATTTACCAGCACTCAGAACAAAATTCAAGAATATTTATAGGAATACAAAAATAGGGGTCCCTGGGTGGCTCAGTCAGTTAAATGTCTGCCTTCAGCTCAGGTCATGATTCTGGGGTCCTGGGATTGAGCCTCACACCAGGTTCCCTTCAGGGTAGGAAATCTGCTTCTCCCTCTCCCTCTGCCTGCCACTTCTGCTTGTGCTGTCTCCCTTTCTCTCAAATAAGTAAAATCTTTTTTTAAAAAAAAGTAGATCTATAGAGGATCATATAGGCCAAATAGAAATATAAAGACCAAACTCAAACTTCTATGGATGAAAACTATAATATCTGACATGAACTATGCGCTAGATGAGATTGACAGCAGATTAGACATTGCAGGAGAGAAGATTAGTGAATTTAAACAATTTTGAAAAAGAAGAACGAAGTTGGAAAATCAACACTACCTGACTTTAAGATTTAATTGTAAAGCTACAGTAGTCAAAACGGTTTCATATCAGTTTAAAGATAGAAAAATGGAACAGAATAGAGTACAGAAATAGACCCACAAATATACAAACACCTGATCTTCAACAAAAGTTTAAAGATAATTCTGAAAAGAAAGTCTTTTTAGAAATAGTGCTGGCAAATTAGACAGTTGCATGCAAAACAAAATTTTAAGAACTCTTCAAGCCATGTCTTGTAGCATATATAAACTTTTAACTCAAAAATGGATGAAAACCTAAAACATCAGAAGACATTTTTGAAACATTAAGAAGAAACCATTAGAAAAAATTTTGTGACCTTGGGCTAGCTAGGTTTCTTCAGTAGGACACCAAAAGAATGATCAATAGAAGGATTTCATCAAAATTAAAAATTTGTGGGAGCCCCCGTGGTGCAGCGGTTTAGCGCCGCCTGCAGCCCAGGGCCTGATCCTGGAGACCCGGGATCGAGTCCCATGTTGAGCTCCCTGCATGGAGCCTGCTTCTCCCTCTGCCTCTCTCTCTCTCGCTCTGTATCTCTCATGAGTAAATAAAATAAAATCTTTAAAAAAAAATTAAAAATTTGTGCCCTTCAAAAGACACTGATAAGGGGAAAAAAATACAAACCAAGACTGGAAGGAAATATTTACAAAGTATGTATTTGGTAGTAGAAGATATAGTAGTAGATAGTAGTAGTAGAAGATATAGGAGAAAGATATATAAATGAGTTGCATGTGGTAAATGCAACTATATTATAGTTATATAATATGCAACTTATAAATGCAACTTATATATTTAAGAATATATACAGAATTCTCAAAATAAAAATCAGTAAAGAAATGGGCAAAAGATTAAAGCAGACACTTTACCAAAGAAAATACTGGAATGGAGAATAAACATATGAAGATGCTTATCTTCATTATTCATCAGGGAGAAGTTAGAATCCTAGTGAGGTACTGCTACACCCCTTATGGAATGACTAAAGCTAAAGAGACTGAGCATCCCAGGTGCTGGCAAGGATGTGGTGGAATGGGGAGCTCTCACTGCTGTGTGAAGGGTAAAATGTTATGTACACTCATTTAAAAGGTTTCTTTAAAAGTTAAAAAAATAGACCTACCACATGGTGCAAGCATTCCACTCTAGGTGTTTACCAAGAAGAAAGGAAAGCCTATGTCCACACCTGAATATTCATAGCAGCTTTATTTATAATAGTGAAGAACAGGAGGCACCCCAGGACTTCATCTGGTGGATGAGTATATTGTCGTCCATCTATAAAATGGAATACTACTCAGCAGTACAAAAAAGAAATACTGACATATGCAACAACAGGAATGAATCTCAAAACAATTCTGCTGAGTGAAAGAAGTCAGACCAAAAAGAGTACATACTATACGGTTTCATTTATAGAAAATTCTAGGAACTGCCAACCAGGCTATGGTTTCAAAAAGTAGATCAGTGTTTCCCTAGGAATGGGAATAGGCAGGGGTTGGAGGAAGGGATGCCACAGGCTGCAAGAACCTTTCCAAGGTGAAGGATGTGTTCATTATTTTGACCGTGGTGATTGTGTCACAGTGATAAACATAAGCCAAAATGTTCAACTGTGCAATTTGAAAAGATGCCATTTACTATATGTCACTTATGCCTTAATAAAGTTATTGAAATATAAATTAGATGTTAAAAGAAATATGGAGGTACATAGTAGAAATATAAATGAAGTGCATGTGGTTCCCTCCGAGGAATCGAGTTAGGGGATGTGCCAGTCTACTGATATGCAAGCATTTTAGTACTAATTGATTTTTAATCATTTTCTTCTTACTTTAATAAATATACAAGTCAGAAAAAGATGTTATATCCACACAATTTTTTTAATTCAAAGAATGGAAAAAACCTGTAAGTACTAATGTAAATCCTCTCTAAAAGACAAAGTCAGGGATCCCTGGGTGGCGCAGCGGTTTGGCGCCTGCCTTTGGCCCGGGGCGCGATCCTGGAGATCCAGGATCGAATCCCACATCGGGCTCCCGGTGCATGGAGCCTGCTTCTCCCTCTGCCTGTGTCTCTGCCTCTCTCTCTCTCTCTCTCTGTGACTATCATTAAAAAAATAAATAAAAAAATAAAAGACAAAGTCAGGTTAAAAAAGTTACAAAACCATGTGTATAATATGGTTGCACTAAAGATATTACTTGTACATATATACAAAATATTTAAAGAAAGGACTGAAAGAATATACATATAAAAATATTTGTATGTTGTATAATGAATAAAATAAAGTTGTATGAATAGAACATCTCAAACGTCTCCCAAAACTAAATATAATTAGATTTACATTTATTTATGTGATCCGCTATGTCAGTGACTGATAATCACCTTTGATGTCAGTATTTCTACTAAATGAATCTTTAGACTTTATGAATGTGTATGTTCATCTTATAGGATCTTGTGGATGAGTGGGATCAGAATTTGACTCTCTTCTCTTACACTCTTAAGGAATGGATGAATTGTCAAAGAAATTGGCTCTCTCTTGAACCAATCTTTCATTCAACCGAAATACAAAGGTAAAAAAGCCATAATGAGGTTAAAAAATGCGTGGTGGATATTTATTGCTTGTGATTCCTAAGAAGTCGTTTCTTCAATGAATGCTCTAAAATAACCCACCTATAAGCACAGGTGTATAAACTGTTGAATTGTGTTTTCATGAAAGATTGCAAGCATCATCTTTTTTTCTAAGTCCTGTTTCTCAATTATTGATATAAAATGATTAAGGACTCGGAAAGGTGCATTGGATAGTTCATTATAACCTATACTACAATGCTGTGTGTCTACTGAGTTCTGGAATATTAGTGTGGTTTTTATATCAATAATGTGTTTCTAATAGCATTCATACATGAATGGTAATTTTTTTACTTCAGACCATGTAAAAGAATGGAGGTCCTAGATGGTGAAAATTCTACCTTTTCTTTTTATTCATAGCATTCAAATTAATTGGTCTCTCTTTAAAGTGACTGGTCTTGAGAGTGTGTAAGTTGTGACACATGTATTATCTAGATAGAATTTAAAGTGTTGACCGTAAATCACACAAGCTAATCTAGGAGCCACTCTGAAATAGGGTAGGAAGTCATAGAGCATGTATTTGTAAGGTGTGTTAGATGATAGAGGGCCTTGAATATCAGGTCCAGTATTATGAATTTTATTTTAGGGGCAAAGGGGAGCTGTGAGAGGCTCACAAAAGAAAACTGTCTAGATGTGACTACTGCTCTGCAGGGAGCAACGTCCATTTTTGTTATAAATGTATATTTGTCCGATGTTTCATCTATCAACCTGTAGTTTTTCTAGAGTTCCCAAAGGTGAAAACACATACCTAAGGAATGTATCCTCTGCTTACAACAGCTTAGGGCCTTGAACTCAGACTTCCATATTACTACTTTATTGATGGAAAGGTAAGACTCCTAGTTGACAGTGTCACCTCAGTTGTTCACAGGATTTGAGAGAAAAAGGGGGGCTTTTAGTGAAAGGATGCTGAAGAGTCCTGTCCAAGAGTATTCAAGAAGAGAAGATACGGGTCTGTAATGGACCTGCCTTTGCTGGTGGAGAAAGATGGGGGTGGAGGGATGTGAAAATGAGGAAGGGGAGGAGACATTCATTAGCGAGGAGAATCATGGGAAAGAAGAGGATACTGCCCCTTCCCATCCCTCCATACTCACTGTGAAGTGGCACCAGAGCCTCCTGTGGCTGTTAGGAGGGTACCGAACAGAGGTGAGCTTGAAGCCTCCTCCCTAATAGGATTTTTACTGCACTGAGGATATTTTTAGGCCCATCGCCCAAAATGGGGGCTGGGATAATGTTAGGGAGGGCAACTTGTGGAAGAGTTTGATGAGTATTGCTCTGGGGTTTGGGGCATTAGAAACTAGGACCTGCCTTTTTGAAGAGCTCTGAAGCAGCCTTTATTAGCAGAGCAGAAAAGTACAAGAACACACAGTCATGGTGGACCCCTGATCCTCCATCACGGGGATGTTGCCCTCTAGGGGACATCTGGCAATTCTAATGCCAAAAATTGCTGCTTCAGGAAGATCAGATTAATAGCTTCTTCTCAGGAAGCTGTCTCCAGATCCCATTTCCTCCAGAATTTTAGTGCCTTTGTTTTGTTACCTTTCCTAGGACATGGGTCACTTTTTCCTACTTTATGCAGAACTTGTATACCTGTCTTTACGTAGAACTTGTATACCTGTCTTACATGTCTCACTAAGTATAGTCTTACGAAATACTGGACACATGTCTGATTTATTTTAGTATTTCCTACCATGGACATCACCACAGGTAAGAAACATTATCAAATATCTTCAGCTAATGATCAGCAAAAATAAAACATATCACAACATTTTAAAAATTGAACAGCATCCTGTAGAAAATGCATTTAGAGTATAGATTTTAATTATACTGCCTTCAAAAGATAAAATTATCTTTAATTTTCTTTCTAAAGGCAGCTCCCAGAAGAAGCAAAACTCTTCTCTCAAGTGATTTCCATGTGGAGAGAAATAATGTTAAAAATACAAAACAAACTGGATGCTTTGCGAATAACTACCTCTGCAGGAATCCTCGAAATTCTGCAAAATTGCAATACATGTCTTGACTATATAATGAAAAGTCTTGAGGTAAAACTATAGCAGTCCTAAAGTGAAGAATCATTTAAACTTCACAATGTAATGTAAAGGACAACAGAAACTATTCCAATGCAAATTTTCTTTCCAGTAGCTGCCCACAATATTTCCAACTCTCACTAACTATAGGGTTAATGAAAATACTATCACAATGAAAAATAGTGGATAGACCAATCTAAATGGCCTGAGACAAAAATACCGAATTTTTAAGTGCTTAGATTTCCTTATCTTTAAATTGGGAATAATGGTAGTGCCTACTTTGAGGAGCTTTGTGTTAAATGAGATAATGCATTTAAAGCATAAGAGCTGGTACCAAGAAAGTATTCAATGAGTGTTAATTATATTAGCACTATGATTATTAAATTGACAAAATCTGCAAAAATTGATATGGAATACTTTGATGATTCCATTTATTTTAAATCCAGTACAGTTAATTTAGTGATATGTTAGTTTCTGGGGTACAATATAATAATTCAACAATTCTATCATTATTCAGTGCTCATCAAGTTTTGTGTACTCTTAATCTCCTTCACCTATTTCCTCCATCACCCCACCCACCTCCCTCTGGTGACCATCAGTGTGTTTCTAGAGTTAAAAGTCTGTTTCTTGGTTTGTCTCTTTTTTTCCTTTATTTGTTTTGT
Organism: Canis lupus dingo; assembly: GCF_003254725.2. NCBI lineage: Eukaryota > Metazoa > Chordata > Mammalia > Carnivora > Canidae > Canis > Canis lupus. The sequence goes on along the minus strand of NC_064249.1, from coordinate 39,205,113 downwards.
TTCTTAAATTCCACATATGAGTGAAATCCTATGGTGTTTGTCTTTCTCTGACTGACTTCATTTAACATTATACCTTCTAGATCCATCCATGCTATTGCAAATGGCAAGATTTCTCATTTTTCTTTATGGCTGAGTAATGTTCCATTGTATGTATAAACCACATCATCCTTATCTTTTCATATGTGGATACTTGGACTGTTTCCATAACTTGGCTGTTGTAAATAATGCTGTGATAAAGCATATATCTTTACAAAGATATATGGGGTACATATATCTTTCTGAATTAGTGTTTTTGTATTTTTTGGGTAAATCCCCAGTAATGGAATTACTGGATCATATGGTAGTTCTTTTATTTTTTCAAGGAATCTCCATACCACAGTGCCTGCACCAGTTTGCATTTCCTACCAACAGTGCAGAAACACCTATTGTTTCTCGTGTTTTGGTTTGGGTATTCTTATAGGTGTGAGGTGGTATCTCGTTGTGATTTTAACTTGCATTTCCCTGATGATGAGTGATATTGAGCATCTTTTCATGTGTCTTTTGGCCATCTGGATGTCTTCTTTGGAGAAGTATCTGTTCATGTCTTCTGCCCATTTTTTAATTGAATTATTTAGGGGTTTTGATATTGAGATATATAAATTATTTATATACCTTGAATACTAACCCTTTATCAGATATGTCATTTGCAGATATCTTCTTCCATTCAGTAGGTTGTTGTTTAGTTTTGTTGATGGTTTCCTTTGCTGTGCAGAAGCTTTTTGTCTTAATGTAGTCCCACTTGTTTTTGTTTCCCTTGCCTCAGGAGACATATCTAAAAAGAAGTTACTATGGCTGATGTCAGAAACACCATTGCCTGTGCTCTTTCAGGATTTTTATGGTTTCAGGTTATCATTTAGGTCTTTAATCCATTTTGAGTTTATTTTTGTGTGTGGTGTAAGAAAATAGTTCTAGTTTCATTCTTTTGCATGTTGCTGTCCAGTTTTCCCAATATCATTTGTTGAAGAGACTTCTTTCCCATTCAATATTCTTGCCTCCTTTGCCTCCTTTGTCAAAGATTAATTGACCATATAATTGTGGGTTTATTTCTGGGCTCTCTATTCTGTTCTATTGACTTATAGGTCTTTTTTTTTTTTTTTGAGAGAGAGAGAGAGAGAGAGAGAGAGAGAGATGGGGAGAGCAAGAGCATGAGTAGCAAGGGTGGGCAGAGGCAAAGGGAGAGAGAGAATTCCAGCAGGGTCCACACAGCATGGAGCCTGATGTGGAGCTTGATCTCATGACCCTGAGATTATTACCTGAGCCAAAATCAAGAGTTGGACACCTAACCTGAATAAGCCACCCAGATGCCCCTCTATCTGTCTATTATTTTGTCAGCACCATATTGTTTTGATACTGCTGATTTGTAGTATATCTTGAAATCTGGAATTGTGATGCCTACAGCTTTGTTCTTCAAGATTGCTTTAGAAAAAAAAAAAAAAAGATTGTTTTGCTTTGGCTATTTGGGGTTTTTTTGGTGGTTCCATACAAATTTTAGGATTGTTTATTCTCATTCTATGAAAAATGCTGTTGCTGTTTTGATAAGCATTGCATGAATGTATAGATTGCAATGGGTAGTATAGACATTTTAACAATATTTATTCTTCCAATCCATGAGCGTGGAATATCTTTCCATTTGTTCATGTCATCACGAATTTCTTTCATCAGTATTTTATAGTTTCAGAGCACAACTCTTTCACCTGCTTTGTTACATTTATTCCTAGATATTTTATTATTTTTGGTGCCTTTGTAAATAAGACTATTTTCTTCATTTCTCTTTCTACTGCTTCATTCTTAGTGGATAGAAATACAATGTATTTCTATATATTGATTTTATATCCTGCAACATTACTGAATTCATTTATCAGCTCTAATAGTTTTTTTGGTTAAGTCTTTATTTTTTTTTATGTATAGTATCAAGTCATCTGCAAATATCCTTACCAGTTTAGATGCTTTTTATTCCTTTTTTTCTTGTCTGCTGTGGCTAGGACTTCCAGTACTATGTTGAATAAAAGTGATGAAAGTAGACATTCCTGTCTTGTTCCTAACTGTAGAGAAAAAGTTCTCAGTTTTTCTGCATTTAGGATGATATTAGCTGTGGGTTTTTCATACATGGCCTTTATTGTGCTGAGGTATGTTCCCTCTAAACCTACTTTGTCATGAATGGATGTTGTACTTTGTCAATGATTTTTTTTTATGTCTGTTGATATGACTATATGGTTTTTATCCTTCTCGTGTTGAGGTGATGTGTCATGTTGAATGATTTGTGAATATTGAACTACAGTTGCATCCTGGGTATAAATCCCACTTGATCATGGTAGATGATTTTTTTTAATGTATTGTTGGATTCCGTTTACTAATATTTTGTTGAGGATTTTTGTTGAGGATTTTTGCTGAGAATTTTTACATCTATGTTCATCAGAGATATTGACCTATAGTTCTCTTTTTTGAGGTGTCTTCATGTGGTTTTGGTATCACGGTAATGTGGCCTCATAGAATGAATTTAGAAGTTTTCCTTCCTCTTCTATTTTTTGGATTGATTTGAAGAATAGATATTAACTCTTCTTTGAATGTTTGGTAGAATTTACTTGTGAGGCTAACTTTTGTTTTTTTGGGAGTTTTTTGATGTCTGATTCAATTTCATTGCTGATAATCAGTCTGATCAAAGTTTCTGTTTCTTCCTGATTCAATTTTGGGAGCCTATAAGTTTCTGGGAATTTATGCATTTCTTCTAGGTTGTCCAGTATGTTAGCATATAATTTTTCATAATATGCTCTTATAATCTTTTGTATTTCTGTGATGTCAGTTGTTATTTCTCTTCTTTCATTTCTGACTTTGTTTGATCACTCTTTTTTTTTTTTTTAGATGAATCTGGCTAAAAGTTTATCAATTTTGTTGATATTTTCAAAGAACTAGCTGCTGATTTCATTGATCTCTACTATTGTTTTTTTTAGTTTCTGCTTTGCTTATTTCTGCAATAATTTTTATTATTTCCTTCCTTCTATTAGTTTTGAGGGGTTTTTGTTCTACTTTCTCTAGCTCCTTTAGGAATAAGGTTAAATTATTTGAGATTTTTCTTCTTTGCTGACATAGACTTGTATTGCTATAAACTTCCTTTTAGAACTGCTTTCGCTGCATCCCAAAGATTTTGGACCACTGTGTTTTCATTTTCATTTGTTTCCATGTATGTTTTTTTATTTCCTGTCGATTTCTTGGTTGACGTGATGATTGTTTAGTAGCATGTTATTTAGCCTCCATGTATTTGTGCTCTTTTCAGATTTTTTCTTGCGGTTGATTTCTAGTTTTGTAGCATTGTGGTCAGAAAAGATGCATCGTATGACTTTGATTTTGTTAATTTGTTGACACTTGTTTTGTGGCCTAACATGATCTATTCTGGAGAATGTTCCATGTGCACTTGAAAAGAATGTGTAGTCTGCTGTTTTAGGATGAAATGTTGTGAATGTATCTGTTAGATATTTCTAGTCCAATGTGGTATTCAGAGCCACTGTTTCCTTATTGATTTCCCATTTGGGTGACATGTCCACTGATATAAGTGGGGTGTTAAAGTTCCCTAGTGTTGTTATATTACTATCATTCCTTTATTATTCCTTTATTATATCCTCCATATATTATTTCCTTTATGTTTGTTATTAGCTGTTTTATGTATTTGGGTGCTCCCATGTTTGGTGCATAAATATTTACAATTGTTATATCTTCTTGCTAGAATGTTCCCTTTATATAGGGTCCTTCTTTGTCTCTTGTTACAGTCTTTGATTTAAAGTTTATTTCATCCAATATAAATATTGCTATTGCAGCTTTCTTTTCATTTCCATTTGCATGATACATGTTTTTCCATCCCTTCACTTACAATTCACAGATGTCTTTAAGTCTGAAATGAGTCTCTTGTAGGCAGCATATAGATGGGTCTTGCTTTTTTAGTCATTCCATCACCCTGTGTCTCTTGATTGGAGCATTTATTCCATTTACATTCACAGTAATTACTGATAGATGTGTATTTATTGCCAGTTTGTTATTCATTTTCTGGTTGTTTTTGTAATTCTTCTCTGTTCCTGTCTTCTCTTACTCTCTCAGTTTGCTGGATTTCTTTAGTGATATACTTGGATTCCTTTCTGTTTATTTTTCACATATAATCAGTTTTGGATTTGTGGTTATCATTGGGTTTGTATATAAACATCTTATGCATATAGCAATCTACATTAAGTTGATGGTTGCTTACGTTTGAACTCATTCTAAAAGCACTAAATTTTTACTCCTCACATTTTTAAGTATATAGTGTCATACTTTATATCCTTTTATTTTGTGAGTGTCTTGACTGATTTTTACATACAAACTTATTTTTAATGTTTTTGAGATTCCCACTTCCTATTCCTACTTATGGTCTTTCCTTTCCACTCAGAGTCCCCTTTAACATTTCTTATAGGGCTGGTTTAGTGGTCACAAATTCCTTTCACTTTTGTTTGTCGGAGAAACTGTTTCTCTTTCCTTCTGTTCTGAATGAAAGCCTTGCTGGATAGAGTATTCTTGGTTGCAGGTTTTTCCTTTCAATACTTTAACTATTTCTTACCACTCCCTCTGGCCTGCAAAGTTTCTGCTAAAAAATCAACTGAGAGTCTTATGGGATTTCCCTTGTATGGAACTGTTTTGTTTTTTGTTTTTTTGTTTTTTTGTTTTTTTGTTTTTGTTGTTTTTCTCTTGCTGCTTTTAAAATTCTCTTTTTATCTCTACTTTTGGCCATTTTATTTTATTTTTATTTTTAATAAATTTATTTTTTATTGGTGTTCAATTTACCAACATACAGAATAACACCCAGTGCTCATCCCGTCAAGTGCCCCCCTCAGTGCCCATCACCCATTCACCCCCACCCCCCGCCCTCCTCCCCTTCCACCACCCCTAGTTCGTTTCCCAGAGTTAGGAGTCTTTATGTTCTGTCTCCCTTTCTGATATTTCCCACACATTTCTTCTCCCTTCCCTTATATTCCCTTTCACTATTATTTATATTCCCCAAATGAATGAGAACATATAATGTTTGTCCTTCACCGATTGACTTATTCACTCAGCATAATACCCTCCAGTTCCATCCACGTTGAAGCAAATGGGGGTATTTGTCGTTTCTAATGGCTGAGTAATATTCCATTGTATACATAAACCGCATCTTCTTTATCCATTCATCTTTCGATGGACACCGAGGCTCCTTCTACAATTTGGCTATCGTGGCCATTGCTGCTATAAACATCGGGGTGCAGGTGTCCCGGCGTCTCATTGCATCTGTATCTTTGGGGTAAATCCCCAACAGTGCAATTGCTGGGTCGTAGGGCAGGTCTATTTTTAACTCTTTGAGGAACCTCCACACAGTTTTCCAGAGTGGCTGCACCAGTTCACATTCCCACCAACAGTGTAAGAGGGTTCCCTTTTCTCCGTATCCTCTCCAACATTTGTGGTTTCCTGCCTTGTTAATTTTCCCCATTCTCACTGGTGTGAGGTGGTATCTCATTGTGGTTTTGATTTGTATTTCCCTGATGGCAAGTGATGCAGAGCATTTTCTTATGTGCATGTTGGCCATGTCTATGTCTTTCTCTGTGAGATTTCTCTTCATGTCTTTTGCCCATTTCATGATCGGATTGTTTGTTTCTTTGGTGTTGAGTTTAATAAGTTCTTTATAGATCTTGGAAACTAGCCCTTTATCTGATACATCATTTGCAAATATCTCCTCCCATTCTGTAGGTTGTCTTTTAGTTTTGTTGACTGTATCCTTTGCTGTGCAAAAGCTTCTTATCTTGATGAAGTCCCAATAGTTCATTTTTGCTTTTGTTTCTTTTGCCTTTGTGGATGTATCTTGCAAGAAGTTACTGTGGCCGAGTTCAAAAAGGGTGTTGCCTGTGTTCTTCTCTAGGATTTTGATGGAATCTTGTCTCACATTTAGATCTTTCATCCATTTTGAGTTTATCTTTGTGTATGGTGCAAGAGAGTGGTCTAGTTTCATTCTTCTGCATGTGGATGTCCAATATTTCCAGCACCATTTATTGAAGAGACTGTCTTTCTTCCAATGGATAGTCTTTCCTCCTTTATTGAATATTAGTTGACCATAAAGTTCAGGGTCCACTTCTGGGTTCTCTATTCTGTTCCACTGATCTATGTGTCTGTTTTTGTGCCAGTACCACACTGTCTTGATGACCACAGCTTTGTAGTACAACCTGAAATCTGGCATTGTGATGCCCCCAGATATGGTTTTCTTTTTTAAAATTCCCCTGGCTATTCGGGGTCTTTTCTGATTCCACACAAATCTTAAAATAATTTGTTCTAACTCTCTGAAGAAAGTCCATGGTATTTTGATAGGGATTGCATTAAACGTGTAAATTGCCCTGGGTAACATTGACATTTTCACAATATTAATTCTGCCAATCCATGAGCATGGAATATTTTTCCATCTCTTTGTATCTTCCTCAATTTCTTTCAGAAGTGTTCTATAGTTTTAGGGTATAGATCCTTTACCTCTTTGGTTAGGTTTATTCCTAGGTATCTTATGCTTTTGGGTGCAATTGTAAATGGGATTGACTCCTTAATTTCTCTTTCTTCAGTCTCATTGTTAGTGCCACTGATTTCTGGGCATTGGTTTTGTATCCTGCCATGCTACCAAATTGCTGTATGAGTTCTAGCAATCTTGGGGTGGAGGCTTTTGGGTTTTCTATGTAGAGTATCATGTCATCGGTGAAGAGGGAGAGTTTGACTTCTTCTTTGACTTTTGGCCATTTTAATTATGTATCTTGGTGTTGGACCTCCTCAGGTTGGTTTTGTTTAGGGTTCTCTGTGCCCCCTGGATCTGGATTTCTCTTTCCTTCCCCAGATTCAGGAAGTTTTCAGCTATTATTTCTTCTAATAAATGTTCTGTCCCCTCTTCTCTCTCTTCTCCTTCTGGGATCCCTGTAACATGACTGTTATTGTACTTGATGGTGTTGCTGAGTTCCCTTAACCTGTTCTCATTTTTTATTATTCTTTTTTCTTTCTCTTGTCCAGCCTGATTGCTTTTTATTTGTGTCTTCCAGGTCACTGATCTGTCCTCCTGCTTCCTCTAATCTGTTTATACCCTCTGGTGTATTTTTAATTTCAGTTATTGAGTTCTTCATCTCTGATTGGTTCTTTTTTATGTTTTCTATCTTTGTGGAGGGTCTCACTGAGGTCTCCATCCTTTTCTCAAGTCCATTAAGTATCTTTATAACCATTACTTTATATTCTCCATTAGGCATGTTGCTTATCTTCATTTTTTTAGGTCTCTTGCTGTGATTTTGTTCTGTTCTTTCATTTGAGACTTATTCCTCTGTCTCATTCTATCTAACTCTCTATTTCTCTGTATCAGCTATGTCTCCTGCTCTTGATGGTAGTGGCCTTTTGAAGAAGAGGTCATACAGTGCCCTGCAGTGCAGTGTTCCCTGTTACTCCAAACCTGGTGCTTCAGGGAGGTCTCCTGTATGTGTTGTGTGCACCCTCCTGTTGTGGCTGGGATGTGTTTGCCTTGAGTCTCGTCTGCAATGGCTCTCTGCCTGTCGTGGGCAGGGTCTGGTCCCTGTGGTGTTAGTGGGCTGCCTTGAGCTTGGGATGAGTCAGACCAGGTGTTTGCCAGAGATGAAGTAGCACCAAACTATAGGGCACTCTCCCTGTCTTGTCCCCTAGAATCTTTTGTTGGTGGGTAGACCTATAGTCAGACTGGTGTGCGGTCATCTTCCCCTCTCTCCAGGGCAGGACTCATTTTGGAGTGGGGCTGGTTGGTGGTGGGGCTGTTTGCACACTGCCAGGCTTGTGGCACTGCTTTGGATGGATTCTTGCCAAGGGCCCTTTGGAGAGTGGGTGGACCCACAACATGCATGTGAGTGGGGTGCAGTGCTAGCAAAGTCTGTGCAGGTCTGCTGTGGGAGTGGATCTGGAGCTGAGCTCTGGCTGGAGGGGGCATGTCCACACTGGAGTGAGGGGGTGCTGTGAGCAAATGAGTTCCAGCCAATGTTAGCGTATCTAGGCTAAGGGAGAAAAGTGACACCCGCCAGCTCCTTTGTTCCTGGAGAAGTCTCCCCCTGATTTCTGTCCCTTGTTCCTATATGCCCCAGGCACTTTTCATACTGCAGCTTCTGTGCTATATCTCTGTGGGACTGTCATGCAGTCTCTTTAACAGTGGAGATGGTCTCCTCTCTCCTTCCCAGCTCTCCCAGAGCTGAGTCAATGTTCTCAAGATTCCAGGGTTTAAGTCCTCCTGGTTTTAAGAAGTTGTAAAATTTGACCTATCTCATTTTCAAAGCCAAATGTGACGAGGATTCATTTTCCCCATGCTGGATCCTCCCACCCCAGTCTTTGCCTATGGGTCTTTCTCCTGCCAGCAGACCCTGGGTCCAGTTAGGTCCCCACCATCTCTACCCTTCCTCTCGTTTTCTGGGTCTCTACATTCAGCTGTGGGGTCTGTTCTCCCAGTCTACAGAATTACTTATGCTGATGTGGATGTTATCTAGGTTTACCTGGAGGACAAAGTGAGCTTGGGTCCTCCTACTCCACCATTATTCCCCAGAAGTCTTAGTTTGATGATTTTATAAATGAAGTTATCGAATCCATATATTTAAAGATTGCCAAAACATTAAATTTTCAGCTTAGACGTACTTTTTTTTAAATACTGGGTTTTAATATTTGAGATTCGTGGTGAATATATTCACTTCATAAACCAAGATCTCCTTCCAGGTTTTTGTATCTTTTCCTTGTTGAACACAAGTTACAGTGGTTGTGATGACCCTTCCAGATGTGGGAGGTAACTACCCACATGTGGTAGTTACAGCCTATAGAAAGTTCTCTACCCAGGAAGACCCTCTGCTACATGAATCCATGATTTGGGGCATGAGCTGGAGGGATCTGGTTAATAATAGCAAGTTTACTGAGTAAGGATTGAGATAGGCTTTCTAATTATTTTTTAGCATACCTTTGGACTATTAGTAAGCATCATTGCCAACCGGTAATTCTCCATTTATTGATGTGTTGAGCACCTGCTCTGTACCAGGCACTGCTGCCATGTGCTGGGAGTCCTCAGACAACTCCCTACTTATTATACAGAGCTCAAGATCTATTATAGGAACCAAAGTAGAGAGATACTAATGTGTGATGTATGCTATGATCATTTGGATGATATGGTCATGTGAAAGAAGAGAAATTGACCTAGCCTGCAAGAAGTGATAATTCATCTGGGTTTTGGAAGATTGTGTTGAGTTAGCCAGGTAAAAGGGTCCAGGGTGTGTGGGTAGCTGAGTGGAAAGAGCACCCTAGGCCAGGGGAGAGTATAGATATGGAACCATGAGCAAGCATGGCATATTCTGGAGCTATAAATAAGATGGAACCTAGTTTGCAAATGGGGAAGTGGTGAAAGGTGAGATTCTCTAAGGAAGCAGGACCAGATGAGGAAGGGCCTTGAATATCACAATGAATGCTGACCATAGAGTAGCTACTGAAGGATTTTGAGCAGGAGGGTGAAATGATTTGATTTAGAAATGTCTCAGGACCCTAGGGTATGTGTAGATGGCGGGGGAAGGGGGGGGCAGTGAGAATAGATAAATCAGTTACAAGACTAGAAATCCTGGGGGGACTAAGGTAAGACGATGGTGAGGATGAAAGAAGGTGGAGCCACAAGCTTCAGATGGGCACGTGGCCCAGGCTTGTGCCAAGATACCTGGCTTGGCCACCAATATGGAAGGGTTCACACTACAGAGAGGAAGTAGGAGGGAGAGGCTTGTGTAGAAACAGCTAAGTGCCGTACATGTTGGAAATCTAATACTCATGGGACAGCCACATGACCGTCTTCAATCAGCAATTGGGGTTAGAGATCTGGGGCAAAAGGAAGTGACAGGAGCTACAGAGCATGTGTGTTATGTATATGCCCAGCAGCCCAGGAAGAGCAGGATGGGTGGAAGGAGAGCAGCATCCCAGGCAGAATAAGGAACGGAGCCAGCTGTCAGATGTGATGCAGACGTCATGTAGCATGAAGGCTGACCAGCTAGTGTCAATCTGTTAGTGATGCGGCCACACAGCAGGGCCTGGAGTGGCTGAGAGATGCATACGCAGAGACCCGGAGTTCACAGACCATCTTTTCAAGGCCTGTGACCGTGGAGAGGAGGTGGGGACCCAGACAGTAACTAGACGAAAACAAAGCACAAGAGGGGCTTCTTGTGTATACTTTTAATGAGAGGTAAAAAGGAAGCCTGTGGCAAAGGAGAGCTTGAGAGAGGAGGAGAGTAATGAGTGACACAGGGATGGCTTGGTTGGCATGTGGGAACAGGTGTCTCTTCCTCTGGAAAAGGAGGATGAAGTTAAGACAGCATGGGTGCAGCTAAGCCTCGGGGAGGGCTGGGACCAGAGGGTGTCACCATGGGACATGAGAGGACAATCTCTCTCCTGATGACCAGGAAATGGGCAGAAAGTGAGGCTGTGGGAAGGCAGTGCTAGTGATCCAGCATACAGCAGGGTGTCTACGTGTGTACATTCATTGGAGGGGGAGGTTAAATTTACATTTACTTTAGTTTTGCTTTATTATAAATTATTTTAGCAACTTAAGAAAAAAATCAGCATGGACTCTTATTTTTATTAATGCAGCTACATATGCTGCAATTTAAATATTGTATTTTTTATGTGCAAATGTAGCCCCAAATGAGGCTGTGATCGTATTATGATTAAACATACATTATGAACTGTATTTTCTTTTGGTTCTGGACAGGACTACCTTGAAATTAAAAGAATGATTTTCCCAAGATTTTACTTTCTTAGCAACGCTGAACTCCTTGATATTCTAGCTGACAGTAGAAATCCTGGGTCTCTACAGGTAATATTTTTCTCTGCTCAGGGATATTATTTCCAAACCAGGTCAGAATTGTATAGTGTTTATTGACATTTGATTCTGGTCCACAGCCTCATCTTGTGAAGTGTTTTGAAAATATAAAACAGTTATTGATTTGGAAACAAGAAATTGGCCCTCCTGCTGTGATAATGCTCATGTCTGCTGAAGGGGAAACTCTTCTGTTGCCCAAGTATGACATATGTGTTACTAATGAAACATTCAGACACCATAAAACTTTATTATTTAAAACCTCTGCTTGGAAATTTCTGATATTTCAAGAAGCTTGCTAAGCAAACTATTTCCCCAAAGCTAATGTACTTATGCAGAATTTTACTTTTTCATGTCTGTATTTATTGGTATTATCCTAGGTGCCAGCATAGGGGTTTTATTATAGGAACTTATTAGGAAGAAAATTTGCTATTTGCTTGATGTTGTTCATGCTGCTCCCTATGCTGCCTCCCTGGCCCCTGGCCCTAGGCCCCCCCTCATCAGCTGATTCCCTCCAGCCTTTGGCACGTGGCTCCTATTGGGAGTTGATTAAAAAATGCTGTGCCCAAGTGTTTCCATCCACTAAAGTCCCTAACCCCACCGTAACCTAGGCTGGCTGTTTAAAAGAGCCAGCAAGGAATACAAAAATGCTCTGTAATATAACTTATCTACTTTGTCAGTTCATGTTTTAGTGGAACCTCTTAATTTTGTAAGTCAATGGTTTCAGTGTCATAGTTCCATAAAGTTAGGTGATAAGTTGTCTCCGTAGCTTTCCAAATTAAGATCTAGAAAAAAACACAATTGTAGAATTATGATCCTTTGGCCTGTGAATGTTATAAGTGTAGAAAAGTTAGTCTACAGCCTTATCAAAGGAATGAAGAAACATAGATAAAAAGAATTATTTGCGATTTTTTTTGGAAAAAATTACAGGAAAATTCGTGTAAGAAGTGCTGTGGAACAGTGGTTGATAAATGTAGAGAAAAGCATGTTTGATGTACTGAAAAAGTAAGTACAATTTTTAAAAGATTTTATTTATTTGAGAGAGAGAGAGAGAGAGAGAGAGAGAGCACGCGCATGAGCAGGGAAGAGGGAGAGGGAGAAGCTGGGAGCCTGATGCGGGACTCAATCCCAGGAGCCCAAGATCATGACCTGAGCCAGACACTTAACTGACTGAACCACCCAGGTGTCCCTGTGAGTACAATTTTTAATTCTAAGATTGCATTATATATATTTAACCTTGGTTAATTACCTACTAATCTTATTGGAAAGGATCTGTAGAAATGTAGAGTGAAGTCTTTTATGAAATGGGCTTTGATAGAACATGACAGCACATGGCTGGATGGAAAATCACTTTTCCAGCGTGAATGTCAGTTTGAGAGCATGATCCTGGACTGCATCCAGGTGTTTTTTTGTGTGCTTTCAGCCTAGTCAGTTTTCTAAAGACCCCATGCCCTGAAGGCTCGGCTGTAGCCCATCCCCGTTCTGCTTCCTCACATTGTTTGCTTGGTTCCATCTTTGTGATGTTCTCCTTTTTACGTTCCAGTTGGTTTAGAGCGAAGAAAGAGCCCCAGAGCATGAATTTTTAAATGACTTTGACTCGCGCTGCCTTGTACATTTCTAATTCTTTGTGGTTGGTTATATTTGTCGGTCTTAAAGTTTTTATATATTTGTATTAATTAATATGATCCTGAATGCCAACACGAGACTCCTAGAGCAGAGCAGATCATAACCACAACAGCTTTCTCGGCTGTAGTCCTTCCCCAGGTGATGTGATCAGAGCCAGATGCCGTCTCCCATGAGGGCAGGAGCTTCTGCAGGCTCTCAAGAGACGGATGTTCACTTGTCACGCCAGGACCATCTTATCAGCTGCTAATCATGATAGTTCTTTCTCTTTATGGTTCTTTTGAAATGTCTCTTCCTTTTCATGTTACTTAGGATGACAAATTTGGTACAATGTTAAAAAGTACACATGACAGTCACCATCCTTCTTTTGTTCCTCATTTTACTGGGAACATTTCTAATGTTTCACTGTTTGCTATGATGCTAGGATTTCTGGAACATACCCCTCCTCAAAATAAAGAGTTTTATTCTCTAACTTGTTTGCAAAGTTTTTAACAATTGAAGGGTATTTAATTCAAAAATTTTTTAATGAATCTATCAAGAAACCTAAATACCCTTTTGCCTGAAATTTGCCATGAATGACAACCACAAATGTCCTTATGTTGAACTTTCCTTCATTTTCCTCTTCATATTTTGGTCCACTTAGTTTATTTTCTGGAAAATTGTATTAAACATTTCCTCCTTTTCTGTGGGTTTGTCCTTATCCTCTTTTTGTTTCTAGCATTTATTTCTAATAAATAACTGCATTACCACCCATGTTAGCTCCCTGAACCTTGCCCACAGCCCTGCAAAAAGTCCCCTCATTAAACTCTCTAGGCACCCTTCACATGTGCTGCTGCATGCATGCTTCCCATCCTCTGTCCACCCTCGAATCAGCAGGCTTTGGGTCTGGGGGTTTTTACTTCCTGTTGCTGCACTGAGTTTCTTCATATCTTTTGGGGTAGCCATGCCAAAGTCAGAGACATTTCCTTTGTTCTAGTGAATACTCTTAAAATGTGAATGCACATTGTGAAACATACTTTCATCAAAGCTTATGGTAAATATCTCCGATTTGTCCCCAACAAGCATGGTCACTTCATACTGCTCTCCCATCACCTCCTCCATATTGTAATCATGCAGGATTTTATTCCAGTTGTATTAATATCTATATCATCAAATGTCACAAGACATGGCAGCATTTAGTCTCACCAGAAAGTGTTCATATTCCTCTGTTACACTCCCCACTGGTTGATCTCTGATCTCAGAGAGCTTTAGCCAGGGGTTAGCATCCGTGAAGGAGTGGTCTGTCACTGCGTCAGCTTTGTTCATGTTTCTACTGGTCGTTTTTGGTTGTCCATTCGTGTTCAGACTGGTGAGTGTCCCTCTCCCTCTCTAAGCAAGTGCTGGTATGTAATTACAGTAGGCTGCCTGCATAGCTACAGGTGACAGGATGGACACATGGCCTAGGATGTGAGTGGTTTTAGCTCATATGGAGATTCCTTTCCATTTCTCCTGGGAACTACAAGACACCCTTGTCACCTCCCCAGTGTGTGAGTTCCAGTGTCATTTCAGGTACTCCGCATCTTGGAGAAAAATGACAGCGTCAACGCCTCGATTCCTGTCTTCCCCTTACTCCTTTCCTGTCCTGCCATGTTTGAAGATGTGTGGTGTGATTGCAGGCCCTCCTCTGTTTCTCTCTGCAGCCTCATCGCCCTTGGAGATGGCTATTCATAGTGGCCATTGGCAGCTGGGGTGTGGGGAAGGTAGAGGCCGCCACTGGCCCTGCTTAGAGAGTTCTCATTCCCTGCAGAGCCGCCCTGATCTCTCTTGTGTTTGTCCAGCTTGGCAGTGGTGTTCTCCCATTTCTCTGCTCATTTCTGTAACTCAGTCCCAATTTGCTTTCCGCCTGCTAGAGCCTTTTCAAGTTGATGCCCTGCGGCACACTTTCTTGTGTTCCAGTGTTTTGTGTGTGTACATATGTGTATATGTACAATATATATGATATATACTATTAACATATTATCTGTCACTTGAAGGAATATCGCTCATGATGAAGACAGGATTGTTACATCAAAAATCTTGATCCACTCTCTCCCAAGAGGCTGTAAAAAATCAGAATAAATATTTCTAAAACCCTGAAGGAAGTTAAATAAAGAAATTATAATGTGCTGTGTGTCTGTGTGTGTTTATATATAAATGGGGGTACCGTGTCAAAATAAGAGTAAGGTCTTTTTTTTGTCAAAAGAGAAATGGAACTACATGTTTTTTGAGAGATAAAGCAATGCTACAAAAGGTGCAAATAAAAGCAGTAAAGACAGGTCATGGAATAGCAAACAAAAAGAAAACAAAGACATTAAAATAAAAGGTCATTTTAATAAGAGCTGCATTTGTATCTCAACAATGTCACTGACATTGTTTTAAAATATATAAAAGTCATTATAAACCTATTTCTCCTCTGTGGCAGTGATAATAAGAAAATAATAAAAACAGACACCATTTGCAATTACAGCAAAAATTAGAAGAATCAATATTTATTTTAAAAATAAACTAAATTCTAGATTAAGATTGGTAAGTAAAGAAACTGTCACAGTAGTAGAAGAAAAGTAAAGTTTAATGTTGAAAATTTGTGACACATGGGATCAGTGATCAGTTTGACTATATAGAAACTAAAAATTTCTAAGTGACAAAAAACCCACTGTAACAATATGAAAACCTATTTTGTTGGCACAAATTAACTTGATCTTAAATAAAATTTCTGCATATTTTTCATGAATCCTATTTTTCCTTATGATTAATTTTTTATTTTTTTAAAGATTTATTTATTTATTTATGATAGACACAGAGAGAGAGAGAGAGACAGAGAGAGGGGCAGAGACACAGGAGGAGGGAGAAGCAGGCTCCATGCCAGGAGACCGATGTGGGACTCGATCCTGGGACTCCAGGATCGCGGCCTGGGCCAAAGGCAGGCGCTAAACTGCTGAGCCACCCAGGGATCCCCTATGATTAATTTTTAAAGCTAAATGCAGGGCTTTACTGCTAAAGTTCATTTAATGGTTTCAGCCCAGTACTCATCTTGTAGAAATTATCTTAAATACTGATTTTGTCATTGATAGTAATAGATATTCAAAGCTAATATGGCCATCTCCCCCTTCCAGTTTCACCACCCCAGAAACTCAATGGCCCCATTGGAAGAGTACAGGTGATATTAAAGGGAAGTTTAAGGAATCTGCATTATGCATGAATTCAGGCTCTGTTAACTCTAGCATTTGGTCCCTTACGTACACCTAAATCAGAATTAAAGAACCAGAGATCCTAAAGGAAAATCCCCACCCCCACGTGATCTTGTCATGCTTGATCATTAAATGGCCACTATGATTACATGTAATAATAGAAATAAAATGTTCTATTTATAGATTTGTAAGTCAAGGAGTTGAAGACTGGAGCTGCCAAACTTTTTCCGAGTGGGTGGTGTCTCATCCAGGACAAGTGGTCCTCACAGTGGTGAGTTAATTTATGGTCATACTGCCAAGAAAGCAAAGATTTAGAAGTAAACCACTCTGAAGGGTACTAATATGTGTCACTTTGAAATGCATCAAAAAATAATATAGATGGTTGGATGGATATATGGACAGATGTGATAAAGTAAATATAGCAAAAATTAGTTGGAATATAGGTGGTGGGCATATGGGCATTTGTTTTAGAATTCAACTTTTTTATGGTTTTAAAATTTCTTCATAATGTTGAATGAAAAGAATCATAAATTATTTTCTCAGGGATGTTCCCCTATGGTATTGTATTTGGTTTCTACTGCTGTCATTACAAAGTTACCACAAATTTAGTTGCTTAAAACAGCACATGTTTATCGTCTTGCAGGTATGTCCGATGAAGGCCTCACTGGTGTCACTGGCTAAAATTGAGGTGTTGGCAAGGCTGCATTCCTTCCCAGAGGCTCAGGGGAGAATCCCTTTCCTTATCTTTCCCAGCCTCTAGAGGCCACTGGCATGTCTTGGCTGGTGGCCCCTTCCTTCATTTTCAAAGCCAGCCCTGTTGGCACCTGTCTGACTGTTCTACTTTAATCAAACTTCCCTCTGCTCACAGCAGAAAAAGTTCTCCAGTTTTAAGGGTACCTACAATCATATTGGCCCCGCTCAGGTAATCCCGAATAATCTCTCCATCTGAAGGTCTTGATTTAGTCGCAGCTGCAAAGTCCCTCTGCCATCTAATATGACTTGGTCACAGGTTCTGGAGAGTAGCATATGGGTGTTTTTCAGGGAGCCTTCATGCTGCTGATTGTTGCTTTTGTGGAACTCAAAGGAGAAAGAGAAACGAGGTATGTGTGATAGCAAGAAAACCAGGGCACATGGTTCTTTTGAGAAGAAGAACTTATAAAGTAGTGATTGAAGTCAAGACAGTAGAGAATTCCCCAATAGAATGTATAGAATAAGAGAAGGACAAAGAAAGACCCCAGAGGACATCCACATTTAAGGAGAAAATGAAGGAAGGGGCTCCGTGAAGGGGTCCAAAGAAGAGGCATCATGGAGCTAAGGGAGGAGAGATGGAACTGGATTAACTTTTCTCTAGAGCAAGTGAGCAGTCAGCATTTTATTTTATTTTATTTTATTTTTAATTTATTTTTTATTGGTGTTCAATTTACCAACATACAGAATAACACCCAGTGCCCGTCACCCATTCACTCCCACCCCCCGCCCTTCTCCCCTTCCACCACCCCTAGTTCGTTTCCCAGAGTTAGCAGTCTTTACGTTCTGTTTCCCTTTCTGATAAATCCCAAACATTTCTCCTCCCTTCCCTTATATTCCCTTTCACTATTATTTATATTCCCCAAATGAATGAGAACATATAATGTTTGTCCTTCACCGACTGACTTACTTCACTCAGCATAATACCCTCTAGTTCCATCCACGTTGAAGCAAATGGTGGGTATTTGTCATTTCTAATAGCTGAGTAATATTCCATTGTATACATAAACCACATCTTCTTTATCCATTCATCTTTCGATGGACACCGAGGCTCCTTCCACAGTTTGGCTATCGTGGCCATAGCAGTCAGCATTTTAAAATGCTCTAGAGAGATCTGAAAACTCCATTATGTATGTCGGTGATGAGAATCCCCATGAACCTTGGGGACGGAGGTTCCCCTGCAGTGATGGAGGAAGAAGCCCCAGCTCCATGAGTTACCATTACCAAGTGTTTGTAAAACAGACTTGACTTTATTAAATTCTCTAGTAAATTTAAAAATAACATCACATCTGTTTACTGTGCCTTGCCCTGCCACAACTGTCAAGTCTCTGTTAAAATAAGCTGGGATTATGGACACAAATGATGATGTCCTTTGTCTCTTGTCTCCTTTGTTATCCACTTGGCTGAATATTGATAAAATGCTTGAAGAGCCTGAGCTGAGGACTGTCTGCAAAGGCAGCAAAAGGATAATGAATCATTGTGGACATTTCTGTGATTTACCAGGCACATACTCAGATCTGCTCTATGAAGAAGAGATCATCCCAGATCCCTGGTTCTCCAAAAATCCCTGGTTCTCTAACAATAAGAAGCACTCTGTCGTGTCTCCAGAAGTACTTCATTATAGGCTTGAACTTACATCATTGAACAGACTTTGCCAAAATTTCTCCCCTTTCTGCCCTGCCTACTGCTAATTTCCCATCCCAGCATACAATTGACAATTACCCTTTCTCCTGCACTTCTGCATATGGACTAGGAGCCTTCTCCCAGCAGACATCTGTGGGGGAGTAGGGATGATAACTGGCCCATATGTTTGGCCACTGAAAGCATTTCAGTGCGGATTTATCCAGACTAGAGCAACTTCCAGCTGTCTAAGGAAAGAAAGATCTGGTTCGCAGCCCACCTCACCAGAACCCACACTGACGCAGCCTAGCGAGGGGACTCTTGCCCTTGGATGCTCTCTCCGGAGACTGAATCCTGAATAAATGCCTCAATCATAGCAGTGCAATGGCGCTTGACTGGACTCCTCTATGATATGGCCTTGGTTCCTGCCCACTTCCCAAGCCATGGTCTCCAGCCTCCTGTTGATCTGCCACATCTCTTAAGAAAGTCAGAGTTAGTTTCTGTTGCATGTGGCCAAAAACACTGATGCATCAGGTTTCACATCCTCTACCCTTTCACCTCGTTCTAGAAAAAGGTCCCATCGCTATGCCTCTTATTCCAAAATTACTCTATGCTAATTATTCCAGAATGTATTTCTTTATAGCCTTACTTACATGTTTCTTAGGCACTTCAAATTCATTAAATCCCCAAACACATTCACTGTGCCCCTTCCCCTCCAGCATGCTCTTCTTCAGTAGCTACTATCCTTGTGACTGAAATCACAGTTCACCCAGTTACGGGCCAGAAACTTGCAAGCCTCTGGACATATTCCCCTTCACTGACTGCCAATGTGACTTTAAACCATGGGCCTTCTGGCATACATGGAGAGAGTGAGCATCAAAAGGTGGATCAAGTAACAGAAGTCCTATAGAGTTCCTGAAAAATTATGATTACAGACAACATATTCTAGGAAAAGTTCCTGAAAAATTATGATTACAGACAACA
The DNA here is from genome assembly GCF_003254725.2 of Canis lupus dingo. Lineage (NCBI taxonomy): Eukaryota > Metazoa > Chordata > Mammalia > Carnivora > Canidae > Canis > Canis lupus. The sequence goes on along the minus strand of NC_064249.1, from coordinate 39,186,042 downwards.
TATTCTAGGAAAAGTATTTCTGGGGTCAGCTGAGCACACAGTCCTAATTTCATGCTGGAGTTTTTCTTCCATTATTACTGTCTCAAGTTATGAGTCTTGTGATGATAGCTAAGAATATCAGATTTCTAAAGTAGACATATTGGGGGAGAATATATTTCAATTTACTAAAAAAATAAGGCCACACAAGCATTAATAAAATTCGGTGTCTGACTCTCAAATGCATTCAAATGTGTAAGCTCTCTTTCACATACACTCACACACACATATCATGAAAACACCTGATTTAATTTATAGTTGATTCTTCAGTTCTCATCTTTATATCTTTTTCAGAGCCAGATCATGTTTTATAATGATTGCATCAAAAGTTTTGTGAGTTCTCATTCAAGAGCAGAGTTGGAAAAAGTCCATGCTGGTATGATTGGTCACCTAGAGGAGACTGCAGCGCTGGTGGCGCTGGATACTAGTAACACTCGCACAAAAGCTGTACTGACAGCACTGCTTACGCTTTGCGTTCACTGCCGAGACATAGCAAGAGATTTACTGCTGAAAGGTGTCTCCGGTGTGGGGGATTTTGAGTGGACAAGGTAAGTAGATCTCAATTATAGCTCCACCTGAAATAACTCCTCACATAGCTTCCTCTTGATAAACTTATTCTCCACCTCCAATTATGTGAAACTTGCGTTTCAATTTTCTGGGATTTATAGACATTCTGGGCAAACTGTCAGTTTGAGTACCCTGTGCCTGTGTTTTCTTTTCCACTGTGCTCCCTTCATTGTAACTTCCTTCTGTATCACATTCCTGAGTGGGCCTCACTTCTCACCATTCAGCCAGGCTGCAACATCCAATGTGTAGTGAGAGCAGCTCCCCCCAGGCCTCCGTTCTCCTTCTTCCCTGGGTGTGGTCCATTCTGGAACTCACTAAGCTGGGAAACAAAACTTAGAACGTTTGTGGCCAGTTCTTCACCTCAGAGCCCCATTCTCCTCCCAGGAATCTGGTGTGTGTGTGTGTGTGTGTGTGTGTGTGTGTGTGTGTGTGTGTGTATTAATGTCTCCCATCTATATATTCATAAATACATATTTCATACATGAAACACCACACAGCCACTGACCCTGGGGAGAAGAGGAGAGCACACTAAGATTCGTACAAGAAATGTGAAGCTTTAAACTTCTGAGTTACTTTTCCCTAAAGATGCCTCTGTTCATGGAAAAATTAACTGTCCTGCCTATATAAGGTCTTTGATTCTCAAGAAAGTGAATTTTTAAGAAATTCTGCTATCGTATAAATTTCCTTATTTTAGATGTGACAATTTCCTTTAAACTCTAGAGAAGATGGAGCAGAGAGGCTGATGTATTTAACACCATTTGAGTATATTTTACCAGAATACTTCATATTTGATATGTATTTCCATGTCCATTTTACTGTAGAAGTATAACTATACCATTTTTAATTGCCAAAGAAATATGCCATCTGGATGAATCATCACCCAAAAGTTCAATATGTCATTATTACTTTCTAGTAACTCTTTTTTAAAGTGAAAATGAAAGGTGGAAGAGCCTATATAGAAAAGTAAAGTAGAGAAGACATGACTCTAATAAACTCTGTGAGCATCTATGATTCTAGGGCTAAAGTATGCTAGAGTCCCTCAAGATCCCATAGGGAACTCACAGGACACTGCAAAACATGTTAACCTTTTGAGGGGCTCTGAGGGATATGCATCTATGTCAGACACCAACCAAACTGGTAGCTCAAAGTAGTTGACAGGTGTGGTGCCTGGGACAGGAAATGTGGATAATGGATAAAGGAAGTCAAAGATACCAACTTCCAGTTATAAGATAAATAAGTTCTGGGGATGTAATGGATAGCATGGCAACTATAATTAATAATACTTCATTGTATACTTGAAGGGTACTAAAACAGTAGATCTTAAATGTTATCACAAGAAAAATAAATTCATAAGTATGTGAATGATGGATGTTACCTAAATATATAGTGATCATTTCACAACAGGTGCATATATCATCATCATGTTGTATGTACACCTTAAACTAACACAAAGGTTTGGGTCAATATCTAGGGGAAGGAGTGCACACTATAAAGCTCCAGCTGGGTCACAAGTTTTGCTCATAGCCTTACAGAGAAGAAAATTTATGGTGAGCCACGCCGATGCACAGGGTTCATAAGATAAATACCACTATTTTGTTTGATATTAAGAACAACTAGCATTTCTCTCAGCTCTCCTTGTAGTAAGGATCCTGGTTATAATGAACAATGTAAACCATAATAAATTTCATAGGGATGATTCTGGTATAAATCCTCTATTTGTGTGGCATACATCACAGCAGAGCAGCAGGATTCAGCCAGACTGCTTTCCTCACAGGGAAAGTGCTCACATGCTTGTAGTATTTGGAGTTCTGAAGTTTCACTGATGAACTATCCATAACTCTTTTCATTTTGTTGTAATTTTTTAGTCAACATTCCATTTTTAATCTTCATTATGTTTCTACATGTGAAAAAATTAAGAATGATTTTGCCCAAATACTATGTGCACTTAAAATATTCTTTTCAGACATTTGCAGTATAAATGGAATGACAAGCAGAAGTTGTGCTATGTGTCCCAAGGAGATGCCAGCTTCACGTATGGCTACGAGTACTTGGGATGTACTCCTCGGTTGGTTATTACACCCCTCACTAACAGATGCTGGCTCACCCTCACGGCAGCTCTGCTCTTGAATCTTGGAGGCTGCCCCACTGGCCCCGCTGGCATGGGCAAAACAGAGACTGTCAAAGATCTAGCCAAAGTAAGTGGTTTCTATATCCAGAATACTATTTTTTTTATAGTCACACAAACTTCCAATGGTATCTTAAATTTATACTATTCCTGCTATTAAGATGTTCCTAACATTTAACAAACACCTGACCACATTCACTAAGTCATGTAATTCATCTGTTCATTTTGAAATGTCTGCTCTGTGCTGGAACTTGGGACCTTGGCAGGGCCAAGTATGCTTTGTGCGACTTGGTATTACACTGTGCTAACTGATGTGCCAGCGGCAGTGTCGTCCCATTCATTGGGGGTGATTAGTCTGTTCTTAGCCACACACAGACTTTTACTGTTACCTAGTCTTTGTGATTAATAGCAGTGTGTGTGTATCTGTGTGCGTGCGTGTGTGTGTCTGTGTGAGAGAGAGACAGACAGACAGAGACAGACAAGTAACGATGGAAGTGAAGGATGTAGTTTGACGTTGCTGCAATGACATCATTGAAATGCTTTTTTCTTAGTTTTTTATCCGTTGATGTTTTAAAAACATGACTTTAGTGTTCCATGTATTAATCAACTTAGCTAATAGTGTATGTGCATTTATGTACCCTACCAAGTTTTGTGAGTTTCTAAATTTGGTATGCAGTTCACCTGTATATTGCAACGTTTTCTCAAAAGAGTAAAGACATTTTATTACTCTGATGTTTTAGCATTAATATTTTGCATCATAATGCAAGAGATCTATTAAAATAATATTTTGTTTCTCAGTCCTTAGGCAAACATTGTGTGGTCTTCAACTGTTTTGAGGATTTGGATTATAAGGTAAAAGCTTATTCATATATATGCAGGAAAAAATATGTACTTAAAAGAAATAATTCGTTGAGGACTGAAAGACAAGACAAATATTTCTCTTAGACATTAAGTATTAACAGAACAATAGATGCTATTGATTCTTCTAAATTAATAGAATAGAAACAAGAGTATAATAGAAACTTAAAACATTATGCAATTTGTTTTCATGCAACTGAACTACTACTTAAGACAGTGGTTTTCAAACTTTTTGACAGGGGGATTTTTCCAAACATGTGGAACATGTGGAACATGTGGAACATGAATATATTAAAAAAACTAAGAGTACTGCTCTATTAATATAAATTTATTTTATAATTTCTGACACTATACTTTTATTTACTAAAAAGGTAATCATTAAGAACAATGAGGCTATTATAATTAGCACAAAAATTTGAGTCAGCTTGTATCGATGATTACAATTTAAGAGTTATTTTGTTTTTGGCGGGACATTCTGTAAGACATAAAATTCTGAAATACTTCTTGAAATGTCGTGTACGTTAGTGCCTGTCACAAATTTACTTGAAGTTTCAAAACACTCCCATTTATTTAGTCTTGCACGTTAAGTTCAAACTATTTACCTTTTATTGTCATTTTCTTTGCAGTTAAAAAGCACATTACCTGTGAGATCCTGCATTTTCCATTTGTGCTCACTTAGCACATTAAAAATATCAATAAACAAACAAACAAAAAAAAATATCAATAAACATAAATAAGCTGTTTGCATTAGTGTTAAGACATAGAGTTTCTTGTTTCCTCCCTGGGAACTGCCTTCCAGTGGGGTCAGAAGGGCTGAGAGTAGCTGTAGTGCCTGCCCGCCTGCAGATATTTTAATGCAAAGCTTTTTAGAATAATAATTAATGTCTCCTAAAACCCCCAAGATAAACAGAATATCAAAATTTTCAATAAAGACAGGACCTGATTCCTGCAGCCAGTGGGATGAACCGGCCTGTCTTAGGGCCCAGGGGCTCTGGCATGGACTCTCCATCCCCTCTGCACCAAGTGCATGCATTCCCTGGCCTGTATTCATCCATGCGTGTTATGTTTGGCCTGCAGTGTTTCCGGTTGTTTCAGCTGCTAGCATTTAGGAATCAGTAGGTTCCAGAACTGGAACCTCCTCTGAACGCTGAGGGCCAGGCAGTGCTGCCCTGCACCTGCCATGGACGCAGGCCGAGCACCACACATGGCCCTGCGGTAGAGGCCATGGCTGGGGAGGGTGTGCACTTGCCCTGGAAAAAATGAGGGAATGCACAGAGCCCTGGCCCAGTGAAAGCCTTCTCCTGTATAATCATTGTTTTCAAGATAATGGGAAAATTCTTCTTTGGAGTGGTCCAGTCGGGAGCATGGTGCTGTTTCAGTGAGTTCAATCGGATTGACATGCAAGTCCTCTCCGTGATTGCGTCGCAGATACTAACAATCAAGGTCGCAAAAGACAGCTATTCTGTCAGGTACTGGCTGAATACATTTGGTTACTTACTATTAAATATTTGTTCTACAGTAAGTGTTGGGTTTTTGTTTTTTTTTTCCCCTAAGTACAGACCAAAAGGAATGACATCTTGGTTGTCTCTTTTGCTTGGCAAGTAAGGTGCAAACATATGTAACTAACGTTCATGCCAGCCTGAGGGTGTCCAGGCTCCTGCCCAACTTCGGAACAGTCTTCTAGGCCACAGTACAAAGTTGCAAATATAGCCACTTGCTTTTACTTTGGAGTTTAAATTCTCTTAGTACCTTTCCACGTTAGGACATTTCACTTGAAGAAACCAAAGTCTTTTCTTTAATTCTACATCTTAAAAAAAAAAAAAAATTATAAGGGTTCCTGGGTGGCTCAGTAGGTTGAGCATCTGCCTTCAGTTCAGCTCATCACCCCAGGGTCCTGGGATCAAGCCTTGCGTTGGGCTCTCTGCTCAGCGGGGCGTCTGCTTCTTCCTCTCCTTCTGCCCCCCTGCTGCTCATGCTCTCTCTCACACTTTCTCAAATAAATAAATAAAATAATTTTTGAAACTTATACTAGCCACACATCTGACTGAAGCCCCCTCTTATCCCATTACTCTTAATTAATATATGCTTTATTTTTAAAAATCCTGTAAAAATAATATTTGTACGTTAGGATTACTAAAGTTTACTAATCTGAGCAAATTTTTTTTTTCTTCAGATAAATTCAGGAACTCACATGATTTACTTTATGGGCATAATTGAATTTCTGTATTTAAATTTTCTATTACAATCTAATATTTCTTTTTTTATTTTTATTTTTTTAAGTAATCTCTACACTCAATGTAGGGCTCAAACTCACCACCCCAAGATCAAGAGCCACATGCTCCTACAACTGGGCCAGACAGGTGTCCTTCCCCCCCATATTTCTAATTCAAGCTAATGGACACTTACTTCTGGCTTTACTCTCAAGAATTTTGTTCCAGCTGTTAGAATCAATGTTGCAAGGCCTTACAAGCCACAGGAGGCCACATGTCACCAGTTCTTCATCACACCTCAGTATCTGCCAGACTTTGTTCTGTCCAGAGAGTCCTCAGCTTTTGTTCCCAGTGTTCTTCCTTTCCAGCTTTGACCACCCTCATTGGTATCAGCTATCCATAAAGTCACCAGAGGATTTCTTGCCATGTTCCCTACCTCTGGTGCTGACAAGAGGATACTGATCTCCTGGGCTGCATTTCATGCTGACACAAGAACTCTATGCCATGGCCACTCTTTGCTCCATGGTGTCACTCAGGGAGAACTCTGTGTCCAAGGGTCTCCTTGGGTTCTCTTCCCTGTTCAGTAAGTTCATTCAGGTGGGTGCCTTCCAGTCTTAGGCCCCACAAACTCTTTAAACATGATCAAATAAATATGAAACTTCAGAGCACCTATGTGATGAAGTTGGTTAAGCAGCTGACTCTTGATTTTGGCTCAGGTCTTGATCTTAGGGTCATGAGTCTGCTTGGGATTCTGTCTCCCTCTCCCTCTGCCCTTCCCACTCATGTTCTCTCTCTCCCTTTCTCTCTCTCTCTTTCAAATAAATAAATAGATGATTGATTGATTGATTGATAGATAGATAGATTGATTGATTGATTTTAAAAAAAAATCTGAACCCCAGCAGGGCTCACAACTTTGGCTCAAGATGACCCTCTTCTTTCCTCTCTTAAAATTGTTTTTTCCCCAGCATGTGCTGTTTGGATTTAAATATAACACAGTCTTAGGAACATTCCCAAACTCACTTATTGTTTTAACATACTTTGACTTAAAGAAAACAATTCTCTTAGTAATGAATATTATAATGGATGGGAGAGGAAGTTTTTTCCTTTACCTTCCTAGGTTCTTTTGGCTTATCCATTAAGTAAATTGGCATCAGATAAATTAATAGGATAAAAATTTAATTGCCTACATACATGAACCTCACACAGACATGAGAGGTTCAAAGATAGGCAGTTAAGGTTTGTATGCCATGCTGAGTTAAACAGAAGTGGAAAGAGGTCTGGGGATTCAAAGGGAAGGAAAAGAAGTCACAGGGAGATAGGAAGAGCAAATGCTTGGTGAACAAATATTTGTACCCTGCAGATACAGCAGGGCACAGAGAGGAATTCAAATGCACAGGCCTTCTGAGCTCCTTACAGCTTATGATGCCCAGCCTATATTCTCTGTTGTTGTCTCTGGTTATAGCTGTCTTTCTGGACCTGGCCCTTAAATTCTTAGAAGCAATTAAAGAGGAGGTAAAGTTTTGGGGGCCTTCATTGTCTTCAGCTAAAAATTATCCATATAATGAAGTGGCACATTTTGGAGGTTACTCATTCTGAACCCTTTCCAATGTCTTATAGGTTTGTACTGGAAGGAAAAGAAATTCGTATCAATATGTCTTGTGCAATATTTGTTACTATGAACCCTGGGTAAGTATTGGTTAATCTGTGCCAGGAGTAGGGACAAGTCAAAATCCTTTTCTTGGATCTTAGCCACAAAGCAGTTGTCTGTCATTGTAATCAACCATCCACCACCACCACTGGAATCCCTCCTCTACTTGCACACTTATAAATAGCTACAGCTCCGTCCTTATCCACTTGGATGGTCCTCATAGTAAGTTTCTGACTGAGGGACGTTTTCACTTCAATAGCCAGAGAGAAAGGAAGAGGTCAGCCATTTGTCACATTGAAAACACAAGAAAGCAGAGAGTAGCAGAAGGGAGGGAACATGGTGGTCACAAGGAGTGGAGACCAGGCAAGCTCAGTAAACACCCATCCATGGAACATGGTGATAGGGCCTCAGTGAACTCGTATGAGGAGCACTATGGGAGGAAAGGTAGAGGAGGAAGATCTTGAGAGGAAGAGTACAATATAAGCCATCTTATACTCTTATTTTCAAATGAAGGTCACATAGAAAACTAATAGGATTATTTGGGGAAAACTGTATTGTGTGTTTTCTCATCAGAAAAACTGAAAAACTGCATTTTCTTTTTTCATTTTTCTTCCCCTTATAAGGTACAAAGGTCGAGTAGAACTCCCAGATAACTTAAAATCTCTGTTTCGCCCAGTGGCAATGATGGCTCCCCATTATCAAATGATTACTGAAATAATTCTGTTTTCATTTGGTTTCAAATCAGCAAAATCGCTCTCTGGAAAGCTAGTTAACATTTATGAATTAGCTAGCAAACAGCTCTCACAACAGGTAACAAACTGCTTTTCTCAAAACGAAGGTGATTATAGAAAACTTTAAATAAGACCTTTCTGGTATTGGAATAGGGATGACCTGGGAAATAATGGAGCTAGAATCCTATCAATACTTCTAGTTGGCAAGCCAACGTGGATGTGAGGTGATACGTAAAATCAGTCAGGGTTTCAGGATCCCTGGGTGGCTCAGTGGTTTGGCGCCTGCCTTTGGCCCAGGGCACGATCCTGGAGACCCGGGATCGAGTCCCATGTCAGGCTCCTGGCATGGAGCCTGCTCCTCCCTCTGCCTGTGTCTCTGCCTCTCTCTCTCTCTCTCTCTCTCTGACTATCATAAATTAAATAAATAAATAAATAAATAAATAAATAAATAAATAAATAAATAAATAAATAAAAAAAATCAGTCAGGGTTTCAAGCCTTTCCTCCAGGACCTGGAGAGAATAATGGAATATCTGCTGTGTTAAATTATGGGCTACTTTCTCCTTACAGGGAAGTTAACCTCTATAGCAGTGGCCCTCACACTTTATTGTGCTTCAGGATAATTGGGGGGATCTGTTAAAATACAAATCACTGGACTTCTTACCAACTTTTTGACTGTCTAGGGTGGCCCTTGATAATTTGCTTTTCTGACAGGTTTTTGACAGTTCCTGATGTTGCTGATCTGAGTACCACATTCTGAAAATGATTATTATGGGATATGTCAGCTTAATGAGTATTTGTTTATGGTCCAAGATAGTTTGGCCAACCAACCACACTACCTCCAAAGTGTTCCTCTTTTTCATGTCCTTTCAATTCATATCTCCATTTCAGAGAAAACTTAATTTAAATACTAATAGTTTTTAACAGCTTTAATACTTGTTACTCTCTCTTTGAGGAGACTTGGGGCACCAGTTTGGGAGGGAAGTGAGGGCATTGGAAGCAAAATGCAGACTTTCTTAAGTTATATCGTAGTCTGTCTCCACAGTGTACATGATTAGGGATCTAACTGGGTAGGATATGCATTTATTTCCAAGTTGTCCAATTTTTCCTTCAGAAATTTAATAACTCAGATATTTTAATTCTTATAGGCTCATTACGATTTTGGCTTGAGGTCTCTGAAGACAGTTTTAATAGTGGCTGGAAAAAAGAAACAGGAGTTTAAGTGGTGAGTTGAATTTTTTGAATATTATGTCAAAGAAAGTTATAAACAACACAGGGAAAATAATTTGTAAAATTCTAAGTAACAATGACAAGATAAAACAGGGATCTCCCAGAGTGTCACAGTAAAATACAGTAAAAGTGTTTAAGAATGTAAAAGAAGAGGAAGAAAAAAAAGCACAAAATCCTTGGGTACTTTTTCCCCAAAGAATCTATTATTTTTTAAAAATGTGTCTTACCTTTATATAATAAAAGATACACAAGAGTAAAAGACCTCATTTAAAAGAGCAGTAATTTAATGAGAAATGTAAAACCCATATGAAGAAAACATGGGTAAAGGACACAAATCAAAATATGAATAAATGAAATAATATACCATGTGCTTAATATCATAACATCTTAAAGGGCTTAGCAATCATAAAGAGTTAAAGACACTAAACATTCATTTATGAATGGGAATGTATCCCAGTGAATATACCAAAAGGCATTATTTATTTATTTCTAGGGAGGTACATTCTAAAGTTAACATAGAAAGGGGTGCCTGAGTGACACAGACGGTTAAGCATCCAACTCTTGGTTTCAGTTCAGGTCATGATTTCATGGGTGATGATCTCATCGGTTGTGAACTTGAGCGCTACATCCAGCTCCATGCCCAGCAAGGAGTCTGCTTGAAATTCTTTCTCCCTCCGCATCCCCCGACTCACATTCATGTGTGTGCTCTCTCTCAAATACTCTTTTAAAAAAGAAAGATAAACAATTAAGACTAGCTAGAAACACACTAACAAATGAAAGCAATGAAGGAGAAACATCCCTTTAAGCATTGAGACATGTTATCTAGAGCTTCATTAGTTTTAGCACAGGCTGGCTTATGAGCAGAGAGGCAAGCCTTCAGGCTAGAACAGAAAGTCCAGAGGCAGGACTGTTCCCACTGGGCATATAGTCTATTGTCAGCTCTGAGGCAGGAACAGACTAACAGACTTTTCAGTGAGTGCCCTTGGGAAAACTAAACTGCCGTGTCCACGAAGATCCAGTTGGAACCATAGTCCATGTTATTTACCTGGAGAAGAGGATCAAAAAAGGACTAAAAACATAAAAGTATTTGAAGAAACAAAATGTCCTTTATATCCTGACTATGGAAGAACTTTTTTTTTTTTTAAAGATTTATTTATTTATGAGGGGGGCGGGGTGCAGAGACACAGGAGGAGGGAGAAGCAGGTTCCATGCCGGGAGCCCGACATGGGACTCAATCCCAGGACTCCAGGATCGCGCCCTGGGCCAAAGGCGGGCATCAAACCGCTGAGCCACCCAGGGATCCCCTATGGAAGAACTTTTAAACTAAAACTCAAAATCTAAAAGCCATAAGGGAAAAGAGTGATAATGGTTAAGAAAACACTGTTTGTGAAGTCAGGAGATGAATGATGGACTGAGAAGGATATTTGCAGCCTCCGGTGCATTGAGAGAGCTCATTCTCAACACACTCAGGACCCTCTAGAAAATGAGGGGAAGAAACAAATTGTATGGAAAATGGGCAAAGAACAGTTCTCAGAAAAAGAAACATAAAAGTTCTTTAAATATATGAAAATATACTCAACCCCACTCCTAATGAGAGAAATATACATTAAAAATTACACTGAAATGTTGTCTCTCATGAGATGGGCGAAAATATGAAAGTTAGATGGGACTTTGTTGATGAAGCTATAGGGAAGTAGGTGTTTTCATTATTGCTAAGGGGTGGAGCTGTATCCATGTATTGCCTATTAAACATTAAATGAAAAAAAATGAATATGTTGTAAAAGGACATACCAATATACATTTACCTGAATTTGTAAAATGCAGTAAATGTTACAGATTGTTTGTGGGGACATAGATATAGCAGCAAGTACAGAACATTGTGTGGGAGAGGAGGAGTCAGGGATAATGCGTTCCTCTACTGTAGTAGTTTATTTCTTAAATATAAAGGAACTAAGGCACATACTGTAAAATGGCCTGTGTAAGATTGATGGCAAGTAAATGGGTATGTGTTATGAAATGCTTTATTACTGGGGAGCGTTAGAGACAGGAGTATAAGAATCAGCTTCCTGACATCCTCAGGTCCTCCTGTGTTTCCAACAGGCATCAGCTGGTCATTTGTATGAACACCTGCTCCATTGAGAGAAAGACCCTGATCGGTGGTGTCCATGTTCAGTTCTCCCAGGTGCCTGGGCAGGGCCTCCCATGTCCAGAGTGCTGTCAGTCTGTCTGCCATCGTGAGGAGCAGCCAGTGGTCTTCTGTCTTTGCTTACCTCCCTCCTTCCTCCAAAGCACCATGCAAATCATGTACTTGTGTGAACCTGATTGTTATATAAAGAGGATGGGGGAGTTTTTATCAGAGTAAAGCACAGCAAGCAATTTAAAACTTAATAGTAGACTTTTGCTTTTTAAAAATCCTTTGGCCCTCCCGACACCAAAAATTATCATTATTGTTCTTGTCTGTCCTCTTCCTTTCTGTCCCTTCCTCTCCCTCTGTTCCAGCCCATTCCTCCTCAGGCTTCTGGCTTTGCCTCCCAGGCACACAGAGATGCCACAAGTGTCCCTCATTTCTAGATGCATTCTGGATGCACTTCTCCTTTCTCCTGCCTTTTCTGTCTGGAGTGTATTGTCAGAGCCTAGACTAACTCCCGAAGAGTTTTGAGGTGCTTACATTTGAAAACTAATAAAAGACCATATATTTGTTTTGTAGGGCTGCCATAGGAAGTTATGACAGATTTGATGCCTTAAAACACCAGAAGTATATTTTCTCATAGTACCTGAGGCCAGAAATCTGGAACAAGGTTGTGGGCAGGACTGCTGTTCCTGCAGAGACCCTGAGGGAGATTCCGTCCTGTCCTCCAAAACCCCTGGGCTTTTGGGCACATTACTTCAGTGTCTGCCCATCTTCTGTGTGCCTCTGTGTCTCTCCGCCTCACTCTCAGTAGGAATCTGACTGCACTTAAATCTGGATGATCTGGGATAACTCAAGATTCTTCATCAATCCATCCTCTGTTGTATCAGATAATATTCACAGGTTCCAGGGATTAGCAAGTGAATAGATATCTTGGAGCCATTTTTGTCTGCCTCCCACAGGCAGCTTCTCTGGGTCCCAGGAAGGAAGTTTCCCTATCTCCTCTTTTGTTTAGAAAAAAAACTGCCCAACAGCTGGAATCCCAGGATGTCCTTGGTAGAAATGATTTGCTTTGTCAACAGCTAGAGAATTAATATGTCTTCAGGTAAACACTTGAAGCGCTTACAAATCCTACCATGGTACTGAGCCATGAAGTGGGTCTTAACTAACTCTGAAGAACTGGTAGGTATCTTGAAGGCAATCATAATGGGTAACAAAAATAAAAAGGTTTAATAAATATCCTTTTCTTGAATTTTAGTTGACATTAATCTAGAGCTTTCATTTTTTATTCTTAAATTATAACAGATATTCCCCATGATAATCTCAGATGCTAACTCCCAAATTATTGTTTTGTAGAACTTTAGTCAAGTCTTATCTTTGTATCTAATAGCAAAGTATCATAACATTATTATTATATATAAACTATGATAACTCCCAGATGTAGTAGTCATTTCTTTCTTTTTTAAATTTGTTTTCCTAATGTAAAGCAGATCTGTCTTGAGTAAAGACCTCACTGACACCCAGCTGCTGTCTGAACTTGCTCCCTACCTCTTAGATGGTTGAAAAGATTAATGAATTCTTTAAAGAATTAAAGTGCCCAGTGCAGAGAGAGTTCATGGTTTCTCTTCATCAGGAAATGCAGAGGTGTGCAGGGTATGACTACTTTTATGAAGGTTTCAGTTTGATTTACAGGATCAAGTTCTGTGGCATAACTTTGGCCGTTGTTCCCAGCAGCATAGCCTACAAGTCTACTTCTCTGGCTTGCCTAGAGATTTTTAATAAATTATGTTATTTTTCATTTGATATTAGGCTGAATTCATTTTGTTATTTGCAGATAAAACACTTTACTGATACAGTGCACACCCCTGACTCAGTGACTGGGGAGTAGCATGACCCTGACTGTCCGACCAGCCCAGGCCCATCTCTGGACAAGACCCAGAGTCACCTCACCCACACTACATAGCTGCTTTGCAGTGAGGAATAGGAGGAAGGGCTGTTGGGAGAGCCACCTGTCCCAAGGAATAGTAATTACCTTCAGTGTCAACAAAGCATACTTGCTAACTTGTTCTTTATCTCTCTTTTCTTCTTCCCTTAAAGTAACACCGATGACCATCTTTCTGAAACAGATGAGACTCTGATCATTATTGAGGCTATAAGAGAAGCTAGTCTGCCAAAATTTCTCCCTAAAGATGCCCCACATTTTGAAAAGATTATACGAGATTTTTTTCCTGGAGCAACATTTTCAACAGCAAATCAAATTGCCTTGGAGGTAAGATTTTTGAAAACCATCACAAATGATTTAGATGTGGAATGTTAATTAAGATAAGAAACTTGATGTAAGTAAAAAATGCTGTCATTCTTCCTGAAATACTCTACTCGTGTTACAATTAGAGGAATAAAAATACCTGGAGATTGATTTCCCTTTGGAGAAAAACAGCATCTCAGCCTCAGTCAGGAAAGGCTCCTACTTATTTTGTTCCCTGGTTTTCTCATCTTTCCACTGAGAATGATGATGTTTTCTCTTTCTACTTTAAAGAGATACTTTAAGGATCAAATTAGATCAGAATTACAAAATGACTTTACAATATAAAATTTTGTGGTCATAAAAAATAACGTATTAAGACTGTAGAGATCTTTATTTCCTCTTATACCTGCCACCTTGTGGTCATTGCCACAGTCTCAGTGGGGTCTCAACTTCTCTTGTGGTAGGAGGAGCCCCATCACCCTGTGGCCTATGGCCACACACTGCCAGGTGGCCTCCAGCACTGCTTTCCTAACATACCTGTGACCACACCAACAGAGCCACTGTGGGACAAACCCGGAGTCAGGTCCCCTGACTCATATAATACAGCCCTTTACAGTCTGGCCAGACCAGCTTTACCTTGCCAGTGTGTCGTCCTCCCTCCTGCCTCTCCACTGCAGGTTTCTCCCTGTCCTCTGGCTCCAGCTGGGCCTTTATCAGCTATCAGGCTATCAAACCCATACATTCCTTTCTCTGGGACCCTGCCCAATTTTTTAAAACACTGTTTTTCTAATTTATTTTAAAATATATGGTTTATGTAGCTTATAGTTCAAAAAGCTTTGTAATTATTCTTTCTTTAAATATAGATATAAGCTGGGGGCACTTGGGTGGCTCAGTCAGTTGAGCATCTTGCCTTCAGCTCAGGGTTCTGGGATCGAGTTCTGCATAGGGCTCCCTACTCAGCAGGGAAGCTTCTCCTTCTCCCTCTGCCCCTCCCCACCATCTGCTCATGCTTCTTCTCTCTCTCAGGTAAATAAATAAAACCTATAAATAAATAAATAAATAAATAAATAAATAAATAAATAAATAAATAAATAAATAAATAAATAAATGCATACCTACATAAATAAAAGTATAAGCTCAACATGGATGGAACTAGAGGGTATTATGCTGAGGGAAGGAAATAAGTCAGTCAGAGAAAGACAATTATCATATGATTTCACTCACATGTAGAATTTAAGAAACAAGATAGGATCATAGGGGAAGAGAATAAAAAATAAAACATAGTGAAATCAGAGAGGGAGACAAACCATAAGAGACTCTTAATCATGGGAAACAAACAAACTGAGGGTTGCTGGAGGGGGTGGGGGGAGAGGGCCGCTGGGGGATGGTCATGAAGGAGGGCATGTGATGTGATGAGCACTGGTGGTTATATAAGACTGATGAATCACTGACCTCTACTTCTAAAACCAGTAGTACACTATATGTTAGTTAACTGAATTAAATTAAAAAAAAGAAAGAATAAATAAAAGTATAAGCTATGTGCATAACCTCATACCCAACAGGCAGAAAATACATAATATTTTTAGGCACATATGAAGCGCTTAGCAAAAGATCATCATTTATTAGGTTATGTAGGAAGATTTGGGAAAATTTCCCTTGGAAACGAGGCTAGGAGTTTTATGACAGGATAGTTCTTTGGCATTTCTGGTCTAGTTAGATTTCATATCCCTTCTAGGATCAATTCCATTGAACTAGATAGTATTCCCATTGCTTTCAAATGTTAGAATGCAGTCTGGGGATCTGAGTAAACCACTGTCTTATGACACCTGTGGTTTCTTGTTTCTGTTGTTGCTCTCCTGATCATGCCTTATTTTCTTAATTTGGGTTTTCTTCTTTACATAAGTAATTTAGAAGTTTATATAATTGTTTTCTTCAAAAACCAGCTTTTTATTATTTAACACATCTTTTTAAATTCTAACCCTTTAATATCCATATTAATATTTTTAAATATCTTCTTTTATTCCTCTGGGTTTTAAGTTTTCTCCCCAGCTGTCTAAGTAAGATATCTAATTTATTATTTTTTACTAATGTAAGTTTATAAAACAAGGGACGCCAGGGTAGTTCAGTCAGTTAAAGCATCTGGCTCTTGGTCTCAGCTCAGGGTTTGGTCTCAGGGTTATGGATTCAAGCCCCATGTTGGGCTCTGCACTGGGTGTGGTAAAAAACAAAAAAAAACAACAAAAGAAAGCTATATAACTTTGTCCAAGCACTGCTTTAGTTTTATAGGCTATAAGTTCAGGTAGGTAGGGTTTTCCTAAGTATTTTTTCCCAGAAATTTGATAGGATAGTGAGTACTTCCTTTTTTCCTAAGTGTTCTTTTAGGACAGAGTTTTCTCATGCTTTTAATTTCCAGGTAAAGGATCTTTTTATTTTCTGATTTTGTTACCGATTTCTAGTCTTACTGAATTGTGATTAAAGAATATTATCGGGCAGCCTGGGTGGCTTAGCAGTTTAGCACCGCCTTCAGCCCAGGGTGTGATCCTGGAGCCCTGGGATCGAGTCCCACATCCGCTTCCCTGCATGGAGCCTGCTTCTCCCTCTGCCTGTGTCTCTGCCTCTCTCTCTGTGTGTCTCCCATGAATAAATAAATAAAATCTTAAAAAAAAAAAAGAATATTATCTTTGTTATTTTTTTAAACTGTGTAATTTAGACTTTTTAATGGCCCAATATACAGGTAATTTTTCTTAATAGGCCCTATGCACATGAAAAGAAAGATATTTTCTCTTATGGATTGCAAATATAAAACAAAGTTCAGTTTATCTCCATTTGTTATGGCTGTTAAATTAGCATTTGTTAAGTGGAGCACAGGATATGGGCTGGTGAGCCACAGTTCAGCAGGAGACCATGGGATGCTGAAAAGAGATGCTTATTCCTCATGGGTCCTGGAGGAGGTACACAGGGAGGACAAGGCAGGGTGCAGGCAAAGAGACACATGCCTCCATCAGGGTCCACAGCTGGAGTGCTTTGAGGTTCCCATGCTAAGGCTGGATTGGTCAGTTCAAACCAAACAAAGCAGGACTTTGGTAAGTTCCATGCAGGTTTCAGGGGAGTGCGTAAGGGGAAGGCCCAGGGAGGCGGTGAGGTTCTACCAGCAATTTGCACCTGCTCGTGACTCCACCACCTGCCATCCCAGGCCTGTGCTGGTGTGAGGGGCTGAGGTCGTGGATTCAAGTCCCTGCAGGCTCTTCAGTGGAACAGAAGGGATGCTGAGGCAGCAATATCATGAAGTGGCTTAGCTAAACCCTCGCTCCCATTTTTGCTGTCTTATTGATAGACTTGTACATCTTTACTTGTTCTCACTCAGTGAAGTGAATCTATGTTAACTCTTACAGTCTCTGCTTTCTAATGGTTGTTACCACATTGTTTGATACATGAATATCAATTACAAACTGCCCTTTAATATATAGTGCTTTTGTTTTCTTGTCTACCACTTTTTGGCTTGTATTCCATTCTGTTAAGACCGTTACTCTATTTTTTGTTTGCCTTGTTTACTTTGGGACTTTTTTTTTTCAAACTTTATAAATTCCACAAAGTGAAGTGGTTTTTAAATTTTGTTTTATCTTACTGATTTTTATGCAGATGAATATTTTTACTCTACGGGTAACTTTATACATTTTGATAATAATACCCATAGTTCTCCACTTATTTGGATATCATATCTTAGTTCCCTAATATGAAAAGTAATACACTTCTTTTCCCCTTTCTGCTGTCGCTGTCACTGCCCAAACGTTGTAAATTAGAAGTGCTGCCTGTGGCTCTGTGCAGGAAAGGTGTGTGTGAACTTCCTCTGCCTCCCAGGCCCCTGGCCCTGGTCCCTCCAGCAGCTCGTGCTAGATCCAGCCTCTGCTGTGCAGCCATGCAATGCACTCAGTTACTGCCCAGTATTGTAGAGTTTTTGGCAATAATGGTGTCATATTTTTATAATATTCCTAGTGGTCTAATGCAGGCGTGCTGTAATTTGAAACTCTGATTTGAAACTCCCCTTGAATATGGCAACCTTGCTGAATTCTCTTATTAGTTCACAAGTAGCACTGATTTTTGTGTGTTCCCCTGGGATTTTGTTGTTGGATCGTCATAATGACAGTTGTACCTCTTTCCTCCAATCCTTGTGTCTCATATTCTCCTTTTCTTGTTCTTACTTTTCTAGTGATGAGTTATTCCTGCATTCCTGGGATATACCATGCTTTATCATCATCATGTGATTTTTAATACACTACTGGATTAAATTAGTTAATATTTTATTTAGGATGTTCACATGTACACTTACAAGTCAAGTGTCCTTACCTGTTTTTAGAACCAGCTCTTCAAAATAGGCTGAACAACAAATGTCTTGTTTTCTGGAAGAATTCCATAAGATTGAGATGAACTATACTTTAGATTTACTTTAGATTTTTAAATGGTCAAACTTAACTATAAAAGTGCTTGGGGGATCCCTGGGTGGTGCAGCAGTTTGGCACCTGCCTTTGGCCCAGGGCGCGATCCTGGAGACCCGGGATCGAATCCCATGTCGGGCTCCCGGTGCATGGAGCCTGCTTCTCCCTCTGCCTGTGTCTCTGCCTCTCTCTCTCTCTCTTTGTGACTATCATAAATAAATAAAAATTTAAAAAAAGTGCTTGGGTCTGGATTTTGTTGGGGTGGGAGGGAAAGGCTTTGAATACTGTTTTAACTTTTTGTTACTTAGTGACCCCTTCACACTCCGTGTTCATACAACATCTCTGGGTTTCTAAATGTCTTAGCTAAAGTTATTTCTACTCCTCTCATCAGTTCCCAGGCTCTGCTACAGTTTTTTTTTTGTTGTTGTTGTTGTTGTTGTTGTTGTTCTTTGTTATTGATCATTCTTGCTTGAGATTTGCATATAATCAATTTTTTCAAAGAGGTAACTTTTGGTTTTGATTATTTTCCCTTTTTTTCTCTGTGTCCATTAGGTTGATTTCTGTCCTTCATTATTTACAATTTTTTATTTTGTTGGACCTGTTCTCCTGTTCTTTTGTTTGTTTCTTGAGTTTAGTGCTTAGATTGTTTGTTATCTGTGTTTCCTCAAACCTGAAGTATTTAAAGATGTGAATTTTCTTCTAAGTATTCCTTTAGCTGTTTCCCACAAATTTTCACATGTAGTATTCTAATTAGCATTTAATTATAAATATTTCTTAATTACCCTTATGAGAGTAAAAAACCTGAGAGGTTTTTTTTTGCTAAATTCTGGGAATTTAAACTATCCTTTTATTATTAATCACCATTTATGGTTAGCTTTGACTGGGGACTGTATGCTGTATCATATATTTATCCCTTTGAGATCACCTTTATTTAGGTTTCCTACACCTTCTAATGTATTGTTTTGTAAGTGCTTCATGTGTGCTCTCAAATGGTATATATTCTGTGCTTGCTGTATATAATGTTATATACACATACTGTGATGCAGCTTTGTTATCAGTTTTTTGCTGATCCATCAGTTTCTAAAAGGGTGTATTAAGATCTTAATGACAGTTGTTGATGCATCTATTTTCCCTGCATTTCCAACAATTGCTTTATATAGTTTGAAGATATAAGTGGTGTATATATTTATATCTTCTTACTCTTCTTATATTTCACATGTGAGTGAAATCATATGATATTCATCTTTCTCTGACTGACTTATTTCACTTAGCATTATTGTCTCTGGGTTCATCCATGTGATTATAAATGATGAGATTTCATTCTTTTTTATGGCTGAGTAATATTCCACTGTGTGTGTGTGTGTATACACCACATCTTCTTTATCCATTCATCCATCGATGGACACTTGGGTTGCTTCCATACCTTGACTTTTGTAAATAATGCTGCAGTAAATATGTAAAGATAGGAGTGCATATGTCTTTTCAAATTACAGTTTGCATATTCTTTAAGTAAATACCCAATAGTGAAATTACTGGATAATATGGTAATTCTATTTTTTTTTTTTTTTTGAGGAAACTCCATACTTTTGTCCACAGTGGCTGCACCAGTTTGCATTCCCACCAGCAGTGCAATGCTTGTTGTTTCCTGTGGGTCTTGGTGGCTTGAGGGTATTTTATTTTATTTTATTCCATTATAATTAACATATAGTATTGTATTAGTTTTAGATGTACAGCATAACAATTCAACAATTCCATATATTGGATTCCTGTTCATTCTATGAATTCATTCTTACTCCTCTCCCTCCCATGTTTTAAGTATATGGTGACATACTTTACATCCTTTTATTTTGTGAATCCCTTGACTTAGTTTTGTAGATACACTTATTTTACCTCTTTTGTGCTTCCTACTTTTCTTACTCCTTCTGGTCTTTCCTTTCTACTCAAAGAATCTCCTTTAACATTTCTTGTAGGGCTGGTTTAGGGTCATGAATTCCTTTAACTTTTGTTTGTCTGGGACACTCTATCTCTCCTTCTGTTCTGAATGATAGCCTTGCTAAATAGAGTATTTTTGGCTGCAGATGTTTTTCTTTCAGCACTTTGACTATTATCATGCCACTCTCTTCTGGCCTGCAAAGTTTCTGCTGAAAAATTAATTGATAGCCTTGTGAGGTTTCCCTTGTGCAAATGTTTTCTCTTGCTGCTATTAAAGTTCTCTTCAGATCATTACTTTTGGCTGTCTTATTTACTTTGGGTCTTGGTGCAGACCTCCTTGGATTGGTTTTGTTTAGGGCTCTCTCTGCCTCCTGCATCTGGATTTCTGTTTCCTTCCCCAGATTCAGGAAGTTTTCAGTTATTATCTCTCCAAATAAATCCTCTGCCCCCTTTTCTCTCTCTTCTCCATCTGGGATCCCTATCATGCAACTGTTATTTATGCTTGACAGTGTCACTGAGTTCCCTGGGTCTATTTTCATTTTGCATAATTTTTTCCCCTCTCATCTGCTTAGCTTTATTACTTTCCATTACTCTGTCTTCCAGGTTACTGATCTGTTCTTCTACTTCCTCTTGTTTGCTATTTATTCCAGGTGGCCCACTTTTAATTTCATTTAGTGAGTTCATTATCTCTAACTGGTTCTTTTTTATTTCCTATCTCTTTGTGGAGTGTCTTACTGAGGTCCTCCACTTTTTTCTCAAGTCTAGAAAGTATCTTTACAAGCATTACTTTTAATTCTCTATTAGGCATAATATTTATCTCCATTTCACTTAGATCTCTTGCTATAATTTTGTTCTCTTCTTTCATTCAGAACATATTCCTCTGTCTCCTCATTTTGTCTCTGTTTCTTATTGTATATTCATCTTTTCATCAGTTTTACAAGTCAATTTACAAGCATCAGTTTATTCTGCTACTTTTCCCTTCATATAATTTTTACATTGATAAATATATAACCTCTCAACTGTTAAATAAAAACTGTTAATAAAATGTTCCAAATAGTAATATGTGTCTTAAGAAATGGCACAGAGGAGCAGTTGGGTGGCTCAGTGGTTGAGCATGTCTGCCTTTGGCTCAGGTTGTGATCCCCTTCTTCCTCTTCCTATGTCTCTGCCTTTTCTGTGTGTCTCTCATGAGTAAATAAGTAAAATCTTAAAAAAAAAAGAAATGGCAGAGAGATCACAATTTGTAGTTTTAATATTAAATTTAGAATATTTAATGGTGTATTTTTGGTGGTTTACACAAAAACCTGTCACATAGCATATCCACATATGAATATATGTTATTAAATAAATAGTCTGTAGGTATGCTATTTGCACTTATTGCTCATTTAACATATAAGAATCTGAATTGCATGCAATAGGCAATTGGAATCTTTTTTTTTTTTTTAAGATTTTCTTTATTCATGAAAGACACAGAGAGTGAGGCAGAGGGAGCCCAATATGGGACTTGATCCCAGGACTTCAGGATAATGACCTGAGCCAAAGGCAGACACTCAACCACTGAACCACCCAGGTGCCCCAGCACTTGGAATCTATCCAGCTTCTTCATGTTTCTGTCACTAACAATATCTGCAGGAGTGGGGGTGTCATTAACTCAGAGCAACCACAGGATTAACAGAAGCCATATCCTGGAATAAATAATGTATAGTTTGCCATCCAGTTGATTCTATGGAATATCATATACAAACCATAAATACTTTACAGTAGGATTATGATTTTATTTCACAACCTTCCAAAATAGGGAATTGTGAAAATCTTTAACCAGATGGGATGAACCTGTCTGAATGTCTCTTATTTTGATTATCCCACTTCTGCTGATCTTCTGTGCATCCCATGCTATCCCTAGTCCACTCCTGCAGGGCTTACAACCAGGCAGACATCTAGGTTTGTATTGTCTATGGCAGAGAATCTCTAGCCCCTGCATCTAAAACTGTTCCAAGTACAGGCCTTAAGTGAGTGTCTCATCCAACTCCATTTAAAAGAGGTTTCTTTCAGCTGATTTCCTACCTCCAGTAGCCTTGCCATAGGAACTACTTTTCTCCATTTGTACAGTCCTACTGAGTGTTCTGTTTTGCCTTCAGCTGCTCCTTGTCTGTCCCATCAGGGTAATGCAAGAAATGAGAAATGGAGTAGGAGAGGTCAATGAGAAAAAAGATAAATCCCACTTTTTTTTCTGTAGGCACAGTTTCTGATAGTATTGACAGTGAAATAAACCCCACTTTAGAAGGAAACATAGATGCCCTTATAATTCCTGTGTTAAAATATTAAGTATCTTTACAAGTTGCAGCCACTTCCTGGATGTTTTATTGTATAACCACATCAGGTACTCAATCTTACAAATTGTGCTTATTATCCTATGATATTATTAACATTGAAACATTAAAATAATTGTTGTAAAGCTGAAAACCTACCTTAATGGTGACTAGAATTATACAAAGATATAGACTCTTTTAAATTTTCTTTTGGTGTAGGGTAATTAGATAATGATTCTAGAATAACAGCTAGTTCTTAAACATATTCTAAAGAATGAATTCTTTTCTTTTTAAAGATTTACTTAGAGAGCATGTGAGCAAGGGGAGGGGCAGAGAGAGGGGGAATCTCAAGCAGACTCCCCACTGAGCCCGACCTGGAGCTCGATCCCAGGTGATGATGATGATCCCAGGTGAGATGATGACCTCAGCTGTAGTCAAGAGTTGAATGCTCAACTGACTGAGCTGCCCAGGTGCCCCAAGAATGAATTTTAAATTGAGGGAGCTCCAAAAATAAATAAATAAATAAATAAATAAATAAATAAATAAATAAATAAATAAATAAGGGAGGGCGGGCCTACAAATTTGCTACTGGGGGTCTGTGAACATAACATTTTGTGTGTATTGTATTTTGGTTGAGAAATTAAGAACCCCTGTCTTGATATAGTAGTATTCAGTACCTAGTTAAGAAAGATTTTGTAGGATTATGTATTAAAGGTTTAATTTGCAATGCCTTTTAAATTAATGTATTTATTTTTAGAAAGCAATATTTATTGCAACACAACAGTTGGGCTTACAACAATGGCCAGCTCAGAAAAAGAAAATCATACAGTTTTATAATCAACTGCAGGTGAGTGTGGAATGACATGTTAGCAGCTCTTTGCTCCTGAATCATTATGATCAAGGAGGAAACCAGGATAACAATAAAGTGTTTTATTCATTTATTTACCCAAATGTGGCTGCTCAATTCTCACTTTAACTTTGAACAGGTCAATCCTTTTCGCCTTTGTCCCCTTAATACGTGATTCTTTTTTTTTTTTTTAAAGATTTTTTATTTATTTATTCATGATAGTCACACAGAGAGAGACAGAGAGGCAGAGACACAGGTAGAGGGAGAAGCAGACTCCATGTACCGGGAGCCCGACGTGGGACTCGATCCCAGGTCTCCAGGATCACGCCCCGGGCCAAAGGCAGGTGCCAAACCGCTGCGCCACCCAGGGATCCCTTAATACATGATTCTAAAAAACCCTCCAGTGTTCTGCCTCACATAGCTAGCTATGAATTCATAGCTAGCTTTGAATTTTCTGTCCCCATGAATGAACCATTTGGAAAATATGGTGCATTTCCCTGATTACTAGTAAAATTGTACATCCTCATATATATTTCTTTGCCATTTGAGTTTTCTATGAGTTGCCATTTCTCAATTGGATTTTTTATCTTTTTCTTACCAATGTGTAGGCTTTTCATTATGTAATTTCATATACTATTTCTTTCTTGTTTCTGTACATTACAAATAAATTCTCTAAGTCTTAGATTTTCAGAAATAATTCAGTTGTTCAAGAGATGTTGTTAATGCAGTAAAGTCCATTGATCATTTTTTATGGTTTGTGTTTTTGTGAATTTTTAGAAATCTTTTCTATTTCATAAAGATATTTTATGGTTATTTTCTAAAATGTTTTGATACTTGCAATTTCCATTTCTAAGTTGTCTAGAATTTCCTTTTCTTTAAGGTGTCAAATATGGATCTGTTTTTCCTCAGATGGATAGCCATTTCCCAAGACTTTTCCTCCCTGGTTTGCTGTTTCTCTCATATACCATGTTTCCAATATAATAGGTTGGATTTCCTTGTTGATTTCTTCCATATTTTATTATTTTGGCCTTTATCTTATGACAGCACCAGTCCTAATTACCATAGCTTTATAGTAGGTCTCCATGATTGGTGGTACCAATTGTAAGAGGAAAGAAAAGCTATTCCTGACCCTCTTAGAGTTCCTGGCTGAATCTGAAAATCAAATTGACAGGTAGATTAGCAGGATAAAAACATGCACATTTTACTGTATTTGATATTTTTTTATATAGGAGCCTTCATATAAGAATGGAAACCCAAAGAAGTAACCAGAATAGGAAGCTTTACACCTTTTAGATAAAAAATGAATTTGTGAAGAATTGGCAGGACAGAGGGGTTTGGACTGAGGGTGTAGTAAGTGGTAAAGAAGTAACTGGGAAGATATGGGCCAGTTGAACCAGGTTTGTTCACACAGCCTTGTCAGCCCTGCATTCCCCATAAGAATGTCTCTGCTCTCTGGGTACAAGGAGGGTGCCTTTCAGTGGGAGTTTTGTGACCTGTTTCAAAGAAGAAAGATGGTGGTGTTTAGAAAGGGGGTGTTTAGAGTGACCTTCTTGCTTCTCCATGTGAAAAAGACTCCTCCAGCTTAATCTGCTTAACACACCAGGGTCAAGGTGCCTAGCTTGTCCTGAGCCCTACCTCAGCCATAATCTTTGATTTTTGCTATTTTCAAGATTCTTAGATAATCAGTTCATTGACTGCCAGTTTAAAAAAAAAATCTTGTTTGGGTTTTTATTGGGATAGAATTGAATAAATAATGGTGAGAATTTTCATGAATATAATGGGTTGATTTAATAAGTTAGTCTACCATAGCTTCATAGCATCAGAAAGCACTAGACTCCTGCATCAGAGAGGTTTGTTAATCATTCAGCAACAGCAGTAGCCATGTCCCCAAGATTGAATTCTCAGAGGATGACACAAGGTCAAGTGATAGGTCTGTGTGCTGCACACACAGTTGGTTGTTCCACAGAAGAAACCCATGCTTAGGAGCACTGCAGTCTTGTGAGGGGACTACTCCAGACATTCCTAGCCTCTACTCTTGAAGGGCACATCATCTTTGTTGTTCTAGCCAGCAAATAAACATTCCCCATCCTGGTAAGAGGATTATTTCTATCTTCCAAAAACTTCTTGCTATACAAACATCCTTGAAAAGGTAGCCCCAAACAAAGCTTATCAATGCCCCTGTTCAGAGGCATGTAAAAGTGTCAGCAACCGTAAAGACTTGTCTCCCAAAAACTCTACCCCTCATTTATACTCTGTCTTGGCTTCTGGTGAATTTCCCCCATGGCCACTCTATTGACTGCTTTGATTAATCTGACTGACAAGGACTGGAGCCAGACCATATTCAATTTATTTCATACAGCGTTTATGTAAAGCCTCTCTCAGGAGGACTATATACAGTAGGATGGAGCCAACCTAAAATATTTTTTTTTTAAAGATTTTATTTATTTATTCATGATAGTCACAGAGAGAGAGAGAGAGAGAGAGGCAGAGACACAGGCAGAGGGAGAAGCGGGCTCCATGCACCGGGAGCCCGACGTGGGATTCGATCCCGGGTCTCCAGGATCACGCCCTGGGCCAAAGGCAGGCGCCAAACCGCTGCGCCACCCAGGGATCCCCCAACCTAAAATATTAATCTCAGCCATGCCCATCCAAGATTCTGGGCCCAAACAATGAAACAAATCCTAAGGCACCAGACTCTACCTTAGAAAGCCAGTGAATTTCTCCTAAAATTACTATATTGATTGTTCCTCTTGGTCCAAAAGATTAATCCAAGTAGAGCAAGATTATCAGTTGTACAACTGTTTCTTGGCCCTGAAGGAGGAAGTGATTAGGGCAGTTCTTTTTCCTAACAACCCTAGACAGTAAATTAAGACTGTCTGACTGCCTTCCAGGGACAAGCTGATGTTTCCTTAAATACTGAATTTTTAACATGTTAACTACCTCTGATGTGCAAGTTGCATTGTTTTAGGGAAGGAGACTATTGTCTGACTTCTACATAAGAAATACAATCATAAATGTATACATGGTGCCCTTTAGAAAGAGTTTCTTAATAGTTGTTGGGTGGGTTCCCCAAGTGGGATTACAACGGTTCAAGAAATTCAGCATGATGGTGCCTCTGCCATGGGTTCTCAGGTCAGCTCTAATAATTAGATTTAGTTTGTTTGGTTTTGGGTTTGTTGTTTTGTTTTGGTTTGGTTTTGGTTTTGGTTTTTTTTGGAGTGGCCACTTGAGGACAAGCAGTCCAGTTTAACCTGTTTACCTTCTCACGAGCCAGATGGCATTTGTCTGTTCCATAAAATGAGTGAACCATGGAGATAGGGGAAGACATCCAAGTTATCTTGAGGTATTGACAGGTGTTTTGTCTGGGAAGCGTAGAAACTGAGGCCATCCCTGCTGCTTCTGATAGGCCTCTCAGTAATACTTAAGCAAATAAAAATTAAATCATGGTCAATTCCACTGGTAGGGGATGGCAGTCCCAGCAATCTGTAAAATGAAAGGCTCCTGCAGTTGTTTGGAATGCCACATTAGAGTATTTTCCTTTGTGAGGATGGAGAGACAGAGTTTTGAAAAAACAGATGTTCAATATCCATCCCTCCCCCTGTATTCCATGGTCTGAGGTATGTCTGGCCTAGGTGTCTGGGTTTTTGCTATCCTTGCACTGCCACAAAATTGGCATGCCTCATTTTAGTAATTCTTACCCTAATTATTTTCCAAACATCTCCTGCTGTGAGACAAGAGGGACAAATATGTTTTTATGGAACTTGTAACCATTATATACCCTGCTTTGGCCTATATGGGCCACTAAGAAGAACTCATCAGGAAGTGTACTCAGTCAAGTAATCATTATCCTATGGACTAAGACCATGACAATCCAAGAGAATCTGTATAGTTGAACCAGAATTAAATTTTAATCCTCTAAGCCCCATTTTGGAATGTGTACAGTCAGGATGAACTGGGGTTGTGATTACGGACAAGAAGGAAGCAACCATGCTCAGGAATGGTTAGGATTGAATCCCAAATTTCCAAAATAGGTTTCTATAATCCCCCATCTCTTTTATGCTGATAATTACCCAAGAAGCAGATGAAAGGAGATGATCCCCTTCTGGGGATGTCCACATTCAGTGACCAACCCTCCCTGGCAAGGTGTGTGGACAAAGAGAAGGTAAGGGGGAGAGAGTCAGAAATATTTTGCGTCCGTCTTCGAGAAGGCTGTTTCAGTGCTCAATCATACCAGATACATATGGATGATAGGGAGTGGAGAGACCCCATAAAATATCTTGACCATCAGCTCAGGGTTAAGAGACTCTTGAAATAAAAGGTATACCATTGTTAGACTGCAAATGGTACAGAGTCCAACTGACAAAAATTTTGTTTCAAGAAACATAATGGTGTGGCTGGAGTTAGCTGATTGGAATCAACAGCAATCCCATAGCTTGAAATAGTGTCATTGTCAGTGAGTCACCACCAATAGCCCCAAGACAGGAGGTCACAGATCTAATGTGGGACCTGCCAGGAGTATATGGGACTCATTTGTGCCCTAAGGCAGTATGACTTTTCCCACTATGAGACAGGAGTCTGGAGTGCAGCAGTATTCTCTGCATCACAAACACAGGCCTTTACTTGGTGAGTTCTGTGATGGGGAACGTGTTGCCGCATCCAGTGTGATGTTGTGTCCAGACAACAATCATGGCAGTCTGTGAAGGGCAGGCTGGATGAGCAGCATGATTCTGGGTCATCTCAGTAAAGAATGGATCCTCATCCCGGGCCCATGAGTAGCTCAGTTTGAGGAGCAGCCACAATTTGTTCCCACAGTTCACAATCGTAGAGAGGGTTGTCTTTAATCTTCTAGTCTGTGGTTTCCCAAGTGGCAGACCAACTAGCAAGTCAGAGTTCTCACCAGTGGGCAGGATTGACAGATGTGCTCTGGTTCTACATAGCTGGCTCTGAGGAGGGACAGCAAGAGCCTTCAGGTCCCAGTGAGGCTGAGCCACCAGGACACTAGACTGAGGCATTCATGGGAATCTTTCTAAATTAAGGGCTTAACAGAGCCAGCAGCTTTGCTTCAGGAGGTGAATTAGGGAACAAAGTCACTCCCAGAGGGGCAGCTGCCACTCATTCATGTAAAGCCATGATGCCACTACAGCCAGTTAGCTGCATTCTTGAATATATCATTTCTTCTTGACATCCAGGGCTTCTCATCTTGCCTATCAGACTAGAGAATCACAAGACCTCCATGAAGATAGATTGGAATGGAAATGAAAAACATTTTAGATTTATCCATATTTGAATTTTGGCATATTTATTTAATATATTATTAAGAATAATCATTTCTTTAGTGCTATTACAATAGTCTAAAAGAGATGATCAGGAACTCTTTTTAAGAGCATCTGGCCCTTTCCTTCTTGCCTTAGTCCATTTGGGCTGAAATAGCAAAATACCATAGATGGAATGGTTTAAACAACAGATATTTATTTCTTACAGTTCTGGAGGCTGGGATCAACATGCTAGCTGATTTGGTTTCTGCTAAGAACAGTCTTCCTTGCTAGATAGTCACTTTCTCACTCTGTCCTCACATAGTGGAGAGATGTTGAACTCTGAACTCCCTCTCCCTCTTCTTACAAGGACATTAACCACCCTCATGACCTCATCTAACCCTAATTACTCAAAGACCCCACTTCCAGTATTATCACACTGCTGTCAGCCTCAGCATTTGAGTTTTACAGAGATGCAAACATTCTTCACTCCATGACACCAATTGTGATTGGGTTGGACAGAAGAAGATGGAATCAAGCAAATTTTGTAAGACATGAGGGACTTTGGACAATGAGTACCTAGTGGTTTTATTAACTAGATCAGGAAATAAGAGAAGCAACAATTATGAAAAGGTGTAGGTTAAATTATGTTGACTTTGAAAATCATGTGAGACATCCAGATGGAAGTATCTAATAGACCACTGAAATTTCACTTAGGCACATAGAACCAAAGACCAGGGAAAAGATGTACACATTAGGAAGTCATTAGAACTCAAATCATAGTTACTCACTCAAGTTGATGAGATTGGTAGGGCCAATGGGGGAGTGGGGTAGGGGAGGAGAGAGAGAGAAGGATGAATTAGGGAAGACTAAAATAGAAATGACATTCAAAACTCAAAAGAGAGAAGATAATAAAGAAGAAAGCTGAGATGAATCATATTACAGAAGCCAATCTTAGAGAAACGTACAGAAATAAAGGAGAATTGGAAAGAGATAAACTGTAAAATATCAAGAATTGAAAGTTATCCTTTGAATTTTAAAATTAGGAAATTTCTGTTTATTTTGACATTAACCTAGTCAATGGAAACAGAACCCAGATTATAATAAATTGAACAGTAATTTGAAGGAAGGGTTTCCAGACATAGAGATGTATTTGTAAATAAGAACCTTCAGATTTCAGTTTAGCTGAATCATCAGTAAACCAAAACTAAATCATAAATCTGCAACTTTGTTTTAGACTTGTGTTGGTGTGATGTTAGTAGGCCCAACAGGTGGAGGAAAGACAACAGTCAGAAGAATTTTAGAAAGAGCATTAACACTATCACCAGTTGAAGACCTCCTGTCAGTTACAGAAAGGGAATCTACTTCACAGGTAAATACTAAGTAATATGTTTCTCTATTTCTTCAGACCTTAATTTATACTTCAGTAACATTTTATGTCCTATTTACATAAGTATGTTTAATTTATTGCTAGGAATTTAGTAGTTAGGAATCATTGTAGTAAATTGGATTTTTTAAAAGATTCATTCATTCAGAGAGAGAGAGAGAGAGAGAGAGAGAGGCAGAGACATAGGCAGAGGGAGAGCAGGCGCCATGCAGGGAGCCCAACGCAGGACTCGATCCTGGGTCTCCAGGATCACACCCCGGGCTGCAGACGGCGCTA
Organism: Canis lupus dingo; assembly: GCF_003254725.2. Taxonomy (NCBI): domain Eukaryota; kingdom Metazoa; phylum Chordata; class Mammalia; order Carnivora; family Canidae; genus Canis; species Canis lupus. The sequence continues at coordinate 39,155,830 of NC_064249.1, read as the reverse complement.
AACCGCTGCGCCACTGGGGCTGCCCAAATAGGATTTTTTTTATTTGAATTAAAACTAGTAATTACTAGTATAAAATAAATCTATTAAATTATATATTTATTTTGTAATTAGTCACCTTCACGGACTAGTTAAGTTGTAATTGTTTTTATAGGTGATCAATTGAATCATCTTCAAATGATTATAATTTTGTCTCTTGTAATATTTATATAATTTATATTCTTACTGCATTCATTAACCCTCCAAGATAGTGTTAACTATAATAATATCTTGTTCCTTACTTTATCAGAAATGCAGTTTATATTGCTGTATTTAATATGATATTTGTTCTTCATGTATGGTAAATATTCTTTTATACTTTGGTAATTTTCTTCCATTCTCATTATACTTTGGTTTTTGACTTCTGTAATTTATGAAATAAATTATATATATAACACCCAGTGCTCACCATGACAAATGCCATCATTTGTCACCCCTCCTCCCCCCACCTCCTTCCAGCAGCCCTCAGTGTGCTCTCCATCATCTCCTATGGTTTGTCTCCTTCTTTTGTTCCCTCCTCCCATATATTCATCCATTTTGTTTCTTAAATTTCACATATGTGTGAAATCATATGGTATTTTTATTCAATATAAAGTTAGATTCCAATAAATAGTGTGTACTTCAGTTATCTTATTTAATGACTCAGCAGGATATTCCAAAAGTTTTAGAAAGTCAGGGTCTCAGTTCTGATGTTTTTTCAGCTAGTGTGCAGTTTCTTTCCATTTTCAGATGTTTGTTTCAGTAAGCAAGAAAATTTTTTTTTGTAGTTCTTAATAAATAACTCTTTCTCCTCCTTGATTAAATTTATTACAAAGCATCTTATTCTTTGGATGCTATTATAAATGGAATTAGAATTTCTTAATTTTTTGTGTTGTTGTTGAAGTGTGTTTGTTGCTGCTATTTAGAAATGCAACTGATATTTATGTGTTGATCTTGTATCCTACAAGTATGCTGGTTCATTTATAGCTCTAGTAGTTGTTTTGTAGATTCTTTGTAGATTTTCTATATATATAATCATGTCATATTTTTTTAAGATTTTATTTATTCATGAGAGACACACAGAGAGAGACAAAGACAGAGGCAGAGGGAGAAGCAGGCTCCATGCAGGGAGCCTGATGTGGGACTTGATCCCGGGACTCCAGGATCACGCCTTGGGCTGAAGGCGGTGCTAAACCACTGAGCCACCCGGGCTGCCCTCATGTCATATTTAAATACAGATAATTTTACTTCTCTCTCTCTAATTTGGATGCTTTATATTTTTTTTCTCACCTAATTACCAGGCTAGAATTTTCAGTGCAGTGCTTAACAGCTTTGGTGAAAATGGGAATTCTTGCCTTGTGCTTGATTTTAGGGAGAAAGCTTTCAGTCTTTCATTATTGAGTATGAAGTCATCTCTGGGTTTTTCATAAATGCTCCTGATTACATAAGTAAGGAAGTTCCTTTCTATTTCTAGTTTGTTGAGTGTTTTTATCATGAAAGGGTGTGAAATTTTATCAAATGTTTTTTCTGCCTCTCTTTATGTGATCTTGTGGTTTGTTTCCTATGTTGTATTAATATGTTATATCACATTGATTGATTTTCTTCTGTTAAACCTGCCCCTCCATTCCTAAGATAAATCTTGTCTGGTCATGTGCTGTTACATTCAGTTTGCTAGCACTTTTTTGAGGATTTTTGCATCTCTGTTCAAAGGGATATAGTATGTAGTTTTCTTATGGTGTCTTTGTGTGGATTTGGTATCAGAATAATTCTAGCCTCATAGAATGTGTTGAGAAGCATCCTCTTCTTTTCTATTTTCTGCAAGAATATGAGTAAAATTGATGTTAATTCATTGTCAGATGTTTGGTGAAACTCCTCTACCATCTGATTTTGGACTTACATTCTTGGAGATTTTGATTACTGATTCAATCTCTTTACTTGTTACAGATTTGTTGAGATTTTCTATTTCTTGAGTCAGTTTTGATAATTTTTGTTATTTCTAGGTATTTGTATCCTGCAGATTATATAATTTGGCATATAGTCATTCAAGTGTTTTTTTTTTTTTAAGATTTTATTTATTTGACACAGAGGGTGCACAACCAGGGAGAGTGGCAGAAGGCAAAGGGAGAAGGAGAAAGACTCTCTGCTGAGCAGGGAGCTTGATGCAGGACTTGACCCCAGGACCCTGAGATCATGACTTGAGCAGAAAACAGATGCTTCACTAACTGAGCCACCCAGGCGCCCCATAGTGTTTCTTATAATCCTTTTAATTTCTGCAAGGCACTAGTAATGTCCATACTTTATTTCTGATATTATTTATTTGTGTCTTTTTTATTTAATATTTCCTTTTTATTGAGATATAATTGACATACAGTATTATATTATTTCAGGTGTACAACATAGTTATTTGACATTTACATATATTGTGAAATGATCACCACCAGTCTAGTTACCATGTCACTATACAAACTTAATACAGTATTGTTGACTATGTTCTCCATGCTGTGCAGTGCTCCCTAGGACTTAGTTATTTTATAACTGGAACTTTGGACTTCTTGATTCCTTTCACTTATTTTGGTCCCCCTGCCAGTACCTTTCCCATTTGGCAACCACCCATATATTCTCTGTATCTATGAGTCTTGGGTTTGTTTTGTCTTTTGAAAAGATTCTACAGGGGATCCCTGAGTGGCTCAGTGGTTTAGTTCCTGCCTTCAGCCCAGGGTATGATCCTGGGGTCCCAAGATCAAGTCCCGCATCAGGCTCTCTGCATGCAGCCTACTTCTCCCTCTGCCTGTGTCTCTGCCTCTCTCTCTCTGTTTCTCATAAATAAATCTTTAAAAAAATAAAAAGATTCTACATGTAAGTGAGGTCATGTGGTATTTGTCTTCCTCTTTGTAACTTATTTCCTGAGCATAACCCCAAGATCCATCTGTGTTGTTACAAATGGAAAGATTTATTCTTTTTTTAATGACTGAGGATTCCATCATGTATACACTTTGTGTGTGTGTGTGTGTGTGTGTGTGTGTGTGTGTGTTCGTGCATGTATACACACCACATCTTCTTTATCCATTCATCCATCAGTGGACATTTAAGTTGCCTCTATATTTTGGTCATTGTAAGTGATGTTGAGCATAGGGGTACATATAACTTTTCAAATTAGTGTTTTTGTTTTCTTCCAATAGATACCAAGTAGTGGAATTGCCAGATCATTTATTAATGATCAGAAATTATTAGGATCTCTTTCTTTGGAGTGAAAGACCTCTTCTAAAACTTTTGATATTAACAGTGTAAAAATTTAGATAATTGTATTATAGTTGATGCCTTTAAGAAACCACACTGGATTTTTTCAGATTTCAGGAAGAAAAGGAAAAGTAGATATTTGTGTTTTAAATCCAAAGTGTATCACTGTTAGTGAACTATATGGACAACTGGATCCTAATACTATGGAATGGACTGATGGATTGTTATCAACAGCAGTTCGGAATTATGTATATTTTAACAATGCAAGGAACTTAAAGAAAAACAGTGATTTCGGATTGAAATCAAGAATCTCAGATGCATCTAATGTAAGTTAATATGGAAGGATTATTTTTGACTATTGTGGATAAAATATTTTTATCCATTGTTTAAAGCATTTAAGCATTATTAGATCCTTACCAGTATAAAAGTAAATTTAAAAATCAGTTTTAAAAAGGAGAAAAATTATAAGCTATAAAAAACTGAGATAATATGCTAGTGTGTCTTAAAATGGTTGATAAACAATAAAATGAAAGATACTGGCTTTTAAATTAACATAGAGTGGAATAAGTGTAAGCAGAGGATGATCTAGTCATTCTGACACCACTAGTATATCTTACAAATTAATGAAGTATGAACATAATTCAATGGCAAGGTAAATAAAGTTTTTGATACAAAATTCATCATATAATTGTAAATAGAAAGAAAAAATTTGAATGTTGTATTCTCTCATAAGTTATAAGTAGAAATTACTAGTAAATTTCATTAGCCAAAATATAATGGAAGAATGACATTTAGAACCAAACAGATAAGCAAAGGTTTTTTTCAGGTTTTATTTATTTATTCATGAGAGACAGAGAGAGAGAGGCAGAGTGAGAGGTGGGCCGGATGCAGGACTCGATCCCAGGACCAAGGATCATGACCAGAGCCTAAGGCAGATGCTCAGCCACTAAGCCACCCAGGTGCCTGCAAAGATTTTTTTTAAGTTTTTACTTAAATTCCAGTTAGTTAACAGAGTATGATATTAGTTCCAGGTGGACACCATAGTGATTCAGTACTTGCATACTTCACCTGGTGCTCATCTTAATCCTCATCACCTATTTCTCCCATTCAGTGGCCTCTCTGGTGACCAGCAGTGTGGTCTCTAGAGTTAAGAGTCTTTTTCTTGGCTTCTCTCTCTCTCTCTCTTCTTTTTTCACTTTGCTCATTTGTTTTGTTCTTAAATTCCACTTATGAGTAATGTATAGAATTGTTGAATCACTGTATTGTACACCTGAAACTAATATAACTGTATGTTTACTACACTGGAATTAAAATTAAAAAGAAGGCAATATTAACTCTTCCAATCCATTTTTTTTAAAATACAAGTCCCTTATCAGGGACTATGATTTACAAACACTTTCTTTCATTTTGTGGGTTGTCTTTATTTTCTTGATATCCTTTGAAACAAAAGCTTTTAACCTTGATGAAGTTCAGTCTGTTTTTTCTTTTGCCACATTTGTTTTTTTTGATATCATATCTGAAGACAGTTTTGTATAATTCAAGGTCAAAAGACTTTCTTCTGTGCTTTGTTTGTAAGAGTTTTATAGTTTCCACTTTTAAATTTAGGTCTTTGGTCTTTTTTTTTTTTTAATGTTTATTTATTTATTTTTTAATTTATGATAGTCACAGAGAGAGAGAGAGAGAGGCAGAGACACAGGCAGAGGGAGAAGCAGGCTCCATGCACCGGGAGCCTGATGTGGGACTCGATCCCAGGTCTCCAGGATCGCGCCCTGGGCCAAAGGCAGGCGCCAAACCGCTGCGCCACCCAGGGATCCCCTTTGGTCTGTTTTGAGTTGATTTTTGTGTGTGGTATAAGGAAGGGATTCTGATTCATTCTAAAATTTTAGAATTATGACATAATAAAATTTTAAAACTATCATGAAGGAGGGGGAAAATACCCACCAAAATATCCACCGTGATTCTTTATAGGTGGTAGAAATTCAGAGCAGTTGCTATCTTCTTTGTCCTTTAACAGTATTATTTTAATGTTATATAACAAGCATGTACTTAACTGTATGGGAGGGACTAAGAGAATTCTCTATAAGAAATAGCCTGTGATCACCTCTTAGCTGAGCCACACTGTGTTGCTTCTGTGGGTCTTACAGCAACAGAACCTTCTGCCTTTCCCATTTTCATACTCAAGAGACCATATTGGCATATAGTCCATTTGGATTGGAAAGTGTGATCAAACAAATATTATTGCTTACATATTTTAGGTCTTCAAACTTGATTCCTCTGATGCAGCAGATACTGACATTCATGTGTTTGAGGAGGTGGGGAAAGATGTCAACATTCCAGAAGGTCAGAGTAAGTGTTACTAAGATTCGGTAAAGTGACTGATTAACAGAGGAGACAAACTGAACCAAACGAGCTTTATTGCTAACTTTAAAAACATTTTTAATTAGTGATATTTTGTTCTTATACTATTTATTTTTTTCTTCATTCGTTTATTTAGAATCTGTGTAGTGTTACCACATACTGTGGTATATTCATCTATCCTTATGTTATAGAAGCAGTAGGTCTTATTAAGCCTTTTCAGTTTATAAATGAACATTAATATCTCACAAGAACCATATAGATATTAAAGGTAAACGTAATATTGTGTGGAAACCTACAATAGCATTGCCTCTGAAGTGGGACTCCACACAGTCTATATAATACAACCCAAGCATACCCCTCTAAAAAGAATTGCACATCCACCGTGTACTACTTTGCAGTGTGCCAGGGGCCAGAGAGTGTGTACAGTGAGGTTCCTAGAGCCCCCTTAGTCTCTCACTGCTCCAGGCTGAACCTTCAGCCACACACTCATTGTTTTGTTCTTAAATTCCACTTATGAGTAATGTATAGAATTGTTGAATCAGCCATATGCCAATCTTTCAGACTTTGAAAGAGGCTTCTGCTATTGCTTTTACATTTCTAGAATTCCTTAGTTTGTGTGTGTCACTTCTTGGCATTTGAGTTAGGAGAGCATAGTCTTTGGGCATAGTGAGTCCCCTTCCTAGGGCTTTAAGACAGGCACCAAGGCAAGTATTTCCACCAGTCAAAGCCTCTAGCATCCTGATTCTCCTCCCTCTTCTGCTGGGATTCTAATGTTCACAGGCAGCTAGCTATTTTGTACCTCCACAGTGACCCTCACATCCCTCCTCTATCTTGACCAATGAGTTTTTTACAACCGTGGAGCAAGATGGTGCCTGTAGTGTATGGAAAGAGGAGTAAATGGGGTCACAGTATGAATTACTCTGAAATCTATTTGGTTCTTTCTTTGAAGGGCATCTACTTCTGTGCTCTGTTTTCCCTTCCATGCAGAAGGGGGAAACTCACAAACTATATTATTGTGGAAAAGATAAATCCATGGATCTCTCTCTTATCCAGAATGTAAGGGCTAATGATACAATGCAGTAATCTAAGAATATTGAAACAATATTTAAAGAATTACTAAGGTGTATGGTGTAGATAGGGTTGTTTTTATTTAATAGATATTAGAAACTGCATATAAACATATTAAGTCTAGTATTTTCTAGGATATCATTTTTCCAAACAAAATAGAAAATTTGCAAGGTTGTAATAAAAGAAGACTGAGATTATTCTCAGTTACATTAAAAATACCTTTCTCTGCAGACTATGAGTGGCAGTGGATTATTTTAGATGGTCCAGTGGATACCTTCTGGGTAGAAAATCTAAACTCCATGCTGGATGATACTAGAACATTATGCCTAGCAAACAGTGAGCGAATAACCTTAACTAATAAAATACGAGTGATTTTTGAAGTAGACAGTCTTTCTCAGGCCAGTCCTGCTACTGTCAGCCGATGTGCAATGGTCTATATGGTAAGTTTCCAAAAGCATATTTCTTAAAATGTATTGTTTAGCCATCGTCTACAGCATTTTTAATGACTGTTTATCAATACCCCTGGACTCAGAGGTGATCAAAATAGTTTTGTGTTCCCTAAAGCCTCTAACCCAGAAATGAATAGGAGAGTAAATAGGACTATTTAAACTAGGACTGCTCCGTCACTGGAATGTCAGTATTTTCCACAGCCGTGAGCAAGTAGTGCCCTTAATAGGCAGGATAGGCTGCTGGTGTGGATTCTTTTCTAGTAGAGGAAGACTGCCGTGAAGCCTTTCCATACCTGCTCTATGACCCTCAGGATTCGTGGAACACAGGACAGTGGTGAGGGAAATGGAAGACACAGCAAAGAATTCTTTTTTTAAAATTTAAGTTGAATTAACTAACGTATAGTGTATTATTGGTTTCAGATTTAGAACTTAGTGATTCATCAGTTGCATATAACACCCAGTGCTCATCACACATCACATGCCCTCCTTACTGCCAATCACCAGTGACCCCATCCCCCACCCCGCTCCCCTCCAATGACCCTCAGTTTGTTTCCTGTGATTAAGAGTCTCTCATAGTTGAGAATAGATCATTCTTTAAGCTGTTCTGATCAGTTGCACTTTGATGAATGATGATTCTGATCCATATTTTGTGTGGGGCAGCGGTGAACTAAAGAGATGGTAAGTAAGAAGATGGGCACTGTATTTTTCTTTATTCATGTAAAATTATTTTGTGCTTTGTATTGTTAGGATCCTGTTGATCTGGGATGGGAGCCTTATGTTAAGTCATGGCTTTTGAAAACTTCAGAAATTATGAATCAAACAGGAGTGAGTTGTCTTGAATTCATGTTTAAAAATAGTGTCACAGATGGACTACAGTTTATAAAGAAGCATCAGAAATATCAGCCATTTCCTGTCCAAGATATAATGACTGTTATAACTCTGTGCAGAATTCTTGATGCTTTCTTTGACTTCATGAGTAAAAATGGAGGCTTTGGAAAATGTGAGTTTCCTTCTTACATGATGTGATCTTGTATTTCACCTCATCAATGCCAATGATTTATCACCTTCTATTAAGTCTTATAAAAGAAAACAAAGGAAGACCATGAATTTTTAGTCACCTTGAACCAACAACAGACATAGAACAGCCTAGGATCATTCATAAAGGAGCATGTCATTAATGTAAAGTAATATCATATGTATGTTGAAGGGTCACTGAAATGACTAGAAGGAGTTCTAAGAAGGTCTCTATTCAGAAAGAATGCTTTTGGTATGTTTTAAAAATTCTCAGAGATAGAAATAGTGGGGGAAATGTGTCCAGAATCCTAGGTGTGAGATGTAATCATGCAAAGCTATAAACATGGAGTGTAGTAAAACGCGCAAGGTGAGAGCAAAGGATTCAGAAAATAGTGTAGCATTGTAGGTAAAGGTGTGGTTTTCAGGCTGAGGATGCCAATCTTCAGACCCTAGTTCTGTCTGGTTCGCAGTGAGACAGGTCATTAGCACAGGCTCCCAGCTCTGCTTCCAAAACCCAGCTGTAGATCCATCAAACTAACAGACATTGTGAGAAATCCCTGGGGTGACAAGATGGCTAATGTCCCAGTTGGGGGAAGCAGCAGTCCTGAGCAGAAGAGAGCTGTATACCAGGAATGGGAGAATATCTAGCTTCGGCATCTCCCTTTCTCGCAGCTCTGAACAGACCATCGTCCTTCCCTTTACCAGCCAGCACACCACAGCCCAGCTAGGGGCAGTAACCACATAGCATGTTGGCAGCGAAGCCTGACTATGTTAAGGAGCAGCTAAGAGCATATTTCTTCCTACTGCTGAAGCCCTTCACATCTTAAAGTCTAAGTGGTTAAGAGAAAGAGAAGGCATTTGAAAAAGAGCAGTGTCAGTGTGGATACAAGTTAACACATGCCTCTCCTGCCTTGAAGAGTGTCCACTGCCTCTCCAGATGCACAGTTCTAAATTCATCAGAAGCATAAGTCAGGGAAGTGGGAGTATTAGAAACAAAGCAAGAAGTAGTTAAAAGAAGGATCATAATCAATGGGTTGAATCTTGATGTGGCTAGCTAGATGACAGCTCAGCCAAGGAGCAATCCTGGATCACAACAGGAAATGCCAAAGAGAGAAAGTATCATGTATGTGTACATGCACACTTCAATAGAACTAACTATATTAGAGATGCAGTTATTTACATACTATATATGCATATGTGTACATAAGTATGTGTGTGTGTGTATTTAGTTGAAAGATGATTGAAACTTTAGCATCCGTATAATTGAACCTCCACAAAGAAATTTTTTAAATAAATAGAAGGGAGGAAATACTTCAAGAAATAATTACCAAGGTGTTTTGGAATTTGAGAAAGTAGAAGACATAAGATTAAATAGGATTCTGAATATTAAATAGAATAGAAAAGTAAAAATGTACATCTAGATATATTATATTGATATATTGCCCCCACCCTCAGTTTTTAGTTGCTCTGCTCTTTTGGTTTGTGGGGGTTTTGTTTGTTGTTTTTTCTTCATATTTCAGTTTAAACTTTTGTTGATTCATATTCCAAATCACTGACTCTTTGCTGCATCCTGTCTACTGTACAAGCTCTTTGAAAGGATTCTCATCTCCATTATTGTGATTTTTATTTCTAGCATTTCCATTTGACTCTTTTTATAGTGCTCAGTGGTCTGCTAAAATTCTCTTCACTTTACATCAGGTGTGTTAAAAGATTTTGTTTATTTGTTTGACAGAGTGGGAGAGCACAAGCAGGGGGAGCAGCAGGCAGAGGGAGAAGCGGACTGCCCGCTTAGCAGGAAGCCCAATGCCGGGCTTGATCCCAGGACCCTGAGATCATGACCTGAGCCAAAGGCAGATGCCTCCATCAGGTGTTTTACAGTATTATTGTAGTTTCTTTAATTCTCCAACATCTGGGCCATGTCTGGATCTGTTCTTTTTTTTTTTTTTTTTAAAGATTTTATTTGTTTACTCATGACAGACGCAGAGAGAGAGAGGCAGAGACACAGGCAGAGGGAAAAGCAGGCCCCATGCAGGTAGCCCGACGCAGGCCTTGATCCTGGACCCCGGCATCAGGCCCTGAGCCAAAGGCCAACCCGCTGAGCCACCCAGACGTCCCTGGATCTGTTCTATTGACTGCTTCATATCCTGGCAACAGGACTCTTTTTTCATGTTTATTTTTGTGTCCCATACTTTTTAATTGAATGCCAGATATTGTGGGTAGAGGAAGAGTAGAGACAGGTATATTGAGTTTATATCTGAAAATGGTTACACCTTTTCTTCTGCCAGATTGTTGAGTTAATGGTGGGGAGGACTGAGTCTGTATTGACCAAGATATAACTTTCATTGTTACTCATAGTTAGCTTCAGTGCACCTGAGCCTGGGGCCTGGGGTTTCTCAGCAAAGAAACAATTTGTTGTGATTTAAGGCTATCTAAGATTAAAGAGAGATTCTAAGAAACTCCAGAGAGAAAAATCCAATAGAATTATAAGAAGAGTTTAACACAAGATTTCTCAATAGTGATACTGACTGACGGGAAAAAAATAATGTATTATGTTCACAGTGTTTTATATGTAGCTAATTAAATATATTCTCAGATCTGCAAAGCCTGAAAAAGCTTAACACAAGATATTTTTGGAGTAATTCAGTACTGTAAGAAATGGATAAAGGAGAATTATATGAAATATGGAAATTAGATGTGATTAAATAATTTAGTAAAACTTAATGCAATCAGAGTAAGCAAAGAATACTTCTCAAAAGTATTAACATAAAAACCCAGAACAAAACTTAATTTTTTTAAAGATTTTATTTATTCATGAGAGGCACAGAGAGAGAGAAAGAGAGGCAGAGACACAGGCAGAGGGAGAAGCAGGCTCCATGCAGGGACCCCAATGCGGGACTCGATCCTGGGACTCTAGGATCACACCCTGGGCTGAAGGCGGTGCTAAACTGCTGAGCCACCCGGGCTGCCCCAGAACAAAATTTTAGACAATTCCAACATAAAGTGGATAGGAAGGGAAGGAGGTGGTAGTTCAAAGAAAGCTGAGAGAGAACTATTACCTGCACTGTTTGAGGGGGAGGAAAAAAAAAAGAGAAGTCTAAAAAAGTGATGGGGAAGAATAAACATAAGTATAATCTTAATGTGTAGTGGTTAAGCCTCAGAAGAATAATAGAATCAATAGCATGGTACCTGGGTGGCTCAGTTGGTTAGGCATCCAACTCTTGGTTAGCCCCATGTCAGGTTCTGTACTCAGGAGGAATCTGCTGGAGATTCTCTCTGTCTACCCCTTCCCCTCTTGCTTGCTCTCTAAAAAAAAAAAAAAAAAAAAAAAAAAATCTTAAAAAAAAATAGAATCCATAGCTTTATATATGCAAAGGAATATTTGTTCTTTACAATAGAGGGTAGCAAAATAAATGAAAAGAAAGAAATTTGAATAACAAAAAAACCCAATCCAACTTTAACAATAATTACAATAATAAAAATGAATGAAACTCCCTCATTTAAAAGATAGAAACTGATTTCAAATTTTTTGTAGGTTATTTTTAAATTTCAAGTTTTTATTTAAATTTAAGTTAGTTAACATATACTGTAATTCTGTTAACAGGTATAGAATTCAGTGATTCACCATTTATATATTCACACCCAGTGCTCATCATAAGTGCCCACCTTAATCCTCAACACCTATCTAGCCCATCTTCCTCCCTCCATCAGCCCTCAGTTTGTTCTTTATAGTTACGAGTCTTTCTGGTTTGCTGCCCTCTCTTTTCTTTTTAAGCTGATTCAATTTGGGGGCCCCTGGGTGGCTCGGTCAGTTAAGCACTGTCTTTGGCTCAGGTCATGATGAGTCAGGCTCCTGCTCAGCAAGGAGTCTACTTCTCCCTCCCCCTGCTCTTGTGCTCTTGCTTGCATGCTCGCTCTCTCTCTCTCTCTCTCTCTCTCCCCCCCCCCAATAAAGTCTTAAAAAAAAACGGATTAAATTTTAAAACAAATAGAAACTTTTTCTCTACAAGTATCATCATTAAACCAAAATGATACAAATGGAGCATGCACTTTGGTTAAACAGTTTGGCAGTTCCTATAATGTGAAACATAGTTACTATATGACCCAACAAATCCACTCCTAAAAAATATACCCAAAAGAAAGAGAAATGTGTCCATGCAAAAAGTTGGACACAGATGTCTTTAGCACCATTATTCATAATAGTCCAAAAGTGGAAACAACCCTAATTCCTATCAACTATTAAATGGATAAAGAAAGTTGTGGTTTACCCACATGACCCAATTATTGGGGCCTAATAAGAAATGAAGTATTGATGCACAGAATGGATGAACCTTGAAAACATTGTGTTAAGTTAAAGAAGCCAGTCACAAAGACCTTATACTGTAAGACTCCATTTATATGAGATGCCCAGAATAAGTGAATATGAAATAGGTTGTGCTTGCCAGAGGTTGGGGGAAGGAGGAAATAGGAAGTTCTGCTAATGGGCAAAGAGTTTCTTTTTGGAGTGATGAAAACATTCTAAAATTATAGTGGTGATATCTGCACACCTCTGATTATACTAAAAACCACCAAATTGTGCACTTTAAAGGGGCAAATTCTGTAATATGTGAATTCTATCTCCATCTGTTATTTATAAAAATGGATATGGAAAGGCTGGAATAAGGGACAGAAATAAGATAAATAATGTAAATACAAATAGAAAGAAAACCAAGCTGTCAATTTAAGTATTTGCTCAAATTTTATTTTAGCATTAAAATTGTCTTAAGCAATAAAAAGAGTAAGACATATTAAGAACATACTGGAAGATAAATATAGCAGATTATTGATACATACACTTACACACACAGAGGGAGGGGGAGTGAAAGACAATAGAAGAACTAAGTGTTAAATAAAGCAAATCTCAGTGATCACAAACATGTTAGCAACCTCTCTTCGAAGGCCCTCCAGGTAGCACGCAAAGAAATCCTTATATCCTGCAACTGAAGGGATATGAAAGCTCCAGGCCAGGACTCAGTAATTAGAGTGGTGATGCTTTAGAAATATTAAATGACCAACTCTGACACTCAGAGTGGATTGCATCTGAGCAAACATCACCCTAAATATTGACACACCCCTCTGACTCAGTACACCAAGGCATGCATTCTTAATAAGCTCAGTGATGGCTCTGTAGACTAGAGCTAATGGTAGGATGGCCATTGCTGAACTCATCTCCCTGGAGGGTCTCATATAGCCCTTACCCCCAGAAACCAGAAGAATTCAGCCAAGCAGGGGTGGGAGGTGCAGTAGATGATTCTCAGAGTTACCAAGATTGTTAGTGGAATGTTGCATCCCTCGGGGCAAAATATATGGGCAACCAACTCGGTACCACCAGCTTGTATTGTGAGAAGTCAAAGGTGAGTTAGGAGGTTGAGGGTAGCTGCCTCAGTAAAAAGTTGTGATCCCTTGTCCATTTCCAAACACAAGCCAGCTTTCAGGCCCAGAACTCATTGAATCAAGAAGAGGCTGGGACCTTCTGCAGTATCATGGAAAGTACTTATAAAAATAATTACATGGATCCTTCTCCAAAGGGGACTTCAGCCATTTACCTGAGTAACTCATACTAGGGAGAGAGGAATAATCAAAGATCTATAGAACTGTGGACACAGGCTCTGACTGATACAGATATCCAGAAACCTAGAGCATCTTGTCGCTCTCCTTCTGTAAGAGTGGGGGGCCTGAGGGCTAGATAATAAATACAACAGGGAATTTTGACCAGGGTTCAGTTTACTGAACTCAGAACTGAGAATTCTACTGGGAATTAAGAATTTAATTTTTTAATGCTATTAAGTTTTAAAATCTTAATTTCCAGTTTATTGCTGGTACATACAAATACAATTGATATTTTATATTGACTTTTTGTCTTACATATGTGTTAATGTACATTTCATTAGCTTTTGTAGTTTCCTTTGGATTTACCATGTAGATGATCATGTCAACTGTGAATAAAGACATGAGTACTTTATTTCCAATCAGCGCTTGTTTTATTTCTTGTATTTGTCTCATAGTACTGGGTAGGACCTACAATTCAAAGTTCCATAGATATTTTGAGAGCAGACATGCCATTTTTTCCCCTATCTGAAGGAGAAAGCCTTCATTTTTCACTATTTCAGTATCATTTTAACCATAGGTTTCTTCCGTAGACATCCTTTTTCAAGTTGAGGAAGCTTATTACTATTTCCAGTTTGCTAAGAGATTTTCTTTATCATGAATAGTATTGATCTTATTTGTTTTTTTCTGCATATATTGAGATTATTAATTTTTTTAAATAAAGCATTCTCTAATTTCCTTTGTGATTTATTTGTCCTATGGTTGTTTAGAAATGTGGAGTTTATTTCCAAATATTTAGGGATTTCTAGATGTCTTTTTGTTATTAATTTCTAGTTTAATTTTTCCTGTTATAAAATGTGCTTTGCATGATTCTAGTGTTTTAAGTTTATTGAAACTTGTTTTATAGCCCAGAAGTTACCTGTCTGGATGAATATAACTGTGCACTTGAAAACAAGAAGTATTCTTCATTTGTTGAATGAAATATTCTAGAAATATCAACTTAGTCTAGTTGATAGTTTTGCTCAAATTTTCAATATCCTTTCTAATTTTCCTTTTATACATTCTTATCCATTATAATGAAAAAGGAGTATTAAAATCTCAATCTGCAATTGTGGTTTGTCTGTGTATCTCTTTTTAGTTCTGCAAGTTTTCCCTTTGTGTATGTTGACGCTGTTATTAGGTGCCTACATTTAGACGTATTCTCTTCTTAATGAATTGAATCCTTGTTAATTATTTCTTTATCTCTAAGTAATTACCCTTTCTCTAAAATCAGCTTTGCCTGATATTAACATAGCCACTTCTGCTATACTGCTTTCCATTCTTTTACTTCTAACCTATGTTTTTGCGTTTGAAGTGCCTTTCCTGTTGACAGCCTGTATTTGGTTGTCACTTTGTTATCATCTGATGGTCTCGGGCTTTCAGCTGGAGCATTTGGACCATTTATTTAATATGTAATGCTATATATTACATAACATCAGATAAATACAAGAGCACTTTGAGACTACAAAAAATTATTCAACAATATGAAAAATAAATATAACTTCTAAAAATGCTAGTCAATGAATGGAAAACTGAGTGGATGGGCTAATGCTGACTCAGTTTTATGTAATGCTAAAAAGAGAATTAGCAGACCAATATATAAAAAAATATGGCACTATGACAGGTTAAAAGACAGGGCAAATTGAGACAGAGAAATCCTCACATATATTTGTTTGGAGTTCCAGAAAAAATCTTGAGGAAAAAGCTATATGCAAAAAGTAGATGTGTGAGAATTTTCCAGAACTGATAAAATACATATATTCTCAGTACAGAAAGTGAAACAAATCTCAAGCAAGACAAATAAAGTGAAACACTCACCTACATTTACCAACATGAAACTACTGAGCACCAAAGACAAGAATACATTTGAAAGGTAGAGAAAAAGGATGGATTACCTACTAAGGAATCATAATTGGATTGACAAGAGACTTTTCAACAACAAAAAAGGAAGCCAGAAAACAATATATAATAGGCTGAGAAAAAAGTGACTATTAATTCAGAAGCGGTAGTCAGTTTGCCTTCCATTTTAAAATGATAAAGACCACTTGTATTTTCAGACAAAACATTTGAGAGAGTTCACCATAACAGACCATAATTAAAGGAACTTCTAAAGTATGTGCTTCAGGTAGAATGAAAATTATCTCAGAAGAAATATCTGGGGTTAAAGAAAAAAAAACATGAAAAACAGAGATGATTTAAACAAAATAAATGACAAAAGTAGCACAACAGATGAATAAGAATAAACATTTTAATTATGTTGGATCAATTAATTATCTGTATTTTTTTAAAAGGGCTTTTTGCCTCCATTAAACACAAAAATAAATCTGGTAGATTAAAGTGTCTAGTTGAAAAAAAATGATACTTGAGAATTTTTAGAAGGAAATATAGTAGGATTTGTTCATGATATTGAATTGATTGATATTGGATTTATACTTGACGTATTTTTCCGTATAAAATTAAAACTATGTGTTTCTCAAAAAGCAGCAAAAATTTGAAAGACAAGCCCCAGACTATAACACAAATAACCAACAAAATATACAATATATATAAAGTACATGGATTAAAAGCTACATGTATCAACATGCTTGATGATCCACAAACATAATGAGTAGAATAAAGCGAACTGTACAAGTACATACATTTGACACAATTTATGTAAAATTTTAAAGTCATAGAAAGTGAAACTATGTATTTTAAAGAGACTTACTACTGAAATTATTTTCATTGCTCATGAAAATAATAAAACAACAAATTCAACCTGATAACATCTACAGGAAACAGGAATGTCAACAGAGAATGGTAGCCAGAGGTCTACAGATATATTTGTGATGCTTCATATCCTAAGCTGGATGGACTATTAAAAAACATTTATTGTTTAATTTATACTTTTTATATACTTTTGTCTATTGCACAATAAGTATTTTTTATGAAATGTATAGCTGTCATACTATGAAGGTAAAACAGTTCAATAAAAACAGTGATCAAAATAATGAAACTTAAGAAAAGGGAGAAACAACATGTTTAAACACTGCAAATAAAATGATAAATATATCACGATTGCAATGAAGATAGATTCTCAAATTCAATTTTTCAACGCTACTATAAAAGACACACTTAAATCATAATGAAATAAAGATTGAAAGCAAAGTAATGGAAAATATACAAGAAAACCATCAACAGTACCTGCCATGTATGTTTTATATGTACATATTCATCTATATATGGGTTGGCAATAGTAATAGGAGACAAAAGGAGTTGTAAGCTAAAAACACTGGAGAGGGAATGCCTAGGTGGTTCAGTGGTTGAGCGTCTGCCTTAGGTCATGATCCTGGAGTTCCGGGATCGAGTCCCACATCGGGCTTTCCGTGGAGAGCCTGCTTCTCCCTCTGCCTGTGTCTCTCATGAATAAATAAATAAATAAAATATTTTTTAAAAACTGGAGGGAAAAAGGAAGGGTATTTTCTGTTGGTAATCGTAACTATCTACTAAAAAAATAATACAATTATGAGCCATTTATGTATTAACAATACATAATATTACATAATTAACAACATGGCCTCAAAATATTTAAATCAAAAACAGACAGAATGGTAAGAAGTTTTCAAATCCACACTTCCAGTAAAAAGAATTGTTTGATGATTTGAGGTTTATTTTACAATTTTATTGAGATATCATGACATCCATCACTGAATAAGTTTAAGACACACAGCATGATGGTTTGATTTATATCTATTGTGAAATGATTAATACATTAGGTTCAGTTAACATCCATCTTCTTATATAGATACAATAATAATGAAGAAAAAATTGATTTTTTTCATGATTTTATTCTCGTAGTTTTCCTTCGTATACCATTTGAACAGATTTGCTATCTATTGTCTTTCAGATTTTAATTGTACTTTATCAATTTTTAAAAATTTCTGTCTTTTTGAGTGTAGTTGACACACAGTGTTATATTAGGTTCAGGTATACAACATAGTAATCTGACAGCTCTACACATTATGCTGTGCTCACCACAAGTGTAGCTGCCATCTGTCACCACACAACATCATGACAGTTCCATAGACTGTATTCCCTGTGCTGCACCCTCCATCCCATGATATATTTATTCCATAACTGGAAACCTGTGTCTCCCACTCCCCTTCACCCACTCTGCCCATTCCCCCCACCCTCTCCTCTCTAACAGTTATCAGTGCTCTGTATTTATGGATCTGTTTCTGCTTCTTTAAAATGTGTTTGTCTTTTATGTTCCACATGTAAGTGAAATCATACCATATTTGTCTTTCTCTGTCTGACTTATGTCACTCAGCACAATACCCTCTAGGTCCATCCATGTTACCACAAATGGCGAGACCTCATTCTTTTTTCTGGCCAAATACTTTTTCATGTGTGTACACATTTGAAGGAGCTCCTCCCCCCTTCTTTTAGCTCAGCTATGGTTAGTTGTTGTTATAGTTGTTTCCATACTTAAGTGTTTGGAGTGGTAGGTAGTAGTCTATATCTGTCTGGTTTTCCATATTAATGAGATGTCAATAAATTTGAAAACCTATTTAAGATGGATAATTTTGAAGTAAAATATAAACTTTCCCAAATGATCTGTAAAAGGAAAAGTCGTGGGGTGCAAGGGTGAATCAGTGTGTTAAGCCTCCAATTCTTGATTTTGACTCAGGTCATGATCTCAGGGTCATGAGATCGAGCCCCATGTTGGGCTCCTTGCTGGGGTGTGGAGCCTGCTTAAGATTCTCTCTCTCCCTCTGCCCCTTCTCCCTACTTGCATGCATGCACTCTCTCTAATAAAAAAAAGCTTTTGGATTCTGGAGGGATTAGACAGGTAGAAAAATATAAATGTTTTATCTTTGTTAACAAAGGTATGGGTTAGCAAATTGCTGATTTGCTAAGAGAAGTGAGAAAAGGTTTCCTTTTTTAAGTCAGAAAAAATAAAACTATAAAAGAACCAACAATATTTTAAACAAAAAGTCATAAAAATTATAATCATCCTCATCAGGTCATTTAGTTCAGTATAATTACTTGTGTTGATCTTGATCTTTTGGTTTCAGTTTTATGAATTCATCAGCTTTATATTGGAGTACTGTAAATTCTTACTCAATTCGGTGGTATAATGTTAGCTATCAGAAACCTGTACTTTATGATAGAGTCTTTTCTGTGGCTCTCCTGGAACATGAAGCATTAGAGTAAAACCATAACTGTCTATAAGTGACAAAAGACTTAAAAACAGCTGTGGTTAAAGATTTGATGAGAGTTCATTATAATGCAATTAACATGGAAATTTGGTGATTTTTTAAATATCCTTTTTAAAAATAACTAAAATGATAACATTATACTAGTTCATAAGATTTTTAGGAATTTAATATAATTTTTAGAATATTTACATTAATAATATATATATGTTTATATATAACCTAGAGAAAATTTAGTAACACTTTTATTTGATAATGCTTTCTGTGTAATTCAGTATATCAAATAAGCCTAATTAGTTGAAGATCTCACTTTTATAGGGAGAAATATCAAATCTTTTGAAATGGTCCAGGGACCCTCTTGAAAATCTGAAACTTGGGATCCCTGGGTGGCTCAGCGGTTTAGCACCTGCATTTGGCCCAGGGTGCGATCCTGGAGTCCTGGGATCGAGTCCGGCGTCGGGCTCCCGGCATGGAGCCTGCTTCTCCCTCCTCCTGTGTCTCTGCCTCTCTTTCTATGTCTATCATAAATAAATATTAAAAAAAAAAGAAAGAAAGAAAATCTGAAACTTATTTTTTTAATAAATTTATTTTTTATTAGTGTTCAATTTACCAACATACAGAATAACCCCCAGTGCCCATCACCCATTCACCCCCATCCCCCGCCCTCCTCCCCTTCCACCACCCCTAGTTCGTTTCCCAGAGTTAGGAGTCTTTATGTTCTGTCTCCCTTTCTGATATTTCCCACACATTTCTTCTCCCTTCCCTTATATTCCCTTTCACTATTATTTATATTCCCCAAATGAATGAGAACATATAATGTTTGTCCTTCTCCGATTGACTTACTTCACTCAGCGTAATACCCTCCAGTTCCATCCACGTTGAAGCAAATGGTGGGTATTTGTCGTTTCTAATGGCTGAGTAATATTCCATTGTATACATAAACCACATCTTCTTTATCCATTCGTCTTTCGATGGACACCGAGGCTCCTTCCACAATTTGGCTATTGTGGCCATTGCTGCTAGAAACATCGGGGTGCAGGTGTCCCGGCGTTTCACTGCATCTGTATCTTTGGGGTAAATCCCCAGCAGTGCAATTGCTGGGTCGTAGGGCAGGTCTATTTTTAGCTCTTTGAGGAACCTCCACACGGTTTTCCAGAGTGGCTGCACCAGTTCACATTCCCACCAACAGTGTAAGAGGGTTCCCTTTTCGCCGCATCCTCTCCAACATTTGTGGTTTCCTGCCTTGTTAATTTTCCCCATTCTCACTGGTGTGAGGTGGTATCTCATTGTGGTTTTGATTTGTATTTCCCTGATGGCAAGTGATGCAGAGCATTTTCTCATGTGCGTGTTGGCCATGTCTATGTCTTCCTCTGTGAGATTTCTCTTCATGTCTTTTGCCCATTTCATGATTGGATTGTTTGTTTCTTTGGTGTTGAGTTTAATAAGTTCTTTATAGAAACTTATTTTAAGGTCAAAAAGTCTTCATTTAGAATTTGATTTGGGGAAGTTTATCAGAAATTTCACAAAGTTTTCAAATACTTGATTAAAAAGGATCATATCCTTGTGAAACAATATTTAGTTATTAATTTAACCAAATGACAAAGACTTGAGGCAAATAAAAAGCTATGTAGTTGTAAAAAAAAAAAAAGAATTCACCCTTTTAGTAGAGAAGACTCAATTTTCTTAAGTAATCAAAGACCTGATAAAGATAACATTGATCCCGGGAGATTATTTGGTAAAACACAGAATCTTTGTTTTTTTTCCTTTTTTTTTTTTAAGATTTTATTTTATTTATTTGAGAGAACGAGAGCAAGAGAGAGAGAGAGAGAGCACAAGCAAGGTGAAGAGGCAGAGGGAGAGAGAGAAGTAGACTCCCCACTGAGCAAGAAACCTGATGTAGGACTCAATCCCAGGACCCTGAGATGACCTGAGCCAAAGGCAGACACTTAACTAACTGAGCTACCCAGAGGCTCCCAGAATCTTTGTTTTCTAGGGAGATTACTTAAAATAAAAGGTAAAGAAAATCCTTCTATAATCCTATCAGGAACAAATCAATAGTCCCAGAAAACTTTGTCCTTTTAGCAGACAAAAGAAAATTAAATTTTAGTTTCACATAAGTTCATTCTTGATATTAAAGCTTATTTTCCTTTAAAGCAATTAAATAGAGATCTTTTATAAATTAATTTTGAAGGCACCTGAGTGGCTCCAATTATTTGGGTTCCTGCCTTTGGCTCAGGTCATGATCTCTGGGTCGTGGAATCGAGCCCCACATTGGGCTCCCTGCTCAGCGGGGAGTCTGCTTCCCCCTCTCCCTCTGCTCCCCCACTTCATGCACTCTCTCTAGTAAATAATATCTTTAAAAAATTAGTATTAACAGTGTTATCTAGATATAGAAAAATGTTATCTATACATAGTATGGCCGTACACATAACATAAACATACAGACAGACACAAAGACCCTATAGCTCTAATAGTAAAATTTATCCACGAATCTGGTAAAACAAAATGAAACTCTCTTGTTTACAAATAACAGTTAGGTTCAAATTGTGTCTGTGGCAGATGGAACAATTTATGGTTACCTACCTGAAGGGCCAAAAGCTTTGAACTAGTATTTGTGGAGAGGACTTAAGATTTGTGTTTGTCAAGTTTTCTCATGGACAGTGAGGCCTGGATTTGGGATGAGGAAGCTTCCAGAGCCCTCTGGATTTCACAAAGCTCAGATGAGTGTGGGTACTGCTTTAGTTCTCTCTCCCAGGAGGCTTACATTTTAAAGATATGATCAAATTTACATTTTCAAGGGACAGAGAGACAATGTAAGTTTTGGCATATGTTTATTATCAGAAGTCCAGAGTAATTACTGTTTAAAATTTCTCTTTGTCTTAGGGGTCAGGCGACATGGGGCAGTTCCATCTGTTCACTGTCAATCAGCATAACCTCCTCCCCTTTGCTATCCTCATTTTGTCAGTGATTCTACCTCTTATTCTACCTCTGATTCCCCATCAGGATTTGTCAGAGGGTGCAGACCTTACTCTGTGGACCTTGTGCCTTCCTGCTTTGTAAAATGGCACGCTGAAGTCTCCACCTATCCTGCTCTCCTGTGTGTCTGCCAGCCCCAAAGCTAGCAGAGTGGTGGACAGCTGCACATCCTTTGCTAACCTGGGTTCTTGTAACTTTCTAACTCAAGCTTCAGACTCTGGTTAGGCATCAGTGGCCCACACAGCTGCCCACAACACAGGCCAGCCCACAGCAGCAGCCACTCACATCCCTTCTTTGCTGCAGTGCTGTGCAGTTTCTCAAACAGCCAGCATTGTCAGCGTTTCCTCATACTCCTGTGGCAGTTGGTAAACATCTAACATGTGTGCCATCCCTCCCCACAGAGGCTCATGGCTAACCTGGAATGTCTCCTGACAGATGCCTTGTTCCCAAGTCTAATTTCTTTGGTCTCCTGACTGACTGACTCATCAATTGTCAGTTTGTTACCTCAGGAGTTTCCTGGATGAAATTCAAAACCAGCCCTTACACATGGAAGCAGGAAAAGACCAAAGAAAGAGGCAGACCAGTCTAGGTTGGTGGGTGGCAGTTTTAATAAGCAAGGGAACTTACTTGTTTAATAAGCAAGGGAACTTACCCAAGGCTTGTCTTGAATGACTACAGGATGAGTGGATCCCCACATCAACACATAAGAACCTTACAGGTTTCTATAGAGGCCTTAATAGGATTCAGTCCCTATTCATTCTGGATGGTCTCAATGACCCATTGCTCTCTCAAAATGGTATACCTGAAGTGGCTTGTAACATGGGAACAGGAGGCAGAATGTGCATTATGAGGATAAAAACAGAGAGTAACAAATGCCCAGTTCCTTGGGGTTCAGCTGCGGGTCAGACAACAGTCACGTTCTCTCAATGGCCTTCTCCAACAATTCATATTAATACTGTGTTTACTCCTATTAGTATCCAATATGGCCTTCATGATACCAGTCAATTAAACAACAGAGGGGAAAAAAGTTTTAAGAAATAGGAAGAGGAAAAGTTGTTATTGTTGGCAGAGGCTTTAATCATATTTATTATAACAAAAACAAAAATCAGGATTTGATTAGAATTGGAGATTGCAGCACGTTCACCAGATATTAGATCAATGGGCAAAACTCAGTAGTGTTTTTTATGAAAAATATCATAAAGATATTGTATATTTTTTTAACCATGTTACAGTTTTATTTTTAGTTTAAATTATCAATAGTGTAAAAAGGCTCAGACTGGGAGAAATTATTTTCAGATTACATATCTGATAAAGGATTAATATCCAGAATATATAAAGAACTCCTTCAGTTTAAAAACAAAGGATAACCTGATTTAAGAATGGACAAAAGACCTGAATGGACATATCTCAAAAACTATATAAATGGCCAAGAAGCATGTGAAAAATTAAACATAGGGCAGCCTGGGTGGCTCAGTGGTTTAATGCCTTCAGCTCATGCTGTGATCCTGGGGATGTGGAATCAAGTCCCACGTCAGGCTCCCTGCATGGAGCCTGATTCTCCCTCGGCCTCTTTCTCTCTCTCTGTCTCTCATGAATAAATAAATCTTAAAAAAAATAAATGCAAAAACCAAACATATTAAATCAAAACCACAATGAGATATCACTTCACACCCATTAGGATAGCTATTATAAAAAATTTTTTTAAATCAGAAAATAACATGACATGAACATGGAGAAATTGGAACCCTTTGCATTGTTGGTGATAATGTGGAATGATGCAGCCACTGTAGACAACAGTATGACCATTTGTAAGCAAATTGAACATGAACTTATCACCTGACCCAGCAATTCCCCTTCTGAGTATATACACAAAAGAATTAAAGCAAAGACTGTCACAGATATTTGCTCACCCATGTTCATAACAGTACTATTCACAATACCAAGGGATAGAAACAAGTCAACTGTCTACTGCAGAAAAATGGATATTATTCAGCCATAAAAAGAAAGGAAATCTGTCACTACAGCACAGATGAATGAACCTTAAGGACATCATGCTGAGTGAGATAAGCCAGTCACAGAAGGGCAAATATTGTAAGGATCCATTTATATGAGGTACAAGAAAAGGTAAATTGATAGGAACAGAAATTAGAGTAGAGATTACCAGGGCCTGGGGGGAAAAGGAATGGGGAGTTATTGTTTAATGGGTACAGAGTTTCAGTATGAGATGATGGAAGGTTCTAGAGATGGATGGTGGGGATGGTTGCACAAAAACTAAATGTATGTGATGCCATTGAATTGTACACTTAATGGTTTAAAGTGGTAAATCATATGACATTACATATATTTCACCTAATAAAATGAGTTCTTAAAATTATTCCTCACAGTTTTTCAGGACCTTCTAAAAAGCTTCAAATATCCAATGGCACGCCTACTATCATAGAACTATTCCACATCCTACGATATGTACATAGATGGGGTATCCTTCCTGAACATTCTCAGCTAAGCTATCAGTGGCTAGAAGGATAGAGAGGAGAACAGGTAAAAAAATCCCTGATCTTTTCAAAACTAGTAACATTTCCAATAAATAAAATCCTTAAGGAAATGTTTAACCTTATAGATAAAGAAACATTTATTTGAAAATAAAAAATGAAATAGCATAGGGTGCCTGGGTGGCTCAGTGGTTGAGCATCTGCCTTTGGCTCAGAGCATGATCCCAGAGTCCTGAGATAGAGTCCTACATCAGGTTCCCCACAGGAAGCCTGCTTCTCCCTCTCCCTCTGCCTATGTCTCTGCCTCTCTCTGTGTGTCTCTCATGAAAAAATAAATAAAATCTTAAAAAAAAAAGAAAATAGCATAAAA
This sequence comes from Canis lupus dingo, assembly GCF_003254725.2. Taxonomy (NCBI): domain Eukaryota; kingdom Metazoa; phylum Chordata; class Mammalia; order Carnivora; family Canidae; genus Canis; species Canis lupus. The sequence continues at coordinate 39,131,034 of NC_064249.1, read as the reverse complement.
TTTTCATCTAATATTTTCAAATGGAGAAAACACATCAATTACCAGAATATATCAACATATAAACTCTCACAGAAGCTATTTGATGTATATATTGATTCAGCCTTTCTTGGTGAGCCATCTGGCAATATATGTTAAAAATATCAATATAGGGGCACCTGATGGCTCAGTCAGTTAACTGTCTGCCTTCGGCTCAGGTCATGATCCCAGGGTCCTGGTATCGAGTCCCACGTTGGGCTCCCTGCTCAGCAGGGATTTTGCTTCTCCCTCTGCCTCTCCTCCAACTTGTGCTCTCTCTCACTGTGCTCTCTCTCAAATAAAAAAATGTTTAAAAATCAATGTACTGTGTCCTAGAATCTCTTATTCTAGGAATGAATTCATTATAAGGAAATAGTCACAGAAGTGTACAGATTTGTGCACAAGGAACTTTATTTATAGCAGCATTATTTACAATCATAAAACAGCAATAATCTGAATTCCATCAATAGAATAGCTTCATAAACCATGGTGCAACAATGTTATGTTTCAATGGAAAGACATGAAGACAGACTTAAAAAGCAGAATGAGAAGACAACTCTCTTTTTAACTTTTGATTTGAGTTTAAATTTTAAAATATAGTATTTAAATACTATGTATTTATATAAAGGACCATAATGCATCAACATTTTTTTAAATTGGAGTTCGATTTGCCAACATATAACACCCAGTGCTCAAATGCATCAACACTTAATCATTGTTAACCTATCAGTGTGGTCAAATTCTATAGAATGATAAGTTCTACAAGAAGCCTATATTATTTTCATACAAAGAAAACAAACATTATGAAAGACAAAATAAGCTAGAAGGAAGAACCTAATAATCACCCTTTGTGCTCCTCTGTGACCTGCATGATCTGGACAAAACAAGAGGGTGACAGGAACCAGGGAGAGGAATACATCCTGCCTAAAGTGCACCTGTTTGATGTTTGTTTTAGTAAATTTATCATTTGAAATTATACAGCTTTCTTTCTACTCTGCTCTTCATTAGGACCCATTTACTATTTAGTTTGTAATGTATGCCATATTTGGAGGTAGTTACCTGAATATTCTAAAGTTTTCCTGTTGGAACAATCAGACTTACAAAAAAGTTGGTAGAAGAAAAAAGTGTCAATTTATGCTTCAAATAAATAATCGTTTTGGACAATTGCAGGTACATTCTCTGCTCCTCTTAGAAAGGTAACTCTCACTGAAATCTGATAAGGTAGCTACTTGCTAATGCATGTGAAAGAAAGATGTTCTGTGATGATTTACAAACAATTTTGAAGGTTAAACCTCACTAAGTAACCAGATAAATTTTGGGTCTCTTGTTCACTGTGGAAAAATACTCTTTCCTTGTTAAGGTGAAGATTTGAAGGACATTCCAACCGAGAAGACACATTCTTCACATTCAAAAGTTTCTGTCAAGTTCAAGAATACAAAAAAGAGGTCAGTTAAATTCCACAGACATGCTTAAGTACCTACTAGATCCCAGACACTTAAGCAAGCACAGGATTACCTGTCAATAAACCAGGACTTTTGTGACTTCAGAGTAACACAATCCACTTAAATTTATTTTATTGCAGCTTAGAATAGAGTCCTTGTGTATTTAATATGAGATCATTAGATTTTGATGCCAACTTAAATGGATAATATGAATACATTTGTGCAGATTCTGTACATAATTGAGAAAGGAATAAAATTGACATGAGTTTATTTCATGAATCTGCCATTTATGAGCTGAGAAATGTTGATCCAGTTACCAATTTATTTTTAGGCTTTGGTTTTCTCATTTATAAAACTAGATAATAATGCAATGTGCTACATGTCTAGAATAGTGCCTGGTACATAGTAAGTGCTCAATAGATTATAGCCACAGAAATTACTATCTCTACAAGTCTGCCATTTTACAAAAATGGACAGGAGAGCCACAGCTGAGGGCTTTCTACATTCCATTAAAAGGTACGAGGCCCTGACACATTCACGTCACATTTTCTTTTAAATGACAACATTTCAATATGGTTTTTACTCTGCCTGTCAACTCTGCCTTCAATTCCACATCCTGCCCAAACCATCACTCTTTCCTGCCTGCCCTGTAGCAAGAGTCTCCCAGTTGGTTTTCCCAGTTCTTCCAGCCCATTCTCAACATGGCAACAATAAATTATTTTAAATTTTTATTAGGCTGTGAGTAGCCATAAAAGAATATTTGTGAAGTATGTGCAAGATATAAGGAATAATACACAATCATCCCTATATACACCACACAATTCTAGAAAAACTTTATAATCTATCTTTGAAGTCCTCTGTGTACCTATCTAGATCTTATGCCATCTCATCATTGGAGGTGACTACTAACCTGGATTTTGTGTTTATCAATATATTTCCAAACAATATATTTTTCACCTTTGCATGTTTTTAAACTTTAGTAGAATCACCATGTTCTTGTATGACTTACATTTTTTTGTTCAGTGTTATGTTCCTATGATTAATTCATCGGATATAAGGATTCTTCATTCATTTCACTGCTGTCTAATAGGCCATTGTATAACTATGTTACAACTTACAACCTGTTGATAGACATATATGTTGTTTTCAATTTTTGTTATTATAACTGCTACCATGATTAATATGCTTGTACATGTCTTCTGGTATTTATATGCAGACATTCAATTTTTTAAAAAACATACACTACAATAAATAAATAATAAATTAGAATGTTTCTTTTTTTAGAGGCATTTAATGCGCCTCCTTTTAGAGGCGTTTCATGATTTCCCATTACACTAAGAATGGAAGAAAAGAAGCCGTGATAGAGCACGAAAGCCCTACCCATTGCTGCATTCACTACATGGGCTTTGGGGACACAGGCTTTTTGTTGTAGTTCCTCACTAGCCTTGATCCTTTGACCTCATGGTCTTGGCACATGTGTCCTTCTGCTCAAAATGTTCATCATCCACCATTTTGCCAAATCTCACTCAGTCGTCCTGTCACGTGTCCGCAGAGGCTGTCCCTGATTCCCACTGCTCCTCACGGCATGTTTACCTATTCCTTACACACATCATGGCTTAGTAAGCATGTTCTTGTTCTGGAGATAAGGGAGCGTGTCCAGAGTAACTGATACATAGTAGGGATGCAGTAAATACTCACTGAATGAACTATTTATTACACCTGACTAGAAATTTAAATAGAATTGTACATGTGCATTGTACATTAATGATTGCCAATAAGTTTTAGTTCAGTGATACTTTTTTAGGGTTTTCATAATTTAGAATTAATTTTATGATAATGCTAAATCCTGAACTATTTTAAATGCCTTGAAATCAAGCCCAGACCTCTCATTCAATCCCTTCACTGTCAGCCCTGTCTCATAGAATCTCAGGGCCCCACCGACCAGAGTGATCTTGTTGGCCCAGCCTGGACGGACAAGACTCCCCCCAGACTCACATTACCTGGCTTTAGCCAGGTTAAACTAAATCAGCCTCTAGAACTTGGTTGAGAGGAGTACAGTACATTTGCTTCTGTTTTTGTACATGAAATGGAGAATTACCAGATAATCTCCCAAAAGAAGGGTAAACTCTCAATTAATAAATTGATGTAATAAATAAAACAAAAGTGAATCATGTGTACTAAATAAATGAAATAAAGGTTAACTGCAAACCTCCTACAGAAGTGGTACTTTAAAAATAGTAGCAGTGCATAATAGTAGCTTGATTTATCATAGAAAACTATACATTAACCTTAAAACATTTGTGTCAATACCTATTTTAATTTTTAATAATGAAACTTTGATATGATATTGAAATCATTGAACTTTCTTCTAAAATTCTTAATTTTCACAGTGTCTACCCTAGAGCTGAAAATACATGGTATCTGGAGAAGAATCCTGATAAATTAAAAATAATGATTCAAAAGCTCTTCGTATTTGCATTTACATGGGCATTTGGAGGAACTTTAATGCGTGAGGATGAGCATGAAGATGACACAGTACTTTATTCAAGCCATGAGTCTAGTTCGCCTGCCAAAGTGACCTATGATTTTGACAATCTTGTGCATGAATTATTTGAAAGCAATCCACAAGTAGGTAAGTTCTGGGGGGCAGCAGTCATAATTATGTTTACTTTAGAGTATTACTTTGGGGGCATCTGGGCAGCTCAGTTGGTTAAAATTTTTTTAAAAAGAGGAGCACCTGGGTGGGCTCAGTTGGTTAAGTGTCTGACTCTTGATTTTGGCTCAGGTCGTAAGCTCATGTTGTGAGATGGATTCTCTTCCTCTGCCCACCCCCCTAAAAAATTAGTTTGAGACTCTTTATGGTTGGGCTCATATTGAAAGGCTCATCTTTTAAACTGTGAAATTAAAGATAAAAGCACACTCCAGTACCCTTAACTCCAGCAAAAAGAGGCTGAAGTAACTTAGATTACTGGTTCATTCTTGTTTCAAACGAAATTGTAACACAAGTAGGTGGAAGAACAAAGATAAAGCCTTGAAACTATGACCTCAGCCCAGTTGAGCCCATCAGCCCTATAAGCTGGATCTGTGTTATACATATCATCACACACCAGGAACTTATGTATAGTTTGTTTCATTTACTTTCTAAAGACTAAAATTTTTAAAATTATTTTATGAAGTTAGATTTATTATATGTGTTTATATATTTTATATTTATTATATGTGTTTTTAGTCAGTTCTAACAAATGGAATCCTAATATTCTGAAAGAGTAAGCCTTCCCAATTAGCTGTTACTGATTAAAGGAACTGTGAACAGATGAAGAGATCCTTGGTGCAGGTACCAAAAAGACTCATAATACTGGACATGAATATATTTAGAAGAACTTTGTTAAATAAAGATGAAACCTAAAAAAATTTTACCAAAATTACAAATTCTACTGGTTTATATGATGTGATTCTTGAGGTATCCTTTTGAAGTTATTTGTAAAAGCTCTATTTAAGGTATCTTTAATCACAAAGTTGTATGTTATTTCCTATGCAAATTAACTATTTTTTAAAGGCTTTATTTGAGAGAGAGAGAGAGAGAGAGAGAGAGAGAACAACTGGGGTTGTGGGGAAGGAGCCGAGGGAGAAGCAGACTCCCCACTGAGTGAGGAGCCCGAGGCAGGGCTCAATCCCAGCACCTCAAGATCATGATCTGAGCCAAAGGCAGATGCTTAACCAACTGAGCCACCCAGGTGTCCTGGAAATTAACTTTTAATATCAAAGCATTGCATGTTAATTTGTTGTTGAACTTACTGGTTCAACTTGATGTTGCTAACTTTGAAGATAAATAAACTGCCTTGATTTTTCAGGCAGAAAACCCCCAAATTCCATTATTTCTTCTCCCTGTGAACCTAAAGACAAATCAATAAGTTATATGTTATGTTAGACTGTTCATCTTAAAATGATGAATAAGAAATTGTGTTTTGTCATCTGAGGTACCATAGGAAAGCTACTTTGGAGCACAGATGTAGGAATGAAAGGAGACGCAGGTGGTAGCAGTCATTAAAAAAAGTACAAAACCATCAGAATGAAAATAAGAGAAGAAAAGAGAGTCCATAAACCTCCCACTTGTAGTCATCCTGCAAACTAAATTGTAAAACACAAAACAATTCAGACAAAACAGTATACCAATAAAATCACCTATCATAATATGAACTCATTCCAGATGAAATTATTATAGCCTAGCAGAGACTTTAATATAAGTGTGTTTAGGGTTCTTTTTTTGGAAAGATAAAGAGATGGATCAATTTTTAAATAAATAAGCATATATGAAGCACACAAAAAAAAAAGTAGAAATGAAGACAACATATGGCTATGAGAAAAGACCAAATAGAAATTCTGTGATCATTCAAGTAAAAGTTGGTAGCCTGGATCAACTCTACTCTTGGCACCATCAAAGAAAGAATTTGTAAATTAAAACCTAGGAAAAAATGTTTTTAACTTTTCTTCATATTGACTTTGCCTGTTTCTTATTAAGCTTAATCGTAAAAATTTCATCTGTTCTTTTGCGGGTTTGCATTTGACATTACAGATGGTAATGCTGCAAGGGCTTCCCCATGACGTATGGTCCTGGTTTTGTTGCTGCTAAGCATTTCTGTCTCACTTCTGGAAGGTCTGTTTGGGTCCTTTTCAAATAGGCTGTGTCACTTTTTAGAATTTTTTGTTCTTCATAGGTACTTTCCATCTTGCTTTTATTTAAACATAGTAAACATGGCTGTCTTAGAATATGCATCTGATAATTCTAGTCATTCAAGTCTTGTTAATTGGTGGCTGTTACCTTTAACTAATTATTAAATTTGTGAAAATTATCTGTGTGGTTTAGGACAACAGTTCCATTCTATAGACAGTATATCCACTGCAACCATCATAGCTAAAGATTAGATCAGGCAAGAACATCGATGGATGTTAAACTTAGGGCAGAATCTGATGAGGACAGGTTAGTCCCTCATCTGACACTGTTTCCTCACAAACTAGTTCTTAGTTGCAAGAGATAAAACAACAGAGGAAGAAAGTAAAGGACGAATGTTCGAATGAACCCTCTTGTTGGATGATGATAGAGCAGAATAATGGCTTTCCTGAGCTTCCCACATCCTATTCCTTGGGACCTGTCAGTATTCTATCTCATAGCACAAGGGAGTTTGAGGGTGTGATTAAGTTAAGGAGCTTGAGATGGGATGATTATCCTGGGTTATCTTACGGGGGCCAATGTAATTACATGAGTCCTTAATGATGAAGAAGGAGGCAGGAGTGTAAGGAGGAAAGCAGAGCTTGAAGTGACACAGTTGTGTGGTTGCTGGCTTTGAAGGTGGAGGAAGAGATCCCAAGCCAAAGACTGACGGTGGCTGCCCTAAGCTGGAAAGGGCAAAGAAAGGGATTCTCCTTGAGAGCCTCCAAAGGAATGCAGTCCTGCCAACACTTTGATTTTAACCCAGTGCAAACAGATTGGACTTCTGACCTCTAAAACTATAAGAGTAAATCTATGTTGTTTTAAGGCCCCTAAGTTGGTGTAATTTATTACAACAGCAATAGAACACTTACAGAAAGGCTTTATTAGTCTGAATTCATGCTTTCCTTTCTTGATATGCAGAAATAAAATAGATGTGTATATATTTGTTAGTATACATAGATCTATTTCTCAGTTCTTCACTTGTATCACCCTCCCCTTGGCAGCACAGCCCACTGCCAAAGAGGCCCATTTTTCTTTAGCCCCATATAAAGTAGTGAATTGTGAACTACCTGACTGTAGGTCAGTGAGTGGCTGGGAGGACAGCAGCCAGGGCTCAGAATGGAACATATTAAAGAGACACAAATCCTACTAAACATCTTTAGGACTCCCAACAGGAGGTCTTCCCATGAGCTGCTGGGGACACCTTGCCTGAGGATACCCTGAACTGGCTCATGGGCTCCCCAGCACTACATTAGCCTCACCCATAAACACCCTTAACTAGGTGCCCTGTGTGCATCCCAGATGGGAACAGAAGTGAGCCTTTACAGATGGCTAGTAGAGAACCAGGCCGACTATAGGATTGAGAGAGACGACACAAACACAGCCCAGCATCACCCTAGGGACAGCAACAAGGAGGCTGTCAGCACCTGGCCTGGCCTGGCCAGATGGAGAGAAGGCATACATGCCTAAACATCACCCAACAGGAGAGAGCAAGAAGTGTGGGACAAGAATACCCATAGAAAAGACTTTAGAATCCTTAACAGTTGAAGGGAGTTATTTCTGTCTCTCCCACAGCCAGTAAAGACTGGAGAAGACTGCCTCTTCAAATGCGGAGACCACAACGAAGGACTTCAAGGAACCCGAAAAACTGAGGAAACATGACAACCAAAGGAGTCCAATATTTCTCTAGTAACTGACCCCAAAGAAACAGAGATTTGTGACTTGCACAATAAAAAAATTCAAAATAGTTTTTTTGAGGAAGCCCAATGAGCTAAAAGACAACAGTGGAAAGCAATTCAATGAAATTAGGAAAACAATACACGAAATGAGAAGTTTAGCAGAGAGACAGGAATCAGAGCAGAACCAAACAGAAGTTATGGAGCTGGCGAATACAGTGAATGGAATAGAACATCAACAGCCAACTGGATCAAGCTGAGGAAAGAGTCTCCAAGACAGAAAACAGGTCATTTGAAATTATCCTCTTACAGGAGAAAAAAGAAAAAAAGAATGAAGAAAGGCTATGAAATATGCAACACCATTTTTAAAAATGTACACATTATGGGAGTCCTAGAAGGAGAAGAGAGGGAGAAAGGAGCAGAAACCTTATTTAAAGAAATAATGGCTGAGAACTTACTGAGTCTGGGAAGGGATTTAGATACCTTCAGAGATTCCCCCCACCCCCAGTAATTTCAACCCAAAAAATGTTCTCGTACACATTATAATAAAAGCTGTCTAAAGAAAGAGAATTTGAACACAGGCAAAGGAAAAAATTTCCCACATACAAGGAACCCCATAAGGCTCAGCAAATTTCTCAGCACAAATCTTGGAGGCCAGGAGAGAGTGGGATGATCTATTCAGGGTACTGAAAGAAAAAACTGCCAACCAGGAATACTTCACCCTGCAAAGTTGTCCTTGAGAAATGAAGGAGAGGAGTACCTCAGTGCCTTGGTTGGTAAAGTGTCTGCCTTCTGCTCAGGTCATGATTTCAGGGTCCTGGGACTGAAGGCTGCATTGGGCTCCCTCTCCCTCTGCTCTTCTCCCTGCTTGTACTCTGTCTCATGAGCTTCTTCTCTTCTCTCTCTCTCTCAAATAAATAAAATCTTTAAAAAAAAGAAGAAGAAGAAATGGAGAGAAAGACTTTCCCAAACAAATAAGCTGAGGAAGTTCATCACCACTAGAAATGCTAAAAGGAGTTCTTCAAACTGAAGTGAAAATCTTAATTAGTAGCAGGAAAACATGAAATTATAAAACACATTGGTAAAGGTAAGTATATAGTCAAACTCAGATGCTCTAATACTGTAATGTGTGTGTGAATCACTGAACTCTAGTATAAAAATTAAAACACAAAAACATTAAAATTTCTATAGCTACTTAGGTGTGTAATAGATACACAGTATAAAGGGAGGTAAATTGAGACATGGAAAACATAAAATGTGAAGGGAAGGTACAAGAGTTTTTTCATGTGATGGAAACTAACTTGTTATCAGCTTAAAAGATGTTTTATGTGTCATGGTAACCACAAACCAAAAACCAATAGTAGATACATAAAAGATAAAGAAAAGGAAATTAAAGCATACCACTAGGGAAACAAAGGAAGAGAGGAAGAGACAACAAGGGAACCACAAAACAGCCAGAAAACAATCAGATGATAGTAGTCTTTGCTTTTCAAAATTACTTTAAAAGTAAATGTATTAAATTCTGCAATCAAAAGATATAGAGTATATAAATGGATTTTTTAAAACAAAATCAACTATATGCTGCCTACAGGAGATTCACTTCTGATTCAGGGACACACAGAGGCTCAGATTGCAGGGTTGGGAAGCAATATTCAATGCAAACTGAAAGAAAGCAGGTGTAGCTAAGCTATATTTATATTTATATTAGACAATATAGACTTTAAGCCAAAAAGTGTAACACAGACAAGGTCATTATGTGATGATAAATGAGTGAAGATCTGAAGAAATAGAGACCAGTCCATTAATAGTAGGGGAATTTATTTCCCTACTTTAAACAATGGATAGATTGTTCAGAGAGAAAAATCAATAATGAAATACTGGAACTGAGCTATATTTTAGGAAAAATGGGCCTACCAGACATAGAGAATTCAATCCAATAGCAGCAGAATACACATTCTTCTCAAGCACATATGGAATATTCTCCAGTGTAGGTCAAATGTTAGGTTACAAAACAAGTCTTAACAAATTAATAAGATGAAAAATTATATTAACTATCTTTTCTGACCATAATGAAATGAAACTAGAAATCAATACCTTGATGAAAACTAGAAAATTTAAAATATGTAGAAATTAAATAACACACTTCTGAAAAATCAATGAAAAAATTATTAAACGTTGAAAAAACAAAAATGAAAACACAACATACTGTAACTTACGGGTTTCGGTAAAAAATTCTTAGAAAGAATTTTATAGCAATAAATGCCTACATGGTGATAAAAGAAAGATCTCAAATAATCTAACTTTACATGTCAAAGAAAAAGGAAAAGAATAATAAGCTAAGCCTAAAGTTAGCAGAAGGAAAGAAATAACAAGATCAGAGTAGAAATGAATTAAAAGAGACCAGAAACTAAGAGCAGGTTTTTTAAAAAGACAAAATTGACAAGCCTTTACCTAGATTAAGGAAAAAAGAGAAAACTCAAATAAAATTAGAAATCAAAAAACATTACAATGGACACCATAGAAATACAAAAGTTCAAAAAAAAAATACAAAAGTTCACAACAGACTGCTATGCACCAACAAATCAAAAGGCCTAAAATAAGTGGGGACATTCCTAAAAGCATACAAGCTACCAAGGCTGAATCATGAAGAAATAGAAAACCTGAACAGCCCAAAACGAATAATGGGATTGAATCAGTAATCAAAAACTTACCATTAAACAGAAGTCCAGGACCAGATGGCTTCACTGGTGAATTCTATCAAACACCGAAGAAGAATTACCACCAGTCCTTCTTAAAATCTTCCAAAAAATTGAAGACAAAGAAAACTAACAAAGTCATTTTACAAGGCAGCATTACCCTAATGCTAAAATCAGATAAGGACACCACAAAAACAAACAAAAAACTCTACAAGCCAATATTCCTAATATATATAGATAGAAAAATCCCCCCCCCCCGCCAAATGAACAAACTATATTCAATAGCACATTTAAAAAATTACAAACTTTGATCATGCAGGATCTGGAATGCAAAGATGGTTCAATTTATGCAAACCAATAAATGTGATATGACACATTAACAAAATAAAAGATTAACATCATATTTTTAATAGATGCAGGAAAGGCATTTAACAAAAATCCAACATCATCTCATGATAAAGACTCTGAACAAATTTGCTATAGAATTAACATATCTCGGGATGCCTGGATGGTTCAGCAGTTTACAGCCTGCCTTCAGCCTAGGGCATGATCCTTGAGTCCTGGGATCAAGTTCCACATTGGGCTCCATGCATGGAGCCTGCTTCTCCCTCTGCCTGTGTCTCTGTCTCTCTGTCTCTCTGTCTCTCTCTCTCTCATGAATAAATAAATAATCTTAAAAAAATAATTAACATATCTCAACATTATAAAGGCCATATATAAGAGGCTTACAGCTAATGTCATACTCAATGGTTAAAGAGTGAAAGCTCTTCCTCTAAGATCAAGAATAAAACAAGGGTTCTCACTACTCCTATTCAATATGATACTGAAAGTTCTAACCAGAAAAACTAGGCAACACGTCAGGGAAATACAAATCAAAACCACAATGAGATACCACCTCACACCAGTGAGAATGGTGAAAATTAAGACAGGAAACAACAAATGTTGGAGAGGATGTGGAGAAAGGGGAACCCTCTTGCACTGTTGGTGGAAATGTGAACTGGTACAGCCACTCTGGAAAACTGTGTGGAGGTTCCTCAAAGAGTTAAAAATAGAACTGCCCTACGACCCAGCAATTGCACTACTGGGTATTTACCCCAAAGATGCAGATGCAATGAAACGCCGGGACACCTGCCCCCCAATTTATAGCAGCAATGTCCACAGTAGCCAAACTGTGAAAGGAGCCTTGGTGTCCATCATGAGATAAATAGATAAAGAAGATGTGGTCTATATATACAATGGAATATTAGCCATTAGAAACGACAAATACCCACCATTTGTTTATGTGGATGGAACTGGAGGGTATTATGCTGAGTGAACTAAGTCATTTGGAGAAGGACAAATATTATATGGTCTCATTCATTTGGGGAATATAAAAAAATAGTGAAAGGGAGTAAAGGGGGAAAGGACAGAAAATGAGTGGGAAATATCAGTGAGGGTGACAGAACATGAGAGACTCCTAACTCTGGGAAACGAACAAGGGGTGGTGGAAAGGGAGGTGGGCGGGGGGTTGGGGTGACCAGGTGACAGGCACTGAGGGAGGCACTTGACAGGATGAGCACTGGGTGTTATGCTATATGTTGGCAAATTGAACTGCAATTAAAAAAATTTTTTTAATTAGGCAACAAAAATAAATAACTGCAAAGTAGGTCTAGAGGGACCATACATCAACATAATAAAGGCTTTATATGAAAAACTCACAGCCAACATCATACTCAGTCATGAAAAAACTGAGCTTTTCCTGTAAGGTCAGGAGCAAGACAAGAAAAGGATGTCCACTCTTACCACTCTTATTCAACATAGTGCTAGAAATCTTAGGCACAGCAATTAGACAATCTAAAGAAATAAAAGGCATCCAAATTGGTAAGGAAGAAGTAAAACTCTCACTATTTGCAGATGACATGAAATGACATATAGAAAACCATAAAGACTCCACCCAGCTACTGGAACTGATAAGTGAATTCAGTAAAGTGACAGAATACAAAATCAGTGTACAGAAATCTGTTGTGTTCCTATACACTAATAATGAAGCAACAGAAAATGAAATTAAGAAGGCAGTCTCATTTACAATTTCACCAAAACCAATAAAAAATCTAGGAATAAACCTAACTGAAGAGATAAAAGATTTGTACTCTGAAAACTACAAAACACTGATAAAAGAAACTGAAAATGACACAAAGTAATACAAAGACATTCCATGCTCATGGAATGGAAGAACAAATATTGTTAAAATGTCTATACTGACTAAAGCAATCTACATATTTAATGCAATCCCTATCAAAATATCAATGAAATTTTTCACAGAGCTAGAACAGACAGTCCTAAAATTTGTATGGAACCACAAAAGACCTCAAATAGCCAAATAAATCTTGAAAAGAAAAACAAAATAGGAATTATCACAATGCCAGACTTCAAGTTATATTACAAAACTGTAATAAAGCATTATGGTACTAGCACAGAAATAAGCACATATATCAATAGAACAGAATAGAGAGTCCAGAAATAAACCCTAATAAACAATTAGGGCACCTGGGTGGCTTAGTCAGTTGGGTATCTGCCTTCAGCTCAGGTCATGATCTCAGGGTCCTGGGATCGAGCCCTGCATTGGGCTCCCTGCTCAGAGGGAGATTCTCTCTCTCCCTTTGTCCCTCCCCATGCTTGTGCATTCTCTATTTTTCAAATAAATAAATAAAATTTTTAAAAATAAACCCACAGTTATATGGTCAGTACACCTTCAACATAGTGGAAAGCAAATGCAAAGGGGAAAACACAGTCTCTTCAATAAATGATGTTGGGAAAACTGGGCAGCCACATGCAGAAGAATTAAACTGGACCACTTTCTTACACCATACACAAAAATAAACTCAAAATGAATCCAGGACCTAGTTGTGAGACCTGAAACTATAAAAATCCTAGAGGAGAACACAGACAGTAACCTCTTTGATGTGGACTATGGCAACATTTTTCTAGTTAGAAATCAAAGTAAAAATAAACTAACCAAAGTAAAAAGCTTCTGCACAGCAAAGGAAACAACAAAAACTAAAAGGCAATTAATGGAATAGGAGAAGATATTTGCAAATAACATACCTGATAAAGGGTTAGTATCCAAAATGTATAAAGAACTGATACAACTCAAACCCAATAAACAAATAATCCAATTTAAAAATGGGCAGAAGACTTGAACAGGCATTTCTCCAAAGAAGGTATCCAGATGGTCAATAAACACATGAAAAGATGCTCAACATCACTCCTCATCAGAGAAATGAAAACCGAAACCACAATGAGATATCTCCTCACAATTGTCAGAATGGCTAAAATCAAAAGCATCAGAAACAAGTGTCAGCCAGGATGTGGAGAAAACTCATGCATCATTGGTGGAAATGCAAACTGGAACAGCCACAGTGGAAGACAGTATTGACATTCCTCAAAAAAATTAAAAATGGCACTACCCTACAATCCAGGAATCACACTACTGGGTATTTACTCCCAAAATATTTAAAAAAAAAAAAAAACACTAATTCAAAGAGATGCATGCACCATGATGGTTATCGCAGCATTATTTACAATAGCGAAAATGTGGAAGCAGCCCCAAGTATCTATCAACTGATGAATGGAAAAAGAAGATGTGAGGGATATATATACATATATATCCATATATAATGGAATACTACTCAGCCATAAAAAGAATGAGATCCTGCCACTTGCAATGACATGGATAGAGCTAGAGAGTATTGTTCTAAGCAAAATAGGTCATTCAGAGAAAGACAAATACCATATTATTTCACTCATATGTGGGATTTAAGAAATAAAACAAATGGAAAAAGAGACACAAGCCAAGAAACAAATTCTTAACTGTAGAGAGCACACTGATGGTACCAGAGGGAAAGTGGATGGAGGGTGGTGTCAAATAAGTGATAGGGATTAAAGAGTGTGCTTAGCATAATGCAAAAAAGGAAAAAATATGAGAGAAAATAAAACATCTTTGAAAAGAGTGATGAAGGGATCCCTAGGTGGCTCAGTGGTTCAGCACCTGCCTTTGGCCCAGGACGTGATCCTGGAGTCCCCGGATCAAGTCCTGCATTGGGCTCCCTGCCTGGAGCCTGCTTCTCCCTCTACCTGTGTCTCTGCCTGCCTCTTTCTCTCTCTCTCTCATAAATTAAATCTTAAAAAAAAAAAGAGAGAGAGAAAAGAGTGATGAAGGGGTGCCTAGGTGGCTCAGTCGGTTGAGCATCTGCCTTCAGTCAGGTCATGATCTCAAGAGTTCTAGGATTAAGCCCCAAACCCGTGCTCCTCCCTCTCCCTCTGCCCTCCCTTAGTTCATGCTCTGTCTTGCTCACTCTCTCAAATAAATAAACAAAATCTTTAAAAAAAAGAAAGAAAAGTGTGACAAGAAGAAACAGAAGTAAAAGGCATACAGGTTGGAAAGGAAGAAGTAAAATTGTCTCTGTTTGCAGATGATATGGTCTTATATACAGAACATCCTAAAGAGTCTACCAAAAAAATTTTAGAACTAATAAACAAATTCAGTAAAGTTACAGGATTCATAATCACATACAAAATTACTTGTGTTTCTGTGCACTAACCATAAACTAGGTGAACAAGAGTTTAAGAAAATAGTGCATCTATTTACAAGTGCACCAAAAAGTGAAATACCTAGGAATGAATTAACGAAGGAGATAAAAGATCAGTATGCTGAAAATTATAAGACATTGATGAATCCAACAGGAGACAAATAAATATTTTGTACTTATGGATTAAAAGAGCTAATACTGTTAAAATGTCCATACTACCCAAAGCCATCTATAGATTCAATGCAATCTCTATTAAAACTCCAGTGGCATTTTTCACAGAAATAGATAAAAGAATCCTTAAATTCATATGGAACCACAAAGGACTGAAGATCCAAAAGATCCAAAACAATCCTGTGGAGGTGGGGCAAGATGGTGGAACAGTAGGGGTCCTCAACTCACCTGGACCCACCAACTTACCTAGATACCTTTCAAAACATCGTGAACACCTACAAATTCGACCTGAGATTTAAAGAGAGAACAGCCAGAACACTACAGAGAGAAGGGTTTTTGCTTCTAGCAAGAATCATCTAGGGTGAAATTTACTTAGGTCGTGGTTGATTTTCTTGACTCAGTCTGCTCATACAGCCACTCTGCACTGAGCAAAATGACTAGAAGGAAGAATTCACCACAAAAGAATCAGAAACAGGACTCTCTGCCATAGAGTTACATAATATGAGTTATAATTCGATGTCAGAAATCCAATTCAGAAGCACAATTATGAAGCTACTGGTGGCTCTGGAAAAAAAGCATAAAGGACTCTAGAGACTTCATTACTGCAGAATTTAGATCTAATCAGGTCGAAATTAAAAATCAAATGAGATGCAATCCAAACTGGAAGTCCTAACAACTAGAGTTAATGAGGTGGAAGAAAGAGTGAGCAACATAGAAGACAAATTGATGGCAAGGAAGGAAGCTGAGAAAAAAGAGAAAAACAATTAAGAGACCATGAGGAAAGGTTAAGGGAAATAAATGACAGCCTCAGAAAGAAGAATCTACATATAATTGGGGTTCCAGAAAATGCTGAGAGGGCCAGAGGGCCAGAATATATATTTGAACAAATCATAGCTGAGAAGTTCCCTAATTTGGGGAGGGAAACAGGCATTCAGATCCAGGAGATAGAGAGGTTGCCCACTAAAATCAATAAAAATCGTTCAACACCTCGACATTTAATAGTGACACTTGCAAATTCCAAAGATAAAGAGAAAATCCTTAAAGCAGCGAGAGGCAAGAGATTCTTAACTTATATGGGGAGAAATATCAGATTAACAGCAGCCCTCTCCACAGAGACCTAGCAGGCCAGAAAGGGCTGGCATGATATATTCAGGGTCCTAAATGAGAAGAACATGCAACCAAGAATACTATATCCAGCAAGGCTGTCATTCAGAATAGAAAGAGAGATAAAGAGCTTCCAAAATAGGCAGAAACTGAAAAAATATGTGACCACCAAACCAGCTCTGCAAGAAATATTAAGGAGGACCCTGTAAAAGAGGAAGCCCAAAGAAATAATCCATAAAAACAGGGACTGAAGAGGTATTGCAATGACAACTAAATTCATATATTTCAATAGTTACTCTGAACGTGAATGGGCTAAATGATCCCATCAAAAGATGCAGGGTTTCAAATTGGATAAAAAAGCAAGACCCATCTATTTGCTGTCAACAAGAGACTCATTTTAGAACTAAGGACATCTCCAGCCTGAAAATGAAAGGGTGAAGAACCATTTATCATTCAAATGGTCCTCAAAAGAAAGCTGGGGTAGCCATCCTCATATTAGATAAATTAAAGTTTATCCCAAAGAACGTAGTAAGAGATAAAGAGGGACCCTATATCATACTTAAAGGATCTATCCAACAAGAAGACCTAAAAATCATGAATATTTATGCCTCTAATGTGGGAGCTGCCAAGTATGTGAATCAATGAATAACCAAAGTAAAGACATACTTAGATAATAATACACTAATGGAGACTTCAACATGGCATTTTCTGCAAATGACATCTTCTAAGCACATCACCAAAGAAACAAGGGCTTTAAAAACTGGACCAGACGGATTTCACAGATATATACTTTCCATCCAAAAGCAACCAAATACACATTCTTCTCAAGTGCATATGAAACTTTCTCCAGAATAGACCACATACTGGAACGCAAATCAGGTCTAAACCAATACCAAAAGATTGAGATTGTCCCCTGCATATTTTCAGACCACCAATGCTTTGAAACTAGAACTCAATCACAAGAAGAGATTTGGAAGAAACTCAAACACGTGGAGGTTAAAGAGCATCCTACTAAAAGATGAATGGGCCAACCAGGAAATTGGAAAATTAAAAAGATTAATGGAAACTAATGAAAATGAAGATACAACTGTTCAGAATCTTTGGGATACAGCAAAAGCAGTCCTAAGAGGGAAATACATGGCAATACAAGCCTCCCTCAAAATATTGGAAAAAACTCAAATATACAAGCTAACTTCACACCTAAAGGAACTGAAGAAAGAACAAGAAAAACCTACACCAAGCAGAAGAAGAGAGATAATAAATATTTGAGCAGGACTCAATGAACTAGAGACCAGAAGAACTGTGGAACAGATAAAACCAGGAGGTGGTTCTTTGAAAGAATTAATAAGATAGATAAACCATTAGCAAGCCTTATTAAAAAGAAAAAAGACTCAAATTAATAAAATCATGAAGAGGAGCAATCACAACCAATACCAAAGAAATACAAATGATTTTATTTTTTTTTTCTTTTTTTTTTTTTTTTTTTTATTGGTGTTCAATTTACTAACATACAGAATAACACCCAGTGCCCGTCACCCATTCACTCCCACCCCCTGCCCTCCTCCCCTTCACCACCCCTAGTTCGTTTCCCAGAGTTAGCAGTCTTTACGTTCTGTCTCCCTTTCTGATATTTCCCACACATTTCTTCTCCCTTCCCTTATTTTCCCTTTCACTATTATTTATATTCCCCAAATGAATGAGAACATATAATGTTTGTCCTTCTCCGACTGACTTACTTCACTCAGCATAATACCCTCCAGTTCCATCCACGTTGAAGCAAATGGTGGGTATTTGTCATTTCTAATAGCTGAGTAATATTCCATTGTATACATAAACCACATCTTCTTTATCCATTCATCTTTCGTTGGACACCGAGGCTCCTTCCACAGTTTGGCTATAGTGGCCATTGCTGCTAGAAACATCGGGGTGCAGGTGTCCCGGCGTTTCATTGCATTTGTATCTTTGGGGTAAATCCCCAACAGTGCAATTGCTGGGTCGTAGGGCAGGTATATTTTTAACTGTTCGAGGAACCTCCACACAGTTTTCCAGAGTGGTTGCACCAGTTCACATTCCCACCAACAGTGTAGGAGGGTTCCCTTTTCTCCGCATCCTCTCCAACATTTGTTGTTTCCTGCCTTGTTAATTTTCCCCATTCTCACTGGTGTGAGGTGGTATCTCATTGTAGTTTTGATCTGTATTTCCCTGATGGCAAGTGATGCAGAGCATTTTCTCATATGCATGTTGGCCATGTCTATGTCTTCCTCTGTGAGATTTCTCTTCATGTCTTTTGCCCATTTCATGATTGGATTGTTTGTTTCTTTGGTGTTGAGTTTAATAAGTTCTTTATAGATCTTGGAAACTAGCCCTTTATCTGATATGTCATTTGCAAATATCTTCTCCCATTCTGTAGGTTGTCTTTGAGTTTTGTTGACTGTATCCTTTGCTGTGCAAAAGCTTCTTATCTTGATGAAGTCCCAATAGTTCATTTTTGCTTTTGTTTCTTTTGCCTTTGTGGATGTATCTTGCAAGAAGTTACTATGGCCGAGTTCAAAAAGGGTGTTGCCTGTGTTCTTCTCTAGGATTTTGATGGAATCTTGTCTCACATTTAGATCTTTCATCCATTTTGAGTTTATCTTTGTGTATGGTGAAAGAGAGTGGTCTAGTTTCATTCTTCTGCATGTGGATGTCCAATTTTCCCAGCACCATTTATTGAAGAGACTGTCTTTCTTCCAATGGATAGTCTTTCCTCCTTTATCGAATATTAGTTGCCCATAAAGTTCAGGGTCCACTTCTGGATTCTCTATTCTGTTCCACTGATCTATGTGTCTGTTTTTGTGCCAGTACCACACTGTCTTGATGACCACAGCTTTGTAGTACAACCTGAAATCTGGCATTGTGATGCCCCCAGATATGGTTTTCTTTTTTAAAATTCCCCTGGCTATTCGGGGTCTTTTCTGATTCCACACAAATCTTAAAATAATTTGTTCTAACTCTCTGAAGAAAGTCCATGGTATTTTGATAGGGATTGCATTAAACGTGTATATTGCCCTGGGTAACATTGACATTTTCACAATATTAATTCTGCCAATCCATGAGCATGGAATATTTTTCCATCTCTTTGTGTCTTCCTCAATTTCTTTCAGAAGTGTTCTATAGTTTTGAGGGTATAGATCCTTTACATCTTTGGTGAGGTTTATTCCTAGGTATCTTATGCTTTTGGGTGCAATTGTAAATGGGATTGACTCCTTAATTTCTCTTTCTTCAGTCTCATTGTTAGTGTATAGAAATGCCACTGACTTCTGGGCATTGATTTTGTATCCTGCCACGCTACCGAATTGCTGTATGAGTTCTAGCAATCTTGGGGTGGAGACTTTTGGGTTTTCTATGTAGAGTATCATGTCATCGGCGAAGAGAGAGAGTTTGACTTCTTCTTTGCCAATTTGAATGCCTTTAATGTCTTTTTGTTGTCTGATTGCTGAGGCTAGGACTTCCAGTACTATGTTGAATAGCAGTGGTGAGAGTGGACATCCCTGTCTTGTTCCTGATCTTAGGGGAAAGGCTCCCAGTGCTTCCCCATTGAGAATGATATTTGCTGTGGGCTTTTCATAGATGGCTTTTAAGATGTCGAGGAATGTTCCCTCTATCCCTACACTCTGAAGAGTTTTAATCAGGAATGGATGCTGTATTTTGTCAAATGCTTTCTCTGCATCCAATGAGAGGATCATATGGTTCTTGGTTTTTCTCTTGCTGATATGATGAATCACATTGATTGTTTTACGGGTGTTGAACCACCTTGTGTCCCAGGGATAAATCCTACTTGGTCATGGTGAATAATTTTCTTAATGTACTGTTGGATCCTATTGGCCAGTATCTTGTTGAGAATTTTTGCATCCATGTTCATCAGGGATATTGGTCTGTAATTCTCCTTTTTGGCGGGGTCTTTGTCTGGCTTTGGAATTAAGGTGATGCTGGCTTCATAGAACGAATTTGGAAGTACTCCATCTCTTTCTATCTTTCCAAACAGCTTTAGGAGAATAGGTATGATTTCTTCTTTAAACGTTTGATAAAATTCCCCTGGGAAGCCATCTGGCCCTGGACTCTTGTGTCTTGGGAGGTTTTTGATGACTGCTTCAATTTCCTCCCTGGTTATTGGCCTGTTAAGGTTTTCTATTTCTTCCTGTTCCAGTTTTGGTAGTTTGTGGCTTTCCAGGAATGCGTCCATTTCTTCTAGATTGCCTAATTTATTGGCGTATAGCTGTTCATAATATGTTTTTAAAATCGTTTGTATTTCCTTGGTGTTGGTAGTGATCTCTCCTTTCTCATTCATGATTTTATTAATTTGAGTCTTCTCTCTCTTCTTTTTAATAAGGCTGGCTAATGGTTTATCTATCTTATTAATTCTTTCAAAGAACCAACTCCTGGTTCTGTTGATCTGTTCCACAGTTCTTCTGGTCTCGATTTCGTTGAGTTCTGCTCGAATCTTTATTAACTCCCTTCTTCTCTTGGGTGTAGGATCTATTTGCTGTTTTTTCTCTAGCTCCTTTATGTGTAAGGTTAGCTTTTGTATTTGAGTTCTTTCCAGTTTTTGAATGGATGCTTGTATTGCGATGTATTTCCCCCTTAGGACTGCTTTTGCTGCATCCCAAAGATTTTGAACGGTTGTATCTTCATTCTCATTAGTTTCCATGAATCTTTTTAATTCTTCCTTAATTTCCTGGTTGACCCTTTTATCTTTTAGCAGGATGGTCCTTAACCTCCATGTGTTTGAGGTCCTTCCAAACTTCTTGTTGTGATTTAGTTCTAATTTCAAGGCATTATGGTCCGAGAATATGCAGGGGACAATCCCAATCTTTTGGTATCGGTTCAGACACGATTTGTGACCCAATATGTGGTCTATTCTGGAGAAAGTTCCATGTGCGCTTGAGAAGAATGTGTATTCAGTTGAGTTTGGATGTAAAGTTCTGTAGATATCTGCGAAATCCATCTGGTCCAGTGTATCATTTAAAGCTCTCGTTTCTTTGGAGATGTTTTGCTTAGAAGACCTATCGAGTATAGAAAGAGCTAGATTGAAGTCACCAAGTATAAGTGTATTATTATCTAAGTATTTCTTCACTTTGGTTAATAATTGATTTATATATTTGGCAGCTCCCACATTCGGAGCATATATATTGAGGATTGTTAAGTCCTCTTGTTGAATAGATCCTTTAAGTATGATATAGTGTCCCTCTTCATCTCTCACTACAGTCTTTGGGGTAAATTTTAGTTTATCTGATATAAGGATGGCTACCCCTGCTTTCTTTTGAGGACCATTCGAATGGTAAATGGTTCTCCAACCTTTTATTTTCAGGCTGTAGGTGTCCTTCTGTCTAAAATGAGTCTCTTGTAGACAGCAAATAGATGGGTCCTGCTTTTTTATCCAGTCTGAAACCCTGCGCCTTTTGATGGGGTCATTAAGCCCGTTCACATTCAGAGTTACTATTGAGAGATATGAGTTTAGTGTCATCATGATATCTATTCAGTCTTTGTTTTTGTGGACTGTTCCACTGAACTTCTTCTTAAAGGGGAATTTTAAGAGGCCCCCTTAAAATTTCTTGCAGAGCTGGTTTGGAGGTCACATATTCTTTTAGTTGCTGCCTGTCTTGGAAGCTCTTTATCTCTCCTTCCATTTTGAATGAGAGCCTTGCTGGATAAAGTATTCTTGGTTGCATGTTCTTCTCATTTAGGACCCTGAATATATCCTGCCAGCCCTTTCTGGCCTGCCAGGTCTCTGTGGAGAGGTCTGCTGTTACCCTAATACTCCTCCCCATAAAAGTCAGGGATTTCTTGTCTCTTGCTGCTTTAAGGATCTTCTCCTTATCTTTGGAATTTGCAAGCTTCACAATTAAATGTCGAGGTGTTGAACGGTTTTTATTGATTTTAGGGGGGGATCTCTCTATTTCCTGGATCTGAATGCCTGTTTCCCTTCCCAGATTAGGAAAGTTTTCAGCTAGAATTTGTTCAAATACATATTCTGGCCCTCTGTCCCTTTCGGCGCCCTCGGGAACCCCAATTAAACGTAGGTTTTTCTTCCTCAGGCTGTCGTTTATTTCCCTTAATCTATCTTCATGGTCTTTTAATTGTTTGTCTCTTTTTTCCTCAGTTTCCCTCTTTGCTATCAACTTGTCTTCTAGGTCACTCACTCGTTCTTCCACCTCGTTAACCCTCGTCGTTAGGACTTCTAGTTTGGATTGCATCTCATTCAATTGATTTTTAATTTCTGCCTGATTAGCTCTAAATTCTGCAGTCATGAAGTCTCTTGAGTCCTTTATACTTTTCTCTAGAGCCACCAGTAGCTGTATAATAGTGCTTCTGAATTGGCTTTCTGACATTGAATTGTAATCCAGATTTTGTAACTCTGTGGGAGAGAGGACTGTTTCTGATTCTTTCTTTTGAGGTGAGGTTTTCCTTCTAGTCATTTTGCTCAGTGCAGAGTGGCCAAAAGCAAGTTGTATTGGGAAAAAGAGAAAAAGAGAGGAGAGAAAGAAGGAAAGAAAAGAGAAAGAGAAAAAAAAAGGGAAGAAAAAGAAAAAAAAAAACGAAAAAAAAAAAAAGAAGAAAAAGAGAAAGAAAAAGAAAGGAGAAAAAAAGGGGGTGGGGGAAGGAAACAAATCAAAAAGCAAAACAAAACAAAAACAAAAACAAAAACAAAAACAAACAAACAAAAAAAGAACCACCGGGGAGTATCTTCTGATTCTGTGTACTTTAAGTCCCTTGGCTTCTCCTGGAAGTTGTCCGTCTAGCTGGTCTTCTGGGGGAGGGGCCTGTTGTGCTGATTCTCAGGTGTTAGCACTTGGGGGAGCTGCTCTGCCCCCTGCCTGGTGCAGGGCTCAGTGGGGGTTGTTTACCCCGTGAGGCCGCAGGAGGAACAGCCCCAGTGGCGGGGCAGCTCTGGAAACCTGGATTCAGCTCCGGCAGGAACTCCGTCTGCAGGGCCTGGAGGCTCCGGGGCGGGGCCGCTGCTCTGCTCAGCTGGGGCAGGAGCGTCCTCGCTGTCCTGGGCCCTCCCGGCCTCTGCCTGTCCCGGGGGGAGGCGGGATCCTGGGCTGTGTCCCGGCGCCCTGTGCTCCGGGGCCTGCGCTGGTGGATTCGCGCTCCCGGGCCGCGCAGCCCCCTCCGCGGAGCCGCCGCCCGAGCACCCCGAGCGCTCCTGGAACCGCGCAGCCCCCTCCGCACGGAGCCTCTTCCTCTGCCCGAGCCCCTCCGAGCTGCTCCCGGGGCCGCGCAGCCCCCTCCGCGGAGCCGCCGCCCGAGCCCCTTCAGCTTCTCCGGGTCCCGCCGGGTCCCGCCGTGCGCGCTGCAGCCCTTAGGCAGCTCGGCGCACTCTCCTGGGCGCGCAGTTGCTGTTACTGTCCCAGGGAGCCCGAGGGCATCCTCGCCCTCCTGGTTCCTGCTCCAACTCCCCACGAGCCCCTTTCCGCCCGGGAAGGTCGGTGCAGCTCCTGCTTCTCCGGGACGGGGCTCTCCTGACCTGGGGACACTCGCCCCGGCCTCAGCCCGGCTCCTCGCGGGCCCCTCCCCCTTGGAGGCCTTTGTTTCTTTACTTCTTTTTCCCCGTCTTCCTACCTTGATAGAAGCGCGAACTCTTCTCACTGTAGCATTCCAGCTGGTCTCTCTTTAAATCTCAGGCCGAATTCATAGATTTTCAGGATAATTTGAAGGTTTTCTAGGTAGTTTGGTGGAGACAGGGGATTTGGGGACCCTACTCTTCCGCCATCTTGCTCCTCCCCCCTACAAATGATTTTAAAAACATATTATGAGCAGCTATATGCCAGTAAATTAGGCAATCTAGAAAAAATGGATGCATATCTGGAAAACCACAAATTACCAAAACTGGAACAGGAAGAAATAGAAAACCTGAACAGGCCAATAACCAGGGAGGAAATTGAAGCAGTCATCAAACACCCAAGACACAAAAGTCCAGGGCCAGATGGCTTCCCAGGGGAATTCTATCAAACATTTAAAGAAAAAATAATACCTATTCTACTAAAGCTGTTCCAAAGGATAGAAAGGGATGGAATACTTCCAAACTCATTTTATGAGGCCAGCATTAACTTAATTCCAAAACCAGACAAAGACCCCACCAAAAAGAATTATAGACCAATATCCCTGATGAACACAAATGCAAAAATTCTCAACAAGATACTAGCCAGTAGGATCCAACAGTACATTAAGAAGATTATTCACCATGCCCATGTGGGATTTATCCCTGGGATGCAGGGTGGTTCAACACTCGTAAAACAATCAACATGATAAATCACATCAACCAGAGAAAAAATAAGAACCATAGGATCCTCTCAATAGATGTATAGAAAGCATTTGACAAAATACAGCATCCATTCCTGATCAAAACTCTACAGAGTATAGGGATAGAGGGAACATTCCTCAGTATCCTAAAAGCCATCTATGAAAAGCCCACAGCAAATATCATTCTCATGGAGAAAAAATGAGAACCTTTCCCCTAAGATCAGGAACACCACTGCTCTTTAACATAGTACTAGAAGTCCTAGCCTCAGCAATCAGACAACAAAAAGAAATAAAGGCATTCAAATTGGCAAAGAAGAAGTCAAACACTCCCTCCTCACAGATGACATGATACTGTACATAGAAAACCCAAAAGACTCCACCCCAAGATTGTTAGAACTCATAGCAATTCAGCAATGTGGCAGGTTACAATATCAATGCACAGAAATCAGTGGCATTTCTATACACTAACAATGAGACTGAAGAAAGAGTCAATCCCATTTGCAATTGCACCCAAAAGCATAAGATACCTAGGAATTATCCTAACCAAAGAGGTAAAGGACCTATACCCTAAAAACTACAGAACACTTCTGAAATTGAGGAAGAGATTGAAAAATATTCCATGCTCATGGATTGGAGGAATTAATATTGTGAAAATGTCTATGCCACCCAGGGCAATGTACATGTTCAATGCAATCCCTATCAGAATACCATGGACTTTCTTCAGAGAATTGGAACAAATAATCTTAAGATTTGTGTGGAATCAGAAAAGACCCCCGAATAGCCAGGGGAATATTGAAAAAGAAAACTAGAGCTGGGGTCACAATGCCAGATTTCAAGTTGTACTACAAAGCTGTGATCATCAAGACAGTGTGGTATTGGCACAAAAACAGACACATAGATCAATGGAACAGAATAGAGAATCCAGAAATGGGCCCTCAACTCTATGGTCAACTAATATTTGACAAATGAGGAAAGACTATCCCCTGGAAAAAGGACAGTCTCTTCAATAAATGGTGCTGGGAAAATTGGACAGCCACGTGCAGAAGAATGAAACTGGACTATTCTCTTACACCATACACAAAGATAAACTCAAAATGGATGAAAGTTCTAAATGTGAGACAAAAATCCATCGAAATGCTAGAGGAGAACACAGGCAACACCCTTTTTGAACTTGGCCACAGCAACTTCTTGCAAGATACATCTATGAAGGCAGGGGGAAAAAAAGCAAAAATGAACTATTGGGACTTCATCAAGATAAAAAGCTTCTGCACAGCAAAAGAAACAGTCAACAAAACTAAAAGACAACCTACAGAATGGGAGAAGATATTTGCAAATGACATATCAGATAAAGGACTAGTATCAAAGATCTATAAAGAACTTATCAAACTCAACACCCAAGAAACAAAAATTACATCATGAAATGAGCAGAAAACATGAACAAAAATTTCCCCAAAGAAGACACACATGGCCAAGAAGCACATGAGGAAGTGCCCGAATCACTTGCCATCAGGGAAATACAAATCAAAACAACAATGAGATACCACCTCACACCAGTGAGAATGGGGAAAATTAACAAGGCAGGAAACAACAAATGTTGGAGAGGATGTGGAGAAAGGGGAACCCTCTTGCACTGTTGGTGGGAATGTGAACTGGCACAGCCACTCTGGATAACTATGTGGAGGTTCCTCAAAGAGTTAAAAATAGACCTGCCCTACGACCTAGCAATTGCACTATTGCATATTTACCCCAAAGATACAGATGCAGGGAAATGCCGGGACACCTGCACCCCAATGTTTATAGCAGCAATGTCCACAATAGCCAAACTGTGGAAGGAGCCTTGGTGTCCATCGAAAGATGAATGGATAAAGAAGATGTGGTCTACATATACAATAGAATATTACTCAGCCATCAGAAAGGACGAATACTCACCATTTGTTTCAATGTGGATGGAACTAGAGGGTATTATGCTGAGTGAAGTCAATTGGAGAAGGACAATCATCCTGTGGTTTAACGCATACGGAGAATATAAAAAATAGTGAAAGGGATTATAGGGGAAAGGAGAGAAAATGAGTGGGAAAAATCATCTAGGGTGACCGAACATGAAAGACTCCTAACTCTGGGAAATGAACAAAGGGTAGTGGAAGGGGAGGTGGGTAGGGGGATGGGGTGACGGGTACTGAGAGGGGCACTGGATGGGATGAGCACTGGATGTTATACGGTATGTTTGCAAATTGAACTTCAATAAAAAAATAATAAATCAGGAAAAAAAGTCCCATGGAAGAAGAACAAAGCTGGAGGTATCATACGTTCTTATCTCAAACCATATTTCAACGCCATAAAAATCAAAACTATGGTGCTGGCATTGAAAACTGACACACAGACCAAGAGAACAGAATAGAGAGTCTAGAATTAACCCAGTCCTGTATACCCAACCATCTTTTCTTATTCACTTCACAGAGAGACAGTGTACTCTTGAGTGGGGAGAGGGAGAGGGAGAGAGAATCTGAAGCAGATTCTATAGTCAGTGCAGAGCCTGATACGAAACTCGATCTCACAATCAGGAGATAGTGACCTGAGCTGAAACCAAGAGTCAGATGCCCAACCGACTGAACCACCCAGGCACCCCCTAGCCAACCAATTTTTTACAAAGACACCAAGAAGATGTCTTTTTGGTATACAGAATTGGGAAAACTGCATATTCACATGCAAACTGAATGATGAAGTTGGACCTTTATCTTGCATCACTGACAAAAATAAGCTCAAAATGAATTAAAGATATAAATTTAAGACCTGAAACTATAGAATGTCTAGAAGAAAACATAGGGGAAAAGTTCCTTGGCATTGGTCTTAAGAATGATTTTTTGGAATTATTGCCCAATAGCAAAGGCAACACACGCAGAAGTAAGCAGGTGGAACTGCACAGATGGAAAGCTTCTGCACCATGCAGGAAACAACCAAGTGAAAAGGCAGCCTGTGCAGCAAGGGGAGACATTTGCAAACTGAATGTGTGATAAGGGGTTAGTATCCAAAATACATACGAAACTCCTATAACACAGTAGCAAAAAAAAAAAAAACAGATCATGGTTACCAGGGGTTAGGACTGAAGACAAAAGGGAGTTTTTTTTAGGGTTTTAGAATTCTTATATTATCTCATCATCTATTATGGTGATGACAAGAATACATTCAGGGGGTAACAAACTCCTAGTACTGTATACTCCCAAAAAATAAATTTTCCAGTATATAAAAATTTTATAAATGATTCAAAAAACAGTCAAATATTCACACTTTTATCTTCATCTGGTGAAACCATGGCTACATGGTTTAGCATTATTATTCTGTGTTTTCCAGAATCTATTAAGAAAATGCATTACTTTTATGATGGAAAAACAAATATGTTTTGCAAGTAAATAGTTATGTAATATACTGGTTTGACTAAAACCAGCATAAACTGTCATTTCATAATATCCATGTGGGGCAGCCCCAGTGGCTCAGCGGTTTAGTGCAGCCTTCAGCCCGGGCATGATCCTGGAGACCTAGGATCGAGTCCCATGTCGGGCTCCCTGCATGGAGCCTGCTCCTCCCTCAGCCTGTGTCTCTGCCTCTCTCTCTCTCTCTCTCTCTTTCTCTCTCTCTGTGTGTCTCTCATGAATAAATAAATAAAATCTTAAAAAAATATATCCAACATGTGATAATAAGTAGAGCTTCTGGGTAAGATTTCAAAGGATATCAGATCATGATTCACCTTGCTTTCTGGATATAGAAAGACATTTTTATATAATTAAAACTCAGAAGGGGATCCATGGGTGGCTCAGCAGTTTAGCACCTGCCTTTGGCCCAGGGTGTGATCCTGGAGTCCCAGGATCGAGTTCCTCGTCGGGCTTCCTGCATGGAGCCTGCTTCTCCCTCTGCCTGTGTCTCTGCCTCTCTCTCTCTCTCTCTCATGAATAAATAATAAAAAAAATCAGAAGGAAAAAAAGATAGGCCTGTTTTATAATTTTGGATATATCCTTGGTGAATGGTTATTATTTCTGATTCAACAATCAGATTTTTCACATTGAGATCATATCATTAAGGAAACATTCCATAAATGAACCTTTCTAACTTGGATTTCTTTTTCATTTTCAAATGCAGGTGTCAATCTACCAACTGGTAAGCGTTCTATCTTTGGCTATTTTGTGGATTTACAGCAATGCGAATTCATACCATGGTCAGAATTACTTCCTAGTATTCAGACACTAATTCAAAAAGGTAAGAATAATTCTAAGAATCATACTCTAACTTTTTTAAAATGTTGAGATTGCTCTAAAAAGTAGTTAGATCAGCAGCTTTGAAGACTGACCTATTCCAAGTTTGTGCAGAACCAATATAGATCTATGTTTACAAAGCATGACTAAAAACATAACCACAGAATATTGATTTCTGAGAAATTGGAATGTATTTGATTGAGGCAGTTGTGCATTGTAAAACAATATATGTATGTATTTTGCTTATTGAAAGTCTTACTAATGGGAATATTTAGTATTTTTTTACTTTTATTTATTTATTTATTTATTTATTTTATTTATGATAGTCACAGAGAGAGAGAGAGAGAGAGGCAGAGACACAGGCAGAGGGAGAAGCAGGCTCCATGCACCGGGAGCCCGACATGGGATTCAATCCCGGGTCTCCAGGATCGCGCCCTGGGCCAAAGGCAGGCACAATCCTGCTGCGCCACCCAGGGATCCCAGGAATATTTAGTATTTTAATTAGTTGTGGGTAGTGAAAGCAGAAAAGGGAGAGGATCTCTTCTAAAATAGGAAAAGCATATATGTAAGAACTACAGTCAATTATAAAAGAAATTAGAAAAGAATAATCATACTTTCACAGATATCTTCTGCTTATACATAGAGAAAACAAAGATACAGAAAATGTTGTACCATGAGAGCTTAGCTGAAGTTTGAGGCAGGAACTTAATGATTAGAGGTCTTGCAAATATAAGAAATTCAATAAATGCAAATTGAATTGAATTTCTTTTAGGTCAGGTTTCTCTCATCAGTGAATTTCAAAGTTCAGTTATAAGACATTCTGGTAGGAAACAACCAGAGATATCATAATTATGGAGTGTTTGGGAATTTCTAATTTTGAACTAATTTATACGAGCATCCTACTGTATAATATTTGTCACAGTATGCATTAGTAGATGATTACATTTATCTAAAACCTCCAAATTGTCTATCACATGTTTTGCTAATATTGGTTATTTTTCTCCTTAGCTTTTACTACTACGTATAAAAACATAACTGAATGTCCATGCATATAGCTCAATATCTTAGTTTACCATTCCTCTATAAAACCATAAAACCAGGGGTATTTACTCCAAATCTAAGGTACCACTTCCTCTGCCCCCACCTTTTCCTAATTGTAGGCAACAGGCTTAGAAGAAACCAAAACCCTCACAGGCTTTCAAAGCCAAACCTATGACAGGAATTTAAATATCAGAACATCACAATATCGTCTTCCATTGAGCCTGTGCAAGGTAAATCAGAGGTCCTGGTGCCAGACCAAGACCAGTGTCTGGTACAAGAAACAAAAAAATGACAAAACCCCACATTTTGTTCATGTAAGAATCCAGGAAGATTATCAGAAATACAGTGAGTGATGTGAGGTGCTTTGAAATGAAAACACTGGAAGGCAATTATCAAGATACATCAAAATTATAAGTCATATGCCAGTTTATAGTGACCCAACAACTTTCCATGTGGGGAAGCTATGTGCAGAATAACATGTGTATATTATATAAATTCATCAGAAGACAGGAAACACCATAAATATCTAATACTTGATTGCTGGTAAGAAATCTAGGACACAAAAAAAAAATCTAGGATACATTCATTAAATAGAAGAACATTAATCAGAAAAAAAGTCTTTACTGGTATGGAAGGATTTCTAAAATGTACCAAATTTTTAAAACTTGCTGACCAGCATGTGAATGTATCGGCTAGTTGATTTCTAATGTTAAAAAAGCGAATATGAGATGAAGGAAGTGAGGTCCATGTTGTGTTGAGCCCTTCTGAGAGGTTTGGCTGCATAATGGGAGAAAGAACTGGGGTGGTATTTGTAGGAAACTGTGGGGTCAAGAGAAATTTAGTTTAGTTTTGGGTGTGTGTATTTTCTATTACATATAAAATTGCCTATATTCAATTAGTTTTTCTAAATAAATATCCATTTCCCATAGTTCAGCCAATAAAAAGATGGGTGATACTAGTACATAAATGTTTGTACAACAGAAAATTTGAACAGAAACGAGACAGATGATGGGAGGAGAAGTCTTACCCGAGAAGTGAAGTTCTTTTTTTTTTTTTTTGTATATTTTTTATTGGAATTTGATTTGCCAACATATAGTATAACACGCAGAGCTCATCCTGTCAAGTGCCCCCCTCAGTGCCCGTCACCCAGTCACCCCATCCCCCCACCCACCTTCCCTTCCACTACCCTTTGTTCGTTTCCAAGAGTTAGGAGTCTCTCATGTTCTATCACTGTCTCTAATTTTACCCACTCATTTCCCTCCTTTCCCCCATAATCTCTTTCACTATTTTTTATATTCCCGGTATGACTGAAACCATATAATGTTTGTCCTTCTCTGATTGACTTACTTCATTCAGCATAATACCCTCCAGTTCCCTCCACGTCACAGCAAATGGTGGGTATTCGTCCTTTCTGATGGCTGAGTGATATTCCATTGTATGTGAAGTTCTTAAAAAGGACCACAGGAGGTTCTGCAGGAGAGCTGCTTTCCTCCTGGGCATCACCTACAGGGGTTGGGGGTGGGGGAGCTGGAAGACAGGGTGGGGGGAGTGTGGGTGAAAGGAACAGAAGCCGTGGGTGCTAGTGTCAGTTTACATTGTGTCACAAGGGATAGACTTTTCCAGAAAGTGTTTAGTACCTTAAAGATTAACATTCATGTATAAGTCATTTGAAACATTTGCACTTTACCTTAGGAACTTCAATTCTAGCGGACCCTGAAGGATCCAGTGAAAATCTCTTGAAGATCAGGGAGTACGGAGAGAACATCAGTCACATCGCCACCAGGGACACGGTGTCCCTTTCTTTCCTCATAAGCTTTCTATTAAAGAATTTCTGCCCTGTGCTTCTCACAGGTACTAAAACAGAGTTAGGAACAGACTTAGTAATTACTTAGTCTAATCAATTTACTTTATAACTGGGGGCAAAATAAGCCCTGAGAAGCTTTAGACACTGTATCAGTGTACAGTCTTACTAACAGTGCATGAATGCCCATCTCCCCCATGTTTGCCAATAGAGGACAAATCTCAGAGGCAACCTGTGGGCTCAGTCCTTGCTAGGGCTCCATACCCATGGGCTGACAGCCTGGACGGGGTGGGTTGGGGGGTGGCTGATGTTAGGAACATCCATTCACTCACATAATTATATACACAGAAAAAAAAAAAAAAAACAAAAAACAAAAGAAACCGCATGAGTAAAAAATGACAGATGTAATTCCTCAACCCAGTGTTAAAATTTTTCAGTCTTTTGCTACCAAATGAGTTCATACAGTCCCCCTCTTCCTTAACATTTCTGTCACTTCTTCTTGCCTTTCTCCTATGCTGACCTGCCCATCACCACAGGCAGTGGTTTGCTCTCCCAGTTCCATACAGAAAATATGGAGGCAAAATGAGGGTGGAACTCTCAGTCTATACCTTGCCTCCAGTTTGGTTTAGAAAATTCTTATTCTTAGTATTTGGTGAATTGTAAAGCCATGCCCCTATATTACTGTAGTAGTTTGTCATCAAATTTCTCCCGCAGATTGTGTTGACAAAAAATTTCAGGGAAATTAATTTCATGAGGTAGCTCTGCTGTCCTGTAAGAAAGATTTGTGATAGGTGCAAGTGACTATTCAATTAAAAATAGTAGTTAACTCTTAATCTATCCTTTTATAAGAGATGTAAATAATTTGAGCAGATTTCATGTTTACCTCCTAGTTTACCCAATCTTGACATTGTTTAACATACAATTTTCAAATAAAATGTTATTGGTTCATCTTAATATGTTAGCATCTATTCATTTCCTTGGCTATAAATCTAACCTAATGTGGGTTTTTTTTCCCCCTAGGAGACCCTGCTGTTGGGAAAACCACTGCCATTA
The DNA here is from genome assembly GCF_003254725.2 of Canis lupus dingo. Taxonomy (NCBI): domain Eukaryota; kingdom Metazoa; phylum Chordata; class Mammalia; order Carnivora; family Canidae; genus Canis; species Canis lupus. Next base: position 39,098,232 of record NC_064249.1, on the reverse strand, counting down.
AAGAAATGCTTGAGAAGTTGGAGTGTCCTGGAGCACTGGATGTGAAATATGGCTCAATCTTAGGAGAAGTCCTACTATATAATGAAATTAAAAAATCAAGGTTGTATATTTAAACTCTAAAGTTGATTTGTCTGGTAAAAAAAAAAAATGTTTACTTTAATATATAAATGTGCCTTGTTTTAAAAAGCAAACCTGTTATGTAAAAATGCAGAATTCTTCCAAAGAGGAGTGAAGAAAATCTGTATTTTTCCAAAGTATTAACACCTAGATTAATTCCTTTAAATGAGAAATTTTTATATATAATTAAATTTAAAATCTTCTTTTTCTTACATCACAAAGTACAGCTATAAACTATTTTCTTTCCTGGAAAAATGTACCCACAACATACAAAAAAACGTTGCATATAATTTCTAACACTAGAAATACATTTTCTTCTTATCAAATATAAAAATATTCTTCACAAGGGTGCGTGGGTGGCTTAGTCTGTTAAACATGGGACACTTGATCTCAGCTCAGGCCTTGATCTCAGGGTCATGGGTTCCCACCTTGTGGTGCTCCACCCATGCTGGGGGTGTGGAGCCTACTTGAAAAAAAATTTTTTATAGAGAACTTTGTCATACTCTGTGTCTCTTCCTAAGATGGGGGAGGGGAACAATGAAAAAGAGTTCTAAATTGTGCAAATAAAATGCAAATTTTTAAAGTTAATTCTAATTAAAATATGAGAGAACCACACTGTTGTTTGAACAGAGTAAGCAGGTGGAACTGTGGAGGAGCCCAGTTCAACCCCTTCTATAATGTTAGACTCCCAGGAGGAGGAGGGAGGCCCTCCCAGGGCTTAGCATCACCAGGGCAGGGTCTCAGATACAGAAGAGACACCTGCCCTCCCTTCAGGGGATTCCTTCCAAGCCACAGCCCCTCTCCTGCCCACACTGGCACTCATCAAGGCAGTCCTGTCTTCCCAAGATATCTTGAATTTCACTTGTATCTCCAGTGCCACTGGTTTGCAGGAGCACTGTCACCTGCATGTTCCATGAATGATTTTGGAATAGAATCCTTCTTTGCTTAAATAAGGCTGTTAAAAAGTCAGAGAAATAATTTTGGAAACATTGAATACCATAGGAATCATTCCTTACCTGAATTACTATAAACATAAATAATGGACACCAGAAACTAAATCTTACTATATGTGCAGTATATAAAGTGAAATGGAGTTTAATACAGCAATAACGTTACAAAGCAATACCTGAAGACACGGCCAGAATAAAGGTGAAGGGCTTGTGTGGAACCGTCCACAGGCAAAGTGCTTTCCATACAGGGATGAGGAGTTAGTGGCTTCCTGCCCATCAGGGACACTGGCAGCCTGGCACCCCTGAGATCTGTCCAGTTTGTTCTTTAGAGGAAATCTGCGTTGTTAAGTTTGGGTATCAGCTTTAATGGTGACAGTGGTGACACAATCTTATCTGTAAAAGTGTAAACAGGAAAAGAGAATGTTTCCTTGTAGGAGAGTGAGGTAGAGCCCACCACACACTGATGCTTTCCTTATGTTTTGTTCATAAGGCTACTGTGGGAAGCAAGCTAACTCTGAATTTCTAAAACATTGTTTTCCACTAGCCTGAAGCAGAATATCAGCATCTTGCTTTCTGAAACTCACAAGGCAGCAGCCGGGAGTCTAGGTACGTGTACAGTCCTGGACATCCCTTCCTGTCTCAGCCGCATGCAGGTCACAGCATTTCGGGATGAACACATTTCCACTGATAGTTTAAAATACAAGATCCTGAACTGCCTTGCCCTGCCCAATAGCTGGAGTGGTTTGGGAGATCTTCCGAGGAAGTGGGAATTTGGACTAATTCTAGAAGCACCGGGAGGCAGTATCGGCCTATTCTGTTCTTTCGTGCTTGTATGAGTAACATGGTGGAGGAGTTAAAATGCTGTGAGTTCTCAGATCTGGCCACACGTGTTGCTTCCAGGCCTCATCCCAGAGACCTCTGGCCCGGTGGTTTGGGAGCAGCCACTCATTTTCTGAAGAAGAAAAGCAGGGGCAATCCAAAGAAAGCTGCAGAAAGGGAAGGGAACCTGGCCACAAGATTCTTGCCTGAGGAGTTGTTTTGTTTTTACTTTCATATTTGCCGTGGCACCATCCCACCCTTGTGGAGGATCCTCTCAGGGAATGAGTCTGATGGCTTCTGTAGACACACTTGCATGCTGCTTTTAAATCGTTCATACAGGGATCCCTGGGTGGTGCAGTGGTCTGGCGCCTGCCTTTGGCCCAGGGTACAATCCTGGAGACCCGGGATCGAATCCCACGTCGGGCTCCCGGTGCATGGAGCCTGCTTCTCCCTCTGCCTACGTCTCTGCCCCCCTCTCTCTCTCTCTGTGTGACTATCATAAATAGATAAAAATTAAAAATAAATAAATAAATAAATAAATCGTTCATACATACTTTCATTAGATACATAACATCTTGCAAATCTAAATATTTTTAAATCATAAAAAGTGACCTGTGTCAATTGTGCATAAATGTACAGAGAGTTTTCTGGGCTTTCATACTGTTTCATTTGGCTGTGGTTGCAGAGACCCTGCATACCACAGAAAAGGAAGGAAATTGATGGAAATATTTCAGAGTTGGTATTCCTTCTCTCTCTGAATTGTCTGCAGAGTGATTTCATGAAAATGAAAACAATATAGTAAAACTATATAATCTTCATATTTCCTAACACCTTAAAATAAATCACAAATATTCTTAAAGTACTCTGAATTTGTGTTTCTTTCCATATTTGGTATAACAGATAAGCCTATTAAAAAGCCAGAAGTCAGAATTGATGAAAGTTCATTTAAAAATGATAATAAAGGAATTATAGTCTCAACAATAAATTTTAGCATCAGTATCACAGCTGCCCAAGCCAAGGAGATGATTCTCAAGAAGTTAGTACGAAGAACCAAAGACACTCTTGGAGCACCAAAGAGCAGCAGGGTAATACACCCCCCACTACTTTGACTAATATGCTTCTGCTACTCAAGCCATAATGTGACTTATTTTAATTCATAGTAATAGAAAAAACTGTGTCTCCATATACACACCTGCACATTGCTAGAAAATGCACTTTGTAAATGGAAGCTTTGGTTTTCACATCCATGTAATACTGATCAATTATACTGATTCAGAATTACTAAAGCCAGAAGAAGCTCCTGGAACCTAATAAACAAGATCAGATAAGACAGAAAAATGCATTAGATGCCAATGGTTTTGTAACTGAGTGTTTAACCATGTTTTCTTCCCATGATCATGACTTGAGATGCTAAAAAACCAAAATTCAACTGAATAAATTTTAAAGATTAGTTGGCTTTATTCAATTATTTGTGAATCTGCTAGGCATCCAACTAGCAGAAAGGAGCTTCCAGGAGCTGAACAAAATGAAAGACTTTCACAGGCACAGTGGTGTGGGAGCAAGGAAGTTACACTGGCAAAAAGCATATTGTTTGTGGCAATGTCACTTCCTTTAGGGAGTTGGCAGTGTCTATCAGGCAGAGGACCTCACTAGGGCTGAGTTCCTGGTTTTAGATTCCATTTCTGGGAGAGCGGAACTGTCAAGAGGTTTGGGTTTGGTGGTCTGGCGCTTAGCATAAATGACCCCCATTTGGGGCTGTTTTATTTTTAACATGCAAATAAGAGGAAGAAAAACTAGATCCATGGCCTCAGGGAAAGGTACCAAGAGAATAGCCTTGTTGAGTATGTCCTGCTGTTTTGAAAACTTACTGTTTTCTAAAATCATATCTTCAAAATAGAATTTGGTCTGCTACTTTTTAAGAGAAAAGCAGGCATGTCATTACATATAACTTTGTTCTTACACCGTAGTATAATTAATATGTGCAACTGAAAGAAAGACAATTCTAAGAGATATGTTTTAAAATCCTTTGTCTTAAGATTGTAGTATTCATCGATGATCTGAATGTGCCAGAATCAGATACATATGGAACACAGCCACCCCTGGAATTAATCAGGCAGTTACTAGATATGGGAGGGCTTTATGATACTGAGAAGAATGCTTGGAAGGTACCGTATATCCTAAGATTTTGTTCACATTAACTGTTGTTACTTAACAAACATTCATAACGGCATTGAGTGAATTGAGAAACTTAGAAACTCTAGTCAGATGAACATGCAGAACAAATTGGAAACTACTTTAACCATGCTGATGGCGTCTTTATGTGTGTTTGTGGGTGCATAGAAATCCTGGCTGTCCCAGAAACTCATGCCCATTCTTCTGCGCCCTCCCTCATCACCAGAGTCCTTCACGCGCCTCAACATGTTGCTTCGTTTCCAGTAATTGCTTTTTAAAAGACAGGCTATTATTTGATGACATTTAGAAAGCCTCCTAGGAGTAACAGGTCTTAAAATTGCTTTTGAGGATTTCGGTTACGTCTAAGAAGACCAGTTTCTATTACCATCACAGTTTTTGTTTTTTGCAGTAAATCATCTTTTCATCTAAACATTTAAATATTTTGTGCACCGGGGGCTGGGAAGTGGGTGATATTTCACTTTCTACAGATGCATGTACTTATCCTTTTCACTCTTCAAGCAGAACATTCAAGATCTTTCCCTAGTGGCGGCCTGTGTCCCTGCAGCAGTCAGGAGGCACATCAGCCCACGTCTCCTCAAGCACTTCTCCATCCTGGTGCTGCCTCATCCTTCACAGGGCTCCCTGCATGCGATTTTTCAGGTAAAATGAGTTTTAATTCCATGGTATAGGAGAAGACATGAGAACTTAAACCACCAAAATTGAAAGAAAATTCCTGTAAGGGATGAGTTTTATTCCCTCTACATTTTCTGGCTTCCAGTGGTAATTTATCTCTAAATAGCAGAAACTTAAGTCAGTGTGCATTAGAAGTACATGTGGTGCACATTTAATGCATGTTTAAAATGTAGGTCCTAAGACTTCATTCTCAGAGATTCTGATCCAGCGTATCTGGGGTGGAGCTCAGGAATCTGTATCATTAACAAGCACACCTGGGTTTTTGCTATATTGGTTTGTTCTTTGTGTTTCTTTATAGAACACAAAATGAGAAAAGGAATCTGAAATATCTTATTAGAAAAATGGCTCAACTTGAAATCTAGTTTTATTAGAAAAATAAATTTGAAGGGCACCTGGGTAGTTCAGTAGGTTAAGCATCTGACTCTTGATCTCAGCTCAGGTCTTGATTTCAAGGTTGTGAGTTCAAGCCCTACACTGGGGCCTACTAAAAAAAGGAAGGAAGGAAGGAAGGAAGGAAGGAAGGAAGGAAGGAAGGAAGGAAGGAAGGAAGGAAGGAGGGAGGGAGGGAGGGAGGGAGGGAAAGAAAAGGAAAGAAAAAAGAAAAAAGAAAAAGAAAAGAAAAAGAAAGAAAAGAAAAGAAAAGAAAAGAAAGAAAAGAAAAGAGAGAAAGAAAGAAGAAAGAAAACTTATGCAAGATTACAAATTTCTTCAAAACTAACCATGTGTTTTTCTTCTTTATAATGTAATATTTAAAGATTGATCTTTTAAATCTATTTTTCAAAAAGCACTTGGTAATTCTGCACATGATCAACAACTTATACCTTAAAAAAAATCCTAACATAGGAGAACGTACATGTACATAAACCAACCCAAAATGAGAAACCAGTTCTGTCACTTTATCTTTCATCTGGTAACCTCCCTTCAGGAGCAAGGAGGTAGAAAGATTGCCAGCACACCTGGTATACACACAGGCGGGACATAAATTGTCCCTAGAGGACATGCAACACATACCTCTAGATCATTCATCAAACTCGGACCAATTGGAATTTTCCCCAGCTTGCGACACTCGCAGTGTCTTTGTATTATTAGTCTGTTGTCAGTTGAAAGTGGATTCTAATTACTAGCATTTTAAATGCCGTTAATCCTCCCTGATAGTACACAACTTCCTTTTTAGAAGGGATTATTTAGGAAGAAACCATGCTTAAACTTTTGGGCTAACTATAAAATTTCTCTTTAAAGGCTCATTTGGGAATATATTTCTCCCTCAGTAACTTCACATCTGATGTTCAGAAAAGTAAGGATCAAATAATATCTTGTTCTCTCGCTGTATACTACCAAATATGTCAGAATATGTTGCCAACTCCAGCAAAATGCCACTACATGTTTAATCTTCGAGATATGTTTAAGGTGTGTTTTAGAATTCATTCTCTATCTTTAAATTATAAGTTGAGGGAATGTAATTTTACGGAATTGACTCTCTCCATTTCTCCACTGTCAGCATCCAATTGTTAGAAGGAGGGAAAGGAAATCCACATTGATTAGTTTTGCTATTTATTAGCACCTTATCCCATGAACCATTTGAAAAGAATCATTAAAATAATTCCTTGCAGAGAATTCAGTGATGAAGCCACTAAGACTGTTAGAATATTAGCTGAGATTCTCAGCAGGGAAAGCAGTGGCAAGGGTATTCGAAAGATTTTGGTATTGCTAAAATACTATTGCAGCTCTCAGAAAATGAAAGCATGTATGCATTTCATGGATATGCCTACATTTCCCACAAGCCTTGCTTTCTACCATAGGAAACGTTGCTAACAGTGCTGACTTAGTCATTAGCTTTGATCAAATAATTTTTAGAATTAAAATATTAAGAAAAACAATTTTTGAATTTGATCTTCCTCTCCTTGCCATGGGACTGTGGTTCAAAATAGTGCATATAATGTTTGAAATGGGTTACACGTTCTTTTCATCAAGATTCAGAATCTTAGAACATGTGTGCAGTGAGGAGTGTCTCTGTAAGCATCAGCACCCCTGCCTCCAGGTCAGCACCATAGTCAGGACTCCTGGCTTCCCATGCTAGCGAGGCGAGCCCTGGGAGGGGTCCTCAAACCCTCTACTCCAGGGGGGATGCCATGCCTGTTTTCCCTGCTATATTGGGGAAAAATATATTCTCTCACCCTGTTCATAGGAGCCCAGGACATATCATGAATTCACAACAGTAAACTGCCCATCTCATCAAAACTCCAGTTTATGACTTGGAGAAATGGACATGTTTTACCTCAGATAATCACTTCTATTTTTATGGAATCACAAACATGTAAAAATTGAGCCTCTACTTCACATAGTACCTGCTAATGTTAAAAAAAAAAGGAAAAAAAAAGTCTTACATTTAAATCCCTAATAGCTTCTTCTAGGATTGCTGCAAGCTGACAAAACTGTTATTACCTCCAAAGAGATGTTGGCTCTATTCTTCGTTCATGAAGCCACACGAGTGTTTCACGATCGCCTAATGGAATATACAGAAAAACGGCTTTTCTATCAATTTCTTTCAAAGGAACTTGAGAATTATTTTCAGGTAAACTTAAATTTTAAGAATTATTTTATTTTATTTTTAATTTATTTATGATAGTCACACACAGAGAAGAGAGAGAGGCAAGACACAGGCAGAGGGAGAAGCAGGCTCCATGCACTGGGAGCCCGACGTGGGACTCGATCCCAGGACTCCAGGATCGCGCCCTGGGCCAAAGGCAGGCGCTAAACCACTGCACCACCCAGGGATTCCTTAAGAATTATTTTAAATGGTATCTTAGGCAAAAGGGTTGTTTTCTCCCTCTTACACTGTTGGTGGGAATGTGAAATGGTGCAGCCACTCTGGAAAACCGTGTGGAGGTTCCTCAAAGAGTTTAAAATAGACCTGCCCTACAACCCAGAAATTGCACTGTTGGGGATTTACCCCAAAGGTACAGATGCAATGAAACGCTGGGACACCTGCACCCCGATGTTTCTAGCAGCAATGTCCACAATAGCCAAACTGTGGAAGGAGCCTCGGTGTCCATCGAAAGATGAATGGATAAAGCAGATGTGGTTTATGTATACAATGGAATATTACTCAGCCATTAGAAATGACAAATACAAAAAAAAAAAAAAGAAATGACAAATACCCACCATTTGCTTCAACGTGGATGGAACTGGAGGGTATTATGCTGAGTGAAATAAGTCAATCGGAGAAGGACAAACATTATATGGTCTCATTCATTTGGGGAATATAAATAATGGTGAAAGGGAATAGAGGGGAAGGGAGAAGAAATGGGTAGGAAATATCAGAAAGGGAGACAGAACATAAAGACTCCTAACTCTGGGAAACGAACTAGGGGTGGTGGAAGAGGAGGAGGGTGGGGGGTGGGGGTGACTGGGTGGCAGGCACTGAGGGGGGCACTTGACAGGATGAGCACTGGGTGTTATTCTGTATGTTGGCAAATTGAACACCAATAAAAAATAAATTTATTATTAAAAAAGTTGTTTTCTAAAAGTCCTCAGCTGTTTCTATTGTATTTATAACATTAATATTATTAGCAATCCCATTTCCAACTTGATAATGTCTAAATAAGTACAGACTTGATATGATGGAAATGATAAGGTCTTGGTGCCTTCGCTGGTGCATTTGTCCTTTGCAAGCTCTGAAACTGCTCCCGTTTCTCCAGGGCTGGAAGAAGTGCACACTCTCAGTACCTCCAGCCTTTTGAACTGTGGTGTCCATGGTGCCGGTGGACTCCAGGTCTGGAAGGAAGGACAGCACTTCAGGAGGCTAAGCCACACCACCAGGGTTAACAGGAAGCACAGGGGCAAGCTCAGCACCTTCACAAAGCCTCCTTGCAGGCTCCTCTCAAGAGCATTAGGGAGGTCCTTGGGAATTCCTTCCAACATGACTCCTCCTTCCTTTTCCGTCTTCTTTGGTGGTGCTGCTTTCTCTCACCCTGTTCATAGGAGCCCAGGACATATCATGAATTCACAACAGTAAAAAAATAAAAAAGACTTTTGGATATGAATCTTATACCTAGAGATATGTGCAAGCACATAAACTCAGAGTACAATGTATACACACACACATGCACATCTGCATTTGTGTGTATGTGTGTACTCATGTACATGTACATAGGTCTCTTTAAGACAAGTCACAAATGCAGAAAGTTTTTACGAAATATTTTCTAGACACTCCCATACAATCCAAGTTCTCTGCTCTTCAGCCCAGATCCTTGATGTGATGATTCATGTTAGCACACAGCCCCCTCCCCTCCAATCTTTCTGTTAGGCTCACAGGGATGACTCTTCTCCCACCTGCACATCCAGCACTCATGGGTGGGGTCTCTCAGACTTGGCCTGGTGTCACTCCTCCTTCCTTGCCCTCCTTGGGGCTACCCTTCTGTGATGCTTCGGCCTCCTCTCATCCCTGCATTCCTTCGCTCAGAGACCACACTCCCCAGCCTACCCATGTATTGTTTCCACTTTCTTCCCTGAGAAAACAGTTGAACATAGAGGGTACCACATGGGCTCTGCCTACCTGCAAGGCCCAGCCCCTCCCATGCCCAGCTGTGGAGCTCTGGCAGGTGACCCCCTGTGTCTCAGGTCCCTGTCACTGAGGTTAGGGTAGCAGCTGGACCCACCTCGTAGGCTGTGCTGAGAATCTATGGCACAATTTGTGTCAGATGATTAGACAGTTTCTGACACATAGTAAATGCTTGATAGATATAAGCTATCATAGAGCAGTGGTTTGGCAGAAAGAATCTGAACCCTAAAGTGAGACCTTGGTTTGTCTGCTAAGTCTAGCTCATGTTGCTTGGGGTGCTTCATGCTCAACATGCAAAACCACTTGCAGAACCATTCCCAGTCTTTGCCCCCTGTGCTCTCTGCGCTGCCTGGATGCCCTATCCTGATGGCTCCCACCCCTGTGATCAGCGGTACCCTCCAAGCGTACATCTGCACTGGAAACCTCAGCACCTTACCCCCACATCCTAGCACAGCATCACCTGCCTCTGCCTGTACACCTCTGGGGTCCCTACCCCCACTACCCTCTGGCCATCCTTCAAAATTCAGCTCATGCTTCCTCTTGGGGTGGATTTTTCCGGCCAACACTGCACTCTTTCCAATTTGAGTGCCCCTTCTTTGTATTCCTATCATAGAACTTATTACAATGTAATTACTTCTCCCTCTCTCTAACCTATGGGTTCCATAAGAACAAAGTCATTGATTTATTTTTTATTAAGTTTTTTTATTTTAATTCCAGTATAGTTTTTTAATTTTATTTAAAACATTAATTAACATATAATGTATTATTGGTTTCAGAGGTAGGGATTAGTGATTCATCAGTTGCATATAATACCCAGTGCTCATCCCATCACATGCCCTCCTTCATGCCCATTACCCAGTTACCCTATCCCTCCACACCCCTCCCCTCCTGCAATCCTCAGTTTGTTTCTTGTGATTAAGAGTCTCTAATGGTTTGTCTCCTTCTCTGATTTCATCTTGTTATATTTTTTCCTCTCTTCCCCTATGATCCTCTGTTTTGTTTCTTAAATTCCACATGAGTGAGATCATATGACAATTGTCTTTCTCTGATTGACTTATTTCGCTCAGCATAATACCCTCTAGTTCCATCCATGTCATTGCAAATGGCAAAATTTAATCCTTTCTGGTGGCTGAGTATCCATAGTGTGTGTGTGTGTGTGTATATATATATATATATATCTACACATATGTGTATATACATATACATATATATACATATATATACATATATATACATATATATACATATCACATCTTCTTTATCCATTCATCTGTTAATGGATATCTGGGCTCTCTTTGTTGATTTTTATTTTTACTTAAATCACCAGAATTTAGCATCCTTTCTTACTTTCAGTTGGTGCTTGATAAAGATATCTGGGATGAAGGGAGAAGGGAGGGCGGGAGAAACTTTGCTAAAAACAAAACAAAACAAAACAAAACAAAACTAGAATCTCTGTATTTTAGTAGAGAGAGCTCATTCCTGCCCATGAAGTTTGTAAACTCTATCCTATAAAGGCCAACTGAAATTCAGGTTTAAGACTTGGCTAGACCAAACAATAGATGTAGAGGCAGTAAGACATGGGCACGCAAATGCTTCAGGGACACAAAGCTTGCCCTGTGGATGGACAGCAAGAATAACTACAATATCCCCAAATTAAAGACATATTGACAAATCTTCCTTAAGGATATAAGGATATAAAGTAGTCCTCTGAGAATTTAGGTTTATATGACAATGTTTAATCAGTTGGTTGGCAAGCTTATTTTAATTTTTAAAAAATACAATGCGATAATAAAAACAGTAGTTGTACTTACACTGTGCCAGGCACTGTTTTCAGAGCTTTTTTTTTTTGTTTTGTTTTGTTTTGTTTTCAGAGCTTTATATGTCATTACTCATTTTAATCTCTATAATGCCTTTGTGATGTTGGTGCTGTTGTTATCCTCACTTTACAGATGAAGAAACTGAGGCAGAAGGGGATTAAGAACTTGCCCCAGGTTACATAGCTAGTCAAGTGGTGGATTCATCCAAACCCAGGATAGCTGACTCTAGATACCCCTTTAATCATCATGTTATTCTGCCCCCCAACCTTATCTCCTGAGTGCCTGCTAGGAATTTCCAGTACCAGATACAAGTGAGAGGGTGCTAAGACCTACATAGAAGGCGTGGGCTTACAATACAGGTGCAGCACATTTCTGGAAGTGCTGTGACAGACCTGTCTGCATGAGTGGCCTAGGGATGGAACCAAACAAGTCATTTTTTTCTACCAAGTTTTAGAGGAATGGGAAATAATGGTCAGATCTCTTTGTATGAGGGATAGATGAGAGCTGGCCAAGTGGACCAGGAAACCAAGTGTGGAAGCTTGCCAATTTATGGTGGTGGTGTTTTTAACTAGAATACAGATTTTATTTAGATTTGCCAGTTTTCAAATCACTCATTTGTAGGAGTGGAGGGCTGCATTTTTTCTATGAAATTTTATCCCATGTATGGATTTGTATAATTATCACCACAGTCTTAACACAGAATTGTTCCCATAACACAGAGATCTCCCCCATGCTACCAGATGTATGATGGTATTTAACAATTAATTAAGGGAAGAGTCCTTATTTTTAATTGTTAGTGAAACTTCAAGATGTTATTTCCACAACAGAGACTCTTAATTTAGGGCCTATAGATCTTCAGAGTGTCCTTAGATAGAGCTCTATATCAATATATTTGGTCTCCTTTGCAACCTTGTATTTGACTACATGCATTTTAAAATATCATTCTGAGAAAGAGTGCATAGGTTTCACTGACAAAAGGTAAAGAGCCCCAAGACTTGCCTAGCTCTGTTGTGCCAAGAGCTTCTCTTATAGAGATCTATTACATTCGTTTTGATAACAAGTAGAATTTTGCTATTAACAGGTACTATTAAATGATTATTTTACAATAGATCCAGTGGACCAAAGAAAAACTGATGAATGACTCAATTGTATTTGTGGATTTCTTGGATATAAACAAGGCTCATAGGAAAAAGATCTATCAAAATACTAATGACTATAATAAACTTGCCAGTATACTGAATGAATTCCAAATGAAGTTAAGTTCAGCATCTTTGGAGGTACAGACATGTGTAAAATCTGAGGAGTGCTGTGTGTATATGTGTGTGTATACATATGTCATGTATACATACACATGGATATGTATATTTATTTCACAACAGATATTTTCAAGACTGTGTGTGTGTGTGTGTGTGTGTGTGTATATGTGTAAGAGAAAGAAAGGGGCACCCAAGTGGCTCAGTTAGCTAAGCGTCCAACTCTCGATTTCAGCTCAGGTGGTGATCCCAGGGTCCTGGGACCGAGGCCTGCCTCAGGTTCCACACTCAGCCGAGAGTCTGCTGGGGGTTCTCTTTCTCCCTCTGCATGTCCAGAGCATGTCCAGGGCAGGCAGGTGTCAGAACGGGGGCACCAACAAAATCACAGATGCCATAACCCTATTTCCTGGGGTCTCTTCTCCCCACCCCCACCCCCACCCCAGAGTTCTACCCCAAGACAGAGCAGTAGAACAGCCCCAGTGCTGCTGCTCTCTTCCTTTTCTTCTATTGAGCCTCTCACTCTCCCAGTCTTGCTCACTGGAATACTGGCAAAAGAACAGTCCTCATTATGCAAATTTATTTTGCATAAATGTAAACCAGTTTACTGGGTCTAGGTTATTGGGTTACCAAAATTGTCACTCTCACTTCCAGATCCTTGTATGTAAAACTATAGTGACTTTTCTCTGCCTCTAAACAGTTTATCTGTCCCATTTCCTCTGCTAGATTTTTCATTCCATGGTGTTCTTCAAGGAAGCAATAGAACACATCGCAAGAGCTTCGAGGGTCCTTCGACAACCAGGGAGTCACATGTTACTGGTAGGAATTTAAATTGTTCCAGTCATTTTAAGTTTCAAAATAACAATTAAGGAAATCTGATAAAATTTACTTTGCTTACAAAAGTTTTACTTATGCAGACTTTCTATTTGTGAAAGCTTGCAGCCACTGAGTCCCCACAACAAGGTGATATTCCTCTCTAGAGTCAGCATAAGAAATTTATCAGCACATAGAAATGCTTGTTTTTAGAGAGCATTTGACATGAATAGAAGTGCTAGAGTTGGCACCATCTTTAACATATCCTCAGCACTGATGTACCATCACTTCAGGGGGAGCTTGACTTTGAGAATAGTACATTTCCTGGAATATTTAGAAACATGAGTCTTTGCACAAAGTTCTACTTCTCATAAAAACAAGTGGAGTTAAATTCTTGCAAAATCCCCAAATAACTTGAATAGAGGAAAGCTTACAGAAGGCTAGGTCAAATCCAACACATGCAGCCAATTCTAGGAATCATATTATTTATGAATATTTAAGCTATTGTTTGTGCCTATTATTGATGTATAATAAAAATTATAAATACTTTGATACTTTGATTTATGACTAGTTATTTAATTCACATCATTTTTTCCCAAAAGGACTTGTTTTGCATTCAGAACTACTAGACCTCTATTTAAACAGATATGTATAGGGGATCCCTGGGTGGCTCAGCAGTTTGGCGCCTGCCTTCAGCCCAGGGTGTGATCCTAGAGTCCCGGGATCTAGTCCCATGTCGGGCTCCCTGCGTGGAGCCTGCTTCTCCCTCTGCCTGTGTCTCCGCTTCTCTCTCTCTCTCTGTTTCTCTCATGAATAAATAATAAAATAAAATCTTTGAAAAAATAATACTAATAAAAAATAAACATATGTGTATAAGACTAATTAAAAGGAATTAAAAATTGAAAGATAGAATTAAGGTAAAAATACAAAATGAAGTATTTCCTCCACTAAAACTATTCCTTTACTAACTGTTTGCATCTCATAAATGGCACCAACATAGATCTGCTCAAGCCAGAAACCGAGGAACCCCTCATTCTTGACACTTTTCTGTCACACCCCACACTCAACCATCAATATATCTTGACAATACAACTTCCAAAATATTTTTCAAGTCTACCCACTTGTATGCATCGTGTTTGCCATCACCCTACCTGAGTCACTACCACCTCAGCCTGCAGCCTTCTCTGCCTCCCTATCTAAAATAGCAGCCTCTGGGGATCCCTGGGTGACTCAGCGGTTTAGCACTGCCTTCAGCCCAGGGCATGATCCTGGAGTTCCAGGATGGAGTCTCAGATCAGGCTCCCTGCATGGAGCCTGCTTCTCCCTCTGCCTATGTCTCTGCCTCTGTGTGTGCGTGTGTGTGTGTGTCTCTCATGAATAAATAAATAAAATCTTTTTAAAATAAATAAATAAAATAAGAGAGCAGCCTCTTCCCCCCTTCAGTCTCTGTCTCTGTCCCTTTATTCTTGCTTTTTCTTCCTAAACCTTAGCATTATCTGATCTTATGTACTTCAATTTCATTTACTTATTATGTCTCCACATTCAGAACATAAGCTCCATAAGATCTGTGATTTTGTCTGTCTTATTTCAGTTTTTAACAGATTTTTTTAAAGATTCTATTCATTTATTAGAGAGAGAGAGAGAGAATGAGGCGGAAGAGGGGCAGGGAGAAGCAGACTCCCTACTGAGCAGGGAGCCCAATTCGGGGCTCAGTCCTAGGACCCTGGGATCATGACCCAATCCAAAGGCAGGCACTTAACCAACTAAGCCACCCAGGTGCCCCTAACAGATTATTTTTTAACTCCCAAATGGCACATACTCTCAGTTTGCTTCTTTTACCGTAAAGTGACTTTCTTTTTTAATAACAAGTGAGTTTGCAAAAAGTTCTCAATTCTAAAATTCCTGAGAAGGCAATCAGAGCAATTTTTTAAAGACCTAACACTCAACTAGAAACTTGCCTCCTTAACAGTGCTTTCTCATGACCCTATCATCCTATCAGAGCCCTTATTAAAAATACAAAGTAAAGCATATCAAGTCCCTGTTTCCTCCCTGATCCCATGACTACTTTGCCCAGTTAAACATCATTAATAGATCTTCGCCCCAGGTCAAGCTAGCACTGGGATTCACTTATGTAAAATAGTAATATAACCAGAAGCTGACATAGCCTGTGAGGCTTCAGCAGGGAGAAGCAGCTGGAGGGAGCATAATGACTTAGTGAAGAACATTTAAAACAGATTTTAAAAAAATAAACAATCATGATCTAGATTGGCCAGTTTAAATGAGATTAGTTGAATAGGTAAAGAAGTAAAAGATAAATCATACATGACTTGGTAAAAGTAAATATCAGTTCAGCTTGATTTTATTACTGAACCATCAGAGCAAGAAAACAAGTTTCTAGAGGCTGCCCTCCTTCCTTGGCTCAATACCCAGTTTTTCCATCTCCCAAGCCAGCAACATGCTATCATTCTGACGCTTCATCAACTGTTACACATCTCCCTTTCTCTCTCTGGCCACAGCCAGGAAAGTTTCCTGGATTTTAAGGACTCATGTGTTTAGACTGGGCTCAACCAGATTATCCAAAATCATCTCCCCATTTCAAGGTCCTTAATTTTAATCACATTGGCAAAATCTCTTTTGCCATGTAAGGTAATATATTCACATGCTCTAGGGATCATGACATGACACATTTGGGGGTGAGGGTGAGGGTGGCAAAGATATTACTCTACCTACCACAGACAGTATCCGCATATTTTTCTCTTAGCTGCTTTCAAGGATAGATACATAAAACAGTAATTATGAAACTATTGTTAGTTTTATAACATAAAGATTTAGTATGTAAAATAACTACAAAAGAGGAAGGAACAAATGGAGCTATATTGGAGCAAACTTTCTATATTTTACTGGAATTAAGTCAGTATTAATCTGGAGTAAATTGATAAAATATCCAGTGTAATTCCTAGAGAAAATATCAAAGAAATACATAATATAAAACATCAAAGGAATTAAAATAGAACTCTAGAAAAGGTTGCATTAACACCAATAAGAAGGTACTGAAGGAGAAACAAAGGAGAAAAAGACATGAGACATTTAAAAAAAGCAATATGGTAGATGTAAATCAAATCACATCAATCATAACATTAAATATAAATGTACTAAATGTTCCAATAAAGAGGCAAAGATTGTAGGACAGAATTTTTTTAAATCTAATCATATGCTATCAACAGGAGTTGCATTTTAGATTCAATGACACAAAGTGGTTGAAAATGAAAACATAGAAAAAGATAATTCATGCCAACAATTCCCATAAGACAATTGGTATAATTATACTAATATTAGACAAAATAGACTTTCAGGGAAAAAAAATAAGTGTTCTGAGGGAAAAGAAAGATGTTATAATGACAAAATCATCAATCATCAGGAAGACATAACAGTTACAGGCACACACACATAACAACTAAGCCCCAAAATATGTGAAGCCAAACAGACAAAATTGAAGAGAGAGAAATAAGCAGTTCACCAGCAATAATTGGAGTCTTCAATATCCCCACTCTCAATCATTAGTAGAGCAACTAGATATAAAATCATTGAGGATATAAATATGTCAACAGTACTGTACAACAATTTAACCTAAAAAGAAAAAAAACAAAAAACAATTTAACCTAATTGATATATACAGAAGACTGCTTCCAACAACAGCAAAATACACATGCTTCTGAAGCATACATGGAACATTCTGCAGCATAGACCATGGTACCAGACTATAAAACAAGCCTCAGTAAATTTAAAAGGACTGAAGTCATTCAAAGTATGTTCTGACTACAATAGAATTAAAGCAGAAATCAATTAAAAAAAAGAAAAAAAAGAATTAAAGCAGAAATCAATAACAAAGAAATTTGAAATATTCACAAATATGTGGAATTTTTACACATATCCCCAAATAACCAATGAGTGAAAGAAGAAATCACAAGAGATATTAGAAAATATTTTGAGATGAATGAAAACACAACATACCCAAAAGCATCACTTAGAGGAAAATGTATATAAGCTATAAATGCCTATATTTTTAAAAAGAAGAAAAATCTCAAATAACCTAACCTCCCACATTTGGAAACTACAAGGAGGAAAGAAAACTAAACCCCTAAGCAAGCAGAAAGAAGGAACTAATAAAGATGAGAAGAAAGTAGAGAACAGAAAAGCAATAGAAAATATCAATGAAACCAAAGGTTCTTTGAAAAGATCAACAAAATTGACAAACCAAAGAGGGAAGGAAGGAAGGAAGGGAGAAAGAAAGAATGAATGAATTCATTATTAAAATTATCAAAATCAGGAATTAAAGAAAAGACATAACTACCAAAATTACAGAAATAAAGGATTGTAAGAGAATAGTATGAACAACTGTGTGCTGGCTCATTGGATAGCCTAGATGAAATGGACACTTGCTGGGAAGACATAAACGACTGAGCTAAAGAAATAGGTAATCTGAATAGACCTAAACAAAGAGATTGAATTGGGAATTTAAAAATTTCCCCTAGAGAAAGCCCAGGACCAAACAGCTTCACTGGAGAATTCCATCAAACATTTAAGGAAGAACAAAATCAATCCTTTACAGACTCTTCCAGAAAATAGAGAGAACAGCTCCCAACTTTACCCATGAGGCCAGTATCATCTGATAACAAAACCAGACAGATGTGGAAATCTGTCCACAATTGTCCATTGTGAATAAACAAAATATGGTGTAGCCCATCCAGTAGGATACTACCACATGAAGGAACCACAAAACCATCATGCTAAGTGAGGAGGCAGATGCTATTTATGATTCATTATAGGAAGTCTACAGGAGGCGGGTTCCCAGGCCTGGGGTTGGAAAGAAGACTCACTACAAGCCTGGAGATATTTCCAGTGATAGAAATGTTTGAGGATTGGATTGTGGTGATGGTTGCATAACTGTAAATTTACTAAAAATCACTGAATTGTACATGTAAAAGGTGGTATAGTCTGTAAGTTACACCTCAGAAAAGCTGCTAAAAAAGATAATACTTGGTCATGATTACCAAAGAGCATTTAAATGTTTATTGCTCAAAATAAATAGGAAAAGATCTATCTAAATTCTTATAAATGAATATCCAATCAAATATTGGCAATCATATAATGATGATTTATAAACCTGCCAATGCTATTTTTCCAGATTGTGTTATCTTTCTAGTGAAATTGTCTCATATGTCAACAGACAATATAGAGAAGAAGTGAAAATATTGACTGTGTGTGAAAGTCTTATAGAACTTTGATGAATACTTTAGTTATATTTAATGTATTTCCCAAAAAGTTTATAAACATTTTGGCCATGTAAATTTCTAGCACATACACATAGGCAGCTTATACACTGCAAAGATTCCAGGATGTATATAGGAATCATATGTTGTATTGTTCTTCCACAGATTGGAATAGACGGCTGTGGGAAGGAGACCTGTGCCACCCTGGCCTGTTATTTAACAGAATGCAAACTCTACCGAGTGCCCACATCCCACAATTTTGCCTACGTAGAATTCAAAGAAGACTTTAAAAGGGGCTTCATTCAAGCAGGATTAGAAGGGAACCCCACTGCTCTGATAGTTGCTAACTTAAACCCAAAGCAGGTAAGTACATTTTGTCTATCTTATTTGCTAACGTTTGCTACATAAGTAGTGCCCCCCATTTAATATTTGAAAATGAAACACAGTCCTGCCAGCCTGCCCTGTTTTTTACGTTATTTTGTCCTTATCCAGTCACAGCCCAGAGTTTATATATTTGTCATCATGCTGCAGTTTTACATAAGCATTACAACAAAAGTATTTTCTGTCTTTATAGTTTTCATTTTAATTGGCAAATTATAGTTTGCCCACGTAGCTACACTAGTTTTGTCGTCTGTGTTTTGAAAACAACACCATCATCTGAATTCACTATGTCCTTGCGTGCTCCGCAGCGTGCCATCACAGATTTGAGGCTCCTTTTCCTCTATCCGCTGCCCCAATGTCAGCATCAAATTTAGGTCTCCCTGCAGGATGTGCTTTGTTCACAAGCAAAAACTGCTAATCACCCAGCTTCATTTTTAATCTGTTTTATGGCATAAATTGTGCCCTTCCACAGCCTGAACATAATTCGGCCTGCCATCTCTGATTGTATTTACTTCTTTGTGGCAACATTCCAAGGCACACTGTTCATCATCTATGTTCCACGCTCATAGAGTTATAAGCGTTGTGTCAACTCTCATCTTGTTTTTTCTCTGCATACTGGGCCTCTCTCCCAAGGCTTGTGGTGTTCTTGCATGTTGTTATTTTGAGAGTAAGTCCTAGTGTTGTATTGTATCTGCTGTTCTCTATAGTATCTGACTTTCCTCTTTAATTCTGTGTCCTTCCTTTCCCAAATTTAAATACCCTGGTCTGTTCATTAGCTTGAGGTTTCTGCCAGACACCTCTGGATTCTAGGTGTCCTTTCTCCCCTGCCAGGAGCCTACCGTTCTAGTTTAAGAAATCATTTTTCAGAAAACTACTGTAAGGTCAAAGCTAAGATGGATGTGATCATCTATTCCCATGTCATTTAGGACTTCAAGGTCATTTGACTTCAAGGTCTTCCCCACACTTCCCAGGTTTCTCCTGCTCACATCATTGTTTTCCATGTGAATCCAAAACCTGGTGCTATGACAATGTTAAATTAACATTTGTAAAGAGGATTACAGAGTGCTGGATGGTGATCCCCAGTTCAACAGGAGACCACAAAAGAAAGTGAACTAGAGAAGTTTACTACAGGTCCTCGAAGAAGTAACACAGCATGCCTTGAGGGGCCGCCTGGAGAGGTCAAGGCAGGGTATGGGCAGAGAGAGGCAAGACCCAGGGCACATGCCTTCATCAGGGGCTGTGAGCAGAGCGACTTGGGGTTCTCAGGTCCACTCAAACCTTAAGAGTAGGGTTTCGGTTTGCCCCATGAGGGTCTATCTAAGGGGCATCTAAGGTACACAGGCCCTGAGCAGCAGGGACTGCTGCTGACCACAGACTGTTGGGGAAGTCCTCCCAGGAGCTAGCACTTGCTTGTCACTCTGTGGGCTGCTTGCATGAGGGGCTGGTGTCAGAGTAGGGTCTCCACAGGCTGCCTGGTGGAACAAAACAGATGCTGAGACAGCAGCACCCCAGAGCAGTTAAGTGAACCCTGGACAAGTAGGAAATAATTGGTGTGCTTAAGAAGCTTCGTCAGTCCTCCATCAGTCTTGGATGAGACAGAAGATCAGCCAGCTTCGTGTGAGCTCTGTCAGCCCCTCCTGGAGACTGTCCCACTAGCTTTCCTTCCCCACCTGGGCTGAAACACTAGGAACCCGGGAGGGTCTGAAGAGTATCCCAAGGAGGTCATGATACTAAGGATGCTTTTTTTAAAGTAAAGCTTGGACTTATTCTCAAAATCCAAATGCTCATACTTATTAATAAAAATTCCCTCTGATAGTTTCACAGCTCTTTGTCCTGGGTTTCAATTTGGTGTGTTTCAAGTGGAATATGTAAATAATTTACTCAGTCCTGATTCATCATTTGTTTCACCTAAGGAGGCGTTTTTGGAAGATTTGAACAACGTTCTCAATATGAGGAAAGTACTTGACCTGTTTGAAAATGAGGAGCTAGATTCCATTGTGCTAAGGATGAGATCTTTTGTTGAACAGTCTGGTTATATTGATAATAGGCAGTCTTTACTTGCATTCTTCCAAAAGGTATTGGTTTTTTCAAATTATTATATTAAATTAAAAGTAGACTACATTTATAATTCTGTACCTGATTTTCAAGTTGGATAAAGTTTTTTAGTTCTTTAAATGAGTTTTTAAAGTTAAAACTAATGACTGGACCCCCGCACACAGACAAATCACACCCTAAGGACATCCAGGGTCATCTGGGTCTGCCTGCTATCGGTGGCTAAAGAACATGGTAATAACAAGAGGCAAAGATAAGAGAAATAAGACCCCGGGTTTACTTCTTACACTGAGTTCCCTGCCTACCCACAGTTGGCATCAAGTCCGCAAAGACAAGAAACAGGAATTCTTGTATCCCTTTGAATAGCCTGGAATTGGCCAGGGGGTGACGGGAACAGACGGAAATAATCCAGATAGAGCAGATGATATTCTAAAGGACCTCAGCAGTGGGTCAGTAAAGGGCTGGTTTGAAGGGAGGCAGGATCCAGACCAACGAGCTAAGCTTTCTGCATCTTAAAGGCACAATGACTGAACATCCACCTAGTGGTGAGAGAGGTGTGATTGCTGAAAGCAGGAATCCACAGGGGAAGCACCGCAGGCTGGCTTAGGTCTGGCGCCAGCTCCTATCTGTGATGGAGTCGTTGGAAAATCGAACTAGGCCACCTCATCCTCTGTGGATGTTTAGTGATCTGGCACAAGAAGATGTTAAAAATTCCAGAAATGGAGTCCACTACTGACAACATCGTCATGTGAACGGATGCTTAGATTGGGTCATATTTTTAAATGCAATTATCCTGATCACTTGTGGCCCTCTAGTGCCTTGTTACTAAACTGGTTTATATGTATGAACTGATTGGTAAGGAGGAACAAAGAATTTCTAACTTGGAGTATGGAGAACAGTGCACTCTAGAAATAAAAAATAAACCAAAAATCCCAGTTAGAAATCAGTTTTCATTATTTGTCTATTTTATATCATACTTCCAAAAATGGCATGAAGTATCTTACAGTAATAATAGTGAATTCATCATACTTTCAGCTGTTAACATTGAGCATCTTTAGGTAGGAGTTTAAGAATGGGTTAGGCAAAGAGAGGTAATTTCATTTTTAACTTAAACATTTCTCTGTTGTATAAATTCTGCATTGAGCAGTTTAATTTACTTTTATACATTTTTTAAAGACAAAAGGAAAGAAAGAGAATCTTACGCTTTCCTCCTCTTTCAGCTTTTACCATACTTCTTTGGCAAAATAGGTTGCTTGATACTCAAACATCATCTTATCAGTTTGTACAAATTGAACTGTTTGAGTTGAAAGGAACATTGATTCACCTAAACTGCTCTCAGTAATGTGGTTTCATTTAAAGTGATGTATGGGAATGAGGAAAGAAGCTGCACCCCTGCCAGTCCTTCAAGAAGCCAGGAACAGCAGCCACACCACAGCACAGTCATATGGGGGAAAGATGCAGGGAGATTCACAGGAGGCAGCACCTGCCAAGTACCTGGGGATGGTTGAGGCTCTAATATTGCTGAGCTCTAACCCTTCAGGATTTTACTAATGCTTCCTTCATGTCCCACCCATGACATTGGTCTGTTTTTCTCTGTCTTTCAGCTTTCATTCATCTGACCACTTCCCACATTGAGTTTCTAGGCATCTTAGATGCACACCAATCCAGAGCCAAAAGTGAAGTAGTTAGACTTGTCCCAGTCTGCTGTAGGATCCCCTACTGAGCAGAACTCGGGCACCACACCCACTCCTAAGACCTGGTTTATATAAGAGGTGTTCCAGGTCCCAGAGAGCAGAACCTGGCTACTTTCCTCACCTGAGCTCCGGGGATGTGTAGTTTCCTTTGGAAGGTGCTCGGGGCACACCTGCTCAGTTCTAGTAAAGAAGTGAAACAATTTTCAAATGGAATTTTTAATAAAATATTTTTTCCAAAGCAGAGGATTACATTTTAACAACTTATATCTTTATTAATTTTCAGAGGATATATAAAAATCTTCATATTTTTATAACCATGAGTCCCACAGGACCCCACTTCCGCCAACATTGTAGAGCATATCCTTCTATGATCACCATCTGCACAATTGACTGGTATGAGAAGTGGCCAGATGAAGCTCTCCTTGTTGTAGCCAATTCTTTCTTAAGAGAAAAGGTGGATTTACAGAACAGAGAGGTAAATACATTCTCTTTTAAAAATCTGACACAATGGAAGATTTCAAGTTATTGACAGCATCTGACAGAATTAGATCTCTGAATGAATCCTAGGTAGGCAAAAATAGGCAGCTCTAGGCAAACTATGACATAGGTCAAGGGTTTTCCTTGACGCTTCATCAGTTTCCCCTGATCTGTGTCAGAGATGCCCAGATTCCTTACTGCCCGGCCTTCTGAACTCTCCTGCCCCATGGCAGACAGCAGAATCCCCAAAGGGAACAAGCTCCACTTGGCACACCAGATGCTGTGCTATGGATGCTGTACCCTTTGCGTATTCCTTATAAGTCTCTCTGTCTCCAACAAACCACATGCAAAATTAGTTCAGAACTCATGAGCCTTAGTAAGTAAGAATCTTCCCTAGCATGGCCCAACCAAAGACCCATGGGGTGTCGACAAAAGAAGCTATAAAAGTAGCTGCCCGAAACTTGGTACAGCACTTGCGACGTTACCTGGCAAGCACCCAAGGAAAGCAAAGGCTGAGGGCGAGTCAGGTGGACCTGGGAAGAATGTGCAGCTGGGCTCAAGGTGACCAGGTGATTGGCTAGCCATAATGGGCAGGGCGGGTGCTGGGGCCAGGGTGTGTCTCAGACACAGTTCTCTCCAAAACTGTGTAAGGGGCACTCTCTCCTTCAGTTTTCCCAGCCACATACCTGTATGTCCTTTGAGCCCCTACATTTTTGCAGCCTTCTTTCACTCAAGGAAGAGAAGTAGAGTCTCTTGCAATTGCTAACCCACTTTAGGAAAGGAAGGCACCATGAACCAGGCCACGGACGATGGCCTCTGAGTCCTTGGACAGCTGGAGCAGAACGGAGGGGAAAGCCTGGTAGGATGAGTCCAGCATGTCACCAGTCACCGGTCCAGTTGTTGCCTCTTTCATCCCAACACCATCTAAGCCACTAGCATGTCTGTATTCTCGGTCCCATTTGCCGGGGGCCTTCTCAACCTCAACCTCGCCACATATCAGAATGATAAACAACTTCAGGTTATTCACCATGTTCAATTTTCTCTTTATGTCTATTTAGATTGTTGTCTCTTAATTCTTAAAAATTATTATTTTGTAGAACTTAAAAGAAAAACTTGCCCCAACATGTGTCCAGATCCACAGAAGTATAAAAGACTTGAACACAAAATACTTCCAAAAAACTGGAAGGCATTATTATATCACTCCCAGTAGCTACTTGCAGTTCATGGATACCTTTGCTCACATTTTGAGGTCACGGGAGAAGGGAATGCAAACAAAGAGGTAAGACTTTGAGACCAAATCAGAAATATATATCTATATTTTTAATTGGTGCTTTTATTTGTAAAAAGAGACACAAATACAAAAGAATGAGTCAGAATCTGCCTTTCCAGTGGGGGAAAAGGACAAAAACTGCACAAGCCCTTGAGAGACATAAGGCATCCACAAGCTGCCTGGCAGTGGAGACCTGGCTGGCACAGGCCCCCTGGGAAAAGGCAGTGTGCCCTCCCCTTGATCATGTCCTGAAAGCAAGAGCAAGCGCAGGTGCCACCGGCTTTGCCTTTATCCCAGGGACACCAGCAAAATAAAGGGAGCCCAGTGACAGCATCATTGATGGTGAGAGAGTATTGCTGAGGAGCCTATGCAGCTCCAGAGCCCCCACTGCACCGGGGAAGGTGGGCAACGAAATACTAGGTAGGACATCTCGTACCTGATCAGAGTCCAGGAGACCACTAACAGCCTCCTGGGAAGATCGGGAAGTGAGTGGGAAATGACCTAGTAGCCTCTGCCCACAAGCATCCTGTGCTCTCGCTCCAGGAGGCCCACAGGCACAGGGTGTCCGGACAAGACTCCATGACCTCCAGGGGCCACCCCATGAGACACCCTAATTAGCCATACTGATAGGGGCTTGAATCCAATCTGTTCTGTGTCTCAGTCCATGCTGGATGACAGTGGCTGTGACTCTGACCACCCCCTCCCCCCAGAACTTAGAGGGTAGGCCACAGCCAGGCTCCTGATTGGGCGCATCAAGAGGCATTGGCAGTCATACATACTCTCCTCAGATGTCCAGCAGGAAACCCAGGACAATGACAGATTATCATCACCAGTTGTGCTAGAGATGTCAGACTGGTTTGCATATGGCAGATTAGTGTAGGCCTAACTTTTAGGCAAGAAGTAGTAGCAGCCTCAGCAGTGGCATGATGCTAATGTGAGGGCAGGGGCTAATTTCGTAAAGTTGTTGTTAACAAGGTTGGGGGCAGGGAGTACATGGCAGATTCAACTCAGCTAAATTTAGAGCAGTTGCTGGAGTCTGTAAATACAGTGAGGCTACAAGGAATCCTCTTAGATTCTTTAGAAGGTGAATCTTGTCCTGTTGTTTTAAGTAAAGACTCTTCAGGTCCTGGATTTAGGGACTTCTAGGTGGTTCTGGAAGTCTGTGGATGGAGCTTTTTGTGGGTCGATGGTTCAATTTGAGGCTGATGACAGCAGTCTGGATAAACTGGCCAGATGCCCCACACACAGGAGTTAAGAGATGAGTGGATCCTCTTTCCACCTCTGACTTTCAAGCTTCCAAGTGTCTCCTTCCCACCACAGGGACTGCTGCCTTCCATTTGCAGCAACATGACTATGATCACGCGGCCAGTCACTAGCCCAGTGCTTCCTCCCTTCCCCATCTTGTCTGTGCCTCACCCACACCCTCAACCCAGACACATGTCTAGGTGGCTCTTTGTGCTATACTAGAATATCTCCTACCCCCAACGTGTGGGCCAGACCAGGACCGCATCCATGCATGGTCATGATCATCTATTATAACTGCTCACCCCCATCACAGTCGTAAAGGAAGCCCCAGGCTAGAGGTCCCAGTGCCCCAGCTCCTATTTGCCACTTGAAGATTCCAGCAGCCCTGTGTCCCAGGGGTAGACATGGGAGAAGAAGTGGGGAGGGTTCATTGTGTGGTCTGGGTCCCTTACAGCCAATCTACATCTCTTCTCCAACCCAAAACTCATAATGAAACATTCTGTTTATATGGGAGGGACCCTTCAGGAAGGTAAGTCCCAAACTGCCTGCCTTATGCTTGGGCTCCCCTGGGAGCCAAGCTTCAGGAGCCCCACTGTCTTTTCAGTTTTTCATTTTATTTTTAATAGCACCTACTTCTTGGGGGTGATATTTCAGATTAACTGCCAAGCTGTGGCCAACATACATCACTCACAACAAATAACAACTCTGTTTAATACAGACTTGTGTTTTAGGAAAATCAGTCTGGTATTAGAATGGGGGATAAATTCGATATAAAACTAAAACCAAAGATTTGAAAGCTATTGTAGGAATCCAGATGAGAAGTTTTGAGGAGCTGTCCTGGGTTAGGTCAAAGAGTGAATTGCCCAGCAGTCTTGGTGTCATTGACAGTGTAAGCATGTGGCAACGACATCCTCATAGGTTAGGAAAGCCCAAGAAGTAGAAACTGGATCTTCCACGGGGCTTTTTCCTCCTTTTGCTAGAGTTAGGGCTAAACAGGGCTATAGATTTGTAGTCCTCTGATTTTACAGTGTTTATTTTATTCCTTACAAACTGTGTATTTTCAAGTTTTTATTCTAGTAAATAGGTAAGTGGAGAATTTTCAACTTTATCTTATGTTTCTTTAAAAAAATAATCTTTTCATTTTGAAATAGATTGACCAGAAGTTGCAAAATAGTACAGAGAGGTCCCGCATACATTAAGCCAGTTGCCCCCCTCACTTGTTACATTTTCCATGACTGTAGTGCAGCACCATATCCAGGACGTTGGTGTGGACACCCGGTGTGGACACAGTCCTGTGCCCATTTACCCCGTGTGTGTGTTTGTGTGGACCTGCAACAGCAATCAAGATGCAGAACTAGTCCCTCACCACAGCCGAGTCCCTTGGGCAGCCCCTACGCAGCTCCCAGCAGCCCCCGGCCACAGTCTGGTCTCTGTCTCCAGCCTCCCCTGTACGTGGGGGGCGAGATGGGCTTCGCTCAGCATCACACCGTGGATTTCCATCCAGACGTTGCATGTATCAATAGTCTATACGTTTCTGTAAGCACTCTGAGGCATGGATGGGTATGCATGGGTATGCACATGAGTGCAACCACTCATCCACAGAAGGAGCCAGGGTGGTTTTTGCGGTGGAGCGGTTCTAGGAGAAAGGCCAGAAACAGGCCACGGTGAGTATATGCTGGATCGTAAAGAAAATACCACATTGTTGTCCACCGCGGCTGTGTGCATGAGGAATAGTGTTCCTCTACAGCCTTGCAGACACGGCACTGTGGTCTCTGCCTGCGGCCCTCCACCACCAGGGTAGCCCTCTCTGTGCCTGCGCCTCCTTTCCCCGTCAGTGTCTCTGCACAGCGCTGGCACATTTGCTAAATGGATTCTTCAGTTTTTCTCATTGCCGAGTTTTGAGAGCTCTCTGGGTGTTCTAAATAGGAATCCTCTGTCTGATATATGGACTGCAGATATTTTGTCCCAGCAGTTATTTGTCTTGTCATTCTTTGGATGGAGTCTTTCTGTTTTAATTTTGATGACATCCAATCTGTCAAATTTGGTTTTCTTTCTTGGCTGTGCTTCTCTTGTCATGTCTTCGAACTCCTCCCTCCTCCCCCAGTCCTGGGTCCTGGAGACTTTCTCCTATGCATTCTTCTAAAAGTACCACAGTCCCACCTCTCACACTTCATTCTGCCCTCCACTTAGAATTAGTTTTGTGTAAGGCATGAGGCTTACATCCACAATCTGTTGTATAACCAGCCACTCTACACCCTTTGTTGAAAATCACTCTCGCACCTTTGTCAAAAGCTAGTTGACTGTGCATCTGTGGGTTTGTTTCTGGCTTCTCTGTCCTGTTCTGTTGATGGAGGTACCTTACCCTCTGCCAAGACCTCTTCCTGATGACCATCATTACTTAATCAGTCTCACAATCAGGTAGAGAGATGCCACCCACTGTATTCTTTTGCAAAATTGTTCTAATCATCCTAGTTCATTTCTATGTAAATTTTATGTGAATTTTAGAAAAAGCTTGTCTGTATCTACAAAGAAAAATCTTACTGCGATTTTGGTAGGCATCACATTAAACCTATATGATAATTTAGAAGAATCGACATCTTTACCATGTTGTCTTTCAATACATGATTGTGGTGAATCTCGCTTTGCTAATATAATGCTATTTTCCCCTCAGGAATCGTTTTTATATGGGTCTATCCAAGATCCTGGAAGCAACCACTCTAGTTACAGATATGCAAGAGGAGCTCTTGGTCCTTGGCCCACAAATAGAACAAAACACAAAGGTACATTAGGACACCTGGGTGGCTCAACGGTTGAGGGTCAGCCTTTGACTTAGGTCGTGATCCCAGAATCCTGGGATTGAGTCCCACACTGGGCTCTCCTCAGGGAGCCTGCTTCTCCCTCTGCCTGCCTCTCTCTCTGTCTCTCTCATGAATAAATAAGTAAAATCTTTAAAAAAAAAAAAAAAAAGGTACATCTGGTTTGAAATCTCTTTTAAATATTTTATATTTAATATAGAACAGCATTGGGAAGCAAAGGCTGTGATACTTGGCAAGCATGGATTAGGATTGCAGCTTTGTTAGCATGCAGCTGTGTAGCTCTGTTGGCCTCAACTTTCTTATCTGTAAAATGAACAAGACAATGACAACAAGACAACAATGATAGCAAAATAGTAACAGCACTATATTGTAATAACTCAGTGTGATAATAGGCATACAACTAGTTGGAAAAGCTCACATGGAATAATTCTGCTGTTATTAGTTAAATCAATCAACTATGCTGTGGTAACTCGCAGTCTGCAGGGTGCTCTAAAACTCTTCACATGTATCTCATGAGATGATTTTGGCTATGGTTATCCTTTCCAGTTTAATCTGTTCAACAAATATATTTCAAGCTGATTTTGGTAAATTTTAAATAATGAGATGAGCTGGGGCACCTGGGTAGCTCAGTCAAGGAAGTGACTGCCTTCAGCTCAGGTCCTGATTTCAGGGTCTTGGGATCAAGTCCTACATCAGCTCCCTGCTAGGGTGGAGTCTGCTTCAGCCTTTCCCTTTGCCCCTCCCCCTGCTCATGCTCACACTCTCTCTCTATGTCTTTAAAATAATAATGAAATGAGCTTTATGAATTTTTCTTTAAATGAATTTCTCTTTAAAAAAGAGGTTCTATATCTCTTAAAATTCATTCTTAGAAGAATTATGTGTCTCATTAGGAAAAGGAAGCACTCATGGAAAAGCTGCAGAAAGATTCACAAGTAGTGGAGAAAGTCCAGGTGCTTGTTAAACAGGATGAAGAAATTATGGCTGAAGAAGTAAGAATTGTAGAAGATTATGCTCAGGTAAAAACTAAAATATAATCAATACCAATTATTTGGAGATTTGAAAAATTATCTCCTACTTCTTCATGTGAGAATTATTCATTAATATCATTTCCTGTGCAATGTTCAGCATAGTTGATAAAAATGTGGGTTTTTTGATAGTTGGATAGTTTCTTTGAACTTTATAACTCATCACCAATAATGTCATGAATATTTTTAATGTTGCTATTGATTGGTTTAAGCAAAACTGGCATTTCAAGGTTTCTTGGGCAATTAATGATTTTTAGATGGTATATGAATTGAAAGCATTCATTAACTAGTTTTCCACCAATATCTTCCTTATAGAGTTGTTTTCTGATATTTAGATTTTCATTAATGTCAATATCTCTTGCAAACTCAGCCAGAACATTGACATTTTCCAGTGCGATTGTATGATGCATTCTTCTTTGTGAATTGGATTATTAAACAGACAAGAGCCAGATCTGAAATGTATTTTTTTCCTCTTAATAAATTATTGCTTTTGGTGTGATCTGAAAATTTTCATCACATTTGCTTCTCTATCAAAATAATCTCTATTGATTTTAACATTTAATCACTTCTGTGTTCACTAAGTTTTGTCTTATTTATTTGTAAAGAAAATTTTAAAATTACAAAATAGAGTACCTTTCACACACATCTATGTAAGGAACCTCTAATTTCTCACTTATTTCATTGAGATACTCCAAAACATCTTTTTAAATGCAGTAGCTATTACCCGAAAACTGAGGAATTCTGATGGCTTGTTTTTGCATAACTCCCACTGAGAAAAACAGAAGCTCTCTGCTAAGTTTAGAGTAGTGTGTACTACATTATCACCTGTGTTCCATTTTGGGTAGGTATCATTGAGAATGTGACCCTGCACTTCCAATCATACACATCTGATGAACTGACTTTCCACAAATCAGATTCTGGGTTCATATACCACAAACCTTGTTTCTTCTCCCACTGCCCACGTAGGTGCTCGGCCTGTGGAATAAATTTATGTTACAATGTGACTCCTAGCTGAGCCCTTAACATCACATGCCCAGGAAAGCTGAACAGGGGACAACTGAAGAACTTCTCCAAGTCCTTCCTAATTTAGATAGCTTCTAATAACTTCACTATATAGAGTAGTGACTATGTCCAACTCAGCTTCTCAGCCAGACCCCAAACATGTCCACAGCTGCTCCGCTGACACCTGACCCAAGGGAAAGCCGGTTGCAGTTACAGTGTCTGACTTTTAGAGCCAGTGAAGACACACAGCCCTGTGAACCCTGACAGAGCTCCTTCCAGGCACAGGAGAAGGCCAGAGCCGGTGAGGGCCTCTGAATCTCAGGCTTCCTTAGCTGGGCAACCCACCTTTCCCAGGACCACCCTGAGTCTGATGGAGAAGAGTTCTCACACACACAGCTCCTCATCACCCGCACTCAGGACTGCAGCACACATTCCTAGTTGTGTACACAGCATGCATCGTAGAAAGGGCCAAGGGGGATCCCTGGGTGGCGCAGCGGTTTGGCGCCTGCCTTTGGCCCAGGGCGCGATCCTGGAGATCCGGGATCGAATCCCACATCAGGCTCCCGGTGCATTCCCACATCAGGCTCCCGGTGCATGGAGCCTGCTTCTCTCTCTGCCTCTCTCTCTCGCTCTCTCTCTGTGACTATCATAAATGAATAAAAAATTAAAAAAAAAAGAAAAAAAAAAGAAAGGGCCAAATCTATTTTCCAGGTTCAAGATAGAAGAATTTACAGCATGCAACTATATGCATTCATACATGTTTGGGGGCCTCTAACTTTGTTGCAGGAAACTGCCCATGAAATAAAAAGTGTGCTGCCAGCTCTCAACAAGGCGATCGTGGCTCTGAGCGCCCTGGATAAAGCCGATGTCGCTGAGCTGAGGTAATTCACCTCATTTGTTTGGAACTGGAAAAGCCCAAAATAAAGCACAAATGCCTAGTAAATGTTACTAAGTCTGTATTCATATGTTTTTAGAACAAGTCATTTTAACCCATCTTGGTTACTTTAAACCAGTTATTATGTGTGTCACATAGTGTATGTCATCCATGTTATGGCTCCATCACCCGCAGGACACATCAATATTTTTTGCAGCCGTGAGAAAAGCCACTGCTGACTAAACTACATGCTGTGCTACTGATGACAAACTTTATCCCAGTCTCAGAGACCTAAAACCCACGTCCTAGGATTGGCCCAACAGTGCATATCCAGGATGAGAGACAGAGCCATGGTGACTCTAGCAGCACCTGACCTACAGGTCCAAAAGTAGGACAGTGTCTGTGGTGCTGCTGTGGGCTACAGAGGGCCGGGTCCGTGGCACCACAGTGACGTGCGTCCAGGGCCACAGTGGCCACCAGGTGCCCCTGGGGAACCACTGCCCGGGCCCTGGGCCCCCTGGCCGCCCTCCTGGGGTAGGAACTTCCAAGAAGAAATGAGATACTCCAAGGTCCAGAGCCTGATCCCAATATTTGTAGTTTGAATCTCTTGGTGAGATGCTCTCCATAGGGGTCTGTGGCCCAACAGACAAGAAGACTTTGCTGTCACCTGCAGGATGTGTTACATTTTCCATTATTTATTGGAAGTGATATTTCAATTAAAGATGCAGAAGTAGGCAAATCTACCATGATATTTGTAACATTATTAACTCTGGGAACAAGAAGAGACGATGACAAACAAGCTGTCTTTAACCAGCAGGACTTTCCCGGGAAAGCAGCGCATACCACAGTGCCCAAGCTCCTCCCTGCAGTTGAAAGTCAGACAAGGAGAAGCAGACCAAAATCTTGACTTCTTTCTCCTGTGTGACCTCATTCACAGGAATGCATTCCCCCGTGCTCAGGCAGCAGGGATGCTGAGTGTGTGCTGTGCACTAGGCCCCAGTCTGGGCACTGAACTTAGAGCCTCTACCAGTTAGTGAAGGCCCTTCTGACCAGGCAGCATGGAAGTAGAGAACTAAGCCAGATTTGCAAGTGAACCAGGAAGGTGTCTAAAGGAAAGGTGTTCTAAGCAGGAGAAATGGAAAGCATGACAGTCTGAAGCCAGAAATGCACTTCATGGGTTTGAGGAACTTCAAATGCCTGCAGCCTTTGAGCATGAGAGGGTGGCCTGAGTCCATGTGAGAGAAGTAGCAGTGTCTAAGCCACCCCCAACATCACCCTCCCTGGAACCTCAGGACTTGTTTCCAGAAGTTCCGTCCTCTTAGCTTTTCTCTGGGAGATATTCCTAGGAGAGAAGCCAGAGCAAATGCCTATGAGCCTGATTTCTAAGAGCAGTATGTTATGCTGGGTAAGCGCTCTGGCTCTGGTGCCTCAACTTCCCTTTTATGCAACAGGGATGACAGGTTATTAGAGGACTGGTTGAGTTAAAACATGTAAAGTGCTTACATTAGATTCTAGCATGAGGCAGGTGCTCGTTATTTTTATGCTAAGAGGTTTCTAGGACCGAACAGGCCCACTCCCATTCCCTAGCTAGAAATCCCTAACCTTTCCTTGCATACGTTATGGGGGTTTCTTGTTGTGCAGCTTGTTTGTTAAGATTCCCCCTTGTAATATTGCTGATTCCAATGCCACATCTTATGATGTGCAGCAGAGACATCCAGCAGGTACCCAGGGCAGCCCACTCTCTTTCCTAGCTGCATTAGCCACTAGAAGAAGGGGGAAGATGGTAGAAAATATAGATTAGAGCAAACCAATAAAAGTCTAAGAGGACTCCTGTGTAGTAACGAGGCTTTTAAAGCAGATTTCCAATGTAGGTTGGTCTTGCTTTGAATCAGGTATTTGTTTCTTAAAAGTGATAGGTAGGTGGGATGATAGTCAATTGAATCTATTTTCCCTTTAATTTACATTAAAATTTTATATATAATGTATTTTTATCTCAATTTTACTATATTTCCATTATGTTTGTTTAAAAAGTGTCAAATATAGGCAAAATTGAGGAAAATCCTGTTTTTGGACCTCTCTTTTCTCCCCTGTGGACCTTGTCACTCTTTCCCTAGTTCCTGTTACAACCTTTCTCCTTATTTCAAAAACAAAACAAAACAAAAAAACCCACACTGATAATCTCAGAAAAGCCGTCTGATAAATTAGTTCTAAATAAACCATTAATTATTTAAATATATAGTCCTGAAAAATATCTGCATTTTCGAAGTAGACTGTAAAAGAAAACCAAGGTTAACCTAAATGAGTGAATCTCTAGTGGTGAAATTTAAGGCAGGAGGACCTTCTTGGTAACCCTTGTAGCTAGTGTTGTATGCATATAGTTGGCTTTGTTGCCTGCCTTCTGTTGGGAAGTCTGTATGGTTTCATTTGGGGGAGACTCATTGCTGTGGATGGACCTGTGCCTTTAGTTCCCAAGTCCCAAATGTTACTGCATAATAATCACCACCCTCCTGGCATCTCACTGAAACTTACTTCTTGTGACTGTTCTTCTGACCCCTGGCTCTCCAGAATGTCACCTTCTCGTGCTCCTGCAGTGGCAAGTCAGCTGATGAGGATGCAAATAAGAAGTGGCTTCCAGCATTCCAATAACCACACTAACAATCTAAGAGACCAGCCCCCACCAATCCTCTTTCCCACACTCTGTTGTATCAGTGATTTTATGGCAGGAATTTCAGATGAGGATGGAGAAAAGTCAGAGGATATGTTTAAGGGGAGTGGCTTAGTTGTCTCTGTCAAGTAGTCATTAGGACATCAGTGCTGGGACGAAACAGGAGGGATCCTGCTATAAAGGACTCTGCAGTGAGTACTTTTCTAATGAAAAGAATTAACCTCTAACTTAGATGTTCTACATATTTAAGTCTTACGCATGTCATCTTCCCAAAGTAGAGATACCCATATGTAAAACATACCCAAATGTTTGCATATAGCCCAAACTGAAATAGCTAAGTAGTTAACCTTATGAAAAAGCCTGTTAAAAATCTGCGTATTTTGTCTTCTAAGATAGTTTACAGGATGCATTCAATTTCAGTTGTGAAGCTGACCAGGTTTCCACCACCTATTGCAGAGTGTATACACGGCCTCCCTTTCTCGTGCTGATAGTCATGAATGCGGTCTGCATTCTTCTGCAGAAGAAACCTAACTGGACGTCAGCAAAATTGCTTCTTTCGGAAACTGGTTTCCTGAAAAGACTGATTAACCTTGACAAGGACAGCATACCGGAGAAGGTACAGAGTTGATCCCTAATTAATGCATAACTGATGCCTCCCATACTCATAGTCTACAGGAGTCCAACATTGGAATTGTGCATTAGAATGGAAAGTCTTTGATGCAGGTTAGAAGATGAGGGAGCAAGCTCCATAACCATATGTAACAGGTTTGCTGGGAATGCTGAGGAAAAGCAGTGTGTCTCCCAAATCAGGGAATGCTATGTCTCAGAATCTCTTTAATGAGAGAAGAGACCAACAGAGGGAGAAAGTCTCTCTGGAGGGACTGCATTACACTAAGAAACCACAAGGTTTGAATAAAAGTGTCTGGAATTTTTTAAAGTTCAGATATAATTGACATATAACATTATATTAACTTCGGGTGTATGGTATAATGAATCAATATTCATATATATTGTGATCATCCCACAGTAAGCCTAGTTATCATCTAACACCACACATTGTTGCCAATATTTTTTCTTATAATGATAACTTTTAAGATCCTACTCCATAATAACCTTCAAATGCACAATATGATATTTTTAACTCTAGTCATCATGCCATACATTCTACCCCCAGGACTTATTTATCTTACAGCTGAAAGTTTGCACCTCTTGGCCCCCTTCACCATCCCTAAGTCCCCTACCTCTGACAGCCACCAATCTGTTGTCTGTATTTGAGTTCAGTTTTTGTTTTAGATTCCACATGTAAGTGATAAAATCCTTCTCTGTCTAACTTAGTTCACTTAGCATAACACATGCAAGGCTCATCTATGTTGTCACAACTGGAAGGATTTCCTTCTCTTTTTTTTAAAGATTTATTTTTATTTATTTATGATAGAGAGAGAGAGAGAGAGAGGCAGAGACAGGCAGAGGGAGAAGCAGGCTCCATGCAGGGATCTTTGGAAAAATGTCTATTCAGATCCTCTGCCCATTTTTTAATCAGATTGGGTTTGGGGTTATTTTATTTTTTTTGTTTTTGCTTTCTCTTGTTTGAGGTGTGGTTTTGGGGGGAGTCTGTAGGAGTTCTTTATATATGTTGGGTATTAACCCCTTACCACATATGTGGTTTGCAAATATTTTCTCCCAGTCTATGAGTTACCTTTTTGCTGATGGTTTCCGTTATAGGGCAGAAAC
This sequence comes from Canis lupus dingo, assembly GCF_003254725.2. NCBI lineage: Eukaryota > Metazoa > Chordata > Mammalia > Carnivora > Canidae > Canis > Canis lupus. Next base: position 39,062,538 of record NC_064249.1, on the reverse strand, counting down.
TTTTCAGTTTGATGTAGTTATATATATATATTTTTTTTTGTTGTTGTTAGCTTTCTTTTTTATGTCAAATCCAAAGTCATTACCAAAATCAATGTCAGTGAGTTCACCATCTATGTTTTCTTCTAGGAGTTTTATGGCTTCAGGTCTACATCCACATCTTTAATCCATTTTGAGTTATTTCTGTGTATGATGTGAGATAGGGGTCCAGCTTCATTCTTTTGCATGTGGCTGTCAAGTTTTCCCAGCACCGTTTGTTGTAGAGATTATCCTTTCCAACTATTGTATATTCTTACTTATTTTTATTTTTATTTTTGGAGGGAGTAGGGAAAGGGCAGAGGAAGAGAGAGATCTTAAGCAGACTCCATGCCCAGCACAGAACCTAATCCAGGGCTTGATCTTATGACTCTGAGATCGGACCTGAGCCAAATGAACAGTTAGATGCTTAACTGACTGAGCCATCCTGGCATTCCTCCCCATTATATATGGTTGGATCCTTTGTTATAAATTGATCAACTTTATGTGTGGACTCATTTCTGGACACTCAGTTCTGTTCCATCAATCTATGTGTCTGTTATATGCCAGTACCATACTCTTTTGATTACTATAGCTCTATAATACAGTTTGAAATCAGGAAACATGTTGCCTCTAGCCTTGTTCTCCTTTTTCAAGATTATTGGGTTATTTGAGCTGTTTTGTGGTTCCATACAAATTTTAGGATTGTTTGTTCTATTTCTGTGAAAACTGCTATTGGAATTTTGATAGGGATTGCATTCAATCTATAGATAGCCTTGAGCATTATAGACATTTTAACAATCTTCTTCCAATCTATGAGCATAAAATATCTTTTCACTTATTGTGTTTTCTTCCATTTCTTTCATCAGTGTCTTACAGTTTTTGGTGTACTGAAAAGTATTTCACCTCCTTGGTTAAGTTTATTTCTAGGTATTTTATTCTTTTTGATGCAACTGTAAGTGGGATTATTTTCATAATTTCTGTTTCTGATGGTGCATTGTTGGTGTATAGAAATGCAATTGATTTTTGTATATTGATTTTGTATCTTGCAACTGTACTGAATTCATTTTTTCTAAGTCTTTAGAGTATTCCACATATAATATCATGTCATCTGCAAATAGTGACAGTTTTTCTTTTCTAATTTGAATGCCTTTCATCTTTTTCTTGCCTAATTGCTCTGGCTAGGACTTTGGATACTGTGTTGAATAAAAGTGGTGAGAGTAAGCGTCCTTCTCCTGTTCCTGACCTTAGAAGAATAGCTTTCAGAATTTCACTGTTAAGTATGATGTTAACTGTGGGCTTGGCTTGTCATGTACAGTCTTTATTATATTGAGGTATATTCCAGCTATACTCAGCTTGTTGAGTATTTTTATCATAACTGGATATCGAAATAGTCATCTATTGAGATGATAATGTGATTTTTATCCTTAATTTTGTTAATGTAGTATATCACATTGACTGATCAATTGATACTGAACCATCCTTGACCCCTTGGAATAAATCCCACATCATGGCTTATGATTTTTTTGAAGTACTATTAAATTCAGTTTGCTAATATTTTGTTGAGGATTTTGCATCATTGTTCATCAGGGATATTGACCTGTAATTTTCTTTTTTTGTGATGTCCTCGTCTGATTTTGGTAACAAGGTGATGCTGTTACCTTGTCATTATAAAATGACTTTGGATGTGTCCCCTCTTCTGTTTTTTGGAAAAGTTTGAGAAGGATTGGTACTAATTCTTTTTAATATATTTGATAGAATTCGCCACTGAGGGACACCTTGGTGGCTCAGCAGTTGAGCGTCCGCCTTTGGCTAGGGTGTGATCCCGGAGTTCCAGGATCGAATCCTGCATCGGGCTCCCTGCGTGGAGCCTGCTTCTCCCTCTGCCTGTGCCTCTGCCTCTCTCTGTGTATCTCTCATGATTAATAAAGAAAATCTTTAAGAATGTATATATGTTAAAAAAAAAAAAAGAATTTGTCACTGAAGCCAGCTAGTTCTAGACTTTTGTTTGTTGGGAGGTTTTTCATCACTGGTTCAATCTCTTTACCAATAATTAGTCTGTCCAGATTTTCTAGTTCATGATTCAGTCTTGGTAAGTTGCATGTTTCTAGGAATTTATCCATTTCTTTTAACTCATCCTATTTGTTTGTGTATAATTGTTCATAGCAGTCTCTTCTAATCTGTTTGTACCTCTGGGGTATATTGTAGTATCTCTTTTGTTTCTATTTTTATTTATTTGAGCCCTCTCTTTTTTTCTTGGTGAATTAACTACAGGTTTTTCAGTTCTGTCTTTTTTTAAAAACCAACTCCTCAATTCATTGATCTTTTCCATTGTGTTTTAGTCTCTATTTCATTATTTCTGCTCTCATTTTTTTTTAAGATTTTATTTATCCATGAGAGACACAAAGAGAGAGGCAGAGACATAGTCAAAGGGAGAAGCAGGCTTCCTGCAGGGAGCCTGATATAGGACTCAAGCCCAGGACCTGATCATGACCTGAGCCAAAGGCAAATCCTCAACAACTGAGCCACCCAGGTGCCCCTGACTTGTTCTTTTTTTGCTAGTTTTGTTTGGTATGTGAAACTAGAACACCAACCCTCATGTCAAAGCTATGAGATAAGCACATGGGCCTCTTTCCCTGGATGATTGGGAACCTTTCAGTCACCCGCCTGTGCACTGGGCCCTAGGGGATAAGCCTGCATGAGCTCTTTCAGGACTGTTCCTCAGTTCACTGTGGCCTCGGGAGTCTTGTGGATGCAAGCCCTGTTGGCTTTCAAAACCAGATGTTTTGGGGATCTTCTCTCAGGTGCAGGTCTAAAAAGGTAAGGTGCCAGGTGTGGGGGTTCAAACTTTTCAGAGAGAAGCTTGGGGCTGTGAGTTCCCTCCCAGTTGTGGGTCACCATGCCAGGAGTGGGTGTACAGCAAGATTATGTCTCTGCTTCTGCTACCCATTTCAAGGGTGTTTCTTCTCATTGCCCAATGTGTAGGAGTATTCAGGTAGCTTCTTGGTTCCTTTTAAAGATAGTTGTTCTTATGTAGTTGTAGATTTGGAGAAGGGAAGTTTCGGATCCTCCTACATCACCATCTTGAACTGGATCCCAAAGATTTATTTTAATTTGTGTAACAAATGTTCATATAACAACATATGCCAGACATTGTTCTGAGCACTTTGAAAATATTAATTCATGTTGGAGGAGATGGGGGACAGATGAGAGCAGAGAAAAAATAGAAGAAAATCAAGTAGTGTAGACACCTAGTGAAGGGTTTTGCTGGAGCAGATTTAATTCAGAAGAATATAGATTTACTGTAGCACTTCAAGAACCATGAGAGTGGGCCAGAGTGCTGAGTAAGTGTTGGGGCTCAGTGCCCAATGTAGTGGGAGGCCATGCTGGACAAAGGAGTCCTGTAGGAAGAGGAGAAAAGTATGGCAGGGTAGGCGGAAGGTTCCGAGGGCCTGGACAGAGGCACAGTAGAGAGCAGTAACTAGCCCAGACACCACCCATGTGGCCACAAGCCAAGTAATGCTTCTGGCAGCAGAAGCTGGAAAAGGCAAGGAACAGAATCTCCACCAGGCCCCCAGAGTGAGTACTGTCCCACCTGGACCTTGATTTCAGATTTCTGGTTTCCAGCACGGCCAGAGCATAAGTTATGGTCTTTGGTCACCCAGGCTGTGCTGATTTGTCACAGTACTCACAGGAAACTCGGAGATTTGGGCCACAGGCAGTGGTTGCTATGGTAACAAATACCCAGAAATGTGAAAGTGGTTTTAGAACTGGGTAATTCCAGTGTAGAGGCTAGAGGAATATCCGAACAGGAGTATTAGGCAGGAGCTGAGCTGAGATGTTAGGCAGGTAGATTTGTAGATGCACACAGCGCCCTGTCCTTGATTCATTCACAACTATCTATGGAGTGTTTTCCTTCTAAGGGACATCATGAGACACGACGATAGCTTACAAGACCAACTCGTTCCTCGATGTTATGAAGTTGACATTATAAGAGGGAAGCCAGACACGAAACAGCTAAAAACAAAATTAATTAATTACTTACAGTGATAATCTATGTTATCAGGAAATACAGGATCATATATGAACAAGGTGCATTCTTTAGCAGAATGTTAGTGCTGACATCCATATTACTCATGGATTAATGTAACAACTACTCACTCTCTGAAGCATTCTTAGTAAAAATGATTCCTTGTGGTTTTGTTTAAATAGAACTTTCAAGCTAAAATAATAGCTCATCTAAAGAAGTTATTAAAAGCATAACAGTATTTTAAGCAATAATGAAAACAGCAATAATAAATTGATAATGGATCACCTGCCATCTAAATTATTTAGCAAAATGGTTCTGACCTACCAGGCAAGAGAAGAAAAGGAATCTCAGGTCTCAGAAGGATTTTATTTTGATTATGGCTCCGCAAAATAGAGGAGAAATAGTATGTAAGCAACTGGAAAAAAGGCATGTGACACAAGTCAACTATAGTGTCCTCAGCGTGCTCAGGCCTCACTGCCACCACTGACAACCCAGACCCTTCACTGGGGCCTGGAAACTGTGCCCTGCAGATTGTGTATTTAGGACAACTTCAGGTCAACAACATTGCTTTTTCTTTAATACACGAATTGTATTATCTCTAGGTTTTCATGAAGCTGAAAAAAATTTTAATCTTACCTGATTTCAACCCAAACAAGATTGCTCTCGTGTCTGTTGCCTGCTGCTCTATGTGCCAGTGGGTTATAGCTTTGAATAACTACCACGAAGTGCAGAAGGTATGTTCTTTCCTCCTCAGTACCTAAAACAACCTGGAAGGGACACCTCAGAGTCCCAGAAATAATGTTCCCTTAACAATGCTCAAATGAACTTCTGTGAAAGGATACCTAGTGCAACTTGAATCAAAGATATTATGCTAACAGATACAAATTTTATTTTTAAATTGTTTTTATTATATTTTATAAATAATTACTTTTTAAATAAATATATTTATTATATTTATTTTTTATTATTTTATTTATGGCAACTATGCTATTGTTTTATTTGGTTTTCATATATTTCACCATATTAAACTTCTTTATATCCCTTTTGTACACATAATTTCTAGGAAAGCCGATCATAAGAATTGACACTTATAAATGTCTTTCAAACATAAGCAACATTTTTAACTTGACATTTTTTAACACTTAAATGTTGTGACATTCTTTTTTAAGGTGGTGGGCCCTAAGCAAATGCGAGTAGCTGAAGCTCAGAATGTCCTCAAAATTGCACGGCAAAGGCTGGCCGAGAAACAAAGAGGTTTGCAGCTGGTAAGACATTTGTTTGCTTGTTAAACTTACAACACCTTTATGAACTAGTCAGAAACACCAAGAAACACCATCATATTTACCTCAGTAGAGTTTTATCAGTTTAGAATAAAATGAGGATAATAAAGGTAATGAAGATATTAATTGTGATTAAGTAAATAATACCAGTACTATATGTAAGGGTACCTTCCATATAGTAAAACACTCAATAATGATAATTATTACTGTATCAGTAATATATTAACTAACCATTTCACCAGATTTCTCCCAGGAGAGCTTTGTGACTTCTGTCTACCAAAGACCCACCCATTATCAAACTGTGATCTTAAAAAACTGTCCTTAACCTGTTTATATCAATGACTCTTTTGTTTTGTAAAGACAAGGTTATTTCTTAAACTTCTGGGTTTTAAGTTAAAACTTCTGTTTACCTGTATGGTCTTTCTCCCTAAGCTCTCCATTTCAACGTAGTTACCAACATTTTAAGATCTGGGGATTTCATTTAAAATTTGAATTTCTGCCTTCATTTGAAAATTCAGAAGATCTGGCAGCCTTGGGTTGGCACTCTCACTTGTCTGTAATAAGCCCCCAACTCACTTCAAGCATTTGTGTCACCTGCCTGGCCCCATAGGCATTTCTTGCAAACTCAGCTATCTAAAAAGTATCAGACATTTTTTAAGAAAATTAATAAATTTTTACTGAATATATTTTGTGCTGATATGTCATTTTATCGCTAATACTTTGTTGCAGCCTATCATGTACCTATATAGTTATATTTAGAGATGTGTTAATAATAGCTAACATTTATTGTGTATACTATGTTCCAAGTACCACACTGAGGCTTTATACAGACTTTCGCATTTAATCCTCAGGTCAGCTTTCAGAAGGAGATGTTTACAAGGAAGAAAGCTTAAGTGAAAGATTTATAAATTTGTCCAACACCGTGACCCTCTGAGTGGTGCCCATGCTCTAACCCAGGCATGTCTAACTCTAAAGCCCATGCACTTACCTACTCCACTATAAAATACTTCTCTCCAGGAATGATTAATCTAGTAACTGGTGTGGCACAGACACCAACCAGTCACAGAGCAGTGTCAGGTCCTGGAGCCTACAGTGAAAACAGAATGGGGATAGAGGGCCGGGGTGGGCAGTGGCAGGGCTGGGAGTGCTCTCCAGGGCATAGCACAGGACCACTTAGCAACCACTACAGAAATAGTCTGTATAGTCTATGCTCATGGTTAGGAAGAATGAATATTGTAAAATGTCTATACTGTTTTTTCTGACGCATTCTAACAGGTGTGAGGTGATAACTCTTTGTGGTTTTGTTTAATTTGCATTTCTTTGATGATCAGTGATGTTCAGTATCTTCTCACGTCTGTTGCCCATCTATATGTCTTCTTTGGAAAAATGTCTCTTTAGTTCCTCTGCTCATTTTTTAAAATATTTATTTATTTTGAGAGAGAGAAATAGAGAACAAGTGGGGGAGGGGCAGGGGCAGAGGGAGAGAGAGAATCAATCCCAAGCAGGCTCCTCACCAAGCAGAGCCTGATGTGGGGCTCGGTCCCGTGACCCTAAGATCATGACCTGAACCTAAATCAAGAGTCAGAGTTGAGATGCTTAACTGACTGAGCCACCCAGGTGTACTCCATCTTCTGCTTATTTTTTAATTGGATAGTTTGGGTTTTGTTACTGAATTGTAAAAGATCTTTATATATTTTGGATATTAGCATCTTATCCAACCGTTTTACAAAACTATTCTTTTTTCTAGGTTTTTCCTTTCATTTTGTTAATTGTTTATTTTATCTGCAGAAAATTTGAAGTTTGATATAGTCCCAGTTGTTGATTTTTGCTTTTATTATTTGTGCTTTTGGTACTCTATCCAAAAAAAAAAAATCATCACCAAGACCAATGTCGAGCAGCTTCTTCCCTACATTTTCTTCTAGGAGTTTTATGGTATCAGTTTGATGGTATTTTGATTTATTCTGAGTTAATTTTGTGAGTGGTGTAAGATAGGACTCCACTTTCATTGTTCTGCATGTTATCTTGGCACCATTTGGTGGGAGAGATTGTCCTTCCCCATTGGATTGTTCTTGGCTCCCTTGTTGAATATTAGTTGACCATGTATGCCAGGATTTACTACGGGGCTCTCTATTCTGTCCCACTAGTCTCTGTGTCTATTTTATGCCAGTACCACATACTGTTTTCATTATTGTTCGGAAATGCTACTGATTTCTGAATATTGATCTTACATCCTGCAATTTTACTGACATTGTTGATTAGTTCTAACAGTTATTTGGTTGAATTTTGGGGATTTTCTATATACAAAAGCATGTCATCTGCAAATAGTTAACACTTTTACTTACTCCTTTCTGATTTGGGTATTGTTTATTTCTTTATCTTGCCTGATTGCTCTAATCAGGACTTCTAATACTATATTGAGTAATAATGTTGAGGGTGGGCATCCTTATCTTGTTCCTGATCTTAAAGGAAAAACTCTCAGTTTTTCACCATGGAATATTATGTTAGCTATGGGTTTGTTGTAGTAACTGCCCTTTATTATTTTAAGGTTTGTTCTTCCTTTACCCAGTCTGTTGATGGTTTTTATCATGAACTGATATTGTATTCTGTCAAATGCTTTTTCTGCATTTATTGTGATGATCGTGTGACTTTTATCATTCATTCTATTAATGTGATATAATACATTTACTGATTTGCATATTTTGAACCATCCTTGCATCTCAGGGATAAATCCTATGTGGTCATGGTGTGCAGTTCTTTTAATGTGTTCTTTAATGCACTTTGCTCTATTTTGTTGAGAATTTTTGCATCTTTATTCATCAAGGGTATTAGTCTGTAGTTTTATTTTTCAGGTCAGTTATTTCATTTTTCTGTGATTTGGAATAAATAATTTTGTTTCTTTATTTTCCTTAACTCTCTGTGTTGGCTTCTGTGCATTTGACAAAACAGCCATATCTCCCTATCCTGTCAGAATGGTCTTGTGTAGGACATAAACCTCCTCAGCCCAGCCTGAGCTCCTGGTGTCTCTCACACCATTGCCCAAGCAGCTTTGTTTTTTCTTAGAGATTCCCAGTATTCAGAGTGTCCCAAAGGGAAGCATCTCCGTCAGTACCTAGATGCAGGCTCTTTGGACACCTGTGTAAATAGCTCTCTTCAGGGACAGATTGGGAGATGAGTGTTTCTGTCCAAGCCCTCGACACTGAGCCAGTTGAGAATTATTTCTTTGTTTGTTGTAATTCTGGCGACCCACAAACACAAGGTTTCTGGCCACCAGAGCTGGGTGCTCAGGTACTGTATCCTCTGGGCCACAACCACCAGTGCAGGAGGATCACAGTCAGCCCCTAAATGTGTACTAAACTGGAAGCCTGACCCTTAGACCACAACCTCTTTCAGATAGGCCTCCTTAAAGCAAAGACTGAGAGATACACATTTCTATCTATTCCCTCCATGCTAAGCCCTGGAGGGATAGCCAGTTAGAAAGTATTTGTTCTAGTTCAGTAGGTCTCATGGATGCAAGCCCTCTTGGCTTTCAGAGCTAACTGTTTTGGGGGCCCATCCCTTAGGTGGAAGTCTTAAAGGTTGAGACATGAGATGTTGGGTTCAAAATCTTCACCTGCAAGGGAAGCTAGAGTTGTGAGTTCTCCTGTTTGTGTCATTGTGCCAGGGGTGTAGGTTGTGGTAGGAGTGTCCCAGCCTTTACTGTGTGGATTTGAATACTTTTCATTCACCCGGTGTGTAGGAGTTGCTCAGTTAGTTTCTGAATTTCTTTCATGGGGACTAGCTCTGTGTGTAGTTGTAGGTTTGGTGTGTCCACAGGAGCAGATGGGTTCAGATGCCTCCTGTGTCACCATCTTGGACTGGAACTCCCTTTCACTTATTCCTTGATGCCTGGTACTTTCAATTTTAGTATTTACTCAGTTCATTCATGATTTTTGGTATATTTTTTGTATTTCATTCATTCACCCAACAAAACTTTATAATATTGTCCTTTTTTTTTTTTTACTATTATCAAGTGGTAGGGCAGAAAAAAATAAACTCTAAATTTCAGTCAAAACCTAACTTAAAAGTAGTTTGCATTCCCTTCCAGCTTGCAAACTTGGCCTTCACCAGACATTTCAAATATTTTAATTCATTGAACTCAAGTATATTTAAATGTTTATAAAATATTAATAGATACACTTAGCATTTTAAAAGTGAGCGTAATAGTTAACGCCACTGGTTTTAAGCCCTTCGTTGAGATTTTCTCCTCAGTTATGTACTGTCTCCTATTTTAAAAATAGATCTTTTGTTCACTTGGGCCCTAATATAAAAAATATTTCCAAAAAATATAGGGAACGTTAGGGGAAATAAATAATGCCAGAAGCTATGATATTACATGGGGATTCATTAAAAATGTTATCTTGGAGAGCATAGTGCCTGTCTTGTAACATCATCAGGAAAATGCAGATCAAAACCACAATAATACCTCACACCTGTCAGAATGGCCACAATCAAAAACAAGAAACAAATGTTGGGGAGGATGTGGAGAAAAAAGAACCCCTGTGCACTGTTGGTGAGAATGCAAACTGGTGCAGCCATTATGGAAAATAGTATGGAGGGTCCTTAATTAACCCCTATGTTTATAGCAGCATTATTTACAATAGCCAAGATATGGAAGCAGCCCATGTGCCCACTGATTGATAAATGGATAAAGAAGATGTGGTATATGTATAGACAATGGAATACTACTCAGCCATTAAAAAGAATGAAATCTTGCCATTTGCAATGACATGGATAGAGCTAGAGAGTATAATGAATGAAATCAAAGAAAGACCAATACCATATGATCTCACTAATATGGAATTTAAGAAACAAAACAAAGAAAGAAAAGCCCAAAAAACAGACTCTTAATTCTAGAAAACACAATGATCACCAGAGGGAAGGTGGGTGGGTGGGTGGGAAATAGGGAATTAGGGAATGGGGTTTAAGGAGTGTGCCTGTCCTGATGAGCATTGTGCAATGTATGGAATTATAGAATCACTATATTGTACACTTGAAACCAATATAACACTGTATATTAACTATAATTGAACTAGAAGAAAATAAATAAAATGACAGCACAAAGCAGAAAAAAAAAAGAAAAAGGAATTTTACATGTTTAGTTGAGTCAGTAAAGCCCCTACACTTAAATATTTATACAGTTCACTATGTCACAAGTAGCAAGAACGTTTTCTCAGAATAATCAAATCAAAAGGAATGAGCAAACAAAACAGCATTTTATATTAGAGTAAAAAGAACTGAGTAATCATTATGGGTGAACCAGTAATAAATCTTTAGAGTAATCATGCCACAGGTAGTAATGTGTGTGTGTGTGTGTGTGTGTATTTAGATATTTTCACTAGAATAACATATTTAGGAGGATAAATTATAAATTAGAAACTGTATTCAATAAGCACAATTTGGTATATATGATTCCATGAACATACTGTGTTCAAGTTTCCATGTTAAACACTGTCTTCAAAGATTTTGAGAAGACATGAACATCTTTCAAAAATATAAATATAAAATATAAGGATAATAAGTCCACAACCCAAGAGATAATATCAGGCAATTTATGATTAGTACTCAAACAATGGTTATAAACAAGTACATCAGTGTGGATTTGAGAGGACAGAGGCTTTGTGGCATCTAGAATGTGATAAGGATTTTAAAGAATGCCTTGGATGTAGATCCAAGGGATCCTTTCAAGGAACGATTTCAGGTATAAGGGAAGGATGGCAGTCAAATCCCAGAGGCAAGAACATTTAAGGTGTGTGTAGGAAATATGGAAGAAAGCAGTCTGGCAACAGTGTAATGTTATTGGAAAGGAGTTGACATTGGGGAGTGAGGTTGGGGTCAGATCGGGGAGGCTTTTATTGACAAGGCCAAAACTTTGGGCCATATCCATGGGCAATCATTTTTATAGAAATTCACCAAATGCTTTTGAGCAAAGGCGTTATCAAGATAAGCACTAATTTAAGAATATCATTTTGTCAGCTATTCATGATGGTATCTTTTCCACTGACAGCCCAGGCATAGGTTAGAGCTGCTTCATCCTACCAGCCTTCCTTCAAAAAACCTACCCATTCCTCCAGGCTGGTCAGTGTATCTGGGATGATAAAGTTCAGTCATTTTCTTGGAGAAGGAAACTGGATATAACATTTTCTGTGTGAAAAATAAATCAGAAAATGATGATTCTTCAAGTGCTGAGCTTATAAGAAAACCCATTGAGGAAAGTGACCTTTTAAAGGCAAACTTGACTTTCATGGAATCATTTATTTAATAACTATGTTTCTATTGTTAACATAATCCATCTCTCCAGGAAGATTTTCCAGGATGTGGAAATGAAGTAACCACATACTATATTCATATAAGTGATAGTTAAACTCTTGAGGCAAAATGAGTGTAATACTGTGTCTCGATAATGAATTGTCTTTCAGATTGAAGAGCATCTGCTGTTTTTGCAGGCAGCCTACAAAGATATAGTTGCTGAAAAACAACTCTTGGCAAACAGAAGAAAACTGGCCACCAAGCGCTTGCAGTGTGCATCTGTCTTACTGACTGCTCTGAAGGATGAGAAGGCATGATTCTCTTTCGTTTTATTTCTCTCCTTCAGTAATTTCTACTGAGCTTGACAAACCCCAAGATGTTATTTTCACCAAAGGTCATATCATGTGCCCCCTAAAACTATCTTATCATCCAGTTGCTTTTTATTGAGATCAGTAGACACTCCTGATAAAAATAAAGGAGTCCTGGTCAAGAAGTCTTAAAACAGAGGCAACAGACTACAAGGATCAGACAGGACTTTCTCTTGTTCCTCAGACATCAGTTCTCTTGTCTGATAAGATCCACAGGAAACCTGTCAATGAACATGTCATGGGGCTTTCCTTTGTCCAGCACAGGGACAGCCTGAGCCAAATGCATAAAACAGGGGTGGCTAAAAGGGATGAGATGTCATAATGGAGAACATTTTATTCTGTTCTGTCAATCCTCAGACCTCTTTCATCCCTTTTAAAAAAAAATTCTGCTAATCTCTAAACTTCAGTCTCCTGGTCTTAAAATGAAGTCAATGGCCTTTACTTAATAGGATATTGAAAGTGTCAAATGAGACTTTCAAAGTAAAATGCCTGTTAGACATCTAAGGATTCAATAAATATAAGTCAATATTATATTGAACATCATTAATAATATAACGAATTGTTAACTTAAAAATTATCTTGCTTTATAAGACAAAGGACTTGACTATGGGTCCTAACAAATATGACACTGTTGACAAATCCAAGAATAGGACTCATGTTCCCCGTAGAAAATAGTTTGTTTTATGATTTATCCATTAATAATTTAAATGCAAACACAGCATGAGAACAGTAATAGTGATAGCAATGCTATATCCAAGTTGGAGACCACAAATATCTGAACTGTCTCATAATAGTATATTTTATGTCAAATAGCAAGAACTCATTTTTATTTTAACATTTAGACTCGATGGCAAGAAACAATCAATCAAATAGACAAGAAGTTGGAAGGAATTTTGGGCGACATACTTATTTCAGCAGCATGCATTGTCTACAGTGGAGTGTTAACAGCAGAATTTCGCCAGCTAATTGTGAACAAATGGGAGAGCCTTTGCACTAAAAACAACATTTCTTTGTCCCCTAACTTTTCCTTAATTGAAGTCATGGCACAGAAACATGAGGTAGTAACATATTTCTGTTATCCAGTTAAGTGGCTGTTGTTGATTTGAATTTTGGGCATAAGTGCATTTTTTTAAACTGGGATCTTTTCCCCAAATTGTTTGTTGTTGTTGTTGTTGTTGTTTTAAGATTTTATTTATTTATTTATTTATTTATTTATTTATTTATTTATCAGAGAGAGCACAAGCAGGAGGAGCAGCAGGCAGAGGGAAAGGGAGAAGCAGACTCCCACCTGAGCAGGGAGCCCACCCAATTTGGGGCTCAATCCCAGGATTCTGAGTTCCTGACCTGAGACAAAGGCAGATGCTTAACTGATTGAACCACCCAAGTGCCCTCAAAAATTGTTTGACAGAGGAAACTACTGAAATTTTTTAAAAATTTTAAGTTATAGTTCTAATGCCTCAGTTAGCTACATCTATTGTTTCTCATTCTCGGGGCAAAAGTCACAGAAAATCCTCTTACTCATTGTAATTTTACTGCCTCGCCCTAATAAACATAGCCAATTTATCTCCCAGAAGTCCCTTTCATTAATAAAATTGGTGAGCTTGGGGCACATGGGTGGCTAGTTGGTTAAGTATCTGGTTACTGATTTTGGCTCAGATCATGATCTCAGGGTCATGGGATCAGCCCCTCTCTCCCTCTGCCTCTGCCCTTTCTTGCTCTCACTTACTCTTTCTCTCTAAAAATGAATAAATAAAATCTTTTAAAAAATAAAATTGGTGAACTTACTGAACCATAGGTAGCATTCTTAGAAGGAGCCAGAAAGGGACACCTGGGTAGCTCAGTGGTTGAGCGTCTGCTTTTGGCTCAGGTCATGATCCTGGGGTCCTGGGATCGAGTCCCACATCAGGCTCCCCACAGGGCACCTGCTTCTCCCTCTGCCTATGTCTCTGCCTCTCTCTCTGTGTCTCTCATGAATAAATAAATAAAATCAGAAAGAAAAGAAAAGAAAGAAAAGAAAAGAAAAGAAAAGAAAACCAAAAATACAGACCTTACATTTATCAATAAATATTTATTGTCTATCTATCTGTGTGGAGAGGATGAAAAAGAAATGCACCTTTTTTTAATTTATCCCCAAAGAGTAATTTTAGATAACTTTAACTAACCACCCAATTTACAAAATCTCAGAAGCAAATACTGGCTTCTTATTTTCATAATGCCAATAACCAACTTAAACCCAAATATATCAACAATTACATTAGATGCAAGTGATCCAAAGAAGTCCACTTAAAAGGCTGAGATTGTAAGACTGTATAAAAATATAAACTAAAGCCCAAAATAGAGACCGTAAGTTACTTAGAAGGACATTTCTAAATCATAAAGGTTGACAGTTAAAATAAAAGGTGGGGGGAGGAAATTTACCACAGATTACCAAAAAAGGACAGAGTAGACATTAAGGCAAAAAAAGATTACTAGAATTAAATAAGTTTATGTTGTGGTAAGAATTAGTTTAAGTCTCCAAAAACGTTTTATCAATTCTGAATTTGTTTGTGCCTAATAATAAGACTTGAAACAATACAAAGCCCACATTAAAAGAACTACAGATAAAAATGGACAAATCTACAATCATAGAGAAAGATTTTAACATACTGCTTCCTGTAACTCATAAAAAAAGAACACAAAAATCAGTAGGAATAGAGGACATTTGAGCAATGTAATCAACAGACTTAGTGGGCAGGACCCTGTGGCCTACACCTGAGGCTTACACATTCTATGAAAGCACACGTAGAACACTACCCACCATATAATAAACCACCAAAAAGTTCCAACCAATATCAAAGGATTTAAATCACAGAGTATATTATCTGTCCAAAAGGCAATAGAGCCAGAACTCAATAATTAAAAGTTTCTTTGAAAATCCCCATATTTCTGGAAATTAGGATATACACTCCCAAACGAACTGAAAGACTCAGTATCCTGAAGTTGTAATCCTAGTCGTAATTCCAACAGGTGAGGGGAGCATGTATGTGTCTCTTACATGACAAACTGATTCCAAAAGTAATAAGAGGAGGCAAAGAGCCAACATGTCTAAGATGTTGTTGATGAATAGGTAGAAGGACTTGCAGCATCAAATATCAACATTTACTTTAAAGCTACACTAGTTAGGATGGTGGATTTATTTATCCATGTGTAACCAGTGCAGAACAAACAATACCACCAATGGAGAACAGAGATCCCAGACACAGACTCACACACATGTGGATGTCTGACTTACGACAAAGCTGGTACTGCAGTGCAGTGTGGAATTAGTAGTCTTTTCAATAAATAGTGCTGGGTGATTGAATGTCTACCAGCAAAAAAGAGAGAGAGAGAGAGAGAGAGAGAAGGAAGGAAGGAAGGAAGGAAGGAAGGAAGGAAGGAAGGAAGGAAGGAAGGAAAGAAGAAAGAGAAAGAAAGAAAAGAAAGAGAGAAAGAGAGAAAGAGGAAAGAAGAAAGAAAGAAAGAAAGAAAGAAAGAAAGAAAGAAAGAAAGAAAGAAAGAAAGAAATTTGATCATTACCACACACCACACATAAAAATTCAATTGCAATTGAATGGTGGCCCTAACCATGGAAGGCAAATTAGTAAGGCATAATTTAAGAGAAAATGTTCATGACCCTAAGAAAATATTACTTTAAGCAGAACTAACCATAAAGGAAAACATTAATTGAATAACATTGAAATTTAGACATTCTGTTCATCAAAAATCACCACTCAGAGGCTATGAAAAGAAGTCAATGAATAGAAGAGGATATTTGCAGTAAAAAGGTCTACTACCAATCAGTAAGCAAAAGACATAAAAGCCAGTAAATAAATGGGTAAGAACTTTAAACAGGAAGCTCACAAAATCACCAATAAACATTTGAAAACTGCTTAACCTCATCATTCATTAGGGAAATAAAAGTTAAATCTAAAATGAGAGATCACAACACTCTAAGTGCCCTCAGCAGTAGAATGTATAAATAAATCTAGGTATGTTCATAAATACTCTACAGCAATGGGAATGAATAAAGACAGCTATAAACAACACAGATGATGTTGGACAGAAAAGGGAATATACTTTAAGATTTCCTTTATCTAAAGTTCCAAAATTAGTGAAGTGAAATTATAGCATTTAGGAATACATACTTTGGTAAAACACTAAAGAGAAGCATGGAAGTCAGGAGAACAGAAACTCTTGGGTGGGTAATGTGTTTCTCTCACCATGCTGACCTTCACTCTAGGCACCTATATTCGGGTACAAACAGGGCTACTCCTGGGTTTCAGGATTCTTCATCCCTTTTCCTGTTTCCTTTTGTGTAGACTTCTAGAGCATGCAGTTCTTCACAGGCTTAAGTGAAAAACTTTTTCTTTCCTTTAAAAACTGAGAAGTATCCTTGGCTTCTCCTGAGGATGCCCTGCTGCCTAGGACGTCCCCTGTGTCCTGTTCCTTCTCAAAACTCCATAGGCCTTCTTGGCTTTTTCCTCCCAACCTGCTGATACTGCCATGAAGTCAGAGCCACAGGCAGAGACTATGTGAGGATGAGAAGTTTATCAGTCCTGGAGTCAGCATCTGAGTCAAACCCTCGGTCTGCCTCTTCCTCTGACAGTCTGACCACAGGCAGACCCCAGTTCCTCCTCCCAAACAATTAGGGTTGTTGTCGCAATTTAACCAGATAATGTATGTATGTGCTTGGCAGGTGGTGGGTGTGCAACAGAGTAGCTGTGATTACATCTACATAATTCTGTGTTATTGCATGTTTCATGTATGCATTAGAGTCCAGGATCCTTGGGAACAGGTACCCTGTCCTATATTTATCTGTTTCCCAGAGCATTTTTGTTGTGATGGGCGTTCATCCTCCCTGATGAACAGAAAAGTGTGT
The DNA here is from genome assembly GCF_003254725.2 of Canis lupus dingo. Lineage (NCBI taxonomy): Eukaryota > Metazoa > Chordata > Mammalia > Carnivora > Canidae > Canis > Canis lupus. The sequence goes on along the minus strand of NC_064249.1, from coordinate 39,045,666 downwards.
TTTAGTGAATAATTACTCATCTGACCCAAAATTTCATATCCCAGCATTTAAATTGTTATTTCCTTAGTCCTCTTAAAGAGTATTTGATTTTTCTAAAGGCAGTGAGCCTGTAAGATCCTTTGGTATCCTATAGGATACTAAAGATGTGAAGAAGTATATGAAACAGTAAAGTACTAACGATCTCATTCCAGGTTGGCCGATGGCACTCTCAGGGACTCCCCCTTGGTCAGTATTCGACAGAGAACGCCATCCTGATCAAGAATGGCCTGCAGTGGCCACTGCTGATTGACCCCCACAAGCAGGCACACAACTGGATCCGGCAGATGGAAGGGCCCAGGCTGCAGGAGCTCTCCATCAAAGACAGCAGTTACATCGAAAAAATTGAAAATGCTATGAAAATAGGAGGGAGTGTCCTCTTGCAGGTATTTGGACAGAATGTCCCAACCACCCAATTCCATGCAGCTGACATATATACTGTGTGCACCAAGCATAGAAACTGAAAGCTTTGAGTTACAAGTAACTATGTCATGGAAAAAATAATAAATAAACAGGAGTGCCTAGGTGGCATAGTCTGTTGAGCATCTGACTCTTGATTTCAGCTCAGGTCATGATCTCAGGGCCCTGGGATCAAGCCCCACATTAGGCTCCCTGCTCAGCATTGGAGTTTGCTGTAGACTCTCTCTTTCCCTCTCTGTCTGCCACCACTCCCTCATACATGTGTGTGCATGGGCACTTTCTCTGTCAAAATACATAAAATCTTTTAAAAAATAATAACTACAGTGACTTTTCAGTGTTCAGTTCTCTCAGACCAGGCTTTCTTTGGTATCCAAATACTAACATTTCTTTTTATTTTTCTTAATACTAACATTTACTTTTATTTTTCTTAAAAGAAAAAGTTGGGGGTGGGCAGCAAAGGGAGAGAGAATCTCAAATAGACTTCCCACTGAGCAGGGACCCCAAATACAGGGCTCAGTCTCACGACTCTGAGATCATGACCTGAGCCTCAATCAAGAGTCGGACACCCAACCAACTGAGCCACCCAGGTATCCCTCATTTACATTTTCTTTCTTTCTTTCTTTCTTTCTTTCTTTCTTTCTTTCTTTCTTTCTTTCTTTCTTTCTTTTTTTTAAGATTTTACTTATTTATTCATCAGGGACACAGAGAGAGAGAGAGAGAGAGAGAGGCAGAGACACAGGCAGAGGGAGAAGCAGGTATCCCTCATTTACATTTTCTTTCTTTCTTTCTTTCTTTCTTTCTTTCTTTTTTTTAAGATTTTACTTATTTATTCATCAGGGACACACACAGAGAGAGAGAGAGAGAGAGGCAGAGACACAGGCAGAGGGAGAAGCAAGCTCCATGCATTGAGCCTGATGTGGAACTCATCCAGGACTCCAGGACAAAGGCAGGCCCTAAACTGCTGAGCCACCCAGGGATCCCCATTTACATTTTCTAAATGCTCTTTGAAATGCTTTTTAACTGATTTGCTTTCAGATGAACTTTTTATATATTTCTCTTGTGTTTTTCAGAATCTCCCTGAAACATTAGCTCCAAGTTTGAAGGCAATTTTGAAGAAGGATATCCATCAGAAAAGAGGACAATATTTCATAAGGGTTGATGATTCTGAGATTGAATACAATCCCAGATTTAGGTAAAGTCTCTCACAGCGAAATTGAGTCAAGTGTTTATATTTTTTAAGACAAATATTATAGAGGCCTCTATTGACATAGTGGTAAGCTTCTCCTGGAGCAAAAAGTGAGATTACATTTTGAATATTTTGTTTATTTCTGTTTCTGGTTGCACTCGTCAGTACACAGAATAGTGAACTGACTTTTATTTATCAAGCCATTCCAAAACAGTTTCCAGGCAGCCCGGGTGGCCCAGCGGTTTAGCGCCTGCCTTCGGTCCAGGGTGTGATCCTGGAGACCCGGGATTGAGTCCCACGTCGGGCTCCCTGCATGGAGCCTGCTTCTCCCTCTGCCTGTGTCTCTGCCTCTCTCTTTCTCTCTCTGTGTCTGTCATGAATAAATAAATAAAATCTTTAAAAAAAAAAAAAAAAACCAGTTTCCATACTGTTCCAGCTAAGACCTGTGGGTCCAGAGGGAATCCTCAGAAAGTGTGCTGGAAGGGGAAGCCTGGCCCCACTTGAATCACAAGAACTCCCCCATTGATCTGTTTGCCTAACATTTTATTTCAGCAGGAAAAGCTTCTGCTTCTTTAAAAAACAAAATCCATACTGGATATCCAGAGCAAAAAGAGAGACTTTGCCTAGCCAGATAAAAATGTTGCATCCATGTTCCCAACAGTAAGAGACCTTCGGGATTGCAACCCCCACCTCCCCCCAGTCAACTTCACAAAGCACTTTTATATAGTCACATTTGATTACCACAAAAATATAATTCCCAGGGTAATAAGGCATTTGAGTTGCCAGGCAGGTGCACTGTCCCCTTGAATTCATAATCAGCAGCTCACTGTATGAGTGGGTAGTCACAAGGGGAGTTGGAAGGTGGATTTATAGGCCCTCAGCCAAGTGGGCATAACCGCCTTGCAGGGGCTCTGACACGCTGGTCCATATATCCTTGTCCCAGGCAATGCTCTGAAGTCTTGATCCTCACCACACTCTTAGAGCCTGTAATCCTCTCTCTGGGCCTCCTTCCTTCAGTTAAGAAAATATTTTGCAAAGTATGTTCCTCAAAATGACATTCCAGGAGTTTAACAGGTGTCACTCAAAAAAGGGGTCCCAAACTTCTGAAAAGCACTAGGTTAAACCAAGTTCTCTCCTTCAAGGACTTAAAACCCCTTTATGTAACAAGCCCTCTCCAGAATGCAGCATTTGGCAGGACACCCATTCTTTCCCTCCTGCTCTCAGAAGGCTAATGAAGTCATGTGTTGCTGCAGTGCCAACCTGGTGCCCATATTGGATTGTTTGTGAGGAGGTGCTAGAGGGACCTCTGGAAAGGTGGGCTGGCCACAGGTCCCCACTCGGCCACTTTGTGGCCACAGGCTGTGAGCAACTTAGTTAACCTCTCTAAGCCTCCATTCTACTCTTTATAAAATGGAAGGAGAAGCTGTCCCTGTTGTATCGAGTTGCTGGAAGACTCCCCCTCTACCACCCCCATACCACCTTGCTCCAGGTTACAACCCCCCCATACCACCTCACTCCTGGCCACCCCACCCCTGTGCCACCCCACTCCAGGTCACACACCTCCCTGTACCACCCCACTCCAGGTCACACACACACACACACACACACACACACACACACACCCTGTATCACCCCACTCCAGGCCACTACCACCACCTCTTACACAAACCAGTCTGCCAGATTCCTTCCCTCCAGCCCCCAGCCCAAGTCACTCTCCTGGAAGCAGCTGGGGTCATCCCTTTAGAGAAGGTATATCTCCCTGTACTCACACCCTCCACCGGGTATTGACAACCATCTAAGGGCAGGTCTAAGTTCCTACTAGCTAGCACTTCGCTTTCCTCCATCTGGGTGCTTCAACCAAATACAGCAGGGACATCATCTATGGTTGTATTTCTTCAAATTATAAACAGGAAATGTCTCCACACAATATAAATGGAGAGCCTATTTTGTGTACAAGGCTGAACAACACTAAAAGTTAACCTTGTTAACCTCCAGGAGAAATATTTTTTTCCATTATTTAATAAATTAGGTTTTTTTTTTCCCTCTGCAGATCCTTTGACTAACTGGTGCCTTTCTCATCCTTTAGGTTATACGTTGCTACAGAAATAGACAACCCTCATTTTCCTCCCTCAGTTTACAATTTCGTTACTATGATCAACTTCACGGTAACATTCCAGGGTTTGCAGGATCAACTCTTATCTACCGTGTTAACCCATGAAGCGCCTTACTTAGAAAATCAACGTTTCCAGTTATTGGAGAGCATTTCCCTTGATGCTGTGACCCTTGAAGAACTAGAGGAAAAAATGTTAAATGTTCTGCAGAATGCACAAGGTGAGTTCAGGTCTTTAGTGACGTTAGAAGACCTGGGCGTAACTTGGGGAAGGACAGAATAGAAGCTCCGAGAACCATACTCTGAACTAGTACCCAAAACATCAGATCTACATTTCCACCAGATAACTGATCAATGTGGGTGAAACACCCCATTCTTAAAACATTGTGGCTGTTGATGTTCCTATATTCCTATCTCTGTCTTAGCTCATCAAACCGCAGGACATTTGCCACGAGGCCATTACGTCAGGTATCTGACATCTGTTATATGTATCAAGTTAGATTACAGAGACCAAAAGATTAGGTTTACCCCAAGTATTAATACTAAAATATACCAGGATGGAACCCAATGACTTAATCATACATGTCCCATGAAAATGTGGTATTTATTAAAATAGCAGTGGAAATTATTTTCCTCTTCAACATAAAAAATAAGAAACCATAGTCTTTAAATTTTAACAATGTAATTTCTAAACAACTAAATATAAAGCATTAGAAATTCCTGGGGCACGCTGACATTCCTGCTCCTAAAAGGGGTTCTGGATACCCGATTTCAACATGCAGGATGGGGTCCCCCATGCTGGTAAGCAGTGCTCAGACACTATGTGGGTGTCTCACAGTTCAAGTCCATTCTGACACTATCTGCCCAGAGACAGCATCAGATTCCCCTCCCCTTAGGGGTTCAGTGCTACAGGCGCCCCCTCCCCACAGCCGGGCTTCAGACAAAAAGTTCCAGCAAGCCCTTTCTGAGGTCTAATTAGTTTGCTAGTAGACTAGAATCGGGACTCACTAGATTACTGGTCTCCTATGGAAGAATGGAACTAGGAACAGCCAGGTCGAAGGGATTGGGTGGGGGGGGGGGGGGTGCGGGTAGGCAGAGTATCACGGATGGGTGTGGGCTTCAGGGGCGCTGCCAGGGCAACCACCCCATCCTTTTCAGAGACTCAAGCAACCTCATTAACATAACAAAATACACATTTATTCCTCTCATCCCCAGGGTATTCAGAGCTCTAAGCCAGAGCTGGGGATGGAGACCTTAGGTGTATTTCCTGTCATAAATCACAGTATCAAGCTCCTGACTCATCTGTCATCTAATACTCTTTATCTAGCAGTGGATTGCTGTTCTCTCTTAACTGCTGACTCAGTGGGGCTTGAAAAGTCTCTCAGATACTTTCGTTCCATATTATAATAAGATCTGACTGTAATCCTTCCTATTTTGCTGACACCTAATACACAATTTCTGTGTAACACATGGCTAAACCACGCTTCTGTTAATGATAGGACTAGGACGAGATTGTGTGGACAACATTGTCACATCCGTGTCTCTGGGAAGGTTAGAGTGAATTAGCAGCTAACTCCTTAGGGAGCAAAACCAGGACATGTGGGTAATATGTGACACACCAGAGGTGACACTGTTGGTGTAACAAGACTCACAAGGATAGCCTCTGCTGGTTTATGAGCCACTGTGTGACAAATGTCATGTTGTTGCTGCAAGTTTTGCCTAAATTGGACAAAAGATAAGCTTAATGAGACAAAAGGATAGTTGTTTATGATAATACCCATCAGCACACTGTGAGCTGTTATTATGCCTTTGCTGCTTATTCTCTACCAGGCATTCCTCATGGTAGAGTTGGATTGTTTTTAAAGACTTAATTTTTTACTGATAGTAGTTATAATAAAAATTGTCCTTGAAAAAAACTAAACGAAAAAGACTCCTCAATTTGGTACATATTTTTTCCTCCCTTTTTCCAAGTTTTAGTAAAATAGATCATCCTACTATCTCTTTGTAAATATTTTGTCTTTAGTGTGACCACCCGCTCTCTGTGGGCAGTGGTTGGTGGGGGGGGGGACACAGCAGTAGCCCACAGCTCAGGTCCTGACATTGCTTAGAAAGCTTCCCTAAAATCAGTGAGAATATGCTATCCAGATCATGGAACGTAATAATCCCGTAACTCCTTACAACAATCATGTGATGCTGTTTAGTTCTTGATACTGATGTAGTTTTAAAATATTTTTGGTGAGGTTTGGTGGGGTCCAGAGCCGATGGCCAAGAAAATTCTTGAGACGTCTTTGGTGCAAAACGATGGTTTTATTAAAGCCCAAGGACAGGACCTGTGGGACAGAGAGAGCTGCTGCTGCTACTCCCACTGCCCCCACCACCCCTGCTGCCCCACTGCCCCAGGATTGTGAGGACAAATGATTATATACTTCAGGGTTGGGAGAAGTAAAGAGAAAAAAGTTCCAAAAGGACTTTCAAATGCCAAAGAAGACTCACAGGACACTGAAGCCCTGGCTATGGTCAAACCAAGCCAGGTTTTTCCCTCTAGCGAAGCATTAGCATAAAGACAATCAGGAGCTTCCTGGAGGAACCTCATTCTCTGCCCCCTCCAGTATGTCAGTGGGCTGCAGGTTATATGGACATTTAATTGTATCTACATCTCCCTCTGCCTTTGATTCCCAATCAGTACCACATTTTAAAAGGGCTCTTTTCAAACTACCTGTGTCCGGGGTAAGCATAAGGATACTGAGGAGTCTATAAATCATATCATTAACAAAAGCACCTCAGGAAAATGGAAATGTTCATAAAATAGAGTTTGTAATCAAAATATGAGAACCAGGGGATCCCTGGGTGGCGCAGCGGTTTGGCGCCTGCCTTTGGCCCAGGGCGTGATCCTGGAGTCCCGGGATCGAATCCCACGTCGGGCTCCTTGCATGGAGCCTGCTTCTCCCTCTGCCTGTGTCTCTGCCTCTCTCTCTCTCTCTCTCTGTGACTATCATAAATAAATAAATAATTTTTAAAAAATATGAGAACCATCTTAAACACTTGAAATGGAGAGAATAATTCTGTTTCTAGAGCAGTGCTTTTTCGAAAGGTAAGTTGCAATCTGTTCGTGGTCATTACCAACTTGATTGTTTGGTGAAACACGATAGAAACTATTACCGTGCACATGCTATTTTCTGGAAATTTTGTTTCCTTGTCTATGCGTATCATGGGTCATTAGGACAGATTAGCTATTTACTATGTGTTTATAATGGGAATAGAATCCACTCTATGAACGTCATCTAAAGAAGAGATGGGGGATGCTATTAACCAAATTATTCAGAAATATGCCCTGTCTTCATTTAATGGCCTATCTCCCAAATAAAACCACACACACAAAAAAAACTAAACTAAAAACTCTTATTAAAGAAAGATTTCAGAATGAAGGAACTGCATTTAATATTCCAGTAGTTTTTATTTAAATTCAATTTTTGTTTGCCTTTAGAATGTGTCTTAGATGATGAGGAAATCGTAGACATCCTAAGAAAATCCAAAATGACTTCAAATGAAATTTCAAAGCGCATCAAAGCCACAGAAAAAATGGAAAGTGAAATCCAAGAGACTCGTACAAACTATCTCCCCATTGCAACTCGAGGCTCCCTGCTCTACTTTCTCGTGGCAGGGCTCGCCCAGGTCAACTGCATGTACCAGTTCTCCCTAGACTGGTTTCGACAGGCCTTCGTTCTGTCAGTAGTCTCCGAAAGCAAAGAACAAGAGAAACCCAGCTCGAAATGGGATAAAATGTCTCTGAAAAAAATTCATGATATTACAAACCTCTCAAAAGAACCAAAGTTAGAAAGTGAGAAAAATCTCTTAGAGAGACATCTTAAAAATTCAATAGATGTGTTAACAAGAAATATTTTTAAGGTGAGACATCCTTTAATGTGGATTATACATATTTAATCTAGCTGGGCCGGTCAAATGCTCTATTTCCCTCCTTAGGTGGTCTCTTCAGCTCTATTTAACCAACATAAACTGTGCTTCTCCTTCCGGCTTTGCACCACAATCATGCAAAATAATGCTCATGGAAGTTTACTGCAGGATGACATTGGGTCCCTACCAGATGAAGAATGGGACATCTTCCTACATTCTGCCATGTTGATAAATATTAAAGCTGTGATGCCCCAGGCTAGACTTAATAGTAAGTAAAGGATACTGCTCTGGGTTCAGTAAAAAAAAAAAAAAAAAAAAAAAAAAAGCCATTAAAAACATGTTTCCCTGAAAAAAACACTGAGAGATTTTTTAAGATGCTCTAAGTCAGTGCTTCTGTCTGGTTAAACTAAAAGCAGCTTGAAGTCAGGTGTGATGTTTAATTCATTGTTGTGTCCTTATATGTTGAGCACATGATTGGTACTCAGTGATTTTTGAATAAGTGAATGACATTTGCTATGGTAATTGTAATGCTAATCTATAAAGCTGAACCCCTAGTGCTCCTTATTAGAGAGGTGAGCGCACACATGCACGCACACATTGATTAAATACCACCTGGATGAAACTTTACCCCTCCTCACTATAATCACCCTCAATGTCTTCTGAAAATTCCTGGAGATTTTGAACCACAAAAACTATGCTTATGCAAAACAATTGGGCAAAAATCACTAAGTGTGGGCAGCCCGGGTGGCTCAGCGGTTCAGCACCTGCCTTCAGCTCAGGGCGTGATCCTGGAGACCCAGTGTCAGTCCCACATCAGGCTCCCTACATGGAGCCTGCTTCTCCCTCTGCCTGTGTCTCTGCTCTCTCTCTCCTCTCTGTGTATTCTCATGAATAAATAAATAAAATCTTTTTAAAAAAATCACAAAGTGTGGGATCTTTCCAAATCCTCCTGTGTTGTACATTTTTAAGTATATTTATTTTTTAAATTGTGGTAAAATACATGTAACATAAAATGTACCTTCTTAACCCTTTTTAAGCATCCAGTTCAGTGGCATGAAACTACATTCACATTGTTGTGCTGTTTGTAATTTTAAGTCACCAAAAAATACAAAGTTCTAGGTAGTCTGACATTCTCACTGAGGGAGAAAAGGTGGTTGTTTAGAGTAGCCTTTGTCAGGTGTTTCAAGACTATTAGCAAAGACTAGAAATCACAATTGAAATGTCAAAGAATTACTCTAGAGGTATACCAGACATTTGAATCATTTTGTTTTGTTTTTTGTTTGTTTTTACTTATCCCAAAGCCTGGTATACAGTAGGTGTTTGTGAACGATTGTTGAGTCAATAAATGCTCTTGTGAGTTTACTAAGATTCTTTTGCTTGCTAAAAAACAGACAACGACTCAATATTTTAACCCAAAATAAAAATGTTCAGAAGGATTCTGGGGTATCTAAGAAAACAGCAAGGAAAATGTGAATAACCAAGCACCAACGTGAGAAGAACCAGGGACCACTATTAACCCAATGTCTAGCAGTTCTAAGACTCTGGGCCTTGGAGACCCTCCAAAAGGGAGGGTCTGAGTGCCACAGCCTCAGTCAGGACTCTTCTCCTCAACCATCTGCCTGCAACCAGGAGACAAGGTCACGCAGCAAAACAGCCAGCCCACAAGGCATCCATTGCACTTGGAAACCTAAAAACATCCCCAGTGTATTTTAAGAAACAACAACAAAAATGTAATAGCTTCTATTTTTTTATTATACAAATAGTACACGTTTATTAAACAAACCATTCCAACCTACAGATAAGCAAAAAGAAGTAAATAAATCTTCTGTAATTCCACAATCTAGAAAAATATTAATATTTTTGTGGGTTTTCCTTCTACTGGTTTTCCTAACTTTCCCAACTTTTTTCAAATTAATAACGTCAAAAGTAGCTGCTCGTGTCAAATATACTTAAGAAAAATTATATATATACACACTTAAGACTTTTTAATGTCTGCACAACATTCCAATTTTTGAATGGACCAAAACTTACATAATCACTCTCTCAACCACACTCTCTCAGACTTGGGTTTCCAATTTTCTGTTATGCTAAGCAGTAAGCACAATGACTGATATACAAAGCATCTTTTCTGACCACAATAGAATGAAACTAGAAATCAATATTAGTGGGGAACAGAAGCACAAGCTGACACCTTGCAAACCAGGTGGGATACGTGTGACATTCCTTCAGGAAACTCCAAACTATCTTAATGCTTTACTAGAGGGAAAGACAACCTTAATTTGACAATGGCAAGACCTCCAGTATCACAGTAGGTCCTCTTTAGCATATGAGAATCCTTAGAAACCTCTCTTTTCCTTACCTCCCCCCAACTCCCAGGTATGTAATCAGCCACCCCTCACAAGCCCAAGGCAGCAGCTCTCTCAGCCCACGGGTCCTGTCCCTGGGCTTTAATAAAACCATCATTTTGCACCAAAGACATCTCAAGAATTCTTTCTTGGTTGTCAGCTCTGGACTTCACCCCACCAAACTTCACCTAGTTCCAAAACTATGTCAAATATTACATGAAAAATCCAAAACTATGTGGGTATTAAACAACATACTCTTAAAATAACCAGTGGGTCAAAGAAGTTAAAAAGGAAAATAGAAAATGTCTTGAGATAAAAATTAAAACACAATATAACAAATCTTAGAGGATACAACAAAAACAGTACTAAAAGAGAAGTTTATAACTATAAATGCATTCATTAAAAGAGCAGGTCTCAAATAACCTGACCCTACACCTCAAAAAACTAGCAAAAAAAAGAAAGAGCCAACCATAAAGCTGGCGTAAGGAAGGAAACAATAAAGAATGGAGCACAAATAAAAATAGAGCATTAAAAAATAGAAAAATCAGCTAAACTAATAGCTGCCTTTTTGAAAATATTGACAAAACTGATAAACTCTTAGATTAACAAGAAAATAAGACTCATAACTAAAATCAGAGATGAAAGTGGGGACATTAAAACTGATGCTACAGAAATAAAAAGTATCATAGGAGACACTATGAACAATTATATGCCAACAAATTGTACAACCTAGAAGAAATGGAAATGTATAATCTACCAAGACTGAATCATGGAGAAGTAGGAATTTGAACAGACTTATAACCAAGTAAGGAGATTGATTCAATAAGCAAAAATCTCCCAACAAAGAAAAGGCCTAGCTAGCCCAGATGGCTGCACTGGAAAATTCTACCAAACATTTTTAAAAGAATAAACACAAATCTTACTGAAATGCTTCAAAATAATAATAATAAGGAGGAGGAGGGAACACTTCTAAGCTCGTCTGTTAAGACCAGCATTTCCCTGATAGCAAAGCCAAAGATTCTACAAGAGAAGAAAACTACAGGCTGATATTTCTGATGACTATAGATGTCAAAATTCTCACAAAATACAGCAAACCAAATTCAATACCATAGTAAAAGGATTATACACCATGACCATGTGCAATTTGTTCCTGGAATGCAAAGATGTCGCAATATAAGAAAATCAATCAATATAATTAAGCACATTAACAAAATGAAGGACAAAACCAAATGACCATCGTAATTGATACAGAAAAAGCATTTGATAAGATTCAGCTTTTTTCATGACTAAGAACACTCAACAAACTGGGAATAGAAGGAAGCTATCTCCACACAATAAAAGTCATTTGTGAAAAACTCACACCTAACATCCTACTCAGTGGTGAAACTTCCGTTTTTCTCTAAGATCACAAGCAAATCAAGGATACCCCTGCTCTCATCACTTGTTTTTAACATGGAAGTTCTAGCCAATGCACCAGACAAGAAAATAAAAGCCATCCAAATTGGAAAGAAAGAAGCAAACTATCTTTGTTCACAGGTGACATGACATGACAACTCTTTAGAGTTTTCTCTTTCTCATGAAAACACTGTTAGAGCTAGTAAACCAATACAGCGAAGTTGCAAGATACAAAACCAACATACATTATTAGATGTGTTTCTATACATAAACAACAAATAAAATGAAAAGGAAATTAAGAAAACAATCCCATTTGTAATAGCATCAGAAAGAATAAAACACTTAGGAATAAGCCTAACCAAGGAGGTGAAAGATGCATATACTGAAAACTACAAAATATTGCTGAAAGAAATTGAAGATAACACAAATAAATGAAAGACATCCAATGTTCATGGGTTGGCAAACAATATTGTTGAGATGTCCATGGTAACCCAAAACAATCTACAGATTCAGTGTAATTCCTCACAAAATCCCAACAGGACTTTTTGCAAGAATAGAAAATTTCTTCCTAAAATTCATATGGAGTCTTAAGGGACTCCAAATAGCCAGAACAATTTTGAAAAAGAACAAAGTTAGAGGCCTCATACTTCTTGGTTTCAAGCTATATAATAAAGCTACAATAAAAACGTCTGGTAGTGGCATAAAGACAGGTAAATAGACCAATGGAACAGAACAGAGAGCCTAGAAATTAACACATAAACGGTCAAAAAATCTCCAGTGAGGGTGGAAAGATCACTCAGTGGGGAAGGGACAGTCTCTGTAACAAATGGTGCTGTGAAAACTGGATATCTACGTGCAAAAGAACAAAACTGGGGCAGCCCTGGTGGCTCAGCGGTTTGGCGTCACCTTCAGTCCAGGGCGTGATCCTGGAGACCCGGGATTGAGTTCCTTTTCAGGCTCCCTGCATGGAGCCTGCTTCTCCCTCTGCCAGTGTCTCTGCCTCTCTCTCTCTCTCTCTCTCTCTCTGTGTGTGTGTGTCTCTCATGAATAAATAAATAAAATATTTTTTAAAAAGAACAAAACTGGACTCTTACACCAAATATAAAAATAAACTCAAAATGGATTCAAGATCTAAACATAAGACCTAAAACTATAAAACTTAGAAGAAAGCAGAAGGGGAAAGTTTTATCACACTGGACTTGGCAATAATCTCTTGGATATGACACCAATACACAGGCAACAAGAGCAAAAAGAGACAAATTCAATGACATCAAACTTAAAAACTTCTGTACATCAAATGACACAACAGAGTAAAAAGGCAACCTATGGAATGAGAAACAATTTCAAATCATATACCTGATAAGGAGATAATGTACAGAATATATAAAGAACTTCAACCCCTCAACAAGAATCAAATAACCCAATTTTAAAATGGGCTATTCAGAAATGTCTGAATAGACATTTCTCTATAGATGATATACAGATGACCAACAAGCACATGAAAAGATGATCAACATCCTTAATCATCAGGAAATGCAAACCAAAAGACCACAATGAGATATCATCTCGCACCCATTAGGACAGCCACTGCAAAAAACTGAAAATTTGAAAAGTGCTGGCAGGGGCGTGTGGGCATCAGAACCCTCGTATACTATTGGCGCAGCTCTTATGGAAAACTGTATGGAAGCTCCTCAAAGAAATTAAAGATAAAGCCAGCATATGATCTAACAATGCCACACTGGTTATATATCCAAAAGAATTGAAAGCAGGGTCTCAGATTACTATTTGCACACCTGTGTCCACAGCAGAACTGTTCATGTAGCCAATAAGTGGAAGCAGCCCCAGTGTCCATCAGGGGATGAATGGATTGACACAATGTGATTTGCCATTTCAGGGGGATATCATTCAGCCTTTAAAAGAAGGAATCCCTGACACCTGCTACAACAACATGGCTGAAGCTTGAGGACATTATACTGAGGCCAGTCACAAAGAGACTGTGTGATTCCATCCCCCTGAGGGATCTAAAGTAGTTGGAGGCATAGAGACAGTACAATGGTGGTGCCCAGGGGCTGGGGAGGCCTGTTTAATGGGGACTGAGTTTTGGATTTGCAGGGAAAGTTCTGGAGATCTGTTTTACAAAAACACGAAGGTACTTCACATTGATGAACACATACCAATGGTTCAGAAGGTAAATGTTCTGTGTTTTTACCACAATGAAAAAAGTTGCTGTTTATGTGATTAATTTTTATATAAAATGGCTTTTCCTTAAAAACATATTTATTTAACATCTACCTTTTATGAATAACTCAAGGCTGAAAGATATTGTACCTTTCAATGTGTCCTTTCCCCTTTTCTGTTAGGTATCTATGAGACCTGCAGAAATCGACATCTTCAGTGGTTGTCGGAATCCAGGTGGAAGCAGTGCCAGTATGTCAGCAGTGAGCTGGAGCCCTTCTCTCTCCTGTGCAAATCCCTTCTGTCTAATGTGCCCCAGTGGGATGCTTTCATAAACAGTAAGGCTGCATATTGCCTGATGAGTGTACCTTTCTGTTCAGAAGAAGCTTCATTGGAGAAACGTAAGTAATCACCAATGAGAAGTAAGAGAACATTCGGTGTTTTACTTAACCTGAGTTGCATGTATGTGTCTGTGGATCGTCAGCTTATAGACATAGCTCAGTGTCTGACAGGGAACATAGCTTTGCGGTGAGCAAGGCTTGGGTTACTTATGCACCTTAGGCCTTGCAAGGTGATCACCATGGGTAAGCATCACTGCCACCTGTGCAACCGGTGCAGATTTCATGGGTTATTTTATACAACAGATGCCTTTTAAGAATTGCATAGGAAATAGACCTTACTTTAGATGTGAGTCCCTGCTCATTACTCCCTGCCACCTCCATGCCCATCCTGCTTTGTTTCCCTCCGCAGCTTTCTCCACTTTGCTTCCACATTTTTGCCATAACATACAATTACATTTTGCGAGCAGACACATCCTTAGACACACTTCCTCTGCCCTTGTCTCTGTGGGATGAGCAGCCAGAGTGGAACCATTGGGTCAGAAGCATATTATTTAATGTTAACAGCTGCTGCCAGGTTACTTGTCTTAAAAGTCCAGGATAACTTACATTTCCACAAACAGTACATGACTTCCTTCTCCAAAAGGGGTATTGATTTTTTCTTAACTCGTGCCAATCTGAAAATTTTAAAGTACTTTAATTTGGATTTCCTGACTAGCACCACGTTTAAGTACCTTTTCTTCAGATGTTTGTAGACCATTTGGACTGACCTATTTATGTACTTGGCCCATTTTTCTACTGAATTGTTAATTCTTTTTTTTTCCGTTTCAAATTTTATTTTATTAACTTAAACGTTGAATAAAATGTGTATTTTGAATCTTTAATTAAACCCATTTATCTAAAACATGTTTACACACAGGACAGATACAGGATTTCAAGTAACTTATGGTAGAGTTCACTGTCCATTTAAAAGTATGCTTCTTTCTTCCACAAAAACTGCGTTGAAAAGCAAACAAAATTTTCTTTTATACTGCGTAAGAGCTAGATGCAAAGTTCTGATGCAAATTTACTTCACTGTCAACTCTGATGCTGAAGCTGGGAGGCAGAGATGTCCATAGTTCCGTTAAATGATACAAATAAAAAGCTTCTGTTTCTCTTAAATATAAATTAGAAGCCTTCATTCATGGTCTCTCTCAGTAGTACCAGACTTGGCCCCCTTAGGCAGTCACTTCTTTCCTTTTCCTTTTTTGCTTCCCTCTCCTTGCTGAAGACTTTGGCGTATCTGAACAACAAGAAGGCCATCGCCAAGGGCCAAGGGCCGGTGCATCCCCATCAGCAAGGCTGTTGAAAATCCTACAGCTACTGAGATTCAAGATGTGTGCTCAGCAGTTGGGACTTAATGTATTTCTTAAGAAAAATAAAATGTACTCTAGAGAGTGTTAATTCTTTTTTAACCAGCTGTAAGAATCCTATTGGTGTAACAGATAATTAACTTTTTGTTTTGTTAAGATACCAACCTATTATTCAATTATGTTTAAAAATCGGTCATTGTCTTTTGGATTTGTTTATTCTGTCTCTACCACACAATGGTGAAATCTCTGGCCAGTTACACCTTTTTCTTTCTTTTATAGCTTCCTGATTTCCATTTCTAAGAAGTTCTCCTTCCTTAGAGTTTTCTCTCTAGGTCACTATTTTGAAAAGTGAAGATCTTTTTATTTGGGGGGAGAAAACTTTTTGTTTAAGATCAACAAACCTATTATAGCTCTATTCAAAAAAGCTATTTCTGTATTTCAAGTTGTGTTTGAAGTTAGACATGGGGCAAATACGTTGAAATAATAAGTAGGCAGAAACTTGAGAATCTGGTTGCATTTCCACTTGATTCTCATTTCCCATATCTGTTATAGGTAGATTATAACTAGAACTTTCTAATCTCTGGAGTTATTACTTCATATTCACCAGAAAACCCTCACACTCGCAGGAACAGATTGTAAAGTGTTGGCCATACTTCTGCTTCTCGTGTGTCTGCTTCAGCAGTTCACAAGCTTCTTAGAGCACTCCTTGCCAGCCTCTCCACCAGGATGGGCACACTTAGACCTGGCTCAGTGCTCACCTCACTTGTGATCATAAGGATGCCTCAAGTCTTAGGGAAGTCAGACAGGGTGCCTGGTGGTACTATCAGTTAAGCGTCCAACTCTTGACTTTGGCTCAGGTTGAGATCTCAGGGTCATGGGATAGATTTCCCCCCCTCCACTACTCCCCACTCCCACTCCAAACCCCCATGTCTGGTGCTCAGCAGGAATCTGCTTGGGATTCTCTCTCCCTCTCCTCTGCCCCTCCCATCCACACACTCATGCACATTCTCTCTCTAAAGTAAATAAATCTTTTAAAAAATAATAAAAAGAAAAAGTTAGACATGTTTTTTTAAAAAAAAACTTTACAGTTCACAACAAAATTTTCATTTTGGTGTCTTCTAGTGATCCCAGACACTTGATTGTTCATTTCAGTTTCTTTCTCTAAATTCTATCTAGCTGAACTTCCGGATGAAAATGAAGACATGTGTAGTCCTGTGAATTTCCCCTGGGAGAAACTCACTCCATTTCAGAGACTTATTTTGGTAAGATGTGCTATGAGAAAACAGTGATATTCTGAGTGTTTTGAGCACTTTATCAGTAACTTAAACCATTCAAATTTAAAATTTTATTAGCAAAATATAAGGATTTTACAAGTAATGTTCATGTTAGAGGGAAGCACACTCTTACTGGCTCATTTGTGTGGAGGGGGTCCAATCAGGTAGCATCCTTGGCCCTTCTCGCCCCCATGACTTCCCCCCACAGAAGTAGGGGACCCCATGTGTGGGGTGAGCAAGAGCACTTGGCTCAGCAGCTTCTCCCTGGTGCCTTTGGGATCTGCCTTCCTGCAAACAGTGTACCTGTGTTCTGCTCTCAGCACCACAGATGGTCCAGGAACAGACCCAGCCTGTTAGGGTTCCCTATTAGGAAGCACACATGCCTAAAGCACAGCCATCCTCCTATTGTTAGTAAAGGTGATATTTTACCTGACCCCTGTTGCTTCAGAATCCCTGGGAGAAGGCAGGTTGGGGATGTAAATGGTTGTCATTCATGAGCCCCTTAAAACATCTAAAGCTTAGCCTATGCTAATCATTTTACAGTCATTGTTTCATTTAATCCTCATTGTAATCTTGGGGAGAGATGTGATTATTTCCCTCACTTCACAGAATTGGGGGGACAGGGCTTAGAAATTGCCTAATGGCTGCCTTGCCTGAGTGATTCAGTAGGGAATCTGCTTGAAGATTCGCTCCCTCTGCCCCATCCTCCCTTGCTTACTCTCCTCCCCCCCCCCCATAAATAAATAAATATTAAAAAGAAAGAAAGAAAGAAAGAAAGAAAGAAAGAAAGAAAGAAAGAAAGAAAGAAAGAAAGAAAGAAAATGAGAGGAAAGGAAAAGGAGGAAGAAAGAAAAGAAAGGGAAGAGGAGGGAGAGAGAAGGAAAGATAAAAGGAGGGAAAAGGAAGGGAAGAAATAGGAAGAGATGGGAAGGGAAAATATGCATCATTTCATTTAACTCTAATCTCTTTTAAATTAAGTGAGAAATTTTAATTCTTACATGATAAATTCAGCAGCATTAAAGTGCATTCACAGTGCTGTGCAAACACAATCTTATTTCTAGAACTTTATCATCCTAAACAGAAACTCTGCACCCACTAACCAGTAACTCCCCATTCCTTTTTCCCACTAGGCTGACAAATACCACCGTACTTTCTGTCTGCAGTTGTCTATTCCAGGAACCTCATGGAAGTGGAATTGCACAACATTTATCTGTCCATGTCTGGCTTCTTTCACTCAGTATAGTGTGTTCAAGCTCACCATGTAGTAGCAGGTGTCAGAATCTCTTTCCTGTTCAGAGCTAAGGAATATTCCATTGGCTGGATGTACTACATTCTTTATCCATTCATCTGCCTGTGCACACATGGGCTGCTTCCACCTTTGGGCTGCTATGGATATGGGTGTACAAGTGGTTTTTGTTGTTTTTTTTCTTTTGAGCCAAAATTTGCAAATTGAGAGATTTCACAAAAAAGTCCATATTTCCAGCTTTTACTGAAAAAGTAGGAGATCAGGCACTACTGGATCTGCAGTCTCAGGAGCAACAGTAAGAGCTGAGCAGCATCTGCCCCAAGAATGGGTATGCCATGGTCATCACTACTGGTGATCACTCCCTCACATGGGCAGTGACTGTCGGCCACCAGTAGGCACCATACCATACTTACATCTTTGTTTTTCTTGCAGGAAGAATTGTTTTCATTCTGTCCAGCCGACTTCTCTAATTCCTGTTACCCACCTGGCGACTGTAGATGACTGACCCCCAACCCACCCCACCCCCACCCCGCCTGTGGATTGTTGACCTCATCATGACATGAACAAACATTTAAGCTGCAGTAACTGACAAATGCTAAACATCTAACAGTCTGTAGTATAGGTCCACCTGTGGAGCAAAGGAAGGTAGATGGAGTGATGCTTGTATGTGCACAGAACACATCTGCAAGGAGCCACAAGAACCAGTCATGGTTCTCCAGGAAATAAGACCTCCATTTTTCTTTTTCTAAAGATTTTTTAAAGTTTATTCATAAGAAAGAGATAGCATAAGCAGAACAGCAGGCAGTGGAAGAAGGAGAAGCAATCTCCCTGCCGGGAACCTGACATGGGGCTCAGTCCCAGGACCCTGGGATCATGACCCTAGCTGAAGGCAGACCGAGTCCCCCAGGCATCCCAGGACCTCCATTTTTCAATTTCTGGCTTTTTGTATTATTTGAATTTTATGTAGCCAGTATATATTACCCTAACAGCAAAATTAAGCACATTTTTAAAGCCTGTGATACATTGACTTTCCCCAGTAAACTCCAGATGATGTTAGTTTGTGAGCTAGAAACTTCATGAGTGTAGCAATCCTATTTTCCAAACCCACAGTCAAAAGACATGGTCTGATGAAGTTCAAGTGCTCATATAAAGAAATTGAGTTAGAATATTTGAAACTGGGTCTGACCGTGAGAGTCAGAAATTGAGATTGCCACATGAGAGATTTAGAATACATTAGAAAGAAGGCTCCACCTGGGGAAGGACACTATCTCAGAGCTCTGCGAGGGCAAGGACTTGGTTCAGTTGATGCACCGCTCCCCATTCCAATGGCCTGCTGGACAGGGAAAGAAGACAAGGCAGGGGCAGGGAAAGTGGACATGAGAATTTCCAGAACTGTCTGTAGTTGTTTAGAAAGGAGCTGTAGAACTGAGTTCAGCGCAACCCCATTTCTGCTGGTCTTGCTTTCTCTCCCACCCCCACCCCCCGTGTTAAAACTTACAAAGGCATCATTTTATTGGTCAATACAGTAAGGAAGGAGCAGCATGATGGTAACAGTGGGTCACACTTGCTTCTGGGAGCACAGACTCTGAGAATGACGTGTTGGGACTACACCTGAACATCTGTTGCTTTCAGATGATTCCTGTGCTTTTGTTAAGTGGATGTGCTGGGCGAGCCCTGCTCTTAGACCCCAGATGCTTTGCATGCTTCCAATTTTCATCTAAAAATATATATGTACCGCATTTAGTTAGATAAAATTGATTAATTTTTCCAGGGAGTAACAGAAAAGAGCAGAATTTGACATAATAATCAATATTTGACAATGTAAAAATAGCAATTTCCCATGGTTCAACCTAGGGCATCCACACAGATCCACACATAGTTTCAGCTTTGTCTTAAATGATGAGGTCTCTGATGCCAAGGACAGAATTCAGGATCATTTTATAAATAACACATAAGTTTAGTTTGTATGAAACAATTTTCATGGAAAAGATCCTTCCTCCAAGATTTGCAATGGTTTCTTCCAGTGGGCCCCAAACCTCTACTTACTACATGCACACTGCTTCCAAAGTCTTCAGCCCCTCTCGAGCTCTGTTTGGATACAAACTTGGTTTGCTGTGCTACTTCCCTTTATGTTACTCATGGAGGAGTTAGTGGTCTTCTGGTTGTGCCGTCCTGAGTTCCATACTCCAACTCAGCAGAGCAGGAAGAGACCCACAGCCAAATTTCTCTTTGCAGAATCAGGAACCATAACTTAGATTTTTACAACCAATGCAAGATCTCTGTCAGTGTGAGAGGGAGGGAGGCACCAGGTGGCCCTGCCACCAAGGAGGGATCATGAGCCATGGTGGCGGTTTCTCCAGCACACACAGACCCTCTGCCATTAAACGTTCCCATAAAACTCTGACGACACAAATGCTGAATACTTCCTCATTTTATTCCACTTTACCATAGGGGCCATTCCCTTGGGTGCTTTATTAAAGTTACCCTATCTTCCCTGCTTTCTTGTTTAGATAAAAATCCTTCGACCAGAGCATTTAAAGAATTCAGTGAAAAGGTTTATAACTGAAAAAATGGGAAATGACTATGTCTTGAGAATGGGATTGAATCTGAAAGAGCCCTACAAGGAATCCACAGCCATAACTCCACTGATACTTACTCACACCCATGGTAAGCTATATGAGCACAGGTAAGACACCACCACGATACTAACCAGAAGGTGTAGACAGGTATGCTCGGTGCTGGGTATTATGTTTAAGATATTTCCCTATTCTTATTTAACTGTTTTGGGAAAGGGACTGATTAAAACTTTAAACCATATTAAGACTGAATATTTCTAAAAATGTAAAAGGACAAAGAATAATAGAATTTCCCAGATTCATAACCATAAAACACTTCTCAGTGCTAATTCTCTGTGCAGAAAATATCTCCTAAACACATATTATCAATCTGGAAGTTGGGATGGACCTTGTATTTATTAACTGTTTTAATATGTTGGGTCATGAAAACATACATGTATGACAAACCATCAGAAAGTGGCCCTGCCAACACAGCCCTTGTATCCCTCAAAACTCCAAATGCTTTTTCCCTTGTCTTTGCCCCACAGACCCTAAGCAAAATATTTTAACTTATCTTCTGTTCATTGTCATCTCTAAATCAAGTATGTCTTCACAATTCACCATTTTCAAACTTTGATTCAATTGGGCAATAAAAACTTTCTGAGGGGAGCCTGAGTCAGTTAAGTGGCTGCCTTTGGCTCAGGGCATGATCTCGGCTCAAGGCATGATCTCAGGTTCCTGGGCTGGAGTCCCACATCAGGCTTCCTGCTCAGCAGGGAGTCTGCTTCTCCTTCTCCCTCTGCCTGCTGCTTTGCCTACCCGTGCATGCTCTCTTTGTCAAATAAATAAATAAAATATTTTTAAATTTTTTCTGAAAGTGTGTCCATGCAGAGCCTTCCTCCTCTGTAACCTTTTATGTAAACCAGCTGCTCTATACCTGACACAGAGTAGCTGCTGTCCATTTCCTGCAGACATAGCCCAGAATGGCTGCCGGGCTCTAGCCCTCATGTCCACACTCTAAACAATAGAGTAGAAGAAAGGAAGTATTATAAAAGTTAACAAACTTTGCTACCAAAGCTTGTTCACAACACCTAGATGCCCATACCTGGCTGCAGGAGCTGCTAAAATGAAGTATTTCAGGGGTGCCTGGGTGACTCAGTTAGGCATCTGACTCTTGATCTCAGCTCAGGTCTTAATCTCAGGGTTGTGGGTTCAAGCCCCACACTGGGGCCCACGCTGGCTGTGAAGCCCATTATAAATAAAGAAACAAAGACAGATGTAAGTTTTCAAAAGGGGATGAGATGAATTTACAATTATGTGTACGTTTCCACGTTGCTGTACAGGGATCGACCCCACCAACACTGTCCTGAAGTTTGCACAAGAGTTAAAAGGAGGAACAAGTCACGTGACCATGATTTCCCTGGGCCCTGGCCAAGCCGCTAAGGCAGAGGAGCTCATCATGAAGGCCCTCCCCAGAGCCGCTCAATGGGTCTTCCTCCAGAACTGTCACCTCGCAGCATCGTTTATGCCAAGGCTTTGCACTATCATTGAGTCGTAAGAACTTTACATTTATTTGTAAGGGATCAGATTAATTATAAGAACAGTGAGGTGAAACTGGGAACAGCCACGTGAAGCAACGATAAAATAATAGTGATAGTGTTGTGCCACTCAGAGAAAATTCAGCTTGCTTACATGGACCCTCCTTTGTCCGGGATCTTTAAACTATACTAAGAATACCTCAATTTTATAAGAAAAAAAGCCTCTCTGGTTTCTACTCTCCATTGCCTTCATCACTTCCTTCCTCTCCTTCTTAAGCCTTCCCTCTCAGTAGATAAACCTACAGACATAGTCTTTATTATTCTACGTGATTCTGCACAGCAAAATGCAATAGCTCACATCCCTCCTTCCAGGGGTGATTTATTTTATGGCCTATGTTTAGTACTTACTTTGACTTTCTTGGACTAAGTCCACTTTTATAGGCTGCATCTGTCAAAGACTTGTTCACTCAGACAGAAACTTCCAGAGGCTCAGCCCTTGTTGGCAGTGGAAGTAGTTGGGAGTCGACTGCTAAGTTGGAGTGAAGAATTATCAATGTTTGGGTTTTTTTGAAGATTTTATTTATTTATTTATTTGGGAGAGAGCACATGTGCACAAGCAAGCAGGAAGAGCAGAGGAGGCGGGAGAGAGAATCTCAAGCAAACTCCCTGCTGAGTGAGGATCCTGATGGAGGGCTCAGTCTCACAACCCTGAGATCATGACCTGAGATGAATCCAAGAGACAGATGCTCAACCAACTAAGCCACCCAAGTGCCCCAGCAATGTTTCAAATTAGGAAAGTTTTAAGCAGTTGTGTTCTATAGTTCTGTCTCCCGCTTTGCATTTCTGTCTGCTTCACTGGCCACAACTGCTGTATTTGGGATGTATGTTCATGTGCTCATTTTCTTCATGCAGCTGTTTTTATGTCACGAGCATCCACAAGGAAACTATAAACCAAAATGCAACTGCTCTGACTTAAATTTCTAAAAACTTTGTTAGTATCATTTGTTCTGTTCTCAGGCTCCTATGCTTTTAGCAGTTTCAAAAGTATTCAGTAATCTCTGTTTCACCTTTACTTCACCACTTAAGAGAGCCAGAAGATGACATTTGCCTAGTTGTATGATTTCAATAGTTGTAAACTTTGGAAGATGACACAATAATTTCTACCAAGTCCTTCAGTCATTGTTCATTCAAAAACTATTTATAGGGCACCTACCTATTTCCCAAGAATCATTCTAGAGACCAAGGACACAGTCTGGACCAGATAGACATCCTATTAACCTTCCAAAGTGTATTAAGATAGAGTAACAATAGAATGGCAGATAGTCATGTATCATTCTAAAAACAGAAATTGGAAGAACATTCTCCAGAACAGAATTTCAGAAACGTAATAAGAGTAATTAACAATGTATAAAAAAAAATTCTATATAATCAGAGTGTAATTAAGAGAAATTCATACTTCTTTGTCAAATCAAGCCTGTAAGTGTTTAAGACTGCCACCTAGCAGCCTACTGTGGGAGAGAGAAATGTGAAGCAAATTTCTTACATGTAAGAGTTAAGAAAATATGTTCAAACATTGTTAAGAGGAAAAACAGCAGGCTACAGACAGGTACAGCATAATACTTTTATTTTAAGAAAAAGAGGTGCAACTGGGTGGCTCCATTGATTGAGTATCCAACTCTTGATTTTGGCTCAGGTCATGACCTCAGGGTTCGGGGATCAAGCCCCATCGGGCTCCCTGCTCAGAGGGGAGTCTGCTTCTCCTCTGCCCCTCCTCCCCCTAGTGTACTCGCTCGCTCTCTCTTTCTCTCTCTCAAATAAATAAAATCTTTAACAAAAATTTTTACACTAAAATATTTATAAATTTTGTATTTTGCAGATTTAATAGCCCAGATGTGACAATAGACCCTGAGTTCCGGCTGTGGTTGAGCTCAAAATCAGACAGTTCTTTCCCAATTCCTATTCTTCAAAAGAGTTTGAAGGTAAGGACAGAATAGAACAGAGCTTGATGCTGACTGAGGAGCACTGTTTGAGTGTAAACTAACTTGCATTCATGATTCCGAATTCCTGAAGAGTGCTTGACTTTCTACTCTAGCTCAGCCCTGACCTGTGGGCCAGGAAAGATGCTCAGGTAGTAGATGAGATCCTTGCTTCCAAGTAATTGAGAGTTTGATGGACATTTCCTCCAATGAGGATGTTGAGACTTCCAAGAGCCATAAACCAGAATGTGGGATCTGAGTTATCCTCTCAGTCTTCTTCTCCAGCCTTTCCTGTTTCTGCTCCCCAAAGCACCCCACAGCATGTTTTCTGGAAAGGCTCTAGCAGAAGCAAGTTGAAAGCAGGTGTTAGGGATGGAGACCAAAGGGTGGCAGAGCAAGACAGAGAAAGAGCTTGGAGGAACTTTCACCTCCCGTAGATCCGTTGCTCTAATTAGCAAAATGCTCCCTCAGTTCAGATGTTAGCAGCTTTCTTCCACAAGATAACAGCTTCTCTTTCCCTGTCTCTCTCTCCCTTCTCCCTCCTGCCTTTCCCTTTATACATAGCTCCTCACAGAGAGCAGACATGAGCAAGAGTCTCCAGAGAATCAACCATGATACAAAACTCTCTGAACATTTCCTCATTTCTGCAGTCAGGGCTTTCTCCACAAAAATTGCAGGCAATCTGCATTGAAAGATGTTGAAAGATAATGGGGCCCTGGAAGGAGAGAATATCTGCTCTCCTAGGCTCTTTCCATGGTCATGTGTCTGCATGCAGGGGATGGAAAGGCTCAGAGCCGTTCGCTCACACTCCAGGAATCATGAAAACCCAGGCACCTGCTCCTGTCTCCCCAGAGAGAATTTGTTTGCATTCCAGAACATTCCAGAGCAAACATCTTCCTGCTTGTCTATCTCTGGAAGAAGGAGGGGCTGCTCTGCCAGCCATTCTATATGAGCACCGAGTTTCATCCCTTGAGTACCTGTTCTGGGGCACAGATGCACTCTACACATGCTCTGGCTCTGCCTGTGTCACCCCATGGGGAACCGGAGCATGGGGGAGCACTGTAAGCCTCTCTGTGCATACACATCAGCCTATCCTTGATCCAGAAACATCATGTTCGTGTGCATAACACATCCATATGTCCTGCATACAGACCCACACGACTCTTATATGTGAATTTGTGTGTGTGCATGTATGTCTGTGTATATATATGTGTAAATGTGCAAGTAGGGGAACATTTCAAATCTTTTAGTTTCAGAGTTAACAGCCACACTCTAAAAAGCCCCTGCAGCTGGATCTCCCCACCTCACCTCTGCCCCTCATCACTGTGATCACCCTAGTTAAGAAGTCAACCAAAAGGATTTTTAATGCCAGCAGAACAATTGGGTAATACACCAAGTTAGTATCAGTGCTGATGAGACAGATGTGTCAGCCCCCTTGTTCTTCTGTCTCCTGTCCTGGGCACCCCGAGTCTACTGCTCTCCAAGGCCATGCAGCACCACCTTTGTCACAGCCATGTGGCCACTACAGTAGCTCTTCACTGCCACACTTTCCAGGATACTGTACTTAGAGCCAATAGAAGTGCTTTTATGACAGTGTTAAACTTTTCATTTTAAGATCTGAATTGGAACAGGAAATCTGGTACAATCTTTTAACAGAAACTTTCAAATTAAAAAAAAGAATAACTCAGGATTTTTTACTTGCCACTGACTCTTGCAAACAGTGGCACTCCTCCCAGTTCTTGTACCAGAGCAATGTAGGCAAGCATCTCCCTGGACCTTGTGCCTGCATCTGTTGCTCACATGCTATCATTACCTCTCTTAAAGATCACAGTGGAAAATCCCCCAGGACTGAAAAGTAATTTACTTCAGACATTTGGATATAGTGGGAGTGGAGAGGTAACAGAAGAGATATTTGAAAAACCTGACTGTGGACCGTGGTGGAAAAAACTTCTATTCAGCCTGTGTTTTTTCAATGCTCTGATCAATGAAAGAAAAAATTATGGAATATTGGGCTGGAATATTGCTTATAAATTTAGTTCTTCAGACTTGGAGGTAAGTGTGATGTCTTCAAAATAAACAGTAACAAATGAATCATAGTATGATTCAAATTGCCTAGTGTCTGTCTACACAGACACTGAGTATTTTCATGGTAAGAGAGTGAACTCTGTGACCACATGACAAGGGCCAGTGTTGAGAAGGGGCCTTGAAGGCAACTTTTCTGGAAACAGGTCACAGCCCCCACCTACAGATGTACAGCATTTACTCTGGTGGGCAAGTTGGCGACCTCTCGGGCTCTTTGTTCCCTGGGCCAAAAAAGAAAAAAGCAGGATCAAGAAAGGGAGAGGAAGTGGGGGAGGGTCGGGGACAGTGGGACGAGGGCAGGGTGCAGCCAGGGGAGAGCAGACACGGGGAACTGTTCCAGGGGGCTTTCTTTGAGGCCAACTAGTTGACCTGAGGTGAGGCTGTCAGGAACCTCTCTGCAAATGTGTCGGCAGTAAGAGCTTGCATTGACCCACGGGTGGGGGAAACACACAACTCACTGGTCTCGGTCTAGAGCCTTCTGTGGACTTTGCAGGGTATTTTCTTACTGCTGAAGGAAACGTGGTAACAGCTGCTTACATTTCCCCCAGGTCAGAGCAAATACCAACAAACTCTGAGCATAATCTTGATTCTGCCGCTGGGCATCTGCCCCTGAGACCCGCCTTGCACCCGCCCTACATCTGCTCTGGACGGGCACCTTCCACCTCTTCCACATCCTCAACAGGCCGCTCAGCTTTCACAAGCGGCCATTACACCTCTGCAAGCTATCTTGCTATTTCCAGATACAGTGACCCTGGAAATGCAGGGAATAGGGGCACTGACCCCCTGTGTGGTTAAAATCTATATATATATAGCTTCTGACTCCCCAAAGCTTTCCTGACAGCTGACTGCTGACTGGAAGCCTGACTGAGCAGTGGACACTCAATGAACACCTGTTCCGAATGTTGTGTGTATAATACACTGTTTCCTTATAATGAAGTCAGCTCCAGAAAAGAAAATGATATTGAGAAAATACATTTACAGGACTGTGAAAAACCCCACATATACAGGGACCCACATAACTCAAATGCATTGTTATTCACGGGTCAACTGTATTTTTAAAGAGAAAATATACGTGGCTGATTGAGAATTGTTAATTTTATGTTAAAACATCAAAGTGAGCTGCAAACACATTCTGAAATAATAAAAACAAGTGGATTTTTTAAAGGTTGCCATAAAGATGTTGGAGAATGCCCTGAGCACCCGGTCCAGTATTTCGTGGCCGACCCTGCGCTACCTGTTTGGGGAGGTGATTTATGGGGGCCTGGTGACTGACACCTGGGACCGGCGATGTTTGAACACCCTTCTCTACAAATATTGTAATCCTGACGTGCTGAGGGATGACTTCAGTTTCTCCAGTGATGAGGTAAGAACATGTATTTCCTTACACTACTTGGTTATCTAAATGTTGTTGCATTATTTAGAATCTGCCCTTAAAGAAACCGTAATGCTCACTTCCAATACTTTTATTAACTTCTAGCATTACAGAAATAACTTACCATTAATCTAGCAGTTGACATTTCATCTATCCATCTGCACTCTCAAGGCCAGAAGACCTGGACATGACTTCTGTCCCTTGGATTATTCTGATTTACGTGTCCCTACGAAGAGACCCAAACGGAAGGCCCACAATGGCCATGAGTCCCCAGAAATGTGATCCTATCGGATTACCAGCTCCAGGCCTGAGACCCAGTCTTACTTCCCAGGAGCACTCAGAGGTCCCTGTGTCTGAGCACCAGGCTCTTGGTTCCGCCCTCTGCACCACCCTTCCAACTCTGTAAAAAGGGGCCCATGTCTATAGCTAAACCATTTCTTCAGCAGCTTCCTTTTTGCAGTTTTACAGCGGTCTGACATCCTCTTCAAGTTTTACTGTCTCTATCCCTTTCAACCCAAGCAGATACATTTCATTTTTAAACTGAGTTTCTTGTGAATTGATTTGTAATGTTCTCCAATAAAACCGTACCAGCATGTATCCCAGGGACAGCTCAGTTGTGTGGTGGTGGTTCAGGGCCCCCCAGAGAGTGATGGGGCTGCAGGGCGTAAGGGCTTAACTGGGGCATGAAAAGCCACTCCCCAGCCTGCTCACAGGACTGTTGGCCCAAAGCCTCAACACCTGGGACCTTAGGGCTGCTGGAATGTCCTGTGCCCTGGTGGCAGCGCTGGGGGTGGCTCTTTGACCACCAGCTAGATGTGGGGGATGTCAGAGAATTGGGGCTGTGCAACTGGTGACCCCCAGAGCAACCGAACCACCAGAGAGAAAAGAAGCTATAGTACCATTTATGGCCTCATCCCCAGGGTCACACATTGTCCCCTCTGCTCCATGTTCTGTCAATAGAAGCCAACAGCAGGCAGCCTCCATTCAAGGAGAGAAGGCGGCTCCATGTTTCAAAGGGATGGTGTCAAAGAAGTGGTTGGACTTATTTTAAACCAGCAGAGTCATGTTCATTGTTAGCACTGAATAGGGTTTTAAAGGCACATTGTCTCCCAATTAGACGAAAGTCTGAGAGTCAGCCTTAGAAAGCAGTACTCAGAGCTAATCACAGGAAGATGCAGCTGGTAGACAGGAAGAAAGCTCTCCCGTGCCCATTAAGTAGCTTGTCAATTTCTTAAAATTTTATTATTTATTTTATTACTGGAATTTTGTACCTTTTACCCATCTTCACCTATTTTGCCCATCCTCCACCTCCCAAAGGGTCAGAATGATTCTTAAGATCACTGTCACATTCCTTCTTTAGTTTTTACCCCAGTAAAATGGCTAAAGGCTTGATTGCATCCACCCTCTGTGGGTACAGCTCACAGAGGCAATAGGTAGTCAGAATCAGCCTAGCTTTTAAAGTCTCTTTTCCCAACAAGGAAGTTATTGTGCATATCATACAACTTCACTTTACAAATACAGTCATCCCAGAGGTAGCTTTTGACATAAGAAATAAGAAGAGCCAGGCACTCCAGGTGGATCAGCAGTTTAGCACTGCCCTCAGCCCAGAGCCTGATCCTGGAAACCTGGGATTGAGTCCCACGTCAGGCTCCCTGCATGGGGCCTGCTTTTCTCTCTGCCTGTGTCTCTGCTTCTCTTTCTCCCTGTGTGTCTCATGAATAAATAAATGAAATCTTTAAAAAAAAAAAAAAAGAGCCTTCTGTATAACTTTTATGGGAAGTAGTATCTTCATACATTCCTAAAAATAGGTATCACTCTGGGAACAAAAACTAACAAAGTGCTTAAATTTTCAGATACATCAGCCAGTGCCCAAATTTGGGAGCATAATGGACTGCATACACACTATCCAGTCCTTGCCTGACGACGACTCTCCTGAGCTCCTAGGACTGCACCCTGAGGTCATAAGAGGCTGCAGGGAGATCCAGGGCCAGAAATTCATCGACAGTCTCATTGCCATGCAACCAAGAAGTACCACTGCCAAACTCATGATCAGGTAAGAACTCAGCAGGAAAAGTTTTAGTTGGAAATTATTAAACATTCATATGAAAGAATTAAATATTAAAGGAATAAGTTAATAATTTGAAGAGATTTGATGCAGAACGTATGGACAAATAAGTCTAAAATATGGTGTAAAATATAAAATACAGTCTAAAAATACAGACTAAATTCTCCAAAGGACACAGACAAGCAGACACACAGGAGCACATGTGTGCACACACACAGAAATATAATTACGAAGTATGTAGTGGGTACTCAATAAATCTTTGTGCAGTGTGTGGCATTTTTAAACAAAATTTGTTTCAATGTGAAATGTCATATTTACTTCTATAGGACAGGGAAAGATCCCCATCACAGTAAGAGGACAGCATGGTCAAGAGGAGCTAGCTCTGCATTTAGAGGCCTGTGTTGCTCAGAGCTCTTATTTGAATGCTCTGTATCCAAGGTCACACTGTTTATCTGTCCATAGAGACAATGCCTGTCTCTACCCATCAAGGCCATTATGAGGTTCAAGTGGTCTCACAGATGTGACCCAAATTCTATAAGATAAGATTGTGTTTGTCAAGGCCACTAGCTGGTGTGAGCCCTCAGTGGCATGATGGCCTTCCTAGCAAAGCATGTTCCTGCTATTTGGAAACACCCTCCAGGGTGCTCATTCAGAGCTGCTCAGGACACAGGCTTCACCTCTCTTCCTTCCTCATGGACTCTGGGTTCAAATCCCAGCTCTGCCACTTGACTTTGCAAACTTGGGGATGTCAGTTAAGTCTTTCGTCTTGGGTTCATTAAACAAATATGCTGGATCTTAAACTCTCTTATGTTTTAAATATATCAACTTAGCTGGTTTCAACCTAAAATCATAAATTTAAACCCATTTCTCAATTATTTGTTTTAAACTGGAGTCCCAAAGCTGACCTTCAGGTTTTAAGAGCCCCAAATATCTTAAATATCACAAATATTACAATACCAACATGTACACATTCCTGAACACAAAACTATTGTCATTGTGACTTTGATTCTGTTAGCGTTATCTACACCAACTTCTATGTCTTCCCCTGTTGAGAGATGCTAAAAAAACAATAAGCAAATCAGCTAAAACAGAGATGGAAACCTCAATATGAATTGATGCTTGTTGGCAACCCTCAGAGGATACCTTGAACCCTGATTATAGTTGTCACTAAGATGGTAACAACTCCAAAACCCTATGAGGTGACAGTCACATTGCCCCATCCCGGGTTCCAATGACACGTGCTCTAACCGCCTGTGTACTCATAGACCGGGATTGACATTTTCTTTGCTCTGCAGGGTACTGGCATCACTAGCTCCACCTATGGCCCCCAAAGTTCTCCCTCAGGCACTGGCAGACCCCCCTCTAGACTACTACCCTGTGACCTCACCACAAGACCCCTCCTTCTATAAAAGCTGTGGGGTGAGGCTCGGATTTTGTGGAGAATATTTGCGTACTGTCAGGATCTTCCATCCACAGGTTCCTACCTGTCAGTAAGTTACCCCAAATAAAACTCTGTCACTGGGCTTCTCAGTCTGGAGGATACTTGACTGGTCCTCCTCCACCGTCTGACAGGCTCTTAATATACTCGTGTTATTTGTTCCACTTGCCTCTAAAACCTCTGAACCCATGGGAATCCTGTACTCTTATGGTCTTCCTGTCTTTTTGGACCATAAAATTCATATTAAAATATCCAATTGGATTCTCACTGTGGCTTTGGCTGACTCTTTGGTCATATCTTCCAAGATCATTCCACTGACATGAAATAAACACAGTTGAGTTCCCATTTCCCTGAATGAGTGAATATATCCTATTTGCAAATTAGAAGGGAAGCTACACACAGAAGGAGATGGTAATTAGAAATCTCCTAGTATATCCCCAGAATAGCAGGTTAAATTCCCTGCACATCCTACACTTCTAAATATTAATTCTGTACTTTTAGTCTCCAACAAATACATCAGTAAGAGATGAGATGATTGTTAAGGGGTTGCTTTTCATAAGCATATGTCCCTCCAGTCATTTCAGGAGGCTAAGATTATTGCACTTAGGCTGCCTTTACTCAAAACATTAGAAACTTTTCTGTGTGACAGGACTTAACAGATCTGTCCCATCCTATTTAATGACCTTGGTGGTAGCAAACATTTTCCCTTTGGAGATGTTTGATTATTGAAATGTTTTGATCTTGCAAAACATCAGAAGCCACCCTGGATGAATTCCTCCTGAGTAAATCCGACTTACACGTCAAAAGCTAAGGTTCCCCAGCTATTTCATGGGAGTGGTAAGCTGGCTCAGAAGCAACACGTTACGTGCGGTTGCAGCCTCCAGACTACCGCTGAATTTATAGGACGACAGTCATCTGAGTGTGTGTCCCAGGGCATTGGTTGAAAGCCAGTCCCTGTCCGTACTTTGAGTAGCAGAGTGGGAATGCCAAAGTGCTGAGTCCCATTTCCTTCTCCTCCACTAATGGTAGGGAGCTGCAGTCACCACCCTGGGCCCTGGTTTCAAAGAGTTCCTCCAGCTTTAACATCACAGCCCCATCCACACCTGTACCCACATGGCCACTCAGGATGCCACCAGATGAGCCAGTACACACCTGAAGTCCTGTGACCCTCCACAAGCGCATGCCAGTGGCCTGCCTACTCTTCAGTCCGGTGTTGGCACTTTGTGCAGACGCATTCAGAGGATGAATAGTTAAAAGGAAATCTTAAAACTTCAAAAATATATACTTTCTTGTCAGTATCTGCCATGCATTGGACAGTTTTCTCCTCTGTATCTTCATCTCATAGTTCCATGGTTCCGTGAGGCTGTGTTTGCCTACAGATGCGGCTGATCAGAGGGCTCTCCCGGATTGAACAGACCTGTATCTCATTCTCCTCTTAATTTCTTCTGCAGTCGTGAGCAGAGTAACGATGAACTAGTAATGGAAATTTTATCTGACATGCTAAAGCGGCTGCCAGTGTCTGTGGAGAAAGAAGAGTATGCTGGAACTCCCAGCACCTTGAAATGCATCATGTCCAGCCCCATTTGGGAATCTCTTTATAAGAGTATCCAAGGTAAGCACAGACGTGAGCTGCATCCTCAGGGAAGGACTCGGCCACCAAGGGAATGGGAGAGTGGATTTCCCCCCAAAGGTGCCACAGAAGTAAAAAGCCTGAGGGAGCACCACCCACCTGTCTTGTCCCTCCAAGCAGAAAAGAAAACAATGCTGTGGCTCTACTTCTGTTAAGGCTGGGGTGAGGAAGGTGAGGAGGGTCGTGGCCCCAAGACTAAAAGGGAGGAAATCTTCCTTATCACAGAGCAGCCAGGAGCAGCTCTGCAGGCAGTGGGGCTCAGATCCTGACAACTCAGGGCAGGCCAAAGGGTGGGGCTGTGGCAACTGGCCAATTAAATTTTCAATATTCATATTGTAACCCTCTAAAGAAAGTTCATCTGAGAACCGAATGTTGAGCACTAGTCTATGCAGTCAGTGCTATTGTTGAGTCTGGACTAGGTCGGCAAGCTGGGACTGCAGCCACATCCAGCTGCCATTCGTTTCTGTACAGCCTGAAGGCTAAAATGGTTATTACGTTTTTTTAATGGTTGATAAAAAATGGTAAAATATTTTAGGCACTTAAGTATTATATGAAATTCATATTTGAGTGCCCACAAATAAAACTTGATTGGCACGCAGCCATGCTCATTCATATTTGTATGTCGGCACCTGTGTTCACGCTCCAGAAGCAACGCGGGTGGGATAGCCACAGAGGCTGCAAAAGTTACTGACTTTTTTGCGGGAAATGCATTTCAATCCCTGGTCTGGAGGTTCCTTTAATTTCCAGAGCCTATATTCCTTCATGTAAAGCCTCCTCTTATCTGAAAACTATACATAATTTTCTCTGTCTAAATCTAGGCTATGATCCCCTTATCCACTGCGTCTTGCTAACCTTTCTGAGCCAAGAAATTGAACGATTTGATAAATTGTTATTTATTGTGCATACATCTCTGAAAGGCCTTCAACTTGCAATCAAAGGGGAGATCATTCTCACCCAGGAACTGGAGGAAATCTACGGTTCTTTCCTTAATACTCGAGTACCTATGCTGTGGCAGGTAAGCCACTGCCTTCGGGCTCCCTGGCCCCCGGCTGTGGTGGAACATCCTGTCGCCGCTGGAGCATGCTGACCTACTTGCTCTGGGAGGGCAGCTTGGCCACTCTGCTTAGACAAATTTAAGATGTATTGTTAAATTGTACGTCTTTTTAAAGATAACAAAACCTGTATACTTATGTGTGCAGGTATGTGGTTATAGAACATATACATGCTTCAGATTCAAGGCACACAAGCAAATGTTTCGGAAGAAAATGTAAGACAACCGCTGTTAGGAGTTGTTTGTGCACAAGGGAGACTTGCGTGTCCTGTGGGTAGGGCAGGAAGCTCAAACTTCACATTTTATATATCACTATATCTTAATGTATTGTCTTGATTTTTTTTTTTACCATGTTCATGTCTTTTTATTTTTATTCCCGTATAATTGACATACAGTGTTAGATTAGCTTCGGGTGTACACGATAGTGATTCAACAATTTTATACATCACTCAGGGCTCATCATGACAGGTGCACTCCTTCATCCACATCACCTGTTTCCCCCATCCCCCCATCCACCTCCCCTCTGCTGACCAGCAGCATGCTCGTCAGAGTTAAGAGTCTATTTCTTGATTTGTCTCTTTTTGTTTTGTTTTGTTTCTTAAATTCCACATATGAGCAAAACCATATGGTACTTGTCCTTCTGTGACCTATTTCACTTAGCATAATACTCTCTAGTTCCCTCCATGTTGTTGCAAATGGCAAGATTTCAACCTCTTTTATGGCTGAGTAATATTCCATTGTGTATATATACTACATCTTCTTTATCCATTTATCTATCAAAGGACTCTTGAGTTATTAGTTTTATTGGTCTTGGTTATTATAAATAATGCTACAATAAACATAGGTGCATATATCTTTTTGAATTAGTGTTTTTGTATTTTGGGGGTAAATATCCATGAGTGAATTAATGGAAATGCAGTAATTCTACTTTTAATGTTTTGAGGAACCTCCATACTGTTTTCCACAGTGGCTGCGCCAGTTTGCATTCCCACCAACAGTGTAAAAGGGTTCCTTTTTCTCCACATTCTCTCCAACACGTGTTATTTCTTGTGTTTTTAATTTTAACCATTGTGACAGGTGTGATGTGCTGTCTCACTGTGGCTTTGATTTGCATCTCCCTGATGATAAGTGATGTTGAGCATCTTTTCTTGTGTTTGTTGGCCATCTGCATGTCTTCTTTTTTCCAACAGATTTATTTAAGAGAGAGAGAGCACACAAACAGGGAGAGGGGGAAACGGAGAGAGAAAGTGAGAGAGAGAGGAAGAGAGAATCTCAAGCAGGCTCCCTGCTAAGTACAGAGCCCAACACGGGGCTTGATCCTACTATCTGACCTGAAATCAAGAGTCAGACACTCAACCAACAGAGCCACCTAGATGCCCCCCGCATGTCTTTGTAGAAATGTCTGTTTGTGTCTTCTGCCCATTTTTTAATTGAATTAATTTTGGTGTTGAGTTGTACCAGTTCTTAAAATGTTTTGGATGCTAACCCTTTATCAAGTATGTCATTTGAAAATGTCTTCTCCCATTCCATGGGTTGCCATTTAGTTTTGTTGATTGTTTCCTTCACTATACAGAAGCTTTTTATTTTGATGAAGTTCCAACACTTTATTTTTGCTTTCGTCTCCCTCTCCTCAGGAGACATATCTAGAAAGACACTGCTATAGCTAATGTCAGAGATATTACTGTCTGTGCTCTCTTCTAGTAGTTTTATGGTTTCAAATCTCACATGTAGGTCTTTAATCTTTGTGTATGGTGTAAGAAGATGGTCCAGACTCACTTTTCTGCATGTTGCTCTCAAGTTTTCCCAACACCATCTGTTGAGAAGACTGTCTCACATTGTATATTCTTTCCTTCTTTGTTGAAAACTAATTGACCATTAGCTATGACTTTACTTGTGGGTTCTCCATTCTGATCCACTGATCTATGTCTCTGTTTTTGTGCCAGTATCATACAATTTTGATTCCTACAGCTTTGGTGTATATCTTGAAATCTGGGATTGTAATACCTATGCTTTTGTTCTTCTTTCTCAAGATTGCTTGGCTATTTGGATTCCATACAAATTTTAGGATTGTTTGTTGTAGTCCTATGAAAAATACTGTTGGTATTTTAATAGGAATTGCATTAAATCTGTAGATTCCTTGGGGTAGTATAGACATTTTGACAATATTTGTTCTCCCAATCCATGAGCATGGAATATCTTTCCATTTGTTTGTGTCATCTTCGAATTTCTTTCATCAGTGTTTTGTAGTTTTCAGACTACAAGTCTTTCACATCTTTCGTTAGGTTTATTCCTAGATATTTTACTATTTTTGCTGCAATTGTAAATGGGGCTTCTGCTTCATTATTGGTGTATAGAAATGCAATGGATTTCTTTGTTGATTTTGTATCCTATAACTTTACTGAAATTATCAGTTCAAGCAATTCTTTTGGTGGAATCTTCAGTGTTCTATATATAGCACCATGTCATCTGCAAATATTAAAGTTTTGCTTCTTCCTTGCCAGTTTGAATACTGTTTATTTCTTTTCTAATTGCTGTGGCCAGGGCTTCCAGTACTATGTTAAATAAAAATGATGAGAGTGGACACCCTTGTCTTGTTCCTGATCTTATAGGAAAAGCTTTCAGGTTTTCCCCATTGAGCATGAGGCTAGCTATGGGTTTTTCATATATGGCCTTTATTATGTTGAGGTATGTTCACTCTTAACCTACTTTGTTCAAGGATTTTTTTTTAAATCACGAATGGATGTTGTACTTTGTCATGTTTTTTCTGCATCTATTGAAAGGATTATATGGCTTTTATCCTTTCTTTTATTGATGTGGTATATCACGTTGATTGATTTGTGAATATTGAACCACCCTTGCAGCCTGGGAATAAATCCCACTCAATCATGGTGAATAATTTTTTAATGTATTGTTGGATTCAGTTTGCTAGTATTTTGTTAAGGATTTTTGCATCTATGTTAATCATGGATATTGGCCTGTAGTTGTTTTTTTGGTTGGGGAGAGGGGTTTTTATCTTGTCTTGGTATCAAGGTAATGCTGCCCCCAGAATGAGTTTGGAAGCTTTTCTTCTTGTATTTTTTGGAATAGTTTGAGAAGAATAGGTATTAACTCTTCATTAAATGTTTGGTAGATTTCCCCTGAGAAGCTGTTGGGTCCTGGACTTTTGTTTGTTGGGAATTTTTTAATTTAATTACCAGCAACTAAATTGAATCAGAAATCAGTTGAAATTTTCTATTCTTCTTGATTCAGTCTTGGGAGGTTCTATGTTTCTAGGAATTTATCCATTTCTTCTAGGTTGTCCAATGTATTGGCATATAATTTTACATAATATTCTCTCATAATCCTTTGTAATTTTGTGGTACCAGTTATTATTTCTCCTCTTTTGTTGATTTGATTACTTGAGTTCTCTCTGTCTCTGCTTTTTTTTTTTTTTTTTTTTTTTTTAAGAGTCTGGGCTAGTTTAATCAATATTGTTGATCTTTACAAAAATCCATCTCCTGGTTTCATCGATCTGTTCTATTGTTTTTGTAATCTCTCGTTCATTTATTTCTGCTCTAATCTTTATTATTCCCTTCCTTCTACTGGTTTTGAGTTTTATTTGTTCTTCTTTTTCCTGCACCTTTTAGGTGTAAGGTTAAGGTTGTTTGAGATTTTTCTTACTTCCTGAGGTAGCCTGTGTTGCTATAAACTTCCCCCTTAGAACAGCTTTTGCTGTGTCCCAAAAACTTGAGACTGTTACATTTTCATTTTAATTTATCTCCATGTATTTTTTTATTTCTTCCTTGAATTCTCAGTTGACTCATTCATATTTTAGTAGCATGTATTTAATCTTCATATATTTGTGTTCTTCCCAGATTTTTTCTTATGGTTAATATGTAGTTTCATAGCACTGTGGTCAGAAAAGATACAGTCAGACTGAATACAGATTCAGTCTTTGAATTTGTTGAGACATGTTTTGTGGCCTAATATGTGATCTACTCTGAAGAATGTTCCATGTGCACTTGAAAACAATGTTTATTCTGCTGTTTGAGAATGGAATGTTGTGAATATATCTGTTAGATCATCTGGTCCAGTGTGTCCTTCAAAGCCACTGTTTCTTTATTGATTTTCTGTTTGGATGATCTGTCCACCGATGTAAGTGGGTGTTAAAGTCCCCTAATACTATTGTATTATCTATTTCTTCCTTCATGCTTGTTATTAGCTGCTTTATGCATGTGGATGTTCCCATGTCGAGTGCATAGATATTTAGTTATTATATCTTCTTATAGGATTGTCCTCTTTATGAATATATAGTGTCCTTCTTTGTCTCATTACAGTCTTTGTCTTAAGGTCTGTGTCATTAGATATAAGAATTGTTACCCTGGCTTTCTTTTCCATTCCATTTGTATGATAAATGTTTTCGTGTCCCTTCATTTTCAATCTGCAGGTGTCTTTAGGTGTGAAAGAGTCTCTTATAGGCAGCATATAGATGGGTCTTGCTTTTTTATCCATTCCATCACCCTGAGTCTTTTCTTTTTTTTAATATTTTATTGATTTATTTATGAGAGACACAGAGAGAGAGGCAGAGACACAGGCAGAGAGAGGAGAAGCAGGCTCCATGCAGGGAGCCTGATGTGCGACTGGATCTTGGGACTCCAGGATCACGCCCTGAGCCAAAGGCAGACACTCAATCCCTGAGCCACCCAGGTGTCCCACCCTGAGTCTTTTCATTGGAGCATTTAGTCCATTTACATTCATAGTAATTACTGATAGGTGTGTACTTATTGCCATTTTGTTACTCATTTTATGGTTGTTTCTGTAATTCTTCTCTGTTCCTGTCTTCTCTTGCTCTCTTCTCTCAATTTGTTGGTTTTCTTTATTGATATACTTGGATTTCTTTCTCTTTGTTTTTTGCACATCTATTACCAGTCATTTGTGGGGTTTGTTTTTATAATAGAAAGAGCAAGGAGGAGGGGCAGAGGGAGAGATAGAATCTTAAGTAGACTCTACACCCAATGCAGAGCCAGACATGGGGCTCGAATTCACAACCCCAAGATCATGACCTGAGCTGAAATCAAGAGTCACATGCTTAACCGACTGAACCACCCATGTGCCCCTCTGTTAGCAGTTTTTGATTTGTGGTTGCCATTCACTTTGTATATAACATCTTATGTGTATGGCAATCTATATTAAGTCTATATTAAGTTGATGGTGTCTTAATTTTGAGCCTGTTCCAAAATCACTAAATTTTTACTTCTCTTCATGACTTTATGTATATGGCAACATATAAGAGGATCTTATTTTGTAAATCCCTTGACAGATTTTTACATGTATACCTATTTTTACTTCTTTTGTGTTTCCTGCTTTTCTTGCTCCTGCTTATGGTCTTTCCTTTACACTCAGAGTCCCTTTGTCACTTCTTGTAGGGCTGGTTTAGCAGTCATGAATTCGTTTCATTTTTGTTTGGAGAATGTTTTTCTTTGTCCTATCCTGAATGATAGCCTTTCTGGAAAGAGTATTCTTGGCTACAGATTTTTGCTTTTAGCACTTCTCAGGCCAGAAGGGAGCAAAAGGAGGTAATCAAAGTTTCTGCTGAAAAATCCACTGATAGCTTAATGGGGTTTCCCTTGTATGTAACTGCTTACTTCTCTCTTTAGCACTACTTTTGGCCATCTTATTCACTCTGTGTCTTGGTGCAGACCTCTTTGGGTTGGTTTTGCTGGGGGCTCTCTGTGTCTCTAGGATCTGGATTTCTCTTTTCTTCCCCAGATTCAGGAAGTTTTCAATTATTATTTCTTCAAATATATTTTCTGCCCCCCTTTTCTCTCTCTTCTCCTTCTGGGATTCCTATAATGCAACTGTTGTGCTTGACAGCGTCTCTGAGTTCCCTGAATCTATTCTTTTTCTTTTTCTCTCTTTCTCTCTCCCTTACTCAGCTTGATTGCTTTCCATTACTCTATCCTCCAAGTTGCTGATCCATTCTTCTGCTTCCCCTAGTCTATTCATTCCATCTAGTGTATTTTTTATTTCATTTATTGAGTTCTTCATCTCTGGTTGGTTCTTTTTTTTTAAGTTTTATTTATTCATTTATGATAGACATAGAGAGAGAAAGAGAGGCAGAGACACAGGAGGAGGGAGAAGCAGGCTCCATGCTAGGAGCCTGATGTGGGACTCGATCCCGGGTCTCCAGGATCACGCCCTGGGCCAAAGGCAGGCGCTAAACTGCTGAGCCACCCAGGGATCCCCTGATTGGTTCTTCTTATGTTTTCCATCTTTGTGGAGGGTCTCACTGAGTTCTCCACCCTTTTCTCATGTCTAGTATCTGTGTGACCGTTTCTTTATATTCTCTATCAGGCATGCTACTTCTCTCCATTTCCCTTAGATCTCTTACTATGACTTTGTCTTATTCTTTCATTTGGGATATATTCCTTTCTCCTCATTTTGTCTACTCTCTGTGTCTGTTTCTATGTGTTAGAAAAGCCAGCTATGTCTCCTGCTCTTGAAAGTAGTGGCCTGATAAAGAAGAGGTCTTGTCATGCCCTGCACTGCAATGTTGCCTGTTCACCAGAATCTAGCACTCCTGAGGTGTCTCCTGTGTGTGATGCATGCACCTTGTTGTGGTTGTGCCATGTTTGCCTTCAGTCAGCTCTCTGCCTGTTGTGGGAAGGGTCTGGTCCCTGTGGTGTTAGTGGGCCAGTCTGGGGCCACCTTGGGTTTGAGCTGAGTCAGACCAGGTATTTACCAGAGATGAAGTAGCACCAAACTGCAGGGTACTCTCCCAGTGTTGTCCCCTGGAAGCTTTTGTTGGTGGGTGGAGTGGGGACCTACACTCCCATGTTCATTGCAGCCCAGATATGGAAACAGCTTAATGTCTTTTGATGAATGACTGGAAAAAGGAAAAAAATGATATATACACATAATCATATTTATTCAGCCATAAAAAGGGAAGGAAATCCTGCCATTTGCAACACCATAGGTGAAACTGCAGGGTCTATGCCAAGTGAAATAAGCCAGACAGAGGAAGGCAAATGATGGATCACTTCTGTGTGGAATCTAAAATAAGAAAGCCAGTTTTGTGAAGACAGAGAACAGGATGGGGTGGGCTAGGGGTGGGTGAGGGGAGGCAGAGGTGGTGGTGGTCAGGGCACATATTTTTAGAAGCATCAGTTGAAAGGAGCAGGGGGACAGCATGATGACCACATATGATAATGCAATGCCATGCACTTGGACGCTGCTGCAAATAGATGAGCATCCTCACCATCACACAAACAAGAGTAACCATGTTAACTGTGGTATATGATGACCATGTTCGTTATCTTCACCTTGGTAATCACTCTACAGTGTTTATCAATCATCACATAGTATACTTTCAACATATACAATTATATTTGCCAATTATTCGTTAATTTTAAAACACTCTGTTGTGGGGGAGGAGAGAGGCCCTCAGCCCTCACTCTGTGACCTCCTTTTATCGTCCAGTTTCCTGACAACTTTACCAGCAACTGCCCTCTCTTCCCACTGACTCTGAACTTATCACCTTTGGCACTGTCTACTTTTCCTGTTCATGATTCCACACCCCTCCCCACCCCCACCCCCTGCCCCTGTCCTGCTTTGCACCTGTTCTCTGCAGGTCACCTCTGCCCTCTCTCACCCTGGCTTCCATGACCACTTTCTATCCTAATCTCTGGTTCTCCTCATTGGCTCCTCTGCTCTTTCCTCCCCTTTGGGTTGGTGTTGTCTAGACCAGCCATCGTCTCTTCCTACTTTTCCTAGATCTAATCCAGGGCTGTTCTTTCCACTTCGTCTAGACAATCCTTAATCTGCTTTCTGCCTCTATGGATTTGCCTGCTCTGGACATTTCCCATGAATGTAATCCTATAATGTGTGGTCTCCTGTGGCTGCCGCCACTGACTCAGCATCCTGTTATCCAGGCTAATCCATGCTGTAGCATGTGCCAGTACTTTGGTCCTTTTGACGGCTGAATAACATTCCGCTGTATTCATGTGTTTGTGTATATCCATCTCTGTGTACCTACCATATTCTGTTTGTCCATTCATCGGGAATGTTGGCATTGTCTCTATCTTCTGGCTATTAGGAGTAATGCTGCTATGAACATTCATAGAAAGTTTTTATGTGGCAATGCT
Organism: Canis lupus dingo; assembly: GCF_003254725.2. Lineage (NCBI taxonomy): Eukaryota > Metazoa > Chordata > Mammalia > Carnivora > Canidae > Canis > Canis lupus. The sequence continues at coordinate 39,004,047 of NC_064249.1, read as the reverse complement.
GTCATTTCTCTTGGGTATATACCTAGGAGTGGAATTGTGAGGTTCAATGGTAGTGCTGTGTAACTTTTTGAGGAACTTACAGACTATTCTCCAAAGTGGCCACACCATTTTACATTCCCAGGAGCAGTATACAGGGATTCCAATTTCTCCATATCCTTGCAATGTTTGTTATTATCTGCCTTTTTGATTCTACTCATCCTGGTAGATGTGAAGTTGTATCTCATTGTGGTTTTGATATGTATTTTCCTGATGACAAATGATGTTATGCATCCTTTAATGTGTCTATATAGGTTTTTAATCTGGTGTGGGCTTCAGGGTTTGAGGGAGGGCTAATATAAAAGGAGAATTTAACTTCTGGAGCAATAGTTTTGTTTTCAACATTGTATTACCTTTTCAACAATCCTTGTTCATTTCCTACTCCATGCTGCAAGAACTTCATGGCTGATTTTATTCTTGTGTTTCTAAAATTTGGTTTTCTGCTTAAGACAAAGGCCCAGGAATCATTTCATCTTTTATTTTTAATTTTTAGTTTATGAGTGTCATTCAATTTTTTTCTGTCTACAAAGAGCAATATATTCTCATTGTAGAAGTATGAAAATATAGAAAGGATAAGGCAGAAATAGAAATCACTTAAGGTGTTTGGGTGGCTCAGTCAGTCAGGTCATAATCCCAGGGTCTTGAGATTGATCCCTGTGTCAGGATCCCTGCTCAGGGGGAAGTCTGCTTCTCCCTCTCCCTCTGCAGTTCCCCCTGTTTGTGCTGTCAAATAAATAAATAAAACTTTTTAAAAAAACACTCATAATTCTATCACCCAGGGAAAATTTGTTATTTTTCTATGTTTTCTTCCAATTCTCTCTCTCCACATATATACGCATATATAGTTGATTTTCCTTATTTGCAGTAGTTAAGTGGCCATGAACACTGCACTAGTGAACACTGAACTATTGCTTCTGATCACATTTTTGTCACCCAATCAATAAATAATCTTGTTTTATGTATGTTTGCATAAAGACATCTATGTAGTATTGAATCATTAATATCTCATGGCCAACAGCAGTATAATTCATGAGTGAGCAAAGCTTACCTAACATGTGTATTTTCTGCGTGAAGTACATCACAGCCTTCTTCTGTGCAGGAACACCAGGTAGAATTTTAGCACTATGCTTGGAGCCATTTTAAGCAGTAAAATCACCAACAAAAAGCAAAAAAATATGAAAACTGTAGCACTAAATAGATCATGGAAAGAAAAAACAAGCAGAATATCACCTTTTTGGTCTCAGTTGGGAATGTGCTGGTAGGGGACTGAAATTTTTTTGCCACTCTAAATATGTGTGTAAATGACTACCAAAGCACCAGTGGTACAATTTTGGAGTTAGAAATATTTTTAGGGGCACCTGAGTGGCTCAGTCAGTTGAGCATCAGACTCATGATTTCAGCTCAGGTCATGATCTCATTGGTTGTGAGATCGAGTCCCATGACAGGCATTGTGCTCAGTAAAGAATCAGCCTGAGGTTCTCTCTCTCTGTCCCTCCCCACAGTGGTGCTCTCTCCCTGTAAAATAAATAAAATCTTTAAAAAAATATTTTTTACGAAGCAGTCAAGTTTGCAAAGATGTAATTCATGAATAACGAGGACTGACTTGGCAAGGGTTTCTGAGGATGTGCAGACAGTCCATGGGAGGGAGGAGTGCAGCCGGGCAGAGAAGGAAGAGGAGTGGACCCCCAGGTATGGGGGACCCATAGAGCAAAGACAAATCCCCAGAACATTTAGCTTTGAAAATCAGAGGGGCCTAACTTTGCCAGGTCTTAAAATCAGTGGGCTTAACACCTGTGACTTTAAAAATCAGTGGGGGAGAGAGGAAATTGAGTCCCTGCCCTTAAAGAAACAGAACAAAAAATAGCCTATGGAGATAATTGCACAGAAGTGGTTTGAAGAACAGTTGAAGCATATGGGAGAGAGATTTGTTTACTAATCACAGAGCCTCTCCTGGAGGTCCTGGGAGACCCCTCCAGGAAAAAAGGAGCTGGCACCATCTCCCTCCATGAGTCTGCAGACAACCATGGGAACCAGCACGGCTCCATCACTCACCACCCTGCTCCTCGTCTTCACATACATCCCCTCCAGCCAGTCCTCCACTGCAGCCCCCACCTGCCCCCGACAGCAGACATTGCTAACACTGCGTACCCCACACCCTGGCTCTTCTGCAAATCTGCCAGCTCCAACATGCCCTTGGCAAGGGTCCATCCAAAGCTGTGCCACCACCCTGGCAGTGTGAGAATAGCTGGGATAGGGGCCAGCCCCACTCCAAAGTGAGTCCTGCCCCAGCGAGAGGGAAGATGACCACACGCCAGTCTGACTGTGGCCCTAGCAATGGGCTGGGGACAGGCAGCTTCAAAACACTGATTCTAGTTCCTTTGTGTGTGTGTGTGTGTGTGTGTGTATATATACACACACATATATGTGTGTGTATATATGTATACATATATGTGTATATGTGTACATACATACATACATGTGTATATATACATGCATATACACACACATATATCAGAGTGGGACTGCTGAGTCATGTGGTAGTTCAATTTTTTTTTTTTTGGTAGTTCAATTTTTAATTTCTGAGAAATTCCATACAGTTTTCCATAATGATTGAATCATTTTAGGGGCACCTGGGTGCCTCAGTTACTTAAGCATCTGACTCTCGGTTTCAGCTCAGGTCGTGATCTCAACGTCAGGAGATGAAGCCCCATGTCAGGCTCCACACTCAACATGAACTTTGCTTGAGATTCTTTCCCTCTCCCTCTCCACCCCTCTCCCCACTCATGCAGGCGTGCTTGCTCTCTCTCTAAAATAAAATAAATGACTGATCCATTTTAAATTCCCACCAACAATGTATAAGGGTTTCCCTTTTCCACATTCTCATCAATATTTGTCATCACCTATCTTTTTGATGATGACCATCCTAACATATATGGTGCTATCTCCTTGTGGTTTGGTTTGCATTTCCCTGGTAACTAGTGATGTGGAGCACCTTTTCATGTACCTGTTGGCAATTTGTATATCTTCCTTAGGAAAATGGCTCTTCAGGCCCTTTTGGCCATTTTTTTAAATTGGATTGTTTTTTTGTTTGTTTGTTTGTTTGTTTTTTTGCTATTGAGTTTGGATGAGTGCTTTGTATATTTTGGATTTAACCCCTTGTCAAATATATGGCTTGTGAATATTTTCTCTGATTCTGTAAGTTGCTTTTCCAATTTATTGATTGTTTCCTTTGCTGTGCAGAAGGAGTATAGTCCCCCTTGCTTATTTTAGCTTTTGTTGCCTGTGCTCTGGTGTCTTATCCAATAAATCATTGACAAGACCAATGTCAAGGATCTTTTTCCATATATTTTCTTCTATAAGTTTTACGGTTTCAGATTTCATATTTAAGTGTTTGATCCATTTCTACTTTTTGAATGGTGTAAGATAGGGATCTTATGTCCTTGTTTTGCATGTGGATAACCAGTTTTCTCAGCTTCATTTGTTGAAGAGACTGTTCTTACCCCAGTTTGTGTTCTTTGCACCCTTGTCAAAAATTAGTTGACCATACATCACTGAATTTGTCTGGGCTCTCTATTCTGTTCTAATCTATGTGCCTATTTTTATGCCAGTGCCATGCTGTTTTTAGCATTACATGTAATTAGCATTACAAATTATTACAAATTTGTAATAGAACTCAAAATCAAGAAGTGTGATGCCTGCAGCTTGGGTCTTCTTTTTTAGAAGTGCTTTGAATATGTAGTGTGTTTTGTAGTTCCATACAAATTTTAGGAAACTTTGTTTTTGAGAAAAATGCCATGGGAATTTTGATCAGGATTGTATTGAATCTGTTGACACTTGGGATAGTATAGACATGTTCACAATATTCTTCCAATCCTAGAAGACAAGAAATATTTCCATTTGTGACTTTCTCAACGTCTTTCATCAATTTTGTACAGTTTTTTAATATATAGATCTTTTACCTCCTTGTTTAAATTTAGCCCTAAGTATTTTGTTATTTTTGATGCTATTATAGATAGGATTGCTTTCTTAATTTCTCTTTCGGATGGTTTGTTGTTAATATGTGGAAATGTAATTAATTTCTCTATGTTGATTTTATGTCCTGCAACTTTACTGATTTCGTTTATTCTACAGTTTTGGGGGGGTCTTTAGGGTTTTCTATATATAAGATGATATCATCTGCAGAGACCATTTTACTTCTTCCTTCCGAATTTGTATGCTTTTTGTTTCTTTTTCTTGCCCAATTGCTATGGCTAGGACTTTCTATACTATGTTGAATAGAAATGGTGAGAGTGGGCTTCTTGTCTTGTTCTTGATCCTAGAGGAAAGGCTTTTAACCTTTGACCATTCAGTATGATGCTAGCTATGGGCTTGTCATCTGTAGCCTTTATTATGCTGAGGAACATTCCTTCTATGCCTAATTTGAGGAGCCGATGCTCCACCACTGAGCAGATGCTCAACCACTGAGCCACCCAGATGCCCCTCCTTCATTCTGTTTATGTGGTGTGTCACATTTATTGATTCCCATATGTCGAGCCATCCTTGCATCCTGGGGTGAATCCCAGTTGATTAGGGTTTATGATCCTTCTAATGTGTTCCTGAATTCAATTTGCTAGTATTTTGTTCAGAATAAAACAAGTAGGATTGAGTGTTGGATGGTTGTGTATTTAGGATAGAAGGGCATGTTAATAAACAGGGTGAAGAAAAAATTTTAAAAAATAAAAATAAACAGGGTGAAGAATGGAAAGCTGAAGCTACTGAAGAGAGGCAAACTCCAGAAAGGCTTTGCAGAGCATGGCAGGTCTGCTTGACTCAGAACTAGAAGGACAGGTGATTCAACAGTAGGCAGTAGATGGGTTTGTCGGATTTGGTATAGGGGAAGGCTGGGGAGTTGAAATTGCTCACATTTAACTGCTTGTGAAGTTAAGCTGCCCAGAGAAGGGGAAAGGAGCAGACCAAAGGACTTGAGGAGAGTGATAAAAAGCCTTCAGCCAGGTTGGAAATGTCAGGTGTTTTGTCCAAAACACAGTTAAGATAATGCTTCTTTTCCTGGGTATTAGTTTTCATATTTCTCATGTGCTCTCAGCTAGAAAATGGCATCCTTCTGCCAAGTTATTTTTCCTTGGAAATTGAGTACAAGTTCACAGATATGCTCCCAATGACCCCCAAAATAAATTCTAATGACAACAAAAAATATGATGTACCTATCTCTAAATCCCAACAGAAACATGCCTACAAGTCCTGTAAGCCCCTGAGTTCCTGGGTTAATGATCTCATCCAACGACTGAATTTCTTCAATACTTGGGCCAAAATGGCTTATACTGCAATACATCATCGGTATGGATGAAAGCCGCCTTATATCTCTTACTTACTGTGGCTTAGAGCTTGGCCTTTGGGGTTCTCAGAGCAACATGTGAATTAAGCAAGGGGGAAGAAGTGTTATTTTTAGTTTAGGATGAAGACCTGGAGACATGGGATGCTGAGAGTCCTGTCCGTGGTCCGTCCACTTGAAGGACTCTGTGGCCTGCACCTCGTGCATGTGTACTTCTGTGATTCTGCACTGTGTCCCAGGAAACCAGCAGGGAGAAATGTGAAAGGAAATGAGAATTAGTTATGTGTAATTTTTAAATGTGTTTAACACACAAATTGAAATAATCTGAACAGCATGAGAGCAGCCAACACTCAAGGAGTCATGTCATTGTCACAGTAGCCCTGTGACACACAGGGGGTACCATCCTTCATCATCACCCTCATTGTAGAGATGAGCACACAGAGCCACAAAGACTTGAAGTAGCTTGCCAAGTGCTTTGCAACCAGAGAGTGAAAGTATTAAGATTTGAACCCAGAAAATCCAGTTCCAAAGTTTGTACCAAACTGTGTTTTGTGCCATTTAACTCCAAGTGAGTGCTGGGGCATCTCCTCTTATAGAAACCAGCAACTCTGGAATAGATGCCTTAGGGCACAGCCAGGACCTCCAGCATGGAGCAGCACCCCTTGTCACCTAAATCCATGGCCTTCCCGCATGTGTGAACCATAGTTGGTCTCCACTAAAGTATGAGATTGGGTCCTGAGTGGGAGAGCTTGAGATGGAAAGGAAGGACCTCAGAGGGATGGTGGTGGGAAAGCGTGCATTGGTGGTGCCCTGACCTCTCTGCCCATGGTCTGCCTCCAACAGGTATATGAGATTTGTCACAGTCTCGAATCTTTCTATTCCATCACCTGCCCAAAGCCCCAAATATCCCTATGATAAGAACAGTGATTTCTTTGAAGGATTTCCTGCAAGATACTGGCTCCCAGCTTTCTTCTTTCCACAAGGTGAGTGCACCCTGCAGGTACCCGCACCTGGGCGGTCTCTTCTCCCTCCCACTCTCTTCCTTTCCTCACTCCTACCTCCCTCCATGCTAAACTAGACCATCCTCCTCAGAGCACACCTACACCTGGCCGGCCGTGTCACGTCATCTATAGGAGGCTGATTCTGGATGTCAGAGGCTGACCCCACACCCCTCTCAGGGGCCACTGCACTTCACTGGGACTGCTGCAGATGGGTACTCCCCAAGGGAGTGCATCTGTGCTTTGGCCATTTTCACTCCTTTATGAATGAATGGCGCTGGGTCTGGGCACCATGCTCAGCATAGACATCCAGCAGGAAGGAAAGGCGTCCCAGCAGAACATGTCACCACAGCATGTGGTTGGGGGTTATGGGAGTGGTAGAGGGGCATGGCTAGGTCCTAAGCACCATGAGGGCAGACCCAGGTGTGTCCTAATGCCCTGCCATACCCCTCACATCTACTAGCCCCCAGCACCTAAAAAAATCTCTTGGGAAATATTTGAAGAATGATTAAGTGACTTTCTGAGCAGATACATATGCATAAATAAAGGAACGGCTTTGGAACAGAGCACAGGGCCCCGAGCTGAAGTCAGAGAGGCTCCTCAGGAAAGACCTGGCTGCCTGTAAGGTAGTGTGCAGTGCAACAGGCAGGAGGATGGAGATTCCACCCTGATACGCCCTGATGGGGAGCCACGGGCTGCTCTGAGGACTTGGTAGACACTTGCTCATTCAGCGCTCCGGACCATCTTACAGGGTCCTGAATATTGTCACTCCTGTTCTCAGAGAGGAGAACCATGGCAGAGAAGTTACGGAGTTTCCCCATACTCCCAGGACCAGACACACCTGAGCCAAGATAAGACCTTGGCTTGTGTGACTTGGAAATCTCTGTGTGTGACCGTGGCACAAACTGGGAGTCCCCCAGTGTGGAAAGGGTGACTGGGCAGGGTGCAGTGGGGACGCTGGGCAGGCTGGGGACACACCAGGGAGTCTGCCCCCTGCAGCCAAGGGGCCACGGCCATGGTCAGGCCAGGGAGGAGCCAGGGTGGGTCTGCTTGGTCTCCAGGCAGGAGCTGGGGGTGGCCCCGGGGGGGGGGGGGGACCCTGAGGAACAGAGTGTGTGCGCTGGCCCTGGCTCTCTGGCTCCCACAGCTGGTGGAGGCTGACACCCTTTACTGACATAGAGACCCAGGGTGGAGCCACGTGATGGGCAGCAAGGGGATAGCCACTAGCCACCTGTCATGTCTAAGACAATCGGGGAAGACAATGCAGTGGCCGGTGCGCAGTTGTGCAGGGCTGGCTTGCAGGAGAGATGGAGGCTCCACACACCACGGGGCAGCACTGCCCAGCACTGCAGGCCCCGTGTGGCACCTGCCACCAGAGGCCTAACGGCATCCACAGCACAGTCTGGTCTCCTGCAGCCTGCAGAGCCCTGAGGTGCATGGAGGAGGGCGAGGGCCCCTCTGACCTGCCGGCACTGACGGCTTCTGGGGTCTCAGACAGTTATAGGCAAAGGATGAGAATGGCCATCCAGGCAGGAGGCAGGCTCAAGGACACATAGGAGGTGCCCTGTCTCAGCGGGTCATTCCCGCAGCCACGAGCAGAGGACATGGACCAGCGTGACAGGGGCTCGGTGGCCCAGTGAAGGCCCTAGAATTCACTCTGTGAGGACTGCCAGGGCAGGTTCTGGGCAGGGCTGTGACAGGATTCAGAAGTAGGATGAGGGTCCGGGCAAAATGCAGGGTGGATTAGACAAGAACAGTACCTGCAAGAACTGTTAGGATCCACGTTAAGAGTGTTGGTAATCAGACACACAGCGTGATCCAGACTTGCTTGAGCAAAACAGAGTAAATATAGGCTCATATGAGTAAAGAGGAAGCCAAGGCTGTTGGCTTCAGGAATGGATGGTTCCAGGTGACTGTCCTCTATGCTACTCTCAGCCTCCTCCTCATCTCTTAGCTCTGTTTGCACTGCCTTGGTCTCCTTTTCCTCAGCTGCACACAGCACTTTTCATGCAACCAAAGGTAGAAACAGCCCCCCCCACCGCTTAGCAACTCCAGGGGAGATGTGCTTCCCTCTCCCGATGTCTGAACACCACTTCCTGAGAAAGACTCTGACACGCTCCGGTCTTCTACTGTCTCTGGCACCCAGCTCTGTTGCCAGGAGGATGGAGTCCATCAACACTGCTCTCTCAGACCCCAGGGAACCCCTAGGGCATACTCAGCCCCTGACTCCCCTGACTCACTGGGAACTGCTTGGGTGTTTTTCTCCAAAGCCTTTCTTACTGCTGTGCTTCAAGACTATGGAAAGTCCCAGGGAATCTCTATAGACGCCCTCACTTTTACCCACCATGTGACCTCGGACACCACTGACATCAAAGATGAGGAGTTCTCCATAATCATCCAGAAGAAACTCAACATCGTCAGGAGAGCCTTTAAGGTACTACCCCAGGCAGCCCAGGTGGCTCAGCGGTTTAGCGCCGCCTTCAGCCCAGGGCGTGTTCCTGGAGTCCCGGGATCGAGTCCCACGTCGGGCTCCCTGCATGGGGCCTGCTTCTCCCTCTGCCTGTGTCTCTGCCTCTCTCCCTCTCTGTGTTTCTCATGAATGAATAAATAACATATTTAAAAAAAAAAAAACATTGGAGTACATGTCCCTATGTCCAGTCACTTCCTCACCAGCCTCACTCCTGCCTTCCTCTGAGCCGGGTGCTGCATGAGCAGAGTTTGTGCAGATCCTTCTTTGTACTTTTTTTTCTTTAAGAGAATTATTACTTTTTCCCACTTCTTATTGTGGCAAAATATACATAATGTAAAACCGTCATTTTAACTATGTCTAAGTGTACAGTTCTGTAACATTGTGCACATTCACTGTCTGTCTCCAGAACTTTCCTCAGTGTAGATCAGTGGAGAAAGTGAGTGAGCTCTCTAGTCTCTTCTCAAGGAGGACGCTAATCCTGGTGGATCAGGCCCCCACCCATGTGACTTCACTTGACCTTAATTACTGCCCAAGAGGCCTCATCTCTTAAGTACAGCCACATTGGGTGACGGGCTTTGCACAGGGGTTTGAGGGCATTGCACCACGCTGCCACCAGCCAGTGTCACCAGGATTGCTCCCTCCTTCTGTCTACCATAAACACTGCTTCCTTGAATGTGGGTGCACAAGGATTTGAGCTTTTGATTAATTTGGGTATATGTCTAGGATTGGGATTGTTGGATTATTTGGCAATTCTGTTCAACTTTCTGGGGAGCCTCCATACTGTTCCCAAGTGGTGGCACCAGTCTGCATTCCCACCAACAGGGCACTAGGGGTTCCCTTCCCTACATCCTTGCCAATACCTGTCATTTTCTAGGTTTTGATAGTAGCCATCCCAGTGGCTGTGAGGTGGTGGTATCTCACTGAGGTTTGCATCTGCATTTCCCTAGTGATTCAGGATGCTGAGCATCTTGAGGTGTGCTCATTGGCCCTCTGTCCTCTTTGGCGAAAGTCTGTTCAAGCTCTTTGCCCATTTTTTTTTCACCAGGATTTTTTGTTGTTAAGTTGTAGGAGTTCCTTAGGTATGCTGGATATTAATCTCTTACAGTATGTATGACTTGTATTTTTCTTTGTCCTGTGGGTTACCTCTCCATTCTGGGACAGCATCCTTTGATGCACAAAAATTGTTAATTGTGTTGTAGCACAGTGTATGTACTATTTCTTCTGTTGTGCTTCTGCTGTCACAACCAAGAAACTACCAACAAGCCCCATATCATGAAGCTTTTCTGCTCTGTTTTCCTCTGAGAGTTTCATAGTGTTAGCTCTTAAGTTTCAGTCTTTGATCCATTTTGAATTAATGTTTAGACATAAGGTCATGCTCTATGTGGTGGGTGATGTCTAATTTTCCCAGTACCACTTATTGAAGAGACTTGTTCTTTCCACATTGAATATCATAGCACCTTTGTTGCAGATCATTTGAACACATATGTCAATGTTTATTTATGTTTTTTTTTTTTTACGATAGCACACTGTTTTGATTACCATCACTATCATAAGCTTTGAAATCAAGAAGTGTAAGAACTCCAGCATTTTTCTTCAGGATTATCTTGTTTACTTGGTTGTCCTTGAAATTCCTTATGAATTTTAGAATAGATTTTGTTATTGGGATTTTGGGATTTTGATGGGGATAGATAGCACTGACTCTGTAATTGCTTTGGGCAGTATTGACATAAGCATGTCTTCAAATCCATGAATTCATGGTTTCTTTTGAAAATGATTTGTGCATGCTTTCTCTTCTAGATGAATTTGACAGTAGGCCTTTTATATTTCATTTTTTAACTTGGGATTTTGATCAGCTTGCTGGACATTTATGTATAAATTTGGGAGAGAATGGTTATCTCTTTAGTATTGAATCTCTCCATATAGAAACATGGTTTATCTTTCCATTTATTTAGGTTTTTCTTCACATTGATCTTAGAAATTTATGTTTACACTGTTTTCCTAAGTGTTTTGTAATCGTGCTATTGTGAATAGGGTTTGTAATGCCCTACATCTTCCTCTCTATGTTAGCTCTCTACCTGGGCTTAGCCATGCTGGAGATTAAGGACACAGTCCTCCGAGGCTGTTACATCCAAGACTTCTGACACCAGCTGCAAGTTTGGGGTTTCCTAAAACCACCCTCAGGTTTAATAATTTGCTAGGAAGATCATAGAACTCCAGGAAAACACTATACTTACAGTTTTATTATAGCAAAAGGATACAAATCAGAACTAGCCAAAGGAAGAGACCCATAGGGCAGAATCTAGGCCTGGGAGGGTCCCAAACATCAGTCTTCCATGTCCTCAGGCCCTGTTCCTCCTGGTGTTGACATGTAACAACAGGAGAGTGCTGCCCACCCAGGAAGCTCACCCAAGCTTCAGTCTTGAGAATTTCCACTGGGGTTTCCTAATGTAACCCTATTGGCTGAATCACTGCCCTCATGGCTTCCCCTAGTCCCAGAGGCTGGTTGATGTCACTGGCTCCATGTCCCCCCCCCCCCCAAATCTCCTGTTGGCTCCTTCTGTGCCCGCCAGCCCCCATCCTGAGCCATCTCATTAGCACAAGCCCTCTGGGGACCGGCTGGGGAGGCAAGTCCTTACCCTGAGCCTGCAAGGTGGTCCCTCCCGGGAACCAAATCCTTTATTTTTTTTTTAAGATTTTATTTGACAGAGAGAGAGAGAAAGAGAGCAAGGGGAGGGACAGAGGGAGAAGCAGATGCCCTGCTGAGCAGGGAGCCTGACTCCGTGGGGCTCCATCCCAGGACCCCAAGATCGCAACCGGAGCCGAAAGCAGACACTTGACCACCTGAGCCCCGGGGCACCCCCTACATTCTTTATGACACATTCTTCTGCTCATTTCTAATTTTTTTCTAATTTAAACTGGCCAAGTTTGTCTACTTCATTTACTTTCTTCAAATATACCAAATTTGCCTTTATTAACTGTAATGGTGTTTTGTTGGCCTTCAATTTCTGTTTCCCATTTATTTGCTCTTCACAGGTTTGTGTTTACTCCCCGAGGCACAGTATGAGGAGCGCAGGCATCCTGCTCGCTGCCTGGCTCGCACCCCGGCCAGGGCACGTCCCTGGGCCACCCCACCCGCGGCCCCGCCTCCGCCCCCACCCCCCACCCCCCACCCCGACTCCCGGGGCGGCGGGACCTCGCAGTGGGCCCCCTCCTCAGGTCTGGCTGCTCTTGCTCCCAGTCAGAGTGAGACTCGTCCCTGCAGCGTGCATAGGAACGGGTGCTTCTGTTTGGTGGCTCGGGAGTGTGCTGTCGTGCTAATCGCGTACCACAGGTTCTCCCCGGTGATGGGCTGAGGGTCGATGTCTGTGGAGGACTGTTGCGATCTGCTGACTCTGTCTTTGGATGGACACGGATACTCATTTTCCTTGGATGCATACCTGGGAATTAAACCGAGGGCCATTGGTGGCCGTGCACTTGGCCTGATGTAGATGCTTCTGGTGTTGGGTGGTTGTGCTGACATGCAGAAGCCCTGGGACCATGTCAGAGTCACCAGAGTCACGGCCCCCGGAGACCAGGAAGGACGACCGTACCCCTGGGAGGACGGGAACCTGGGAGGACCAGCAGGGCCGGGCTGGGAGGGACCCCCACCCGACAGAGCTTCTGTTCAAGGAAGCATCGCGCCGGGAAGCCACTGACACCACTTCTCCTACGGCAGGGCACGGACCGCACACACGTGGGAGTTCACATTTTTGGCTTATTCATCGAGGGAGCCAGGTGGAATCATGAACAAAATGCACTAGAAGACTCGCTGCCTCGTGAGCTATGCTGCGATTTTCCTGAAATCTATTTCTTGCCAACAAAGGTAACTGCCTACCTTTTGGTCAGGAGTCAGCCCTCCTGGCTTTCCCTCAGGGCTGCCAGGCATGTCCAACCCCACTCCTGTGGCCTCACTAGGACGTGTGATAAATACTTCAGACAGCAAACGACACTTAAAATAGCCCAGAATACTGATTGCTAACATCTGAAGTAGATGCTATACCAACATCCAATGCTGCTTCTCCAGACTATGTACCGTGATGTCATGACGATCACTCGGCAAGTTCGAGTCTCTGGCGTATCCCGAATATGCAGCCACAGAACCACTGACCAAAAATGCATGCATTTTACAACTGTCCCCCAGATCTAGCACATGGTTTGCTTGTGACTATTGTTTTTTTTTTTTTTTTTAAGATTTCTACTGAAACAACAAATACTTCTGAGCAGAGAGATTCAGAACTCTACACATTTGAATGTCCAGTTTATCAGACACCTGAGCGGTCAAGAATTTTGACAACTGGCTTACCCTCGAACTTTCTAACATCAGTGTATTTATCCACAAGGAGACCTCCTAGTCACTGGATCACAATGCAGGTTGCACTGCTCTGTGAGAAGAATGAGAAATAAACACATGTACCAAACCATTGAATTTTTGACTCTTAACCAGTTTTATGTGTCTCAAGACCCTTGCATATAGCCAACACCTTCCACAGAAACATCCATGCTCAGCGGGGGGGCCCCACCATATACTGTCCCCGGTGAGCACATACCGTCCCCAGTGAGCCTGCACCATCTCAGTGAGCGTGCACTGACCCTGGTGAACATGCATCATACTCGGTGAGCATGCACCTCCCAGAGCGCAGGTCCCCCTTCAGTAAGAGTGGAAACCCCCACACCCAGCAAGCACTTGGGGCATGTTCGAATAACTTCCTGATTCCCAACAGTGATTCCCTCAGTTCCAAACAGTAAAATACACACGAGGGGGGAGTTCCTGGGAGTTCCTGGCTTGTTGGAGCCCAGAACAGGACCCTGCTGGGCAGCCTGCAGACTTCTGAGACACAGGCGATCTTCTTCCCTTCTGCAGGAAGTCCTGTGACCTCACCAAACCCCCTCCCTCTGAAAGCCAATCCCGAGAGGGCAGCATGCTCAGTCACTATGGAAATGCATTTTTGTGGCAGGACCTGTGCTGCAGAGCACCGAGCACGGAGCACCAAGCACCAAGCACCGAGCACCACATTGAGCAGGATCAGGATCTTCTGGGACCCCCGGGCCAGCCTCGTACCACAGGGTGCTGGTGGCCAGCTCTCTGCTTTAGAAGCTGCTGCTCAGAGCCCTAAGTCTTGCCCACACTCACTGCGTGGAGGAGGGCCTGTAGCCACACTCACAGCCCATCCTCAGCAGCAGGGGGAACCCGGATGGGGACCCATGCTCCACCGTCGGGAGCGTGGGCAGGGCAGGCCCACACCCCTAGCTAGATCCAGGAGAACTGCCAACAGGATACCAACAGCTTACCTTTGTGTCTATGAACTTGTACTCTCTGAAGGTAACCATCCAAAAAACACATGAGCCAGTTACACCCCACAGTCTAGAAAAGACTGAGACCGAATCTCTGTCAATTAGAAATTAAGAAATTGGCATTTGGTCCATTGCACTGGACCGTCAGAATTAGACGCAATTTGCTAATATGGTCCCTGAGTTCTGGAGACATCCGGCACGTGCTGCCTTTTCTCTGAGCCGTCCAAGGGTAAAGACCAAGGGAGGCACCTGGCTGTGGCCTTCTGACCCCACTGAGTGTTGACGCCGGGCCTGACACCCCATGTCCCACCAGGAGGAGGTACACATGGAAGGTGTCTGGTCTCCTCTCACGGACACACAAACACCTCACAGACATGCATGGTCTTTCCAATGTACATGGATGCTTTTGTGGCTCATCCAGACTCGTGCAAGTATGACTGAATGTGAGTGGTTTCTCTATTCTCTCAAACAAGGACAAACAGCCGGCCACCATCTGGGACCCAGGACCCTCAACTAAGCCCTTCAAGTTCCAGCCTTCTGCAAGCCTGATGCCAAGAGCCATGGCCCTGCACCCAGGTCGTCTCTTGGATCGCCTTCCCCTCTCTATGGCACAGGAGTGTGGAGGTGGTCACCTCCAGGCTCCTGTGTTAGCACCAACGACCCCAGAGTCACAGGCAAAGAGACTCTCATATGCAAAGAACATCTTTTTTATTTCCAACTTAAAACTTCATTACACTTGTCAAATGCGTCAAAAAACAAAATGAACCAAAAATCGTAGCTGATATCCAGAAAGACAGCTCTATGGTGGTAAGGGCTCTCTTTTCATTACTGGAGACTGAGTCCTTCTTCCTCCCCTACAGCTTCCTCAGTCAAGTACAGAACACGCTGGCACGCTCTTTCCGACACTGAGCAAAGCATAATAAAAAACTCCTGCTTCCATCAGGGTGAAGAAAACACAACTTCCCCCAAAACAAGATTTCAATACCACAGGACGTAGGATGCCAGAGCAAGCCAACTTCGTGATCACACACCTTCCAGTGGCTGAGCAGGACCAGTCGACACATGTAAATGTCGCGTGTGGAAAATGCATCATTAAAAACCCAAACGTATACACTCTAGATTCCCCTATATTTAAGATACTGAGAACAATTGAAATATAAAATTTTAGTGAGTTTGCTACTGTTCCATTCTAGGACAATTAATACTGAGACTGTATCAACTAGAATTTAATAGCTACAGCTACCCTACACACCTCTATTAAACTAAAATAGAGAAATGATTTTGAACTCTTATTTTTAGATGAACAGACTCCTAACAATAAACACCACCCTCTTTTACAGGGAGTAGCGTTTTGTGACTATAAGGAATGTACAAAATACAGTATGAATAGCATGATCCCAACAGTAGCAAAACCACGGTTTTATTTTTTTAAAGTCAAAAACATACAAAAATATTAGCCTGAAATGGCAAGTTTTCAAATACCAATCTGTGTAAAAATGTTTAAATAGTGATGTTACTGCAAAAATATATATTTATTCTATTTTTTTCTATCTGCAACAGTTTATAAAGGCAAACGAACACCTGCAATTGAGGTAGCGAAGCCAAATTCACAAACTTTGGATTAAGAAAATATCCTTCCTATGTTTTAACAGCATCTTTTATACAACGTTAAATGAATTCTAATGGTTTTGCGATTTTTAATTGACATGTATCACTTCATAAAACTTAATATAAAATACTGCAAATGTTTTTGTTAAAGAGATATTTCGTCCTGACAATTATTTCACATTCAAAATACTGTACAGAAAAATCTGAAGTCACCATATATTACATAAAAAGCTATGTATTTACATTTTCAAATGCAGTTCTGGAAGCTGGGGGTAAGCAAACTGCTCCTGGCGGTCTCCTGCATCAGTGGCTGCGAATGATCCCTCTTTATGGAGGGTGGTTCATGCAGGGCCTCTGTGTGCTTTCCAATCACAGAACTAGGAAATGACTCAATTCAAAAGGAAATGGATAAAAATTGTCTTCTCTGAAGGTAACAAGACAGAAATGTGCTTCAAAAGTAACAGCTGATTTCTGGTTTCATTTCAGTAACACCGACACAATCATAATTTGAAAATTCATCAAACTCACAGACATCTATGGTATTCTTTTCAGTGCAATTACAAGACTTTTGTTTTCAGATTTTTAAGGATTTTTAAGGTGGGATTTTCTTCCCACCAGAAAGCCAATTCTAACACCTTGACATTTTTCCTTATGTTGTTGTGATTTAATAATAATAAACATGGCTACGTTAAAAGACCACTTGGCTCCATAGTCCTGACCCGAAAAGAAAAATAAGATCCTGTCAGTGCAACAATGAAGACTGGTTCTAGAATGTTTCCTAGTTTCTGCAGGTGGAAGCCAGAGCTGCGGGAGCATCCAGTGCTGCATGGGGCCGGAGTGACTAGTACACGTAGGGGAAGATGCGGTAGGGCACCCGCTGGCAGTACTTCTCCCAGGCCAGGCCGTACTTCTTCCGACAGTGGCGCTCATCACGCGCTTCCCGGTGCACCAGCAGCACGGTGAAGTAGATCACGTAAAAATATGGCAGGACGTGCTTAAAACCTGTGGGTCGCCACCGCAGAGGAATTAGGTATTTTTATGATCCCAGCGCAGTATTTTCCCTGCTCTGACCCCCAAATCCTCTCAAAGTGAAGCATGAGATTGCTTCCTTTTTTCCAGTGATGGGGAAAGCACCCTGCCCCCAGCACATGGCAGACGTGGTGTCCGCAGCACAGACTCTCCGGGGGACAGCAAATGCCACGCCCGTCCTCCCCTCTGCCCCAGCCTTCGGGATCTCTGAACCCCAGTCAAAGCTCTAAACTCACTACCCTAGACTCGGCTTAGAAAGAAAGCTATCAGGCACAAGCTGCAGGTGTGGGAGTTGCTTCCGCCAGGGGCGCTCCCAGATGCTTTCGTTCCAAAGCACCCCCCTGCCCCTGCCCCTGCCCGTCACCCCCACACCACACACACCATGCCCCCCCACGCAGTGCTCACCACAGGGGAGGGACCACGCCAGGGCCATGATGAGATCACCCAAGTAATTGGGGTGGCGAACGAAGCCCCACCATCCACTAACTAGAAGATTTTTCCCTGTTGAAGTATGGATGGTTTTTAAATCTAGAGGAAAATAAAAATGTATTTATAATGACCTTTACACAAATAGAGACATAAAACCTACGTAATGCAGATAACATAAATATAAACCAATGCTTACGTGCAAGCTTCGGATCAGTGGGATTTTTCCGGAATGCGTTTTTCTGAGAATTTGCACATCGGAAGATTACATATCCACAAACTGTAATTTTTATAAAATTTCATGTTAACAATTTAGATATAACCTAATACTTAAACGCATCTCTAATTTCACTCCAATTATTTCTGTGCTCTGAGGAAATTTCCAAAGTACAGAATACTTTGAAAGGTTTTGAATTGTTCTTAAGAAATCAATCTCAATGTCAAAAGAAGAGAACTATCCTGAAATTTCACCATCTACCAGGGGAATGCAAAACCAACCAATACAGTTACATCGACAAATAAAACCGAATACAGACCAGGCTGTAATTACATCAAGCCTGGCGTCCTGTAGACTCAAGAATGTGGGGTGTCATCTGATGCTGTAGCACCTACGAGTCGTTAACATGGACGCTGCATGAATCACAAACTACAGCTCGGAGGCAGCACCAGGGTGCCCTGCATGTAACACTCGCCGAGTCCCACTGCAAGCCTACAAGCTGACTGCTTTATTTCAGATTTCAAATGTCTTGTGGGCTTTGACATATCACTGCCTATTAACCACCAGGTAGTCCGGCCTCCACCCGTGCTGAGCCACAGCTGTACCCCCCACTTGCACGACCACCCTGAGGGACACGCACACATGGTGATACTAAATCTTAATTTTAACTTTAACCAATGCCTTGAATTTCTTCTTCTGCCATGGGTGCTGGTTGGCATAGCAGACCTCGCTACCCTCGAAGCTCACGCTGATTTCCCCACCCTACCTCTGGGGCAGGCATTTAATAAACAGAGTAACAGAAGGAAAGCCAAGCTGATGCTGTACGCACCTGCCCATGCTGCCCCTCTGCCCTCCTCTTCCCACAATTCCCCACCACCTCACAATTTAGATCAAACACCCTATCCTCTATTGAGTCCACACCGCCTGGCATTCCCCAGAGAGCCATGCTCTCCACCTTCAGCACCTCACTTGGGCTGTAAATCCCCCCCACTGGTACGCTCACACCACACACGGAGTCAGAGCCCAGGCAGGGCTAGCACACAGGACCAACCTTCCTGCCTTTCAGGTGCCCAGCAGGGACAGCAAAGGGAAAGCCACCGACGGATGAAGCATCATTCTCTCTGAGAGACCAGAATTTTTCTGTATCACTCACCAATCACAAGCCACTTCAAACCTGAGCTAACTGTGGCCGCATGAAAGGGCGTGTTAGAACAACATGTAGATGCCAGAACACGACAGACTCAGCAACAACGCTCCATACATAGACACTGAAGACAATACTCACGTTTCAGAGCGATGATCAGGGAAGCCATGGGCCAAGACACTTCATTTGGATGGTTGACGAGATAAAAGGCTTGAAAGCTGTAGATAAACGGAACCCACACTAGGTCTCCAAAAGCCAGCATGAATCCAAACCCATCGTGGGTGATGTCCATGGTTGTCAACAATGCTTCCTGTGGGAAAGAGCGGGAAAAGCCATCGTTAAAGACCTTCGTGGAATGAAAGCTTCCAGACTTCAGGTTTACAAATAAAGCATGGGTTTCTAGTCAAATTCATACCGAGCTATGGGAGAAGACCCCAACCAAAAGTGTTTGAGGGGGGTCTCGGATGCTGCACCTGCCTACAGCCTCGCAGACACTCCCAGGAAAGTGCACTTTGTGTTTAATGACTCTTCTCCCTCCCCTCCTGACCCAGTGAGAAGGTGGGTCAGCCTCCAGCGGGCGCCCCACAGCAGCCAGATGCCACAGGAATTCCTTAACTGGAGCCCTTTCCTCCAGAAGGCTGTGGTACTGACAACACACGGCCCACCCCCGCCCCCCGACTGCACCCCTGCACCCCCCCCATAAGGACCCGCCTTCCCAGCAGCCGTCACTCCACTCAACAGAAGATGTGTCAAAAGTTCCAGAACATCAACGTCCAGCACTGCACGTCAGAAAGCAGCCAAGAGGAAAAACTAGAATTACTAATCACTGAAAAGCTACCAGAAAGAAAGTTTTTTAGAAAAGCCTCTGAGGTGATGAAGCAACAGGGAAGCATCGTTTGGCCTCCATGACTCCAACAGCAGGAAGGCCATGTGCCCAGAAGACCAAGTTGCTTTTAGGATCAAGGTTTTCTTTCCAAAGCACATCTCCCCAGGCACTCAGAGAGCAGGGCCCAGGGCTGAGCAGGAGGCAGGACTTGAGAGGAACCGTGACCCGGATTCTTGTAACTGAGGCCCACTGGCCACAAACTGCCCCTGCCCTCCCAAAGACAAGGAAGATTCCTGAAAGACCAGCATCAGGCTTTCCAGTGGCTCTGACAGTGCTCTCTGCAGCCAGCCTGGCGCAGGCCAGGGGCGATGCGCTGGTGACCCCACCACAGGGCCTGCAGAAGCCCCTTCAGACACCAGCCACCAACACACCATCACGCAAACTTGCTCTGGGACGAGAGAATGTCAGCTGCCAGTTGTTTTTGCAAACCGAGAGAAAACTCAAGTTGGAACCAGAGGCACAGATTACAAGGACACCAGGAAACTGGTAAAATGAGTCTAAGATGGGCCCAAGGAATACATGATCCTCAAGGAGCAGAAAACACAGATGGCTTCTCAGCATGAGGAAAGCCACATGTTAGGAACTTGGCCTGACTTATACTGGTTTCCTCCATTATCATGACTTCTTTCTACCCATTTAGTCACAGCGGTTGTGTTTTGCAACACCAACAGTGGGCCCCAGGATGTAAGAACTGGCTGCCTCCTGACAATCCAAAAAGTATTATCCTAATCCAGTGACACTGCATCAAATGAAGGTGGATGGATACATTGATTAAGAAATTGAGACTGATTTATATCAACTGGCCACATCTGCAGAGCCACAATCTACAGATCTTAAGTATCGCACACTAGGGAGCAGCTGACACACATGGAAATTCCCACTTGCATGTGTTGGCTCAAGGTGCCGCGTGGACGGACACCCAACCTGCTCCTCAGCAACAGCCTGAGAGGGGTGCCCCCTCCAACCCCGGGCAGGAGGCCAAGGCTCCTAAAATGAATTACCTCATTCCAGAGAGCGTCCACCACGTACAAGAGCTGGAAACTGTTAACCAAAATCATCGCTAAGGATGGAGCAGCTTGATCCTGTAGTTTCATCTCAGCCAAAAGCATCACCAAGTTCACAACCACCTAAAAGAAAAGGGGCAGGTACCATCTCGAAGTGCCTCCCCAGAGCCTTAGCTACCATGGCAGGAGACAGTCACCGTCACTTCACTGCTGAGAAAGCTGCAGATGCCACCTTACCACGCAGCAACCTGCAGAGCCAAGATGAAGGGGGGGAGACCATGAACCCAGATGTGATGCTCCAGGAAGGACACGTGGTCACCTCTGCAGTACTCTTGTCAAAAAAGCATCATCACTCATGCAGTCATGAGAAGACAGCAGCCCCTACACAGCACAGGCCCAGCACTCTGCAAACGGCAAGGCCACATAAGCCAGGAAAGCCTCCGAGAGGCAAAGCCGGGTCACAACCCCAGGGACCGGGGGTCTGTGGAGCAAGGGTCCCGGGATAGAGACAGGGCAACAGTGGAAAAACAGGAAACCCAAACACAGTCTGTGGATTTAGCTGATGATACTGTAACGACGGTAATCCGCTGGCCTGCAGGATGCTCACTCGGGGAACCAGCGAGGTGCAGATGCCAATTATTTCCCCCACGGGTCTAAAATTAAGTCAAAATTCATTTTCTTTTCTTTTTAAAGATGAGGAAAATACATTTTTTCATACATGAATTCACCTACACAAATAACACATCCCTACATAAACAACTGATAAAATCAAAACAAACTCTTAGTTTTTTATAACCTACAACAAGAGGGTATCTGAACCCCACAGCCTCTATTTACAGGGACAAAATACTCCAAATACAGATCTGCAGAAAGCTATAATTATTCCTAAAAACAAAATTATTCCTAAAAACTTGCAGCTTAATCGAAATTATCTACAGTTTTTTCTAAATGCAAGACGACCATGTAGTCCTGAATAGAAATTTTAAAGAGAAGAAGACATACGTACCCATCCAATCAATCCAGGGCGCAGTTCACAAAAGTATTTGAGATCAAAAGTACCAATCCGAGGATTTAGTTCACGGCCAATGAAGAAGTCATAGATGGCATTTCCTGGAAAGGGAAAAGTCCTTATCCAAACAATACAGCAGTTGTGAAGCTTACAAAGAGCACTGCTGCATGCCGCCCAGGTCCCAGTCCAGCCGCTCAGGGTCTGGCAGGCGGCTGCGCGGGTGGGCAGGACGGACTGTGAGCTCCGGGTGGCAAGAAGATGCGTTCCCCTTCCAGAAGCAGCCAGGGCCTTTATGGCCAGATCTGCTTTTAGGGGACCCGGAGCTTTTTTTAAATGTAGACTCAAAATTTTCTAAAATAAGCAAGCTCATTTTACAAAATGTTTGAACACTTCAGGTCAGAATCAATCAATTTGTAATATCCGTGACTTGTCTTCTTTTTTTTAAGGCTGTTTACCATTTGGGCCTGAAAGGAGACTATCCTAACTTGTGATGCTGATGATAGTAAAACGTTGGTGACTGTACTCAAGTCACTAAAGTAAGAGGTCTTACCTGTCAAGTGACTGAGAAAAGAAGAGAATTGAATAGGAAAGAAGAAGAAAAATACTCTATTTTTTCCCTTATTGTGTCTTTTCTTTCCTGTGGGTTCTCCATCCCGCAGGGCTGGAGGGCAGGGCTGCGCTGCTCACCAGAGCTGGCGGGGGCCAGGGCGGCCGGGGGTGCCCATGCAGCCCGCACGGCCAGGTAGGTGCTCAGGGCCATGGCGAAGGTGGCAGCGGCCAGCGCCAGCGGCAAGAAGTGGCGGTACACGTAGTGCAGCTCCACACCCCGGCACAGAGCCGCCCCAACAGCCACGCAGGTCAACAGGAAGGCGTAGAACCCTTCAAGAAAGGGCAGAAGAGAACCGTTAGCCTGGGTTCCCAGGTCTCTATCCTGAGAAAAGGCTGCAGCGTCATCTTTTCAACGCTCACTTGCATGACTCAGGATCAGCAGCCAAGCGGCGTCCTGAGCCTGACCTTTCAACACGGGTCCCCTGGCTCTCAGTGTTTCAAGTATTTTAACATACTTGAGCTATTCTTTTTTATTAGGAACAGTCATCATGTGCTTTTAGTGAAGAGAGAACTGAAAAGTACATAGAAATTCACTATTAAAAAGCTGAGAAGGTTCTCAAAATTTACCTAATCCTAACCCTCAGGCCAAACCATGAACAGAACTATGCCAAACATACCTATAAAGTCTTTGGGGCAATCTTAACAGTTAAAAAATTGTAATTAGGGGCACCTCGGGGGCACACTCAGGTATCGGACTCTTCGTTTTGGCTCAGGTCGTGATCTCAGGGTCATGGGATCGAGCCCCCTGAGAGGTGCCTTGCCAAGTGCAGTCAGCTTGAGATTCTCTCCTTCTGCCCCTCCCTCCACCTCTCTAAATAAATAAATCTTTTAAAAAAATAAATCTTTTTTAAAACTTGTAACTATTTTCACTTGAAAATACCTTATCGGTAATGGTTTCAGAAGATCCTGGTTATATTGTATCCCCCAGAACACAGGTAAGAGGAGAGGCCACTGGGTGGGGCCTGTGGGCCCCCAGGGAACCCCTGCCCCCGCCAGCCCCCCTCAGCTCACCGGCAGCCCTGTCTCTGAGCTAAAGCAGCAGTTCCACTTCCAGGAACAAGCATCTACGAGAGCAGTGTTCTAAGTCAGCAAGTTACATTTGGACTAACAAACACAGAAAAGAGGTAGCTATTATTTACGTAAGAATTCTACAGATGAAGCTCTTAAAAAGCAAAAGGGTCAGCTGTGGTTTATAATTTAAATCCATATTCTCCACATACCAGGTTTAGTCCAAAAACTAACTTTTAGGTATTTAAACTTTTTAACTTTTTACAACATTCATTTAACTCTTATAAGCTTTATGAATATTAAAGACAAAGAACAACAGAAAAAGCAGCTTCCAGCCCCACAGCCCGTAGTATCTAGGGCTCTCCTTGACTCATAAGGGAGAAACCTCCTGAAGAGAAACCTAACGCTGGAACCAGTGAGAGAGAAGGATTGAGCAACTAGTCCACGGCTGCCACCCAGACACCGTGGCTGGTAGTGAAAGGGGAGTGAAAACAAGATCCCTTAGGAAAGAAGGAAATCCATGCCAAGGGAGAGCCTCTGACACAAAGATCAACAGGCCCGAAGGCAAAAATAACCCCCTCACCCTCCCTAGCCTGGGCCTACCAAGGGGGCAGAGTGTTAGAGATTCTGAAGCTGGTTCTCTGGTTCTAGCAGCAACAGATGTGGTAAAACTAAAATAAATAAAATACCTGACAGTAGCAGCAAGTGAGCATGAAGCAGACACACGGGTCAGCAGTGAGCGAGTCTCCATATTTTACACACTGGGCACAGGATGCATCTAAAATATCTTTGCCTGACCTTCTAGAACCCAGGATAATAACTTCAGATTGAGTAGGTGCTAGGTAAGTCATAGAAAAATGTACCCAGGGTTAGAAAAGTAAGTGACAGGATTAAAAATAGCCAAGAATTAAATTTATAACATAATTCCCAGGAACAGAAATCTACTCAATCATGCTGAAGTGGAAAATCACTGAGGGATAGCCATAACATACACCTAGTTCCTAAAAGCAAGTGAGCTGCACTTGATCAAAGTCTTTGCATGGCACGGGGGGACCCCCATCCTCACTCAGCACATCATCCCACCATGGGGGTACCTGAAGGTTCGGACCACACTCGGCCTCACCCACTGGTGCCCAGTCATGGACACCTCCTGCAGGCCAGTCACCATCCCACCACCGAGGGTCCCACGGGGAACAAGACAGGGTCCCCACTTCCCCATCCCCAGATGTTGGGAAGGCATCACCAAACAAACAGGAGAAGGGAGACAAATGATGAGCACAGGGTGACGTAGGGACATGTGGAATCACTCCACTGGACACCTGAAACTAATATGACACAGTATGTTCACTACACTGGATTTAAGATAAAATTAAGAACTAAAACCATGGGTGCCTGGGAGCTTAGTCGGTGAAGCGTCTGCCTTTGGCTCAGGTCATGATCTCGGGGTCCTGAGATGGGGCCCCACGTCCTGAGATGGGGCCCCCTGCTCAGGAAGGAGTCTGCTTCTCCCTCTGCCGCTCCCCCACTAGTGTTTTCTCTCTCTCTCAAATAAATATTAAAAAAGAAAAAAAACATAAAGTAAAATATAAAAGAGAAAGGGACCCAAGGGCTTCTCTGAATAGAGATGTGACAGGGATGAAGCAGCTCCATCGCACTTCGGGGACAGCTTTCCAGGCAGAAGCACTGTGGCCACAGCTGAAGGAGGATGGCGTGCTCCAGAATGGGACTTGCCGGGTCTGGCAGTGACCCAGGATGACCCAGGAGGATAAATACACAGACAAGTACAGTTACTTCAGTCAGCAATAAACACCTCTAGGAACATCAAACTCGGTGGCGGCAGAGGCGCCCGAGGGGCTGTCACCACACCAGGCACTGTGGGCTGGGGAGCCAGCGGCCTGTCCCCACTGGCAGCAACCAGCTTTGATACGCCAGAGAGCAGAGCGCTCAAGGGCTCTAAGCCATCATCAATTTGAGTGTTTAAAAAAGAAAAATCACCATTCAATCTATACTTGAGTCTTCTTCCATCAGCAAGAGGCATTCCTTCCACAACCTTAAAAGGGGGAAAAAAAAGGGTTTTTTAAATTTAAAATTTTAAATAGCACCACACTCCACCATCACATCCATCCTGGCCCTAGAAGGAAGACCACCTTTCAGTAGCAAAGGTGGTCACAGGTCCAAAGAGTTTAGTGGCGCGGCCAAACCCCACAGCAGCTGCTCAGGCATGAGGCTGTGGGATGATCCCCACACCCCGTCCCCCAGGTGCCACCGCCAACCATACGCACGGAGAAGCCTCTGTCTTGTCCACCCTGAGCTCCAGAGTCTCCAGGGACTTCCTGCTGCTCCCGAGGCAGGCTACCAGGCTTCCGTCCCACACAGCAGGGGTCCCTGTCCTCAGGCCCGCCACTGACTGACCCGTCCTCACAGACTCACCCGCTCTTCCATGCAAACATGCACGCTCACCCTGTCACTCAACCATTCCATGTGCTGCTCCATCTGCTCAGTAGTCACACACGTCACACCCACACAAGCACTTAAGAAACACACGTCTCCCACTGGATGAATTAAAAAGTCCACTATTCAGAAACGGTGTGATTCACTTTGAATACAAAGCGCTAACACGGTGTCATTTGTCTTGGGCTAGACCCTCTTCCCTTTCATCGGCTATGAAAGGGGATCCAGGGGAAGGGTCACACCCGGCTGGGATCACAGGTCAGCAGCATCCCGCCTGCTGACTTCAGGTGATCTATGATCCTATCCGGTACCAATCTAACACCACACTGGCCTGTGGTCTATAAATGTGTGAAAATATACACGTACATGTATATATAAAATCTTTAACCATCAAAACTGCTTTTCTTTTTAAATATTATCTAGTTTGAAGTAAGCTTACCTAAGTCAATCTGAATGTGCATTTTTACTGTATAGCTTTACCCTAAAAACGCCTGAGAGTTCACATCCCAAAAATCATCTCTAGAACCAATAAAGTTATGGGGAGACCCTGAAGTATGGAAGGTTTGCAGCCCCAACCTCCTCTATGGGTGCTCGCCGCAGCAGTAACAAGATCCTCTAGTGCAGAGCCCTAAGAATAAGATCTTTAAATGAACTACTTATTGCTCAGGGAAGCCCACATTCCTTTAAATATACCTGAGCATTCTAGGAAAAAAAAAGAAAGCAACTACACTCAGCAATTTAAGACACCACGTGAGTCTGAAAAGAACTTAAAATGCTCCTCACAACACATTTTTTTTTAGAAAGATGAGAATCGGAAACTTACTATATTGAAAAAAAAAGAAAAAAAGAAAGTAAGAAAAACCAAAGCTACAGACTAGTTTAAAATCCTGATCTGGCATCTGAAATAACACTGAGGGGAAGAAGGTCTTTCCTATTTGCTTTGGGAAGTGACGCAGGACCACCCCGCCTCATCGGGGGTTCATACCATTCAGACTTTCAGAAGCACGAGTGTCACAACAGACAAGAGCAGTGGCTTCGCAAATGAGGCAGCCCTGCTACTTCCTACCATGGACGGCTTCCGACCTCAAAACTACTGTCAACTTCCTTCTGGAAGCCCCAGGGTGGGTGGGGCGGGGTCCCCACAGCAGGTGCCCCCCAGCAGACACTTACCTTCCCAATTGGCAATATGTAGAACAGAGCCTGAAGGGAAAACCAGAAGAAGTAGATTGCAAACGCTCTGGTGTCCCACAACTCAGACAAAGCTGGCATAGGAGGCGGGAAATTCAGGAGACTGGGCTCCTCCTCTTTGCACAGCAATAGCAACAGGAAGAGGAAGGTGGGCAGGCCAAGCATGATGAGAAACACACCTGCAAACAAGCAGTGACCATTCAAGGCTTGAGGTTCAGTGCAGACTACCTCGTGTTTTCACTGTTTTAAGGCAGAACAGAAGGCTGGCTGACCATCTGCCACCCAGGGCCGCACCATCCCCAAGTCCACCCTGCCCTGCTTGCCCCATGGGTCCTCAGACAGCAGGTCAGCTGAGTCAGTGCCCAACAGCCAAACCCCACCTGGCAAACCAGGCTCTGACACACTTCACATCCAACCACCGCAGGAACAAACATATTGAGATTCCAGCAAACTAAAGATCAGAAAATCTAAAACTTACCAGCCTAATCGTAAAAAAGCACATTTTCTTTCCCTATGTTTCTAGCAATTAGGACCGCATGATGTTCGTGGGACACATGATGCTGGACACCACCATTCACAGCCCAGCTGGCCCACAGTTATAACTTCCAAAATACAAAGCAACGAAGCCAGGCAGAGTTTTGAACCAGTTGTCTAAAAGTATTTTCTTTGACTAGTATTTTCCTTTACGTAAAATCTCATCACTTTCAAATTACTACCCTCTTAATAACACTAAGCCTTTAAACACTTCTGATCCTGGATGCTCACACCAACCTGTCCAGCAGGTTGGGCAGACATGCTGACCCCATCCTGTGACCTAGGGGCTTTGCTGTGGTCAAGCTCTGTCCTCTTGGGCCTGATGAGTCCATCTTCCTGTCCCTACCTGTCCACCACCCTATCCATACACCTCCCACACAACCTTCCTTTTACCACTTGTCTGCATTTCTTTGTTCAAAACCTATTAATGGGTTGCTGCAAGTTTTAAGTACAGCTATATGGGCCCCCTGTCAACTCCAGGATGTCCTCAAAGATGTTCCCACCCCAGGACTCTGGACCTGCTGCTCCTTCTGACGGGAAGGCTCCTCTCCAGGTTCCACGCCACCAGTCACTGCCCCGCTGCCCCGCTACACCCCGCTACACCAAGCCCCCCACCCCCACCTACCAGGGACTCCACCAAACTCCAGGCTCTTGGGCTGTGTGCCCAGCACTTCAGAGGTTTTCAGTAATGTAGATCCTTTTGTTGGAACAATGTTTTCTTCCTTAGAATCTATGTCTTTTAATTTGATCTCCTCTCTTCTTGGACGAAGGCTATACTGTGTAGACATGGACCTAATTTCTTCCGACAAATGGAATTTTTCCTAATTAAGAAACAGAAAATACTAAACATTTATAGTCAATAGTTATCATTAATGCTGCCACATTCCCTAATTCAGCATCTAAATATAGTCATTTACTAACAAGAATAAATTTGCTAAATTATAGTCAGTCTCAATTTAAGGACAGAATTTTAGAAAAGATAGTAAGAAAATACTATGCTGTACAGTGTGATCCTCGAGGGAAAGTCACACTAACAAAGAGATGAGAAGGGACACCCCGTACCTCAGCATTTCTGTGAAGCATGCCATCCCTCTCTGTGTGCTCGGGCTCCCCATTGTATCTGCTGATGCTGTTCCCAAAAGGCTTCTACGTTGAAGAACACAAACCATTGTAAACATAAGAATTGGACCTTATTAAAAAGACCAAGATGGCAAAAATTTGGTATTAGAAATCAAGCAACAAAACAAAGACAGCTTTGATTCTAAAGAATTTCAACATACTTCTGTTAAAAAGGGAAAGGAATAGATTAGAATTTCTCAGTCTCTAAAAGATTGGATTTCACAGCACAGATTTCTACACAAGATCTTTCATCTTTTAAACATAATGAGACTGAGTGTTACGATGTCACTGAGCCATAGCAGGTACTTAGGGAGCGCCACCAAGTGACCCACAGATCACCTGCCTCCTTGCTAGATTCCCACTGCCTGCTTTCTACAGGGCCCTCAGCTCCCTCTGCCTGGGTCTCCTTCCTCAAACCTGCATCCTATCAGGCAGTGGAGAGGATTCCTCATTGGACCGAATGGTGCAAATCTGTTAGTTTGCAAAGATTTTCCAGGCAATGCTTGGCTGAAATCTGTCACTTTGCTCCTTTCTCCATCACTGACAAATTACAACGCTAATAAGCCAAGAGGAGGAAAGCAAGTTAAAAGTGTCCTTGGGAGGCGGGCTGGCAGAGAGAGGGCCACAGTGAGATGGTATCAGGTTCCAGCTCAGATCAGGGTCAAGCTAAGCAGTGTAAACATTCAACGTACACTTAAATCTACCCAAGCGCCAGTGAGTACTCAGCAGCCAACGGAGCCGCGTAAACACCACACTCCACTTCCAGCAGCCAGCATAGAGTCCACAGCAACAAGGTGGCCCAGTACCACAGCTGGTCAGCCAGCCCCAAACTATGCGGCTGCAAACTGCCAGGATGCTCATGCAGGGAGGCCAGCGACTGCAAAAGGTCACGCTCAGGCAGCCATGTGACCATCAAAGCTACATGCAGCACAGGTCCTTCCCACACAACACACCGTCCTCAACTCCAGGGTGGGCATGCAGTGCCCAAGGCGCTGCTGGTGAGGAACACAGCCAGTGTTCCTGAGGCACCAGGACTCTAAGGTCACACTGTACACACAGAATGGTCACTACATGCTAAACACGAAGAAATGACAGGGAGTAGCATGCAGCCTGTTCCCTAACCTGAGTCACCTGACTGGCTGTGAGAACCGCTTACATGGAATGCTCGAGCTCACCAGCCATCATCAAAACACAAGGTAGAGCGCTGAGCTGACAATCTCTGCCAATCAGATTGACAAAATATATATATATATTATTATAAATCTCAGGATGAGAAAATGAAATAGGCATTCACACACCAGTGATGTTGGCATAAACCTTCTTGAAGCAATTTGGCCACAAATCTGCTCTACCATCTGACCTAGCAGTGCCATTCCTAAGAATTCATCTTAAGGAAAACTTCACAACAGTGAAAATTTAGAGAAAAATCTAAATGCCTATCATCAATAAGGAAGCTGATGTTAACAATCAGGTCACATCTGTATGATTTACAGTATAGCCGAACAAGAACATATAGCAAACCATGTACAAAAATATAATACAGGTTATTCCCAATATTTTAAAATTTAAAAATCTGACTATAAAACAGTATGTACACAAAGCCAGTTTTTTAGGGTTATTAAAAATCTGTGTGCACTTTCCCAGAAAAGAGATAATATTAAGTGAACAAAATAAAAGATCATCTGTATTCTATCCTTTTTCCTCAAAATCATTTCCATCTGGCGTATGTACAATGTAAGATATCCAGTGCAAGGACCTACGGGTTCTGTACATGGATGTCTCTAAGCTTCAACTTGGACAATGATTCCCCTAAAGTTATCGTCTTGGAATAGGGCAAGTGGTCAAGTGTGATGATGTGAAGACACCACAGATATGTTTCCCTATTTTATACACAAACTTCTATAAACTATAAAACTTTTTCAGGTCTACCTACAATATACCTCTATGTCAAATTTAAACACTGCTTTTTTAAAAACCATGATATTAAACAGCACCCTCATAACAGCATTTTTCCCCCCCTGGTATTAAGAGCATTATACTTCTATTCTTCCATTTGTTTATATCATCCTCCAAAGTCATCACCCAGATGCACTGTTTCCTGGGCCCTTTATTCGACTCACTGCAAACAGTGTGAGAAAACAGGCCCCCAAAGCAGGAGGCACTTTTGGAGGGAACCCTGAATAAGGGGAAAGGCCCCTCCACCGGCCCAGGACCACGCACCAGCACCAACGGGGTCAGCTTCACTTCAAGCACCTCCTTCCTCATTTCCTTCATGTCGGCCTGGTGCGAAGCGGAGGCAGATCGGCGGGAACTTCTCGGTGGTCGACCCGGGGATCGGGAGCGCGATCTGGACCTACTCCCTCGGCGTCTGGAGGGAGAACTGGAAGTTGAGCCACTTTTCCTTTGTCTGAAGGAAGTTAAAGGCTAGAGAGGGACAAAAAGGCAGAGCTTTAGCATAGAACAGACCTGAATAAGATGAGGGCATAAAGGTGTGGCCAGTACGGACTCCACCACTGCCCTGGGCATTGAGGCCTCCAAGGGCCTGCCGGATAGTGGCCCACCTCCCACAGGACACGTGTGGCCTGTCCACTCCTGACCCTCCTCATGGATGTGCCCAAACAAACCAGCCATGTGCTTTCCTGAGAGTACATACAGGGAAAACAGCTACCACAGACTGAGTCAAACCGAGATGAGGGGACACACAAACAGCATGCAGTAACAAGAAACCCAACCCCCCCCCCCCCCCCAGGTACAATCTGAAGGCGCATAAAATCTGCAAGGCTGGATTACTTCACAGCGCTTCGCACTGCCCTCTTCTTTCCCACCCGATTCTGTGTGGCCAGGGAGCTAAGAATGGCTTCACATTTTGTAAATGATTGCAAACAAAAGCAAAAGAAACATGAAACTTTGTGACACATGAGAATTACTTGAAATTCTGGTTGCAGTGTTCATAAATAGTTTTATTAGAACACAGCCACATCCATTCACTTCCAGACTGCCTGGAGCTGCTCTCACACTGCAGAAACCACAGGGCCCATAACGCCTAAGATATTTACTATCTACCTCTTTGTTCAAAAACTTTGCCAACCCCGGCTAGAGTACTTAAACTGTGGTTCAGGCTGTGGGTTCAAGAACTGTTTCTTACTGATCCACAACAAAAAATGAAATTGAGGTTGGACTTTTAGAAATGTTTAGAGCATTTCGACAAAGTAATTTCATGCCTACTGAATCAAAGGGTACAAAGTTAGGGCTTTTACTTTGTACATCCTTTTCCATGTGTCTAGTAAGTTATTTTTATGGTATTTTACATAAGCACTTCTACACCATGGATCAGATCATTTAAAGCCCAAGCCCCACTGAGAGGCCAAGAAGCTCCAGGCCAGACCTAAATCTAATTGTCACTCTCCTGATTAAATCCTCCGTGATCGGGATGAAGCCCAAACCCCTCCAGTTCTGCTCCCATTGAACCCTTGGCTGGTCCTCACCCCCACCCCAAGCCTTTGGCCAGAGTGTGACCTCCATCACCCAGGGCTTCCCCATCTGGCCTCAGTGCCCACAAAGGTGTCTCCCTGAGACCCAGTTCCGCCCCACCCCAGTGTGCGCCAACACCACCCACCAAACTTCCCTCACCAAAGGCATTTATCCCAGCGCCTCCAAACAGAGCCAGAGGCGACTGCTCTATGCCAACAAGCCCCCCATTGGTTATGTCCCCTTCCTCTGAGCAGACTGGCTGACCACAGGGGCACCGACCTTGATATCATTCTCCTTCAGCTCAAGCTCAGTGCCATCTTTGTACTGTACGGTGTAGAGCTGCGAGTGGCTGTCATGGCTCAGAATTTCCACTTCGTAGTAAAGCGAACTCCCCGGCCACCGACCTCTCACCACCTCGCCATCAGCGAATTTCCTACTCGGCATCTTCAGGACTCAGTCTGGTTGAAAAGAAAAAACAAGGAGTTGCTGCATACGCACTTACATGTGTCTTTTTTCACAGAATAAACACTAAAACAACTTTCCAACTGGCCAACATTTTTGGACCAGAAACACCTCTGGGCAGGGGTAGGGGGAGAAGGGGACGTCCAACCCCTTTGTCCAAAGGTGAGAATATAGTGTAAAGCTGTTAACTGTTTTTTTCAAGGACATAAAAATTGGCAGCAGGAAATGGCAAGGGTTGGGATACACAGAGGCTGTTCTTTCTGCCAGGACATAAACCTTCTGGGGTCACTTTACACAGGATGATGTTGCCACCATGTCGCCTGCCAGTGATATGAAAATGCAGCAGGACATAAAGGCACCAGGTGGTTTGCACTCTGCAAAATCTATCACCCAAGTGACCAGACATCTTGCTGTTCAACAAGACAGTCAACAATTAGGTCCATTTTTTCATTTATAAATTCGCATATGGGGGCGCTTGGCGGGCTCAGATGGTAGAGCGTGCAACTCCTCATCTCTGGGTTGTGAGTTCAAGCCTCACATTGGGCGTAGAGCTTACTTCAAATAAACTCTAATAAGAAACCAACCATCTGGAAAAATCAAGGATATACAATTAACGTTACTACAACCCACCAACAAGGAGAAAAATAATTCCAAACTCATAATGAAGAGCAAACTGGGGGTGCTTAAATAAAGTTTTTAAGTCTTACAGCTAAAATACAAATTCTACCAAACAAGTCTGTGGGTACCCGGCCTTCATCCTGGTGCAGCTCTCAGGGCTGCAGCAGACACCCACCCTCATTTTAACATTCTTTTGCACACGGCCCCCAGAGCCGCCTTTCCACCACACTCTGAGAAACCACGCATGATCCGCAGGAATTGCCACTTACAGGGGGCCTGCTGGCCACCCTCCTCCAATATCAACTGGTTGCTGGGCGCTTCCAGCTCTCAGGCCGCACGGTTTCCCTGTCCACGGAGTTACAGATTCCCACTTCCACGTGACAACACCGAGTGCCTCCAACTCTCCGCACCGGCAGCTGAACCAGCGGCTGGCCTCGTCTAAGCAGCAGACAGTCCTGCAGAGAAATGCTCCCCCAATGACCTTCCTGTCGCCAGCTCAACAACCTGATCGGCCGTCTGGGCACTAAGCATTCCTCCTCACTCTTCTCCTGTCCAGAGCCGCCGACTGTACAACGCCTGCCGTGTGGGCCCCCCCAGAAGCTCTGGAGTTAAGAAAGGACAAAGCTGCATTACCCCACCCCTCCAGGGGGAAACCTTTCATAAGCACATTTCTTCACTGTTAATTGCCTGAGAAAATACTTCACAAACTGCACTTGTTTAGAGATAGTAGGGAGGCTGGGAGATGAAAGCAAACACAGCCACTCAGCCAGTGATTAGAGGGTGTCCATCCATTACCCACCAGTGTAGAAGGGGCCCTGCCCGCACCCACCTGAGATAGCATCATCGTAGGCTAATGAAGGGGTGTGGGCGAGGGTGAGAGGATGAGAGGAGCCAGAGGCATTGGGGCTGACTCACACCTAGCTGAGGAGGCACCGGAGGGGCACCTCGCCAGTGGAGGCAGTGGATGCCTGGGGACACAGAGAAAGGGCACAAAAAGGAAGGTGACAACAGCAAACCTTGTCTGTTTCAACATTCAGGTCCGAGAACCTCCAAGTACTAAGAAAGAGGAAGGAAATGTGCCCTCTTCTCTCTTGCCCCTCCTCCTCCCTGGACCCCCTAAAATCAAACCACTGTTACTGGTACTGATTCTCTGATGCTGGTCAACCAGGGTTTAAAGAAGACAACTATATCTGACTACATGAAGATGCCATTCAAGTTTCAAACAACTCTCCACACATCTGAAATCCAGTCCCTCAGAACTTTTAAAAAGGCCTCGGAACAGATACTGCACCTTTCTGAACACTGATTTATTGGCATCTTTCTATTACTCAAGTAAATCTTTTAGGTTAGGGTGCCTGGGTAGCCTTGTGGTTGAGCATCTGCCTTTGGCTCACGGCGTGATCCTGGAGTCCTGGGAGAGTCCTGCATCGGGCTCCCCCTGCAGGGAGCCTGCTTCTCTCTGCCTATGTCTCTGCCTCTCTCTGTGCCTCTCATGAATAAATAAATAAAATCTTAATTAAATAAATATTTTGGGTTACAGAAATTAAGATACCTGGTGAATATCTGTTAGGTCACTATGCTTAATTTTTTAAAAAGATAACAAAGAACTGGGACTTCATAGTGATGTTTCACATGGTGGCCAAGAAAGAAAACCCAAGCCGGCACTTTCCTTAGGAGACCACTATGGTATCAACAAATACCCCAAAAGATGAAACCACAGCATCATGTGCACCTCCACTTTGCCCAAGATCCTCCCACATTGTGACAGCGGGGCCACCTTCTAACAGGATCTCCTGCGGGAGTAAATGGGCCAGGTCTGGACACTCGAGCTTCACTGCCATCACACATCCTTCTAATGAGGGGCAGACACACGGACAAGCTTCTCTTAGAAGGGATGTTTCAGTCAAGGGTGGAAAGAAAAAATGTGTTTACTGAATACCACCTTCTCAGGCTTGTGGCTGTGAAGCCCCATGCTTGCTAACTTCTCAGTCAGCCCTGGAATCCTCACCCACTTGGGCTCCAATATGTTACTATTTATCAACACCACAGAGCACTGCTGATCAGAGACCACAGTGTTACACGGTCTGTGGTCATCTTTCCCTCACTTTTCCAAACCAGTCCAGATAGGGCAGAAAGGGGAACTTGGAGAAGTCTGACTGCCTCCCTTGCACACCTGGGCCCAAGGTCGGCCCACTAGGCATACCCTGGCCTTGCCCCCTGCCCCCTGCCCCCTGCCCCATGCAGGAGGCCAGGGTAACACCACAGCCCCGGCCGCCGTCAGGTCAGGCCGGGGAGGCTGACCGAACCCCCTAGGTAATGCAAACACCCCAAGGTGAGGCCCGCTCCCCGGAGGCTCACTCTTCTCCCTCCTCCCCGGGCAGCTCTCGGAAACCGGCTGGAGCAGCTGCCCGTGCTCTGTCCACACCCGGCGTCTTCCTGCCCCGCAGCAGGGCCCGTCCTCCCGCCGCCAGCACACGGGGCACGGGGCACGCGGCGCGGGCTAGTGCGGCAGGTGCGCGCAGCCGCCAAGGACCTCAGGCCGTAGAGGGGCCCCTTGAGACCGTGGGACGGTGTCGCGACGAGGACTTTGTAAAGATCCTTAAGACGCTGAAAACACAGGGTCGAGCACGCGCAGCCCGCCGCGCTACCCGCGTTCGGAGCGTGAGAGCCGCGGGCCGGGAGACGGCGAGCGCGGACGTCAGAGCATCCCCCGCCCCCGCCCCGGCCCGGCCCCGGCCCGGCCCCCGCCCCGCGCGCCCCTCCCCCGGCCCCGGCCGGGCCCCCCTCCCCTCCCCCCGCGTCCCCGCCCGGCCCGCCGCGGCCGCACGCAGGCTCCAGGCCCCCCCGCCGCCCTCCCGCCGACGCCGCCGCCGCGCGCCCAAAATGGAGGGAGGCGCCGGCGATCTCCACCTCCGCTCCACTTCCGCCGCGGCCCCGCCGACCCCCGCGGGAAAGCCCAGGCCGCGCGTCCCCGCCCCCGCCGCCCCCCACCCCCCGCCCCCGCCTCCCGCTTCCCGCCCCCGCCCCCGGAGGCCGCTCGGCGCTGGGCGGCGGGCGCGGGGACGCTCACCTGCGCCGGGCTCCGGCGGGACGCGAACGGCTCCGGGACACCCGCCCAGCAGCACCCGCCCAGCAGCACCCGCCCGCCGCTCCGCGCGCACGACGCCGCCCGCCCCGCGCGCACCCGCACCCGCACCCGCGCGCCCGAGCGCGCCCCCGCCCGCCCCGCCCCGCCCCCGGCGAGCCCGCCCCGCGCTCCCATTGGCCGCCCGGCCTTTTGAATCGTCCCCGGCGCCGCCCATTGGCTGTGCGCGTGGCGCGGCTGCGGGGGCGGGGCAGGCGCGGAGCCGGGCCGAGGGCTCCATCCGCCCGCCGCCCGCCGTATCTGGGCGGCCCAGGCGCCGCGCCCCCGCCCCGCCCCTGCGCCCCCGCCCCGCCCAGCCGTGCCCCGCGCGCTCCGGAGAAAGATAATCGCTACCTGCCCAGGAGTCCGTCAGTTCGCGCGGTGCCGAGTCCGGGCCGACTGTCGCGGGCGGCAGGTGCTTCCCGCCAACTCGCAGGCTGAGCTCTCCCGACCGCGAGGGCGGCTGCGGCCGGCCCGCCCCGACGGCCCCTCCAGGGCTCCGGCTCCTTTGTCCCGGCGGCGGGACCCGGCCTGGGCCGCGAGCGGGTGGGGGGCGCAGTGACCGGAGCGTGGGCAGGGGTGGGGCGGGGGGCGCAGTGACCGGAGCGAGGGCAGGGGTGGGGCGGGGGGCGCAGTGACCCGAGCGAGGGCAGGGGTGGGGCGGGGGGCGCAGTGACCCGAGCGAGGGCAGGGGTGGGGCGGGGGGCGCAGTGACCCGAGCGAGGGGCAGGGGTGCCGCGGGGTCTGGGGAGCCAGGGGGCCGGGGGTCCTGGCCGCAGGTGCCAGAAAGTACGCCGTTAACATGTGACCGGCGACAGAGAACTCTTGCCTTGTGCGCCCGGCTACCACCCGCCTCCCACAAGGCTGGTGTTAATTGGCCTCCAAAGCGGCGATCGATAACTCGGAATCTGGTATGGATCCTATAGCTTTTTGTGCCTCAAGTTATCATCATCGGTTGGTTGGTTTCCTTACTCTGAGGTCGAGAGTTTAAAGAAGTCCATTGAAGTTCCCCGTTTTGCAGTGTGGTCTTCAAGTACTTCTTAACCCAACTACTAGGTTAGCCTAACTTACTGGTAAATTTAAGTGAATGTCAAAAACTCTGTCAGTTAAATTATAATAATAAACAGGCTTTTCCTGTTGATGGCACAGCTTCACTCGCAAGAGTTCTCATTTTCTAACAGTTATGAGCTACAAAACACTCAGTTTACTACTTTAAAAAAAAAAAAAAGCTATTTGAGCTTTCTCAGTCATTCACATCCAGTGTGAAAGCTTTTATCGGAGCCTTTCCTGAAAACAAGTCCTGACATCAAACTGTCTTCATTGTTGTGGAGTTTTCTTGGAGATCTGAGCTACAAAAATGGACATTGCACTCCAAAGTCAAAAAACCTGATTTTTGGCAAAGCCATGGACCCTGGTTGTCTAACGTTTAAGATAATATCAACCCTGCCTCATTTTTTTTGCAGCAGATGACCCAGAAATGGGTACCTATCCCAGGTCCAGGGGGCCCCAAGATAGACTTTATTCCTAATGGCCAAGCAGTGCTACTCTGTTCTCATCTGCCCTGCCCAGAACCAAGATTTCACTGCCCTTCCCTTGAAATACGCATTTCCTGGATCATTTCCGTTTATGAGACAAAAGATTCTCTTAAACACACATGTTGCATTTTCAAAGTCAGGTTTATAAAAGCCTCATAACAAAATGAAATTAAAAGATTGTAAATCACTAGAATGAGCTGAGCTAACATTTTACCTTATAAATTACCAAAAATATTTTTCAAAACAGCTGCTTCTGACATCAGAGAAACAAAGCAATACTTATTTATTTCTAGCTAGTGGACTGAGGTGTGTTGTGAAAAATCAGATTGATACATAGGCTACTTCCTCAATAAAGGAATAATTGGTATTTTCCTCTCATTTTTCTTACAAAAACTACTTAAAGTGTGTATATTTGGGAGTAGAGAATTTCCAGGGTTTGTTCTCAGAGAGATGTTCATCAATCACATGTAGCAAGTGTGGATTTTCAGAATATATAAAGTCAGAGTCACTTAAAGAGCAGAGTCTTGGATGCCTGGATGGCTCAGCGGTTGGGTGCCTGCTTTCAGCTCAGGTCATGATCCTGGGATCCAGGATTGAGTTCTGCATTGAGCTCCCTGGGAGGAGCCTGCTTCTCCCTCTGCCTGTGTCTCTGCCTCTCTCTTTCTGTGTGTGTGTGTGTGTGTGTCTCTCTCTGTCTGTCTCTCATGAATAAATAAATAAATCTTTAAAAAAAAGAGCAGAGTGTTGGCACTGCTGTTAAGGTAGCAGTGAGTGGCACAGTGCCCTCCCACAATCTGCAAGGAAAGTGAGGTAGTGGGGAAGCAAAGCCCACCGCCTGGCCACTGACAGAGCCAGAGACCACACGTGGGGCCAGGAAATCTCATGTGGGAAACCCAGGAACCTCCTTGCGGTGTGATCGCTCATGGAGATTCTCTGCTTTAGCTTCCCAGAGGATCTGGGCTGTGAGGACTGAAACAGTTCTTTTGGGAAGCAGGTCTAGGCACAGTTTCACATGACGTGAGGAAGCCCATTTGGACTCTTTCGGTACTGTTTTGTTGAGGCTGTTTTTAGCGATTTTATTTATTCATTTATTTGAGAGAAAACAAGCAGAGGGGGAAGGAAAAGTAGGCTGCCCGCTGAGCAGGGAGCCCCACCAAGGACTCGATCCCAGAACCCTGAGATCATGACCTGATATCCAAAGGCAGACACATACCCAACTGAGCCCCCAGGCGCCCCAGTCCTGCTTTATAAGGGAGAAGCTGTTAGATAGACACTGGAGCGCGGAAATCATCATGACACGGACGTATCCCAGGGGCCATCTGATAGCACATTCCTACTGAAGTTTGATCTGAATCATTTCTACTTACACAGAATCGGAGTTTGTGGTTACCACGATCAAGGAATTAGGTCCATCTTGATAACGACTTTGTTCATCCTTATTTGAAACACTTACACTTACATATATTCATAGCACTTACCTGCTTCTTTTTTCTTACTATTTCACTATCAGAAGGGGAAGCTTTGAAAAGATAGACCCAAGAGCCCTGCTATCCTTGGCTTCGGTGGAAGAACTGAAACAAAGGAATATCTTAAGCAATTCAAGTATGAATATGTGATTTTTTTTTTCTGCCAAAATACTCAAGCTGTGCACTACTGAGAGCTGTTATATTCGAGCCAACTGTGTACAACTTTCACATAACTGTTGCAATTACATTCTGTCTGAAAACAGAATCACTTGCACTTACAGTCTTTTATGTATTCTGAATAAAATAATTCAACAGACCACTGTGCTCCAAATAGGTTTCGGGTTGTACAATCAGTTAGAATGCTCTTGCTTCAAATAAAGTGAAGATATAAAATAATTATGCAACTTTTATTTTAAATTCATGCAAATTTTAAATTCTGTTTAAAATAATAACATCCGTCTCAAATATTTTGTATCATCACCCTGGGACGTGTTTTACATAGATCCAATTGCACTGGATACTGTAGGAAAGAAAGATTACAGTGATCTAGTGAGTCTTCCAAGACTAGCACTGGGGAGGGAAACAGACAAGCAGTTCTTCAGAGCCCAGACTTAGGGCATCAGAATTAAAAGATCCCTGGAGGAGGGCACCTAGGCAGCTCGTTGGTTAGGCCACCGACACTTGACTTGGGCTCAGGTCATGACCTCAGGGGCATTAGAGCCCCGCCCTGGGCTCTGCAATAATCAGCGGGAAGTCTGCTTGAAGTTCTCTCCCTCTGCCCTCCCCCACCTCATAAATAAATCTTTTAAAAATAAAAAATAATCAGTTAAAGACTCCTGGAGGAAAGAGTCAGAGTCGTGGCAAGTTCATGTGCCAGGTGTGCTCAGGCAGCATGGCCAGCGATGTTCTGTGACCCCAAAATGTGGACAAAAAGCCCATGCACCAGCTGCTTTTTTGATCAGCCTGGGAAGCCTCCCACTGATAAGACAGTGGGGTCAGGTGGTCCCTGGTTCATGTGGCCTCTGGAAGCCCAGGAACTGCCCCCAGGGACCAGATCAGCTGGCTGGGGAATTGAAGCATGGCAGCTCTGGAATCCTCAGTTGTAGGCCAGAACTTCTGCTCTAGCACTGGTTTGTTGGGCATGACCTTGGGCCAGCTTGGTGACCCCTCCCAGTCTGTGCCCTCTTCCTAAAAATGGGGATGATGACACCAATTTCACTGAGCTGATCAGAGCCATAAAGAAGCAAGGAGTGAAAGGGCTGCCTACACAGCAGGGTCTCAGACATCAGGCCTCGGACACTCCTTGCCTCTTTCTCCACTATGCTGATGCCAACTGCGGGGACTCCCCACTTTTACTAAAAGGAGGGGCACAGTATTAGTGCTAGGCTCTGAGGACAATTGCAAGTGCTAAACATGAGCATCGCCGAGGGGCTACGACTTGGCACTGGTGGGTGCTGGCACAGAATGGTGACCGCACATTATGTAGGTGAGTGTCTGTGTGCTCCGTCTGCCTCCTAGACTGGGGTGGGAGGTGCCCTCAGGGGCTCACCCTTTATTTTAGAGCTGTGCCAACACAAACCAGGCACCTGTGTGCAGCGTCTAAACCCCACAGGAAAAATACAGTAGGATTTTAAAAAGTAACATTTAGGAGCACCTGGGTGGTTCAGTGGTTGAGCGTCTGCCTTTGGCTCAGGTCGTGATCCTGGGATCCTGGGATCAAGGCTCACATCGGCCTCCCCGCAGGGAGCCTGCTTCTCCCTCTGCCTATGTCTCTGCCTCTTTCTCTGTGTCTCTCGTGAATAAATAAATAAAATCTTTAAAAAAAAATAAAATGTTATAAAATAAAATGAGGCTATAAACTCTAAAATAAGGTCATAAAATAACACAAAGTGTTATTGTATGCTGTGCCCACTAACATGTCTAAGTGCAGCTAATCCTCACAATTGCCATTAGGACAGGGACAGATCCCTGTTTTGCAGATGAGATCCAGACTTTGGAGGAGAGTGCTAGGACGGGGTTCACACCACCTCCCACCCTGGCCCAGCGCCACCATGGGGGTTACATAAATCAACACCCAAGAAGTGCTTAGAGGAGCAGTGGGCAGGGGTAGGAATATAATAAGCCAAGCTGAGTTATTGAGATTATCACATCAGATCCTGCTTTTCTTTCTCACCAATACGTGTCCCACTGTTTTAAGTTCTTGCAGTGAAGCAGAGGACGGCAGTGTCCCTGGATCCATGTACTCAGAAGTTCCCCTTCTCGAGGGATCCCCCCAGGCTTGTTTAGTTTAATACAGAAGGCTAGGACCCCGCTGCGGAATCAGTGGTCTGAATTGGGAGTTCTCCAGTGTAAGGCATGGTGTTAAACAGAATGCCATTTTAGGTCTACTTTAAGCTTATTTGGCTATATAGTCATGGTTTTTATATGCCTAGATTTTTTTAAAGATGTTATTCATTTATTTGACACAGAGGGAGCGAGCACAAGCAGGGGGAGCAGCAGGCAGAGGCAGAGAGAGAAGCAGACTCCCCACGGAGCAGGGAGCCCAACATGGGGCTTGAGCCCAGGACCCTGAGATCATGACCTGAGCCCAAGGCAGACACATACCAGACTGAGCCGTCCAGGCACCTTCATCCCTAGATTTCTAAAATAGTACAATAACATTTCCCCCATGTAAGGTAATAAAGGAAGATTTTATCCAGAACGATCTCATTTGGAAAGCACGAAAGTATGAGGTGGAAAGCCTTCCTGCAGCATAACCCACAGAATAACATCATAGCAGCACCCCTGGAAAGTGTCATTTCTACAAATACATAGAGCTCCCTTTTTTTTTAATTGCCATATCTTTTTTTTTTTTTTTCTATTTTCCTTCTGATGTTCTCTGTATTCATTCTCCTGGCCCTAGAGACAACTCCTGTTGATCTGCAAGTTAAGCCAAGACACCCGTCCTGATCGGAAGGGAAGATGCCCCAGGCTCCCTCTGGGACTCCTTCCAGTCCCAGGGCAGGCAGCTCAGGAATATTTATGCTCAACTTCTAAAGAAACATCCTTTGCCTTAACCGTAGTTTTGCTTCCCATATGCCTACTGGACAGTGTATATGCTTGTGGGAAGATCCTAGAGAGCTGACCATGAGTTTGCCAGGACAAGGTTCCCTTCTCAACATTCGCAACCATAAGGTCAAATGGGGGTTCCTGTTAATAATGAGTTTTCCGTATTACATCCAAAGGGCAACATGAAGTCCTGCCTGTTACTTTGAAGATACTTTGCTCATCAATGCCTACTCAATATAAGTACTACCAACTGTTTTTGCTTCCTTTTTAAGACTGAATGATATTCCATTGCATGTACATGGCACATTTTGTTCATCTGCTCATCTAGCCATAGACTAGATGGGGTGCTTCGATCTTTTGGCTACTGTGAATAATGCTGCTATAAACATGAGTGTAGAAGTATGGCTGCTTTTAGTTCTTTGGAGTATACATCCAGAAGAGAAATTGCTGGACCATATGGTAATTTTATGCTAAAGTTTTTAAGGGAACCACCATATACAAGTGGCTACACCCATTTCCCATTCCCATCAATGGTGCTCAAAGGTTCCAATTTCCCCACATCCTTATCAACACTTGCTCTTTTCTGGTTTGTGCTTTTTTTTATTATTATTGTTATTACCCATCCTAATGGGTGAAACTTGGTCCTACCAATGTTCTAATAAAATAAATATTTCTGATTTAAAAATATTTTTATTATATCATACACACAGGGCATACCTGCAAATTTTGACTTAGGATGTGCCCATCAGATTCAGATGAAGAATGACTGCTCTAAAACATGATATTCATGCCATGCAAACTTTTTTTAATACAACACAAGATGGCTTCCAGTGTGGCATACCTCAAAATCTTGTTAACTTCTTGAGACCAAGGCCAAGAGTGAGAAAATGCTGGCAAGCGTGTGAAGTACTCGTCCAATTTCTTTAGGAAAATACATTTTGAGAATCACTAAAATATGAAATATTAACAAAA
The DNA here is from genome assembly GCF_003254725.2 of Canis lupus dingo. NCBI lineage: Eukaryota > Metazoa > Chordata > Mammalia > Carnivora > Canidae > Canis > Canis lupus. The sequence continues at coordinate 38,960,955 of NC_064249.1, read as the reverse complement.
GTAAATACCATAGAAGCACACTGTTGGCCCCAGTCACCTCATCTCACTGTCATTCAGTCAGGGTGGAGGAGAATAAGCCTTGCGAGGCTCATGGGACTATCCTTAGCAGAACAAGAGAGCACTTCTCTGAGGGAGACTGTGTCAGCAAATGCCAGTGAGCCTCAGTTAACCTATTGGGTTTTCAAGGAGAAGAGAGACATGTCAAACTCTGTGGACTGCACCCAGTTTTGCAGAGCAAGTGTTCGGACACATAAGCATACAGAGTCCGATGGGGAGGGGTGCCAGGGAGGCTCAGTCCATTGAGCGTCGGGCTCTTGGTTTCAGCTCAAGTCATGACCTCAGGGTCCTGGGATAGAGCCCCGAGTTGGACTCCATGGGATTCTCTCCCTCTGCTCTCCCCCTGCTCACTGTCTGTCTGTCTCTCTCTGTGTCTCTCTAAAATAAATGAATGAATAAATATCTATCTATATCTATCATCTATCTATCATCTATCTATCTATCTATCTATCTATCTATCTATCTATCTATCCACACACACAGGGAAATAGTAGCCGAGAGAGAATGGCTCTCTTTCAATTCCAGGAGTCCACACCAGAAAAAGCTGGAGGGATACTGCCTGCAGACTTCAGACCCAGGGAGACTTGCATCAGGACCCCAGCCTCTTTCCCAACACTGGGGACCTTAGGCAAGGTACTTAGACTTTATTTTCAGGCTCTTTCCTTATCTACAAAATAAGAAAAATCATAGGGATTATTCAAAGGGCTGTTGTGAGGTTTCAATTTAAAAATAAGTCATCACTAACTACTTCTGACTCAGTGATTTATTCATTTGGCAAATATGTGTTGAACTCTTATGGAAGAAATTTGAAAACAAAATTTTAAAAAATTTTACAACAAATTCTAGGAATGCCTGCGATTCTTATCAAAATATGGTATAAATTAGTTGGGGGAGGATGAAGCACCCTGCTTTGAAGGGATCGTTTCAGTAAAGCTTCCCAGCGAAGCCCCACATGCTGTCGGACACTTGGACTGCCTAGAAAAGCAAGTGGAGCCAGTGTGCTGTTGTGCAGAGCACAGCCCCTCACCCCCACCTCGGCAGGAGACCTGTGGTTCCTGGGGGCCCCGGATTCACACTTCTGGCTGGAAGGTCATCACCCTGTCGCTCATCCCAGTGACATTAGACTGACCACTTGATAGGTAGGTCAGTCCTTTGCCACCCCAAAACATTTTAGAGTAACTAACATGGAAAAAAAGTCTCTCCTACCATTTGGAAGTACCTGGGAATCCAAAAAATATCCCCCCTTAAAGTACTGGTAGTGCTTGGTGATTTTACGTTGCTGAGTGGTTGCAAAATGCCAGGCACTGGTTGGCAGAAAGTCCTGCAATCGCTTGAGCTGCTCTTTGCCCAAGACACACACACCAGGGCCTCCACCACATCCTCTGCCTTTAAATACATTTTGCAAGAAGTATGCCACTCACAGCAGGGCCTTTGAGACTTCCCTGGCAGGTCTGTCCCCTGAGGATTGACTTCAGGCTACGGGAAGAAAGCAGAAAGCGTTGGCGTCAGGCAGAGAGGGGCGGGCCGGGCATGGTCGGACCAGGGTTCGGGTCTCCCCAGCATCACACCCCAGCAGCTTTTGAATGAACTTGCTTTGTCGGGCCATCGGCTCAGGAGTGCTTCATGATGAGTCTCACCTCCTGGTGGTGAGATTGGAGTCGTTTCTAAATGTTTATCATTCCCGGTGCCCGTGTGCCAAATGCTAGAAATTCTGAATTCGCTTTGTTAATATTTAACAACATCCCTGAGCTCCTCTCCTGACTCTGCTGCTGCCAACTGGGGCGTGGGGCAGTTCTGTTAATATTTCTTTCAAGGAGAGAGTGGTTTCGGGGCGCCTCGGGGGCTCCGACAGTGAAGCTGTCTTGGGCTCAGGTCATGATCTCAGGGTCCTGGGATCGAGCCTCGAGCCTCGTGTTGGGCTCTGCTCAGCCGGGAGTCTGCTTCTCCTTCTCCTCCCTGCTCGTGCTCTCTCTTTCTCTCAAATAAATAAATAAAATATTTTTAAAAAATAGTTTTTAAAAAGGGCATGGTTTCTAACCCAGCAGCAGGAATAGGGCAGGGGCTGCATAGCCTGCGGTCGGGGGGCCTGGCGGGCCTGGGGGGCAGGCTCCGGGGCAGGTGGACGTCTGCACATCTGGGCTGCCTGCAGGAGCCCTCCCAGAACTGTGGTGAGCCCCCAAAACCGAAAGCAAAGGGGTGGGGAGCTCTTCCGCCCTTTGTCAGGCACCTGAAGCTGAATTCAAGGAGAATAAAACAACATCTGACCCCTTTGTTTTCCATTCCAAGTTTTGAAACAGGAAGAACAGAGCAGGAGGGGGAAGGCTGCCCTGGCAGGAGGCTCACCCAGCCGCCTGGGGCACCTCCTTTGTTCCGGGGCTCCCTGAGGGAGGGGAGGGCCCATCAGTACCCTGGGGAGCGGCCAGGGCGTGGGAGGGCCACCCGGGGTGCAGCAACCTGCGTGTGCGCTGGCCTCTGCCCCACACCCAGGACGGGCGCCCTGCCATCACTGTACTGGGCTCTGTGTCCCTGTCATGCTATCGGCCGACATCTGTTGTGTCGATAAAACACAGACCCCCGCTGGGACAGAAAAGGCTAAGAAGAGCAGAAGAGGCGACTGTGCCACCCTGGGGACTGGATGGGCAGGGACATCCTGGCTCAGCACAGGGAGGAGCACTCAGCACGCGAGCTGGCTGAGTGCAGGGCAGCCCTGAGACAGGGGTGTCCATTCACAGAGACACACTGGAGGGGACACAGAGCAGGGACAGGGGAGCCACCCCCACGCAGCAGGGACTTGGGGCATGGACAGGTATGAGGGACCAGGAGGCCAGCCGGGTGCAGCTCAAGCCCTGCCTGGGCCCCAAAGAGACAGGACAGGATTCAGGGATGCTTCCATGGATCCCCATGGAATCCCCAACCCTAGGGTTGGGATGGATCCCCATCGCTGAGATCCCCAACCCTGTGCCTGTGATGGCCCCACCGACTACAGGAGGAGGCTGTCAATGCAAACGGTGGGCCAGGCACCAGGCAGGCAATCTGAGGCTGCGGGGGTGGGGAGATCTCGCTCTGACTTCACTTCCTGGGGTGCAAGGTTATTGCAGGCGCTCCACGTGAGCAGGAAGTGGGCAGGCCCCGCGGCTCTGCCTGGTGGTTCATGAAAGAAAAAACAGACAAGTCATAACCTCTGCGGTTTGGTTCATGTTGCAACATGGAAACCAGGAAGCTTATCTCAGAGGGAGCCAAGGTCCCAACATGGGGCTGTGGGGCCTGGGCTGCTGAGGCTGAGGGAGCAGCCAGTCTCCATCCTGCAGGGGAAGCACCTGGTCCTGGTAGTGGGCAAAACTGGAACCCTTGGAATGGGCCCCCAGATGCAATCATGTCATCAGAATGGGCCAACTAGAACAGAGTTCACAAGAATGGCATCTTCTAAAACAAAAAACATGAGTTTGATTCTCCCTAAAAAAAAAAAAAAAACCAGCCCCTCCCTGAGTTTGAGGTGAGTGAGAAGCATCTCAAGTAAGTGGGTGACAGGATGTGGGGACAGCTTGATGCCCTTGGGTGGGGACACAGGGCATCCCAGCGGGAGGGTCAACCTGACTTTCAAGCCTGTGAATCTGCTGGGTCTTGAAATCCTGTTGGGCATCAGACAGATGGTCAGGAACCGCCACCCCGATCAGCGAACACACCCACACTGCCAGAAAGGACTGCCTGCAGGTGCACCAGAGAAATGTCCTTCCTGGAAAACCGCAGGAAGAGACCAAAGTTTCAGTGGGGATGTGCTGGTTACGCACAGAAGTCCTGATGCTTAGTGACATGGAGCATCCTGGTGGAGCCAGAAGAGGACAAACCCTCTGACAGCCACACCAAAGGTGCCCTGAGGCATGGGCTGGGTGAGCCTCACTGGCTCCCATGGCTTTGGTGACCACTGGGGAGAGGAAGCCAGCCTCCCCACAGCCCTCTGCTACCTGCCACCCAGCCAGCAGGTAACTAAGACTGGCCAAACACGACTGGGAGTAAGAAACGCCTGCTCATAGTCTGCCAACATAGCCTCCTGAGTTTCTCGTTGTTTCGAAAGATGAGACAGCATAACCAGATTTCCAAGTGCCCCCCCACAGTGGATGCCACTGCTGCATCCCCGGTGCTCCTGGAGCGTGGGCACAGGCAGCTGCAAGACACCCTCCAGCGTGTGCACCCCGGGGTGAAGCACTTTGATCTTAATTAGCATCTAGGATTTAAAATAAATACCCAGTTCCTGGGGTAGGGAGGTAGCCAGGGGAGTCCCAGGAGGGGGGCTCTCAGGGTCTGGGGCAGATGGCCTCCAGAGGCCACATGGGGAGCTTAGCTGAGGGGGGGTCACCTCTACCCAGCTGCTGGGTGTGTCCTGGAAGCTGTCCCCCGGCCTGATAGGCCTGACCCTACTGACTTCTGAGAACAGAGACACCTGCTTGCGGGCTGTGCCTCTGGGGCTGCTGTGCATAAACACGGGGCTAAAGATGCAGGAGGATGGGCAGCCCGGGTGGCTCAGCAGTTTAGTGCTGCCTTCAGCCCAGGGCCTGATCCTGGAGTCCTGAGATTGAGTTCCACTTTGGGGTCCCTACATGGAGCCTACTTCTCCCTCTGCCTGTGTCTCTGCCTCTCTGTGTGTGTGTCTCTCATGAATAAATAAATAAAATCTTTTAAAAAATAAAAATTAAAAAATAAAGATCCAGGAGAACGATGCTGTTTTGCATGGGGTGAAGGGATTGTTTATATATGGGGAGGGAGGTACGTCTGCAGAGACCCCCAGCCCCCAACCTTTGGAGCCTGGCTGAAGGGACCTCCTGGGGGAGCTCTGCAGAGTGCTGGGTGGTTGGGGAGCTGGGGAGTTGGGGAGCCCAGCCCAGCGAGGAGCAGGTCCTTCTGCATCAGGGCCCTTGCTGTCTCTGGAACGTTTGGGAAAAGACTCCTTCCCGGGGCCAGTACTCATCCCGTACATTAAAGGGTTCATTGCAGAGACACTTTTAATATCCAAAATGTTGTTGCCTGCAAGCCGATACTACCGTCAGCGCCCTGCAGTGGATGGCCTGGCAAGCCCTGGCCCAGTCTTGGTGCAGTGAGCCTCCAGGAAGGAGTGCAGCCCTCGGGACACCAGGGAAGGGGACCTCAGGTCTTGTGGATCAATAGTGAACCAAGGTCTGCTCACTCAGGCCAACATCTGTGGAGCACCTGTGTGTGCAGGTGCTGGGCTACAGCCTGGCCACAGCCTCAGGAGAGACAGGGGTGGCAGTGGGCCACAGAGTGGGGACCTCACAACGGGACCCATCAGGTCCGGGAGGTCAGTCCCTGCAAGCCCTTTGGAGATTTCCCTGGTGCAATTTGCCAGGGGCTTCTGACGACCTCCTTCTCTAGCAGTTGAATACTTCTGGCGCCCCAGTCCTGCCTTGTGCCACCCACATGAATCCAGGTGAAAGAGATTTCTCCTGGGATGCCTGGGTGGCTCTGTGGTGGAATGTCTGCCTTCGGCTCAGGTTGTAATCCTGGGGTCCTGGGATCGAGTCCTGCATCAGGCTTCCTGCAGGGAGCCTGCTTCTCCCTCTGCCTATGTCTCTGCCTCTCTCTGTGTCTCATGAATAAATAAATAAAATCTTTTAAAAAACAAAAAAATTAAAAATAAAGACATTCCTTCTGAGAATGTTTTCAATAGTAAGGCTGTGACCAAAGAAAACACTTCCCAAAAGGGCAGAGGCGGTCACTACTCCTTCCATACCTACACCACCTCCCTCTCTGCCTGAGTTGCTGATTTAGGGGTCTCATGCAAAATAGAGAACAAAGCAAAACCAAACAGCCCCCTAGGGGCAGGGGGCCTGGACCTTGGTGCCCAGCCATCTCCCAGAGCCCTTGCCTGGTTGTCCACAGTGCCTCAGGCAGGATTCAGAGACTGGGGTGGACTCCTAGCACAACAGCACCCTAGGGGAGGCCCTGAGACTGGACTGGCCCCTCTGGGATGCCTTCCCAAGGAAGGGACCCCAGTGATGGTGCCCGCATGGATGGAAATACAACTACCACTGAATCAAAGCAACGGGCTGTTCCATGTGTAGAAGCTTGGCAGGGGAAGAAGGAAAGTCCCTGAATTTCCAGGGCACTCAGCCCTTGGTAGCTTTTGGTGACCACTCATCTGCAATGTCTCCTCTGATCATCACAATAACCAATGGGGAAAAGGAAAAGATACTTCTCACTCACTCTGTACAAGCACGCAAACAGATGGTGCAGAGGTGCCTGCCGGGGCTGCTAGAAGGCAGAGTGGATGGAGCCAGAAGCCAGGCTCTTCTGCCCATCTGAACTCCACAGCCTCCTAACTGGCCCCCTTCTTCCATTCTTGCCCTGTAGGCTGCTTTCCATGCAGCCACCAACTGATTTTCTCTTCTGAAAACATGAGGCCAGGTCAGTCGTCTGCTTCCCATCTTTCACAGTGCTGCACAAAGCCCCTCCAAATCTGCCTTCCCCTCTGCCCTTCACTGGCCTCATCCCCTGCCTTATCCTCTCTGCTCACTCAGCTCCAGCCACCCTGGCCTCTTTGCTATTGGCTTCTACTTCAGGGCCTTTGTACATGCCGCCCTCTCTTCTAGAACCCTTCCCAGATACTCTGTCTCTCTCCCTCTCTTCTTCAAGTCTTGCCCTCATGATCTTTAAGCAAAGGAATGACCCAGATTATTATTTTTGTGTTCAAGGGACCCAGAAGAGCCCCCCAAAAATCCTGGAAAAGAACAAAGTGGAGAATTCACACTTTTTGATTCCCAAACTTATTCTCTATAGTACTCAAGACTGTGTTACCAGCACAGGGACAGACATATAGACCGATTAGATGGGATTAAGTCCAGAAATATACCCTCACATTTACAGTCAATTGATTTTTGACACGGGTGTCAATACAACTCAATAGAGAAAGAACAGTCTTTGCAACAAATGGCGCCGGGACAACTGGATACCGAAGTGCAAAAGAATGAAGTCGGACCCCTACCTCACACCATATGTAAAAATTAGCTCCAAGTGGATCAAGAGCTGGAATGATAAATCTTTTTTTTTTTTTGGAATGATAAATTTAACAGGAAAATATAGTCATAAATTTTGTGAGATCAGATGAGGCAATGGTTTCCTACCGAAAGCATTAACAACCAAAGGGAAATCATAACTAAACTGGACTTCATCAAAATTAAAAGTGTTTGTACTTTCTAAAAGCCATTAAAGGACACTATCAAGAAAGTGAGACTACAACCCATAGAATGGGGAAACGTTTTCCAAATCAAATATCTATTAACAGACTTGTTTTAAAAATACGTAAAGAATGCTTACAATTCAATAATAAGAAGATAAATAATCTGATTTTAGAATGGGCAAAAGATCTGAATAGACTCCAAAGAAGACATACCAAGGGTCAATAAGCATATGAAAAAATACATCATTGGTGTCGGAAAAATGTGAATCAAAGCCACACCACTTCACACTCACCAAGTACAGAGGAAGGAAGGAAGGAAGGAAGGAAGGAAGGAAGGAAGGAAGGAAGGAAGGAAGGAAGGAAGGAAGGAAAAGAAAGGAAAGGAAAGAAGAAAGAAAGACAGAAAGACAAGAGACAGAGAAATACCAAGTGTGGACAAGGATGTGGAGAAAACAACCCTCATGCTGTACAGAGAGGACTGTAAAATGGTGCAGTCACTTTGGGAAATAGTTCCTCAAAAGTTAAACCTTTGGTTACCATATGACCCCTAGGTATATGGAGGTATATGGAGAAATGAAAATGTATGTCCATACAAACACTTGTACGTAAATTTCATAGCAGCTTTATGCAGAACAGCGAAAAGAAGAAAAAACATATGGTGCCCAGTCCATCCCCTGGCGAATGGCTAAAGGAGATGCAGCATATCCGTACATGGAGTATTATGGGCCAGAAAAAGGGGTGAAAACATGGTACATTGTGGATGATACTTAAAAACATCAGGCTGAGTGAAAGAAGCCAGTCGCAAAAGACCACACAGTGTATGATTCCATTAATATAAAATGTCCAGGGCAGCCCGGGTGGCCCAGCGGTTTAGCGCTGCCGTCAGCCCAGGGCGTGATCCTAGAGACCCAGGATCGAGTCCCATGTCAAGCTGCCTGCATGGAGCCTGCTTCTCCCTCTGCCTGTGTCTCTGCCTCTCTCTCTCATTCTGTGTCTCTCATGAATAAATAAATAAAATCTTTTTTAAAAATAAATAAAATGTCTGGAACAGGTGAATCCATATATACAGAAAGTAGATTGTGATTGCCTAGGGCTGGGGGTAGATGCAGAAATGGAGAGTGACTGTCAGGGTCATGGGGCTTCTTTTTGGGGGGATAGCAAAGTTCTGAAGTTGGTTGTGGTGATGGTTGCACACTGTGAATATACTACACATTACAAACCACTGATTATACATTTTAAATGAATGAAGTACACATATGTGAATTATATATCTCAATAAAGCTGGTTTTTTCTAAAGCTTTACCTATATTTGAGAGAGAGAGAAAAGGAGTAGGCAGGAGGGAGGAGCAGAGGGAGAGGAGAGTCTCAGGCATACTCCACGGTGAGAGTGGATTTTTTTTTTAAATTTTAAATACAATTTTTATTTAAAAACATAAATCAAGATTACAAAGTTTGACAAATAAAAATAGATATTTTAACTTACTATTTTTAAACAGTGCTCCCTCCTTATATATTTGTTCAAAACCCTCAATAACATGTTTAATTTTTTAAATAGCCTCAAAAAGTTAAATTGTGACAGACTAAAAACAGTTACTGTATTTTCAGGCTTTGACCAATATGAAAAAAACCTCATTTGTTCAGAGAGACAAAAAGCATATACAAAATATTAAATCATGAATGTTGGCAAAAGTAATGTAAAGTATTTTCACTTGTTTAAATATAGGAAGCAATCAAAATGACATTTTTACATAGTAAGAGAACTTAATAATTTGAGAGAAAATAAAGTCTATTATTATATTTAAATAAACACAAACAAGGCCTATTTGGATGATGGTTTTAATTTTCCCAGTAGTCTTCATGAAGCTTTTGTACTTGATGGCAATGGTGCCTTTCCTTTCTTCTTAGCAACCTTTTCCATCTTTATCCTTTCTTGGTATTGTCTTTCAAAGAAAGCCGTGTCATCCTCCGCAGGTCTCTTTATGGAGGAAACTTGGCTACTCGTACCTACATCTGTCCGTGTTCCTGGAGAAGAACGAGATGATGCTTGTAATGCTGTTAGAAATGGGTGGTCCATGGCTGTAACCGGAGAGTCTAAAAGTCCAATTGAAGGCGCACCAAGCCCACTGTCATCTCATCGCACGTAGCCTTCTGCCAGTGGGCTGAAGCCAGTTCAGCCTCCCATCGCTGCACAAGGAACATCCTGTCCCACTGGTTTGCCCTGAGCCAGTCTTTGGTGCTTAGGTTCCACTACTGTGTCATGAGCATATGCAGGCTGACCGCAAGCACAAGCGAAGCAACTATGGAATCCTGAACACTTGGAACAGACGTTGCATATAAAGCCCGGCGCAGTGCTGTGCTGAGCCACAAAGTGCTTGCACCTGCAGCGAATGGGCCGCATCCCCGCCCCAGAGGGACGAAGAGGTAAGTCCTGCGGGAGCAGCCGGCTGTGGAATCGTTTCAAAGTCAGTTTTATGTTGTGTATACCTATGTGTACAAAAACACAGTGTCTCTGGCCCCACAAGCTTACAATCCATTCCAGTTGGTGATGGCCAGCTCACAAATAACCTGTTCTGCAAGTGCATCAGTAATGGGTGGGTTTGTTTTTTGTTTGTTTGTTTGTTTGTTTGTTTGTTTTTTGGTATTCTTCATATTCCTCAGGAGTAAAAAGTTTCCCTCCATCGTCCTCACCAACAATTCCCCGGTACTCCAGGTACGTCCAGGGCGCGGCGGTGCGGGAAGGCAAGGTCAGCTGCTCGGTGGGGAAGTGAGAGGCAGCTGCCAGGCGCACCGGCCCGCGGGGCCCCCCACGCACCCGAGCGTGGATGTTTAATTGCCTAAGCCACCCAGGGGCCCCCCCGCTGTTGTGTTTTTAAGGCGGTCTCCAGCCGGACTGGAGCAGGGAGAGCAGGAGGGTAAAGGTAGGGAGGTATTGAGGTCATTTTGGGTGGAAATGACAAAGGTCCGTGTCCAGGCTGTGGCAGTGAGGGATCCAGGCAGGACTGGGAGCAGGATCCAGGGGGAGGTGGATCCCAAGGATGGAGTCACTGGACATGCAGGTGGCTCCTGCTTCCTGAGTGCTCACCTGTGCGGTGGCCCCATAGGGCACCTCCTCCTTTATTTCTTCTTCCCTTGACTCTGCAAGAAGGGCACACGTTTTGTGCTGTGAAACTGAGGCTCAGAGGGGTTTCTGGGTTCCACCCTACATCCAGGGTTCCTTCCTGCCCCCTTCCCGGTCTCCAGAATTCTGGACTTCTGCTGGGGACTGGGGGGTGGGTGGGGAGTGGGGGGACTGGGGGGCAGGTGTGGGGGTGGTTGGGGGCAGGTGTGGGGTGGGGGGGCAGAGGGCAAGTGGGGGAGCAGAGGGGCAGTTGGGGAGGGGCCAGAGGGCAGGTGTGAGGTTGGGGGGCTGGAGGGCAGGTAGGGGGGCTGGGGGGCAGGTGTGGGGGTGCTTGGGGGTGCTGGGGGCGAGGTATGGGATAGGCGGGCAGGGGAAGCTCAGAGGGGCCAGAGGGGCTGCATTCAGGCACATAAAAACCCAACTGGCCAAAGACACACGAAACAATCTGCTAAAAATAAACTCCCTGAGGAAAACCCTCCTATGGCTCTATAAGCCCCACCGCTCCCTCCACGCGGTGTGCTGGGGTCTGGGGGAGCCATGTCCAGGGGTATTGGCCAGCATCCCTCTCCCCTGCAGCCCCGAACCCTGAGGAGGTGTCCCCCTGCCCGCCCCTGCACCTCCCCTCCCTCCAGCCCAGGGAGCACAAGGTGGGCCATCTGGGCAGAGGAGACTGGGGAACCCAGCAGGCCAGGTCCAGGGGCGCAGGGTGCAGACAGGACAGGCGGATGGGGCACATGCAGTTGGGCTCTGGGGGCAGGGAGCATGGGAGGGACAGAGGGACCGTCCCAGACGGAGGCCCTGGGATCCTGGCTGGCATGGGGGAGGGCATAAACCACTCCCCACCCCCCACCTGGCACAGGTTGTGTCAATAAACTTTTATTGGAACACCGTCCCGCCTACCGTTGCAGCGGGCAAGCGCACCTCAAGTCTGTGCACCTGACTCTGCAGAGAAGGTTTGCCGCCCCCTGCTGTAGACAGTCTTTCACCCCTGAGCAAGAATGAGTGGACCAGGCCTTGCCTGCGCCCTGCAGGCCACTGGGACTGAGTGGGGCTGGAGGCAGGGCACAGGCTGGGGGACAGGCGACCACCTGTGGCTGCCCCCCGTGGGGGCAGGTGCCGACCTGAGCGGGGCTGGTCAGGACCAAGGGGGGCTTGGCTTTACAGGAATGGCTGAAGGATCCCCCACCAGCAGTGGCTGCCTGAGGCCCTGGGTTGGGAAGGAGTCTGAGGTCATTCTACTTAGGAGGAAGATGTCACTGCGTCATAACCTCTCGTGGAGAAGGGCGGAGGAGGTAGAGACACAAGGACCCCATATCTTCCCCTTAAATTAAAATGTCTGCGTCCACTGAGTTGAAAATAAAGCTTGACCACTGGAATTTCTTCTTGGCTGAAAAATAAAAGACGTCATCTTGGGATCTGCTCAGGTCTGAAAATTCTGAGCAATTTCTTTGTTCCTCTTGTTGACAAGCCTGTGGAGGCTGGTCTGGGCATCTGTCCAGACCCGGGCCCCCGCCTGCAAGCCCACCCCGCATCCTGAAGGAGGAAGCGGCAGGCAGTGGGGGCCAGAGGGGTGTGGCTGCGAGGTAGGGGGGCCACAGAGATGGGGGGAGGGGCGTGGCTGCAGAGTGGGGGGCTGCCTGGCTGCAGGCCCCAGAGACCAGCACCACCAGCAGAGTCCACTGGGCGGCAGCTCCCAGGCAAAGGGAGCCACGCGGCCTGGATGGAGCTGGCAAGAGGCCTGGGCCTGTGAATGTGGCCTCTGTAAATGCTGCAAAGAGAAGCGGCAGTACTGATCCCCAGGGGGATCTGGGTGTCCCTGAGAGCAGGCCCTAGAGGCCTGGGAGGGACACCCGAGCCTTGCGGTTCAGACGACATGGGGGCCTGGCGGGGACAGGAAGTAAGATCTGAAACAGTGACAGGACCACGCGGGGTCAGCCCAGGCTCCCAGGCTTGGGGCAGGAAATAGGAAGCCTCATCTCTCTGGTGAGCCCAGGGGGCGTGGGGGTGCCTCCCGGACTAGTGCCCACATGTCCCCCATGGGCCACCCAGGACTCGGGACTCACCCCCTGAACCCCGGCACCTCCCTGAGACATGTTCAGCTGCAAGCGAACAGCAGGATGGCTGTAAAATGAACTGTCTGCACAGAAGGAACACAATGAGAGGAACGTCCCCTCCTCCCACTGGGAAGGACACACAGGCTTTGTGTCCCTTGGCCAGGCTCTCAGAGGGAGAAGGAGGGACGGGAGGGAGATGGGAGCGGCTTCTCTGTGCTTTGGGGGTGCCCAGCCCAAGAAGAACCCCTGGGTTCTGGGGTTCCTGGGGCCCAGTGATGGGGGCACCTAGGCTCCTCCAGAGGGAAGGCCAGGCTGCCCAGGGGATGCGGCAATGTCCCCTCTGTGGGTGAGCCCGCAGGGCTTCCTGGGGCCAGAGCAGAGCAGGGGACCACTGTGCCGACCTGTGGCAGGCCAGGGAGACCCTGGGGGGCGGGTGATGCTCAGGGAGCAGAGGGAGTGGCAATGGCTGCACAGGACTATATAGCCCAGGCGTGCCCCCCCGAAAGCCTCAGTGTCCCCATGAACCAGAAGGGGTCCCCAGAAACTGAACGTGGATGATCCCCCTCAGGGAGGTGCAGGCTTGAGTCAGATTAATTTAGTTTAGAAAACGAAGTTCACGGCTTTCACATTTCAGCATCACAGTGTTGTTAGGTGGCCACGCGAGTGATGGAGACCCTCACTTTTACCCCAAAAGGCAATTCGTCGGGAGGAGGATGAGTGAGCAGAAAAGATCTAAATGTGGCATGGTGTCCGGGCATGGGGACGCCAGCGAGAGCCCAGCAGAGCCCCCTTTGCTCTCTCTGCAGCATCTCCCCTGGGCCTGGGGCCTCACCAGAGCACTCACACCAGCAGGGCCCCGTGGGCACTTGCCATGTGCCAAGCACAGAGCTGACCATTCTACGTGGGCTGTTTAATCGTCACGGCAACCTGGTGAGGTAGGCATTATCGTCGTTACCCCCAGTCTACAGATGTGGGACCAAGGCACAGAGAGGTCGAGTAACTCACCAAAGACCACACAGTCAGGACACAGAGTCAGGAATCTCTCCACCGCTCTGCTGTGGCCTCCATCAGGAACTGGGCGGCCACCCCGAATGTGTCCCCTCCCAAACACCTGACAAGTCACCGGGGAGGACAGGCAGGAAGAGGCAGATGGGCTACTGTCACACACCTGTGCGTATAACTGTTTACATGGCCACCCATTTCCTCTTCTCAGCCACACATAAGTGAAAGGCCTGGGGCCTCTGCCTGGGCCACAGCAGGTGCTGGGAGTGATGCAGGGGCCGTGTCGCTCTCCTGGACCTTGGCACGGTGTGGGGAGAGGGCTGCAGGCCCGGCTGGAGCCAGGGCACCAAAGTCAGATAAGAACCAACTTCACACAGGGCCTTCTGATCAAATCTGATGTCCCATCTCTCCAAGTTCTGCCACTCAAAGCCACCAGAAGAGGGGCGCAGAGCAAAGTCACTGTGTCCCTGGTGCAGGACCGTAAACCAACCGCTGAGCCTGCAGGGAGCCGCCCTCTCTGCGGCTGGCCACCCGTTTCCTGCCTGACTTCTGTGTCAGGGTGGAGGCCGGTGTGCAGTGGAGCTGCCCAGAGACCTTCCCCTGCCCCTGCGGCTGGGGCCCCCTGCGTCCTGTCCCGGGAGGCCTGGGGATCAAGGTGCCACACAGAGAGGGCTGGGGGCTCTCCAAGGCCGCTGGGAGGTGACAAGGGGCTCCTCGGGGTCAAGGTCTGGACCAACCATCCCACCTGCAGAAGAGCAGGGTAGCTTCCTGGCCCCGAGGACAGGACCGGGCTAATCGTTCCTTCTCTCTCTTGCTTGCTCTTCCAAACCGGAAGAAAGGAACTTGAGCTTCAGCTCAGGATGGACGGGAGCTCCACGCCTGCAGGGAGAGCGGAGGGAGGACTGGAAGGGGGGTCAGAGCCAGAGGTCCGGGTGGGAGGCCCCTCTCTGAGAAGGAATGGCCACGGGCCTGGGCGCACCTGCTCCTTGGGCTCCTTCCAGAAACACACGGAACGGAAAACCAGGCACCTCCGTGCAGCCGGGAAGGACTGTGTGCTCCTCAGATGAGGCCCTGAGAGAGGCCTGGAGGGGTTATCGGGCAGTGGCAGGAGGGGTTTGCACCTGGTGACCCCAGGGGCTTCCCAGCTCCACCTCTAAGACTGGGAGTTGAACCCCCTGCATGCACTGCATGTAGATAATTCCAGAAGGAGGAGGGAGTACGGCAACACCCCGAGGGCTTCTCCAGGACGACAAACCTGTGTCCACTTCACCACCTAGTAAATCACAGGCAGGGCCCAGCAGGTGCCTGTGAGGAGCTCACAGCAACATCCAGGCTACAGCGCACTGGCCCTTGGGCGCTTCCTCCCCCAGGGCCCTTGCACCTGCTGCGCCCCTGCCTACACCTCCCTCCAGGTCTGCGCTGCTCACCTCGGTTTCATTCGGGTCTCTGCCAGAACATTCCCCAGTGGGCTTTCCTGATGGGTGAACAGGCCTCAGTGCCGTCCGGCTACGTCCTGTACTTTGTTCGGGAAATACTTCTGCTAGATAAGTATCTTGGAGCTGGGATGGCTGGGGGGTCGGTTTGTGTCCCACTCTGAAATCCATATGTGATATCTGAGCCCCAGCACCCTGACATGTGGCCTCCTTTGGAGATGGGGGCTGTGAGGTCACAGCAAACATCTGTTGGTCTCTGCCCCTGGCTCCTGACACAGGCAGGGCCCCCGGAACCCTTCCCATTTCCTAGGTGACGAGTGTCCCCTGTTCTAATGAGGCAACTTTGGGTGGGCTCCCAGGTGGAGGCGGTCCCGGGAAGGCCAATCTCCTCCTCTTAATCAGACCTGGCCCATTCCCTGGAGAAGGCACAAGGGCTGAAATGGACTTTGTGGCCGGGAGGTGGTCCAGGGGCAGGGAGGTCCTGGGGGTGGCCTGAATCCCATATGACCAGCGTCCTCCCAGGAGGGGGTCTAGACGCAGACACAGAGGCAGGGAAGCCCATGAAGACACGGGTGGAGGACAGCCGTGTACAGGTCAGGGAGGGCCCGGGGAAGGAGCCAACCTGCCCATACTGGATGTGGCTTTGCGGCCTCCGTTCTGTGGGTGGGGACACCCGGTTACCCGGCTGGCCAATCCAGGGCCCCCATCCCTCTGTTAATGCAGGTGGGGGTCCCCCAAGGACACGTCTGTGGTGAAGCCCCAGGGTGACCCCTTCCCTCCTGCTGAGGAACGGGCTCCTCCTGGCTCAGGAAAGCTGCTTGGCGCCACCTGGTTGGGGCCCCAGCCCCCAGGGCTGGCCGGGGCGGCGGGGGGCAGGGGGGCCGCACTTGCTCTTACACCAGCCTCGCTGGGGAGTTTGGGGACCAGCCGCAAAATGCTCCCTGGGAGCCCAGAGTAGGACTGTCAGGTTGTGCGGCCGGAGGAGAGAGATGGGACCAGCCAGTCGGAGAAGGGCGTGCGGCCCGTGGCGAAGCCGGGAGGTGGGCTCCCGTGTTCGCGGAGCGCGGCCGTGCACCAGGGCGGCTCGGAGGCCGCTGGCACCTGGGGTGGTGCCCTGCCCCGCTGCCCTCCGCGGCGGCACCCCGCACGGCACCTGCACGCAGGTGGCGCTCAACAAGTGCTTGGCGCTTCGGCCTCCGTCTGAGGCTCAGAGGAAGGAGGTCCCTTGCAGGCGCCGAAGCGGACTGCTCGGTGGCGGGCACTTGGAGCCCGCGTTTCCACCAGACGGGCGGGTCAGGAGCTCTGGATTCCCCACCAGTTGCCAGGTGGCCGCGGCTGGGGCACCTTGGGCGACTCCTGCCACCTGCTCCGCAAATGGAAGAGCCCGGGTCCCCCCGGGGCAGCATCTGGCCCCAAGATCCCTTCCCAGCCTCCGGTGGGCGGTGGTGCGGGGCCTGAAGGGCGTCCCCAGGGGGAGAGCTCCCCGAGGGAAGGAGGGAGACCCCCCAGCACCGGCCGCCAGGTCAGGGCTTCAGGTACATCGCACGGAGCTGCTGCGGACAGAATGTGTGTGGGCCCCCTGCCCCCCAGATTCGTAGGTTGAACCCCAGCCCCCAACGGGATGTTAAGAGGAGCCTCTGGGCGGTGAGGGGTCATGAGTGGGGGGTTAGTGGCCGTGTGAGAGAGGTCACAGAGGCTCCCCTGGCCCTTAAGCCACATGAGGGCTGCTTGGGACCAGCCACCAGCTTGGACTCCAGCCTAGGATGGTGACAAATGAACTTAGCGAAAGCCCCCGAGCTGATGCGCTTATGCCACAACACGTATATGGACCAACATGAGAACAGGTTGCTTCTTAGTGTCTTTTAAAGAAATAAATGCCCGTTTTCAGTGACTGTCACCTTGTGCCCACCTGGGGACCCTAAGCCTGAAGAATGTGGGGATGGGCACAGAGGGGTGGCGGTCCTAGAGCTCTCTGCCCAGGGAGCACCCAGATATCTGGAAGGGAGGCCCCAGCACCCTTAAACCTGTAACTGGCCCTACTGCAGGCAACCCAGGAGAAAGATGGACACCAGGGGGCAGAGTGACGCTGTGGCCAGTCCGTGACCCGCACACCAGGCCTGGACTCCTGCGAGGACAGGTTGGAGGTGAGTGAGCAGCCCAGGGCCAGCACTGTCACCCTGCTCCCATCCTGCCTCTTCCACTCAAGCACCCCAGCCAGTCTCACGGAGCACGCGCTGTGCTTGGGCCCCAGGGACACCAGTCGAGAGGGACGGGACCACCTGAGCCCTCAGCCCATTGCTCACCATGGCCCAGAAAGGTGGGAGACTGGGAGGGCCCTGCAGCCCCCAGTCCCCTCCCCAGGGCAGGGGTGGCCTCTCGGGAGGGCTCAGGGCTGTGGAGCTCAAGCCCCACTCCACCCCTAGCTGGGGTCTAGACAGGCCGCTGGGACCAACCTAGAAGGGTGTGCCCAGCACAGGGAGGGTCGTCGGCGGATGGCTAACCTGAGGGTGGGCTTGGCCCCAGCTTCGGAGCCATGGTCAGGGTCATCTTGTTGCCCCTCCAGCCAGAGACTGAAGGAGGCAAGGCCGGAGAGCCTGGCCACGTGTGCCCTCTGATGGGCCCCCACTCCCCTTTCCTTCCCCTGGGGCAGCTCCCCTCACTCCTGCTCCCCTCCAAAGCCCTGTGCCTCGGTTTCCCTGACACTGCACAAGGGGATGGTGACCCCCCTAGGCCCGAGCTGACGGGGCACCAGGATCAGGAATGGGGCCCCCCATCCCCTGCTGGCCTCAGTGTCCACAACAGAGATGCTTCCACTGAAATCAAAACGCAATCCCCCAGAGGAGACCCAGGGGCATAACCAGCAAACCAAACCAGCTGGTTGTCCCAGGAATCACCCCTGCCTGCTGGGCACTCCCTCCCTCCTCCCTTGCTGGGGATCAGGGCACTGCCCCGAGTTACCAGGCACTGGGACGCATCTGCCCACTCGCCTCGTCCTCCCCCACAGGCCTGCGGCTCCCTGGTCACATGCCCAGGTGGGATTCGGTCCCGTGGTATGTCTGTCCCCAAGACAAGGACACTGCACGGCCTCAGAAGCCAGGCGCCTGGACCCTCCTCCCCTCACAGCCCCTCCGCCCTCAGGTCCTCCCCTATTCTGGCCACTCAGTCTGATCGTGCTGTGGTTTGCTGGTGGCTTCCACAGAGTGGGGTACCCAGGGCCCAGCACCGCCCTTGGGGGTGGGAGGGTCAGCTGGGTCCAGCACGGCTCTGCACACACCGTCCCGTGGACGCACCTTGGGGTCCCGTCAGCCCTCCTGGACTCGGTGCCGACCGTGGAAACTGCCGGGCTGCACGTCGCATCTCAGTCCTTTCCACCAAACACACCTTAGCCTCAGTTTCCTTAACTGTCGGAGGACGGAGGTAGCACCTGCCAAGTGCAAGCCACGTCGGGGAAAGAGGCGAGAAGGGCTGGTGGCCACCAGGGGCGCCCGAGCGCCGCCGCCCAGGGCAGCCAGTTGGGGGCGGGGCCCTCGCACCTGCCACCGCTGGGCCGACCCGCAGCACCTGCCCAGGGACGCTGGCCGTCCTCTCCCTGCGCCTTCCCCGCCCTCCTGGAAGGCCGAGTGTGTCGGGCGGCCCACCCCCCCGACGCACATGCAAACCCCAGGTGCTGTGGCCAATGAGCAGGGCAAAGGGCACCTGGTGGGAACAGTGGGGACGGCGACTGGGAAGGATGCTTGTTTGCTGAAAGAATGGAGATGACCGGAGCCCGGCCACGGCCAAGAATACGACAGAGCGGAGTCGGCTCTCTCCACACAGTCTCTGCCGCTCACCTGGCCTCTGGTGTCTCACGCTGACCCTCACCGTCGTCCTGTTCCCCACTCCCAGGACGGGATCCCCTCTGAGGAGAATGACAAGCTGGCCCAGGTGGTAAAGTTAATGGGTCAGGGGGGTGACACATGGGACACAAAACAGATATCTGACTCCCAGCTCTTCCTCTTGGCAACGACCTCTTTCTGGTCTGACGGGGAAGGCACAAATGCTCACACAATCCCCCTTCCTCTTCGTGGGGGATGAAGCCAAGGGTCAGCACTTTGACCTGGCTTAGCTGGGAGAAAAAGTCCCATTTCCAAAGTGTCTGTCATGTCCCTGGCAGCCAAGGGAATGTCAGGAGGACACATCTATGACGGTTAAATTTTTTAAAGATTTTATTTACTTATTCATGAGAGACACAGAGAGAGAGAGGCAGAGGCACAGGCAGAGGGAGAAGCAGGCTCCATGCAGGGAGCCCAATGGACTCGATCCCAGGACCTCAGCATCACACCCTGGGCCAAAAGCAGGCGCTCAACCACTGAGCCACCCAGGAGTCCCTATTTTTTAATTTTTTTGAGGAACCTCCACACTGTTTTCCACAGTGACGGCACCAGTTTGCATTCCCACCAACAGTGCAGGAGGGCTCCCCTTTCTCTTCATCCTCGCCAACACCTGTCGTCTCCACTTTGCTTATTTTTTTTTTCCACTTTGCTTATTTTAGCCATTCTGACAGGTACAAGGTAGGATCCCACTGTGGTTTTGATTCTCATCTCCCTGATGATCAGTGATGATGAACATCTTTTCATGTGTCTGTTGGCCATCTGGATGTCTTCTTTGGAGACATGTCTATTCTGATCCTCTGGAGTTGTAGGAGTTCTTTATATACTTTGGGTACTAGCCCCTCATCAGATGTATGATTTGCAAATATTTTTGCCCATTCCGTAGATTGCCTTTTTGGTTTGTTTCCTTTGCTGTGCAGAAGCTTTTTAATGTGATGTAATCCTACTTACTAACTTTTACCTTCCTTTGGTGTTGGGAATGGCTTATCAGGTAGCAATGGATGGTCTCTGCCACACTCTGCCTCCCAG
Organism: Canis lupus dingo; assembly: GCF_003254725.2. Classification (NCBI taxonomy): domain Eukaryota; kingdom Metazoa; phylum Chordata; class Mammalia; order Carnivora; family Canidae; genus Canis; species Canis lupus. The sequence goes on along the minus strand of NC_064249.1, from coordinate 38,941,204 downwards.
CCTAGAGGCTGGACTAGACCCTGCAAGGGCTTGTAAGGAATTCAGACGCGGTTTTGGGTACAGCAGGGAGCAGGAGGGACGGACTCTGAGCTGCATGTAGTGAGGCTGCTTCCATGGCCCGTATGCAGGCAAGGGAGGAGAGAGGGCAGGGACACTATTTTAGGGGGTCCTGGGAGGAGCTGTGAGGGGCTCACGCAGCCCCAGGTAAGGAGAGCCAGCAGATGAACCACAAGGAACTGGGCCACAGGGGGAGCGTAGCCTGAGGCGATGGTCTGGAGACAGAGGTGCCACAGGTGGCAGATGGCCAGGGCATGCCCAGCCAGGGGGTGCTTGCAGGTGTTGAGCTCCAGAGGCATACCCAGCAGCCCTGGGCATGTAGGCAGAGGGCCAACCTTCCAGCACACTGAGACTGCGAGAAGCTGCTGGGAAAGGAGGGTGGCCACCCTGCATGCTCCTTGTGACTCGGCATTCAGGGCCCCTGACACCTGCTCCTAGTGCCTAGGGCCAGCCCAGACTTACTACCTTCCACCCGTGGGGTGGAACAGCAGTGACAGGGCTCTTCCACGTGGCGTGGCACCCCACTGGAACCTTCCAGCACATCTGCACTGTGTCTGCCTGCCTGCCCGTGAGGGCTTTACCTGAGAGCATCTGGCAGAGGGCTTTTGGAGGTGGTGTGTGTTGTGCCCCTGAATGCAGAGACCAAGTGGTGGTTGTCTACTCCAGTGTGTGGACGAGGCTTCCAGCCCCTGTGCACAGGTCTGTTTGACACCTGGAGGTGCTCACAGCGTGCTGTGCCCTCTCGGAGCACGGGGTACCGGCCCTGTGTGGGCAGCAGGTGTGCAGACTGTGACAGCGGCCACGTTCTCCACCATCACGTCCCCTCTGGGGCTTGCACGGCCGCTGGGACCTGAGCAGCGACTGGCGGGAGCTCATCTGGCACCTGCCCCTCTGCAGCCAGAGAGGCATGGGACACACACTGGCTGCGGCCCCAAGGGAACCACCGTGGCCACAGGCAGCCCTTCCGCTCCAAGACATGGGCAGGGTGCTTAGGAGGAAAGCTGCCCCCAGAGCTGCAGCAGCGTCAGTGGCCTAGGGCAAAGACTGGCACAACCCAGGGCATTAACCAGCCTTCTACCTGGGACTGGACTGTTCCTGGGCCAAACAAACCTACAGCAGGAGACCAGAACTTAAACCCATTATCATGTGCTGCCTTGCCACCTGGTCAAATGGGGAGGGACCTCCCCGGGGGCCAAGCCGGCCTCCCCCTGCCCCCACTGTTGGCTCTGCTCTTGATGGCAGGTGTGCAACATCTGCCCATGCTAGCAGCAAGTGGCATTGGATGTGAGTTGGCTGTTCCTACAGCTCTGGGTGGACACCCCTTCCTCCCCAGTAGGGTGCACAGGTAGCAACGACATGACTCCTATGGTTTTGGTCGCTTTTTGCCTGGGGACTGACCTCTGACAGTGCTCAGGGTCCAGCTGGGTATCAGCCACCAGGCCCACCTAACGGGATTCAGGACTCGGGAGTGCAGCACCAGCAGCTTGCATTTCCCGTCCCCACGGTGGGGGGTGAGATGTGCCTCTGCCGATTGCCCTGCAGCACACCCAGGGGCCGCCAACGCCACCAAGAAGCCAGGGGTCTGCGCTCCCCAAGGGGCCAGCCCTTTCTGCTTTCCCTCTGAAAGCTTAAAACCAACTTCAGGGGACACCTGGGTGGCTCAGGGGTTGAGCATCTGCCTTTGGCCCAGGATCCTGGGATCAAGTCCCACATCAGGCTCCCCGCAGGGAGCCTGCTTCTCCCTCTGCCTATGGCTCTGCCTCTCTCTGTGTCTCTCATGAATAAATAAATAAAATCTTAAAAAAAACCCAACCATCTTCAATTGGTTATATTTGTTTTCCACATAGGGCCTGCATGTGTGCACAGATGCCAAGCCAGATACTGCTGTGGTTCCTGTGGACAGGGGTTGTGCCACACATTGTTATATCTTCTGGAAACTTCGCACAGTGCTAGAAACTCAAGATATTCTTTCAAACATCAGAATCAATCTCTCTCTCTCTCAAGGGCCTCTGAACCTCTGCAGGAACCACCCCCCTGTGGCATGTGCTGGGGCTTCAGTGGGGGAAGCGTACGTCCTCTCCAATTCTTTCCCACGGTTCAGGCGCTGCCTCTCACTCCCTCCCAGCCTGCCTCCGCTCCTGACTTTGACCCCCAACCTCACCCCCCAGCCCTGCTGGCTGCTGGGCGTCAGGAGCGCCTTCCCTAGGTTGCCTGCTTTGCCTCAGAGCCCAGCTCATGCATGGACGAGGATGGGACCTCTCCAGCCGCTCCAGGCAGATGATGACGTATGAATCACAGGTGCACCATGACTTCTACTTTGTAACTTAGGCAGACGTAGCTCACCAGGGCCCCCCACCCCTCTCCACTGCACACACCACACACACAGGTGCTGGAGCGTGTTTCAGAGGCAGCTGGTCAACTCTTCTTCCTCTTCCATCTTATAGTTGGGACAGAAGGCTGGCAGGCTAAAGCATCAGGAGTCGGTCCCCTCCCAGAATGTGGCCCCTTGCAGCGCTGTGTTCTCACCTGCTGAAGCTCCAGGGCATGTGTGCTGGGTCTTACTGTGGCAAGAGAACTGGGACAGAGCCTCCGTTGGGCAAAGGGGCCGCCTTGAGCTCACCTGCATTTGCAAATCAGCTGGACCTGGCTCCCATCCCGCAGGCTCAGAGCTTCCTCTGCTGGAGGCCGAGACATACAGGGCAGTCCCCGCAGGACTCCCAATGGGACGAGCTGCCCCTGGGGACCCTGGGCACATACTTGACCTAGCAGTGCTGCTCCCAGTCAGACACCCAGAGGTGCAACCATAGGTTCAGCAGACACACGCAGGAATACTCAGGGCATGGCACCCATGAGAGTCTCGAGCTGGGGGCTGCTCCATCACACACAGAATATGGAGGGAAAGAAACCAGCGCAGAAAAAAGCACCATTCCGCTTACATAGAGCACAGTGCAGTCAGGAAAGGGTTTATGCTGGGCTTGGCCCATGGCCGAAGGGAGCATGTGGGGGCTGCTGGGGTGGTGATATCATTTCCTGAGCTGGGTGCTGGTCAAGTGGAAGTGTTTAGTCGGCCAGGTAGGTGAGCTGTATGTGTATGTGCACTTGTCTTTACTTAGATTAAAAAAAAAAAAAAAAAAAAAAAAAACTAAACCAACTTGCTGGAGACTCCTGGCAGCATCCCGCTTCCGGGGCTGGGTGCCTTGTCAGGGGAGTGGTTCTTTTCAGCCAGTTGACAGGCAGCAGACTTGACCTTGGGCTCTACTGTGTGCCCGTACCTACGGAGGCTGAACACAGGCACCTGCTCTGACCCCACAGTTCTCCCCAGCCACGCACCCAGAAATGCAACCCCATGCTCCCATGTGGGGCCTGCCGCTGCCATGGATGTCAGAAAGACCCCTCACTCGAGTTCTGGGACACCAAGTATCATGGTTAGCCTGGCCTCCACAGCTGCGCACCTCTCAGCACAGAACAACCTTGAAGCTAGAGCAAGGCCTCTGAATTCCCACTGAACCTTCCAGCTGAGAACAGAAGCACTCAACACTAGTCCCAATGTCCAGGGCACGCTCTGTGGGGGCTAGCTTCACCTGGCATGGCTCTCGGCCACCCCGGGGTATTCTGTGGTCATGACCGCCAGCCCAGCATCCCAGAATACCATGTCATAAGCAGCTCCAGGATGGTGCCTTTCTTGGGACCAAGGGGCTGGCAAATGTTTCCATGGTACTGACTCTTGCAAGAGGCGCCCTGTGTCTAACAACAGGATTTAGCCTGAAACGAAGCATTGAAGAATGCAGGAGGCAGAGGGCACCCTTCTCTCCACATCGGCTCCCTTCCTCCCAACCTCAGGGGACTTCTCAGGCATCGGACCCAGGGAGGAGAGCTCAGGAATTTCAGCTTAGAGATGAGGCTGCGGGGAAAGGAAGAGGAAGTTGCACTACTCGGTCTGCAGAGAGGCCTGCACCTTCTCTCGCACCTTCTCTCGTTTGCCTAACTTCAGGAACGACGATGTTGTGCAGATGTGAAGCCACCAAATGGTCACATCCTTTACACCACTGTCCCTGCGAGCTCTATGTTAACCAGACCCAGATACCCTCGGCTGGAAGGCATTGCCTGAGCATATTCCACACGGATTCCTCATTAATGACACGGCGTCTTGTTTGTGCCTTCGGGTTCTAAGCTCACGGCACTGAGGGACCCTGCAGTGGTCCCACTCTCAGATCACATACTGACGCAGTTGACAGTAAAGAGCACAGGGCATCCAGGAGGCCTGGAGGAGCAGGGGGTGTGCACAGCCACTCACTAACTCGACAGGCTCCCTCCAAGTCTGAGCTATGGCCCAGGATGTCTCCAGCCCAGACAGCACTGAGATCCCTGGAGCGGTGGAGCATGGAGGGAGGGGCGGCACTTGTCAGGCAGGCTGACACCCTCCCAATAGTGGGGTCACATGTGGAAGGGGTGCCCAGAGAAAGCTCTTAAAGCTTTCAGAATTAAGTGTATTAAAAAAAAAAAAAAAAAAACTTGACAGAGAATGTGCACATGCAAGTAAGGGGAGGAGCAGAGGTAGAAGCAGACCCCCAGCTGAGCAGGGAGCCCACCTGAGGGCTTGATCTCAGGACTCTGGGATCACAACCCAAGACGAAGGCAGACACTTCACTGCCTCAGCACCCTCCCCCCCGCCAGGTGCCCCAGAACTGAGTGCATTCTAATGTCAGAACCACCACCAGTAAAGCGGTGAGCAAAACTTTCTCATGCTGTCTTTGGAAAACTGGTCCGTCCCAACTATAAGAGCAACCAGTACAATGAACACCTTTGAATTAAGTATCTCATCCTTTTATTTCAAAAGAAGAAAGGACACCAAGAAGCAGAAGGGTGAATGGTTAGAAAAGCAAAGCTGCAGAGGAAAGATGGGCGAGAAGTGGATCAGATCCCAGTGACGTGGTGGCCGGATGCTGTGAACCTCCATCCAGGTCCTGGACTTCAGCAGGCTCGCTGGGCCCCTCTTCTGGGACATTCTAGATGTGTCATACAGCTACCTGTAGGGCATCATGCCGCGTGCAGGCGCTGCTCCTGCCTGCCAGATCCTTCCTTGGGTCCTCTCCATTCACTCCTGCTTGAGGCTCTGACAAAATACCGGGTGCCACCGTATGCTCCCTGCCCTGCTGCCCTGCTCTGTGTCTCAGCTTCTCTTTCACTCCCCTTCATGAAGGGGGAGGCCAAGCTCAGAGGGTAATGCTTCCTGACAGTAAGACCCCCTCTTGTCTGGATTTGCTGATGATTTGACCAAAGCAGTAATTGATACTTTGTTGCTTTAAGACAAGTTGCTACGTTTCCTCGGCTCCTGAAATTGGGCTTGGCCTGTAACTCAGAACTTCCATGAGATGAGACCGTGAGATCTGTCTGCACATCAAATACAGCCCTGTGTGTGTTTAAATCAACGCATGTTGTGAAGCATGATTTCCGTCCCTGCCACTGCAGGAGACTCACTCCCAGATTGGAAGGCCCTCATTACACAGGCTCCATGTGTTTACATCTTTTGCAAACAGCACTGCATAATCTGAGGGCACAAGCACACATTTCTGGTTTTAAAATCTGTAGTGAAGCAACATAACATGAGAGACTAACCCATCTGGACCATAAGGAAGTCACCTTTACATTGTATCTATTGTACTACTCTAATGAATGCTTTTGGCCCATCTACCGGGTAGGTCTGGGAGGGAAAACGTATTTAACATTCCAAATCTCATAATGGAAATAGTGGAGGTTGTCCTCTAGCCAGAAAGCAATTCACTGCCTCCCCTCCCCACCAAGAAACAAAATACAAAGCACCAAGCCAGTCACTCAGATCGCACTCTCACACCCAAGGGGTCAGCAAGAAGCACAGTGGAGCTGATTTCTGTTCAGGTCATATAAAGGAGGGTAAGCTTTGCACCAGTACTGAGAGCTGAGAGGGCCCCCTCTGCTCACAGCACAGGCCACGGGTCCTAACACACCCACGCTCCACACCCAGCTACAGACTAGAGGTTTTCAGCGAGTTTCTATAATTACAGACTGAGGGGAGGCTTCCTCATTCAGCCTTATCAAGAAAAAAAAATATTCTATGAAAATATGTAAATACTGTAATTGAGTTTGGGATATTTTACATCAACTACAGATGGCTCAAGATAGAATTTTCTTTCTAGCTCATTCACTTTTGTTAGAAACACTTCATTTTCCCAAAAAAGAAACACTCATAAAACGAAAAGCATATCTTACTAACAAAAAAAAGAATTCCAGAACACATGCATCCCACCTAGAACTAAGCTAAAAGAATGTCTACATAACAGGGCTCACCTTTGTTTTTTTTTTTTTTTTTTGGTTTTTTTTTAGGGCTCACCTTTGTAATCCCAAACTGTCCAGGTCAACCTCTGGCTTTGTGCTAATGAACTTCACCTTGTCAAGGTCAACTGACCTTCACCTTTTCAAGGCCAACAAAGGATGCAGGACAACACTACCTCGAACAGTCAAGAAACCACTGGATTAAAATGAGCAGCTGGCAAGTAGCTGCAACCGTGTGCTTCCCTTGCTGCATCAAGAGCAGGGCACAGGCAACGTCAACATAAGTGCATTCCTCCCCAAGAAACAGGAAGGGGCTGCTTCACCCCATGTGGCCGAGTCTGTTCACTGAAGCAGCTCCTAGGTGGAAAGTCACAAGGATGTCCTGTCGTCGACCATCTCCTGAGATCCCACGGCACCATGCCACCTGGTCTTTGTGAAGAGCAGTATGAGCTCTAGGGTTCAGGGCTGGGACCAGGACACACAAATGCTGTGAAGAGGACACTCGGCATCCCCTCAGGCACCACCAGCCTTATGTGACAGCACTGACCCCAACGATCACCTCACCGATTTTTCCTTATTGTTCCACCTATGATGGGTGTTTCTCGGTGATTAGGGTCTAAGATTTAGAACACTTAAAATGTGTGCTGAAGATCAGAGAAAAAAGTCAGGGTTTTCCTTTCTGCTGGATAAAAAAAAATTAAGCAACCAACCAGTGGCCACAGAAGAAACGTGGAAGCAGAAGCAACCTGTGAGGCCCAGAGGGAGAGGGCCTGGATGGCAGCCTCATGGCCACGAGCAGAGCCCAAAGGGCCCCACCTGCAGGCAGGATGATGGCAGCGACACAGGAGCACTGGGCATTACACACCGCTCCCTTCCAGAGACGGCACTAAGCCCAGTGTCACCACCAGCAGCTGACACTACCTACGGCAAGGCACGATCCAGGGAAGGCACTGGCACGGGACCACCACCTGCCCCACCTGGTAGTAAGTAGAAAGAACAATGACAGGCTTTAGTACGGCACTTTGCTAAGTATCTAAACCCTTCCAGCACCTTTCTCGGGGAAATTCTCCTCCCTGAAGATCCTGGAGACCATGTCCATGCCTCCCACAGAGCCTCCCAGGGCTGCTCTGGACGCTCCATCCCTTTCTCACTGGTCTGGCCTGACCAGCATCAGCACGGCGGCTGGCCAGCTCTGCGGAGGCAGTCTACCTGGAGCACAGATGCCGCCAGACTCGAGCATGTGTGGGGCCAGGGAAACTCGGGAGCTCTCGTGCCTTTTGCCGGGGCAGGCAGGATAGACCATGTGCGCCCCCCAGTGCACACTGTGTGTGTGTGTGTGTGTGTGTGTGTGTGTGTGTGTGGAGGGGGGTAATGTAAATCCTAGGTTATTTCTCACCTAAAATGTAACGAAGCAAATTGAAAGATGTTTAAAAATGCCTTTAATGTTTAAAAAAAAGAGACAATTTCCATAGGTGTGATTCAGGGCATGGAATGTTAGTAGTTTTAGGAACCAATGTTAATAACCCACCTGTGGCACGCATGTCCCATGGTTGCAACAGTGTGTGCTCAGAGTGTTAGCCAAAAACGTCTTTTCCTGGCCTTTTCCAACCAGAACACATTCTTGTGCCTGCTGGAGAATTAAATACCCCTCAGTGTAGATTTCTCCTCCTCCAAACATCCTTTCTCACGTAGTCCAAAGGACCAGCAGTGCGCTTTTCTGCACATTCCCCACGACTTACTGGAAGGAAGGATTTCCTAACCACCACTTAGGAAAATGAACCAACCCACAGGACATTATTCGCTACGTTAGTGTTTTCTTCATGGGTTTAAAAAATTTTACCTACTGGAAAGAAATCATTCTTGGAAGCTAAGAGGAAAGAGTTAAATTTACACATGAGGAACGTGGAGGTTGTTGTCTGCATACAGATTTTTCATTTACGGTATAAATACAAACTTAGTCCTCTGAATAAACCGTTACTGAAAAGGAAAAGTTGTGTTCTCTCGCATCTAGTGGCCGGTGCCTTCAGTTTAGGGAGTTTCTGAGCAGCACTCACCTACAATCATTCAAAGGAAAAATCTATTTTTTTCTCTGTCTTCACATATATGATTTCTTCAAATTTTTAATTTTAAAAAAAATTTAAAATTAATTTATTCATGAGAGATACAGAGAGAGGAAGAGACACAGGCAAAGGGAGAAGCTGGCTCCATGCAGGGAGCCCGATGTGGGACTTGATCCGGGGACTCCAGGATCACGCCTTGAGCTGAAGGCAGATGCTTAACCACTGAACCACCCATGCGTCCCTGATTTCTTCAAATTTAACACGATTAACGAATAAATGTGGCAGTCATTCCTTTATACCCTATGACCAAGTCACTGATTTGCCCTCTCGTAAAAACTTGCTTTATAAAGAACTATTTAGGAAGGCAAGTACATTCAGTTTGTACTTGAGCAGTGTTTAAATGGGTGTCCATCAAGGAAGACCCCAGATGCCCCTCAGGTGAACACAGTGTGGCTGCTCAGGTAGGAGGTGCTGAACACTCCCGCCACCCTCCATTTACTGTGGTAGCCTTTTCTTTGCAACCTTAGACTTAAGTTGAAGGCTTCACTTTTCTAATATCACCAGGATATAAAAATCTCTTTGATTCTCAAAAACTATACAGAGACAACATAATGGGGACACGGGAAGCCCATGGCCCACCTGGATGTTGGGACCTGAGAGGCTGCAGCATGGGTCCCACCGGCAGTGCTCCATCAGGTAAACATCCTTCCCTGGAGGGCTGCCCGCTTGAGCATCTTCATCAAATGTGCTGAGACGCCAGAGAAAGCTACTCTTGAAAGTCAGCGTTCTTCACGATGTCTTCTTGTAGCTGCAGGCACCTAAAGCAATTCTGTTCACTCAGATTCACAGGTCCTTACACGTGCTTCAAGTTCTGACAACTTCAGAAGCACCCAAGTATAAACACTAAACAGCTTTTCAGTGACAAGTTAGAGATATTAAGCATCAATGCTTTTGATGCACTCTGGGGACTCCTTTCTCATCCCTCAGAGTTCTGAGGTGATGTACAGACACACATTCATCTTTCTAGTAATAACAAAAATGGCATACAACAGGTTTGGGGTTTTGAAGTAAACGTCTTTAGGAAACGGGATGATAGGAAAGTGACAAAAAGGCCCCTGGAGAGTTCTTTCACACAGTACACTTTACGTGATGCCATTTTCATGCTACCAATTCACAGACTTTTTAGATTTTTTTTATTTGTGAGAGTGAATGAAAGTGAGTGAGCATGGGCACAGGGAGAAGCAGGTTCCTCTTGGAGCAGGGCCTGAGCCCGGACCCCGGGATTATGACTCGAGTAGAAAGCAGATGACCGAGCCAACCAACTGAGCACCCAGGACCCCAATGGACAGATTCAAAGGTGACAGGGTTATGAAGTTATGATGCAACATTCCTTTGTAAACTGTGCTCCATAGGATATTGCTTAGAATCGAGCCCAACTCTTCACAATAGCATTGAAAGTATATACACATCTTAGGTGACATAGAAGTTGTGGCTAGGCGAATTGAAAAGGTAACTTAATTCACTTTTTTCTTTTTTAAAGGTTTTATTTACTTATTAAGAGTATGGGGGCAGGAGCAGAGGAAGAAAGCAGCTCCATGCTGAGCCGAGAGTCTGACATGGGGCTCTCTGCCACAACCCGGAGATCATGACCTGAGCTGAAGTCAAGAGTTGGATGCTTAACTGAGTCACCCAGGTGCCCAATGTTGCTTAATTCACTTCTGAATGGGAAGCGACTTCTAGTTTGTAGTTGAGCATTGTGATTTATACATGAAGGGAAGAGCCTGAGACGGTTGGCATTTTTTGAACTGTGGCCAGTGACATGGCTGCAGGCACCAGTGAATGACAGGGATACACTGTCAAAAGAAGTGGAGAGGATGGGAGGAACCGGGGTCAGGGTGACTGGGGTGTGGTGAAAGAGGAAAGACAAGTGTTAATGTACCTCTAATGAAGACATCAGAATTTCACAATGGACTCCAAATCAGTACTGGGTGAAGTCAGATAAAAAGTGTCCCTGCTCACACAAAGGCTTCGGGAAATCGGCACACTAAACACTACAGATCAGACTTTACTATGCTTAAAATTCACTGCTTGCTAAGGCTCTTTCCCTCGTAGACTACATAAAGGGAAATAGTAATTGCATGAGTTTTGCTAGTACCTATGTTATAGAACAAAACTGTAAAATTAAACCTTTGTCCCTCTCTTGACGAGAAGAGTAACCCACTGCACTGAGGCTGGCCGAGGGGACACAAAACAGTCATTTCAAACAAACAGTAGACACATAATCACCTCTTCCCTTTCTCTGCATTACTCAGTATTTTTAAGGAAATCTTGAAGGAACAGTGAAGAGCTGTGTAAACTTTAGATTGTGAAGTCAAGGGCTTTTGTGTGGGCTTTTCACATTCAGTAGAACTTATTTTAGAACCGACAGATTATTTCATAGTGTCATCTAAGTGTCACAAACAAGCAACATGTATATACTGCAAGTTTATTTTCAATCACACAAACGAAGTTAGCGTGTAGGAAATTTAAATGAAACAGTATGGTAAAAATAGCAAGAGAACCGAAAAATCTAAAAAGGAAGCACACCTAAAGCATGGGAATCCAACATTCATTAGTGTTTCATCTTCAGTTCTGATTGACACGTGATGCTTGCAAATTTTGAACCAACTGTGAAACCATGATGACTATTCTGGAGAGATTTCAGCACCGGCATTAAGATTTGTACATTCAGTGGGTTTGCAATGGACTGTTGGCCATTTACATAGCGTATAGGACAGATTTGTCACGGGTCAGATCACAGTGTTGAGGAAAGAAGTGCCTTCCTGTAACCAGAAAGGACCCCCTGAACTGCACTCAGCTTCAGACACCCAGCATACAAGAGCAGGAACACCATCGTCATGATGGGTTCCAAGGAACATCACTTCCATAAAGGAGAGTAACTGAAGCTTCTGCTTCCCATTTTAATTACTGAAATCTCTAACAATGACAAAACTGTCACATAGGACAGTAAATGTGTACAGTGACTGAATCAAACTTCTTGGAAGAACAGTTAGCAATCTGGGAAAACGCAAACTGATGGAACACGATGTGACCCAGCACTGGTTCTGTCCTGTTACACAGACATCCCGTGAGGATCAGACCAAGGCACGAGACATTTAGTGCATAAACCAGTTCCTTTTGAAGATCTAGTGTTTTGCTGTAGTCTTTTATCTGACTTTGGACCACTTGTACCCAGCATTCTATCCTACTAGAGACTAACTTCACCGACAAAATCAAGTGATTTCTCACCAGATTTATAGGGGACTTAAAACACTTATACCATCAAAGTGTTTGCATAACCAAAAGTACAATAATAAAGATCAAAAGTGCCTCCTATTTCTTTTAGAAGACGCTACTTTAGAGGCTTGCTGCCGCTTGAATGCCTTTCCTACTCCTAACAATGAACAGTTGATAGAAAACAGAACTGTAGACTTGAATTATGATCGCTCATCCATCACAGATTAATTCTAAAACTGAAGTCTCTACAGAAACAGGAACTATTTTAACAAGGAAAACAATTCCCTCACTCAAATCTTTTTGAATGATAAACTGCAATCAACAAGCTGTCTGACCAACTGAGGTTACAAAATCTAGAAAGCAGATGAAAATGGATTACTTCTTCAAAATTTTAGTAAAACTTCAGATAATCAAAGATTTCAAAGTAAATATGGCACATACCAAGCAGAAATCAAGATGGAGAGCCTGGAGAATTTTTAATGTCCTAAATTAAAAAAAAAAAACAAAAAAAAACTATCCTTGCAACATACAGATTTTCTTCCCTGTTTTAATCTTCACAAGTTTCCGGGGTGGGGTGGGGCGTGGATTACACACTGCATGTGTGTACACAACACGCACACACACCCAGACCCATGTGGGGGTGAGTGGAGGATCTAGTTCCTTCTTCCCACCACCTGAGTCTTGCTCCATCATGACAAGAAAACCAAGCAGAGCCCCTCGCTGGTCCCCTCTGCCACGTGATGTCTGTGACTTCAGTTGCTGCTGACATCACTACTTCATGTGTTTCCATGTAACAAAATTCAAAAGCAGCTTCCTGGTCAGGAACACGTACCTGAACACCTGTCCAACTGCAGGGCACCTAGGTAGTAATAACTGCCAAATTCAGGGATCAAATTTTCGAGTTCCACAGTACAATGTAATCCATGTGAAGCTCAGAATCATGTTTCAGACCACTGAAATTACTGAAGTTAAAATACGAACAGCTGAAGACATGATGTAAAAGATTGAGTACTTGGTTCTGCTAACATATTTACCAATTAAAGTCACAAAATATTCCTCATTATTATTCATGCAGGTAATTGAGAAAAAAAGACAGTGCAGAAATTAACTTTAAAAGAAAAATTATTCCTTCCCTTCCTCCCACCCCCTATATTCTACAAAATGTTTTCCCTGGGACCAGGCCTTGAAAAGGCCACTACGTATTAGTGTGACATGCATTACTGTCTGCAATTAAAAAAGCTAATTTTGTGGTGGTTGTAATTACATTATAAAAATGTCCACATGCATAAATCTAAAAAAGGTTGAAAACCTACAATAAGTCTACAATATATTGTTTTACATTTGACCACTGGTGTGTGTTATGTAGGAGTCATAGATTTGGTAAAGCATTTTAACAATTTAGGAAGGCATCTAAATCTTTAAATTCTGGATGAATTTTACGTTTTAATCTACAAAATTGCATGAAGGCTAACTCGAGAGACTTCCTATCATTCTAAAATTCCTCAAGCCAGACAACTCATTTTTAGGACACTTTCTTATAAATATCACCCTTTGAAAGCACATACAATTCCATTTGTTCCACATTTTATGATCTTAACCTACACAGGGCTGATCTCCATTACTCACGGAATATCAAATGTGATAGGAAGACAAACCTGAGAGAAACATTTACAATAGTGTAACTTGCTAAATTCTTCATCAGCACTCTCTGAAAACAAACTTCTTAAGCCTTTCTCCTCTTTATTTTAGCAATGGATTGTGAAAAACGTGCGGTTTTGTCTTGACATGAAAATATTTCAAAGCACGGCGATCTTGCCTGATGGGTTTAGTATTTTCTGCATTAATTGTTAAATAGGAACTCTCATCCAACTCTTCCATCCTGTTGAAAAGGTCAGAAAAAAGCAGCAAACTGGGAGGGAAATAGCTTATCGCCAGAGTAATAGCGTCTGAAGGCTTGCAAGTATGTTGGTTTTCCTCCTTCCAACTATTTGTCTCCACTTTCTTCTCACAGCTCACAAAATGTAGGGGTTTGTTGTTAATGGCTGTTGTTCACAGGGGTCTTTCTTCTTTCTCCAGACTAAAGTCCTATTTCTCCTTGGTTTGTTTCTCTACGCAGAATTGGACTTGCTCAGTTCTTGCCTGATCGCTGGGTAGGAAAAGGAAACATAGTTCTAGTAAATACAATGATAAAGTAAAATCAGCAAGTGATTCACTCCTAAGAAATCTTAGTGATTGTCTTCAAACTCCCAGTAATAAAAAAAAATGAGCTGACCCTGCATCTTCTGCTGCATGGACTTTGTTTTCTTAACACAAAGAAGTACTAATATATATATATATGTACACAATACATATACTTAACTCATTTGCGTTCTTCCTTTTGTGCACAAAATGAGAACAAAGACTCTGTGGCCTCAGGACAAGAGAGTAGTAGGGTGGGACATGAGGAGAGGCAATCCAGAGACAAGTCTATTTGCCTGGATTTCCATCTGAAGCTACTCAAACCCTGGTACGTAGGGACCTTGTTTATCACTATTCTTACAAATAACTTCCATTGTAGGCAGGAGAGGGCTCCTTCCTGACATCCTAAGCCAAGTGAAGGACAGGATACTATGCAAAAGTAACTGCTTTATGCCTTGAGTAAGAAACTGGTTATTTATGTGCATTTCCTTAAAAATGGATATTCTTAAACACTACAAAGGCAGCAAATCTGCTTATATACTCACCATCAATGAGCTCTTCTTTTAGCTTTGTTAATTCTTTTCTCATTTCATCTAAAATGTCCTAAAGTATTAGAAAGAAAAACATCAGGAATATAGGGGAAAAATTAATGCTACAAATATTGCTCATATAAAATTTTAAGAATATAAAATATGAAAAACTAATGTAAAACATAAAACTAAAAATAATTCTGCCATCCAGTGAAAGGATTCAGATAACTTCTAGAAAAGATAATAAATAGCTCTGCTTTTAACCTCATTTTCTGGAAGGAGTCTGAAAGGTGGTGCAAAATGAAACTTCCAAGGAACAAGAGAAGTAAACTAGATAAGCAGATCCTGGTCAATCTGCGATCTGGAAGTATGGAATTCCACATCTGCCCAACTATGCTTCAAGGAATCGAAGATTCCCCTGGAGCTGCAAGGGTGGATTGGGGCCTGCTGGACCTACATGGTATGATATGGCAAGCACCAGTCACACGTAGTCACCTGAGCACCTGGTGACTGGCCACATCTGGGTGACTGGCCACATCTGTGGCCAGTATAAAATGAGATGCACTGTCAGTGTAAAACATACACCTGATTTCAAAGATTTAGTGTGAGGAAAATAATGTGTAATAATTACAGATTATTACACATTATAATTATATAATGGGATTATATACTGAAATATTGTTTTAGTTATATTAGGTTAAATAAAATGTATTAAAATGAATTTCACCTACTTCTCTTATTTATATGGCTACTAGAAATTTTAAAGTACTTGTGTGATCCCTATTTGTATTTTTTTAAACATTTTATTTATGAGAGAGAGACAGAGAGGCAGACACACAGGCAGAGGGAGAAGCAGGTTCCCTGTGGGGAGCCCAATGTGGGACTCCATCCCAAGACCCCGGGATTATGACCTGAGCCAAAGGCAGACCCTCAACCACTGAGCCACCCAGGTGCCCCCCTATTTGTATTTTAACAATATTGCTCTAGATGCTCCTTCCTCCATGAAAACCACTCTTTCAAATATTCTGCAAAATCTGTATTTATAAGTTCACTCTGAAATAAAGGACAACCCCTTCCCCAAATTTAAAAAAATTACTAAGGACAGGGGCTCCTGGGTGGCTAAGTCATTTGAGCGTCTGACTCCTGATTTCAGCTTGGGTTCCAGTCTCAGGGCCCACGCTGGGCATGGAGCCTGCAGGAGATTTTCTCCCCTTCCCTATCCCCCAAATTACTGAGAATAGTGTCACATGCCAGCTAGCTAAAAGGGCTGTGACAAGGTGATGAAATTTGAAGGAAGAATAACACCTACCCTTTGGATGGATTAGTTTCTAATATGTGACCTCCTTTAACACTGCACAGCTCCAGTAAAATTCAATCGCTCTATTTAAGGTTCATTTTCTTAAAAAAACTTCTCTTTTTTCTTTTTTAATGATGTTATTCATTCATGAGACACAAAGAGAGGCAGAGACATAGGCAGAGGGAGAAACAGCCTCCTCACAGGGAGCCCGACATAGGACTTGATCCCTGGGACCAGGATCATGTCTAAGCCAAAGGCAGATGTTCAATTGCTGAGCCACCCAGGCATCCCCTTAAAAAGCTTTTCATGTTTAAAATAAGGTTGAAACTACCAATTAATATTAATTCCTCCATTTTACCAATAAGCATACTAACACAGAAATTATTAATACAGACCATGACATATCCTTATTCAAATTAATATTAAAATGAGCCCTAACATGAAAGTTTTCCTTTCTTCTCAACTACTTCAGATAGCCAAGAGTTTACCAGGTTTTCAAGTGTGTGCAAACATCTACTTTAAGGTGTTTTTCAAAAACAGAAAACCATGTTTTAATATACAGGAAAATAAGGGCTTGATCATCAGTGACCTCAAGCTTCCTTTTCAAACTCAATTTAAATTTTCAAATAGTTTTCCATATAAAAATTAGATTTATCTGAAATTACTCTTAGTATTTCTCTAATTCATCTTTGACTCCTATCACTGCAACACTCTTGGTCCTTTTTTGAACCCCAAACATTTGTTACCATTTAAACAAATGAGTGACTCCATGGGGACAACAGGCTTTGAGGAAAGATCTGGGCTCTGAGCCAAGTAACTCCTCAGAACCTCAGTCATGCAAAATCTGAGTATAAATACTGTCCGACAGGATTCCCACAAGGACCAGAAGACAGCACTGTGCTAAGATCCCAGCCAGTGCCTGGCCGGCACATCATCGAGTGGATCAGTATGAGGTTACAACAGGGACTGGTGTGGTTACTGCTCTCAGAGGCCTCCTGGGGATGACCCTGCTCGCTGCAGCTCCTCTGGGCTCAGGTCTTTGAAACTGACGTCTGTCTTACTAAAGTACACTGGCCCTACCTTTCAAATCTTTTTGACACTACCAATTTTTTTTTTAATTATTTTACCTCTTCTGGGAATAAAATATTTTATTTTATTTTATTTTTTTTTAATTATTTTATTTTATTTATTTATGATAGGCACACAGTGAGAGAGAGAGGCAGAGACATAGAGGGAGAAGCAGGCTCCATGCACCGGGAGCCTGACGTGGGATTCGATCCTGGGTCTCCAGGATCACACCCTGGGCCAAAGGCAGGCGCTAAACCGCTGAGCCACCCAGGGATCCCTCTTCTGGGAATAAAATATTTTAAAGCCCCACAATCTTCTCGCCTATCAACACTCCTTCCCCTTTGTTTCTGATTATGCACGTGAATAATGCAAAGTTATCCAAAAAAGGACAAGATGCTATTCTTTTTCATAAAGTTGAGATAACTGTTCATATTGTTTGGTTACCTGTTTGTTTCACCTAGCATGGGCAAGTGCTCACATTTCAATATTCAATACTCTCATTTATGATTCCTTAATGGCCACTGTGCCCTCCCCAACGCCGTAGATTTATATACTTTTGCAGTATTTTCTTGGCATCAATTCTTGGAAGTGAAATTGCTGGGTTCAGAACTAAGATATTTATTTTTAAGGCTTTGTTATTTGTTTTCCCACCTGCTTTCTAGAAAATAAAAGCATATGAGAGTGCCCATTTCCCTCATATTCTTGCCCAAACCAGATACATTGGGTCCATTTTTGCCAAAGTTAAGTGAAAAGTGCAGCCCATTCTCCTTTACAGTAGTACACGATGCATGTACAGGTCAAGCTTATGTTCTACCATTGAACTATTTGCCCCACCACTGCTGGAACTTTACATGAATGTACTGAACCAAAAAATGAAGAGTTAAAGAAAATAATCTAGTACTAATGTCACTGTTTCATTTGTATAACAATATCTTCACTCTATACTCTTTCCAGAGCATTCAATCTACCAGATACCAGCAAAGAAGCCACTTTTATAGACAAACAAGCACATAGGGAAGTGGCTGTCTGGTGCCTACCTGCTTCAGGCGCTCATAGTCCAGCCCCTCCGTCTGGACGCCATTGGCACTGGGTTGTGATGAAGGTGCAGATTTTGGTCTGTATAAATGGAATTACCAGGACAGGTAAATAACACTTGGGATGTTTAAGGAGTTCACAAAAAATTGCAAATTTACCAACACCAGAGTTCAGTACTTTCCTCAAAACACATTACATTAAAAAGTTAATTGTCAAAGTTGCAGAACTGAATAGAGAACATAAAACAAAGTATTTTTCACTTTGCTCAGTACTTCCAGTTACTTGTACAGAAATCAGACAATGGTGACGGGATGATGATGCTTCTTCAGTGAAGGGCAGAAGAGCATGATGCCTGTGCAGGAGGCGGGAGGCGAGGCTGCGCACAGCACACTGACCAGGACGGACCCCCCAGACCAGCTGCAGCATCAAGGCCCAAGGAGGACAATCATGTCCTGAAACTGTGTGGAGCCTACTAAACATCTGTCAGACCAACCACTAAGATGAATCAGTTAACAAATTCTATGCCTCGGTTTATGGGAAAAAACCATTTTAGTAATAAGCATGATTCATTCTATATTTTATGCCATTTCAAGCATCCAAATAATGTTGGGGGAGATAACTAAAAGTATATTCATATCCAACTGGCAGTTAAGATGAGGTTACTATGGAGATGCCACCTAAACGATGTGTTTCCAACTACTACTTACATAAACTTATTTTGTTTAAAAAAAAAAAAAAAAAAGTGGGTGCCTTGGGTGGCTCAGTTAAGTGTCTGACTCTTCGTTTCAGCTGGGATTGTGATCTCAGGGTCCTGGGATTGAGCCCCAAGTTGGGCTCCGTGCTCAGTGGGGAGTCTGCTTAGGAGTCTTCCTCCCCTCCCCCTGTGCTCCTTCCCTATGCGCATGCACACTCTCTAATACATACATCTTAGAGAAAAAAAAAAAGGAAATGCCACATAGAAGCAGTTTGCTGATTATTGTACTTTCAGAAGTATAGCTTCTATTAAAACTTCTACATGAAGAAATAAGCCTTAGAAATTAGGTATTTTTAAGCAAAAGTTTCAATATCAAATAAACCAATCATGGCTCCTCTCCAATTCCGGCAGGCAGGGAGAATCTAGAGTCTTAACTGGGCACTCCTCTATGTTGTGGTTTTGTATGGTAAGTGGCCGTGGATTGAAAGCCACAACTCAATGCAGATGAAAAGAGCTAAGTCATGTATCTTCAAGTGTGCAGAGGACCAATATCACAAATGTGAACCAAGACTTGGTTCAGTAACTTTTCAAAGTTATTATTTCATAACTCTTACAATGCAGATTATACTCCAAACCCATAGGCACTGTTTGTGAAGATGAAATATTCAATTAATTGCTTTAATATCAAAATATGACTGCTTAACAGGTTGTTATACAAAGCAAGTCGACCAATTTTATTTTTAGGAGACCTCTGCTGCTCTGCTTGTATAAACAAGGGAAATACAACTTCCAGGAAACTTCACTCAATGAGTCCTGAGCTAGGCACTGGGGGGAAAAGAACACTTATTTCTAGGACATATTTCCTTTCCTCTAGAGAGGACCACTGCATCCCCTGGACACAGAGCATGTACAGAGAGCCATGGTGCATGAAAAGCAGGCATTCCAGGCCCAATGTGATCTAGGGACTGCTCCTGATGGTTCACATACTGTGTATTTCATTTACCCACGCTGTCTGTTCCTGCTCGCCAGACCTACACTCTTAATTATTATGCTTTTCTCTTACTTTTCACATTGAAGTGGTATAACCAAATGAATGCTTTTCTCCTAAGCTATGTAACAAATATCCCTGACTTTCACATGAGTAACTATGGTCTACTAACCAACCAGGCAATATTATACGAATATATCCATATTTATTAAATGATACAACACATTATTGTTATATAACAAACGACTGAGGAAACATGCAATTAAGAAACTTTAATTCATGCTAACATGCAATCCTCCACCACCACCACCACCACCATGATAATTAACTAAAGGGGGGAACTTTTCATACTGAAGGAAAGAAGTAATCACCACGTTTTAAAAAAGGTTTATCAACATTATTCTCTCAAGGGGCCCCCCATGGGAAAGCAGCAAGAGAACTGAAAAGATTAACAGCAGAATATCTCACTGAATGTTATTTTTCTTGGCACTAGCAAATTTTCTATGTAAGTCTTTTGGTCACAACAATTAAACCACTCTGGAAAAAAGCAGGAAAAATGATTTCACACTTGTAATAAAACATTTTATGCAGATTTAGTTGGCTGACAAACTTGTAAAATATTTTAATCATCAATGGCATGAAAATATTTTGGCCAAATGCAGCCTGCAGAACTCCTGACTCACTGCCGTAGACACCCCTCCACATACTATTTAAGTCATAGCTCCCAGTAGACTTGATGCATATTTTTAAAAATAGGTGCATATGACTTAACATGGGCACATATTGGTTATTTGTAATCTATGGGTTTTCACCATAATTGATTATAAAGTACAAGGGCTTCCCAGAGGTTTCTGTGTTACCATAACATTTAAAGCCCCTGTTCCACCAAGTCAATTCTAAACATAAGCTTACACTTGATTTTTAATTGTCAATTTCTTTAATTAAGAAAGAAATACATGATTCTTAATTTTCTTAATTAAAAAAAACAGTATTAACAGGACTCATCTTAGAAAACAACCTGCTCAAGATGGTAGATGTCAGATTGGTAAAGGCACTCAATCTACTGCACAGTATATAGGAGACACAGACATTCCTCCAGGAATACATTTTTCACAAGTGTGCCTGTAACATAGTCCCATGTTCCCCTAATAAACAGAAAATCTTCTACTTTACCTTTTAAAGGCTTTGTCTCATGCTTATAAGGAGAAAAGCCTTTAGAATAAAATACAAAAGCTACAAAGGGCCTGGAGAAGACACAGGTGGCCTCTGACTCCATTCTAGCCTTGTTGATGTGTCCACCATTCATGCTGATCCAACTATAAAATGAGGGCAAGGAAATGAATACTACTAACTTTTCTAATTAAAATTTCTTGGTGTTTTTAAAAAATACTTCTAAATAAACATATATGAAAGATTCAATCTTCCTAAGTACTTCCCTTGTGGTGATTACCAATCCAGGTAGAAAAAGCTCAGCCCTATCCTCAATATGTTATTTCAGTTTCAAATCACAAAGTCACATCAGGATGATACCTGTGTAATGAATCATAGGACCTGTTGTCAAAAACAATCTGATTTTTCCTTGGAGAATCCCGTCTATGAAGGGGAAAAACCATTTAAAGGGAAATACAATAGAACTTTAAAGAAATAATTCGCACTATATTCCTGTTTTATATAGGTTTGTAGTCATAGCAAAACAATGGAAGGAGTCCATTAACCTTAAAACAATCGTTTTTTTCCCAATACAAAAGAATGTACTTGGACACTAGTTCTAGTTATGTAAGGATACCCCTTTTGACAATTACAGAGAAAAAGGCAATCATAGTGCAATGACCACTCTTATAGGCTGTAGACATAATAAAAGCTACCTACAAAGTATCAACAAGTATCAAAACACAAAAAAAATGACTGTAGCTTGAAGTAAGCAAAATTAACCCCTCTCAGAAAGAAAGCATATAAACTTTTTTCTACTTTGAATATAAGATCTGTGAGCTCTTACTGAAAACCATATGAGAACTCACACATTTTCCAATGGTACATTCCAGTCATAGTTTAAAATAATTTTAACTACAACATTCTTGCTTTTATCCTACCATTCAACATCTTCACTTAATAAATACAGCATCATGCAGATTCTCCTATGTATTACAGGGTATTAATCCATCCTACCACTAATATAATCTTAACATGGATGTTCGTAAGAGAATGGAGTACTTTCACCACCCTGCAAGGATGAGGTGCCCGTAAATAAAAATATCAAGTGGCCAGTACACTGGAATAGGGGAAGGAATAGGGGAGAAAACTTGAGAAGAAAAGCCATACAGTTTAGTCCTTCAAACATACTTTTAAAATCTTTTATGGCTTAAAATTGCTTGGGGTGAACTTTTTAGACATGTAGTGCTGGCTGGATCAAATCTTTTTTTTTTTTTTTTAGTTTTTATTTATTTATGATAATCACACAGAGAGAGAGAGAGAGGCAGAGACATAGGCAGAGGGAGAAGCAGGCTCCATGCACCAGGAGCCCGACGTGGGATTCGATCCCGGGTCTCCAGGATTGCGCCCTGGGCCAAAGGCAGGCGCTAAACCGCTGCGCCACCCAGGGTTCCCTGGATCAAATCTATCAAAAGGTGTGTGAGTGGTTAGGGGAATGATTGGGCATTTCCAAATTTCCGTTTCAGGAACGGAGAAAAAAAACCACCTACCAGAGCAGAATACGACTATCAATACACTACTGGATAATAAGAACCAATATTCAGTCAACCTAAAGAAAAGTCCTTTTTAAATGGTGATTTTCAGAACACTTATTAAACTTCCTTTAGAAGTCTGAAAAATCTTTCAAAGAGTATTTTTTAAACGAACCCAAACACAGTAAGGAACTTACTCCACTTGGAGAAGCTCCTTCACATCCCTCCATGGACTTAGGGTTAGCTTCAGGGAACCCATTATCAGGAAGGTAGGAATGAAGAGTAGACACAAGAGAAAGATTCTTCCCTGTCACTTTATGGCTTCAAAAGACACATGGAGCATCACACTTCTGTGCTCTGATATGCACTTGATAAGTCAGGCTTCAAAATGTGCGAGTGGAGAAATTCTGTAAAAACTACTTGAGATGCACTGGAAGGCCACATCAATCAGGTATCTGATAAACATTAATGTGTAATTTTTCTACTCTATCGAAAACATGTCCACCAAAAGCAATTCCTGCATTTTCTTCCAAAATCAAATACATTCATCTTTTAGCCACTGAGAAACTAAAAGCTTCCATATAGTCGAAAAGGCTGTTTCTTTGAGGAACTTTAATTGTCATCACCAAATCTTTCCTGTCAAGCACACAGAACCACATAAAAACAAATCCAAATTTAGATTTAGGCTAACAGGAACAGACCTGTGACAATGTGAGGTCTGTCCTTGTATTTTTCTTTATTAGTTTTCTATTATCAGAGTCAAATTTGCTTTTAAGGTAGGCAAAAATAAGGCAAACAGCTCAGAAATAAAAGGCCAAAACCTTTTTAGTCTCTAGACACAGTACTTTTTTTCTGAAAAAAATGTAAGCCCTCTAAGCTGCCTCATAAATCAGGAAAAAGTTTCATCTATATTCAAGACCTGAGATACAAATTTAGTTATGGCAATAAAATATGCCTAGGTAAGAAATGCTAAATTTGCTAAGACCATGCCCTCATGGCCACTGGTAGAAATAGAAATTAACTAATCTTGTTTCTGGACACTATCTTTTCTAAGTTTATTAAAACTAGAAGTGTCAACTGAGAGAGAAATCAATCTTCCTACTTCACCAATTCCAAACTTCAGGCTTTATTTTGCTCTCTCTTAAACAGTGCAGGAATTTTTCTCCAGCTGCTTTTATAAATTTCTTTTAAAAATTACATTTACAAAATGAAGGATGTCACTGAGATGAGAGAAATGTGAATATATTATAAAATATTGTTCAACCTTAAATTTTTTGAGTGATAATGGTACTGGGGTTACACAAGAAGACATCTCAGGTCTTAGAGAAAATGCTGAAGGATTCAGGATAAAGGAGCACATATTTGTTCTTTCCAACTCTCCAGAGGAACATGTATAGAAGTACAGGTAAGAAGAGCTCAAGCCAGTGTGGCAAAACTCGTAACTGGAGAATCTGGGTGATAAGCATATAGGGGTATTTGCCTACTATTCTCTCAACTTTTCTACAGTTTTGAGTTTTTCAAAATAAAAAAAATTGGGAGGAATGAAAGCTATCTTAAAACTTTAGACAACCTGGTAAACAGCATCTGTTGGAATTCAGACAATCACTAGGGAAAATACAATGGTGCTCAGTGGTTTCCAGTCACTGAATAGTAGGATTACAGGTTTTATCTGCTCCTTTGTACAATTTCAAGTTTACCATTTAAGTTTTTCTATGATGAAAATGTAGTTGTTCATTTCTTTTTAGATACACGTGTAGTAAGATTTAGACACACATACCTGGAGATAACAGGTGACTTGCTGCCATTCATTGTATTTGTTCTTTCCCAAGGTTTTCTTGTTGGTTCTTTAAAAATAGGGAACATAAGTTATGAAATATTCTATGTACTCCCAGACTTATTTATTATAAAACAAATGACAAAATACTAAGTAACATTATACACGTTTATGTAGTAATACAGATGAAAAATTTATTTCAATTCTGAACTTTAATTAAAATCTATAAGGATTCTAATTTGTACAACTCTCAGACCTTAAAGTGAAAAGAAATTAATAAGCGAATGTGACAAGCCACCCTGGGAAAGTCACAGATGGCGAAGCCTAAGACACTAGAAGCCCACAAACCAGGAGGTACATGGTCTCTCTAAAGAAGCAGGGCTCCGTATTAGATAAGTTCTCAGCTTGGGGTCCAGATTAGCTTCAGGGAGTACACGAGTGAAATTATGAGCAAATCTGTATAAAAATATGGCTAACCCCTCTTGGGAGAGAGGGAGGAATCAGCTCTTTAACTTCTGAATGGTGACCTTAATTTACAATGGAGTTCTACACTACCTGTGTTCTTAGTAACAGCATATATATTAATTTTGGCTTCTGGAAGAAAGACAAAACTATTATAGTAAGCAGTTCATGAATCAGAGAATTTTTCATCAGAGTAAATCAACAATCCGGTCTAAGGTCTATTTAGAGGAAAAACAATTCACAAAGTCACAATAATTTTAACCACAATAATCAAAATATTGAATAGTCACCATTCAATAATGAGAATGTGAGTTTTTCTTGGCAAATGGATTACAATCACAAAAACAAATTTTTTAGAATTTCTAAATAGTGGAATTCTAGAGGTCGCTGCTAATCAACATGTGTAGGTATTAATGTGGACATTTCTCTATAAATACTTCTCATGGGCCATTCTAGATATTAATCCATCGAAATGACCAAATTTACTCATATCACTTTATTCCAAATGAGATAAAAAGCTGAAGAGATAAGTAGTCTAGCTCTTCTCTTCAGTCAAATACAAGGAAATGGCGTGTAAAACATAAGCACCTCAAATCCTTGTCATGGACACAGCGCTTATCAGGTGCCTCCAGTAAGAGGTAGTTGCTCATATTCTATGGAATATACTTGCAACATAGAGTCAACATCAGAAACTGCGCTGAATTCAACAACCTTCCCCAAAGCTATTATGAGACTTTTTTCCTTACAAATTAGAAGCTTTATTTTCCTGATTATCAGTATTACCCAAATGCATGGTTAAAATGCTCTCCATGTGAGAAAATGTTTTGAAGTGGACATCGGTGCTAACTACACGCTCACCTAATCATCACCTTTAAAAATCCATGATTAAAAGTACTTTCCTTTCATTTGATAATGTATGTCTCTGTGCTCTAGTGAATAACCTCAAATTATCAACAACAGTACACATGGAAATCGTCGGAAAAAAACTTTGGGTTTTAATGGATCTCCTAGTATCATAAGGGCAGAAGAAAAGCAAGTCACTGCTTTCAAGCGTAAACAAAAAACTTCAACATTTTCATCACCAGGCAGGCACTTGGTCCCAACATGGGTAAATGGGGCAGTTTTAGTTGAGAAGTATTAGTATTTCAAGACGGTTCATAAAGGTTAAAATAGATCTCCTCCTTAACTTACCGGGTGTACTTGTCGATGAGGCCTTAGAAATTATGGGCTCTGAATCTTCCTAAATATATAGAAACACTCATTAATCACACAGACTCAACGGCTTACACTCTTCATTTCCAATACTCCTGCTCCATTTCCTACTGTGTCCTTCATCAGCCTTTCCCTAGACTTTCCTCCTATCCCCCACAGTCCCTATCCTTGTGCAACCTCCCTGAGTGGCACTGGCCACTGCTACTGAGCCAGATGTCAGAGGCAGGTGGGAGGACGGGCACTGAAGCCCAAATGCAGCAGGGAGCAAGGAGACTGCTTGTCAAGCACTAGCATGTGGAGCAGATAAAGCGCAGCTGACCTGGGGCTCCTTGGGAAACATTTTAAAACCCCTGGTTTAGTCTCTAATTCCTTCATTTTCAATGCAAGGCAACTGACCCCCTAAGAGATTCAGAAAATCTAGTGAAGGTACAGCATTCACTCAACAGGTCTGACTGAGCATTTCCCCAACAAATCCATATGCCCAACCCACCACGCAAGAATGCTATTAAAAATTGATCCATCACGCTCAAATAAGCCATTTTTAATATGTGAAGAGCTGAAATAAGTAATTTATAAGTTCCAGCTAATCTTTGACATCATGTCCTGAATGAGCTACGCCTGGCTTTCCCATTTTCAGATGTGGTAGATTCTCTTTATGAACTTACGTTTTTGTCCTCTTTTTGTTCTGTTTCTATTGTTGATCCCTTTTCAGCAATTCTTCTCCTAGAAAGAAGGTAAACCAGATTTTTAAAAAATTCATCTAACTCTCTTAGTATAAAAACTACTCTGATAAGGGAAGAACTGCATCTAGTTAAATAGTATCTGAATAAAATGAACCCAATCCTCTTCAACATTTCATTTGAAATGAAATGAAACATTTCCTCTTCAACAATTCCGAACATTTCATACAGTTTCTCACTCACCTCCTGGCCAGCAGGGCACTCATTTCTTCCATTAATCCACTGCCTCCTAAAGGAAGGGGTCCATTCCCACGACCTGTGTCTGACTTAGATGAGGCTGGGTTCACACCTCCGCCTGGGAAAGAGGCATCCTCCATCTTAATGAGAAAAGACAGATAATAAACTCCTGTGTTTATTATATTAATTTCAATACAAGTATCTAAATATTATTTTTTAAATCTTTTTAAAGAACCAATGGAATGAATGGCACGAATTCTACATTCATCAGTGGAAGTTACATCCAAGTTATCATCAACAACAATGGGATAAAACATCATCACATGTCTCCCTGTTTGATACATGGAGAAGGACAGATCTGATGGCAAAAAAAATGTGTATCCTGCTCCAAAATGCATAATCCAAATCTAATCTTGAGGAAACTATCAGGGAAACCAAACTGAAAGATGAGCTACAAAGTCAGTTTTGCAGGTTTCACCAAAGTCAACCAGATTGCAGCAAATTTAGGCCATCACAGATAAATGTGCTGAGCAATGTGTCATAAAGGACATTATTGGACAATAGATGAAATTTGAATAGATTTGTAGATTAGAACAGTCTGTCATTTAAACTTCCTGATCTTTATTATTCTACAGTGGGCACACAGGTGACTGTCCCTGTTCCTATGAACCACATGCTCCAGTGTTTACGGAAACAGGGGCCTGGTGTGTCTGACTTAACTCTCAATTCAGACAGAAAGGGTGAGTATGTGTCCCGCAGAAGGAAACACACCCACACAGAGAATAATAAGCAAGCAGTAAAATGTTAAGTGGTGAGTCTGGGTGGTGGGGTTTACAGAAACTGTATTCTCATAACTTTCCTGTATGTATAAATTATCTCAATTTTTTTAATCAATGAAGTGAATAACAAGGGTTCATGAAATGAGAAGACAGTAAATCTGCTGCCCCAGTTCCTGAGAATTGGCACAAGCAGAAAGCACAGAGACATGGAGGCGCATTTACCCGGGACACTTTCCTCAGTTTCGCTCCGGCGATGGCAGCCGCAAGTCCAGTCAAAGGGCGATTGTCTTCGGACGCGGATGCCGCAAAAAATCCAGATGCAGGGAGGGGGGGAGCGGGAGGCGGAGGGGGAGGTGGGGGGGCTTGATTAGGAAGAGGGGGTGGAGGGGGTGGTGGTGGAGGTCCTGAAGCAGGGAGCGGAGGGGGTGGTGGAGGCCCTGGGTGGGGGGGCAGCGCTGCTGGAGCCAGAGCAGGACCTGGGGGGAGCGGAGGGGGAGGTGGAGGTGCAGGTGGTCCCAAGACAATGCCTGAGAGAGAGAGATGTTAAATAAGATGGTCAACAACAGAGCCTCAGGATACGATCCTGTGGAAAGGGCTGCAGGATGCCATGCTAAAACTAACTGCTTCTAACATCTACTACCTATAAGTGAGTTCCATCTAGCATAATGTTTAAATCTAGATCAGGGTTAAAAAAGATGCTAAAATCAATGCCAAAGTATATAATGTTCTACTTTAATGCCAGAGCTTTATTAACAGAACTCTGTGACAGTCATCTAATTACTTCTCTTGGGACCATGGGGATGTGGGAAACACACAAAGTAAGTGCTTACGAAATCTGTGACAGAGGCACCATCCCTGAAGGAAGGAGCCATGTGTATGACTGCAGTTAGTACCGGTGGAAGTACCAGGCCCCAAAGAGTCTGTGTGAACCCATAAAGGTTGAGACAGACAAGTCTACAATAGTGAAGACCCATATTTACGTGGTGACAGGTGGCCAAAGTAGCTGGACTGAGGACATGAGGGAGGGGCAGGTTCCCAGTTCAGGGTCTTAAAAGTGTTCCCCCCTTAAATCCAATGTGTACAGAATCACTAAAGTGAAGGAATTTATTAGAACAAACTATAACTTCCAAGTAACTACTAGAAACTATTAAGTGATACAGACTCTGAAGTATATCTTTTAGTCTAGATAACAGGGGTAAGAGAGAAATGCCTCCAATCTTGTAAAATCACAAAGGAGAGTAAACAAGAACTTATTCAACATCAGAAGACTGAACTAGGAGGCACTCTCCCTTCTTGAAGACTTAAAGGTTGATTTTAGGACAAATAAAATGCTACTTGCACACTGGGTGGTTATTTTTTGTAACTGAAAATACCAACAGCTCTCGGGAGAACACAGAGCAATGGACTGCCTCTCCTCCTCGGGCTGTTGGCTGTAAGGGTACAGCAGATGAGTCACCTGTGTCAGGTTCACTATACCTTCTTGTCTGGCATTACTGTCACGTGATATGAGTCTGCATGTACTAGAATTCTGAGTTTTTAAGCAAATTCGATGAGTCAACAAGAAAAATATATACGCAACAATGAGTCTTATTACTTAAGAACAAAGATTTTTTTAAATGGGGTAATTTAAAATCTAGGCTACAACACTGTTTCTTTCTACATACATATTTGTTGTCATATTCCTTCCTGTAATACTTGCTAAACCCTATCTTTGAAAAAAAGGATTGCCAAGCATCATCTTACTTACTGATGCAACCAGGTCCTTCTCTACTTACAAATAATCCATACTTAGAAGATTACATTCTCTCTTCCTCTATTACCATGACGGCAAGGTCTGGACAAGAGGAGGGTGGTGGGAGGGATAACTGTAGAAGATGCTTATTTTCTTTCAACTATCCCTTCAGACCACTAATTCTTGTAATTCTGGAGCATGGAATCCACTGGGGCATACGTCAAGCCTGCCATACTCCCAACTCCTGAGGCAAAGTCAGGCTGCTCCTGACGATTTGGGGTACATCTAGCCTAATGTAAGAAGCCCAATACAGGAGAGGCCAAAATGAAATAGGGCCCAAGATCAGAACTGTTCCAGGAGACTCTAGGATGACACATCTAATGACTTCAGTTGGGCACCAAGTATCATCTCTAAATTTCCCACCAATTAAAGGAAGACAAGTTAGGTCATATATTTATTGTGTCGATAAAATGTGTCAAGTAATGTTTTCCTAGTGGGACTAAAAAGGAATGTGTTGTGGAGGCCCTCAAATACTGGAACACCCCTCCAGCTACAATACTGTGAAAGACACCAAAATCCAAATTAATGTGGAAACTCCTCATCTTGATCTTCCAACTGCAATTAATCCAGCAGAAAGAGCCTTCTACTTGTTTAAATTACAGTAAGTTGGGGCACAGTGACATAGGGCTGTTCACCTATCAAAACCACCCTCCCCATGTTTCTAGGCAGTAACAGCTGCTGATACACCATGTTTCCAGGATGCGTTGTTAGCAGCAACAACGGAAGCCTTACCCTGTTGGGCTGGAGTCTCGGCCGGCTGAGAGGCTGCCTGCAAGCCTGGCTCAGAAGCAGAGGAGTCCCCCAGCACAGAGTTTAGAGGAGTCTCCGCAGAGGCAGGGGCAGCTGCAGAGGGAGAAGGGAGAACACTAGGCTTGGATGAGGGAGTTGAGGCAATAGGGGTGCTTGGAGGAGGAGAGGCTTGAGATCCACAGTGTGAGCGCGGTGCAAGGGAAGGCAGTGGAGGCGGCGGCGGCGGCACTGCTGGCCCTGAGGTAGGCGGTGGAGACACTGGACATGTGACAGAGTCAAGCGGCCCATTGGGTGCTGTTGGTGATGGAGGCATTGGGGGCACAGGAGAAGAAACACAAACAGGGAGGACAGGCCTCGGACCAGTCGCTTTGCCTGGGGGGCTGCTAATCATTACTGGAGGAGATGGAGGGAGGGGCGAAACAGTGGAAGTAGACCAGGCACAGGGCTTCGTAGCTGGAGGCTGAGAAGAGGGTGTGTTCACAGGAGAAGAAGGCCGAGAGTTTTTGTTCAGAGGACGAGGAACTGTAGCATAATGGGGAAGAACAGGGTGGAAGGCTGAACCTACAGATGCTGCAAAACGTGTCGCTGAGTGTCGCAGTGGTGGTGTAGGGGGTGTGGAAGTAGGTGGCAAAGCGGTCACTACAGCATAGTCAGGAGTGGCCTCTGACACTGGAGCTGAGATGACTTTAGCATAGGATGGAGGAGGTGCCGAAGGAGGCTGGCAACTGGCATACTCAGGAAGTGGCGCGCTATACGGGGAGCTGTCGGACGGTGCTGCACAGAAGGTGGGAAGCGGCAGCAAGGACAGGATAAAAAAGGAGAGAGAAAAAGGGAGCTAGTAAAGCCACAAAACCAGCATTCAGACAAAATGTACAAATGTAGACCACAGTTAGTACCCAACAACTAAGCACGTGTGCAGAAACGGACCTCACCCAAGCACCGCATTACCCTATACGTGCATTCTGAGACCCAGAGGAGGAAGAGATCAATTTTCTTTTTATCAGATAAGTATACTGATAAGTTAAATTGCTGAACTTCTCCTTTGTAAGAAAAAGACCATATCTTACTTCTCATTATCTAGCCCACTAGAAGGACATTAAAATTATAGGACTACGACCACAAACAGAAGAATCCGTCTGCTTGTCTTTTAGAAACAACAAACGGTGAAACTGGCAAAAAGTTTTATAAAGGGCTAGGAGCCCCCTATTCAATGCTTATTTGTGGATAAGTGTTGTCCTATTGGCTATACCCCCAGAAAATAATTAGGCAGTTAAGAACAAATTATCACAAACAAACCAATCAACCACACTGAGACCCACGTTGAGACCTTTGACATAGGCCTTATGGAATAGAAAAATCATTCTTAAATCCTATTACAATAAATGTCCATTTTAATGAATGTTTCAAACTTTCAGTTTTTTCTTAACCCTTATGTCTTTCGATAAATTCCATCCAACTTAGAAATTTTCACCAATTTTTTGCAATACTAGAACATACATAAACTACTAGTCAGTTTTAGAGAGGGTATTTTCCTCCTTTGACAACTCTAGAGTACGCTCAAGCAAATTTCTTGAATCCTATAGGCTTCAGGACAGTTTAAGAAACCCCAAAGGGAAATACATTCACCCAATATAAAAATTTCTCATAAAGAAACACTTGTACTTTATAGCCAATTTACAGGGCCTCAGAAGAGTTTGAAAGCCAGACTACACATTTTTCAAAAGCTTTCCCAAATCTCCAAGCAATAAATGCAATAGAGAGAGGACTAAGAAAGTGGTAAAGCAGCAAGTGCTGCACGTTTTGCCCTGTCCGACTGTTCTGCCTGCCCCCGAGCCCCTCCTGTGCGAGCTCCGACAACCCAGGCCCTGCACCCGACACCCAGGCACCCACCCAGGCACGGGGCAGGAGAGCAAGGCACGCACTCCTTACCAGCGGCTGACAGCCTGCGCTCACGCTCCCGCTCCCATTCCAGCTGCTCGCGCTCAAGCTGCTCCTGCCTCTCGCGCTGCTCTCGCTCCCGTTGCTCCTGCCTCTCACGCTGCTCCCGCTCTCGGTCCAGCCGCTCCAGGCGCTCTCGCTCCAGCCGGTCCTGCCGCTCACGCTCACGCTGCTCCCGCTCGCGCTCACGCTCCAGCTGCTCCTGCTCCAGGCGCTCACGCTCCACCCGCTCCACCCGCTCGCGCTCCACACGCTCGCGCTCCAGCTCCTTTTGTCGTTGTTGCTCTTGCAGCTGCCTGAAAACCAAACATTAAAAAGATCAGAAATCTGCAACAATGGCCACTCATCACTAAACACCCACTCCTTCAGATGAACCTATGGGTGCCTTAGTTCTGATGCAGATACACAGTGGAGCCTGCAATCAACAGCTGCCAGTGAGAAAGACAGGACAGGACCACTTACCAGTTTCATGGAAATGAAAAGGACTTCTCTTCGCTGGATCATTAGCATGATCATCTCATTTTATTCTGCACTGTTCATGAATGAGGTGCTACAAATAAATGAATTTTCCAAGTAACTGCAGTGACCATGCCACTGAATCAAATGTTTACTAAGGAACAGTCATCATTTTAGAAAACACAATGGCTGGCCACAGCAGCAGCTTGGCAAAAATCTGCTTATTTATTTTATTTTATTTTATTTTATCTTATTTTATTTTAGAGAGAGAGAGAGAAAGAATGGGAGCACAAGGAGGGGGGAAGACAAGAAGGTATAGTGAACCTCACACAGGTGAGGAGGGGAAGAGCAGAGGGAGAGAGAAGCCTACTCCCCGCTGAGCAGGGAGACCAACATGGGCCTCGATCCCAGAACCCTGAGGATCATGACCTGAGCCAAAAGCAGACGCTCAACCAAATGAACCGACCAGGCACCCCTGCTTCATTTATTTTTGAGCCCCATCTCTACTGTTTCTGAAGGATCGTTACTGGCAGATTTGCTAGGAGGAAAGGCACCTGTATCTTAAGATTTTGGATACATGGCTCCAAACTGTGTTCAGGAATGGTGGCTGGGCTCCCAACAGGAGATGAGAATTTCCTTCCTCTTCTCCAATACCCAACATGATCACCCTTTTTAATCGCAGCTAAGAGGCTTGCTACCACAACCAGCCTGCATCTTGGACCTTTCAGAGCACAATGAGACAAGGCTACATGCACTCTCTGACTGGTTGACTCCGGGGAGAATTCATATTCTATACTCACATGAAGAGCTCCTTTCTCTATTAAAGGTAATAACCCTTGGTCACAAATGTTGGTCATATGTATTTTTAACTTTTATTATGGCTTCTTAAATGCCTTTGATTTTTAAAGTTTCGTTTAAAACTGTAATGTGTTTAACTTTGTTAAAGTTGTCATCTGGCTTGTAACTTATACATAGAAAGTCTCGTGGTGTCATTCCTTTATGTGATCTGACATAAAATTCATGTTGGGTATGGGATGTGCAGTACTGAGCTACATCACAGCACCACTTAGAGCATTGACCATCCTAATTTAGATGCCACCTTTACATGTATTAACTGTTTCTGAAATTCCAGAATATTTTGGTTGGTGGATCTGTTTGTTTAGTATGACACTAGTACACTGATGCTTTGACATCTGAAATAAGTATCTGGTAGGGTGCATCTATCCTTATCCCTCTGCTTTTTGAGTTTTTCTAGATGATTCTCACTTACCTTCTTTTAGGTAAGTTTTAGGATTACTTTCTTAAATTCATCCCTTCTGGCAAGATCTATCCTTCTCAATCTTATTAACACTTCATTAAATTTGAAGACCAATGAGAAAAACATTCATGTCTTTTTAATCTCCTCTAAGAACATATGAAATGTCTCAGTATTTATGCATTTACATAAAAAATCTTTCACTCTAGGACTTCAAATGGTGGCTGTGTAATCACTGTGATTATATTAAAATCTACAGAGGCCCAATGTATATGGCTCTAAAACATACAGTTTGTTTTTAACTTCCACACATACATGTAATACAGCAAGCAAATGTCTCTAAGTTCTCACCTGGACCTAAACAATAGTCTTGCTATAAAAGTTACCTCTCCCTAAAATAAAAAATAGCCCCATCTTGTACATATCTCATAGCACAGAGGGTAAGATTAAATTAAGCGATGCCTTAAAAAGCTCTTTCAAACATTCCTGGGGCATAAGAATGCTCAATAAATGTGAGCTATAATTTGGAATCTCATGTGAGGACTTTTCTTAGATTGGCTAATAAACCACTGGGTTCCCAGTAGAGCCAGAGTTAAATGACAGAACATGGGTGCCAGTCTTTGTCCCTCCCAGCGCTACCAATAAACTACTAAAAGATTTTCCCAGAAATCTCTCCCCTTCATGATTCCTAAACTGACTATAAAAAGGGAAAAGCTCACCTGACAAGTGAACCAATCCCACTTCTCTCAGAAAAGCACGAAGTCCCTCTCTGGGCCTATCCCCATACCTAACAGTACCTGTCCGAAGGAAACAGAAAAGGCCTACAACAGTACTCAGGGCAAGCAGTCGCTGTGTGTGAGATACCAGCTATAAAGTCCTAAGCCAGATCTTTATGGTGCAGTATCAACTTGGGGAATCTGGACAAAGCACTAGCTGACACAGTTTTTGAGGAGTAGCAATATGCTGCAGGGGTGAAGGCAAGAAATTCGGGGTATTCACAAGTATGTTTTCAATAAGAAACCAAATAGAGAAGAGTCAGTTCTTTTTGTCAGTTCATCACCTCTAATAGATGAACTCAGCTGGGACTTACATTAAACACACAGTGTGTGTCAAAAAAAAATAGGAGCACACTCTATAATGTGATATTCTAAGCGATCGATTGGGTCCAAAAGGCAAAGACACACCCATATTATTCTAATTAGAACACATCTGTGTACAGTAGCTAAGAGAAACTACTTAGTTTCAGAAGATAGTAGCTTGGGCAGCCCGGGTGGCTCAGCGGTTTAGTGCCGCCTTCAGCCCAGGGCCTGATCCTGGAGACCTGGGATCCAGTCCCATGTCAGGCTCCCTGCATGGAACCTGCTTCTCCCTCTGCCTGTGCCTCTGCTTCTCTCTCTCTCTGCATCTCTCATGAATAAATAAAATTAAAAAAAAAAAAAGAAAGAAAGAAAAGAAAAGAATATAGTAGCTCACCAAGAAATCTAGGATGGAAAGACCCAAGTTCCTAGGCCCTTTTCCATTTCCACACCACCTCTTTCATTTAATTCTTGTCAACAGAATACAGGTACATAAAGCGTATTAACAAAAACCAACAGTTCATTGCTCCAACCTTCCCACTCATTCCCAGTTACTATCAACTCTTTTTAGACATTTCTTTTTAACTTCAGACACTACCTCAGGTGACTCCTTCAGCTCCCTCACCACACCTAAGCCTTTCCCAGCATGGTCACATACACATACACATACACAGGAGAATATACATTCCTGGGGAAATCGATATTCAGAGTTTATGTTATTAATACAGTTAAACCATACAGTATCCTAAAGCTACACTGCATTTCTTTTATTTTAAGTCAACTCTACACCCAACATGGGGCTGGAGCTCATGACACTGAGGATCAAGAGTCGCACACTCTTCCAACTGAGCCAGCCAGGTGCCCCACACTGCATTTTCATATTGAAGTTCTTAGGTTTGATTTGTTTTGTTGTTGTTTTTACCTCCACATTGACAGCCACTTCTTCAAGCAACACAATGTTTTTGTTTTGTTTCGTTTTGTTTTTAAGATTTTATTTGTTTATTCATGAGAGACACAGAGAAAGAGAGAGAGGCAGAGACACAGGCAGAGGGAGAAGCAGGCTCCATGTAGGGAGCCTGACGTGGGACTCGATCCCCATCTCTAGAATCAGGCCCTGGGCTGAAGGCGGTGCTAAACCGCCAAGCCACCCAGGCTGCCCAACACAACGAACGCTTTTATCATAAAAAGTAAGCTTAAGTTACAGGCAGTAAGCCAGGTCTCAAAAACTTACTGCATAATGGCTATTTAGAGCCAGGGAGTTCTGACTTAGAAAGATTATTCCACATATCGTAACGTAATATTTATTCTAGGGTTTTCAGTCTATAAAAGATCCAGAATATGTACTGATGTAGGAGAGGAGTATGATGCCAGAGAGATTCCCCAGGTTCATGGATAGTGAGTGGAGCAGGCATTTCACAAAGCTGCAAGAGATTCTGCTGATTGTATATTTTCTTGATTTGAAGGGGGAAAAAAGGTGGTAGTCAAAGTCCTTGGCTAATGTTTTAGCTTGCTCACTAAAAAGATGCATGTCTAAATATATTTCCCAGATCTTTAGTAGCATGAATAATTCCCACCTGAACTGGACAGTAAATAAATCTGACATTCATGTTTTGACCTCTAAAGGAGAACATTTGTATTTTCTTTTTAGGGGACAGTTTCCAAGTTTGCAAACCCTGCTTTTCTTAGAAATATCACTGCCGACTCACACTCAGGAAACACATATGATGCTTCTTCCCAGAGCGGTGTTGTGTCTACAACTACTCTTTACTGTTAGAACCACCTGAAGACTTTTTCAAATTACAAGGGCTTGAATTCTGAAACTATGCAAAACTTCTCCCAGGCTGTTTTAATTAAGGATGTGCATTTTACATTAACTTGAAAATTTCTGAAAAAATACATTTTTCAAAGACAATTATAGAGCAAATGACCGATATAACAGTCAAAAGCATTTTAAAAACATCAGAAATAGTCTCTCCCACCACCAAAATACCTATTTCCTCAAAAGAGCTAGCCACGAATATAAAGATATATCCAAAACACTGGCCAGCAATAAGGTTAATGGCTTTTTCTTAAATATATTCAGGCACACATTTAGTTTATGTTAACTCAAAGATTTTTTTTTAAAGCAAGCAAAATATAAATAAAGTTTAAAAATACATTTTATACAGCCTTACCTATGTGGGAGAGTGTTAGGTAGGTAAAGAATGATTGAAATTTTGACACAATTGGAAGTAGAGGAGAGCAGACAGGGAAGAGGACAGGACCTGAGTTGGTAACATTTAGTAACACTACAATATTCCTAACATTTCACAGAAAATAAAACTGTATGGATATATTCTGATCATATCATGTGGGTCTTTCACTTCTTTACTAGCAAACAAATGAAAAGTGGACAAAATGAAACAAAGTAATTAAGGTTTAAGGTTATAGCACTCCTGAGACAGGGAGGTGGTCATACTTACAGGAGGAGGCGATCCACTCTTGGTCCACCCTGCCTGTGAAGGCTGACTGGGGGGCTATACACCCTCATGGCTGCCCTGCTGCTTGGGTACTGGGACTACAGTCCCCTTTTATAACTTTCAAGTAATGGTGCTGATCTACTAACTATTTATAGACATTAACTAAATTAAGTTCTATGTTGAGACTAAACACAGGACTGACTCATGTTTCTTAAATATGTTTTTCACCATAGTCAAAGAAGCCAAATATTAATAATATGAGTAGACACCAAAAACTGATATTAACAAATGAAACAAAAGTGTGCAGAAAACTAAACAATAGCACCATCACGTGATGACAGGAAAGGTATGGGGCTAATTAATATCCGAGGTAAACGTTAATTTCAACTCCTCTCACTCTTATTAAAGTAAACAAATTAAAAGTGTATAACCAGCAGTACAACAAAGCTTGTAACAAAACAGGAATCCCTTCCCCAGGGAGGGACCCTCCCAATCCTGATTTCACTCTCCAGAAACAACTACTTTCAATCTGGTACTGACCTTGTGTTTCTAAACACAGTGATTTGTTCAGAGTGACTGAGTCCTCCAGCGTGACACGTTTCTACTGATGTTCAACTGCACAAAGGACCTAGTTTCTACCCCTCCAACCCATAAAACCTCTCCCTTCGCATTCTTCTAACCAAACCATACTGCCACTTGGGATACATCAACATTCACTTATATTATTCATGGGTGATCATATTTACTTTTCAGAGCAATTCTTCCTTGCTCTGGTGTTAAAAATTACAACCTTTTTCCCCATTTGATCCTTTTTTCTCTATACTATCCCTGCTCCACCCCAAACTCTCCAACAGAACTGTAAACCCTCCTGATATGGTCCAGCGTATCAGGGAATCCACTCTATTTTCTGTTCCCTCATGGTTGCTCTCCTCCAGAAACACATCAGGAACCCTCAGACCTCTTGGCTTATCAGACAGGTCCCTAAGGTCTGGCTTTCGCCTTAGCCACACTGGGAATTCCCTTGTCTCTGTCCCAAGCTGGGTCCCTTGCTTGCAGGCTGCTCCTATGACTTCATCACTCTTGGTTTATTCTCTCATTTTAATAGAACACACCTTCTGGTAGCTTCCTGGGGAAGTTGTGCAGAGATATAAGTTTGACTGGCAACATCCTCTTAGGATTTGAAGCCACAGTCCTCACCCCAAGCTCTGAAAACATTCTGTCATACTCTGAAATGCCACCATGACAGGCCTTGGTGAGTCTCATCAGTCTAGAACCAGGGGCTGGCAAATAACACCCAAACCCAGCCACTCCTGCCCCCTCAAGTGTCGTCCCTGGCAAGCCGCAAAGAAGAGGTGAACTGCTGCCATAGAAACCTTGTGGCTGTGTCTGCAATAATGACCACCTGGCCCCAAGCAGACTTCCCAATGAGCATGGAGCCTTGACACAGAGCTCGATCCCACAACCCTAAGGATCGTGACCTGATCCAAAACCAAGAGTCGGATGCTCAAATGACTGAGCCACTCTGGTGTTCCTGATTATTTTTAAATAACTACAGTTTCTGCCTTATAAGTGAAATATGTTCCCTTAGTTCTCTGCAGCTGCTGCAGGGTAGTTTTAGGTTTTCTTCTGTTTCCTGTATTACACCTATTTCCTCAAAGGTCAATTTCCTGTTTGTTGTCTTCTGTTTTCATGCATAGGTGTCCCTCAAAGGTCTGACGATTTCTGGCTGTCCACTTATGTCTATGGAGTGGCACTGAAGCTGGGCAGAAGCCCTCGAGGAAATTACCTTCACTGGCAGGGACCCTAAATGTCAATACCTATCCTTTCTCTTGGCCAGGCCAATTTTGCCAAAGATGGCTCAACATTTCTTGCATGAGCTCTACAGGTGTGGCTACCAATGTCTAGGAACTGGGCAAGAAAAAGAGACTGACCTGGCCGACTCTAACCAATCCCTGTTTTCATGGCAAATTGCCCACACCTGCACTTCTATGCCTGATGTGGCCCAGTCAAGACCAGGGGTCAACAAACTTTCTGTGGGCCTCACACAGCATCTCTACTACATATTCTTTTCTCTCTTTTTAAATACAACTCTGTAAAAATGTTAAGTCATTCTTAGCCATCAGCAATGCAAACACAGACCTGAGGGCTGGATGTGGCTGGTGAGCTATAGTTTGCTAACCTCTGGCGTAGGCTTCTGAGCAGTCCAAAACAGTAGTTGCCAGTTGTATTTCACCACTGAGCATTTGACATGCTCCTAGTTTGAAATGATACATGCCTGACATATAAAAATACATATCAGATTTTCCACACCTAGCATAAAAGAATGCAAAATATCTCTAAAGATTTTGTATCACTTATTGAAGTTATTTTTCTTAAGATTTTTTAAAGTAATCTCTACACCCTATGTGGGGCTCGAACTCATAACCCTGAGATCAAGAGTCACATGCTCTACCAACTCAGCCAGCCAGGTGCCCCTGAAATGATAATACTTTAGATTTAGAAAGTTAAATACATTATTAAAATTCATTTTTGTTTCTTTTAAAATTTTTATTTATTTATTTATGAGAGAGAGAGAGAGAGAGAGAGAGAGAGAGAGAGAGAGAGAGAGAGGGGCAGAGACACAGGAGCAGGGAGAAGCAGGCTCCATGCCGGGAGCCCGAGGTGGGACTCAATCCTGGGACTCCAGGATCACGCCCTGGGCCAAAGGCAGGCACTAAACCACTGAGGCACCCAGGGATCCCCTCTTTTAAAAATTTTAAAATGTAGTCACTAGCAAATTTAAAAACGACATGGAGTTTGCATCATATTTTACTCGAACAGCACTGGTCTAGAGTGTGTCTGGTTCACTTCTAGAGAATAAATCTCTGGTCTCCTGGCCAAGTGTGGTGGAGGACATGTGGCTATCTACATACTCTTCATAAAGACTTGTAACTGACACTTCTGTGTGTGGCACTATAAAATAGCTGGCTGTTGACAGGTGCCATGGCCACTCACCCTTCCTCTGTCCTGGCTTAGCTGTAGCTTTTGCTGGTCTAAGCTACTACTCATACTAGTTTTTTTTTATGATCGCCATAATAAGATCCATAAATGAGGAGGCTTACAACAACATGAATGCATTCTCTCATACGAGAGGTCAGGCTCTGAAATCAAGGTGCTGGCTAAGGGCTCTGATGCTGAGCCTGCTCCATGCCTCTTTACTGCTTCTGGTGATCACTGGTAACTCTTGGGATTCCTTGGCTTGCAGATACAACACTACAGTCTCTGCCTCCCTCCATCCTATGATCTCCTCCCTATGTCAGCCTCTGTGTCTTCATAGGGCCATCTTGCTTTTGTATCTTTATTTAAAATTTTATTTAAATTCAACTTAGTTAACATATAAATGTATTACTAGTTTCAGAGGTAGAGATCAGTGATTCATCAGTCTTATATAACACCTAGTGCTCATCACATGACATGCCCTCCTTATGGCCCATCACCCAGTGACCCCGTTCCCCCACACCCTTCCCCTCCAGCAACCCTCAGTTTGTTTCCTATGATTAAGAGTCTGTTATGGTTTGTCTCCCTCTCTGATTTCACCTTGTCTTATTTTTTCCTCTCTTCCCCTATGATCCTGTTTTATTTCTTAAATTTCACATGTGAGTGAGATCATATGATACTTGTCTTTCTCTGCCTGATTTATTTCACTCAGCATCACACCCTCCAGTTCCATCCACGTCATTGCAGCCTTTCTCCTCTTCTTCTAAGGTCACCCAGTATACTGGATAAAGGGGGTCCACCCCACTCTAGTATGACCTCATCTTAACTAATGAATCTATTTCCACACAGGGTCATATTTTGGGATGCTGGGAATTGGGACATATCTTTCTTGGGGGGCACAATTCAATCCAGAACATCCTTCATGAAAGTTAGAGAGTAGATGCCCATTCCTTTTCTGTCACATTACATAACTGATGTTCTGCAAAGGGCAGCTGACCTTCCTAAACAAACCAGATTCTAAATATGTTGTTTAAACTTTTCTTTAGTAATTAATTTCCTTTTCGTAACTATTTCAGAAGCCAGGAAAAAATGATTTAAAGAATAAGAATTCTTAGCTATTAATTAAAATAACCCATTAATAGGGGTGCCTGGGTGGCTCAGGTGGGTACACATCTGCCTTCAGCTCAGGTCATGATTTTGGGGTCCTGGGATTGAGCCCCACATCTGGGGGGGGAGGTTCCTGCCCAGCAGGGAGTCTGCTTCTCCCTCTGCTGCTCCCCCCATTTGTGCTCTATCAAATAAATAAAATCTTAAAAAATAAAATGAAATAATCCAGTAATAATTTATGGTTCTGAGTAAAAAATCCT
Source organism: Canis lupus dingo (assembly GCF_003254725.2). NCBI lineage: Eukaryota > Metazoa > Chordata > Mammalia > Carnivora > Canidae > Canis > Canis lupus. Next base: position 38,899,818 of record NC_064249.1, on the reverse strand, counting down.
ATCAAGTTTGTATGCATACCCAATATACATATGGCTGGGGAGCACATTATTCCTGTCATTCTCTTCCAACCCATCACTTACTACTTACTCACCAAACACAAACCACTTGCCCATCGTCAAAAATCAATTCATGAAACCCTCAAGAACAATATACCTAAAAGCAGTAACAGAAATGTATCATTATATAATATGAACTTTATACTAAAAATATAACTACCAAAATCTTACAGGTGAATAATTATAATGTAATAATCTTCATTTTGATTACACTTTTCAGTAATGGTGTAGAAAAGAACCAGGTAAGGAGCCAAAGTTATTAGTAAGGTCACGAAATAAAAGTTGGCCAAGGGTATTGTATCATGCCTCTGAAAATCAAATCAAATGCAAGAACATTTATTTCTTTATAAATAACCACATAAAATAAATCTTGGAAATAGAATTTCTATTGGAAATCCAGCTTCTGATAGTCTGTGCTGCATTACCCTGCTACCATCATGTTTCCTTACCAACTGCCTCTGCTGCTGAGACAAAGACCAGTGCTAAGTGTCTGTATAAAGATACTACAAAGTACCTTCTTCCAAGTGTGGTTTCATCATGGGCAAAAACAAATCCCATAGGATGTAGGCCACAGGAGAACAGCGGAGACTTTTCTCATAATTTGAGAATACTGAAGTGTTAAAAAGCAAGGTCCTTTTTATTACTCAACAAATACAGGAAAAGATAATAAAAAATCAATTTCTCAATATGGCATATAAAGCACTTTACAAGCTGGACACAACTTATTCTTCCAACTGTTCCATCAGTCCTGGGAGCGGCACCCATGTCACAGGGCTGACTGCACCCCCTTGCCTTACACATCTGCTCTTTCTGCCTGGAATGCTCTCCCTTTCTGAAACCAAAAGTTCCTACCCAGCTTCCTCTTCAGGGCATGACTCCAGGTGCATCTCCTCAGGGAAGCCTCCCACCATCTCCCAAATAGCACAGACAGAAAAGCCTAAACAGCATGAAAATGGATTGTATTATCTTATTTAACTGTCTCCCAACCACATAAACTCATATATTTTCTGCCTCTTATACCTAACTAACACCTACATACATGTGAATTCAGGACCAGAAAATTTCTTGGCTTTTTCTCAGAATTTTTTTTTTTAAGATGTTATTTATTCATGACAGACACACAGAGAGAGAGAGGCAGAGACACAGGCAGAGGGAGAAGCAGGCTCCACGCAGGGTGCTCGATATGGGACTCGATCCCGGATCTCCAGGATCACACCCTTGGCTGAAGGCGGCGCTAAACCACTGGGCTACTGGGACTGCGCTTTCTCAGAAATGTTATTCAGGTCTCTACTCTCTAGGAGTCTATAATGTTTACTGTATAGATGAGGGTCAGCTATAAAGTACATAATAAACAGTAAAATATAAAGTAAGAGAGGATGTGATTAAGTTGTAAGAGTTCAAAAAAGAAAGCCACTGGTACAACTAGAAGAGAGTCTACAGATGATGACAACGCACTGTCAGAAAAGGAAAACCAGAGAGTGGTGTGTGGAGAGCGAGCCAGGAGAAAGACAAATGTGCAAGGTAGTCCTCAGACATTAGGCCAAATGATGCAGCTGGAAGTGAGCAGGACTGGCCCTTGGGACACTGAGGGCAAAGTGACATGGCAGGACTGTCTGGACTCTTATTCAATCTGACTCCACTCCAAGATTCTACTGGAATTCCAGAAAAATCTTGTCTATGAACAAACTCATGACAAAGTAGAAAACTGAGGGGTCATCAGCAGAACAACTCTATCATCAAGTTTATGGAAGCAGGAATGGCAGAGAGGAGTTTAATTAAGTCTACACTTCTTTCCTCAGTTTCCATAGACAAATATATCCAAGTACCCATTCAACATCTTTACGTGGATGTCTAACAAACATCTCACTCTTACAACAGTCTCAAAGTTTACCTCTGATACCTCCCAACAAAACCTGCTCGACTCATATATAGTCTTCCGTATCTCAGTGAAGGACAACTCCATCCTTCCCACTCACTTCATGTTAAAAGCCACGATCCCCCCATCTCTCATACCCCGTATACAACCTCAGAAAGTGGGGTTTCTGCCTTCTTGCCACCTCCGTCACTTGGTGGAAGCCACTGTTATATCCCACCTAGTTTTCGTTAATAGCCACCCGGTTTTCCTGCTGGACTGTATTCACCTCTAGAAGGCGCCCACCTCTATCTGTGTTTCTCCACAGGCTAGTCTCAACAGAGCAGCCAGTCTGATGGTTAAAATGGTAAGCCAGGGCAGCCCCAGTTGTGCAGCGGTTAGCTCCGCCTGCAGCCCAGGGCGTGATCCTGGAGACCAGGGATCAAGTCCCATGTCAGGCTCCCTGCATGGTGTCTGCTTCTCCCTCTCCCTGTGCCTCTGCGTTTCTATGAATAAATAAATAAAAATCTTTTAAAAATAAAAATAAAATAAATAAAATGGTAAGCCAAATCATTTCTACCAAAATCATTCAGGGGCGCCTGGGTGGATCGGTCAATTGAGCGTCCGACTCTTGGTTTTGTGCCAGGTCATGATCTTAGGATTGTGGGATTGAGCCCCATGTTGGGGCTCCATGCTCTGCAAAGTCTGCTTGAGATTCTCTCCCTCTCTCCCTGCCCCTCTCCCCATTCTCTAAAATAAATAAAATCTTAAAAAAGAAAGAAAAGAAAAAGAAAACCATTCAATGGTCCCTCTTTCTCTCAGAACTAAAACTACCTTCTCTGCAATCTCTGGCCAGGTACTGCACGATAGGATTCTCCTTTCTATTCTTGCTCTCTCTATCCAAGTCACCGTGGCCTCTTCATTTGTCCTTGTACACAAATGCACGATCCCACCCCAAGGCCTCTGCACTAGCTGTTCCCTCTGCATGCAAAGTATTTCACCAAGACACCTGCTTGGCTAGCTCCTTCCTTTGTCTCAGTAACACCTATCCTGACTGACCCACCCCATTTACAATTATAACCAGCCTCCCTTGCCCTGCCACCACAACCACTCCCCTCTACTTGGCCCAGTCCCTTCCCAGAGCACTAATCATCTTTTGCCATGTCTACTGTTTACTGTCTGATTGGGGGTAAGGCTGTTTACACCCCCATCCCATTCCCTGCCCTGGTGTGTTACAAACACAGGGAACAGACAGTGCCCAGAAACTCCTTACTGCGCTGCAGAGCAAAGACAGCACATCCAGAATACATACTCAAAGTGGCTAAAGCACACATGACAAGAGGAACCTGGGAGAGATCTCTCATAAGTCCAGCAGACACACAGGATGGGAGGGGGCAACAAGGCCATAATCAGGCTTAATAAACTCACGCATTGCCTGAAAAGCAGGGGCATCTGCCACCCCTCTCCTCCTCAACCTTCGCTCAATGGATGGAATGGCATTTACCACAGGAGACTGTTCTCTAAACAAACTCAACATGCTGCCTCTGGTGAGTCAGAGCTTTTGGAACCAGCTCAGCATCTATGGGGTCCCAAGGCCTGTCTGTTCCCCACCCTTGTATCCTCTAAAGGAGAGCCCGCCAGCCTCTGCATCCTGCCCACCTCCACAGATGTCCTGACAGCTTTCTTGGTCAGGGAGGAACCTGCCCAGTAGAGACCTTACCTCCATGATGCAAGAGGAAACCCAAGCCATGGACTGACACCATTCAATCTCGTATGTTTAGAAATAAATGGACCACTAAAGATGACCAGATAATTTGAGTAAAACCAGTATGACAATCAATTTAACTCTACAGGAGGGAGAAGACTCAGGCAAAGCAAGAAAAATAGAAAATAGGAGAGGATTAAGATACAATTATGAATTTGAAACAGGCTGTTAAAAAGGGAATAATTATAAAATAGAAAAAGCTCTTGGAGATTAAGATTAATCTTTCAACAGACGATCCACTACTGTGCTCAAACCTCATTAGGCAGCTGTGAGCCATGTGTGTGGCTCCTGAACATTTGAATGTGGCCTGTCTGGATGGCAATGTGTGGTATTCATAAACACATTCCTAATTTTGAAGACTTGGTATGAAAAATAGGATATAAAATACTCTAACAATTGTTATACTTATTTCATGTTAAAACGATAATACTTTAGATAAACTGGCTTAAATAAAATATATTATTAAAATTAATTTCACTTGTTTTTTACTTTTGGTAATTTGGCCACTAGAAAAAAAAATTTTTTTTAAAGATTTATTTGTTTATTTATTCAGAGAGAGCGAGAGAGAGGCAGAGATACAGGCAGAGGGAGAAGCAGGCTCCATGTAGGAAGCCTGACGTGGGACTCGATCCCGGATCTCCAGGATCTCACCCTGGGCTGCAGGCGGCGCTAAACCGCTGCTCCATCGGGGCTGCCCGAAAAATTTTAATTACATACATGATCCATATTACATTTCTACTAGATGGTACTGGTCTAGAATATATTGTTACAAATATCGCCAAGAGGGGTGTCTGGGTGGCTCAGTCGGTTAAGTGTCTGCCTTTGGCTCAGATCATGATTTCAGGGTCCTGGTATCAAGTCCCACATCGGGCTCCCTCTTCAGTGGGGAATCTGTTTTTCCCTCTCACTCTCCCTCTGTTTTCTCTCTCTCAAATAAATAAAATCTAAAAACAAACAAACAAACAAACCTCCAAGAATACAGAACTGAAAAAGAAGCAAAAAAATGAGACAAGTAAGTATCATGAGGAAATAACCCAGAAAGGTCAGCATTGACTAACATTGACTAACAGGAGTTCCCAAAAGAGAACTCAGAAAACAGAGAGAAGAAATGTTTAAATGGTTATAAGTCTTCAAATGAAAAAAAGGTCCGTTAAGTACTGAGCTAAAGAAAATAAACCCCACAAAACCCTAAAACTTTAGTTCATGACATAGTCCTAAAAATCCAGATTACTGTGGTTGACAGGTTTAAAGGGATTCCAGAAAAGGGGGCGGGGGAGGGGGCAGAACACCTGTAAACATAAGGACAAAATTAAGGACAGATGTAAGAAGACTGCAAATGTATAAATTGTTAAATGAGAAAACCAGGGGATGGGATGGAAGCACAGGGACAGGGGTGTCACAGAACGAAGAAGGTGGAAACAGCTCAAGCGAAGACACAGGTTCAATCTGAAAGAGAAACCAGTGTCAGGGCTGAAACTAACAGCTGCTGGAAGCTGGCCAGGGAGGTGACAAGTTGTGCTTTCTAGGGGGTGGGTACACAGCCCCCAGCTGTCACAGGACTCATCAAGAAATAGAAAAAGCAGCATACGATTTCATGCTATGGAAGAAGCTATCAGGACTATTAAATGCAGAAATGGTTAAGAGTGATTAAACTCTGGGCATTAATAGGAAGGGAAGGCAGGCGACCCTCCCCATCTTCTGCCCTCCAGAATCTACCATGTGCTATAAAGGGAGTCTACCACGTGCAAATGACTTTAAAAAAATTAATCTGACAGTAATAAAGTGGGAATAACTGAAAGGAAGTCTAGGTTAAAGATCAGTAAATCAACTACAAAACACTGGCAGTATGTAAGAGAACAAATACTGGAAGCTACTAGTAATGAGAATGTCAGAAGAGTAGAACAGGCTTTTAGAGACAGAAGTCACAGGGCACACTGGAACAGAGATCATGAATGAAGAGCATTACAGACCCTCTAAGCAGAAAGTCTGGGAGAAATATTAAAGAGAAGAAGGTATGTACATTAAGAATGAAATCATAAGGGTTTAACACTTCAGTATTAGTAGGACACCCAAATGCATGAGCTCCAAAACAGGAATTCTCACTGAGGATCAACTGTTGGAACTGAGGGTGGGAGGGTCTGTGACCCTCTGAAATGACATGCAGATGTTGCACGTAAGTGCACATATATGTGCATGTAAGAAGGGCGGGAGGCTGGGGGAAAGATGGCACGAATCTGCTGCTGCGCCAAATTCTCAGGAGGGTCTACGATACTACCCTATTTCGTGGGCAATATGGCACAGATCTCAGGTGTATGATCACAGCTGTCGATGTAGAAGCCACCGGGATAAGACAGTTAAGGTAAAGCTTCAATATGCAACCCAATCATCAGTCTGTCAAGGTATACCACATACAGAGGGAGAACAAGGACAGCTTGTGCGCATGTTCATGTAAGAAGCCAGAGGAGTGAGGGGTACAAGGGACAAAAGGCAGCAAGGAAGAGACTCTGCACTTTGAAAGGAAGAAAACAAAGTGGCAAAGTTGCACAAAGAGGAGATATTTGAAGTAGAAACAAGTCAATGCTGGAAGCAGCATTTCCAGATTTGAGGAGACACAAAACAGATTTCAGCAGATAAAAAAGGAAGTGGGTGAAGGAGAGAGAAGGGAAGGGACAGAGAAAAAAAATTAACACTGAAAGAGAGAAAGTGGTACTCGAATGGAAGGTTTCCCTACAAGAAAAGGGGGCACCCAGCTGGCTCAGTTAGTGCAGTGTTCGACTCTTGATCTCGAGGTTATAAGCTTGAGCCCCATGCTGAGTGTAGAGATTACTTAAAAAAATATTTTTAAAAATCTTTTTAAAAAATAAAGAAGACAGTGTAGCTAGGGACAGAAAATAAAAATTTACACAGAAAATTTACATTTACCAAAAAATTTTAAAAATTAATTTACAGAAAATAATTTAAGAATTTTTCAGAACTTTGGGTTTTACTCTTCAAAACGATTGAGTTCAAGTTTTGACCTAAATGAGCAGTATAGACAACATTCAATTTTCAAACTCTGAAGTATCTTCCTATATACAAACAGAAAAGCCAGGTGAGCGCTGCAGGGCCAGCCCCTGGACGGGACAAAATCAGACTCAAGGTACAGCGTTTTCACAGCAGTTAGTAAAAATTCACTCAATATTCATTTCCACTAAAACTGCAAGTTCCAAGTTCTGTTCTGAATGACCTCCATGCAGAGGATCACCCATCTGAGATCCTCACCAAGCCAGCAGTACCCTCTGCTGGCTCCTATTTCTATCCTGCATTGTCCTCATCCAGCAACTGTTCCAGGAGCCACTTGTCATTCCATGATGCCAGAAATTATGTTACATTTGGGTTCTTTCCTGGTCCTTCCTAGCTTTCCACAAAGGTTATTCCCAATCATTCTCTTTTAAAGATCTATCCATTCATTTGAGAAAGACAGAGAGTGTGCAAGCAGAGGGAGGTGTAGAAGGAGGGGGAAGCAGACCCCTCGAGTGTAGAGCTTGACCTGGGGCTTGATCTCACAATCCCTAAGATCAAGCTCTGAGCCCAAACAGTGTGAGACACTCAACCAACTGAGCCACTCAGGCACCCCATGATCATTTTTTGTTAATTACTTTTCCGTGTGTGTGTGTGTGTGTGTGTGTGTGTGTGTGTCTATGTGTGTGTGTGGAGGGGGAGGCAACAGTCTCATTATAATTTCTAACTCTTGGAATTGTTCTGTTTAAAACACTCAATACAGAACCAAATTCCATCTTTTAAACTTTCCTTATTTCTACAAAAATTTAATTGTATTTATATTTGTTATAGCTTCACTCAAAAGAGTTGGATAGATTTTCATCAAATTTGGAGCTATTTCCAGAGCAACTTTACTAAATATAAAAGGCTGTGACAAAACCAAAATTCATTTCAGAAGGGCCTTCCCCAAGAGCCAAGCAGTTACACACCAAAGCAGCCAACACGGAACATGGTGAGAGATCCCTCTAGCTGACAGGGGAACATGACACACACATCAAAACAACACAGAGAATCTGAAGAGTGTTTCAAATGTGAGATCCAAATCAAAGGTCAGAAGAAGAGATGCTGGCATGCTATGGATCAAATGCTTGTCAACTGGAAGAATCCATCTAAGTATGATGGTTATCAGCTGTCTAAAATAAAACAGGTGACCGACTAGTGATAAAAAGCAAGATCAACATCTCCAAAAAGTTTTCATATGTTTAAAATGGAACACCTAGGGGTGCTTGGGTGGCTTCAGTTGGTTAAATATCTGCCTTGAGTTCAAGTCATGATCCCAGGGTCCTGGGATGGAGCCATGCATGGGGCTCCCTGCTCAGTGGGGAGTCTGCTTCTCCCTCTGCCACTCCCCATGCTCATGCTCTGTCTCTGCCAAATAAATAAATAAATAAAATCTTATGAAATAAATAAAATCGAACACTTGAGTTTAACTAACTCAATTTTACTGAATGTATCTGAATTTTACAAAACTGTTACAAATTTGGTAGCTTATAGTTCGGAGACTCTGCTAATTGAGAAATTTTCTTACAAACTGTACTGTATTTCTTTATAAATTACATTGAAGCAACAAGATGTTATCATTGATCTTACTGAACCAGCAATTTAATCATAAATAGAATGAGTTTGTATTCCATTACTAAGCACTATGATAATATCTCATTATCAATGACTTCTACTAATAGCCATGATTTCAACTTTCTAGTTAAATTAGTTATGTGAAAACCATAATGACCATAGATCAATTTATAATTGCTATAAAAATAAGACTCCCTGAAGTGAAAGTCACTTTGTATGCTGCCAAGTGACTTTTTTTTTTTTTTTTTTTTTTGCCAAGTGACTTTCAAACGGCTGACAAGATATAATCCACTTTCAATATTAGGATGCTTACAGGTTTTCTGCAGTAGAAAGAAAAACTGCAAATAACAACATAAAATTTACCTTCTTTGAATTTCCAATTCTTCTTGTGATGGGCCATTTTGAACTTGGGCAGGCAGTTGAGAATTTTGTCTAGGCAATGTTGGCCCTAAAAGGGAGGGAAAACATTATAGATGAACATTATCTTTATAGTTAGCTGGACGGAGGAGATAAAATCATGAGAAGAATAACATAAAACCATCACATATTTACAAATGTATCTTCTCTTTGTTTAGCAAAATAAAATATAAGCTTTACATAACACACAGCAAATGAAAGACTGCAACATAATGCTGTCATCATCTCCAGAAGGCTTACTTGAAACAAATGGAAAACATCAACAATAAAGGAAAAATAAACATTTATATATGAAGAGCTGGAGGAAAACAAGTGTTCAATGAGCATCTGAATAGGCACCTGAGCTGGACGTTTCTAAGACAATGAGACATTCTCTTTGGGGTACTTATTCATGAAGTGAAGAGGGAGAAGTTAAATGAAAAAAATCAGAATTCAAAAACTCACCTAAATAGAACACTGGAAATGAAAAACAGGAGAGAGAGAGCATGAGAACCTTATTACTAGGATGAAGAATGCTAATGCATTTATCAAATTTGCCCAATTTAAGCTGCCATTTTTATTTAATGGCTTGGCATTTCCAGCCCTGGTGAAAACAAACATTTGCTAAACTTCTATATATAATTAACCTACTTATCTGAATTTTAAATATAACAGAGGTAATCTTAATAACTTTTCATTAGGGGTAAAAAAAAAAAAAGCAAACAAAAAATCAAACAAACAAACAAACAAAAAAAAAAAAAACACCCAAAAAAACAAAAACCCTACATTCAAACCAACATGGCTGTCACGAGAAACTAATGACCATCCATTCCCACATACCATGTGCAATGCAGACCCATTTTTGCCATCTTGTAAAAAATGCCACTAAGTATGGGACATTTGCAATATGCAATGCCTAGGATTAAAACAGAACAATCTTGAAATCTAACCCAGGAAACAAGAGAATCCAGTAAACAAGTAAATCTAGTCTGCCAGCAAATGCCAACAGATATTTTCAAAGTGATTTGTAGGCCACTAGTACCAGAAACAGGTAATAGAGAAATGCTTCTGTGTACTAAGGCAAATTCTTGGTAACTGTGCCGTACTAGGAAAGTAAACCTTGCAACTAGAAGGATAAGTTTCCTGGCAATGTGGTTCGGTACTGGCATATCCCAATTGTAGAGAAACAGATAATTTGATCTAAACTTACCTACTAAATTTTTTCCTCATGTCTTTACCCATCTCTAGATTAACCATGTAATTTGTCCTCTAAAAGACAAGTTACATGACAATTGTGGTGATGTATTTCATCAGGTTTCCTAACAGTCTGCTATTTTGAGAACCACATAAAGGAAATATTAAAATATATTAATCCCATGTCCTCAGCAACAACAACAAAATCAAAAAACTTTTTGAAGTTAAACATGCACTTAAATTTTTGCATAAATAAAAAAATAGAACTTGTGTAGTAAACAGCCTAGAATTCTTTCCTTCTTTTTGGAAGTGTACACACTGTACACTTTTTGGAAGTGTACACACTGATGTAAAAATAGACTATATATTAATAAACCACACACTAATATCTAATACTCTTAGAAGGAAAAGATGTCTTATCTCTTCCAGCAGAAGGAGAGAAAAACAGAAGATTGGGGGTGGGGGATGAACTTGGGAAAATAGAAACTATTTGGGGGAAGTATTTTTTACATCCAAAGTTACATTTATCCAAAAATATTAAATGTGAACATTTAACCTAGGCAACTCATGAGACCATTCTGGTTTATTTTTTAAAATTATAATTAAACAGCTAGATGCCAGGGGGTCAGAGAGACTTGTCCAGCATCCATCTCAAAAAAAAAAAAAAAAAAAAACGCTAACACACAGCTCACATCTAGCACAAGCATTTTGACCTTAACGGTGATCCTAACAGATGAAGTTCACCAATACAAATCTACCGATGTAAATTTTAACTCAAATATATAAATTCAAGAAAAGGGTATCAAAATTTCAACTCAATCCTGTTTTATTAAGCAGATTTTAAAAAAATAACAAAAGTTCAATGTAACTTAAAAATAAAGCTTGAATGAGGAATAAGGGTCTTTTAAAAGCAATTTAAAGAAACTGTTTTGAATTTTTTTTAAGTTAAAAACAAACTTGTTTTAAAAGGAAGTTTTAAAAATGTAGGAAGTATTCTCTGGCTGATATCATTAAATTATAAAAATAATTTACCACAGTTTATTCATGCAGCTAAAAAGAGGAAAGTTATAAGGAAGATCCTTTTAAAATGAGGGGAATTTTGATACAAGAAAAACTCTTAAGATTGTTTTCTATATGGTTCTTTCCATAGACATCCTCTCCGTGGAGGGCAGGAGAGGAGGGGCCTTCCCCTGGTGTCTTCTTACACCTGTATTTAAAATCTAGTTGTCCTGTTTGTTTCTTCTCCATCAGTACTATCAAGTCACCATAATGAGCACACTGAAACTCATTTGCATCTAACAATAATGCAAATACTGTAAGCACTGACTAGAAGAGTTCTGGGTCAGTCAAGACCTTTAGGGACACAATTTCCTATTTCTTTCTCATCAAGCACTCTGTAGTCGATCACACCAATGTGAGGCACTCGGCAGGAAGCAGCAACTGAGATTAGTCAAGGCTTCCAGCCACCAGTTTTCTGGACTGTAACTCTTACTTATTTCACATCGGTCATATTCCTAAATGAGTATCTGTGTCCTCACAGAATGAAAAAAAAAAAGGCACTTTCCTATCTGGTGGGCAAATGACAGCATTGTTACGAGCATCATGTGGTGGCTGACAGGTCTCTTTTGGGAAGAAAGAGAAGAAATGTGAGCCTGCCTCCTCCTATAATGGTGTCATGAAGTACAGTAACTGATTTTGAGGGTTATTTCCCTGTTATATTACCATAGCCAGAGACAAGGACTGATATTAATATGTCCTGGCTAGAATTCATATAGCAGAGATGTGACTTAGTTTCTGATCAAGAAAATGTGCTCATGCCACTGATAAGTTCTCTATAAATGATGGAAATCAGAACAGAGTGTCTCTCAGATCCAGGAATGAATGGCATTTCGGTCTTGAATTAATACTGAATTTTGGCTAAAGCACATTGCACCTGCTGTCACATTTTAATTTTCACAAATCTGGTTTCACACTTAGCCACAGACTGCTTAAAAACACAGGACTAAAAGACCAATAGGTGTTATTATACACAATACAATCAAGTGTAAACTTAGCAATGTGGTAATTATATTGTTATACACCGTTAAATCAATTAAAGGTAATAATGGGGAAAATCTTCTTTTTAACACATTATTTTACAACTTAAAAAATTCACTTTTATTAAGGGCAAATCAATCTTCCCTGCAATTGGGTAAAGTGTATTATTCTGCATGTGGAACTCAAGATAGTAAGGAGCAAAGTACAGAACATCAAGTAGGTTTTCAAAATAACTAAAAAAAAACTCCTAATAACACCAATACAAGTAATAGCTCATGGCTAGTTCAAAAGGTGGCCTAAAAGAGCCCCGGGGAGGAGGCCGATAAGCACAGCTAAGAGTCACTGATTAAACCCTGGGGAGGAGGGAGTTACAAAGATCTACACCACAGGCTCACTGCTGTAACTATGTCACCTGGAGCAATCTGAAAATGGAACTTTAGGTGATTAAGAAATACATCAGAGATTTCCTTTTTGGAAATTTATCACACATGCTTCTTTGCCTAAACCAGCTGTACATAAATTTTTAAATAATTCTAAATAGAATTATGTAAAGAAACAATATCAGAAATACTGAAGAATCACATCAAAAGTGGAGTCACATGGATATAGTACATATACACAGCTGAACTGTTTATATAAAATTTTAGCAGCATTATCACTTTATAATTTTATTTCTCATAGAGTAATTGGGCCATTCAAGATATACAGGAGAAAAAAATGTTCAAATAATTACAAGTCACTTTCTGAACTTGGTTTTTCAAAACAGAAAATTTCAGAATCAAATGAGGATAAAAACAATTCAGAGGAAGGTGTGTGTGCGCGCGTGTGTGTGCATACCACACAGCTCTATCCTTGTGTTAAGGACACAAGCATGTACCTGTCTAACTGTGACTCGGGCAGCTAAGGGACACATCCAGCTCATGCGTGTGAACAATGCCTATATGTGCACACGTGTACACAGGAGTGGAAGAGCCCTCTGGAAGCCGAAGCTCATTCCTCACCTACAGGAGAAAGAAGGCTGTCACTCAGAAGCCTATCCAGTGAAGTAGCAATGGCCTCCACCTGCCTCACAACATGCATGCCCACAACTTAGCTCACGATGAGCAAAAGCTCCCTTAAGATAATCACATTCACATTCCTCAAAACATACTAAGGTGGATGTAGTATGTGGATGCGTGTGGAGCCACATACTAAGGTGAATGGAATTTTGTCCCCATTAAATTATAAATTAAAAGACTGCTTCAAACAAAATAGCTGAAAACAAAAACGAACAAACAAAACCCCCTCTCATTCGTGTTAGAAGAACTGAAGAAGGGTTAGTCTTAAGACCCTCATTCTAACTACATTCTCACTAAGAAGCCAACTCAAAAGCTGACCGAATCACCTACACGAACCACAACAGATATCACAACATAAAACGGTAGCTTGCTGTCGATCCCAAATACCACAAACCAGACTATGGCCTACGGAAACAAAAGTTATGGAAATGTGCAAGTAGTATGTAGCACAGCTTGAAAAAGTAATGGAAACATAATGTTGCTTACCACAGAAAATACATCGCAAATTAGTGCTGTCCTGGGTAGCAGCAACCTTGCTCTGGGCTGCAACAGACACCTTGGTGTTAGAAGCTTCAAAGGACAACGGGGCCATCTGAAGAACTTCACACAAACTAAAAGGTGCTTTGAAAGGTTCAAAATGTTTTTATACATACGTCCTATCTAGATCCTCATTCTGGAAGCTCTGTAATTTAATAGAAACGTATCTTCTTTAATATAAACTTTAAAGAGAGTTTTTATGTGTCATCTTATTTGTGGAAAAACCCTATAAAAAGCCACAGACCAAATGATGCACTTATAGTCTCTTTTCCGAGTTAGAGAGTGCAATCGATTTACATTTCACAATCATAGTTTAAAAAGCAAATGAAACTGCAGTAAGAGGGCCAGGATCCATGGCTGAGTTTCACAGTATCTACCCTCTTTTAGTACTGCTCATTAAGAAGACTTAGCAGCTGAAAAAAATTCAGGGGAAACACTTAAGATTAACTTTATTTACATCAGAATTCACTTCTACTAGCTGAAAGAGACAAAGCCGGTTTTTAAACAGCCTGTAGCAATTAAAGTGTTTTATAGTTATTGATGTAATAAATAAGAGTATCTTCATTGGCTTTGTACTCTGAAAAAACATCAAAACTATTCATTGTTTTACCAAGGCCACATTTTATCGTTCTCTTTTCCCTCAACATGTATATATACACAATGAAATATCTTATTAAAAACATGTGGCCACATCAAATAGGCATTTCTACATTAAAATTTACTTTAAGTAAATTTAAGAAAAAAAAAAACTCAGTGAGAAAAAGGTGCTAATTTATGAAAAGTGGAAAGGCTTATATAAAATCAAGGTGACATTCAAAACTGGGATAAAAAAACAAATTTAAAAATTTCCTTAGTATTAGTGACATTCAAAACTTTACATTAATAATTTTCTATAAAATTGCAAAGAAATTCTTTTCACTGTGGGAAAGATTTTTTTCCGTTGGTAATAACCAAAAAACAATGAACAGATTAAAATATATTGATTCAAGAAAGACTGCATAAAGGCAAACAAGACAGTATCTTAGATTTCCCCTAAACTGAGTTAAGTAATACAATTTATGCTAACTAAAAAAGTTTGCACAGATTGAGAACCAAACCAATTTAAAGATTGTATATCTGAAAATGGTAATAAACCTTAATCAGAATTTTTTATCATTTTTAGAAATTAGATTAAATATCATCCAATTAAATTTATATCTTGCTTTAAAAATATTACATACAGCAGATATTTTCAAACACAAACAAAATAAGATTGATAAATGTCACCTTTGCTAAGTACTCCCAACAACCCAGTCTATTATTATTAAAGCCGCATGCACAACACTTACTGTAATGACAGGAGACCACAGGCATACATATAAAATGTCTACCAAGTCAATCATATCATTTCAAAGAAGATAAACAATTTAGCAAAATTTTAGTAGTTATATTTTAAGTTTAAAAGAATCTGTCTTACCGATATCTATAAATGACTACTTCTGTAAAAAGCTTTTATTAATAAACATGCCTGGTCTTCAGGTTTTACCCCTTCTGTTCCTTTAATTCATGTTTAAAGGAAAAAGAGAGTAAGGAAAATATAAAAACTTACAAGAAAGCCCTGAGAAGTGATCCCGTCTCGGACAGCAAAGCACCTGCCAGGCTGCATTACCAATCATTCTGGCACAGTCAGCCGATGGCTGTCAGAATGCAGGGGGACCATTGGGACTGTATGAGACCCAACATTTTCCACCAAAACTCCCATTTTTTTCACAGTTTACACTACGAGGCACCACTCTTGCACTCAGTATCTTCAGGCATCTTCTTTCTACAGACTTCTACTCCTTGCCACCACATAAAATACTGATCTCAGTTCGATCACAGTCGGCATTTCCTAAAGATGCGAGATTATTCATTCTGTAGTGTGCACACGCCTAGTGTGCCGAATGCTGATGCCACTCACTCTCTTGGCTGGGGGGGAGGGGGTGAAGAGGGGGAAGGAAAAAGGGGAGGGGCGGAGGGGAAAGAGAAAGGGAAGAGGAGGGGAGGAGGAAGGATGGAATAGGGGAGGATGGGGGGAGAGAAGGAGGGCAGTTACTGCCCAGACTGGGCAGAAGCAGTAAGAGGATGCCTGCAGCACCCCTTTACTCTCAGGGTTATAGTCCCAGCATTCCATACCTCTCTACCTGTCCCCCAAGGGCCCAGAGGACTAATCTGGCTTGGCGCTGAGAGATGATGAATGCGCCCTGAAGGAAAGCAGGTACTGAGGACGTTAAGATGCACCAAAAAAGCAAAATTCAGCATCTACATGGGACTTTTGGAGAAGAAAACAACCTGGTCTATCAGCCACTCTGACCACAGACAGCCCTGTGGCAGCAGCTCATGCTTTTCTAATATAGTCTATAAGTGGTGATCCTCGGGCTCTGCCTACCAGTCCTCTCTCCCCTTGGGTGTTTGGTCTGAGCAGTGAGATAGAAAAGGCCTGGGTGAGAGAGTAGTCACAACCATGACAGGCTGTTTGCATCTGATCAGCATAAATGCACATTACGGCTATAGATAAAATCATTACAGCAGACCCTTAACTTCAGTTCTGAGGCAACTGGTAATGGGCTATCAACCATCTCAGCATTTTTTCTGAGGACTCAATGACATAATGTTTGCCTAAAGCTGGTTTTCCTTCGATTTACTCTCAGGAAAGCGATCTGTTGAATAGGCACATCACCAGCTTCCAAAGAGGCAGTGTTCCCACTTTTGACCATCAATATGGCCCCCAGGTATTACCCTCGTGATTGCAAAGTTCAACTACATACGTTTTGAAAGGGAATAAAAGCAAGTATGTATGTGTCTGTTCTAAGGTGTCTAGAACAGAATGCAGGAAGACCTGCAGTGGTGTGGCTGCCTGCAATAAAATAAACAAAAATAGGTACACCACAGGAACACAAACTGGTGCCGCCACTATGGAAAAAATATGGAGGTTCCTCAAAAAATTAAAAATATAACCACCCTAGGATCCAGCAATCCCACTTCTGGGCATATATACAAAAGAAATGAAAACAAGATACCCAAGAAATACCAGCACCCCTATGTTTGCTGCATTATCCACAATAGTTAAGATACTGAAACAACCTAACCTCCTGTCCATCAGCAGATGAACAGATAAAAGAAAATGCAGTGTGTGACTATGTGTATGTGATAGATAATTCCATTCCAGAATATTACAGAATATATACAACGGAATATTACTCAGCTTTAAGAAGGAAATCCTGTAATTTGCAAGAACATGGATGGACCCTGCAGGCATCATGCTAAGTGGAATGAGCCAAACAGAGATAGACAAAGACTGCATAGCTTCACTTGTATGTGAACTTTAAAAAAACAAAACAAAACACCAAGCTCATAGAAAAGTGGTTGCCAGGGAGTGTGGGTGGGATAAATAGGCTGGTTAGAAGGTACAAACTTTCAGTTATATAATGAGTAAGGATTGAGGATCTAATGTAAACTTGGTGACTCTAGTTGATAGCACTGTACCTCATGCTATCACGAATTGAAGTTTGCTATAACTCACCAAAATTAATCTCTCTCTCGCTCTCGCACTCTCTGTCACACACACACACACACACACACACACAGAGGTAAGGTGACAAATGTGTTAATTAACTAGATAGGAGGGATCCTTTCACAAAACAAGCTATACTAGATCATCATGGCATAAATTTTTATTCTTAGATTATACTTTAATAAGACTGAAAAAATATATATACATATATATCTAGGTCTCATACTGCAAGGCTTCATGCCAGCAGACATGAGAATTACAGCAAAGAGCAAACTGTGTGTTCAGAGTGATGGCATTTTTTTTTTTTTTTAAATTTATGATAGTCACACAGAGAGAGAGAGAGAGGCAGAGACACAGGCAGAGGGAGAAGCAGGCTCCATGCACCGGGAGCCTGATGTGGGATTCGATCCCGGGTCTCCAGGATCGCGCCCTGGGCCAAAGGCAGGCGCCAAACCGCTGTGCCACCCAGGGATCCCCGATGGCATTTTTTAAGTGGCATTTTAATACTTCTTCAAAAAAATTTCATTGTTTTAAAATATGTGCAGTTTTTAATAAAGAAAATCTTTAAAGATCTCAGGAAATTGAGCATCATGAATCTATAGCCATATGAAAGACGGCCAACATATAAACCTCTCCCATGTCGTTGTGCCAATTCTTAGGCAGACTGTATATGTGATCCCTCCTTCATTTCTTTGATCTTTCCTCAATTTAAGGCCTCAGATACATTTTATTCCTTTCTTAGCAAATGTTAGATGGCTGCTAACGGCTGACAAACTGCAGATAACCCATTAGAGGTTTGAACAGCAATAGTCCCAACATGCCCCCTAGCCCACACCTATTTTGTAGACCTTTTATTTTCAGCTGTGGAATCAATGACTCTGAAGCCAGCTAAAGAAAGCTTTAGAGTCAACCAGAAGTAAGAAGACCTGTAATGTACCAATCCTGCCACATCCTAACAACCATACCATGTTCCCTTCTGTGCAGAACAGAGCTGTCCACCAACCACCTTACAAGCACCCCCTGCCCTCTGCCACCACAGGCATTGTGAGGCACAGGTGCAGTCAGGCAGGGCTTCAACAGGTCAGCGCACTGCTGGATTGCTAGCTGAGTCTCTAACCAGCACTGGGATCCACTCAGTGACACAAACCAGAAACCCAGAGCCCTCCTCACCCCTTCTCTTTTGTTATGACTAGTTAATCTACTGCCAAGTCCCTTCCTGCAACCTTGAAATCTCACTCTCCAAATGGCCTTCATTGCCACACATTATGCTCCATGACCTCTTGTCCAGACTGTGGTTTTCAAAGGGGGTGCGTTTATCCCAGACCACTAAACAAACACTGGGCTGGGAAAGAAAACGGCAGCGCTTCTATTTCTGTTCATTTTTCTCTCATCCTTTTTCTTTTTCTATGTTTCTCACTGTTCTCAAGATAAATCTCAAACTCTAGGGCCTTCTCTCCATGCTATGACACTGCCTCCCATCCGGTTCATGCTGTCTCCCTATACTCTAGGCATGTCTTTCCATCTTTCAAACATGCTCTCAGGGTTCCTCATTCTGAAGGGCCGCCTTACAGGTGCCCATGCCTTCTGCCCACAGCAGTCATCTCTGGGTCAGCAAGAGTATTTCCTTCTGAGCCAACTACAACTTGCTAGTAGTACAAAACTCAACTGGAGTTCAGACAATGAAGACAAGTAGTCCCCCTCCTTCACTAGGAGTTCTTTCTCCTACTTCAAGTTTTTATCATGTTTTTTCCTGTTAGCCACTCAAAAAACTTAAAAGAATGTAATAAGCATAAAGATAAAATTAGGTAATTATCAAATTTTTTAAGAAATATGAAGATCTGTCTAAAGACTTTGGAGCAGGGATCCCTGGGTGGCGCAGCGGTTTAGCGCCTGCCTTTGGCCCAGGGCGCGATCCTGGAGATCCGGGATCGAATCCCACGTCAGGCTCCCGGTGCATTGAGCCTGCTTCTCCCTCTACCTGTGTCTCTGCCTCTCTCTCTCTCACTGTGTGCCTATCATAAATAAAAAAAAAAAAGACTTTGGAGCAAAGTTTTAATACAATATTCCAATTTAGGCAAAGTGGTCCACTTGGACCTTGGACCAAACCTCCACTTGGACCAAAGTGAGATAGAAGAAACGGACCTGCAACAGCCTTCAAAACTGGAGTCTGGCGGCGGGTGGGGGGTGACAAAGGTGTCCAGCTCAGTAGGCAAGACTCATGGTAGGCGCACATTCAGTGACATGAGGATGTCTCAGATCCTACGTAAGGAAACTCAGACAACCTCACTGCTGTATCCACACAGAAGGAGTTGAAATGAAACCCCTGTAACCAAGAAAAGTGTTTGCACTCTAACCGTACAACACACCAACTTTCAAAGACCAGGTCTCCTTTCCTACTTTTACAAGACAGAGAATTAAAAGAATAAAAAAAAAAGTATAAAGTTTCTAAGCTAAATGGTCTTGGACATGGGAAAAAAATGAAGCTGGGCAACTGTGGGCAGATAAACTGAGCCTGGAGGCAAACAAATCTGAGATTTCACAAATCCGTTAAGCACTTCCCTCTATTTACATTCAGCTCAGCACACAGTTCCACTACAGTTCACCACAGTTTAATATGTGGAGTTTCTCTAAACTAAAGAATCTGCAGAAGGCCTTCTGCTTTGCTTTTAAGCTTATTTTTTAAAATGCAAGGATTCAGTCATTACTTTCACTGTACACCAGTCATGCAACTTTAAAATAAGAAAGCTAGCTGTTGAAATCAGTCCACAGAGCATGCCTGGACACAGGACACATATTTTTTATTATGGTTTACTTTTCAAACTGCCATGCGTGACACATGCTACAAGATGCCTCAACTGTGAAAGCATCACAGTAAATAAAAGCCGGTTACAAAAAAAAAAAAAAAAAAAGGCCGGTTACAAAAGACCACATATCATATGATTCCATGAACATGCAAAGTCCAAAACAGGCAAATCTACAGAGAGTAGATCAGGGGTTGCTAGGGGCAGGGAAGGGTGGTGGTGACAGCGTAAGGGTCTGAGGCTTCTTTCTGGTATGAATGATAAAAACTCTCAAAGGTTGCCTGTGCTGATGGCTGCTCAGCCCAGTGAAAGCACAACGAACCACTGAATAGTATGCTTCACACAGGTAAACTGCACAGTATGTGAAGTAAAGCTCAATAAAGCTATGAAGGAAAAAAAAATAGTGCTGGGTTTTTGTGTTCTTCATCTCAAAACCGTCTTTAAGACAAACTTGAAAAATATTTCAATGCCTATCACCTTTCCCTTATGGAAAATATAAAAGGTGATTATCTCTGGGTGGTAGGATTTTAGGTTTTCTTTTTTCTTTACTTTCTTCTTTATGCTTTTCTTTACTGCTTAAAATTCTTTTTTTTTTTTAATTCTTATAATAAGCACACGACTTTTTAATCAGAAGAAAGAATTCCTTATTTTCCCTTGAAAAACAAAATGTTATGCTGGAAGTTACAGTTCCATCAGCAAGAGCTCTTGCTGGGTGAGGTCCCTCCAGGCTCTGGCCTCGGACCTATGAAATGGATACAAACAATGAAGAAAGTGACTCGAGTTAATAATACTAGGGTGACGAGGGTCTGGAAAAGCTTGTGAACCAGGACCTAGATGCCCTTTCCAAACTTGAGAGCTAGTGTGGGAAGGCCTGTGGCAGTTCCTCTGCCAGCAGGTTCTTTTTCAGCAGGAACCAACACCTCCTGATTTCAGCAGGAATCAACCCCCCCTTCTTAGGTGGGGACTCTGAATACCTGTGCACTTGGGATGGTTTTTACCCTAGAACAGAAGTTTCCCTCTCCACAGGGTCCAGTGCCTAGCTCTCACCTTTTCTGCACAGGAATTCCAGATAATCCAGCATGGAAACCAAGAAGCAACTTCTACCAAAAACCACACAGGGCAACTAATACAACAAAGGCGTCCAAATTTATTTTGAGAATCTAAAATATGTAAAGTTGTATTAAGAGAAGAGTTTGGTTAAATACATGAAGCAAAACAAAACAAAACAAAACAAAAAATAAAATAAAATAAATACATAAAGCACAAAATAAGCTGGGCTTGATCACATGATCCAGGGTTTCCACCTAGGCTGCTGGCGTGGGGGGTTGGGGGGGGGTGCTGTCATCGACCATGAACTCACCCTGTTGACTGAACACCAGGAGCTTCAGTCTCTGAAATTTAATTATATCCACAACAATATATACCTTTATGTCCCTACTTTTTTTATTTTAAAGATTTTATTATTTTTTAAAAGATTTTTATTTGACAAAGAGCACGTGCACAGGCACAAGCAGAAGGAGCAGCAGAGGGAGAGGGAGAAGCAGGCTCCTCACTGATCAGGGAGCCCATACACAGGGCTCGATCCCAGGACCCTGAGATCATGACCTGAGCCAATGGCAGACGCTTCACCAACTGAGCCATGCAGGCGCCCCATGTCCCTACTCTTTAAATACAGTGTCTCATGATTAGTGATTAGTAGGCTATATATAAACTCTGCTGCCAATTCAAACTTGATGTTTGTGAAGGTGATGAAGCATTGTGTTTTTATTCAGACAAAGAATAAGGAAACAAAGTTAGTGTCACAGGTTCCCATTCTTAATACTCAGTAAATGTTACTCAATAAAGTACTTCTTTTTCAGGAAAACTGTACACTAAATACTTATCATCTTTTAAATTATATTTTTAGCATTTTAATCTTTAGGTTTATATTATTCTACTTTCTTCATTAGACATTTTTCATGTTAAATCTGAATCTTTTAACTACTCATCCTCTATAAGTAAGATATAAAAGCAGCAGCAACAGCAACTAATTGTTATTTAAAAACAAAATGAGGGGGGACCGCAGTATCAGCAAGAACCCAGAAGGAAACATGATAAAACCCAGCACCACCCACTAGAGCCTAAGGTCTTTCCAACATACTATGTGATTGCTAAGTTCTTACTTTATATTATCTACTCAGAGTTAGGGGTCTGCCTCACTGGACTTGAAGATACTCAGAGGTCACGTCTGTACCATATTCATCATCCTATTACAAGCAACCAGCATTTCCAGCTTGGCACGGAGTAATTATTACATTTGTTTAACTAAAGTGGTTTTTGGGAGGCTTAGTAGTTGAGTGTTTGCCTTTGGCTCAGATCATGATCCTGGGGTCCTGGGATCGAGTCCCTCATAGGGCTCCCCACAGTGAGCCTGCTTCTCCCTCTGCCCATGTCTCTGCCCCTCTTCCTGTGTCTCTCACGGATAAATAAAATCTTTTTAAATTTAGAAAAATAAAGGTTTTTTTTTCAGAATCGATGCAATTAAACAGAACTTATTGAAGGCATACGGTGTGCTAGCAGTCATCTAAGTACCTTTACGTATATCAATCCATCTAAATGAACGTAAATATGAGAATGAATGAATCTGTACATAATTTTACTAAAAAGGAGAGGTATACAAGACCAGAAATATTTCAACAAAAGTCAGGGAAATAAAATTGCTTTTAAATTTAAAAAACTAACCTTTATTTGGACAGAGAAGTGGGGGGGGGGGGGGGGAGGTCCTGTAAGGCCTAATTCAGTATAATATAAAGAAGAACTCAGAAAATCTATCTGAAATTTTTAATGCACTGCAAGATTGGGATCCCTCAAGCTCACAGGAAAGAATTAATTCTTTAAAAAGCAAGAAAGCAGCCTCATCCACAGCTACTTCCCAGAGAGAAGAAATTCAGGTGAAGCCAAGTTCTGGCCCAGTTCTTACAACCAAGAGCCCTCAGAAGGCAGGCATGACTTCAGAAACCAGGGTGTCTTCAGAAGGCAACCTGGCTGTGTATCCTCTTAACAAGCTCAGCCTGAACTTGTCATAAGCAAGTGTACACTTGACAAGCCACATGCAGGGACCCGGGACGGTCACTATGGTGGTCACAGGAAGATGAAGTGCACAAGAAAACACTGATGGAAGTCCTAACAAGTTGCTCTAGATCACACTTTACCAAGTAAGAGAAGTACAAACTGCACTAACAGACAAGGCAGAAGCATCAGAGTCCTGAACACCTAGTGCTTGCGTGGAATGCGATCTTCGAAAATAAAACCACACTATCCCAACTGAAGCAGAGTGTTTATTTAAAAGTGAAGAGATGTACTTCAAGCTGATTTCCCCAAAGAATAGTATGTCCCCCTTTGGAATAGTAAAACAGTCATGCCTTTGTAAGGACAGAGTTCTAGACACTCCAAATCCATTCACGGAAAAAATACCATCAGTTACTCTTAAGGCATTAAATATACTTAAGAGCTGTTTATAGATCACATCTTAGTCCAAATTAGGAGGACTGTAGGTTACATTTTTTAAAAATGTATGTATGTGTCTTTTGGCCTTCAGCAGACAAGACACTTTAAATAACTTGATCTGTATGCCAAGAGAACCTGCTAGGAAAGACAAGCATTGTCACTAACTTTGGTTCTGTCAAATTTATTTATATAATCCAGAAATCAAGAGTTTAAAGTGTTCTGAGAAAACATTAAGTCCCACCCACAGTGGTGAAAGAAGAAACAGAAAGCCAAGGACCTGGATGCAGGGAGAGTGTTTACTTGATACAGAATCAAAAGGGGCTGCCTCTAGAGAACCAAGAGCCATGTTAAGGACTCTGCACTTTGTTCTAAAAACAGCAGAAAGCTCCCAGAAGACTACGTGGTGCCCACAACAGCAGGAGTGCAAAATCAACAGAAGGTCTGTCCTAAGTAGTACTTAGAGAAGAGATGAGAAACTCACTTCCTGGGAATTAATGTTACTTATCCAGTCAATATCCTCAAATTGGGTATGTATAATTCTGAGGCCTACATATATGAAGACTAGTGACTCTAAATCTGAGTAAGAAAAAGTAACTATTTGTGTTTAGTACAGCATTACCACAGTAAAGATCAGGATGTTATTTGCAAAGGAAACTCCTTACTATAAATGTATCTCTTCCTACGTGAACAACACTGTCATAACCAAATGCCCCTGAAAATTTCCAGAAAACAGTAGCCATTTGTTTTCTGGTGTGCATTTTCTCAGAAATTGCAAAAGCCTGCAGAAATAGCAGGTCTATCTTATAAGGACTATTTCCAGTGTCTGCCCATGATCAGCACACTGTTTGCTTACTACACCTCACAACTGCCACTCTGTACCCCCTCTGTACCACTCGTGAGGTTCACACTGCCCTGCAGACATTTCTGACCATGTCGGTCTACTCTATCCAGTCAGTAGGCCCTCTAGGTCCACGATTCTGAATTACTTGCTTCTGTTTCTTTCATAGAGTGTAACATGGCACCTTAGTAAGATTATAAATAATTCAGTACCCTTTTCTTCTTTTAGATTACGAGACCACCTACCTCTTAGGAATTTTCTATGGATTAAGGAAACAATATCCTTTATATATATGATACTGATTTCAAGGATACCACTGTTTAATACCATCTTCAAAAGATTGATTAGAATTTTTCTGTCTTGGGATGCCTGGGTGGCTCAGCGATTGAGCGTCTGCCTTCGGCTTGGCTCAGGGCATGATCCCATGGTCCCAGGATCGAGTCCCACATCGGGCTCCCTGAGTGGAGCCTGCTTCTCCCTCTGCCTGTGTCTCTGCCTCTCTCTCTCTGTCTCTCATGGATAAATAAATAAAATCTTTAAAAAAAAAAAAAAAGGAATTTTTCTGTCTTGTCTAGAACATAAAAATAGAAGTGCCCAATGTTCACTTTGGAGGCACCACTGTATATGTGCTCTTTGCTGGATACAAACACACAAAAGCCCACAAAACACCACAATTCAGCTGTAAGAACGCCTGGGCAGACGTGGCTGCCATTGTGATGTTGTGATTGGTCTCACCAAAGAAGTAGTTCCATCAATCTGGTTCTCATCATCAATGAAGAACAAGATAGATTCCACTCTATTAGAGCGTCTCCCTACTCCCTACATCCTTAATTAAAGATGGAAAGGTCCTACAAAACAGGTATCGGGGGATCCCTGGGTGGCTCAGTGGTTTAGCACCTGCCTTCGGCCCAGGGCGTGATCCTGGAGTCCCGGGATCAGGCTCCCTGCATGGAGCCTGCTTCTCCCTCTGCCTGTGTGTCTGCCTCTCTCTCTCTCTCTCTCTCTCTCTGTGTGTGTGTGTCTCTCATGCATAAATAAATAAAATCTTAAAAAGAAAAAAAAAAAAACAGGTATCAGAATGTGACACCCAGCAAATGCTCCTCCCACTTATAGGCAAAAAAGTGATTAAAATTCAGGAATACAAGTAAAGTAACTGTATATAAATTACTATTCTCATGCAGTAAAACATGCAAATAAGGATGGCATCCTCAGATCACTGCAGCGCCATTAATTAAATTTTAAGCTAACTTTAAAATAAGCTGAGAAATGTCATCCCCAGCTAGACCTGCATTAGACAATACCTTACAAGATGCCCACTGCCAGAGAAGCAGAGAAACAAGAATGAGAGTCAGGAAGAATATAGTGTCTGTCTGACAACTTCAGGCTCAGGTCACCTTCTCTAAGACCATGACATGTAGATTAATCACAAAAATCTTATCTGTCTCTTTTGCTCATTCAGTCACACCAATCTTGGAGCAGGACAAGATTTCCTAAGGCCGCCCCCTAAGACTAAAGCCATGCCCATGAACAATGCAGTATAAGACCTGAGTTATAGCCACACTGAAAAGCAGCTTTCCTCAAACAGCTAGTGATCTGGAACTTAAAAGTCTAGAAGCAACTATTTTAAAGTTTATTTATTATAAATCATAATTCCCATTTTATGAATATATAACTCATCTATTAGAACATAATTGTGAAAATCCCAAGAGAAGTCACAACTGTACCAATGAGAAACCAAAAGAATGCGAACTTCTAAGAGGCAGAGCTAAAACAGCAACAGTGGTCACCAGTGTTGGATACAAGATGGTTTCAAATCTCATCACTGGGAAATTTTTATCCATGCAGCATGAAATAAGGCTACCAGACCTCCACGCTCCCTGTCACTGACAGGATGAGCAGGACAGGAATGATGTCTGTACTCTGTCTACTCCTCCACCATGCCCAGCCCCCAGGAAGTCCTCTTGCTGGGAAGGAGAGAAGAACACTGGAAGAAAGGCTTCTCTGTTAGAAGCAAAGCTGGGCTTATCTTAGAGAAACAGAATCTTACACTAAGGAGATAGAAAATACGGAATCATCAATTCTCATCTGGAGACGATCTTATCCAGTAGACAAGAGTCCTTTGCTAGGCTGCCTGGAAAGGATAAAAGCCACTGGAATTCTCTTCTCAGTCAAGAGTCTCCATGATGATCGATGAAGGCAGTCATCCTCAAGGGTCCTGGTCATGGGCCCCTCACACTTTTCAACATCATTAAAGACCCTCAACAGCTCTTGTTTAGGTGAATCATGGCTACTGTTATTTTCTGTATTAAATAAACAATATCTACCAGTTTTAATTTCTAGTAATTCATTTTAAAAAATAACAAAAATTATTGTAACAATTACTCTCCAAAACAAAAATTATTTCCCAAATAAAAAATAGTATCCAGGATAACAAGGTTTTATATTTTTACAAATCTCTTCAATGTTTGGCTTAGAACACAGCTGGATTGTTTTATTTACTTTTGCATTCAGTATGCTGCAGTACCTTGTTTTGGCTGAAGTGTAAGAAGGAAAAAAGAGTGCCTTACAGACCTCCTGAAACGGTCTAGGAGAGGGACCTCAAGGTTTCCTGGAGCACATTTTTCAAACCCTGAGTTAGAGCTTTCAACTCAAGATTTCTAATGCTACACATGGTTTAGCCTAGAGAAAATGAGAATATGGAGAAAAATCAGGTGGAGACCCCAATCCAGGGATGACATCAATCCCTCCCAATGATGAGGGGATGATGAGGGCATCTACAAATGAGTGGTAGCTACAAGGTAAACGTTCATTCAAACTGTCCCCCTAGTGACCAAGAACTAGATATGGAGTCATTCCAATTATTACTCATTATAAATGCTGGAGGACAGGGCTGTAGTGAACAATCGAGAAAGAAGGATGTGATACCTCGGTACTTATCATCTGCACTAATCCACAGTCACTTTTAGTCCCAGAACTTCAGGTAGTTCCTGCAGGTGAATGGGAGACCAGAAAGCAGAGGCAAAAAGGAAGGCCAAGGGACAGAACCCACGAGAGGCAGCCTTCCCAGGGAATGTGCCTCTGGTGCACCCACTGAAAGGGCACCTATGTTCCATCCTGAGGAGAACAGAGATGTATCACCCAAATCACTTTCCAGATGCACTCAGTCCCCCCAGGAAGCCCAGCTGAGAAATGTGGACACACAGGTTAGAAACTGAGGCCTGGTGGTACAGCAGGCAGAGCACAGGAAACAGAAGTCTATCTCAGCAGCGCCTGACCTGTTGCACAGCTGGAAACCCTTTTATTACTTTAACGAGTACCCCCACCCCCGGGACTAGATGTTTGGAGGGCACCCATCCAGAGAACCTTCTTTCACAACTAATTAAATCAGATATGCAACTGGTCATGTTTTCAAATCAGGTAATGGGACTATTTAAACTTTTCTTATCAGTATCTTGGCACAGTCACAAAATCACAAAAGATCCAAAAATTCCTAAAATGTCAACAAGTCAATCAGAACTTCTTTCTCATCGGTTTTAGATTAAGTATCTCTACAAAGAGCTGGTAAATTTTAGTTCCAAGCAAAAAAGCTTAATATGGAATTAGTGGTTTTAGCAACCCTATCACTGGGATGTGTGGTATACAACAGTGTTCTTTTAGCTTTCTAAAACCCAGGAGATTATCTCACAACTTCAGTTGTTTTATAGGAGTCTCGTAGGTAACAAACTGAAAATCACTGCTCTAATATGAAAGGAATCATCTCCTATAGTAAAGGACATTCGCATGTAACACTCATGCAAACTGTCAATACGTTACTAAGCGAGAGGTGACGTCTGGGTGGCTCAGTTGGTTGGGCTTCCTGCTCTTGGTTTCGGCTCAGGTCATGATCTTGGGGTTGTAGGATCGAGCCCCATGTCAGGCTCTGAGCTCACCAGGGAGTCATTTGCTTGGGACTCTCTCTCTCTCTCCCTTGGCTCCTCCCCCCTTCCCTTGTATGTGTGCATGTGCATGATCTCTCCCTCTATTATAATAAATAAATCAATCTTTAAAAAAAAATTTACTAAACTTGGGGCTGAATAGATTTGCTAATTTCATTTTAAAGTCTGAAAAGAAATTTGCCCCTACTGTAAGCTACCTGAAGACAATATTGTGACTATATACCCTTTTTTTCTGAAACCTGGACTTAGGTTCACAATAAAAATCAACTTCATGCTGAACTATGTTTTCGTGTTCGCCTTTTTCTCCCAATCTTAGGACTGTCTTTACCTAACAGTCGTACCACAGCATGATGCTGCAGACACGGTGTTCTCCCCAGATGTCTGCCACTGTTGTGGAAAAGAAGTAGCCAGAATTCTTCCATAATGAAACAGCACCTAAGGGGGCGAGGCACTAGAACAATATCGGCTTCCTGCAAGCTCACCTGACTCTCACTACAATCTCTTTCCCGCTTCTATTTTCCCCTCTATTCTCATGATTTCTGTCTCTACTAGGCAATTTCATACTTATTCCCCCGCCTCCAGCAGCTCCCTTTTCAAACTACTGCCAGCTTTCTGAAGTACAGCTCTGTTCCCATTATTCCAGCTGCTTGAACACTCACACTGTAACGGTCACCAGTGGCTCTTAAAGGCCCTTCCTCATCAGACCTACCTTCTGACTTTCTCCCTGCCAGGACAAAACCAGCCCCTGCTCAGCAAACACCGTTCATTCTTTACCCTTCCGTTCTCCCTGTGCCTACATTTCATTCACCTTTCAAACTCCGCTCACAAAGCCACCCCATCAACACCTGCCCAGTTGCTCTAGTGAAAAGAAACCTCATTCCCCCTCAGGCAGGATTTTATCTACACCTCAGCAATGACCTCCCCTTTTTGGGACAATGGGTATGTCTTATCTCTTTGAGGATGAGATGGATGAGATGGGAGTCTAATTTCCTCCTGGATTTAGATGCACCCATATGATGAATGAAATAACTAATTTCCTAAGAGAAAAAAAAACTAACAAGACAGATCTCCACCAGGGAGCAAAGACAAGGAAAAAGCTAGAGAAAAATCAGTCTCCTTATCACTTCTTATTCCTCAAAGTCAATTAATCCACACAGCAGAATCTTCCAGGTATTTATAAATATTAGCATTCAAAAATAACATTTTATAGTTTAAAATACTGTCTTCATCTCATTTAATTCCTGTAATGATATCTTAACCTATTCTCCAAAGAAAACCACTTCAGAGAAGGCACCCTGCCACCAGAAGAAGGGTCAGCCTCTGCCTCCAATGGTGTTTTCCACTAAATCACTTTGAAAGACCTTGAAATTTTATTCAAAGACATAAAACAAAAAGTAAATAAAAGATCTCTTCTTTCCTATTTTCTCACCCTAAAGTGATTTCCCTCAAAAGTGTCTTAAAAGTGCCTGGAAGATGTTGATTTGAAAAAGCAAAGCAACGGCCTGAGGGCCAGAAGACCCAACCCCAGTTGTGGCTCCCACTGTGGGTAAGACTCAAGTGCCAATTTTTGTAACTGGAAACTGGGGTCACCGCTCCTGCAGATCCACCTCCCATTCCTGTGAAAACTGTGAATTTAGAAGTTGGGGAAAGTACGGGAGAGGTTAATTTAAAAGTGAAGCACTATGTGAGCATACACACAAAAACACTGTCCCACCCACCTGACCCCAAACCTGTCACTCCCTGCATCCTGAAGAGCAGCGGACATCTCACTGTTTCAAAAGGTTACTTCAGTAAAGTAAGTTGATTGACAAAAACTCAGTGAAAAATACTGTCCAAGATGACCTTTGGGATTCTTTCAAGGTCCAATTTCATAGGATATTATGAGGGCATTAATAAAGTGCTCCAAATGCAGCATGTCCAGGACCAAACGCATGTCCCTGTGCCCAGAACCGCACCCCCTCCTCTCCTTCTATGGCTAATGTCATTTCACCAGGGGCCCAGACAGACACATCTGTAATCACCATACAGCACCTGTGCCTCCTTCCTGGCCTGTCCATCACAGCCCACCGACAGATCCTAAATGCCATCTTACGCAGCAGTCTGGCTATACGCCCCAGGGCTGGTCCCGTGACCTTCTTGTAAGAGAAGGAAGATACCACCCCCTGATTCTGCGGGGTTGTTGTAAAGATCTTTAGTTAGACGCCTGGGTGGCTCAGTGGTTCAGTGTCTGCCTTTGGGTCGGGGCGTGATCCCAGGGTCCCAGGATCAAGTCCTGCATTGGGTTCTCCTTGAGGAGCCTGCTTTTCCCTCTGCTGATGTCTCTGCCTCTCTCTGTGTGTCTCTCATGAATAAATAAAATCTTAAAAAAAAAAAATTTAGTAATACACATGCCAAGGACTTGGCACATGGCAGGCACCTAATAAACAGATTATTTCTGCCTCTGCCTCAGATAGGCTTTAAGGACAAAATGGGGACCTGGATAGAAGGCCCAGAACAATGTCCTCAAGGGTACAGCAGCAGGAAGTAAAAGTGTCACCTCCTCCTCTGCTTCTCACCTTGCTGTGACTGTTTCATTTCAGGGCACCACCTATCTTCCCCACGGCATCACACCCTAACCTGGCCATACCTGGGCCCCATGCTCACCCGCCCATCACGATCAACCTAAAGCACGGACCTGGTCACATAAATGCGCACCTGGCACCCTTCACAGGCTGTGTCCCACTGACCCTGCACAGGGCCATGCACAGCCCTCAGCAGGATACCACGCTCTTCCCAACCTTCCCCACCTTTTCTCTTGGAATTTCTCTCCTCCGTAAATTCTCATGCCCAGGCCACAACACAGCCTCTCTGTTGTCTCCCAATGGTTCCCATCCCATCTAGAATGTTCTTCTACCGCTGCCAAGGCCTACGCTTTCTCCAAGATATGTCTCCAGCGTCATCTGCTCTTCGAATCTCCCTTGGACCCCAGAGTTTTCTTTGTGCGGACCCCACTCATAGCATCTCACACATTGTATCCTAATGTGCTGATCTTGTTTCCCGTAGCCGAAAGCCCGGAGGGCAAGGGACAGGCCTCATCCTGTTAGCATTATTCCTCATGCCTGACACAGAACCTATGCTCAAAACACACTTGATGACATCTATGATACAACCACAATATTGGTCTCGTGACTCCTGCGATCTGCAGGGCTGAAAAATAAATGTCTCTATTACCTTAAGGTATTTCTAGAAACTTTTTGAGGTTTCTAAAATCCAATTAATTCTAAAACATATCTCAAAAAGATTTTAAAATGGTGAGATAAAATTCATATAAATGCTCATATGAAAGGTGTATCAGATCAAGTTTCCAGCAAAAAAAAAAAAAAAAATTTTAATGGAATCTCTATAAAACTATTTTTAAAATCTAAAATTTTTAAACATGAGATCTCTGTGTTCTCATCTTCAATAGCTATAAAATAAAATCAAGCAAAAGCAGTCTTAGTTAATGGTATAATATTTTAAGGTTTTCTTCTACAAAGGTATGCTTAATCTTGATTGAGAAGAACAAAAGCAGAATATACTTCCTGGCTATGCAGGAAAAAGTGAATTTAAAAAATTATTTCCTATTTTCAAATGCCCTGAACCTTTCACAAAAACAGTGTGCAAATTTACCTCCACTAATCATCGCAAGGACTAACTTTATATTTTATGTAATCCACAACTATTACCTGCAAACCTGCTATAAATGTACCTGACAAACAACACAGAAATAAAAATATCAGTCTGGATAATACCATCTGAAAGTAAGTGTTTAAGTTGAGTCTAACCTTAGAGAAAGGGAAGAGATAAACTGTAGCATTTGGTATAAAAGAAGGAAGGCTAACCCAACTCTTTTTTTAAGAATGTTAGAACATGTGATTTGTGTTTTTTAAATTCCAAATATAACTCGCTGTATTTAGCACCTCCTGTACTTTCCAGTATATTAGATAATTGCACACCAAGTTAAAAACAAAATAAAGGAAAACATTCCTGCCACCCTCCCTTTTCATAAAAGAGATGGAAATTTCACATGCACAGAGTACCTTATAAAGGTCAGTATGAACAGCCCCAAAGAAAGTGGTTTTTTGTCCATTAAAAAAATATTTGGAGGGCTTAGAGAACTCAGGGACAAGGGAGAGGGGAAAGGAGAACCATGCAATTATGGGTTTTGGCAAAACGAATGGGCTGGTACCTTCAGCCCCTGCTCTGGAAAGCTGCATGGTGCCTCAGTGGCTCTGGGCCCTGACCCTCCCACAAATCAGAATGGCACCACAGTTTGTCTGAATGCACTAAGGTTCTATAGGAGATTTTGTTTGAACAAGGCTGTGCATAACTTTAAAAAGCCTAAAATCACTCAGAAGAATAAACCAACGTTCAGTGAATAATACTGATATTAATAGCTAAAAAATAACAAAATGAACAGAAGTATTCAATATGGAAAAATAGTTTTAAAACATGGCAAACCATTAAGCAGCAGGAAAGACTACTGTCTGCAGTCACTTTACCTTTAGAAATGTTTGTTTCTGTGGCTTCTGATCAGAGGTTTACTGGGTATATTGTTTGCTTAGGGAGGGGACATGCCAGTGAACTTTTTTCAAGGTGGTTTTGGCAGGGAAGACAATAGATGGTTTCAGCAAGGAACTGGCTGTGAACCCAAAGCAAACAGCTGTGGAAGGGGAAGGCATGCTCAGGATGAGAGGTGACATTATTGGGTTTGTTTAAGCAGCCAAGTCAAGTCCACTAAGTGATCCTGGGGTGGGGGACACAACCATCCTACTGTGGAGACCTACAGAGAAAATGACACTCTTCTGAATTCTTCTGATTCTTCACCTCCTGCGCCTCTATTTCCAAGCCAGTTAGTGCCATCAAAGATCAGAAATTAGAGTCTAGCTACAGTTAATTATGAAGAAAGTCATTATCTAAATACATCAACCATTCCACATGCTTTCTTTTCTCTGATGAAACTGCTACAAAACCAAGTGGCAGGGCCATGGTGCAGGGAGATGGTTACAATGGGCCCACCTGTTCTGCCACTATCCTCCTCCCCTTGGCCCATGGCACGAAAGGCTTGTTGTGACCCTGAACAGAACAAAATTTCACAATCATCTAAGAAGAATCTATTGAATTTGTCTGCCTTACCAAAATGTTCACAATTATAGTGAGATGGTGGGCAATTTTTCCATTTGCCAAACTTTCTAGAATGTGGAAATTATAAGAGAATGTAACTGAGTCTCTCCACACTAAGACTCATCAATTTCAAAAGACAAAGATCAGAAGGGAAAACATTAGTGTTTACATTCTGAAAGCAAACTACAGGACTCCACACTTAAAAACAATCTTTTCCATTTGGTTAAAAACAAATAGATGACAAGATGAAAAACAATCGTCTAGTTTCTAACATCCACAGACACTCTTTTGAAGGTTTAGAAATAAAAATGCTATTTTGCTTCAAACATGCAGAAGCCAAATGTCACTGTCCTAAACACACCCACTACACTTTGGGACTTTAATTATTCATTATGCAGCTGGCCTCTTTACAGAATAAGAGCCACAATCCTAGTTTCTCCCCTACAGTGAGACCACAATGAGGGGACATTCTATCCCTGCAGCAGAAGGCTGACAAGAGACCGATGCGTGGCCACTCAATCTACACCCAAGACTATGCACACCCAAGGGCTTTCCTGTGCTACGTTCTGGACTTACTGAAGCTCCAGAGGTTTATCTTCTCAAAACAGATAAGATGTAAGAGCTATGTCCCAATTATTTATAAAAAATCTTAATTTCCTCAAAAGACCTCCTATCAATCATCTTATAGGCATAAAAAGGTGGTTTTGGCAAGATTCCAAAATGTCGTCTTGCTCTGAAATTTCTATCTGAAATAGACTAATCTATGGGCTAGATGCTTCAATGCTTCTTAGAATAAGTCATGGTATAAATAAAACTTGACATATCTATAACAAGCTTTGAAACTGTACCTTCAACAAAGTATCAAAAATTAATCTGTCTCTCCTCTTAAGATACATAAATAAATTTTGCTTCTGGCACATTTATATCATCAACATCACTACTAAGTATACAACAAAGGCAAAAGTAATCGTATTTACATTGTTTTACATATAACACTTATTTTTAGGATATAAAATCTATCTCCCCAAAGAGATAACCACACATCGGTATATTTCATTTTCGATTTTGTGAACCAAAGCTAAATCACATCTCTGAGACATACACAATTTTAAACCCTGGGTTTTTAAACAGTACAATTATTTCCACTTCTCTTTTTCACTACCACACAGTATCAGAAGGGATGCAATTCATGGCGCATACCACCTGAGGGCACTCCTAAAATCTTTAAACAACTTTCAGAATCAAGGTCTCTTCTGTGCAAGGATGAAGGAAACCCAGTCCTACATGAAGTTCATGGGCTTGGAAGTGACTTAAAAAACATATTTCGGAAAGCATGTGTTTCTTCATATAAAGGTGAGATGACGATAAATACACAATTTCTATCCACTGCATATTCTCTGAGGTTCACATCCATGCAATAAAAGCTAAGGTTCTAGAGTAGGAGGATCATAACCATCTTCAAAGGAGAAGGTTAAAAACTTACTGACTAACCAATCTTGTAAGATTATCCTTCTAAACTGTATGTCTATCATCAAGAAACCAAAGTTCACACTTCTGAGGGAAACAACAGAAATTTAAGAATTACTTCAAACATTATTTCACATACACATACACAGGGCACTTGAGTTGGAAGAAACAAGTAAACCAAGATACCGTACCTGTTTCCTGTGAATTCAACACCTCTAAGGCATGCATCATGGCACTTGCGAAGACATTGGCATCCTCCTTGCTGCCAAAGTTGAGGCCATACACCTGTCTGGCATCTCGCCACTGGTGGAAGGTCTGTGTAGCCTGATTGTACTTCAACCCCTTAGGGATGGCGCAATTTATCACCACCTGAAAGACAGTGATTCCTCACAGAGTCAACCTAATACTTGGCAGAACCAACAAATCCTGATAGGATGTACTTAAACCTGTTCCGCCCAGATCTTGGCCAAAAAAAAAAAAAAAAAAGTTAAAAATCATTCTCTTGGGTAAAGTCAGTCAAGTCAGTCAGCAGAAATAACAGTCTGATGATGGAAGGTAAGGTGTCTGATGTTACAAAGATCTGGCCATAACCAGAAATCTATACCCTCATTAAAAATCTATACCCTCATTAAATATATCTTAACATGCTTATCGAAATATTAATTCAGAAAGCATATAAAACATAAACAGTGAACAGTCCCACGTAGCCAAATCCTGATCAAGAAATAAGAATGTCAACACCAGAAACTTCCTTCATAAGTCCTCCGCCTCCCCAAAGGTACTAGCTACAGTTCTAGCATCACAGATTAGTTCTGCGGGTCTCCAAATTTTATGTAAAGCAGAGTTACACAGTACATACTGTGACAT
This sequence comes from Canis lupus dingo, assembly GCF_003254725.2. Classification (NCBI taxonomy): domain Eukaryota; kingdom Metazoa; phylum Chordata; class Mammalia; order Carnivora; family Canidae; genus Canis; species Canis lupus. The sequence goes on along the minus strand of NC_064249.1, from coordinate 38,864,240 downwards.
GCCCACTCTATCCTTCACAACTGTTTATGGGAGTCAGCTATTCACCACACACAGCTGTGGTTGATTCTTTTTCAGTGCTCTGTGGTATTCCATCATAGTAATCACACTTATTTACCCATCCTCCTATTAATGAACATTTGGATTACTTGCAGTTTGGGGCTATTAAAAATAGTGATGCTATGAACATCCTACTAAATGTCTTCTGCTACACATGGGCACCCACTCTGTTGGTCATACACCCACAAGTGGAGTTGTCACGGGCCAAAGACATACTTGACTTTAGCAGAAAACTCCAAGTAGCTTTCCAAATTGGTTCTGTCAATTTTCACTCCCATGGCAGCATACAACAGCTCTCCTACTTGTACGTACAATGCAACATTATGACTGGAATTGTCGGCCTTTATTTGAACACTCCTGATAGGTATGAATATACCACTGTGGTTCCGCTCCATGTATCCCTGATTACTAATGAGGTTTAATCCCTTTGCGTGTTTTAATGGCTATGTGGATACCTTCTTTTACAAATAGGTGCTTAAATCAAATCTCTTGCCCAATTTTTCTCTACTGATCTGGAAAAGTCCTTTATATATTCCAGACAGGACCCCACTGCTGGTTATCTGGGCTGGAAATACCTTCTCCCCGGGTGCAGCCCACCTTTTCACTCCCTGAATGGGATCTTCTGATGAATACAAGTTCTCAACTTTTATTCAGTCCAAAGCAGCAATCTTTTCTTTTCAGTTAATGCTTTTAATAACTTGTCGAAGAAGAGCTTCTCAATTCCAAGACCATGAAAATATTATCCCACGTTATTTTAGGAGCTTTACTGTTTTACTTTCACAGTTACATCTCCAATCCACATGGAAAGCTTGCCTTTGGTGTGAAACAATGTTCAAGTTTCCTTTTTCTTCCAATATGGCTATCCAATCAATCCAGCACTATCAATTGTACTGCAGGCTTACTTTTTTCATAAATCAAGTGTTTAAATGGTTTGGTTTTGTTCTATTCATCAATATGCCTAGGTCTGACCCAACATCACAGCATCTTAATTGCTGCAGCTTTATCCTGAGCCTTGGAGTATGTCCTCCTTACTCTGGTGGTCTTCACTACTGCTGTGGCTGCCCTCCATCCTTTGTGCATAGCTACAGTTTCATATTAATTCTGCATGACTTACACAATCTGCCTGTGTCTGCTTTTCACTGGAGGGTTGAGTCCATTTATTATGTTTCATGTAAATTATATAAAATTCGGGTCTAAATCCATCTCACCTTCTTTTAGAGTGTATTCTTATTACCCTCCTACTAGCTAGCTCGTTGTACATGCTTTCGATGGCCTAGAGAGTACAAGAGGTATCAGTACCTCACTGTCACTTTTCTATGACAGATGATCATTTAGGATTTGCCCACATTTACACCTGTTGCTCTTTATTCCTTCCACCCCCTCCAAACTTCTGCTGGGATCATTTCTGATTCTGAGGGACACATTTCAGAATTTCAATTTCTTCCAATGTAGATCTCCTTGTGATGAATTCTCTCCATTTTTCTCAGAAAATGCCTTTAATTCACCTTCATTTTTGAAGAGGATTTTTATTCTGTACGGTCACTCGTTTTCTTTCAAGCCCACTCCTTCTCAGCTTTTGCTGTTTCTATGGAGAAGTTGGAAGTTGGCTGACCATCCACTGTAGCATCTTCAAGTCGTCCTGTCTTCCCTGGCTGCTTGAGGGTCTCTAGCTCCATTTAATGGGCAGGGACTTTGTATGATGGGTTTCTATATGGCTTTCTCTGTGTTTATCCCACTTAAGGTTTTCAGCATTTCTGAGCTGGTGTTTCATTGCCTCCTCAGTTTTTCTTCTTCCTTCTTTCTTCCTTTCCTCTAGACCTCCAAGTACACATGTATATTATACTTTCCCTATGTCTTTTTTTTTTTTTTGGATTTTATTTATTCATGAGCGACACAGAGAGACAGGCAGACACAGGCAGACAGAGAAGCAGGCTCCACGAAGGGAGCCCAATGTGGGACTTGATCCCAGGATTCCAGGATCATGCCCTGAGCTGAAGGCAGAGCACAACCACTGAGCTACCCCGGCATCCCTCCCTATGTCTTTCTCTCAATTCTCTTCACCTCTTTCACCCCTCCACCCCTTCCCTCTGGCAATTTATTCTCTGGATTTAGGAGTCTATTTCTGTTTTCTGTTTTGTTTAGATTCCACGTGTTAAATGAAATCATATGGTATTTGTCTTTTATTTCATTTAGTATTATATCCTTCGGATCCATCTAGTGTTGTTGCAGATGGCAAGGTTTCATTCTTTATTATGGCTGAGTAATATTCTATTGTGTACACACACCACATCTTTATTCACTTGTTTATCAGCAAACACTTGGTTTACTTCCACAGTTTGTCTATTGTAAATATTGTTGCAATAAATGTAGGGGTGCATATACCTTCTGGAATTGTTTCCCTTTGTTTTTTATACGTCCATATTTTTCTGTCTTAGAATATCTTAGCTTCAATCTGAATATTTTCTTTTGAGAGAGACTCTCAAGCAGACTCCAACTCAGAGTGGAGTGTGACACAGGGCTCAATCTCACGATCCTAAGATCATGATCTGAGGGGAAATCAAAAGCAGATCCTTAACCAAATGATACCCACCCAGGCGCCCCTGAATATTTTCTTCTCCCCTGCATTCCATTTACTGCTTCTCTTTAGCTGTTCCTAGTCTGCTATAAAACCTACCACCAAACTGGTAATGGAGCACTTAGTCTTCAATTCTGAAATTTCCATGTGGTTCTTTTTCCAAGTTTCCATTCTCTGCTGAAATTCTCAACCTTGTGTTATTTCCTTGAATATATCAAGCATAGTTATTCTAAAGTTAATTCTGAATTCCCCGTGGGTCTGTTCTGTTACCGCTCCTCTTACCTCCTCATGGGCCTATTGATTTTTATTTCCTGTCAGATGCCATATATGTGGACAGCTGTATGGAAATTGTGAAGCCTACAATGATGTTTTATTTTTCCAAAGAAGATTCACATTTGCTTCTGGCAAGCAGCTAGGGAAATTAACAATCTGAAATCAACTTAATCCAAGAGTGAATGAAGTGATTAAAGGCTGGATGTCAGTTCCCGTAAAGACTAGCCTTGGTCTAAGGCAAACCTCTTCCCAGGGGATGGGGCTTTGGGTTCCCAAATGACAGCCTGGGGATGGCCAAGAAAACCCTCCCTTATTAGCAGACCCTAACTCTTAGTTCTTGTTTTGCTAGTCCCAGGAGTCTGCCAAAAGCTCTGCTCAGTCCCCTCTTTCAAAACTGGGGTGTGGGGGCACCTGAGTGGCTCAGTGGTTGGGCGTCTGCCTTCGGCTCGGGGCATGATCCCAGGATCCAGGATCGAGTCCCACATCGGGCTCCTTGCAGGGAGCCTGCTTCTCCCTCTGCCTGTGTCTCTGCCTCTCTCTCCGTGTGTATTTCATGAATAAATAAATAAACTCTTAAAAAAAAAAAAAACTGGGGTGTGCCTCTAGGTAAACAGAGGTCTGAAGCTGGGCTCACTTCTGTGGTTCTCTTTTCTTTCAGATCATGGACCTGTAACTCTTGTCATGTAGGCACTCCAAACACTTTCTTCTTCTTACTATTCTGTCCAATCGTGTTAGTTCTCAGGGAACAGCTGTCTATATTACCTTATCCACCAATACCCAAATTTGGAATTCTTTTTAAAATACGATAACCTCTTAAAGACATTATGCCAGACACAAACTTGATAAATACTGTCTGACTCTACTTATCTGAAATACCTCAATAATCAAATTCATTTAAAAAGGTGACGGGGAGCACCTAGGTGGCTCAGTGATTGAGTGTCTGCCTTTGGCTCAGGTCATGATCCCAGGGTCCTGGGATAGGGTACCACATCAGGCTCCCCGCAGGGAGTCTGCTTCTCCCTCTGCCTATGTCTCTGCTTCTCTATGTATCTCATGAATTAGTAAATAAAATCGTAAAAAAAAAAAAAGAATGGAGATTCTCAAGGACCAAGGAAGAGGAAACAGAGACTTAGTATTTAATGAGTTCAGAGTGTCTGTGTAGGAGGATGAAAACATCCTGGAGATGAATAGTGGTGACAGTTGCACACCAACGTGAGTGTACTTCGTGCCACTGAACTGTACACTTAAACATGGGTAAAATGGACAGTCTTATGTTGTAATATTTTACAATTTAAAAAATGATGGCTTCTTGTCATGTGGTGTTTCTACATGTTGGGGTGGGAGCCACAAGTTATTACTGGGAAATTATAAGCCCCATTTTAAAGTGGATCTATATCCCTGCTTGGCAAAAATTCTGAAAAGGTCAAGCAAAGACCAAAGAGCCACATTCAGTTTTTCAATTGTTCAGCAACAGAATGTTAGAAAAGAGGAGGAAAATGTTACTAAACTAGTTTTATGGGACATGAGAGTGCTGCCTTTGGCTCAGGTCATGATCTCAGGGTCCTGGGATCATGCCCCATATCGGGCACCCTGCTCAGAGGGGAGTCTGCTGCTCCCTCTGCCCCTTCCCCCAATTGATGCTCATGCTCTCTCTCTCAAGTAAAATATTTTTTTAAAAAAACTTTTTGTGAAAAAATATTTTTCTGAAACTATTTACATTTTTTTAAAAGATTTTATTTATTTGAGAGAGAGAGAAAGAGAGAGTGAAACAGAGTATAAGCAGGGGAGAGGGAGAAGTAGACTCCCAGACCAGGAGGGACTTCAACATGGGGCTCAATCCCAGAACCCTGGGATCATGACCTGAGCAGAAGGCAAAGGCTTCACCAATTGAGCCATCCAGGCGCCCCCACCACCCTCCCCTCCCACCACCATTTATACTTTCAACTCCTTCTTTGAGCCCCACACCATTGGCTGGAAATAAATTCCTTAAACATTCAATCTGCTACTTACATAGTATTTCACATTTTTGTTTGTCCTAAATTTACTTTAGATTCCCAAATCTAGTTATCTGGAAGGTCAAAAGACTTAATGCATGTTCATAATTTAAAGTCGTATCTATATTTTTGTGCAATTAGCTCTAAATCCCCACCCAAATTCAAGCCTCCTAAAAGGGGGAAAGGGTGGGAAGGTGTACCTCTACCTAGCTCTGCCACACAGAACATACTGACTGCACTTGCAAAGCACTACTTCAATGCACTATTTTACAAGTCCTTCTGTAATTCTAGACAACTTTCAGTAAGAATTTAATAGATCCTTACCTGATGGTCCTGAATCTTCCTGCCCACCACTCGGAAGGTGTTGTTGCCTGTATGGTGATATATATGAACTCTGCTGAACCCAGTTGAGCCACCAGCTGGCACCCACTTCTTGTTGGCATCATCATAAACCATCACAGCAGCTCTTGCCTGACAGATACTCTGTTCGCTGTAAAAAACAAAATAGGCAAACTTGAGATATTTAAAATATGCTAAGTTTCCCATACAGCTATACGAACCAGAGTTAGCCAACAATCAGTGCTTTACTGGCTGTTAGAACAACAGTGAATAAGAAAGAAGCTTCCTGTCTTTATGCGTAGAGTCTAATGGGGAGAAGAGACCAAAAATGAAACATAATGAGGGACCAGGGGAGGTCAGGACTCGTGAATAGCACTTAGACAAGCAACACAAGAAATGTTTTCTAATTCTTTTTTTTTTTTTAATTTTTTATTTATTTATGATAGTCACACAGAGAGAGAGAGGCAGAGACACAGGCAGAGGGAGAAGCAGGCTCCACGCACCGGGAGCCCGACGTGGGATTCGATCCCGGGTCTCCAGGATCACGCCCTGGGCCAAAGGCAGGCGCCAAACCGCTGCGCCACCCAGGGATCCCAATGTTTTCTAATCGAATACACGGAGTATCTATATGCTCATGAAACTGAACAGAACTTCAAGTATAAATTAACCATCATTTATTCAACTGTATATATGTTTATAATACTGGTGAACTGGGATTACCCACTCTTTACTGGCAAGATTATTTTTATCATCAGGCTTGCTTCAAGGTTTACAAAACAAATTCTGATAAGCTCTATCTGTACCTTGAAATATGGAGTGGCCACTATCAATCACAGAATGGCAATGTGATTAAGTGCCTGATTCCACTTGGGCAAGACAACATCCTATATACTAAATTTCTTCATTTAAAAATGAGGGCAGCTCCGGTGGCCCAGCGGTTTAGCACCACCTTTGGCCCAGGGTGTGATCCTGGAGACCCGGGGTCAAGTCCCACATTGAGCTCCCTGCATGCAGACTGCTTCTCTCTCTGCCTGTGTCTCTGCCTCTCTCTCTGTGTCTCTCATGAATAAATAGATAAAATCTTTAAAAAATAAAAAAAATAAATTTCTTCATTTAAAAATCAGAAAATAAAAACGAGATAATTTCTAAAGAATTTTCTAGATTTTAAATTCTAACCTTCCTAGACAAATATTAAAGAAAAGACTAATTTCTATGATAGAATCTTTAAATCTCAGCTTTGTTTAAATTGTTATCAAGTAAGACTGAGATACAGGAATAAATAAAATGTAGAAATGATCTTAATTTCATATTAAGTAGTAGGATCATCTTTTAAATATTCTATACTACCCGGGGCGGGGGGGGGGGATTGATCTGAATTTTATTACTTCATACCATAGCTTATTTTTGAAAGAATCAAATACCAAGAGCAAGCAACAGAAGAAAACAGATTCATTATACTGACCCAACAAATATAACTCAATCTACACATCAAAGACCAATCTGATGTTTAAAGCAGAAGTTAATGGAGATGCCTCTACGCAGCTCATCCAATCTCATTCTTAACAAAAGCACTGCTCATCTACCAATTTCTGCCTCAAAGATTTTCAACAGTTAATCATGTGGGATCTTGGCCAATATACTCAAAAACAAAAAGTCACTTTCAGACCCTCCCCTCTTATGCTCTGCCCCATCTCTCGACAGCCTGTGATTTGCTCTTGTCATGTGACTTGGCGACAGACTATCAGGACAGACCCACAGGAGTCCCAAGCACTGGACAACAAAGGTCACTTCAGAACAGCAAGGTAAATCATTATTTCTAATTTTCCATCAGAGAAACTATAAAAATAACTCATAACAATATCTGTGTAGCACAAACACTGAAATAGAATGATACTTGTCTAAATTTTTATGTTGCACTGCAATTTCTTGGTAAACTAGTTCTGGATATAACAAGTTAATGACAAAAGCTTGAATTATTTCTAAATGCCTGATTAAAGAGAGCATTTGTCAGCACAGAAGTTAAAATCTCTTCATCATTCACAACAGAAACAGTTGTGAAGTGACAGCATTTACAGGACCCCACACAAAGATTATGTGAAACAAGCTATGGCAAAGTGCCCCTCACATATATAATCCAAGAAAGAAATCTACTACTAGTCACCAATAACAAAACAGTATTTTCCATTTTCAAAAAAAAATAGTATTTTTGGACATGTTTCCTAAGATTCAAAATACCACGTCTCCTCCAGAAGTCCCAGTGGGATCATAGAAGCCACGGCAATAAACCCCCATTTGCTGTAAATTAAGTCATTTCAAGACTAAAGCAAAACGAAAATAAACCTTTTTAAAATATACAGAAATTTTTAATATGTATAGGAAATCTAAAACCAAGAGAGCTAGATACAGTGTCCCCACTTCTTCCTCCATTTTTCTCCCCCACTGCTCAAGTGGGCTACTGGAGACATTCCAAACAATGAAGCACAGTTAACTCAACATCGTTAACCCTTGATTAATCAAGATCTATGCAAATTACTTAGCAATCAATATCTGGTCACTTCCATTTTCCTGGGAAACTTATAACCACAGAAGCAAAGACAAATGGACCTATCCACGCAGCCAAGAGAGGACAAAAATGCAAAATTAGTTGACTAGTTTTCTAAGGAAGATGAAAAGAAATCTTCAAAATGAGATGCTAAAAATACAAATCCAGCTCTAAACATAGCCAAAAAGCACAAAGAGAAGCTAGAATTAAAGAGAAGAAAAGTAACATGTCTGTGTGGCAAGCTGTGAGGGACAGGTTTTTCCCAAGCAACTCTGTTGTCCTAGATGCCACAGAGCACCCAAAGTCACAGTAAGGCCCAGGCAAGACAGGACAGCACTGACCACTGGGATTCTCAGTGACAAATGCAAAACAATTCCTTCCAATTCCATTCCACAGTATGGGAGAACCTCTCTTTTCTAGACAGCTGTGTTGTAATAAAAATTACTTGGTCTTTGCCCCCGCTCCAGGCACCAGAGCTCCTAAAACCCCTGGACTTATCTGGGCAGTGAGGGTGTTGTTGGTGTGCTAATGAGTGGCTCTATGCTTCAAAATGGGAGCTAGCTGTCAGAAATACCAGGCCATGCTCTATTAGAAGGTTGAAATTTTCGGTTCCACCCTACCCCCCACCTCTGGGGAGTAAAGAAGGCCCAGAGATAAGGTTCACACAGCAAAGGGCAATAATGTCCTCCATCATGCCTACATAATGAACCCTCCATAAAACACCCCAATGAGCTCACACCTCAGGGCTGGCAGGGTGGGAAGCAGTAGAGGGCATGGAAGCTCTGAGCTTGCCCCATTCTTTGCACTACACATATTTTTCACCTGGCTGTTCCTAAATTACATCCTTTATTGAAAACAAACAAAAATACTAATAGTAAGCAAAGCAGTTTACTGAGTTCTAGGAGTTGCTCTAGCAAATTACTGAACCTGAAGGGAGGCGGTGGGAAGCATCAAATGTGAGTAGCCTGAGTTCCCCTGTTGTCAGCTGGTTCCTGAAGTGGGGCCAGTCCCAAAGGACTGAGCCCTTAATCTGTGGCATCTACGCTAACGCCAGATAGTGTCAGAAATGAAATGAACTGCACACCTAGTTGGTACTGGAAAACAGAACTGGTGGTTGATGTAAGAAAACCACATATATACCAACTCTGATTATAGGTGTGCATAAAATAGGCCAGTAGCACTCAGTTTTGGATTTCATAAATCCACAGACTTCAAACATAAGCTGCATGAATCAATATGGAATTGGTCGACAAGATTTTGGTCTACTTGCCAGGGAGGAAGGGTAGAGGGAGGAAACACCACAACAACTTACTAAAATGAGGATACTTGGGAACTTAAATATCTCAAAATAAAAATCGTGTCATGTAACAACGTAAACATAACTAGCTTTCTCTACAGAGGCTATTTTTCCATCTCTCCCTGGTCCAGTGAAATACTTCAAGTAAGACTGGCCTCAGGCACAAGAGAGCTTCCTGAACGCCGGGGTGCACAAGCAATAGAGCAAGCAGAGAAACAGCCCACAGGTTCTTCTGATAACAATTTCCAGCTTTCTCTAGGATTTTGGGCTAAAAAAGTCAAAGGGTGAGTTTCCAAATTGCTGAAATTATATACATATGCGCAGGGTTTCAGGGAAAAGTCAAATGGAAGGCAGGCAAGATTTAAGCATCACAGCTACTAAAGAGTCAAAAAGAAACAAAAGATTTTTAAGAAAATGAAGATCTAACAAGCACAGCAGAGACAAAAATGTTAGGATCCTCCTAACAGCCTTCTATCTGCATTATAATAAGCCTCAAAAATAAACAGCTAGTCAGAGTCTTCAATATTCGGAGTCTGTAAAGGAACTACACACAAGATTAAATTAGTAAATTACTAAACTATCGTTTTGTGAAGATCGAGCAGTAAATGAGTTTCATTTTATGATCAAATACTGTTGGTATACATAGTTGATTATAGCTCATCTTCCCGATATTAATTTTGATGACTGACTGATCACAACACAGAGCCTAACCTGCAGTAAACTACCCAGGTCTATACGACAACCTCTGCTATACTACCAACCACTTACAGAAGGAGAATTTGCATTTTGTCTGTTGTGATACAGAGTCATTCCATGAATAAAGATGTAATTCAGAAGATAAAATATTAAAATAACATTACACAAGAAAGCTGGGAATTTTAAAGATAGGATTTCTGTCTTATGCTCTGATGTCAATTTTTTTTTTTTTTTGCTCAAGCCTGCACTTTTATAACATTTTTGAAGAGTCTTAGAGTATAAATGTTAGATTTTAACTCAATTCCACAAATGTTGCTCACACCTACTGTGCACAACTCCTGGTGCACAGAGTCACAGGGAACTAGGTCATCTCAGTTATAAAAGATAATGTACCCCAACTGGAATAATAAAATGCATTTTTCCCAAATAGGAAGAAAACAATAAAAAAGCATGTCCTGTATTGGTGGTGTTAAGCACTACAGAATCACAAATAGAGTCTTTTTTGCTCAGTTCCCCACTTAAAGATCCAAGCACCCTGCAAACCCATGGATCACTCCAGAACCTTCCCTACCCTCATCTGCCCAGGCCCTCAACTAAATCACCACAGCCTGCCAATTCTACTTCCTCACACCTTCATAAACTCATTCATTCCCTTTACTTCACAGTGCTCAGAAGCTCTGGGCCCTCCCTAGTTTTTAACTAATTATTTCAGCAATCTAACTGGTATTTCTGACTCCAATCTTCCTCTATTCTCTCCTCCAATACTTCTGGAGGGATTTTTTTTTTTTTTAAACAGACTCTTTTTTAAAAGATTTTATTTATTTACTCATGAGAGACACAGAGAGAGAGAGAGAGAGAGGCAGAGACACAGGCAGAGGGAGAAGCAGGCTCCATGCAGGGAGCCTGACGTGGGACTTGATCCCAGGTCTCCAGGATCACGCCCTGGACTGAAGGCAACGCTAAATCGCTGAGCCACTCGGGCTGCCCTGGAGGGATATTTTTCTAAGTCAAATCTGATCATGTCAGTCTTCGGGTTAAGACATTCCAAAGATTCCTTTCAGGATAGATTCTGGCTTCCTAACACAGCAGACAACGTCCACTCTCTTTAATATCCTTTCTTTCCTTCAAATACTTTTGAAGCATGTAATGCATGCCAAGGCACCATTCCAGCATCCTAGTGCTTGGGGCACATCAGTGTTCAAACCAGTCCAAACCCCCAACACCACAGTAACAACTTAGCCATACTTGTCGAGAATGTCCACACCCCTGCACTTGCCTTTCCCTCCACCCATCTGCACATTTTCTCTTCCCAAATACCTTCTGCCTCATAATTAGCTGTCCCTCAAATTTTAGACACAAGTGTCACATCATCTTCAAAGTTTTTCCTGCCCCCACCCCCAACAGAACTCATTCTCTGTATTGTCACAACAAGCTATGCCTATCACCTCTCCACTAGCATCGTGGAGATTTGTCAAAGTGGTGAGAGACAGTAACTGCAAAAAGTAAAAAAAATTCTGCAGTAAGAGGAGAACCCAAAAATATGCTGGGGAAAGCCCCCTTTTCTGACTTGCAATGCCCAAAGGGACAACCTATCATTAGCACCCAAAAGCTACTCCATGCTGTGCCCCAGCAGCTGGCCAGTGTGCTCATCAAGAGTCAGCTTTGCTTGTGACAGAGTGTATTCACTCTAACTGTACTTGTCTTACAGTTCTGCAATTTTTAAAACGGATATTGTGTGAATATACAGAAATTCTATGAAATTAGGTTCAATGTTTTGGAAAGTTTCTCTCAAGGTCTAAGTCACTAAAGAGTTATGAGCCATGTACATAGGGGGAGAGGCTCGCCCAGGGAAAAAAAAATCCCACACAACCTTGCTAAGATTCAGAAGGAAAGGGGCAGCTGGTGGCTCAAGTAGTCAAGTGTCTGCTTTCGGCTCAGGTCATGATCCCGAGGTCCTGGGATTGAGTCCCACATTGGGTTCCCTGCAGGGAGCCTACTCCTCCCTCTGCCCGTGTCTGCCTCTCTCTCTGTGTGTCTCTCATGAATAAATAAAATCTTAAAAATAAAATAAAATAAAAACTCAGAGGGAAAGCTGCCTGCTAGTAACAGGTGCCGCTGTGACACGAGGAACACAGGAAAGACATGACTGCTGACACAGAAACACAAGGAAGGGCAGCAGACAATCTGTTTTCTGCTGTTTTCTGCAAGGCAGGAAAATCATCTGGGAGGCAGCAACTCCAGATACAGAGAAAGGCAAAATTTCCCATAAGGACCACACAGGAGTAGACCACTCTTCTAAGGAATACTAAGGCTAAAAAGTGAAAACATCAATGTTTCACTACTAACCTCTTTATCCTGCAACGTCTATATTCATGTGTGAAATACAAATGCAATATAGTATAATAACTGATCCAGTCACCAAAGAAAATGATCAGTCTATCTAAAGCAAAACAGTGTGTTTTAGAAAATGTTTTAGCAAATCTGGTGGGTTATCCTGCAGGATGAAAAACATCTCTTAAATGAGGAGAAATCATTGGGTTGGATAAAATGTAGAAAAAGCACCTTGAGGAAACACTTACTGCATGCAGTCATGAGTGCTCGGGAATAAAGAGGGCATCTCTATAAAAATCTGTATGTGCCATGTGGCTTTAATTATGACCACCTTGCACTTGAGTAAGTATAGGATCTGCACAATCCTATAAATGTGAAGAAGAACCCGGCTCTGTCCACAACGTATCTGGAGAGAGATGAGTGATACAGAAAATGAAAAGGCACAGCTCTGGAATGCTCAGAACCACAAGAGAGGAGGAAGCAAGGACAGGAGTTAGAGGATTCTATGGAAAGAGAAGAAAATCAAGTCCTACAGGGCAGGAAGTAACAAGCAGCAGGACGGGAAAGACCCCAGATGGGAACTGACTCAGGATGAACACACGAAAGGAGACCCAGCCTCACTGCGAAGGACTGCAGGCAAATTCAAGCCCTCCTACCTTTCCTGGGGTACACAAGAAGCCTACTACCAACAGTAAAGCAAATGTTAATTTATTTTCTAAAAACTGTTCTTTAGATTTTTCTAAAAATTAAAACCAACTGCTTCAGGAGACTGCTCTACAACTATCCATAGATAAATATTTTTTAAATATTTAAAAATGTTTTAACATATTACCTGCAAGCACAAAAATCCTAATAAAATCAAGGAAGGAAAATATACTAATGGGTTACTATCTGTAGTATCTACTATACAGACTGACACATCCCCTCTTAAAGTCAAGGTCATAAAGAATCCAAATCACTTTACATCATCAAAGATTTAAAACCCAAAGACAATTCAGTGACATAGGTCATTAATGACTGAGCCAGTGTTGAGAAAATGACACTATTAAAGATGTGAATTATGAATACAACACATAGTATCACACACTATTCCATGGGCTTTTTCCTTTAGTGATTCATTGATCTATTTATCAACCTTATTTGGTAGGTATTTGCCAATATCCCCACTATACAGAGAGGAAGTTGAGACAGTGGGAGAAGGGATTCAGAGCAGCCAGTCAGCTTCAGAGTAAGGACTCATGACAACTCTACCTGAGTAACTATCAATTATATTAGTTCCACAAAACTACCTCCTCAAAGTTTTCCACTATTTCCACATTATTCTCATGCTATACTTAATTTGAAGGGAAGGGAACCTGTATATGATGGACTCTTGAACAAAAAAGGTTTCAATTGTGTGTGGATTTCTGATAGACACAGTGCCGTTGGCAGTCCTGTGTTTTCCTTATGCTTTCCTCAACATTTCCTTCTTTCCAGCTTACTTTATTATAAGAATACAGCGTATAATACATAGAACATACAAAATACATGCTAATCAACAGTTCATGTTGTCGGTAAGGCTTCCAGACAACAGGCTTTTAGTAATTAAGTTTTTTTGGAGTCAAAAGTTATATACGGATTTTTGACTGCATGAGGGTTCAGCACCCCTAACCCCCATGATGTTCAAGGTCAACTGTACATTCAATGGAATATTAGTCTTAAAAAGGAAGTAAATCCCGACACCTGCTATAACATGGATGAATCCTGAGGACATTATACTGAGTAAAATAAACAAGACAGAACAAATACTGCGTGATTCCATTTACGTGAGGCACCCAGAGCAGTCAAATTCAGACACAAAGAACAGCGGTTGCCAGGGGCTGAGGGTGGGACGGGTGAGGAGTGATTTAATGGGTTGAGTTTCAGTTTGGGATGATGACAAAGTTCTGGAGATGGATGGCAGTGATGTTTACACAATCATGTGAATGTACTTAAGGCCACTGTACACCAAAAAATGACTGTACACCAAGAAATGACTAAAATGGTAAATTTAGTTATGCATATTTTGCCATAATGAAAAATATATGTAATAGCTTTAAATATTAAGAAAATACTTTTGTCCATCAAAGAATAAAACTATATTTATTAATCTTACTTGCTTTTGGTTAAAGGTTACATCTTAACACAAGTTTTAAGAAATTGGGCAGCCCAGGTGGCTCAGCGGTTTAGCACTGCCTTCAGCCCAGGGTGGTGTGATCCTGGAGACCCGGGATCGAGTCCCATGTCGGGCTCCCTGCATGGAGCCTGTTTCTCCCTCTGCCTGTGTCTCTGCCTCTCTCTTTCTCTGTGTCTCTCATGAATAAGTAAATAAAATCTTTAAAAAACAAAGTTTTAAGAAATTAGTATTAATAAAGAAAACAAAGATGACATTTTCTAGAATGAGTCTAACTCGTTATAATAAAAATCTAAAGTTTTGTTATACTCCTGTATTTGAAATACTTTGCTACTCTAATTTCTTTCTTTCTAGAAGACTTCTCTTTGGGTTGTTACTGACAACCCACTACTTCCTTGTCATAAACTCCGGCTTTAAAATCTCTCACTCATATACATTTCCAGCCCCTGCTGGAAGTATACACTGTGAAAAACAATCCCCATCTCCTTCCCTCCTTCCAGCAACAACCAGACAGGTGCCTCCCAGTGCCCCCTACCTCCTGGTATTCATGCCCTCGTGTGATCTTCTCTCATTGTCTGTGGGCAGGACCCGGCAACCTGCTTCTCCAGCAAAAGTAACGAAATCTCTCTTCCAAGGTTAATTTACAGAAACAGTGGCCTCCGTTTATGGAGAAGGCCCAGCCCACGTGACATGGCCACCCGCCAGGAAAGGACAGCCACCCTCAGTCCCAACAGCTCACAAGCAACTGAATCCAACCCATAACTCTGTATATGAACCTATAAGGAGGTCTTCCCAGGGGTAACTGTGGTCAGGACCATAACTCTGGCCAGCATTTTGTTAGCACTTTGTTGAGCAACTTGTACTCAGATTCCTGATCCACAGAAACTGTGTGGCAGTAAAATGTGTACTGTTTTAAGGCATGAATGTTTTGCTATAATTTTTACTATATAGCCATTAATAACTACTACACCGACATGGGACTCGACCCCAGGTCTCCAGGATCACGCCCTAGGCTGAAGGCGGTAATAAACCGCTGAGCCACCGGGGTTGCCCACAATACAGTACTTTAAGTAAATTTCTTAAAAACCAAGATAATGTCAGACTTATATTGCCCCGAAGGAACCTAGCACATGACAGACATGCAGGGTGTATGTTCTTTATCTAGCCACTCATCTTCTTAAATTGAATTTGCAGTGCCAAAGACCAATTCCCAATGTACCAGTGAACCTAAAACCTCATTAATATCATGACAGCTCACACAAAATACAGACATTTAGAAACAGTCACAGAAGGGAAAAATAATACAGACACACTTCACTTGGCAACATATACCTTCACTATCCTAGCAAATCCTTCCATTAACAAGTAATTCTTCTCAGATGGGGGGTGGGGTGCTGGGTGGCTCAGTAGAGTCGATAAAGCGTCTACTTCAGTTCAGGTCATGATCCCAGGATCCTAGATCAAGCCCCACATGGGTCTCCTTGCTCAGCAGCAAGTCTACCTCTCCCTGTCCCTATGTCTGCAGTTCCCCCTTCTTACGCTCTGTCAAATAAACAAACAAAATCTTAAAAAAAATTTTTTCTCAGAACTGATTCAAGATTATTTCACCTGTTTCCTGAGGCTTTTTTGCCTAAAATTATTTTCATCAGGTTATACGGCAAAGCATCCAAAGTACTTCTAAGCACTGCTTGAGTTAAAAATACTAAAGGGATGCCTGGCTGGCTCAGTCAGAGGAACATGTTTCTTGTTCTCAGGGGTGTGAGTTCAAGCCCCACGTTGTGCATAGAAATAATTTAAAAACAAAATCTTTAAAAAAAATTTTTTTTAAATACCAAATTATGGCTGATTTTAGCTATAAAGATACCAGACAAGGTCAGGCTAGGCCAGACTTGGAAGTAAAAACAGGTATGGAACAGGAGTAGATGGGGTTTCACTTATTTATATTCTCACTTTGGAAGGTTATTAATTTCCTGAGGTCATAATTCCATGAACATGTGTGAACAATAAGGCAAAAGACAAGTGCCATATGAGATCAAGAGAACTGAGGCAGAATACAGTAGGATCTCAACTCCCCCCGCCCCCCCCCCCAAAAAAAAATTCCCTGCCAGGAGGGCTCTGCTTCTGGCCAAGTAATGGCCACAGGAGCTCCTTCCCAGAGGACCCTCCCATAGATAAAACTACAAACTCCGGGTAAGATGTACAGAACAACGATCTGAAAGTGAAGAATGACTGATAGGAAAGGAGTAAGCTCTGGTAAGAAAAGGAACAAAATGGGAAGAGAGCCCTGATTTTTTACAGCTTTCAACCTGAGGACAGGTCCAAGAATCTGTGCTACATGGCAGATCTGCCCCAAAAGAAAACCCCAGTCTTTGTAGCTTAAAGAAGCAAAAGACAGAGTTGAGGTCAATCCAAGGGACTGGAAAACTGGAGGGTAACTGTAGGGGAACAAAGCAGGTGGAGGGTCACAGGAGACATTCGGTGTATACACTCTGCCTACATCTCCTGCTGAGCCCTAAAAAGACACATGTGCAGGCACTTTCTGAGCAGCCCAGCTAAGATTGATGGAATGGAACTGGATTCCACCTGCTGCCTGAGAGATTCAGCATGCAGCTGAAGTTCAACTAGACTAATGTCCTGCTGGAACACCACTACCAGCACTCTCCAGAGCACCACAACAGAGGGCAGAGGCTCCACAACGTGTCACAGACTAGGCCCATTAGTCCATAAAGACCTGCAGTCTGCCTCAGAAGGGACAGGTATGAGAGTCCAAGCACATGATGAAGGTGAGAAGTACTGGAGTGAAAGCAGCTGCTACTATCACTGTGCTCAATGGCATCGAGTAAAAGGTGCTGATAATGGAAAGACAGGGATTAACAGACAAATGTTTTAAATGTCAAGTGAAATTTCTACTACTGAAAAATATTTTTTCTTTATTGTTAATATTAAAATTCTCTGGATGGACTTAACAGAATGGACATAGCAAGGGAAAGAACTGGTAAACTTTACAATGTATCAGTAGAGATTACCCAATATAAAGATAAGAGGAAAAAAGACTGGGGGGGGGGGGTGGCGGGGAGAACAAGCAGTGGTTCAGGGACCTGTGCGGATTATGAGCAGGTCTAACATACGTGCAAGAGTCCAGGACCAAAAAAAAAAAAAAAAGGTAAGGCATGGGCAGCCCGGGTGGCTCAGTGGTTTAACCGCACCGCCTTCAGCCCAGGGTGTGATCCTGGAGACCCGGGATTGAGTCCCATGTCAGGCTCCCTAAGTGGAGCCTGCTTCTGCCTCTGCCTGTGTCTTTGCCTCTTTCTCTCTCTGCATCTCTCGTGAATAAATGAATAAAATTCTTTAAAAAAAAAAAAAGTAAAGCACAAAAAACATAGAAGTAATCACCTACAGACATACTGTAATCCAAGATAAAGAGAAATGCTTGGGACAGAAAAAAACGACACATCACATACAGGAGAACAATTCAGATGACCATGGACTTCTCTTCAGAAATAATCGCAACCAGAGGACAGAAAAACACAAATGTCAATCCATACCTCACACCATGCAAAAAAATTAGTTCAAGACATATCATCGACTTAAACATTCAAGTTAAACTCAGAAAGGTTTTAGAAGGAAATAGGAGAGTGTCCCCATGTACTGGGGACAGGCAAAATTTCAGCAAAAATCATAGAAGAAAAAAGTCAGCGAATTAAAATTTACTCTCATCAAAGAACCCTTTAAGAAAATGCAAATGTAAGAATATTAATTACATCTCAATTAAGCTGCTACAGAAAGGAAGAAAGAAGGGAGGGGAGAGGGAATATATAGGCAAGGGGCAGAGGAGAGGAAAAAATACAAAACAGAAATCTGGCACGTATCCAGGATGTTTTTAAAACTACAACTAAATACAGAATTTCCTCAACTTATGAGTGAATGGTGTTACGTCCTGAGAAACCTATTTTAAGTTGAAAAACATCCTAAGTCGAAATGCATTTAAATACACTTAACCTACTGAATGTCCCTAGCTTAGCCTCAGCTACCTTAAACATGCTCAGAACACTTCCATCGGCCTAGAGTTGGGCTAAATCCTCTAACACAGTCTGTTTTCCAGTAAAGTGTTGAATATCTCAGGTAACTAACTCAACACTGTACTGGAAGTCAGACGTAGGATGGTTGTGTGGATACAGCAAGGTTGTGTCAGCTGCTGTCCCTGTGACGGAGTGGCTGACAGGAGCTGCAGGCACTGAGTATCACTGTCCCACATCACCACAGAGTGCTGTACTACATACGGCTAGCTTGGGGAAAGATCAAAATTCAAAACTCCAAGTATGGTTTCTACTGGATAAGGATCACTTTCACAGCACTGTAAAGCCAAAAACTCCTAAGTTGAACGAACCATTGCAATTAAAAGGCAACCAATAAAATCCTGGGCAAATGATCTGAAAAGACATCACAAGACATGATGCATAAATGATCAGTAAATCCTCAGAAGAGTGTGAAATATCATTAATCTTCAGGGAAATACAAACGAGAATCACGAGATGCCACCACCCACCTGCCCAGACAGCGAAGATAGGGTGCAGCCATGGCCCTCATGCACACAGTTGGCAGCAGCAAGAATGCTTCAGAAGCTGTGAAAGACCAGCTGACACTTCTTCACAGAACTAAATACATGTCTACCCTCTGACCCTTCAATCCCAGTGCTTGGTAAAGCCAAGAACTGGCAACTGCCCAGACAGCCATCAACAGAACACAGCATACACACCATGCCATAACCATGAAGGAAGACTTACATGCGCATGTGCATTTTGTGATTCCCAACAAATGGAAGTTCCAGAACCAGAAACACTAATCAATTAACAGAAAGAAATCAGAACAGCAGTTATCCATGGGGGAGAGGGATGAAAGCCAGGATGGCATGGGAAGGGGCTTCAGGGAACTCTGCCCTCACCCTCACAACGTTCCATGTCTTGGAAAGGTTGCCTTATTTGGGTTACATGGGTATGTGCATCTGTCAAAACCCACTCAATGGTTTGTGTATTCCACTGTATGTACTCTGCCACAAGAGGAATAAAAACTATTACTGGGCCCTGGTTAATGATATACATACTGAGTACTTTAAAAACTGTGTGCTAATGACTGTACCTTACTTCTTGGACATACATCTAAACAAATAATTTATACACACATATGTAAATGGATAAATGGACAGATACATGATAAAGCAAGTAGAGAAAAATATTTAATGATCAGACAGGTGGTTGCCAGGGGTGTGGGGTCGGGAGGAGTGGGGGATAGGGGGTCAAAGGTGCAAACTTCCAGTTATAAAATCAGTCCTGTGGGGTAGAATGTACAGCATGGCAAATCTAGTTAGTAATAATGAATTATACATCTGAAAGTTGGTAAGATCACAAGAAAAAAGATATCTGTAACTCTGTATTTACAGATATTGTATGTATGTAAGTCTAATGTTAACTAGACTTATCAGTGATCATTTCACAATATAAACATCAAATCACTATATGCTATACACATGAAACCAATGTCAATTATATCTCAATTAAAATACATATATCCAACACACATAATTTTTCTTCATATTTGTGCCAAAATCCAATAAATGTATAAATTTCACACTGCTGGAAATCAAAATCCTGAAGAATATCAAAAAAATGTTAATGGTAAAAATCCAGATTGTGGATACACATTATTTTCACTGAATAATGCTTGTGTATGTTTCAACTGTTGTGTATATTTAAAACTGCTCATAATAAACGGGGAAGGGGGATTTACCAAGTGCTCATGCCTGTGCAGCGTTCTCTGTAAAGGAGCTAACTCTGCACACACTTCACCTCTGTAATGGAAATCATGTGATACAGTACATTTTTAAATCTTTGTTAATAAAAAGGAAAGACAAAAGACTGGCATGTTTTATTTCTCCATATCCATTCAAATAAGAATTCCAAAAGTTTTAAATTGGATCCGTTAGGAACAATGTGTAGACAAAAAAAATCAAAGTCTGGCAGCAGTCTCCCTCTATTAACACATACATATACACACATACACCAAGGCTTAAGGAGTCCCACAGCACAGTTCTAACAGCTCCAAGTGCCATAAAGGTATTTACAGCCCATACTTCCCTCTTCAGCTCCAAACCCACAGGGACAACCACCTAGTATGTATTTCGACCTAAATGTCACAAATACCCACTCTTTTCTTCCCTCACCCTGTGTGCCCCTCCCTCTATTTCCCATCCCAAGTGAAAGGTACTAAAGATCCTGCTGTCTGGCCCCAGCCAGAGACTCCAGCACCCAAAGGTCTCCACCAGCCCCTCTTCCTCCCATCCCACAGTTCCTCATTAGAGTGTTCTTTCTGTCCTATATTACTCGCATCTCTCCAGTCATCTGCTAGGAGCTCCAGCATCAGCACTTCCTGAACCAGGATAAACATCCAAATATTACCCAGAAAATGTAATATCCCACTATTTCTGCAGAGGAGACTCTAGTTAAGAATATTTTAATTAGTACTTTTACAAAACAGATTTACTTTTCTGCTGGCTTAACTCATTTCAGGCAAACTTCTGAAGACGATTTATTCACATTGCCTTATCTCTTTCATAGTTAAAGCCAGATAACCCTGAGATCCTTGATTTTCTTCTGGAACTACCACTAGGTCTACATATGTCACAAAATCATCGATATATAAAGTTGGCCACCTTCCCTCACAGAGCTCATATTGCAGCAAAGCTTCCACTTTCATTCTGAAATCCTCACAGCAGTACCTGAGTCTGCAGAGCAGATGTCTTTAGATGCACCACCAGAGCATGGGAGAGGACCTCCCTCCCAGTTCTGCAGGACAGAGCACTTCACACAAGTTACTTAGCCTCCCCCAGCCTTAGTTCCCTTGCTTCTAAAGTGAAGGAAAGGCAGTACCTGTGTCAGAGAAGTGTCCTGAGAGCACAACCACATCTGTCAAGCACTCCCAAGGGTCGCACACAGGGAGCACCCCACAATGTTCACTGCTCCTAGCAGAGCAGCAACAGCATGGTGGTAAATGAGGATCGCAAGTAAATGCAGTCCCAGAATCCCTGCGGAGCACACTGCTGAACAACTATAGGGTACCTATAACTTGTCATCTGTGGACAAACCATCTGAAGACCTGTGGGACCATCTGAAGACCCCTTCCATGGAGGAGTCATCCTCTGACAGATCCAAAATTGGGGCTCCCTACTCTGCTAGTCCAGAATGTGCGTGGAGTGAGCTTGAGTGCCTTCCTATCATTTGCATTCAGTGGGGCTCCCACTTCATGTGTGGCTACTAAGGCTACAGTGGATATTTATGAATCTGGGAAACCACAATAGTCTTGAAATGTCACCAGTGTGACAACTGGCTGCCACTTAGTGCATCTCTATGGGGCTGGAATACAATCCTCACTTCCTGTTTCAATTTAAATTAACTGCTACTGCTTGTGACTTAACAAGGATTATGCACTCTATGAAGTTGGTTTTTGTTAGTTTTTCAGTATTTGAATTAAAAGGCAACTTAAAAGAAGATATAAAAAAAAAAAACACTACTTCCTACATTGTGAAATCCTGTCCTGAATTCTGGCCTTGTCCACTACAGCTGGGAAAGCACATTCTCACTTCTTTTCCATAAGAAGGCTCCTCCACACATACCAGGAATCCAGCCCCTAAACACGACAGGCCAGATCACTGTGCATGATTAGCTAAATCAAAAAAGGTCAGCATGCTTCAGTTCTGGGAACTAAACTATATGACTGCCACACAAGAGAAATACCAGAAGAGATTACTGGACTGTCTGGGATGGCACACAATGGACTCCCAACACACATACTGTGAATGAGTCAGGGAGCCCCAAAAAGCCTACAGCAAACACAGATCTTGCAAGTTTCATGTTTTCTATTAAAATTTAATTAGTATCTTGCAATTCACTACAACATACAGCCAGTTTTAATACGATGTTCTCCCCACAGATCTTCTAGTAAAACTGACGTTCAGGTAGGTATGCCACATTCACCTTGTGGTCTGCTCTGTGCACTAGCACACTGCAGCCTGTCTCTGAAGGGGAACAAGTACCCCAGTACAAGAAGGCAGGAGTACTAGAGAGTGCTGTAGTGCCACAGGAGGAAGCCTGAATTTCAAGGCCACAACACCAAAGCCTCACACAGGGAGGGAGAGGGGGAATAAAACATATAGATGAAAAGTCAACGGTCATATGACTGTCACTGACAACAGAATAAACAGGATAAAAGCAAAGAGTGATTTAGGAGTCACCAGCATATGATGTTTTGTTCACACACTTTGGCAGTGTGTTCAGAAAGTAATTATAACACAGCATGATCGAAGAGAATTACTGGCCGTAATCTGAAAGACAGCGGCCCGCTTTTATCATGCACCTTCAGCCACATACAAACTGCATGACATTCAAGAGATTTTGGAATATTATGTCCTATGCTCTATTTACAAAACATTCAAACAAGGTAGAATGGTAATTATTACATGTTTAAGGAAAAAAGGTGCTTGACAAGAAGGCTTCAGTGCTGTGCTTTTCTGATAACTTTGGGTAAAGCGTTATCAACAATCACGGTTGCTTTAAAGGCTGGAATCTGCTGAAGGGGTGACCTAACTATGCTCCTAGAAATGTACCTATGATCTTCAAGTGGGACCAGCTGTAACTATTCTCTTCAATCTACCTTAAGCTGAAATGAACATACATGCAATACAAGTTTAGGTGAGGCGACTAATGCAAAGGCATTTGTTTGTTATCTTGAGAACCAAACACATTGCTGCTCTGACATACTGCAAGATTCAATGTTTAACGGCAATTTGTTCTTAAATGGCTGTGAAGTGACAAGCCACACAATTTTTATGTTTTCAATTTCATTGATGACATTTTTTCAAGCAGAGCACATCTATTTCTCAAATTTCTTCAGTGAAATTATATCATTAGAAACTACTAACTCATATCATTCCTACTGAGGCAATGGTCTCCTCTCCATTCCATTAATCGTGCTATTTACTGCCTACAGGCCTGAAAGCCTTCTTTGTCTCACTACCTTGTTAAGCACCGCTGCCCCATACTACCACCTCCTGTTCACACCCAAGTGGTCTTCTCAGACTGGCCTCTTCCCATACCAGTGCTCACATAGGTCTGCAAGAACCACCCAACTGAGGTATCATCCTACCCCAGGTGACTCCTTATTGCTGCAATCTGTTAACTAGATCCGGCATCCTAGCATAGAAAACTGCATCACCTCTATCCAGTGTTAGTACTTGAAGCATATTCAAGTATTTGCTGAACGCCAAATGAGCAAATGAATGTACAACATCCACATGAAACACAGATCACTATTTTAAATCTTTGCAAACTTATTAAAATTAGAGATCACCTTCCACAGAAATGATGTGCAACTTTGTATTTGGAGTCAATGGGGAAAATAAAATGTCTTACTTTACACCTTTCCTAAAGTACAATTAATTACCAGATTAGACACTACACACTGAATAAGCATACAGAACTGATACAATTTAGGAAAAACAGGCATATAAAAAACTCACATAAAATGTCAGATTTCACTGAAGCTTGGGAGCAACTCACTCTTAAAACTAGGTTAATCACAGCACAAAGATCCAAACAAGGGGCACCTGGGTGCCTCAGTCAGTGAAACACCTGCCTTTGGCTCAGGTCATGATCCCAAGGTCCTGGGATGGAGCCCTGCATCAGGCTCCCTGCTCAGGAGGGAGTCTACTTTTCCCCCTGCTTATGCTCGCGCTCTCTCTCTCTCTCTCTCCTCTCTCTCTGCCAAAGGAATAAATAAAATCTTCTTTTAAAAAAAGGTTCAAACTAAGTATTTCTACTTATTAATTTTAACCAGATGGAAGTGTGAAACTGAAACAGATTTAATGAAATCCATCTTGACATGAGTAGGTGGTCACTCTTACTCTAGCACCCAGCAAAATCGGGGGCAAGTACTCCCGGCTTCCCAACAGTCTCCGCATCATGAAATGTACCTTATCATGACCACTGGATACCTAAAATACCACACGTGCCACGCAGACCATTCTAACTATGATTCTCCCATCCATAGTCTCATGTGTTAGCTTAATCTTTTAAATGTGTAACAGCTGACTATCAGCTGGCATGGGACCTAAATCCTGATCCTATTTCTCAAAGTAATTCACACAACATCTCCAAGCAACAGCTGTGTAATTTTTATAGTATCTCTAAAAATATAGAGTTCAAACATTAAATGAATTTCATCTAACATTTAGGAATTTGACTGAACAAAATATAGTCAACTCAATTCATGTTAAAGAAGTAATTCAGCAGAAGGCAACATTCAAAATGAGTAATCCAATTCATAAAAAATAAAAACGTTTTGGGGCTGCATTTTAATTCTAGAAGTTCCCTCTTTTTTCCTCAAGATATAATACCTGCAACTAACCACACTTATAGTATTCTTTTTATTATTATTTCCCTACCACTAAAAAGGATATTCTTTTGGCTAAAAATTTAGAAACCATAGTTTTCTCAGGTTCCTGACATTAATTCTCAGTCCTACCCAACTGTAACCAAGAAAGACTTTTCTGAAGTGGCCTCACATTGCCATCCCCCCTTTTCATACTGTTACTCTGCAAGTCCTGTTGCTAGTGAGACAGATAGCTACATCTCACAGGAAGTACTCCTCATTGAAAAACCCAATTTTAAGATACTTTTTGCCCTTGGTGACAATCATAACAAAGACTTATACCATCTGACCAGTCCATCTAACAGTCAGACGTGCTACTTGATCAGCAGAGAATCCTGAGGGCTTGCATTGAGCTCAACCCTCCTGGGTCTTCAGTGTCCTCACACTTAAAAAAGAAAAGTTCCTGAGATTACACAAGTCATATCACAAAATAAGAGGACCACATACAGCCCCAGTGATGATGTACAACTTCAGGCTGAGAAGGGGGAGGGGAAGAACCCTGACTTCAAATAAGGCTTTTTCAAAAAGTTTCACTATTTAAATTTATCAAATAGCAGTTAAATTATGCTACAGGAGCAACAATGACTACAAATATTCTTCTCCAATTGTTAAGCCTGAAATGAGTGATTTAGCCCATTATGTTATAACAGTTTCTAGGAACTTTTACTTAGTGTAGGATTATAGTTCAAAACTTCTAGATGGCTATTTCTTTTCAAAAGCCACTAAATAAGAACATAATCAGGTGAGGGGCGCATCAGTGGCTCAGTCAGTTGGGCGCACCTGACTCTTGTTTCGGCTCAAATCATGATCTCAGGGTTGAGAGATTGAGTCCCCCCCCCCCCGCCCCCAACTGGCCTCCATGCTTGGTGGGGAGTCTGCCTGAGATTCTCTCTCCCTCTCCACACCTGCTCTTTCCCTTTCTCTCTAAAAATCAATCAATCAATCAATCTTAAAAACAATCAGGTGATACACACACAGCTGGGTAGCAAAGGGTTAAAGATCACAGCTTATCTTGCTGTTGGACTGGCTGTTCACAGCTGCCACCTTAAGACTTCCATCTCTCTCTACAATGTTCAAATGAAAATGAAAATGAAACATCTGATCAGTGAGATAAAAATGGTAAGTAAGTTGAACAAGTGGCCACAGCTGTTGGTGGCATTGTTTCTGTCATTCCAGTGACCGCCTGGAGCAGACTTAGGGGACCCCCCTCCCCACCCCACATCTCTCTCCTCCTTTCTCCCACACTCTTGGAAGAGACAAGAGAAGTTCTCCAATCATGCATGCCCTGGACAGCACTCCTACCCAAAGTAACCACGTGTTTCTGTTCTAGAAAGAAACAACTATTCTGCCAGTGGTCACATAAGACAATTTAAATCTTTACCCAGAGAGTGTTCTCTAACAGTAGTGCCTCAAAACAAGGTTAACACTGAAACCCAACTTGTTACCCAAACTAGAGGACACTATACAAAATCATCTTTCTTCATCAAAAAGGTCAAGGTTAAGAAAGACTGGACCTGCTCCATATTAAAAGACACATGACCATGAAACCCCACACGCCATCTGAATCAACTCCTGGACCAGAAAATACATTGCTTTCTTTTGCTACACTAAATCAGAACAAACTTTCATAGACAATGCATTAGGCCTACAAGATATATTCTGAGATCATATTCTATGGCGACCCAGATCTGAAGTCAACCTGTTGAACTTTTCATTTAAATCTTTACTTTTTAACCAGTGGCATTAAGAGTTTTCCTCTATTTAATTTTGACAACTATTATCATCTAGTTACATGCTTCCAAATGACCTCAGTCTTTGCAAACCTCTGCAAGGTCAGTATTCTTTTTTTTTTTTTTTTCATTTTTATTTATTTATGATAGTCACAGAGAGAGAAAGAGAGAGAGGCAGAGACATAGGCAGAGGGAGAAGCAGGCTCCATGCACCGGGAGCCCGACGTGGGATTCGATCCCGGGTCTCCAGGATCGCGCCCTGGGCCAAAGGCAGGCGCCAAACCGCTGCGCCACCCAGGGATCCCAAGGTTAGTATTCTTAATTCCTTTTTAAAGATATGGTAGCTGCAAAAGCCTGAAGGAACCAGAGAAGAGTGCCCAGTGGGACCCAACGCCCCTCCACACAGGGTTTCAGACACTCATGTCCCGTGCAAAAAAGTTAAAAAAGAAGGTGCTTCCCTTACAAGAGTATTCCTACACTTTCATACTGTCAAAACTTTACTTTTAATTACTTCAGTCATTTTATTTTTTTAAAGATTTTGTTTATCTATTCATGAGACACAGAGAGAGAGAGAGAGAGAGAGACAGAGGCAGAGGGAGAAGCAGGCTCCCTGTGGGAAGCCCAATGTAGGACTCGATTCCAGGACCCTGGGATCATGCCCAAAGCCAAATGCGGATGCTCGCTGAGCCACCCAGGTGTCCCTACTTTAATCATTTAAAAAGAAAATATAAATTACACAATCCCTTGCTGTCTTCTAAGCTAATGCGATGCAAGAGTACATGGGAAGAAAGAGAGGAAAGAAGGAAGAGAGGGAGAAAGAAAAAGGAAAAAGAAGACCAAAAAAAAGGAAAAACAAAGTATATCCACAATAAAAGGAACTAAAAATCCTACATAACATCAACTTCAGTGGGCAAGGGGAGGCCTCACCAAGAACATGACATGTAATAAGGCACCTGTCTCGTTAGAGAAGGTCCTGTCTTTGGTAAACTTTTAAAACCAACAAAAGAAATAAACATACATGTTTTAAGTTAAGAGCAAATGACACTCCAGCTTGCATGCATGGACACAAACTACAACTCTGAAACCAAAGGAGAAAGAGTCCATCTACCCAGGGGAAGGCAAGAGGGGTAAAAAATAATAAAAGGAAAATAAACAATATATAAGACCAAAGCTGGAAAATGCAGCCATAATGCCCAATTAAAGATAAAAGCAAAATTACAGAAGCATGGCAGTTAACAGAATAAAACTACTATAATAATATTTGATTCATACAAAATCAATGGATGCTAAACACTGGGTTGCAGTTGCTGGATATGCATTCAGTCTCAAAGCATCACTCCACAGAGCACTTATGCATAATGAAGAGACATGATTCCACATCACCTTAACCCAATGATCAAACCTAACATCCAAGAACTGGAGAAGATGGTCATCATGTGCCCCCACACGATGGGCTGGCAAGAATACAACATCACTACATAATATAATAGAATATTCTTGCCTCAATGTTTAGCCTACACATACTCAAGCAGAAACAAGCAAGCAGACAAGCAAGCAGAAACAACCTGCAACTGGATAGGACTCCTCCAAATGGCCACGGCAAGAAGAGGGAAAAAAAGGCTGAGGAACTGTTTTCAGAATCTAGATTACGAGAAACCAAAGAGACAGGATGGACAGATGGAACTGATGAATGGAGAGAGGGCAAGAGCAATAAAGATCACACTTTTGGTAAATCTGAGAAATCCTAGGTGAAGACAGCATACTGGGCAACATGGTATCAATGTTAAACACCTACAGTCTGATAACTACATTGTGGCGATAAAGCAAGATGCTCATATTCACATTTGGGAGAAGTATGTGCAGCTCTCAAAAGGTGCACCAAACATACAAAAAAAAAATTAGAAAGCAAATATGAAAAAATATTAACTACTGGTGAATCTACATAGAGTACATTAATTTTCTTTGTAACATTCTTGTAACTTGGGAATTTTTCCCAAAAAAGTAAATTTAAAGGAATATAAGATATATAAAGCAGTTACATACTAATGAAAAGAGGAGAAAAAGATCTATCCACCATGAACACATTCACTCTACACAATATACTTCAAAAAATATCTAACTAACAGGACTGTAGGGAAATACTGACAATTATTCTTAATTGAATCTACTGTTCAGAACTGACAGATCAAGCAGACAAAATATAAGCAAAAACATCAAAGTCCTTAACAACACAATTAGAAGGCTCAAATTAGAAATACACAGAATACCACCCCAATAAAAGAGAAAATATGCAGGTTTTCTAGCATACCTGAAATTATATAAATAAGCCATGTACTGGGCAAAAGGAAGTCTCATTAAATTCCCGAGTTTATCTTATAGATTATGTTTGATACAATGCAATAAAATTAGAAATAAATAACATAATAACTATTTAAAAATTCCCTAATTTCAAAACCAGAAAGTATAATTACATAACCCTGAGGTTGAAAAAGAAACCAATAAAAATTAAGAAACATTTAGAAAACCTATTAGACCAAAGGCAGAACTTAAGCACATGTATCAAAAAATAGAAAAGGTTGAAAATATTTAAACCAAAAGAAAAAAGCCAAAGAAATAAAAAGGAAGGGAAAAACGAGACAGGCAGGAATCAGTGAAAATCTAGACAAAGGGGATGCCTGGGTGGCTCAGCAGTTGAGCACCTACATTTGGCTCAGGGCATGATCCCGGTCTGGGGATCAAGTCCCATATTGGGCTCCCTGTGAGGAGCCTGCTTCTCCCTCTGCCTATGTCTCTGCCTCTCTGTGTCTCTCATGAATAAATTTTTTTTAAGTATTTTTTTAACCACACATACAGTTCTTTATTAGAGTTCAAAGTACATGTTTAAAACCTAGGATGAGGGGCAGCCCCAGTGGCACAGCGGTTTAGCGCCTCCTGCAGCCTGGGGTGTGATCCTGGAGACCTGGGATCAAGTCCCAGGTGGGGCGTCCTGTATGGGGCCTGCTTCTCCCTCTGCCTGTGTCTCTGCCTCTCTCTGTCTCTATGAATAAATAAAATCTTTTTAAAAATTTTAAAAAAATAATAAAACCTAGGATGCTATTAAAAGAATAACCTCTGAAATTATTTAAGATTTGATAATTGCAGCTCCCATAAAATTTTTAATTATACATTAATACTCTAAAGGAAACTAGACAAAGTACACTTTCAAACAGAACTTTGCTTTTCCCTTTCTCCACAACGCAGTTCTGTAAATCCAAGTTTAACACTAGTATCAAGCTTCAGTTTCACAAGGGCAAGGAACTGCTGTTTATCCTACCGCAGCCTCAGAATGTATGAGAGGCTCAGGGCAGGCAGGCTAGGCTGAGAAGGGCTGTGAATCACGATTATTTTCAAAGACAACACTTAGGGGGTATCAATCAAAAGGACTGTGAAAAATACATTAAGGAAAACATCTGTATTTACCAAATGTAGTTTTAAAAATCAGAGCATCAGCCAATATACAAAATCATAAAAATGAACTCACTTTATATGAAATTTCACAAATTTAAGTAGCATATAGCTATGGGACCGAATGGTCAAAATAAAAATTGTTAGTCACTCAGAACTGTAAAGAAAAAAAGACCATGGCAAAATCAGAAACATGCTTCATAGAACAAATGAAAATACCACCCAAAACTTTTCACATACCTGGTTTTAAGGGGCCAATCTTATTTATCCAACTAAAATATATAAGGGAAAACTTTTTGTGAGCACTATAAATTGCCGCTAGAAACTTCTAATAAGCAAAAAACTTGTGTGTAGGTCAAAAAATTTTTAGTAATAGTACACATTATGAGTAAAATAAGTTATTCCACTAAATAAACTCAGAATCTTAAACAAGCTATTTTTGGTGGTAGACAATAAAAACAAATTCCTTTCTCTTCATTTTGAAAAAATTCAAACTCTTAGCGGGTATTCCAGGCAAATTAAAGTCCAGACTCTTTTACCATTCTCAGCCAGTGAAGTTACTACCATTCCTTTTTCCTTTGGACAATGGCAGTGCCTTGCCTTGAGAGAGAAGGGACAAAGGGACAAAGGGGAAATAGGGCTTCTTCCTAGAAAGGGGGAAGAAGTGGGTGGGAAAGAGGCACCAAGGGCTACTGAACAGGGGAGGATTACACACTGAGTGATTTACCCACTCCAAGTGAACACCAATGTATAAAAATCCTATGTGTTAAAACATTGGGCTACATTAATAGCAGTATGTATATGACCCAACAGTAGAAATCCTTTTTTATCCAGCTGAGTATCACAAAAAAGCATATATATTTGTAAATGGGGAAAAAAATAAGATTTGAAAATAAATGGTTTAAGTAAGCCCTAAGAGAAAAGACTACAAAATGGCTGCAAGCTGACTTTAGTTACCATTAATTAGACATTCCAGTACGAGTTGTCAAGGGTTAAACAATACACAAAGGGAATGACGTCAGCTTACAGTGTTGATTTCTCACAGGGTTAAATGAGGGAAATCTGCACAACAGAAAAACAACTCCAAAAACATGAACCTAGATCTTTGAAATGCAAATAGAAAATACTGAATTAAAATCTTAAAAAAAACCCAACATCTTGTAAACAGGCATATTACTTTAAAAGCACAGCAAAAACATCATATAATAAAGCTCAGAACATGTAAAACAAAGTGCTATATCTTCCCTTTGGATAGTCCTCTCTATCACAAAAGTACTACTAATGATGGCTGAACAAATCATGAGTTATAATCCAATTTTAAAACACTGGAGACAAAGATCTAGCTCTTCAGTTTTATTAGGGAGGAAACCGTCATTTTTTCCTTAGTATTTAGCTAAGCAAGATGCCACAGTTAAAACTAGCCCCCCGCTCCTTTTTTTAAGATTTTATTTATTTATTAGAGACAGAGAGAGAGAGACAGGCAGAGGCAAAAGCAGGCTCCATGCAGGGAGCCCGACATGGGACTCCATCCCATCTCCAGGATCACGCCCTGGGACAAAGGTAGGGCTAAACCACTAAGCCACTGGGGCTGCCCAAAAACTAGCCCTTTGAACAAACAGTTCAAATGGTCCTTGTAATGCACAAGCTACAATCAAGATACAGGGAGGGGGCAAGTGTTTCCTTGCGTTGTAACCTAACCAGGCAGAAAGCAAAACTCAAAAGCACCATCACAAACACAGGTTACTGATCTGCACTGAAAACCAATGGTGACTTACAACAGGAGTCTCTCTGAAACGTGCTGTTCTCCATTTCATACTGTTTTTAAACCAGCATCATCACATGATTAGAAATGCAAAAGCAACTAAATAGATGTATTCAAAAAATGACTTTAACACTACAATTAGATGGAAACACATACTGTCTTAATTTTTTATTTAAATTCAATTTGACAACATATAGTATATAACACCCAGTGCTCATCTCATCGTATGCCCTCCTTAATTCCCATCACCCAGTTACCCTACCTGCACATAATGTTTTGAAATGAAGAATGATAAATGCTATTTAAAATTTTTAGATTCTACCAAATGCTGATGAAGTTTCTAGTGAAATGGCTAGGAAAGCCAAAAACAAAGAGCACGGGCTGAAACAAAGATTGTACTCCCCCAGCATGAACTAACCTGACCGTGGACAGCTCCCCTTCAATAGTTAGCTTTACTGACTACCTGGGACAGGGGCTTCACAACCAAGTCCTTCTCAATCCCTGCAATAATCATAGCAAATAGGCACTGCTGCTACCCCCATTCTGCAGACGAGGACACAGGCTCAGGTGTTAAAAGGGCCTGCCTAAGGCTATATACAGGCACTCAGTCATAATCCCAGGATTCAAACCTGAGCCATCCGAGGCAAAGGATGCTTCCCTGAACTACCAAGTGTGTATGTGTTTGGTCTTCTTGGTTTCAACTTCAGCCATGCAAAGGTTCTAACAAAATGCAAAAACAGAAACAGAGTTTTAAACTATTAAACAAGACAAACTTAGAAGCAGTGGAAGAGAGAGATCAATAAGAAAAACAAATGCCCCAATATAAAAATGGACAATTCTCAAAGCGTTTAGAGGAAATGGACAGAGATGAAAAATACTCGTTAGCTATGGCAAAGAAATGCAAGTTAAAACAAGATATCCTTTCAAACCCTGATAATTCCGGTGTGAGGAAAAAGGGCCTACCCTGTTGACAAAAGTGAAATGGTATAAGCATTATGAAGAGCTGTTTGTCCTTATGCATCAAGAGTCTTTGAAATGTAGATATCCACTGATTCCACAGAATACATTGTTTATAAGTGTATTATGTAATATAAACGTATAATGTATGTGTAAGAATGTTAAACCAACAACCACTCATGATGATGATGAGAAATTCCAATACAGGACCAACTAGGTAAATACATTTTTCAGGTTGAACCTTATGAAACTGCCAATATTCAGCCACTTGTGAACAGAAATGCACACAGTAATTTTTAAAATAATATGTATTTTTTTTAAGATTTTATTTATTTATTAATGAGAGAGTGAGAGAGAGAACGGCAGAGACAAAGGCAGAGGGAGAAGCAGGATCCATGCAGGAAGCCCAATGTGGGACTCAATCCTGAACCTCTGGGATCATGCCCTGAGCCAAAGGCCACTCAGGCATCCCATATGTATCTATATTTAAAGTTGACTTTTAAATATTAAGTAGGGAAAAACAATACAAGAAAAACAATACAAAACACACTATTTTAGGTTAAAAAAAGAAAGAAAGAAAGACCAACAGGAAGAAAATACCTTAGAGTCAATTCTATGCTTGGTACCTTTACACACTGTCTCTAATTTCCTAGAGTCACCCTATAATGTACTGTTACTCTCAGGTCACAGGTTTGGGAGCAAATCTCAGACAGTTTGAATACTTTAGTGAACTATTTGAAGACAAGATTAGAATTCACAGTAGACCTTGTATGTCTGACCTCAAAGCCCACACCATCTCCAAGAGGTCACACTAATACATTCTTTCCTTAAGTGTATTAGAACTAATGTTATTATAATAACAACAGGAGGACTTCCAGAACATATTTTTTAAATTTTTTTTAAAGATTTATTTATGCATGAGAGACAGAGAGGCAGAGACACAGGCAGAGGGAGAAGCAGGCCCCCCATAGGGAGCCCAATGCAGGACTCCATCTCATACCCTGGGATCATACCCTGAGCCAAAGGCAGATGCCTAACTGCTGAGCCACCCAGGCATCCCATTTTTTAAAATATCTTAATGAAATACTGCTTTCAAAGCATAAGAGATCATGAAAATACTTGCTGTATGCCCCACCTCCCCCAAATTCCTATGCTGTAGTCCTCACCCCCAGCATCTCAGAATGGGACTGTATTTGGAGATCAGACCTTTTAGGAGGTGATTAAGGAGAGATCATACAGCTGGCCCCAATCCAACAGGGTTGTTGCCCTTATAAGAAAAGATTAGGACACAGATAAAGGGAAGAGCATGTGAGGACAGCGAGAAGGTGGCCATCTGCAAAGCAAGGAGACAAACCTCAGAAGAAACTGGACCTGCCAATATCTTCATCTTGAACTTCGAGCCCCCAGAATGGAGACATAATGCATTGCTGTATTTACGCCGCCAATCTGTGGTATTTTGTTATGGCAGCCCTAGCTGATGAACACAGTGCTCTTACTCTGAAAGTACTAAATACTGTAAAATCTTAAACCTGACAACCCCCTTGTATTAAAGAAAATATGCCTTCAGATAGATTACCCATAAAGCACCAAAAGAAAATATTTTACAAATACTTTTAATGAAGTATGAAATCTTTTAAAAAATATACCTAAATTTAACTTACTGGAAACTACCATGTTAGTTAAAGAGCACTGGTAGCACATTCAAATTAAACATTGATAACCTTACAACCCCAAAACTACTCATTCTTACATATACCCAATAAAATCACTAAGCACCTAACAAGGTCCTGAATGATGCAGCGGGCAATACCAATGCAGAGCTGAGAAGGCCTTGCAGCTCCTTCTCCCTCGGCAGAGCAGAGTGGTGGTAGTGGCGTGTCTTACAAGTCCAACAAAAAATAATTTTTTTAAAAGCAGAGACCACAAACAAGCAAACAAACAGCAGCAGAGAACTAGGGCAGACTCCAGGTATGAGCACAACTTGGGAGCAGGACAGCAGGTGATCAATCTGACTTATTAGCAGGCTGAGGAAAAGGAAAATGGTCTCATGAGTCATTGAGGTGGGAAATACATACATACATACATACATACATACATAAGCCTAGAAAGGTTCAGGAACCAGGAATGGGAAAGGCTAAAAAAAAAAATGGTCAAAAACACCTCAGAAGGAGTTCTCCATCAAGCTCCCAGATCCTGTAACCCAAGCAAACAGCCAGACACTGAGCCCTCCTCCCTAGCAAGTTTACCGCAAGGAGGACGCAAACAAAGGCGTTTCTGAGGAAGGCCTATCCGGAATGGCCACCACCAACCACTCACTGCTCTTTTCCCCCAGCTCAGTCACAGAGTCTCTGCAATCCAGTACAACCTCTCAGGCAGCAAGACCCTCTTTTCCTTACAAGAAAAAGACCCACAGACATTAGCAGCTGAAGGTCCCCTGAGTAAGTCAGACCCACTGGTCTGGCCTACAGAGCCACACTTTGCTGTAAGCTCTGTCCCTCTCTGTAAGCTATGTCCACGGGAATGCACCTCCCAACTCACTGTCAGAGCAAAACCAAACAAATCCTCACACTTTAATCTGATGGCCAAGGACTGTCGAATATTTGAGAAATCCTCCAATTTGAAAGGTAGAAACAAAACAAGGAAGGGAG
Source organism: Canis lupus dingo (assembly GCF_003254725.2). Taxonomy (NCBI): domain Eukaryota; kingdom Metazoa; phylum Chordata; class Mammalia; order Carnivora; family Canidae; genus Canis; species Canis lupus. Next base: position 38,828,964 of record NC_064249.1, on the reverse strand, counting down.
ACAATTTTATAAAACAAAAACAAGACAGGGGATCCCTGGGTGGCTCAGCAGTTTAGCGCCCGCCTTTGGCCCAGGGCGCGATCCTGGAGTCCCGGGATCGAGTCCCGCGTCAGGCTCCCGGCATGGAGCCTGCTTCTCCCTCTGCCTGTGTCTCTGCCTCTCTCTTTCTCCCTATGTCTATCATGAATGAATGAATGAATAAATGAATAAATAAACAAACAAACAAAAACAAAAACAAGACAATGCTGGGAAGAGGAAAAATTTCAAATTATATATAATTAATAGGGAAATATTCACTGGTGAAATAAGCATGTTATTAGAAGGAATATTCATTAAAAAAAACCTTTGAAATTAAAAAACAAAAAAAATCCATAAAACCAGTAAGAGTTGAAAAATAAGATAAATAGGGAAAAAATAGAGAAGAAAAGCTGGTCCAGAAGGCCCAGAAACCTCATAACAAGAGCTCTTCCCTTTCGGACAGCCCATTACCAAAGAAATAATAAATTGCTTAGCATCGAAGGGTATATGCTTCTAGATTTAAAGCATCCATCAAAAGCCGAGCACAATGAATTGGTTTTTACAGACTCATATTAAGACACATCACTATAAAGTTTCAGAGCACCAGGAACAAAAAAAAAGGGAAGTTCCTAAAGGCTTCCAGGAGGAAAAAACAGGTTTCTTCCAAAGGACTGAAAAGCAGAATGACATCCAATTTTTCAGAGCAACACTGGGACCTCAAAGATGCTGAAGCAACACCTTTAAAATTCTGAGGAAAAATCATTTCCAGCTTTTTTTTTTGAAATTTCCAGCCTTGACTTCTAACCACAGCCAAGTTACCAATCCAGAAGAGGCTCTAATAAAAATATTCTTAGATGTTTTCTGAGGTTTTGGGTTTTTTTTTTTTTTTTAAGATTTTATTTATTTACTCATGAGAGACACAGGCAGAAGGAGAAGCAGGCAGCAGGCTCCATGCAGGGAGCCTGACGTGGGGCTTGATCCCAGGATCTGGGATCATGCCCTGAGCCAAAGGCAGATGCTCAACCATTGAGCCACTCAGGCGTCCCAAAAATATTTTTAGATGTTATAGGTCTATCAGAACTTGCTTCCCATGCCCCATTTCTCAGAAAGCTAGAAGTGGTAAGCAATACAGAAAAAAAAAAAAAAAAAAAAAGCAAGAATTCCCAGGACGGTAAAAACCGCACTGTAAGTTGGCTAAAAAGGTAACTGGTCCGAACTGAACCAGAAGGTTAAAGGTATCCAAGAAAAATAAAAAGATGCTGAAGAATGACCTGGTATGCTTGTACTGAAAGGAGAGGTCACCACTGATGGAAGAGTCTGAGGCTGGGAAAGTGGTTGAGAGAACCGACAGCTAAGCACAGAATACGAAGACTCACTAAATCTAGATACGGCAAAGTCATCTGCAAGGAAAATGTTATGAGTGTACAACAAAGCTCAGCGTAAATGGTATTTCTGTAATCATAACAACTAGAATCTTGGTTAACCAAAATTTGTTACATAAGTGTATCTAGAAGATGAAAAGGAAAGCACACCCTGGGGAGGAGGCAGGGCTAAAAAACAATCCCCATCTTCCATAACCGGAAGTCAAGACAAATTCTGAAACTGGAGTAAGTCAAGAAATATTGGAAATACAAAAAGAAAACTACAGGGGATACCTGGGTGGCTCAGCGGTTTGGTGCCTGCCTTAGACTCGGGGCATGATCCGGGAGTCCCGGGATCGAGTCCGGCATCGAGCTCCCTGCATGGAGCCTGCTTCTCCCTCTGCCTGGGTCTCTGCTTCTCTCTCTCTCTCTCTCTCTCTGTCTCTCATGAATAAATAAATAAAACCTTTTAAAAAAAAAAAAACTGCAGAAGAAGAACACAAAGGTGGCAGCAGTTCTTCTGGAGAGCTGGATTCTAGAGGGGAAAAGGTACAGGATTCAGGATTCTCTTTTTTTTTTTTTTTTAACTCTAGGCTCTGTGGAACTACTCGACTTCCTAAACTATGTACTACTTTGATAAAAAGAAAATCACAGAATCATGCTTTAGTTTTTAAAAATCATGCTACAGAATTAGTATTTAATTACACAGGAAAGTATTCATAGTACATTATCATGGGGGAATCACAGAACATTATGTTCAATAAAAAAAAATATATATATACTGCATAAAAAAAATAGAAAATATACCACAAGTAGTTTTTTCCTGGAATAGTGGAATTATTTTCATTTTCTTATGTAAGCTTTTCTGTATTCTTCAAATCTTCTGTAATATACACAATTGCTTTGTAATCCAAGTAATTGAAAAAGTAAAAGGTCAATAGAGCCCAAAGACCAAATAATTAAATTAATTCTGATTCCTGCCCCAATAAGACACTTAGGCCCCACTGTGTGGTTAAAAATAAATTTGTGATTTTTTAATTATTATAAAAACCCAAAAGGTTTTATAAACCCTTAAATAATACCAGGTCCCCATGTCAGAAACTTCTCATCTCTTTCAAGTGTGCTTACATTTCATCAGTCTTATTAAACTTCAGACCAAGATTATAAATTGACTTCCAGTTTCAAAACTCTACCTGTAATGTAAGAGTTACAAAGTCACTTTGTAAACTTAAAACATAAACAAAAAGCTGGAATAAGGAAACAACTTAGAACTTCTCTTATGTCCAAAACAGAACTAAAATTAAAAGAGAAAATAATGTAACCAACAAAGTACAGGAAATATTTATAAAAGTGAAATTAGTATGACAACTACAAATGCTGAATTTGGCCCACACATTCGTGTTCAGGGGAAAAAGCAGAATTCAACATTCATGGTATTATAATATCCCAACACTAATTCAAATGCTCATCAAGAGTACATTGGATAAACAAACTAGCATTTCACACAGTGGAATAAAATGAACGATATGCATGAATGACACAAACCTGATGTTAAGCCAAAGCAGCCAGATAATGAGTATATAGTCTGTGATTCTATTTATATAAGTACCAAAACTGACAAAACTCATCTACGCCATTACAAGTCAGACAGTGGTTACCCTCTGGGGACAGACTGCACTGCAACTCTAAGAAGGCAGGAGGGCAGCAGGGTTTTGTTTCCAATCCAGGTGGTAGTTACATGGGTCTACTGAGTAGTGAAAAGTTATGTGTACTTTTCTGTACACATTTTACACTTCATTAAGAATTTCAGGGGCACCTGGGTGGCTCAGTCAGTTAAGCATCTGCCTTCAGCTCAGGTCATGATCCCAGGGTCCTGGGATCCAGCACCAAGCTGAGCTCGCTGCTCAGTGGGAGTCTGCTTCTCCCTCTCCCTCTCCTTCAGCCCCTTCCCCTGGCTTGTGCTCTCTCTCTTAAATAAATAAAATCTTAAAAAAAAAAAAAGAATTTCAAATCAAAGAGTAATACTCAAATGACCAAGAAGCACATGAGAAAACAGTCAACATCAGTAATTAGGAAAAAAGACAAACTACAAGATACCACTTCACACCCACAAAGATGGCCATAATAAAAACCAAAAAACCAAAAACCTAAGAACTAGTGTTGGCAGAGGATGTGGAGAAATTGGAACTCACATGCATTGCTGCTGAGAGTGTAAAATGGCCCAGCCACTGGGGAAACCCGTTTGACACATGCCAATAAGTTAAACATATTTACATATGACCTACCAATTCCACTCCTAGGTATATGTCCAAAGAAACTGAATACGGGCTTACAAACACTGTACATAAATGTCCATAGCTTTATTCACAATAGCTGAAAGGTAGAAACAACCCAAATACCCATCTACAGACAAATAATGGAGACTCAAAATGCAGCATACCCATATACCAAGCAATGGAATAAAAAAAGAATCAAAGTATGAAAAAGAATGAAGTACTGACACTTGTTACAACATGGATGACCCCTGAAACCCTAGCTAGATGAGAGACGACAGACACAAAAAGCCACATATTCTATGATTCCATTTATATAAAATGCTCGGAATAGGCAAATCTGTAGAGTTAGAATGCACATTAGTGGTAGCCAGAGGCTAACGGGCAGGAAGGAACAGAAATGACTGCTTTAATGGGTACATAGGGCTTCTACTTGCAATGACGAAATCTGGAGCTAGAGTGCTGACAGTCACACCACAGGATGAAAGGACTTTTTTTTTTTTTAAGGTTTATTTATTTATATATTCAGAGAGAGCGAGAGAGGCAGAGACACAGGCAGAGGGAGAAGCAGGCTCCATGCAGGAAGCCTGACGTGGAACTCCATCCCGGATCTCCAGGATCACACTCCGGGCTTCAAGCGGCGCGCTAAACCGCTGCGCCACCAGGGCTGCTGGATGAAAGAACTTAATGTCACTCACTCGTGCACTTTAAAATGGTTACCACGGTAAATTTTATGTTATATATATTTTACCACAATAAAAAAATTGTAATAATGTTTTTGAAAAACAGTAACACTTAAATGCAAGCCAGGATACCCTTAGCACTTAAACTAAAAACAATCCTTTGCAAAGAACTTTGGCAATAAATAACAATTTATCTTTGTCCTAGTTCCTATTTCTCCTTCTGAGAACCCTAAGAAACAAAAAACCTTTAGATCCAAAAGTGCTCACCGTAGTATTTATAATAGCAAAAAATCCACAAAAAAACAAAAAAAACTAAAGGCCAAGCTATCAGGAAATGGGTAAGTAAATCAACAATATATTTATAAGATTAACTATACCAAAACTAAAAATATTTACTGATGACATCCATTATAAAATGGGGGAATGTTTATATGATGAAGCAACTGTGATTAAAAGCAAACAATACAAATTCTATAAACAGGGGCACCTGGGTGGCCCAATAGGCTGGGAGTCTGCCTTCTGTGCTCAGGTCATGATCCTGGGGTCCTGGGATCAAGTCCCACATTGGGCTCCCCACAGGGCTCAGGTCATGATCCTGGGGTCCTGGGATCAAGTCCCACATTGGGCTCCCCACAGGGAGCCTGCTTCTCACTCTGCCTATGTCTCTGCCTCTGTGTCTCTCATAAAGAAATAAAACCTTTATAAATAAATAAATAAATGAATGAATGAATGAATGCAAGCCAACAATACAAATTCTATAAAGAGAGGTGCCTGGCTCAGTAGGTTGGGCATCTGCCTTCGGCTCAGGTCATGATCTGAGGGTCCCAGTAAATAAATAAATAAATGCAAGCCAACAATACAAATTCTATAAAGAAAGGTGCCTGGCTCAGTAGGTTGGGCATCTGCCTTCAGCTCAGGTCATGATCTGAGGGTCCTGGGATGGAGCCCCATATCGGGCTCTCTGCTCAACGAGGGGTCTCCTTCTCCCTGTCTCTGCTCTTCCCTGCTCATGCTGTCAACTAAACAAACAAAATCCTTCAAAAAAAAACTCTATAAAACCAAGCCAACTATTGCAAAAAAAAAGATTCAATGAATGTTTACTATGGGTTTGCTATGGACACTGTATTTTCATTCTGCTTTCTGTCCCTCAAACAAAGAAAGCTTTCTCATCTCAGGGCCCTGGGACCTGCTCTGTCTACATGGAATGCTCTTCCTCCTCATCTCATGTGACTATCACCTCATCTTTGAGGTCAATTCAAATTTCAACCCTGAGAAGGTCCTCCCCTCCCTACTCCCATCACCACAGGCCTTGGTGCACCCCCTGCCTCACCTTTTCCCACCCCACATTTTATCTTCTTTGCACTGACCTGAGAATAACTGACTTGTTGATGTACTAGTACATATTGCTTCTCCATCTCCTAAGAAAATACACATCCCCTGGGTACAGGGACTCTTACCTTGTCTAAATGCACATCCCCGACAACTGTACCTGCCAGCAATCATGAGTATTTGAGAAGCTAATCAATAAATATTCATTGACTGATTAACGTGTTTCCTTTACTTTCCCATACTTTGTCAATTCTCTACAGTAAGTATATACTACTTTTGGTTTTAATCCTATTTTTAAAGATTAAACTACTTCACGTACAGAACTTTGTTGGATATTCCCTAAGGACAAGCCAAGTGTCTAGTTTTCAATCCTAACCACAAAAATAACTAGTTATAAATCCTTCCTAATAAAAGATAATGCTCTAGTACATTTTCTAGCCTATCTTACCTGTTTTTAGAAGCTTAGAGACCTGTCTCAAATTTCTAGTTCCATAGGTGTTTAATCACCTTTCTCCACAACAATCCTCCCTGCATTCCACCACTCATGCGTGCATACACACACACACACATACATCCTTTCAGTCCCATTTTAAAATAGGCATGAGAACTATTTCAGAACTCACTGGAAACAGCATGCAAAATAAATGATGTTGAAAAGTAAATACATTTAATTTTACTCATATATGTGAATTTCAAAATAAGATACACTAGGAAAGTAGCCTAACTACATTTGCTCTTCTGTTGATCTGTAGTTGAAATGCAGTTTACAAGGATATAACTATATCTAGTATTTATATTTATATTGTAACCATATATAAAAATTGAAAAGAAAAATATCCTTTTCTGAAAAGAAGAGCTAGTTGAGATGTCCAAGAATCAAAAGTGCTACTTTTGATTTACTTTTATAGGAGACAATGCCAGATTCCAATAAAATACAAACCTTTAAAATTTACTGTCATTGTTTCCATTAGTGACTGGAAAACTATACCCCATCCACTAAATCAGTTTTGAAGATACCCAGCTTGAGTGCTGAAAATCTACTGAGCTCAGACCAGCAAATTGAGCCTTGAACACCAGGAAAAAAAAAAAAAGAAAAAAAGGATATTTCTGTCATTCTGTTGTTTGAACTTTGCCGGTCTACGGACAAATGCGCCAGCTATTTTAAATGTAGATTTAAGTTCTACTCACAATAATACAACCAAACTACATATGCAAATATATGTCCAAACTCTTGTACTTTACCCTTCAAGGTTCAGAGATACCACCAAAGACCTTCTAGACTTAAAAAAAAAAAAAAAAAAAAAAAAAATCTGCCCAAGTAACACAGAAAGACCTTCTAGCTTTTGAGTGACAGCTTGTAGCCCAAGCCTAAACAGACCCAGGGATTATTAAGATCCTGGCTCACTATTTAGACACATTATCTGGTATATAAAAATCAGCACACACCCACATTAAAAGTACCCACTGCAAGTTTTTATTTCTGCAGTATTAAATAAATGTTCATTCAGATGATCCAAAGAATCTCGACAGAGCAGTACTAAGTCACAGAGTGGCAATTAATTTATTTTTTTTAATTTTTTTTTTAATTTTTATTTATTTATGATAGTCACAGTGAGAGAGAGAGAGAGAGAGGCAGAGACACAGGCAGAGGGAGAAGCAGGCTCCATGCAGGAAGCCCGACGTGGGACTCAATCCCGGGTCTCCAGGATCGCGCCCTGGGCCAAAGGCAGGCGCCAAACCTCTGCGCCACCCAGGGATCCCCCAGAGTGGCAATTAATTTAGCCTCTCCTATAAAGTCTTGGCATAATTAGAACCATCAGAACCATGGATGCAACCCGAATCCACTAGACAAACTTAGGGTTCAACCAGCTAAGTAGGGACGCCTGGGTGGCTCAGCAGTTGAGCATCTGCCTTTGGCTCAGGGCGTGATCCTGGGGTCCCAGGACCGAGTCCCACATCGGGTTCCCCGCAAGGAGCTTGCTTTTCCCTCTGTGTATGTCTCTGCCTCTCTGTGTTTCTCATGAATAAATGAATAAAATCTTTAAAAAAAACAATCAACCAGCTAAGTAAATTCCACTATCAATGCTTCTACTACCAATGCTTACAAAAACTATTAGAATTTAAAGTCCTTCACAAAATATGGATATATCATGCCTCATATTGCCATTCGAACAATAGGAAGGCATTTGTGTCTCTGCCATTGCCAAAGTGGTTAAATAATATGCAACTAATTTTCTATGCTCTGCTATCTACCAGCTTGTAATTAAATTCTGAGCAAAAACTAAGAAAAGACAGAAACAACATTTTTAATTTGCTCAATACTAGCTATCAACTACTCTTCCAAGGAAGATCTCCTGAAGAGAAAGGTTATCAGCTTAAAAGTATTACCAGCCAGAACTAAGTGAATGTAATGAGAGGGAGCAGAGTGCGCCTCATCCTTGAGGCAAAGGAACACGGTTTCAGCAACCAGGAAGCAGATTTCAGCTATATACCAATGTGCACCTAATCCCCAAACAGACTGTTTGGCAGCTGCTGCCCCTGCAGAGTAGCCTCCATCCTCATCCAAAAATCCCCCTGGAGGAGAATAACAACTCTCTGAAAGCAATCAGCCTTCCTAACATTAAACTTTTCGATAACTGGGGGGATGGGGGGGGGGGGAGTGAACCATGGGCCAATGTCCCCAAAAACTAAAACCACCAGCAGCTCTTTGTACTAAAGGCTAACCCATGTCTCTTTTTTAAAAATGGCCATCCATATACACAACTGGCCACAGGGATGGCTTTTAATCAACCAGTTGCCAGTTTGGGATTCCTGTCTTATCTCTCCTTCCAAGAGAATACAGCACAGAAATAAGGGAACAGTAATTGCCTCCGCTCCTGCCGTCGCTCCTGCTTCATGGCTCACTAATAAGTAGTTCAGGGATCCTGGACTGGTGCTCAGAGCTCTCCCCATCCATCCATCCAGTCCACAAAGATTCACTGAGTGCCTGCTAAACGTCAAGCGCTGTTGTACCTCGCTTTCTCCTCTGAATCACTGATGAATCCTCCAAGATTTCTAGACCAAAAAGTGAACCAAGAAGTTTTATATTCGATTTATAACACTGAAATGGAAAAGCAGAAAGCCACCTCTATGCCTTAAATTTCCAGGTTTTTAACTACCTTCATCCCAGTAACTACTGGAAAGCCCCTTAAACCAAAACCAAACCAAACCAAACGCCAAAGGATTCGGCCCCAGGAGAAGGGCAGAAGGCTGAGGGAGCCCAGAACCCCTACGGGGGCATACCCTGAACTGCAGAGGCGCCCGCCCAACTCACAGCGATTCCTCCCCCTCCTCAGCCTTTCGTCAAGCTGCGGCCGGTGACAGACACGCTGTGCAGACCTCAAGCCAGCACCTGCAGCACGGACACGCGGGGGACACGCGGGGGGCACGCGGGGGGCACACGGGGGGCACGCGGGGCGCACGCGGGGGACGCACACGGCCTCGCGGACAGCACCTGCCCTTAGCAGGTGCAACGTACCGTGACATGTTCTAGCCTTTCAGCTCTGATACACGGTTAAGCCAGTTCCCGGACCACCACCCTAGAACCTTCCGAGGGAGGGAGGATGACTACTGGAGAGAAGACCCAGGGAGCCTGGGGACTAGGAGGGGGGTCCCCGTGCCCAAGGCACACAGGAGGCAGCATGCAGGGGAAGGGGTCTTCAAGCCTGGTCGCCTCAGTGGGAAACTGAGGTGGTTCCGGGAAAATATTCTTAAGCCGTGTCTATGAGGTCAGCGCTGCAGCTCCAGAGTGCGCCGCTGAAAGCAGCTGCGGGGAACACTGCACCGCGCGGCCAGTACGTGCCGGTCTCTGAGAACCTGTTAAGTTCCCCACTGTCCCTTACAGGGGACCAGACCCTCTGGACAGGCCACCGCGGAGGGGAGCGCTCTCCGGCCGCCAGTCCTCGTCAGCGCACGCAGCCCTGAGGCGGTGCCAGGGGTGCGGGGCTCGGGGTCTTCGCCGGGGGCGAGGAGGCCGCGTCACCAGATCCGTCTTGCCCGCTGCCGCCCAGTTTCCAACACCAATTACCGGCAGACACACCTGCCCCTTTTCATGGAGGTCCCGGCCCAAGCTCTTGCTCTGAGCGTGGTCTTCCGGAGCCGAAGGTGCCACTCCGCGCCCGGAGGTCCGTCAGCGCCCGCCCGGCCGCGCCTCGGCAGCCCCGCGGACCGCCATCTTGCCTTCCCAGCAGGCAGCGCGCCGGCGGCCCCGTACCTCCCCTCCGACCTCCGCGAGCGGCACGTGCACCCGGCCCGTGACCCGGCCCGTGACCCGGCCGTGCACACTGCACCACGCGCCCCAGCTCTCCGGCGGTCGGTGGTCGGAGGGCAAGGCCGCAGCGCCCCCCCCCGCCCCCAGGCGAGTCCCTGGCGTCCAGGAGGAGCGCACGACGGCACTGGGCCTGCGCCCGCCGCGCGCATCCGCCTGTCCAGCTCTCCCACAGACTTCAGGCCACACCGAAGGCGGACACGACCTTTCCAGTCCCGGCGGCCCACCTATCGGCGGAGCGCTGGACAAGGCGGGGGCCATGCGTCCGGAACCCGCCCCATTCCCCATTCCCCGCGGGCGGGCATCCTCCGCTGAGGAGTGGCGGCGACCCCAAGACCCAGTCCCCTACCAGAGGCCGCAGCACCGTTCTCAGGACCCGAGCGCGCCGACACGCCGCCCTCCGAGGCGCCCCGGCCGCTTCCCGCTCGAGGGCCCGCCCCGCGCATCTCCCGCTCCTGACTCGCCCAGGGTGCCCCTGACCTCCGAGGACCTCGGGGCAGCCCGCTGGGCCGGTCAGACACACACACACACACACCCACAACCTGGAAGAGCCAAAACCACGGAAACAGCCTAGAGCGGGGTGCGGAGGGAGCACTCGTCCGTCCAGCTGTGAGCTAGTTCTGGGCCCCTGCAGCACGGACCGCGGCTCGTTCCTGTCCCACAGTGGGTGCTGTGAACACAGGCCACCATGCGAGCGGACGGAGGTGTCCGCATACATGGATCACACCTGCACGCCGCACACTTAAACTTACCCATGTTACCGGTCAACAAAATCCCAGGGAAGCTGGGGAAAACAGAACGGTGCACGCTTCATCAACGCTAAGGTGGGTTTACATACACAGCCAGAATCCTGTCACCATCCACCAGACCCCTCCGTGGGTCTTCCTAAATGAAATACCTCGAATCCAAACTTTTCTCCCATATGCCACACGAGCCCCCCACCCCTCGTCTTCACCCAACAGGTACAAGGACAAGCTCCCTGACACATGCTTGCTCTTCCTTCCAGAGCTCCATCCCACAGCCCAGGGCACAGGGACCATTCAGGTCCACTTACGCTCCCCCACACTCTCCCCTCCCCCATGCTCTCCCCTGCTCTCCCCTGCCCTCCCCTGCCCCACACTCTCTTCTAAGAAGCTCTCCTTCCGGGATCCCTGGGTGGCGCAGCGGTTTGGCGCCTGCCTTTGGCCCCGGGGCGCGATCCTGGAGACCCGGGATCGAGTCCCACGTCGGGCTCCCGGTGCATGGAGCCTGCTTCTCCCTCTGCCTCTCTCTCTCTCTCTCTCTCTCTCTGTGTGTGTGTGTGTGTGTGTGTGAGACTATCATAAAAATTTAAAAAAAAAGAAGCGCTCCTTCTATCACCGACTTCAAAAGCAGCTGAAAATGGGCCCCCCACGTGAAACATTCTGTGTACTATCATGATAGATACGCAGTTAGGGTGTTTTTAATGTTATCCCTCAACTCTTTAAAAAGTCTTATTATGAAGACCATGTAACAATATGGAAAAGTAACATGATACCATGTGAAATGAAGACACACCAAAGGTTATGCATCTTAAGTGTCTGGCTTTATAGGTAACTCTCTTCTCTTTCCTATATTCCAAATTTTTGTTGACAGTGCTTCTGATTTTTTTTAAGATTTTATTTATTTATTCATGAGAGACAGAGGCAGAGACACAGGCAGAGAGAAGCAGGCTCTATGCAGGGAGCCCCATGTGGAACTCGATCCTGGGACTCCAGGATCACACCCAGAGCAGAAGGCAGATGCTCAACCACTGAGCCACCCAGGCATCCCATGCTTCTAATTTTAAATTGAGGATAATACATATGTTCCCTAGCTTGCCTGACCTGATGGTTTCATGGGTACATACATGTCAGAGCTTATCAAACTGTACACTGTGAATGTGTGACACTGACCATATAAAGTGGACATGAATGAAGCTGTTAAAATGTCTCAGTGGTATGCACTGCCTGAGAAACTGGCAGAATGACATAAATGCAAACCTCAAGTGTGTCACCGTGGGAAAGTCTGGAAGGGGAGGGACCAGACAGGAATCTGCTTTATAAAATCAAAGAGTAAATTTCAAAAAGAAGAAAGGACAAACAGGGAAAAAAAGATATACTTCTAAAGAAACCCCCTCCCCCACACCCACATACATACCCAGTGCACAGAAGCCTTCTCTAGTTGAAGCAAAAAACAAAACTAAACTTGTAAGTTAAGGCATTAGAAGTAGAACTTTTGTATTGCAGAGATTTGGGATTACACTAAAACCCAGAAGAAAAGCAGCCAAGAATTTTTAAGACACTAGAGTTCTTCCCCACAGATTTAAGAAATCTCAGGAAAAAATAAAAAAAAATTGTCTTAGAGAAAGGAACAAGAAAAGGAGGTGGTACGTTGTTTTTTTGTTTGTTTAGGGATATATGCTTCTTGTGCTTTGCTTTTATATTCTGTTGCCCTATTTTTTGTATTTTATCTACAATCAGTAAATTAGCCCTTTTGTTCTAAAAAATGTTTTTCTTTTTTTTTTTTCTTTTTTTTTTTTTTCTTTTCTGAATATTAGTAAGATACTTCCCCAAGGGCTCTCAGATTAGAGGGTAACCCTCCTATGTTGGGTAGCTATTCTAAAAAACACGTGCATTAACCTGGTGAGTGAGGAAAGGAAATAGCCAACAAGTCCTTTTTATCAGCAGTCAGAAACCTGTAATTTCACCTATAAATCCAAAGCACAAGGATTCTCTAGGTAACAAATCTCTTGGAAGAAATAGAGGCTTTATATGTTAAAAGCTTCGTAATTTAGTGGCAGTGAAGCAATCTGTCCCAGAGAACAAAAGAGTGCTGTTTCCTACAACCAGACTCTAACCAGAGAGGCTGAAGAAGCCAAGAGTAAGGTCCCCTGAAAGGGACATACTCGGGATCCTGGTTCTTGTGACACCTGGCATAGGGTCAATTCTCCCCAGGCCACATTCTTATGTGGTGTGTACATCACTGCATCACCAAATAAGTGGGAAAGCTACAGGGTAGGTGTCCCTGATCTGGTGGGATGTGAAGTGGCCCAGTTTGGTATCTGCTGGTAGAGTGCTGTAGCCAACAATGTGGACACAGAACACTTAGACATGAGGTCCCAGGCTCCCTACTCTCCTACATGATCTACTCCTCAAGGTGGAGTAGTCAAGAGCCAAGCAACAGTCTTACTTTAAAAATGAGTTTTCAGGAGCACCTGGGTGGCTCAGTCGCTTAAGCATCTGAGTCTTGATTTCAGCTCAGGTCATAATCTCCAGGTCCTGGGATGGAACATCACACTGGATTCCTCATTCAGCAAGGTCTGCTTGAGGATCTTCTCTCCCTCTCCCTCTGCACCCCCTACCCCATGCGCGGGCTCATGCATGCACGTGCACTCTCTCAAATGAATAAATCGTTTTTAAAAAAGATTTTTCATTCCAACAGTCAAAAGCTACAAAATCCCTAATTGAGGCATAGATACTTAGTTTTAAAAACTAAGGTACAAGAAACCACTTGAAACAATTAAATATAAAATACAGATAAAATTTACTAAATGATTCTCAGCTTGAATTCTAGTTTTCATGACCTACCTAATACAGCATTTGGTAGACAGAAGTGATTTTTTTTTTCATTGCTCAGAGTTTGTAAGAAATGAGATGTCTTACCAATTTTCTTTTCAATTTTCTTGGGATGATGTCAAGCCTCAGCCTTGTTTTATTACTGTAAAGGGAGTGCGGCCAGCTACATTTCGCAACAAGCCCTATAATCCTGCAAACTTAATAGACCATTAAAATGTTAATAGACCTCTTCTATTGTAAGACTTCACCTTCAGACACATTTCCTATCTTTTTTACATATAACTAAATTTTGCTATTGTCCTCCTTAGTTGAGTATCACAATGGATACCTGCTTCCAGCATTCCTTCAGCCACTTCCATCCCCACCACCCTTGGGGCTCATCACAGAAGCCCTGCCTGCTGGAGAAGAGGGATGATGACCCAAGAAGAGCTGTCACCAGTCTTAATCCAGGATGTTTCTATCTGAAGATTACAGCAAACATTCTTTGAGTTCAGCTTATGAAAGCTGGAAAAATGGAAATCTGGAGACACTATGAAGAAAGACAGCGGAGACAATGAAGCCAAGCCGTAAGAAGAGACAGAGTAACTCCTGGTCAACCAAAACTGCTTGCTTTCTTCTCATCCCTAAAGACCCTAGAGCAGCTGATTCTGGAAGCAGGTACTTTGTAAGCTGACCTGAATTTCCATCTTACTACTACAGAGACACAGCCAGGTGGCTGATGTACAGATAGGGTCCAGTCCCAATGAGAATGAAGAATACCGTTTCTGGAATACCTAGGGACTTCTGGATTTGTGTTAACTGTGCTACAAACACTTCATTTCTTCTATTTCCCCCTCATTCTTAGAAGGGCAAAGCACAGTCACAGTCAAGTAAATGCGTACCGTGCTCTACAAAGGCAGTGATGGTGACAAAAGTGGGCTGCCCAGCGGCAGGCTGTCCACTGCGCCAACAGCTCCAGTTACTGTTCATCAGCTGACGTGAAAAATATTAATGTGAGAAGAGGGAGCAGTGTGTGCGGGCCCGGGCACACAGCAGGTGATGCTCACATGAGGAGCCGCTCTGAGCACGCACTTCCGTCTTCATTCAGGAGGATACAGGCAAACCTCCCTGCTACTAGAAGAAAACGATGGGATCTAACGCTTACAAAATGAGGGTAAAGACATTCGTTTAAATGTTACAGGTCTTGGGCAGTCCTGGTGGCTCAGCGGTTTAGCGCCGCCTTCAGCCCAGGGCGTGATCCTGCAGACCCAGGATGGAGTCCCACATAGGGCTCCCTGCAGGGAGCCTGCTTCTCCCTCTGCCTGTGTCTCTGCCTCTCTCTGTGTCTCTCATGAATATCTAAAAAAATAAATAAATAAAAATAAATGTTACAGGTCTTATGTCAACAATTTTTATAATTTAACCCTTTATGTTATTGTTTTAGTTAAAAACTCTGTCCTTGCAATACCTCTTCCTCAGTCAGCATGAATTTGCAGGGACATACCACACATATGGATGTGGACTCGTGGAACTGAAGGTGCCTATTAGATGTACAAACGACTTAAGTTCTCAAATGATTACCCAGAGCTCACCAAGAGAGCAAGTCAGATGTGGGAGTCAGCAGCACTGGCGGGGGGGGGGGGGGGGGGGGGAGGGGGGGGTTAGACCAGGGAAGAATGCAAGTTCTAGGGGGAGAAGAGAAAGACAACGGAGGGAAGGCCATGGACAAAGCCAGTGTCATACAGAGAGAAGCCAGAGCTGCAAGTCTCTCAAGTCAAGTGGTTCAAGGCCAGGATGGCCGGCAGTGCTGGCTGCTGTGACAAGGCCGGGGCAACCAGGAGTCTCTGCTCTCAGCCTCCTCTCTTCAGAGAAAACGTTCTACCAGCACATAATAGCTTGGAATCCTAGAACAACCTCTTCAAGAAAAGCCACTTTACCTGCAGAGTTGTTCGTGATCTTCTAGCTGAAGAAGTATCAGTAACTCAGGCTACATCCAAGAAGCAGCCCCCCCACCTCTGGCAGGCGGCTCCTGAATCTGACGTGGGATGCCTCTGCTGACTGGCAGGGTGAAGGAGAGAACCAAACCTGTTTCTGCCCCCAGCGGTAGAGGCAATGGCATTTTAAACACTCCCTACTTGTCCCATACCATCCAACCTATCAAAATATTTAAAGCAGAAAAAGTCAGTTACTTCTAGCATCCAAAGGACACAACATTAAATGAAAGCTTACCTGGGTAGCGAAAGCATCACCGCACAATTTAAAGAGAGCTGGAGGAGACGCTTTGTAGCCAGGCCCTCCTTCTCCCAAACCCAATGCTAGCACCTTTCAAATCTAGGTATGATTCAAGATAAAGACCCAGCAGAGCCATGAGTCAATTCTTCTGGATTTAAAGGTCAACATCAAAACATTCTCTGTTGCTGCTGGTTGCAGTGAAATGGACACTCCATATATTTGCAGGCTGGCATGAAAACTGGCAGGAGGCTTTGGAAAGCATTTGACACTATGATTCAAGAGCTTTTAAGACTGTTTCTATTTATTTGTAGATCTAATACTATTTCTGGAAATCTATCTTAAGGAATTAGTCTGCAATTAGGAAGAAAAAATTTATGAAAGCATTTTCCTTATACAAAATCACTTTAAGCCATGTAAGTAGCCATTAAAAAAAAAAAAAACAGGTAAATCACAGTGAAATATGCAACTAAAAAAAATCAAGGTTTTTAGAAGCATAGAAAATGCAAAACATCAAGTGAACAAAACAAAAACTTCAGAGTGCATAATCAAATGTGTACATAAATGCACAAAAATAAAAGGAGGGTGTTTTTTAAAGATGGTGCAACAGCAAGTGAAGAGAAATGGAAGCAAACATAGAGCAAGTCTGGTTGATCAAGACCGGAACATACAAATGGCGGGGGGGTGAGGCAGGTCGAGGAGTTTCAAGACAGAAGACGTGCCAGAATAGGAGTTGGGGGAGAGAGGCCGTCAGAGGGAAAAGTAAGTTCTTTAGCTAAAGAATGGAAATAGAGGGATGCCAGGGTGGCTCAAGAGATTGGGCATCTGACTCTTGATTTTGATTTGGGTCACAGGCTCAGGGTTCAGGATCAAGCCCTGCATGGAGCTCACGCTGGGCGTGGAGCCTGTGTAGGATTCTCTATCTCCCTCTGCACCTCCCCAAGCCTCTAAAATAAATAAATCTTTATTTTTTTAGAAAAGAATGGGGGGCAGCCCCGATGGCCCAGCGGTTTGGTGCCTCCTTCAGCCTGGGGTATGATCCTGAAGACCTGGGATCGAGTCCCACATCGGGCTCCCTGCATGGAGCCTGCTTCTCCCTCTGCCTGTGTCTCTGCCTCTCTCTCTGTCATGAATAAAATAAGTAAAATCTTAAAAAAAAAAAAAAAAAAAAAAAAAAAAAGAATGGGAACAGAGATACGGTAGCCCAAGGAAAGGAAATCCATCATCGTGTGCATGAACTGAAAAGCTCCAAGGATACTTGGAACTGCCCCCTTTTGTTTCACTCTGGCCTCTTGCTCCTTATTCTAGATTGTCCAGGTTCTCCATGAAAAAGAGGAGCATGAACTCAGAGAATACTGAGAAGCAGAAGATCAGATGATGCCGATTCGCTTTAGACCTTGGACTGCGTCACATCAGAATTCCCTAGTAACAATGTACCTTCCTATACACGTGTACTATGCTCCCAGAAAATAACTGCAGCACTGTGCATGCTCCCAGGAGGAACAGCACAGGAAACGGCCCAGAAATAGGCCAGAAAAGAGCACCAAATCCTCGACACATAACCGTCACATTTATAATTGTACACACAATTCACCATACTATAAAAGAATACAAACTGCATCCTTTTAAAATGTATGACATTTACAATTTACAACCAAACTAAATTCATTAGCAGTTCAAGATACGGGTAAAAGGATATTAAATTTACCTGGAAAAGGTAAAAAGGTAATTTTGAAAAGATCATCACTCTCACCACTCAACAGAAAAGAAAGTAATTCCAAGAGAGCGTGCCATCTCGTGGCAGCTGAGCACATGGATTGAACACAGAGGTAGTGGCCCGGACAGCCCTGTGAACACACCCAACACCTGACAACTGTACATTTGATAGTATGTATACTGTGCCACCATGTTCTAGAAAAAGGCTATTAATCGTGTCACCCACTTGCTATCAAAACATTTTTACTTCTCCCAGAAAAAAAATAAACTATCGGATTTTGCATAAGATTCTATCCAAGGTTAGGAATTCTATAAAAATAATCTTAAGCAAGGGATTCTAATATCAATTTCTGGACTTGTACTTTTAAAAAAACAAATTTCAAAATAACATGTACTATGGTAAAGCTCTGATGTTCCAATTACTTAACTTGAATCTCCCAACAAAAATTTACTCATTTTTGAGTAAACAGTTACAAGACAAAAATACACATACAATACAAAGGAAAAATATAAAACCTTTTCTTTGAACACAAGCATTTTAGTGTAACTTCTAAGCAAGAACAGAAAGACCTCACATGCCTTAAAAGTAACCAATTAGAAACAGCAAGGAAAATCATCTTTAAACGGTTGTTTTAAAAAGAAACCTTGCAAAATAGCCCAAAACCACTTCTCTCCGATTACAAAATGAGCATGTGGTGCAAAGGGACACAGAATACCAATTTACGATACCCTGTACTGACTGACAATGCTTGTTGCATGGCAACGAGATCCTGCAGTCTGAAAACAGCACAGAACTCCTTTTCTCCACTTGCCAAGCCAGTTAACCCCGTCGAGGCTGAGGAAGGATGCAAAAAACAGTTGTGCAGAGACGACTACCAACACCAGCATTACCAACACAAGCACTTTAATGATGGCAAGTCTAAAGCCATAGATAGAATCACAAGCCCAAATTCCAGCTCATTTACACCTTGAGAGCAACTTATATGCCCCCACTCTTCAGGTTTTCCAACATACTAGAAAAAACTGCTGACCGTTGGGCACATTTCTTTGAAAAGCATCATCTGCAGTTTTTTTTTTTTTAAGATTTTATTTATTTACTTGAGAGAGTGAAAGAGAGTGAGAAAGTGAGGGGGGGCGGGAAGAAGGTAGAGGCAGAGGGAGAAGAAGACTACCCGCTGAGCAGGGAGCCCTATGTATGGACTTGATCCCAGGACCCTGAGATCACGACCCGAGCTGAATACTGATGCTTCTTGGAATGAGCCACCCAGGCGCCCCAAGAATTGTTTTTTGAATAAAAGTTCCTAGGTAATAACATACCCACACATCTTTTGTTTCATAATTTAAAAGAAGTAATTTGAGCCTTTCAGTTTATCTTCTAAAAAATCGTAATTTATGCACAAAGGCTGTAATTTCCTAACAACTTAAATTTCTCCTACTTAAAATGTTATTTGAACTATTTTTATGTATTACCTATACAGGGAACTGGTAATATGTCATAAAACTTTTGACAGAATTCTGCTTCATCTAAAGAACAAAACATAAAAGCTTGTAGTTAGTCTTGCCATGGCTTTAAATATGTTCACTGTTTTGTTGGGATTCCCCCATTTCTTTTGCAAAATGGCTGCCACACTCTACCTAAAAACAGATTAAATATCAGATAAAATAAACTTAGAGTGGTTCTCAAACTTCTCAAAAATGAGAGGCCTTTTAAAGTCAGGAATTGTACTTTCACTGTATGTTGATTGAGAAAATGTGATGGAAAAACACTTTAGGGGCACCTGGGTGGCTCAGTCGGTTAAGAAGCATCTGACTCTTGATTTCAGCTCTGCTTATGATCTGAAATCAAGTGCCTAGTGCCACTCCTCCCTCAGCATGGAGCCTCCTTGAGATTCTCTCTCCCTCTCCCTCTCCCTCTCCCCTCCCTCTCCAAAACAATTTTTAAAATATATAAAAGCCCCCTGAATATACTATGTTTGAAATCAATCTGTGTATCATTGTAACAGCGTGTACATGCATACTTGAAATATAATGCATGTGAACTGAGGGCTGGCAGTTTGGGATTACAGAAAAAGCTTAGTACACATAGGTATACAGGTGCTCTGTAAAATAATCCTACAGCTGACTCAGAGCCCACAAATGGGAAATCATCGATCTACCAGAAAAGTTCAAATCATTTTGAAGATCTAGGGTACAGTGCATACAGGTTTGGAAGTGAGGCACTGCCAGGTTGGGGTCCAGGGTCTGCTGCCTGCTGGCCATGCTCACTCACTCACTCGCTCTCTCCCTCCCTCTCTTGGGCCAGGGTCCCACCGAGGGTGATCCTCCCCTGAAGGTAGATGTGCCCTACACAGCACATCACTGACATTCCTTCACCTGTCCTTCAAAGACTTACAAAATCTGGCCCTCTCTGCTACACTGCTCATCACTCCCTTCCTGTACAAAATCCAGGAGGAGGGCTGGACTGGGTGTGATCCTCAAAGGATGGGACACCAAAGCTGAGAAGCAGCTCTAGAACGTAAAAGAATTATAAGCCCTGTAAAGTATTATGAGCAAGGTCTTGGGAATTATGTAGGACTTTGATGTGAACCTCAGCTGTCATTCACCAACCACGTGACTGAGCCCAGGCTTCCTCCACTGTAAGTGACCGCTTATCCTAATCTGTTATATAAAGTGTTTCACTGGACACACTTAGCAAGTCTCCTGGCCTGTCCTTATATGTGCAACAAATAGTTGCTTTTATGTATCACAGATCTACTTATTTTACATAAGGAGAGAACATTAAAAGTCATCCTATATCACTGGCTGGTCCACTTGGTTTGTACCCAGTGTGAGCAAAGATTCACCTCGGAGACACTGTGCCCTATGCTCCTCGTGTCTGGGCTTCCAGATCAATGAGGAACATTCATCAAGTCTTTGGAACACAAAAGTTAATCAAAAAAAGGGATGCCTGGGTGACTCAGCGGTTGAGCGTCTTGCCTTTGGCTCAGGGCATGATCCCGGATTTCCCGCATCAAGTCCCACCTTGGGCTCCCTGCATGGAGCCTCCTTCTCCCTCTGCCTATACCTCTGTCTCTGTGTCTTAAATAAATAAATAAATAAGTAAATAAGTAAATAAGTAAATAAGTAAATAAAATCTTTTAAAATATCAAGAAGATACCTTTAAAAACAATGAGTTAAGTTTATTTTAAATACTTGCACTGAACTAACAATAAGGTATAATGATTTCTTTCAACGGGGTTTTTGTTTGTTTTTCATTTCACTTGGGTTCAAATTCAAAGGCTGATTTTTTTTTCATCTTCATGTAGTTCCTAACTTACAAATGGGATTGTATCAACTGATTTTAAGGACAGATTTTCTTTTTTGAAACACTATTTACAAATTGTGTGTTACCAAGCTAAAGTCTAAATAACCAAACAGATGTGTCTTTTGTAATAAAAGTAGGGAACAGCATGAAAATCACCTTTTTCCACTTAAACATAAAACATTTAAATGTTTTAAATGTTGAGTTTTTCCCAAAAAATTGTACAGTGGTTCCTGGCATCACAGAATTTAGGGCAATAGTTCTCGACTAGGAACTTTCCCCCCATGCAACATTTGATGCTGTCTGGAGACATTTTTGATTGTCCTAACTACTAGGGGCAGGTTGGTGTGAGCTACTGGCACATCTACTGGCAGCAGCCAAGGGTAAGGCTGAGCATCCTGCAATGCACAGGACATCCCCTGCAACATGGAATCACCTGGTCCAAAACATCAATAAAGCGTGATTTAGAGGCTGGGATTCACGCTGGAGGAAAAAATACTAAACTTTCTTTCAAAACTAAAAACATCCAGTTTTCCCAGCATCATCTATTGAAAAGATAATCCTTTCCCCACTAAATAGTCTTGACACCCTTTGTCAAAAGTCAATTGACCGAAAATATGCAAATTTAACTTCTAGGCTCTGTTCACTGGTCTACATGCCAGAACCACACTGTTTTGATCACTGCAGCTTTGTAGCAAGTTCCGAAATCTGCAAGTGGGAGCCCAACTCTCTTTTTTAAGATTGTTTTGACTATTCTGAGTCCCTTGAAATTCCACCTGATTTTCAGGATGGGCTTTTCTATTTCTGCAAAAAAAAAAAAAAAAAAAAAAAAAAAAAATGCCATTGGGATTTTGACAGAGATGATACTGACCCTGTAGTAGTACTGTCATCTTAACATCATTAAGTCTTTAATCCATGCACAGAGCTCTGATCATGCAATTAGTTCTTTGATTTCTTTCAGCATTATTTTATAGTTCTCAGTATACAAGTCTCTCGCTTCCGTGCCTTAAATTTATTACTAGGTATTTTATTCTTTTAGATATTACTGTAAATGGAGTTTTCTTATTTTCCTTTATAGATTGTTCACTGCTGGTATATAGAACTGGAACTGATTTTTTTTTTTTTAATTTTTATTTATTCATGATAGGCACACAGTGAGAGAGAGAGGCAGAGACACAGGCAGAGGGAGAAGCAGGCTCCATGCACCGGGAGCCTGACGTGGGATTCGATCCCGGATCTCCAGGATCGCGCCCTGGGCCAAAGGCAGGCGCCAAACCGCTGCGCCACCCAGGGATCCCTGGAACTGATTTTTATGTGTTGATCTTCTGCCCTGCAATTTTGCTGAATTTATTTCCCAGTTCTGGTAGCCTTATGGACATTCTACATGTGTTTATATTTAATGTATGTGTACGCATATCTCTCCTTGTATTTGTCATCTGAGGCAGCAAGCTGATCAAAGTGAGGGATAAAGGAGACCCAAGTTGTGGTCCATACCTCAGGAGAGGATGTTAAAGTCCTAACCCCCACCCCCACCCCCGTATCTCAGAACATGACCCTACCTGAAAACAGGGTCATTATAGATGTAATCACTTATGATGAGGTCACATGAGATAGACCAGGCCCTTTAATCCAATATGATCAGTCTCCTTAAAAAAGGACACCACCACACGAAGACAGAGACACAAAGAGAAAAAAGGTGGCCCTATGACCACAGAGGCAGAAATGATACTAATGTGTTTACAGAAGCCAAGGAATGCCAAGGATTGCCAGCAAACGCCAGAAGCTAGAAGAAGCAAGGAAGGAATTCCTCATCAAGACTCTGACATAAAGACCCCGTCATAAATACCCACCATTTGCTTCAACGTGGATGGAACTGGAGGGTATTATGCTGAGTGAAATAAGTCAATCGGAGAAGGACAAACATTATATGTCCTCATTCATTTGGGGAATATAAATAATAGTGAAAGGGAATATAAGGGAAGGGAGAAGAAATGTGTGGGAAATATCAGAAAGGGAGACAGAACATAAAGACTGCTAACTCTGGGAAACGAACTAGGGGTGGTGGAAGGGGAGGAGGGCGGGGGTGGGGGTGAATGGGTGACGGGCACTGAGTGGGGCACTTGACGGGATGAGCACTGGGTGTTATTCTGTATGTTGGCAAATTGAACACCAATAAAAAATAAATTTATTATAAAAAAAAAAAAAAAGACCCAACCCATGGACCTGCCCTACGAATTTCAGATGCAAGATCAGCTCACAGAACAAAGTTCAGACTTAGCGGCCTCCATTCAATTCCAACATCCATCAGTAAAGGGAAAGAGCAGATTGGAGATCATAAAACATAAGCTGCCTATTTCATAACTGTATCCATGATCTGTATAAAAACCTTACTGAATCAGCTTCTGATTTTAGTACTTTTTATAGATTCAAACAGAACTGCATCAATTCATCAGTTAAAAGGAAACAGAATTGCTGATTGGGTGACAGGGTTCCTTATTTGTAAAGTTTCCAGCAGAAAAAAAAAAGACTTGATGTGTTGTCCTTATACTTCAAGTATATTACATATTAACATTTACATGTGAAAAAAATTTTTTTTTAATTTATTCATAGAGAGAAAGACAGAGACACAGGCAGAGAGAGAAGCAGGCTCCACACAGGGGGCCGGACGCGGGACTCAATCCTGGGTCTCCAGGATCACACCCCGGGCTGCAGGCGGTGCTAAACAGCTGCGCCACGGGGGCTGCGCCACCGGGGCTGCCCCTACATGTGAAAATTTTTTATCCAAATATTACACTGTGACCCTTTCACTTTGTCACTTAATTCATACCTTTACAGGTAACGTGATTACAGGGGTATAAAAACATACTGTGTTTAAACTGTTCAAAGGACTGTCTTAATACCTTTGAAAATCACAAGTCCAATAGAGAATTAAAATAGGAAGGCCTAAAACAATAACCATGAGGATAGTTTTTAATTTTATTTTTTTTTAAATACTGGAAGTCCCTGATTATATTCAGCATGTTACAAAGTGCTTAGGGAAATGCACCTGCTTTTGTAAAAGGAG
This sequence comes from Canis lupus dingo, assembly GCF_003254725.2. Classification (NCBI taxonomy): domain Eukaryota; kingdom Metazoa; phylum Chordata; class Mammalia; order Carnivora; family Canidae; genus Canis; species Canis lupus. The sequence continues at coordinate 38,805,130 of NC_064249.1, read as the reverse complement.
CTGACATTAGATTTTGTGAGGGAAAACTCAGGCCTGGAGTGCCAAAAGCTCTGGAAGGTGGACAGACAAGGGAGTGATCATTAAAGAAATAAAGTGAAATAGGAAGCTGAAGCAAGCGACTGCGTGGGCACCATGGCACCTTTCAGAAGACAGAACAGAAGGACAGGACCAAACTCCTGTCAATTCTGAAATGGACAAACCAAACCACAACTGACCATTCTGAAATAAATGACTGGCTGGGAGAGGTGTGGCTGAAGGTGTGTGGAGCACCCTGAATGCCAAGTGGGGACGACCCTGCTGCGAGCCACAGGGGCAGGTCAAGGTTCTCAGGAGGAAGTGTGGGAAGCAGCGCCCAAGCATCAGGCCAGGAAGGTCGAGGAGGAGACCCAAAGGTTCCAATGGGGGAAATGGGAGGCTGGTTCCCCAGGACACAGATGATGGTTCTACAGTTCAGGGCTCTGCTTTTCCATCTGACAATTCATCTTAACACATTTTAAACACCATTTTGAAATACAGGTTCTCTAAGAGTTTTAACTGGTTCCTTCCTTTCAGAGTGCCTAAAACAGAAGTCTTTCGTATTCAAGGTTAAAGAAGAAAGGCCAAAGAACACTGAGAATCCTGTATTTACTCAAATGAAAGTAAAGGTACAACATAAAGAAAACAATAACTGCAATACATCAAATCCACAAATCCTCTAAATGCACTCTGGCAAACTGCAAAACAAGACAATGGATTATTACTCCCATTTTGCACAGAAAGACTTTCAGATCGGACAGCCAAAGGAAGTTTTTAGAGCCAGTAAAGAATAGAATGGCTTTGAAGCCAAAGAGGATTCCGTTAAACTATCTCTTCCCAAAATGAAAACACCTTGGAAAACTTCCATATCCAGACGAATCTAAAAAGATGACAGAGATTTTCGCCAAAGCAGATGATTTGAACAAAATAACAGACAAGTATAACAAAATACTAAAGCAATACAAAATAATGCTGTCAATCTCCCCTAAAAAATGTAACTACAAAAGAAAAATTGTGTTATTTGCAGATGACATTTTGAAAGAAATCAAACACGAATATATGAAGTAGTCTCTACCCCTGTGAACCATATACCATTCCTCAAAGCTTCTGAAAAACGTTAATGGCTATTCCTTCATTAAACTATAAACACAAGAGAAGCCATTGTGTCTATGCACATATTTACTTTTTTAAAGTAGTTTCTGAGGATTGATCTTACTGGGCCATATCACTAACTCTGGAATCACAGAGCAGGAATCATGCATGTATGCCAAGAGTTCAGTCTTAATTCCCACCGCAGAGGGAAGCCACTGAAATGAGTTATACAGGAGACTGAGCTGACCACACGTGAACTGCAGAAAGAGCTGACTACAGCAGAGACAGCACACTGGATGGGACAACAGGCCAACACAATAGCGAATCCAGAAGAATGTGCATATAAAAATGTAATACAGGACAAAAGGGGTCCAGAGGTCTCGATATGATGCACTGCCAGGCTCCAATAAGATGCCAGGTTGCCCAAGGACACAAAAGTAACCCTAACACAGAAACATTCACTAACGAACTAACCTTTTATTTTTTTTTAAGATTTTTATTTATTTGAAAGAGAGAGAGAGCCAACAGGGGGAGGGACAGAGTGAGAGGGAGAAAAGTAGACCCCCTTGCTGAGCAGAGAGACTGAAGTAGGAGGTCGACCCCAGGACCCTGTGATCATGACCTGAGCCGAAGAGCTGAGCCGAAGATGCTGAGCCAACAGAGCCACAGAGGCGCCCCATAAACTAACCATTTTTAAAATCAGTCCCTATGAAACATGCGTGCCAGTTGCACTGGCCTCTGGGGGGTCTATTTCCCCTTTGCCCTATCAGTCTCTCCATGACAGGCACATGTTTCAATGACAAAGCAACACAACGCAAACCATGTACAAAGCAGAAGTGCAAGCCTTCCAGACAATGCAGGCGCCTTGGGGTGCTTGGGTGGCTCTATATGCCTGCAGCTCAGGTCATGATCCTGGAGTCCTAGGATCCAGCCCCACATCAGGCTCTCTACTCCGCAGGGAGCCTGCTTCTCCCTCTCTCTGCTGCTTCCCACTGCCCATGCGCTCTCTTAAATAAATAATCTTTAAAAACAAAAAAAGAGGCAGAGCTTTATGAAGTCACCAAAAATGATGAGAACCATTTCCAACTTAGGGGCAAAGCCACAAAAACAACAATCTGAGAAGGCCATGGACTGGAAGAAAAGGGAACTCAGCGGGTGGAAAGCGCACTCCCGCACCCTGACCTGGGTGGTGGTTACAGAGGCATGCAGACTCAGGACAAATCCACCAGGCTGTGTGTATGTTCGTAACACATACATTTAGCTGTGTGCAAATTATACCTTCACAGGGGAAAAAGAACACAAGAGATGATAGATCCTCCTTCCTCCAAGAATTACGGGTTCTGGACAGTCAAGCCTAGAAGCCCTACAGCCAACCTGCAGCAGAGATCAAAGACATCACAGAGCCACAGGGTGCAGCATGCCCAGACCCCATCCCACCTCTGGACTCTCAACTACAAGTCAGTAAATGCTAATGTTTCAATCCATTTAAATACAATCAATCTGTTACTTGCAGCTGAAAGCATTTTAACAGATACAATAAGTAAATAACTGGAGAAAGCTAACAGAGATGAGGTAATGGGAGGTAAATGGAAAGAACTGGCCTCACAAATGGAGCCTTTGAGTATTTTGGCAAAATTACTTTCTTTGGGATTAACCTAGAAAACTATCACGACATGAGGGGGTATACAGTTCCGACCTACATTACAATTTTTAAAGAAAAATTAGGTAAAAAAAGAAACATTTGATTCGCTCTTGTTCCATTCTAAGAATTTAACACAGTTGCAACCACAGCATGAATGTTTTCATAATTTTGTTTCATTTTTCAAGATTAAAGCCAAATAAAGCCTTTTCTCCCCACCTCTGCTATCTCCAAAGTGTCACTCAATCTATTCTGGGTCTATTCATTCTACAGAGCCTTGCTCTTGGACCAATTATTTTCAGAAAATAAAGAGCCTTTAGATGATGAGATCACAAAGAGGACAAATCATTCGCTCACATATCAACATTTTAGAAAATTCAAATACACACTTCAGTTCATACAAGTTAACAGGACAGAGAAGCCCCAGAGCACACTGGTTGAAAGCATGAGCTCCAGAACCAGACTGCTGGGTTGGGACCCCAGTTCTATTGGTTACTAGCAGGAGACCCTGGACAAACATCTGTGGCTCAGCATCCTCATCTATAAAATAACAACAGATCCTACTTTATAAGCTGTTAGAGGAGTATCAAATAAGTAATATGTAAAGTATTTCAGGCAATGAGTACTCAATAATATCAGGGATTATATTCCAAAATCTAAGAAAACCGAAGAATATAAATGCAGACATTGGAATTAAGTTCTTAGCAAATAAAAAAATTTTTCTAATCCCAGGCATTATGTTTAAATACAAGCATATATACTTTAAGAAAAATTAAGACAATCAAATATGGGAATAGATGTTGCACTGACAGTATAAATGAGCTAAAAGTTTAATTTCTAAATATAAAAGAACTTTTTTAAAGGTAGCAGCACACCAAACCTATTGAACATTTTAGAATCTATACGATCCTGCACCTTCCCAGAGATGACATGAAAAATCTGAATGTGGAAAGACTGGAAAACTTGTTATTTAGAGTCAATTCTGTCCTCTACCCATTATTAATTCATTAACAGAACACAATCCAAATCAAAACCCCAAAAGATTTGGGGGTATACCTTTTATTTCATTTTTAACTGATAAAAATCATTCTACAACTAATCTAGAAGAATACATTAAATGAACAAGTAAATAAAGTTTTGAAAATCCTAAGAAAATGAACAGTAACTTCCCTTACTGGGCATTAAAATACAAACTTAGGGTCACTGAACTGTGAGGAAACAGCACTGAATTAGATGATCAGTGAGTCCCGACCCAGAAACAAGTATTTATGGATACCCGGTACACATGAATGTGGCATTTCAAACCAATGCGGAAGGATGAGTTGGTCAACAAAGGATGCTGACAGGTGACCAAACACTCCATCTTCAGGTTGATACTAACCTAACCTCCCCACCTGACTTCACAATAAATTGCAGGTGGCTTATACTGCAATAGAAATGAAACCATTGAAAGAAAAGAAAATGTTGGGGCATATGCATACACTTGCAGCTAGAGAAGGCATGAACACCCAAGGCAGAAACTATCAAGGCAAGGACCAACAGATCAGACAGGAAAGGATAGCACTTCTACCCCAGAACAAATGAAATTAAAAGACAAGGTGATGAGTCTCCTCCCACACAGACTCTGGTCTTGACCGGGTGCCTGGCTCCGGCCCAGGAGACATGAGAACAGGTCACAGGCTGAGGTCTCATGAGAGCCTATGCACCAAGACCGCCACTTCCAAGTGAGAGACAGACACACCAGGTGAACCCAGCCCAGGGCTGAGAACGCACAAGTGAGTCTGGGGACACCAACAGCAGAAGTGCGTGGCCAGCTCGAAATATTCTAGTAGGTAACTGAACTGCATGATGTGGGGCTACCTGTTAGGGAGATAATAAACCGCCGCAAGAAAGACTTAACATCCTGCTGGGAAAACAGACAAATCGCAGCAGCAGACAATCCCCACGAAATCAGAGCTGTCCAATAATCACACGAAGAAACATCCAACTCTCCTGGTAAAGAAATACAAATCAAAACACTGAGGGGTGCCTGGCTGGCTCAGACAGCAGAGCAGGCAACTCTTGGTCTCGGGGTCATGAGTTCAAGCCCTGTACTGGGTGCAGAGATGACTTAAAAGAAATTTAAAAAATAAAACATTGAGATAACACCGTCTGCCTACCAGATTGGCAAAGACCAAAAATATCGATAATGCCCTAACTTGGCCAGCATGTCAGAAAACCTGCACTCTCATTTACTGTTGCTCATTTGGTAATGGGTATCAAAAACTAATAATATTCCCTTTGGTCTGGTAAACTAATTTCATTTGTTATTCACTCAAATATTTCTTGTGTACTCACAGAGCCTGTGCTGGGAACTATGAACACAGTCAGATCAGGATCTTAATAATTCAGGTTTTATTCAAAGAGTCTAAGATGCCTTTAGCAGGGAGTAACAACAGCCAAGGGCCGCTTTTAAGATCATTCTAACTGCACAGAGAAGGGGGAGCAAGAAGGGAAACGAGGAGATGCAAGGGGTGCCTGGTTGGCTCAGTCTGAGCAGCGTGTGACTGGATCCTGGGATTGGAAGTTCAAACCCCATGTAGAGAGATCACTTAGAAATAAAATCTTTTAAAAATAAATAACAATACACAAATGTTCACGTGGAGAGTAGAGTCAGGGAGAAGCAGCAGAGATCAACCTCACAGGACCTGCTAACAAAAGAAAAAGAAGGAAAAAAATGACTACTACTGATTCTACTACTAGGAATTTATCCTAAAATATAAGCAGATGTGCAGATACAAAATATCAAACATGTGCACAAAGACATATATTCAAAGGTGTTCATAGCACTAGCAAAAATAATAGAAAAAAATCTAAAAGTCCATCCCCTAAGAGATAAATTAAGTAGATTAAGGCCATCTGAAGCATCATGAAAATGCTCTGTATTTAGTGACAAGAATTAAGTAGAAAGGCACCAATTACAAATCATATAATGTAGTATAATTTCACTTATAAACAGTATGATCTCACTTGTATTTAAAACATACATGTACATGCACATACACATTTAGGGCTGTGTAATGCTCTGCATTAGAAAAAGTCTAGAAAGCTACAAATCAAAAGAGCAAAATTCTAGATGATCTGGGTCTGAGTTAGTAACCTCCTTCCATACCTTCTAAAATCTATGTAAAACCTGTACTGGAAGTTTCTAATGAAAGAGAAAACATCACTAAAACAAAATACAACACTGACCAGATATTTATTTGGGCAATAGTAATTGGTTCATTTTCTCAAAACACTATAAACACAAAGATTAAAGAGATTACAAAATAATAAAAATAACCCAAAGTTTTAAATTAAAACTTCTGATTCATGAATCTTATCTTGTTAAAAACTGAACGTTACAAAAAAAAAAAAAAACTGAACGTTACAATTTGCTTGTGACGCTAGTCTAAGGTGAGACAGGAGTCTGAGAGAGGAGGGGATTGCAGAATGAAGCAGACACAAATATAACCAAGGTAGAATCATCCTGAAACCACAGAAGAGCCCTCCACTGCAACCAGGACTCCTTGGGGATTTGACCTAAGAATAAGAGGAATAAGATGACCTGGAATAAGAGCTATTCATCTTATTCCACTTATGCTCTGGGGTTCTCTAGAACCTTCTTCCCTACCAAGGTAACACAGATAACATAGAATCCACGGAGGACAGAAGATCAAGGGCCTCACGCACACAGTGACACCACTTCTGGAATTCATGCCATGAGATGCACCAGTTACCAAGACCAAAAGTTCTAAAAGGCCTTCACCCCTGGAAAAGTCCTCATGCCCCAAAGACAAAACTTCCTTGGGTGTTTGAGGGTAATATAGACATACCCAAGAAACCTCACCAGCAGACTACACGGTCTTCTTCAGATTCTCTGGGACTGGCTTCATGTACTGTCCGTGACCTCAGCCATCCGCACCGCTGGCAGGGCTACCAAAAAGAGGGTTCCGACGGCACTCAGGCCCCCAGGAACACCCCGGCAAGGCGTCCCCTTCAGCACTCCCACCTACCCGGCTGCCCACAGAGAAAAGCCCGGGGGGTTCGGCCTTCAATCTCTCTTCTTCAGAAATAGGAAGATGTCCATTTACAGATTCGTCCAAAGTTGTACCAATGTCAGAAACCTGGTAAAGCGAATGGTATCATCTATTCTAGTGAATAAGTGAAAATAATAACACAGGGATGAAAGAGTAGGGTTGAGATATAACTCACATACCACAAAATTCACCATTTAAAAGGATCAAGTACAGTGGGCTGTGCAACCGTCACCACCGTTTAATTCCAGAACATTTTCATCCCCGCAGAAAGAAACCCCGTGCCTACCCACAAAAGCAGCCACTTCCCACTCCTCCTTCAGTCTCCCGCTCAGGCCCTGGCAACCGTTCATCTGCTCACAGCCTCTACAAGACGTGCCTCTGCTGGACAGTTCCTACCACAGGAGCCCTGCACTTGTGGCCCTGGGTGTCTGGCTTCCTCCACTCGCACCTTCTCTCCATCCCCGCCATGTGTCAGGGCTGCTCCTCCTGACAGTCAGATGCTGCTCCGCTGGGTGGGTACACCACACTCTGCTGCGCCATCAGTGGTCCGAGAACATCTGGGCTGTCTCCACTCTGTGACTATTACGGGTAATGCTGCCATGGACATCTGGGTACGAGATTCTACGTGGACACACGCTTTCGTTTCTCTGGGGGTCTGTACCTGGGGGCGTAGCCGCTGGGTCAACAGTGACTCTGTGTTTAACTTTCTAAGGAACTGCCAGGCTGTGTTCCAACACAGCTGTACCACTCCACACGGTTCTTCACATGGTTAACACAAACTGAAAAGAAGTGGGGGATTTACTCCTCTCAAGTCCATTTTATGTGCCGAAGACAGCGCCAGGGTTTTACAGAATTTCTAATTTAATTTTCCCAACAATTCTATAATGCAAAAAGTATCTCCATTTTACAGAAGAAATTCAAATCTCAAACTATAACCTACTCAAAAATCAACGAATTGGCACACGTCAAAACAGAACCCAAACTCAGGCTGACTTGAAAGCCTGTCCACTTCACCCTCTGCCAGGCAACCTGTACACTCCAATACATGCAGCACACTGCTTCACACCAGAATGATTCTTTGGAAAAGCTACCTGTTAACTAAATTTATTACAATCATTATAAAACAGAAACTTCCCATGTACAGAAATTTCTAAAAAATATTAGATCTCTTGCATAAATCAGCTCCCTCATTTATGTTCTTTAGCAAATAACATTCACACATAAAGTTATTGAAAACCTGTCTGTAAACTGCCTAAATGTAAGGGTAGCTTTTCTTTTTTTTTTTTTTTTTTTTTTTTTAATTTTTATTTATTTATGATAGTCACAGAGAGAGAGAGAGGCACAGAGACACAGGCAGAGGGAGAAGCAGGCTCCATGCACCGGGAGCCCGACGTGGGATTCGATCCCGGGTCTCCAGGATCGCGCCCTGGGCCAAAGGCAGGCGCCAAACCGCTGCGCCACCCAGGGATGTAAGGGTAGCTTTTCCATCAAAGTTCTACCAATGACAAAAAAAATCTGGGTACCTTCTGCTGTGGACTGAACTGTGCCCCCCAAAATTCATAGGCTGAAGTCCTAATCCATGATGTAACTACATTTGGAGACTGGACTTTAAAGAGGTAGTCAGGATTAAAAGAGGTCATAAGGGTGGGGCTCTAAATCCACAGGACTGGATTTTATAAGACTTTATAGGAAGAAGAAAAGGGATCGCTGTCCCTGTGTCTCTGCCACATGACAACACTGCAAGAAGGCAGTTTGCCTATGGACAGCGAGAGCCCTACCAGAACCCAGCCACACCACACGGGCACCATGGTCTCAGACACTCAACATCCAGAACTTTGAGAAAAATAAGTTTTTGTGGTTTGAACCACCCAGTCTATGGTATTTTTTGTTATAGCAGCCTGAGCTAAGAAAGACATCTTCATGAGTATCAGAAACTACCCCATTATTGGTATTATTTTAAGCACTGGTAAGAATGTAAAGGATGCACTAAGCGGAGTAGAAATAAGCTAACCCAATAGACACACAAAAGCTTTGTGCTCAAAAATATTTACAAGTCCCATGATCAGAAAGACTGAAAAACGGAATGATGACCCTTCTAACTCAGAATGTAATGAGACAGTGCATGATCATGGTATCCTCCAAAGGGCTTTGGAGTCAGACAAACCAGTCTCACACTCTTTTTGGCCATTTCTGAGCTTTGTGTCTGAATAAGAGACAAACTCTACTACATGTAATTCCCTGTGGCCCAGATGCTGGCTTCTGTTTGAATCAAAGTAACAAATACTATGGGTCTGAACCCAGTACAACCTAAAGAATGTTACAGGTGCTCCAAAAATGGTGGTTGTCACTGTCAGCACACAGATTCTGGAAAAGGATACCCTGGCCAAAGCCAAGAGCATCCACTATTTGCTAAATATTTTACAATACCATAAATATAAAAATGCCACCCCTGCCCTCAAGGAGCTTACAGGAAAAGGGACAGAGAGATCCAGATATTTATAAAACAATGTAATAAATGCAAAAACAAAAAAATATACAGAGTATATGGGAACACAGGGGATTGGCTGGGAGGTAGATAAATCTGGGACATATCCCAGGAGGCTGACAAAGAATTCCCTTGCTTTCTACTCCAGAAAGCTTCCTAAGACTTTACTTAGGGAACCACCTACTGAGGGACAGCCCAACTTTCTTTTTTTAAAGGTTTTTTTTTTTTTTTAAGATTTTATTTATTTATTCATGAGAGACACACACAGAGAAAGAGAAAGAGAGAGGCAGAGACTCAGGCAGAGGGAGAAGCAGGCTCCATGCAAGGAGCCCGACGTGGGACTCGATCCCAGGTCTCCAGGATCACACCCTGCAGCACTAAATCCTAAACCGCTGTGCCACCGGGGCTGCCCTCAGACTCTCCTTTAACTTTTATTTACACCCAATCCCATCCATCAATTGGGAGGGAGAGTGGATTTAAGTGACACAGAAAGAGTTTACTTCTCTTTCTCCCTCACAATCACATAAAAATTGAAATCACATTTTCCCCAAATCCTTGTTACATCCATGATAAAGACTGCATGTTTTACAAGTTACACAATCACCCTAGATTTAAGCTGGCTGTAGGGTAAACAACCCAAACCATCAGTCTGGGATGTCCTTTCTTCCATACCAGCCAAATGGGGTCTGCCTACTTATTATGCTTATTCCAACCGGGCTAGCTAGGTATCCAAAACCTTGAATACCATACAAACTTCAGTAAATTTTCTCCATTAATCCAAACTGTTACTCAAGATTGATTCACTTACTAAACACCTAAAACACAAACTGATGCCTAAATACAAAGCACTGGCATTCCACCAAAAATGCAAATTTGGCTCCTGCCCCTAAAATAAACCTCTGTGGGAAAGTCACACATCCAAAAACCACAGTATAAATGAAGACCAGTGAGAACAGACACTAGTATTTGCATCCTTTCATAGGTATCTCACTTGACACTTGACAACATCACAATCCTGTGACAAAACAATATCTCTGTTTTTACCAGTCTGCTTAATTAATGAGCAAATCCTGAATATTCTGAGCCCTGATCCTACCACACTCTAAAATGTGTATATAAGCTTATCGTTACCATAAAGGAAGGCAACAAAATCATAACAAGTATCTCAAACACTCCACACGGGAAGATATGTAAAAGATCAGTTTCCTCACTTACGAAATAAAAGACAGCAGGGCCAGATTAGGTGATCAAATAAGGAGCATTTCAGGAAACACTCCCGCTGCCACTGTGTGGGACCACACATGTCCCAATCAAACCCTGATGATGAGAAAGAACATCATGCACTCTCTCCCGCCAAGTCCAGGATTGCATTTATGTCCCTATCAACAAGGGAGCCACTATCAGGGGGAGTAGATAAGCAAAATGTAACCCACTTGACATCTGTGAACTAGAAAAGACCTAGAAAGGTAAAGCAAACTACCCAAAAGTTTTATAGAACTAGTCTAAGAGCTAAGCCCTGAAAACAAGAGGAACATAATTGTACGCTGCCATAAAGCATACAAAGCATCTTCTCTTCCACTGCCATTTGACCCTCACTACCACCCAGGCAATAAGTCTCCCCATTTTTACATATTTTAAAGTGTGGATCAGTGAAATCATGTAATTAGGTCCAGGTTATCCAGCTAGTAAGTGGCTTCCATGAAGCCTCACAACCTTACAGGTGCCCTTCCTTTTTAACATGCAAAAGTCACAGAATAGTGGAAGCACAGCAGGACCCAAGAATGTCAATCCAAAAACTTCCAGGCTCTTCTTACCGACTAGCCTATGTGCAACTGTGTTACATCAGATAAGCTCCTTCTTCCATAAAAAAGGATCTTGAGGCCCCTGGGTGGCTCAGTCCATTAAGCATGCGACTGTTGATTTTGGCTCAGGTCATGATGTCAGGGTCATGGGATCAGCCCTGCACTGGGCTGTGTTCAGTAGGGGCCCGCTTGACATTCTCTCCTTCTGACCCCCCCTCCCCACCCATGTGCTTGCTCTCTAAATAAAATTAATAAATAAATCTTTAAAAAGAAAACTCTTGGGATCCCTGGGTGGTGCAGCGGTTTGGCGCCTGCCTTTGGCCCAGGGCGCGATCCTGGAGACCCGGGATCGAATCCCACGTCGGGCTCCCGGTGCATGGAGCCTGCTTCTCCCTCTGCCTGTGTCTCTGCCTCTCTCTCTCTCTCTCTCTCTGTGTCTATCATAAATAAATAAAAATTTAAAAAAAAAAAGAAAAGAAAGCTCTTGAGTAACCAGCTAGTTAATAAAAAAGCAATCATTTTAAAAAAGCAATCTTTTAAAAAAGGCCTACACTCTGTTAATATTACATATATACATACCTACCTCAAACACAAATCATCATTTTGCAACATTTTTTGCAACATTACATAAATGAAAAATAGTAGACCCAAGGAGCTAGATGTTAAGCTAACAAAACTACCAGCTTTTTGGGCCTCCACCTTTTCCCTGTCTTATACAAGAAGACATTTGTTAAAGAATCTTCCTTAGACTAAGTATTAGCCAGTAATTCCATATACAGCTTTTTACATGTATAGAATGCCTTTAAGACTGTCTCAGGAATGTAAAGCATTATCCAGTTCCATTCTGCCTAGGAATATTACACCCAGGGAGCCTACTATTCCTGAAATTGAAGTCATCTGAGAGATCTTATCACAAATATTTAAATGGCAACATATTCATCATATCCTCTCTTTGGAATTCTGACCAACTTAATGGAAATTCCTGCCCATGCATTCCTATTTCTGGATGGACTTTAAACCATCAGAACTACTCCTTAATATAATTTAAAGACTCGATACGGTAACACTTATGTCGTTCAGTACTTAAAAGCATCATTGAGATGAAGTCCAGTATGAATGCAACCCTGAAAAGCCCTTTCTTAACACCGAAATATCCCAAAGCTTTCTGCAACCAGCACAAGAACCTTTTACTTCCATACCAAAGCAGCCTACTTTTACAGGGATCTAAGGAAATGCGTACACATGAGCTGCACCAACCACCTGGCAAATAATCCAATCCCTACCAAGTGAAAAGCTGATCCTCTTTTGTGCTCTTAAATTATTCAAAATTAGCCTACAAAGAATTGCTGTGGACTACCCGAACAAACCTTTCAGACCTGTGCACCATGTTCTGTTTTTATGCTACTGGAAAGCATCAGTGCAAACTTCCTTCTCCAAATTTAGTAAGGCACAGAGCAGGAGCTTAGAAATTACAAATTACTCTGCATTAGAAAAGGAACTTTTAAAGTGAAGAATAATTTACCTGTGACAGACTGGCAACTATACATGATAGTGATCAAACTTCATCAAATACCCAAAACTTTTTTTTTTTTTTTAGTACATAACCTCTGAATCAGAAAGCTTTATGATGATTTTATTTTAAAATACCCCAGTTTTTGCTGTTTTACATTTCTCAATGTTGACATAAATTTACCCCAAAATCGGAGGGAGGGGGGAGGACTTGTAACCTCTGGCCTGCAAGACTCCTTTCAGCATTGAGTGTTTCAAGCAGAAATGAACACTCCCTGGTATTAGAAACTATATCGTTACCTATGTTTTATTACAGTTCCTGCGTTTCCAAGGACGTCAGTACCCGGATAAAGAACTATATACTCCAACCCAAGGTTCAAGTTTTTCCAGCCGAATTTCACAGACATGATGTTTCCGGGTGTGCAGGTCATAATTACATTTTAAACGGACCCATCACATTTGAAAATAAGTTGTGTGGCATGACTAAGGAAAAGGGGTCACTCAGAAATCCGTATTTTTAAGGCCAAGAAAAATCAGGCTTCCTAACTCGGAATCAGAGAAAAGCTCATTCAAATTCCCAGCAGCTGAAGCGGAAAGCCGAGCGAGATCACTCAAAAATACATCTTAAACACAAAAATGGGAAAGTGTTCAACCTTGGGAGGAGGAATAAAAAAAAAGAAAGAAAACTAGCGTTTAAGACGGAAACTACTCAAACGGAGCGAGAATCCCAATGACATGACATTTTCTCCCACGGCGACGGGAATCTGGAGGGTCTCTGCGCCGCTGGCCCGTCGCGCCGAGCACAAAAGGGCTGGGCCGCCGCGCCCCGGGAGCCCCCCTCGCGGCCCGAGCAGGCCCCGCGGGACCCCCAGGCGGGCGGGCGGGCCGGCCGGCTCCCCAGGTCGCGGCCCCGGGCGCGGCGGGCGGCGCGCAGCCCCCCAGGAGCGGGCGGTCCCCCGCAGCCCCCCGCCCCGGGCCGCCGAGGGGAGCCGCCGCCGCAGCGCCCCGCGGCCCCCGCCCCGCCCGGGCCCCTCCCGCGCTCCCCGCACCCGCCGGGCGCGCAAAGTTTTCCGCCGCCCCCCGCCCCCCGCCCCTCGGCTCCCGCCGGGAGGAAGGCTCACGACTCCTCACCTCCGCCCGGAACAATACCCGTCTCCCGGCAACGCGCACGCCGGGCCCGCGCCCCCTCCCCAGCCCCCTCCCCAGCCCCTCCCCAGCCCCTCCCAGCCCCAGCCCCATCCCCATCCCCATCCCCGCTCGGGGCCGGCCGGGCGGGCGCGGGGTGCGGGGCGCGGGGCGGGCGGGGGCAGGGGGCCGGCCGAGCAGGGCCTCGGGGACGCCGGTGCGGAGCGAGGCCCGAGGGACAAAGGGACGGGAGCGGCGAGGCCGGGCGGCGCCCGCCGGGCTGGGGGCCTGCGCGGGGTCGCGGCGCCCGCCGCACAATGGCCCGCCGCCCCCGCGCGCGCGAGCCCTCACCTCATGGTGCCGGCGGCCGGGGCGCGGGGGGCGCGGAGCCGGGGCCTGTGCTCCGGGGGCGGGGACGTGGCTGGCGGGCGGCGGGCGGCGGGCGGCGGGCGGCGGGCGGCGCGCGGCTCCTCCTCCGGCGGCCGGCGCTACACCATGGCCCCGCACAAAGCGGCGGCACCGGCCGAGCGCGGGAGACGCGGCGGAGGCTGCGAGGGCGGGGGAAGCGTCGTCCCCGCTGCGGGAGCGCCCGGCCGCCCTGGGAGGGAGCCCGCCGCCGGGCCGAGTGCAGGCGGCGCCGCTGCCGCGGAGGAGAGCCGCGAGCGCCGCGCGGGGCCGGGGAGGCGGGGCGCGCGGCCCGGGAGCACGCAGGCGCCGCCCTCGCTCCCGCCCCGCCCCTCCCCCTCCCCCCCTCCCCTCCCCCTCGCCGCCCCTCCTCCTCCCCTCCCCCTCCCCTCCCTCTCCCCCTCCCCCCGGGGCGGGGGCGGGGGCGGGGCGGGAGCGCCCCCGGGCCGGCCCCCGGGCCCAGCCGGCCTGCGGAGCGCGCTCGGCTGATCGGCTTTGTGGCTTCTGGCCCACCCGCCTGCGCTTCCCCGCGGCCGGGCTGCCGGGGGGCTGCGGGCGGTGCGGGGGAGCTGCGGGAGCTTGCGAGGCTGCCGGAGGTGCAGGGGGGTGCGGGGGACCGCGGGAGGTGCAGGGGGCTACGACGGCTGCGGGGAGGTGCAGAGAGTTGTGGGAGGTGCGGAAGGCTGCAGGGAGGTGCTGGGGGGGTGCGGGGGCCGCGGGGGGCCGCGGGAGGGGGACGCCTAATCGCGACCCCGGGGCCGCATTGTCTCTGGGCCGGCCTGCGCGCCGCACCGGGGGCGGGTATGACCTCATCCCGAGCGGTGGGGGTGGGGGTGGGGGTGAGGGCGGGGGGGAGGGGAGTTGCCGCCGG
Source organism: Canis lupus dingo (assembly GCF_003254725.2). NCBI lineage: Eukaryota > Metazoa > Chordata > Mammalia > Carnivora > Canidae > Canis > Canis lupus. Next base: position 38,790,129 of record NC_064249.1, on the reverse strand, counting down.
GGTGGGGCCGGGGGCGGGGGGGGGAACCCCGCGACAAGGGGGGGGTCTAGGGTCCCGTCTTTTACTGGGTACCAGGTCACCTGCTTTGAAAGGTAACTGCGGAGTGCGGGCGCCACAAACTCGTGGAGAGCCCGGAGGCGGGGGCCGTCCTCCAAGGAGGCAGAATTGATGGTGTAGGAGGCGATCGGCCTCCAAAAGCAAATCTACTAATCAAGTAAGAATTCAGACTGGACAAGTGACAGGCATCCTGAAGTCCCGAGGAGGAGGAGGAAGGGGAGGCGGAGGGGGTCCACTGTACAAAAGGTGGCTGCGATGGAAACCACCGGGTTCCCAGTACCGCACCATCCTGTCCAAAATGGAGGACCTAGCATGACTCCAGGAACCGATTCAAAAGTTTTGGTGTGTTATTTTAAGATGGAGGTACAATTCCAACTGTAGTTCTGACACTTGAGATCATTTACACTTGCAAAAGAAAAGCCAGCAAGTGACAGTCATGCCTGGTCAATGCCCGACTCCTCTGTAATGGAACTGTGCGGCCCAGTTTTAACTATAAAAAGCTGCCTGGTTTCAGACTCCATACCGGGTGATTTTCCTTTGGGAACCTGCAGCCTCAAACCAGCAGCCCTAGAGAAGCAGTGACCTGGAGCTATGGCAGAGGACCAGGGTGGCCTCAGGTGGTGGTGGGAAGCACAAGCTCCGTGAGGCTGCTTTCACAGAGCATACTTGGAGAACACTAATTTCCACCCACGCAGCTAATTACAGCTTACCGCCACAGAGTATTGTATTCAGGGATCTCCAAGCACTGATAATACCCTGGCCAGTCAACTGTCCTTGTTGCCATATTGCAAGCAGAGACGGAGGCAGGGAGCTCCAGAACTGGATGAGTTAGTGCACTGGGCCCCGTTAGCTGCCAACTATGAGGCCCATCCTCTTGCCATAGCTACCAACTATGAAGTCCCTCCTCTTGCCATAGCTACCAACTATGAGATTCATCCTCTTACCATAGCTACCAACTATGAGGTCCATCCTCTTGCCATAACTACCAACTATGAGGTCCATCCTCTTGCCATAGCTACCAACTATGAGGTCTATCCTCTTGTCATAGCTACCAACTATGAGGTCCATCCTCTTGCCATAGCTACCAACTATGAGGTCTATCCTCTTGTCATAGCTACCAACTATGAGGTCCATCCTCTTGCCATAGCTACCAACTATGAGGTTCATCATCTTGCCATAAACACTCACCGTAATTTATGTTGTTAAAACGCGTGCCCCTCAAAGATTCGCCTCCAAATTAACCAAAGACCGTTTGCTGTGGAGGCTTTTTTCTTGGAAAAGTAATAAGACACACCGAACCATCTTGGGGGAAGTATTAATAAGACATACTCGACCACAGAGCACTCACACCAATCTGCCTTCATCCATTCACAGCACCACAATAAATCCAGCAGAGCTTAGGTTTCAGGGAAAACTCTCACAAAGGGCCGAAAGGGGGTGGAGATTTTGCTGTAATGACTCAGACCACCTCCTGCCAGAAAATGCCTTACTGATGACTCCATAACCTACTTCTCGTTTGTGAAATTTAATCCATCCCGCACTCAGTGATCTATCACATCATCTCTATCCTAACAGCAAACATTCCAATGGTATGGGCACCAAATTAAGCAATCCGAGTGGAAAATGCTGCTCTTATTTTCTACATTTATTAAAAATGTACCGGCCAAGAATCTTGGCTGCCTACGACCATTTCCATCCTTTGGCGTGGCAGCTTGCCAGCTCGCGAGTTGGTCATACCATTGCCTTTGGATTTAGATATTGCAATGGGCGGCCTGACCTCCAAAGGTCGTTCTGTAGAAGGACAATTTGTTGCTTGTGACAAAATGTTGTTGCTTCTCATTCATATTTGGTTCAACAGTCCAAGAGGGCAAAGAAAAACTTGAGCTGGGAAATCACAGACTAATTCTGGTCACAGAGCAAACTTTGCAGAATGTGTTGCCATATAGAATAAAAGAATTTTAGAGATGGAAGGAATCTTAAGTCCCTCCCACTCATTTTTCCAAAAGCAGAAAGCGAGACCCAGAGAGGCTAAGTAAACTGCCCACTGTCACACAGCTACTTGGTGGTAGAATTTAAGCCCATGATTTCCAATGACTGCTCCTTCCACCACATCATACTACCTAACAATGGCAAAAGTAACAGTGGGGTGAGGCAGTCAGAGGTAATGCTGATTCTCTTCTCATAAACCCTGCTTTAAAATAGGCTGAGATTATGTGTTGCTCAGCGGGATGGAGAAAATGGTCCTAACTCCTCTTAAGAAGGTTGCTCTGCCAGAAGCCCAATGTCTGACCTTTATGTAGGCACCCAGATGTTTGAACGCTAAAGGAAGGCAGCAAGGCAGGAAGGAATGTCTGCTTGCTCTAATCGAAGATGAAGAGGAGACTATTCATCAAAAGAAATAGATTCTCTTCTTAACACTGAGTGTATGAACCTCCACTTCCCCACATCGAGTGATGCCCCAGCTGAACGTGACCGTAGGAGGTCTCCACACCCTATGGATTCACAGCCTGAATGTTGGTCTACACATCTGTTAGCAGTGTGCACCCAGGCATAAGATGAAACAAAACCCATGCTTCTGTCGAAGATGAATTTGCTGCAGGAGTGTTGTCAGTCTGGCTCTGAGGGTTCTCTCAGAACATGCCTTGTTTAAATTCGTCTGATAGCATCAGTGTGGGCTTGCCCTCCATTTATGGGCATGAGGAGGATGCATGACTAATGCTACTCACCAGTCAGGAAATTGGTGCTAAGGATTACAGGCAGTCTCCCCGGCACCCAAAAAAGGGTTCTCCCCTGAAAAATTAGGAGTTACCTAGGGAGGAGTGAGGAAGAGCAGGTAGTTCAGAATGAACATGATTGTACACTTTCTTCTTCCATGTATCAGTATATTTTCTTGTGTGGCAATTAGTTCACAGCGTATTTTTTGTTTATTTCTCCAAGAATGGAAAAAAATAAAATAATGTAGAACATGATATTCCAGTAGGATTCAAGATATTTTTCTTACTCATCTTTCAGCTCTAGCTGCCCATATATAATCTGGGTCCTAAAATATTATGAGAAGACATAGACGTAAGAGGAAAGTATTTGCCTCTGACATTTGCATTTTTCTCCCATTTGTCAGTTTTCTCCCTTCCAAATTAGGATTTATTTAGTTAATTTCATTTCTTCTTCCCAGAGTCTCTTCCCTTCGTGCTTCACTGTGTAAACTTGCAGAAGTTTCCCAAATCCTGAACTGTCCCACTGGAGTAACATTAATTGGTAGACATCATATTCTAGAAGATGCAATACATTATTTCCACAACATTCAGCCATGGCTGCCATTCAGAGGTGGGGGGGGGGGCACAGGAAAAGAATCCCAAACAGACCTCCTGCTGAGCGGGGAGCCCAATGCAGGGGCTCTGTCTCACCACCCATTAGATCATGACCTGAGCCAAAACCAAGAGTCAGAAGCCAAATTGAGCCACCCAGGTGCTATTTAAGGAATATGGCAGGTCCACTGGAGTTCTAGATAACAATCAGATCATGGTGCTTTACAGATTGGATTGAAAAGAAGCACCACCACAGTCTGGTTCTGAACTCATACACCTTATAAGATCTGCCGGTAGCTTGGGAAGAACTAGTGGTTGCCCTCTTGCATTTGCATTGGTTTACTTGTCCCATTTACTGTAATCAAACTCGAGAATACCAGTGAGTTACCTTAGGGACATTGCAATCAGGTGACAACAGACCTTGGAATCTTTCCTCAAAGGAGATCAGGAGGAAAGTTAATAAAGAAAAGATTATTTTCTGCCTAATTACAGCAGAGAAGAAAGTTACTACCACTAGGCTGTATCCTGAGCAAGCTGTCCAAAATTAATTCACACTGCTTCACACCACATTGTTTGTGGCTTTTTTCCTACCTCCAGGTTGTTGAAAAATTCATTTAAAAAAAAAAAATCCCTATTATCTTTCTCTTTGAAACTCTGGCTAAGCATGGTGATCTGGTTCGAGAAATTCTAGTTCGAGAAACGATCTTTGAATCTTCATTTCCTCAGGTTTAATGTCAAAATGCAGGCTCTGGTCAAGTCTTCCTACAGTTAAAGAAAAACAGCAACCTCCACACATTGTAATGCCCTCTGGTCACTTATCATTAGTACCAACTTATGATGAGGGAAAGTGATGATGTCATATCCATTGCATCTAGAAAGATATTGGGTCCTTGGGCAAGGGAGCCCGTGGCTAAATACTTCATGTAGCAGTAAGGGAATTGAATTGCAAATCGAAAACTAAGGAAATTAAGGAGAATCATTCCCATCTCCTCTCTGTGCTAACAATACCTGCTTTATATGGAAGCTGAAATGGATAGTCTCTACATCTGAGAAAACTAATGGTTTTAGAGTCACAGGAATGTGAGAGATGAGTGTGGCTTGGTGATTGGCTCGCCAATGATGGTATTTGCTAACCCGCTAGGCACAGACATACCCCAGTTAATCCTCCTGACGTTTCCTGGGAAGTGGGTCCCATTATGGTCATCCTTGCTGTGCAGGCAGCTCATGCAAGTGAAGCAAAGGAAGGTTAAGACACTTGCCGGGAGCCACACAAGCAGTAGATGAGAAAGCCGGAAAGGCCAGTTCCACGGGCTACATCAAGCTCTGCACCTGACAGCCTCCTCTGTCCCTTCTTCTGATTAAAAAAAAGAGAGAGAGAGAAAGACTCACAAGGTCCACTTAGGAAGTAAAACTAACACATTTAAAAACAAATCAAACCAAACACTCTCAAGTCACTTACCTTTTCTTTGCTGACCCCAGGTAGCTATGACAGGAGTCCACCCAGTAAATCATGACACTCAGGTCACCCGGCTGGAAATAGACCCCTCTGTTGGGCACAGGTTTGCATTCTGAGTGCCTGGGATGGTGCCTCATGCAACAGAGGCACTCGATGAATGAGTTAAAAGTCTCCAAATGAAAGACCTCTAATAATGTTTGTTCATTTGCTTTCCAGAATAATAATAATAATGCTACTGAGAAGTGACTGGAGGTAACTCACCACTTCACCATGTCTTCACCTCTGGTGTCCCAGGCACACAACTACCAGAGGTGTACAGAGCTTGGAGGAGCAGTTTCTTAAACCAGCCTGTTGAGCCAAAGATTAATGTTGAAATGCTTGGAGCAAGCACACTGGCTAACATTTTTTGTTGAATACACGGCAATAAACAAACGAAGCCAAGCCCAAGTATGTTTTCAGAGGTCCCTAGAGAAGTGTCTACATTCTCTTTATTAATCTTCTGGTTAGTTATCTGAGAGCCTAGATAGGAAAATGCCACACGCCCTGGGTGACCCCATGCTCTCTGGAGCTTCGGTTGTTCGCAAAGGAATCAGCATGAAAGTCTTAGTCCAGGATAAGAGTTATAATCTCTGAAAAGGACTCATCTATTTCTTGAGATACCCTCCTGTGAAAGACTTTTTTTAGGATTGAAGTACTCATGAAAAATGTATCACCAATGCACATGGTTACAATAAGTCAGGGAAAGATCTAGAATGCAACCCCACTTACCATCTTAGATTCCCGTCTATGCTTTCTTATCGAACTCAGGTGGCATTTTCTATCTGTCAAGCATCTCACCATTACTTTTTCTTTACAGAGCTCCTGTTTGGGGGTGCCTAGGTGGCTCAGCCAGTTAAGAATCTGCCTTCAGGGCAGCTCTGGTGGCTCAGTGGTTTAGCGCTGCCTTCAGCTCAGGGTGTGATCCTGGAGACCCAGAATCAAGTCCCACATCGGGCTCCCTGCATGGAGCCTGCTTCTCCCTCTGCCTGTGTCTCTGCCCCCCCTTCTCTCTCTCTCTCTCTCTCTCTCTCTCTCTCTCTCTGTGTCTCATGAATAAATAAATAAAACCTTAAAAAAAAAAAGAATCTGCCTTCAGCTCAGGTCATGATCTCAGGGTTGAAGATCAAGTCCCACATTGGACTCCACACTCAGCGGGGAGTCTGCTGAAGACTCTCTCTCTCCCTCTCCCTCTGCCCCTACCCTTCCCTCTAAAATAAATAATTCTTTCAAAATAAATAAATAGCTCCTGTTTTGTGTGTTTGTTGCGATGTTGCCTCCACTGAGCATCTCACTGAACTCGAGTTTACTTGGTGTCTCTCACTTACAAACAATATTTCCCTTCAAAAGTTCACAGTCTGGTCTTTTCTTCTTACTCTTCATCTTACTTTCTCTCCTATTACTAATGAGATGGTAGTCTCAATTTGCTTTATTTGAGTTATTTATATCTTCAGGCCTCTGTTTTGTGTCAAGTCTGGTTTGGTGCTCCTTTCTTATTGAATGATGCCCAAATTAAGTTAAGAAACAATTGCTGAGACAACTGGCCTGTGAGTCTTCATGTTCCCCTGGTATCCCAAGCACTGTGGTCTGTTTTATATTGAAAATTGATGTATCTAGCTAAGTCCACAGTTTATGTCAGGTTTGACTCACAGAACTTTCCAAAGTAAGTCTGTTCTATGACTGGAGGGATACAACTAGGGAAAAAAAGTTGAAGCAGTCTAGGTGTGAGCATAAATGCATAAAAGCTGTTGACACGGGGAAGTTTGATCTCTTGGTTGACTCCTGCTCATTTGGCATCAATCCATAGCATATAAGGCACTTAATCCTCTCCTAATGTTGGGGTTTCTAGTGAGAGGATGCTGAGTGGAATATAGTAACAAGGAGCCCTGATGCTGAATCTAATGCAACTACTCCACCAGTGCTATCAACTTATCAAAGAAAAGGAGCTTTTCTACTTTGGCCTTCCATCCAGATTCTTTCGTTAGGATTCTGATTGCAAATGACAGAAACCCAACTTGAAGTAGCTTAAGAAAAACAAAAAGAAATTTAGGAGTATATTTCTTTAAAAAAAAAGATTCGTTTATTTATTTTAGAGAGAGGCAGAAGGAAAGGGAGAGTTTCCAGCAGACTCCACACTGAATGCAGAGCCCGACGTCACAACCCTGAGATCATGACCTGAGCTAAAACTAAGAGTCAGTCAACTAACTACACCACCCCAGTGCCCCTAGCTGTATATTTGTTTTTCTTAAGCTACTTCAAGTTGGGTTTCTGTCATTTGCAGGCCCTTAGAGGTAACCAATTATGTGCAGATAAGATAGGAGTTCCTGAGGTCATGCACAAGAATTGCAATTTATAAGTTGAGTGATTGACATTCTTATTTCTCTCTCGGCATATTGGCCTTTCGATATCCACAAATCTTTAGTAAAATATCACTAGAATTTTCCAAACTGTTCCCAGCTGGCCCACAAGATATGAATAGTCTTTGTTGATGCTCAAGTTCAATTTGAGGGGTGGGACTAGAACCCCTCTTGGGCCATCAGGTTGGTGGCAGAGGTAGATATGAGGAAGATACTCCCTCTAATCCATCAAACTCTTCAGAATCACTCAGCATGGTTCTCAGTAAGGGACTGTTGTCTGGCCAAGGAGCCAGGCTCAAGTTCAGGCTAAAACCCATGTTTCTCTCCAATTTTAAAAAGACACTGAGATCATCCCTCAGAAGAGTTCAAGAGGGCCATTTCTCTCCAAGGAGAGGAAGCGAATATTCCTGGAGGTCTCAGAGCAAAATTTCAGATCTTGGCTTCCAGATGTACCAGGCGGCAGTCCAAGGGCATAACTGCAGGGAAGCTAGAGTATGTGAAGGATCCAAGGAGGCTCTAAGAAGCAAACTTAGAGCTCAAGACACTCAGGTCTAACGGAAGTGGACATGACAGGAGGAGGGAAGAACCACGATGGATTTGGGGGAGGACAGCCCTTTACAAATACCTGGGGCCAAGCGGTCCGCGAGAAGTCCTGGAAACCAATAGGTTATATATCAGTATATGTGTGTCCTGGCCAAAGGACCTCTCAGTGGTGGTTTTTTTTCATTAGGGGGGTCCCAAGTCACTCTCTGCTGCCTATATGGGACCTATAATGGACCTATATGAAGCACTCCCTTTTAGAAGGTTGTAATGGACTTTTACTTTAAATATATACATATATATATATATATATATATATATATATATATATATATATATACACACATAATTTATTCATGAGAGACACAGAGAGAAAGGCAAAGACATAGGCAGAGGGAGAAGCAGACTCCCCACATGGAGCCCAATGAGGGACTTGACCCCAGGACCCCAGGATCACTACGTGAGCCAAAAGCAGATGCTGAACCACTGAGCCAAACAGACATCCCTGGACTTTTACCTTTTAAAGGCCAGCTTGCACTTAGGGAATTATTTCTCATGTAATGAAGCCTTGGCAAAGGCAAGGATGACTGGTGTCTCAAAGAGTCAAAATCTCATCTGTCTTTCATTTTTACCCTCTGAGTATTAACTTCTTCCTCCTAGGTTGGCTTCTTCACAAGACTACAACCACAGCTGCCAGCATCTCCTGGCTCCCCTCTTTCTTGGCCATCAGAGGGACTGCTCTACTCCAACGGACTGTGGGCGGAGAAACAGTGACAAGCCCCAACTGACTTGCTTGGGTCTGTGCCTGTACACAGTCCGGCTTGAGTCCATGCATGGCTGGAGAGCCCTTCTAGAAGCAGACCCCTGCAAGGAGAGAAAGGAGGCTCCTCGAAAGAAGAGAGGGGATTTTCTCTGAATATAAAAATAAGACAGTCACAAATTCTCTGGCTTCCTTGCCAAGTTCTGCTGCTTCCCAGTGGATCACTCGTTTAAGGATTAAGATGGAAAAGAACAGAATAAAGTCCACATAATGGCATCATGGCTGTGGACCAAGTTCTGGGCAATGTCTCTCTCTCTTCGTTTTTTCTCATTTCATCTCCCTCCATATTTTACTTCTCTGTATTTCTTTTTTTTTTCTTTTAAGATTTAATTTTTAAGTAATCACTACACCTGTCGCAGGACTCAGATTCATAATTTTGTTATCAAGAGTCACATGATCTTCCAACTGAACCAGCCAGGTGCTCCTCCACATTTCTTCTCACCTGGATGTATAATAAAAATCATGAAAATAAGAATAAAAATGAAAATAAAAAGGAATCGTTTTTTAAACTTTCTTTAAACAGGGGCACTTGGGTTGCTCAGTCGGTTAAGCATCTGCCTTCGGGCTCAGGTCATGATCTCAGGGTCCTGGGACCAAGCCTCAGGCTCCCTGCTCAGTGGGGAATCTGCTTCTTCCTCTCCCTCTGGCACCCTCCACCCCCTGCCTCGTGTGCTTTCTCTTCCTTTCTCTCTCTTTCTCTCTCTCAAATAAATAAATAAAATCTTTAAAAATCTTTAAAATCTTTAAAAAATTTCTTTAAACAACAACATAAAAGGCAACCAATGGTTTTACACTTACATGCATAAATAGAGCAGAGATGCATTTTAAAAAGATAGAAAAAAATAAAAATGACCTTTCAAACAGGTACAAGGTGATGTGTGAACCCTTAAATTATTTCTAATTCTACTGGAGTTTGTGAATACCCCCATTAACATCTAGTTGAGTTGCTTTTTGCTACTGTGCAGAAAAAGGGCTTTGTATTATATTAGCTGCTGAATTTTACCGTAAAATCTCTTCCTTTGGTTAGTTGGGTGGAACAGGAGGTCCTTTCTATATTTGTTTCTGTCTGTGTCTATTTGGGTTATTTTAAGACATCAATCCATAATTAAACAGACCAAGAGGGAGGACACCTGGGTGGCTCAGTGGCTGAGCACCTGCCTTCAGCCCAGAACGTGATCCTGGAGTCGTGGGATCAAGTCCCACATCGGGCTCCCTGCATGGAGCTTGCTTCTTCCTCTGCCTATATCTCTGCCTTCTCTCTCTCTCTCTCTCTCTCTGTGTCTCTCATGAATAAATAAATAAATAAATAAATAAATAAATAAATAAATAAATAAAATCTTAAAGAAGAAAGCCTCAGATCAACTACTGTGTTTTTAGTTTATTTCATCCACCATCGTAGTTCAATGTATGATTTTTAAATAAAATTTATTGTGGTACCACTTATATAAAATAAAATGCACCTACCTCAAGTGTATATTTTTTCAGTGAGTTTGGGCAAATTGATGTGCCATGTGACCACCAGTGCAATCAGGAAGTAGGAAAAAGTTCATCACCTGAAAAAGCTCTTTCGTAACTCTTCCTAGTTCCCTTCTCCACCGACAGCCCCAGGCAATCACCAGTCAGTTTTGTGTCATCAAAGATTAGATTTGATTTTTCTAGAGCTTCATATAAATGTAATCATGCAGTATGAACTCTTAGGTAGACTTCTTTTACTCAATAAGATGTATTTGCTATTTCTCTGTGTTGTTATGTATATCATATGTATATCAGTACACCTTTCCCTTTTTTTGCTGAGTGGTATTCTATTGTGTGGATATACCACAATTTGTTTATCCATTTATCTGTTGATAGACATTTGGGTTGTTTCCAGTTTTTAAGCTATTTTGCAAACAGCTGATATGAACAGTCATATACAAGTTTTTGTGTAGATGTATGTTTTCATTTCTCTTGGATAAATATTTCAATTTGGAATGGCTGGATTATCTGGTTAGCATATATTTAACTTTACAGAAAACTGCCAAGCTGGTTTCCAAATTGTTGTACCAGTTTACCATCCCACCAGCAGTATATGAGAGTTCCAGTTGCTCCACATCCTGACAACACTTAGTATGGTCAGCCTTTTTAATTTTAACCATTCTGATGGATATGTAGTGCTATCTCATTGTGGTTTTAATTTGCATTTCCCTGGTGACTAATGATGTTGAGTGTCTGTTCGTGTGCTTATTGACCATCTGTATATCCTCTCTGTTCCTCATTATTACCACTCTTCCATGTTTAGGGTTTCCTGTCTAGAATGTAAATTGGTAATTGAACTCTACCATAAATCACTGATCATATCCTCACTGAACGTATAAGCCTTCCATGGAGCCCTATTTGCTCAGAATACAGTTCACACTTCCATAGTAGTCAATGGTTTTACCAGTTGAGTCCCATAAGATTTTTTAAGACCAATTCCCTGTCATTTTTCTTCCTTATCTTTTCTCCCTGCCCCTGTGTCCCCCACATTTGCATCTTAGATGTTGACCGCTCCCTAACTCTGCCATATATGCTTATGGGGCTGTGGCTTTCTCATGCCATATAATCTACCTGGGAGCCCTTCACTGGGTGACCCAGGTAGATTGAATTCTTCATGTGAATTCATAAATTCATTCTTTAAGGCCCAGCTCAAAAGTCTTCTCTTTTGGGAAGCCTCCTCAACCTGCTCTGGTAGAATTAACAGCTATCTTTTCTTTGTGCTTCGGTGGTACTCAGCACATGCTGCGACAATGGACTTCACCACAGTCTGCTGGGTGCCTGCCCGGGGCTGCCTGCCTGGAGTCTAACTCTTCAAGAGCAGCAGTGGTGTCCTACCCCTGTCTGCATCCCAAGCGCCTTCCATTGACTCTTGCTTGGTAACACTGGCTGACCAAGTGAGGATATACGACTTAGCTAATAAACCCAAAACCTGCCTTGAGGTCAGGATTCACTCTCTATTAGACCTGCATCTCCTTATCTGTGCATTGAGACTAGAAGAACTGATTCATAGTAACTTTCCAGGTCTAATGTTTTTTAAATTCTATATTTAGTATTTGAAATCCAGTAAAATAATAAATTTCACCGTACTCCAAAACTGGATGATGGATCCAGCTGCTTGGAGGAGCAGCATCTGGTTCATTAGGAAGTGGCAAGGTGAAAATGGTGGCATTCTTCTCTATCACCTTTGCTGGCAGATGTGCTAATGAAGAATTGCACCATTTGGGTCTAAATCTACAAGTTAGCAGCAACAGCACATTCTCACATTTTTCTATGAGTTCATGCCTTTCTGTTTCTATGTGTCATGGGTTTTTTTTCTTCTACAGTTTGAGGGTAGACAAAAGGAAGAATGATAGTACTTAGGCACATACAGTCTACTATTTAGCTGGATAGTCACAATTAAAGCAATCTAGTAATTATGACTTAAATTGTAACTTGTAGGATTTACCATCTTTTTAAAAAAAGGTTGTTTACCAAGTATATCAAGTTAAAAATACATGGTGAAGACATTTTTTCCATACCGGATATGACAAATATTGTTTTAAATAATGCAAATTATCTATAATATTTTTTGACCTATAAATCCAGAAGTTTCCTTCCCACATGATTATCCTGGAAAAAGTTAGAAATTGAAGTGGTCTATGATAGCTTCTTAACTTCTTCCCAGTATTATAGCATTCATTAGCTGGCAACAGCCAGAGCCAGCTCTACAATTCAGATTTTGAATTTAGCAAGTGGTAAATCATTTGTAAGACCCAAAATACACAAAGCTACAGCAGCGACAATATCCTTTGCAAGCATTTCAGAAGGATCACCAGCACACTGCCAACATGTATTAATTGTCCTATAAAAAGACACACATGAAGGCGTCAGCCCCAAAGGTCTAATGACACCTAAGCATTGTTAAAATTACTGTTAACTGTCCATTAACTCTGAAGTGAAAGCTGCTCATGGAATTATATCACAATAACCTTCCAGGACTCTTTAACATTTTTTAGGAGTTTTGTCCAAGATAGGGATATTCTTCCCTTGACAGTTTGAAAGCTGCTTTGAATTGACCATTCTACATGTGCCTTCCCATATTTAACAGATCAATATTCCTGCCATTTAGAAAAAGGTACCAGATCAGAACTACCTCTCTGAGTGTCTGTCTTTCACTATCCATAAAATGAGAGTAGTAGTCTTGGGAGTCTACCCAGTAGAACTCCTATAAAAACAGGTTCAATCTTTTTTTTTTTTTTTTTTAACTCTACAGTATCCCCAAGAAAGTCCAGAACATGAAAACCTCCCAAACAGAGGATAAGAAGTCATTATTTTTTTCAAGATTCTTATCTCACAGCTATTAAAAAGTAAGTTAATAATTCAAAACTGTGATGACATGGGAAAATGCTCTTAACATATTATGGAGTGAGAAAACCAGGCTGTCAAATTGTTAAGAATAGAATGAGGCCAATTTTTTTAAAAGATTTTTCTTTCTTTCTTTATTTATTTGAGAGAGATAGCACCACGGAGGGGCAAGGGCAGAGGGAGAAGTAGACTCCCTGCTGAGCAGGGAGCTGGACCCAGGACTCGATTCCAGGACCTTGAGATCATGACCTGAGCCAAAGGCAGACATTTCACTGACTGAGCCACCAGGTGCCCCGAATAAGGCCAATTTTTGTTTGTTTGTTTGTTTCTTTCTTTCTTTCTTTCTTTCTTTCTTTAAAGATTTTATTTTTAGGGCAGCCCGGGTGGCTCAGCGGTTTAGTGCTGCCTTCAGTCCAGGGCCTGATCCTGGAGATCTGGGAGCGAGTCCCACGTCAGGCTCCCTGCATGGAGCCTGCTTCTCCTTTTGCCTGTGTCTCTGCCTCTCTCTCTCTCTCTCTCTGTGTCTCTCATGAATAAATAAATAAAATCTTTAAAATATTTTCTTTTTAAAATAATCTCTACGCTCAAGTGGGGCTTGAACCCACAAACCCAAGATCAAGAGTCACATGTTCTACCAACTGAGCCAGCCAGGCACCCCAGAGTAAGGCCAATTTTAAAAAATAAATGTGACTAAGCCACAAACCTATGAGCATGTATGACAGGATTAGGGAATGGTCAACAATCTAAAGTACAAGCCTGTGTATGTGGAGAGGTGATCAGAGGAGACAAGATACTGCAGAAAAATGCCAGGAAACATATATATATATACATATGTATTCATACGCACACACCTGCACACATATATGTCTATATATATATAAGTATCCACATGTATGTGTGTGGCCCGTGTGTTGGAAGGCATATAAAATGGGCAGATATGCATGAAAACATTAATCAAAATTCTCTCTAGACAGTGGCACTAATAGTCTTCCACTTACTTTTCTATAATTTTGAAATTTCCTACAAATGAATATCTTATTTTATAATAAAAAGTTATTTCTTTAAATATTTATTTATTTATTTTAGAGACAGAGAGAGAGAGAGAATCTCAGGCAGACTCCCTGCTGAGCACAGAGCCTGATGCAGGACTAGATCCCATGACCCTGAGATCATGACCTGAGTTAATAACAAGAATCAGGGATCCCTGGGTGGTGCAGCGGTTTGGCGCCTGCCTTTGGCCCAGGGCGCGATCCTGGAGACCTGAGATCGAATCCCACATCAGGCTCCCGGTGCATGGAGCCTGCTTCTCCCTCTGTCTGTGTCTCTGCCTCTCTCTCTCTCTCTGTGACTATCATAAATAAATAAATTAAAAATAAATAAATAAAAAAATAAAAATAAAAACAAGAATCAGACTCTTAACCTGCTGGGCCATGGAGGTGCCCCAATAAAAAGTTATTCTTAAAAAGATCTTTAAAGTTATTTTTAAAAAGCCACCTGGGTGGCTCAGTGGTTCAGCCTCTGACTTTGGCTCGAGTTGTGATATTGGGGTCCCAGGATCCAGTCCCACATCAGGCTTCCCGTGGGAAGTAAATAAAGAAAATCTTTTTAAAAAATTAAAATAAAATAAAAAGATCTTTGAACATAATTGATTATAGGCCTCTTTTAAATAGCTATCTCTCCTGTGCCTTGAAAATATGATTTTTGTGATCAACAACTGCTGTCCAAAGTGAGACATGTCTCCTTAACTTGTTCTCACTTTGTGCAGGAGACACCCTACACAAATTTCTGAGAGCTGGTAGTCTTCAACATCTAAAAGACAACCAAGAACCACTATGTGAGCAAGAAAGGGCATTTTTTTTTTACATTTTTAAAAAAAATTTTATTTATTTATGATAGTCACAGAGAGAGAGAGAGAGAGAGAGAGGCAGAGACACAGGCAGAGGGAGAAGCAGGCTCCATGCACCGAGAGCCCAATGTGGGATTCGATCCCTGGTCTCCAGGATTGCACCCTGGGCCAAAGGCAGGCGCTAACCTGCTGCGCCACCCAGGGATCCCCAAGAAAGGGCATTTGACAGAAAATCACAAGTGCTGGCGAAGACTTGGAGAAACAGGAATGCTCGTGCCCTGTTGGTGGGAATGTAAATCCATGCTGTCATTGTGACAAACAGTATGGAGGGTCCTCAAAAAGTTAAAAATAAATTGTATGATCCAGCAATTCACAGTCTGGGTATTTACTAAAGAAAACTGAAAGCCAGGAGTCAAAGAGATATCTATATAGCCATATCCATAACAGCATTATTCACAATGGCCAAAAGGTGAAAGCAACCCAGGTCTCCAACAGCTGAACGATGACAAAATATGCTATATATCCATACGATGAAATTTAATGTGCCTTAAAAAGGAAGGAAATTCTAGGGTGCCCAGGTGGCTCCATTGGTTAAGCATCTGACTCTTGGTTTTGGCTCAGGTCATGATCTTGGGGTCCTGAGATTAAGCCCTGCCTCAGGCTCTGCACGCAGCTCAGAGTCTGCTGGAGATTCTCCCTCTCCCCCTACCGCTTCCCCTGGCACTCTTTCTCTCTCTCTCTCTCTCTCAAATAAATAAACAACTCTTTAAAAAAAAAAAAAAAAGGAAGAAAATTCTGACACATGCTTCGATATACATGAATGTCGAGGACATTATGCAAAATGACGTAAGCCAGTCACAGGAGACCAAATACTACATAATTCCATTTCCATGAGGTCCCTAAAGCAGTCAAACTCATAGAGATAGAAAGTAGAGTGGTGGTGATCAGAGGCTGGAGAGAGGAGGAAATGCGGTTTATTGTTTAATGGAGACAGAGTTCTCAGAGTTCTGGTTGGTTGCACAACAGTGGAAATGTGCTCAGTGCCATGGAGCCATACACTTAGAAATGGTTATGGTGGGGACGCCTGGGTGGTTCAGGAGTTGAGCATCTATCTGTTTTTGGCCCAGAGTGTGATCCTGGAGTCCCAGGATCAAGTCCCACATCGGGCTCCTTGCGTGCAGCCAGCTCCCTCCCTCTGTCTCTGCCTCTCTCAGTGTCTCTCATGAATAAATGAATAAAATCTTTAAAAAAAGAGAGAGAGAGAAAGAGATGGTTATGGAGGTACATTTTCTGTTATGTGTTTTACCATAATTAAGATGAATAATTTAAAAAACATATTTGTGTTGTTCTAGAAATCACTGGACAAAAGACCAAGCACTTAATTCATACTGGGACCCTGGCTCTGTTAGCCAATTCTGAGAGGTTGGGGTGTTCTGGTTCCTGGCCCTACACAAAATAAGTTAATGGAAAAGAAAAGGGCTTCACAAGGCAGCTGTGGGTGTGACCTGTGACAGTGTGGCAGGCCCATGCCCGTAAGCGGAGGTGAGGGAGGTGTGTACTTGGGACAGGACAGGAGCCCCACCACCTTAGACACTCCAAACACAGAACGTTAAAAGTCTCAGTAATGAGAACCCAGATCCAGATCCAGGTAAATTAAAGGGAATAAGTTTTAGAAAGTTTCCAAAACAACAGCAGAAGTTAAAAATCTGCAGTTTGGGTTCTTGAAGGAATAAGCTCTGGTTACCTGGAAAAGTCACAAGACTGGCCAGTACCAAGAAGTGTGTTCTCCTCCACAGTGCTAGACAAAGAAGGTGTCACCCGTCCAGATGTGTGCCATTATTTGAGTCATCCCACACAAGACCAGCCCCACGATCACCTTGGTTACGGTCTCCCGGGCAAACTTCATTCATTTACCCTCCCTGAGTGCTTTCTCTCCAGGCAGGCACACCTGCGCTCCAACTTTGCAGGGCCCTGATCAAGGTGGATGGAGGGGGGTTGATCCCAAACTGCACATGCTATCCTCACCCACCTCCTCACTAAAGGGGATCCTGGCCTTTTTCCTCATTTTGCACTTGGGCCCCAGACCACTAACCACCTCTGGTGCATAGTATTTGAAGAAGCACTCAACAATGACTCCTGGCTGATCCCATGGCAAGCAGAGCCATGACCCCACTTGGGGTTGGCGAAGATGGGGCTTCCTTAGGGAAATCAGTTTCGAAGTGCTGGGGGAGAAATGATCTACTTTCCATCACGAAATGTAAAAGCCACAGCCCTGGCCTGGAAAGACAGAGAGAGACAGAGACAGAGACAGGGAGAGTCAGGGAGAGAGAGAGAGAGGCTGGGAGTTGACTGCAGCCAACCTCCGGACAGCACTCTCCTGCACATTTTTTTCTTTTTTAAATTAAGGAAACAGGCACCTGGGTGGCTCAATCTGTTTAGCGTCTTCCTTTGCCTCAGGTCATGATCTGGAGGTCCTGGAATTGAGTCCCACATCAGGCTCCCTGCTCAGCGAGGAGTTTGCTTCTCCCTCTCTCTCTGCCCCTCTTCCCTGCCTGTGTGCTCTCTCTCCCTCTCTGTCAAATAAATAAATAAAGTCTTTTTAAAAAAGAAAAAGAAATGTTACTGTCAGTGTGGAGTCACCTACAAGGCTGTACCCAACCAGGGTTTCTAAACATAGAGGCCAAAGGACACCTGAAACTCTGAAGAAGCTCTACTTCAGAGACTTTTTTAGAGGTAGAGCTTTCCTGGCACATCTTGCCACTGCCTCCCTGGCCTCAAGGGTAGCCAGCACAGCTCTCTCTGCTCTTGGCCACTCACCTGAGTCACCTCCAACCTGCCCCTGCCACCCCCACGCCCCAACTGCGTCTGACTCACACCAGCCATCCAAAGATGGGAGAGGTCAGAACATGAAAAAACATGAAAAAATAGCATCTCAGGTGGAAGCAGCCCAAGTGTCCACTGATGGAATGAACAGATAAGCAAAACCTGGCAGATAGAAACAATAGAATATTTCCAGCCTTAGAAAGGAAGGAAATCCTGACACATACTATGGCATAAATGAATCCTGAAGACAGTACTCTCAGTGCATCAAGCCAGTCACAGAGGACAAAGATTGTGCAATGCCACTTCTGTGAGGTACCAAGAGTAGTCACATGCATAGAGACAGAACATGTGATAGAAGTTATGAAGGTCCATGGGAGGAGGCAATGGGAACTTATGTTTAGCAGTGAGGAATTTAAGTTTTGCAAGATGAAAAAGTCCTGGAGAGGGCTGATGGTGATGGTCGTACCACAGCGGGAATGAATGTACCTTGTACCACTAAACCATTGCTTAAAAATGGTTAAGGTGGTAAATGTCATGATTTGTGTGTTTTACCCCAGGAGAAAAAAAAAAAGGAACATCTCCTAGCAGAAATTTAGGATCTCTGGCGACGCTTGCAGCTTTTTTTCCAGAAATCAAAGACAAGCACTTCTCCGGAATGTTCTGTATTGTTCTACTCATTCTGGGAAGGGCTCACTAAGTAAATTACATCTTTAGTTCACACTCAGATGTCAATAGGAATTGTAAGCAGATGGGTGGGCTGATTTGGGCATCTAGAAAAAGGATAATAGCACTGGTAATGTAAACTTCAGTTAAGTTTTCCTAGCAATTCCAGCAACTGCTAGCTACTTTCCCCACTCCTTGTAAAAATCAAATGTCTAAGTTTTTGAAAATCTTACGTGTCTTTGACCCCTTTTGGAAGTGTAAGATAATATTGTTGTACTTCACCAAATACATACCCATCTATAAATTCATTTGTCTTAAAAGATGCAAAACATTGATGGAACCCCCAAAATTCAGTGATTTGAAATACCTATGTACACACGGCTGCATAACCAGAAATGTAGACGAATACTTGACTTCAGTGTAATGTTTGGTCCGACACGCCTACCTCTGTTTGAAGGAGAGATTGTCTTTGTCAGTGGAATGGCTTCTTTAACAATGAACCATTCATTCGTTTGTGATTGCACCAGAAGGAGAGAATTACCAGTTCTTCAAAATAGCTTTTTAAAGCACAAAATTAGCCTTTTGGGGGTGAGAAAGGCTGGGAACAGGTAGGGGTAAGAAATTGGATCTAAATGTATTCAGCCTGGGCTACCCAGGACCTGGAAGTTGGTTCCACATTGACGTCTTCTGTCTGAGTTCTTCTGTCTGGTGGCTCTATTTCTGTTTTTAATGCAAAGAAATCTTTATCACACTGAACACGGCTGATCTAATGGAGACTATCTGATCAGCTCAGCAGAAGGAGTAAAAGCTGAATGAGCTGAGTGACCTCCTGCTCTCTCTCTAGAAGCCAAAGTGGAGATGGGTTCAGAAGTGGTAGATAGAAGAGACCATCAACTTCTCCTCTTTGGAAGACAATTTTCCTCCAGAATCGTCTACACAGCATTGTTCATCTGCACTGAATTTTCCTTAAAATTAAATGACTCTGTTCAGGGGCTCTTACAACAATGAGAAATCTCTGATATCATACAGCCTTAGCAACCAAAATTAGCAATGGGCTTCAAGGCAGGAGGAAATGAGACACTTCAATAGGCAAATAACCTTGATGTTCATCACAGGAACTCCCAACTGTTTCAGCAGAAAGCGCCAGTAGTTTTTGCTCAAAGACTCTTTGACACTCTGTCTCAAAATCCTTGCCTTGCTATTTCCACCACTGTAGAACAATCTTTACCAGATGTACTCAAGCCCCCGTGTCGAAAGACCTGCCTGAAACCAAACTGCCAATTCTCAGTAAATTCTGACCTTGCCATTTCCCCTTGGAGACCCTACAAAAGCTCCGTCGAGGAGGTAGTCTCCCTTCTCGAAGTAAGCGATAAGCTCAGCTTTCTCCTCTCAACGGGTTGGGCTGGTGTTATTTGCAGACACAGCATTTGATGCATTAACATGCAGAATACACAAGGTTAGTTGATAATTGATATCAATTGTGATCTAGTGTTTTACAATTCACAAAACACTTGCCCATGCTTTGTCTTGTCACACGCGTTCACTCCTGCAAAGGGTAAGTGGGATAAGCAAATGTTGGTGTCATGATGGTTTCACATAAGGGAACCGGAGCCCAAGGAGCAAACGTGATTTGAGGGTAAACAGCCAATTAAAAAGCAGGGTGGAATCTTTATTCCAGGTCTCTTGATTTCAAAGGTTGAAGGTCAAACTACAGAGGTCATTATGACAATATTTAGCATTCAAATAGGAAATAAAGCATTTGCCTAAATCTTAAAGAACCAAAATGTGTTCGTTTGCTGGGACCACTGCCACACAGCACCACAAATTTGCATGGCTTGGAACAACAGAAATCATTGTCTCACAGTTCTGGAGACAAGAAACCCAAAGTCAAGGTGTTAGGTGATTCCTCCCGAGGGCTTTGAGGGAAAGTCGACCTCATGACTCTTGCCTAACTTCTGGCGGTTTTCTGGCAATTTTTCACATTCCTTGGTTTCTGCCAAGAAACTTCAATCTCTGCCTTCATCTTCATACAGCATGTTCCCTGTGTGCACGTCTGTATCCAAATTTCCCCTTTATTATTTATATATTTATTTAAAGATTATTTATTTATTTGAGAGAAAGTGTTCACTCAAGACACAGCACCAGCAGGGAGCAGGGTGGGAGGAGCAGAGGGAGAGGGAGGAGCAGATGCCCCCTGAGCAGGGAGCCCAAGCCTGAGCCCTACCCAGGACTCAATCTCAGGACCCTGAGATCACGACCCGACCCTAAGGCAGACAACAGTTAACTGGCTGAACCACCCAGGTGCCCCCAAATTTCCTCTTTTTTTTGAGTATACCAGTCATCTTGGATTAAGGGTGCACTCTACTCCTATATAAGCTCATCTTAACAAATCACATCAGCTATAACTGTATTTTCAAATGAAGTGACAATCTGAGGTCAGCACATGAGTTTGGAGAAGCAGTTCAACCCATAAGACAAAGATACGAAAGTCTGTTCCACCTTTGCAAGCCCAGCAACTGATAAATGATGCTTTGATTCGAGTGAGTCCATGGGACTGGGGATGATCTTTAAGATGGCCTACTTTGCCACAGTGTAGATAGTGTAGATGCTTGATAGCCGAGGGCAGATATATTTCCTGGGCTGCTATGTGGCTAATTATACTTTATTCTCAGTAGTAAGTAATCATGGATACTTCATGGATTAGTGAGCTAAAAGCGTGCCTGGAAGCCACCGTTTGTATCCGGATTACAGGATACACCCTCCTCTGCTGCATTTTGAGAGTGAGAGCAACAAACGAGTCGTGTCCACCAGAGACCCTGGTCCGGTCCCGTGCATGCATACCCGCAACCGTGCAAATGGGCTTGTGCAAAAACACAGTTTGAAGAAAACCATCTATTTTGGTAGAAAAGAGTAGACCGAGAAAGTGGTCTGTTACTAACTTGGGTGAATTTATTCCAGAAACCTTTTCAGCTTTAACATTCAAGGGCTGACCCCAGGAACTGCACAATGGGTGTCTTGCCTTATCCGGTAATTGACACTTTAACACAATCAGCAAGGACAGCCTCAGGGAGTTGTTGTTTTTCTTCTTCTTCTGTTTGGTCCATTTTTTGTTGGTTTTGATGGAAATCTCTATTTTGATGAGGGAAAATTATAATTGCTTACTGGAACCAGATGTTTTTTGAGTCAGTGGATTAGATGTTTATGACTATATTGTTTTGGTTTCAAGTAATGTTGCACCCATTCCAATATTATATACATGAAATATACAGGATACATACACTAAACCTGTCTGTAAAGAATGAATAATAAAATCAATACATGCAAAGCCCACCACTTAGCTAAAGAACCAGAACATCACCTGTCACTCTCCCCTTCCCTTTGTAACGTACTTGATATGCTATTTTGCTTTGCTGTGCGTGGAGCTTTATAAAAGTAGGTATATATATGTCTTCTTTGCTCGGCTCTTTGCTTTGGGTTTTGTGGCTCTGAGATGTACCTCTATGGCCACATGTAGCTTGTTCCTTTGCATTGCTATGTAATTGTCCACTGTGTTAATGCTCTAAGATTTATTTATCCCTCTGCCTGAAAAAGAACACCTGAGTCATCTGTAGTGTCTTTGTGAATAAGGAACATTCTACAGGTCTCTTGGTAAATATGTCAAAAGTTACTTTGGAGCATTGGTTTTCAAACTTCTTAAAAATGTAATATCCTGGACACATAGAACACATATATTTTACATGTATAATACAATTTGTACACATAATCTGTATACACATGGGAATACACACAGAAATGAAACAATTTGTGAGACAAGGTTATCCTTACTATAGACAATGTCCCATCAGTTTTTCTACCCTACTGTATTCTGTTTGGTTTGCTAAAAAAGCTGGTTGTACACTAGTAAATTGTTGGGGGAGTCAAAAGTTACACTTGGATTTTCAACTGCTTGGCGGGGGCAGTGCCTGTGCTAGCCCCGCACACTCTGCAAGGGTCAGCTGTATACTCAGGAGTACAACTTCCAAGTCCTAGCTATATGTATGTGCAACTTTACAACAAAATGCCAAACTCTTTTCCAAGGCGACTATACTGGTTTATAATCCTTCTAGGAAGAATTCCCGCAGATTCACATTCCTCTCCCTCACTGGCACTTTTGGGACAATTGCATCTCTGCATTGGCTCACCTAACCCAGGGCTTATGTGAGATGATTACCCTGTTTGGGGTGGACTGGGAGCCAAGGCACCTGAGCTTGTCTGAGGGGGATAAGAGGAAAACTGGTACCCCGTGTTTTGTTTCTACCGCTGAAGCCCTCTCTTTACCCTTGTCAGGAACAAACCCGACTCAGAATACTTGCCTCTCTCAGCTCGCCCCGGTGCCTGTTCTCTTTGTCCCTTTCTTGACATGTAATAGCTGTTGAAGACAGTCCAAGGCTGTCAATCACTTCTCACAGGCACTGCTGGAGGGATAGAAGCCTGCATCCCATTCCCCATGGCATCTTGCTTCTGCCCGCCTCCAGCCTCTTGCTCCTTTGTTCATCTGGCATTGAGACTACGGGCTCCTGTACACTCTAGAGGCTTCTTTTGATGGCATCCATAATTTAGCCTTGAATGGAAATTGTGGACCTCTTCTCTCACACGCTCCTCTTTTCCCTGGTGTTTCACCAGAAGAGGCAGAGAATCGCCAGTCACCGTGTGCTGGTGGCTCTGCTCATGGGCCTCTGTTCATGGGTTTTGCCCAGACCCCTGTGGTGCTGTGCTGCAGCTGCATCTGGGTCCAGGTGAGCCTTATCCCAGGAGGGCTTTTGGTATTTTTTGTTAAGATCTTATTCAGTTATTTAGAGAGCACATGTGAGCAGGGGGAGGTGCAGAGAGAGAGGGGAGAAAGAATCTTAAGTAGACTCTGCCCTGAGCACATGGGGTTTGATCCCAAGACCTCAAGATCACGACCTGAGCAGAAACCAAGAGTCGGATGCCCAACCAACTGAGCCAGCCAGGCACCCCTCCAGGAGGGTTCTTGTAGCGGTGTGGTCCATGCAACCACATCATAAAGCAGGTGATATTTTTCCATGTTGACCATGCAATGATTGGGGTTTGTGTTGTTAACTAAATCAATCACCAATATAGTCATCCCAATATCATAAAAACAAAAATCCAACAAAACCTAGGCTTCCCTGTTGATAAATTTATGATCCAGAAAATGAGTGAAGTTCAGATTTGCCACTTATGTGACTATGTGATTACAAGGCTCACAGTGCTCCTGGTTTGCTTTGATGCCATTATTCTTGGGAGCAGCTCTGGGTCCTGCCTCCCACAGCTTAGCAGTTCTCAAACTGGGTTTCTTGGAAACCAACTTCCTGGAGGAAAACTGTAGAGTTGGCATCCAGCCCCTCTGGAATCAGTGTCTAAGATGCCGAGCCCACAAGACCAAGTGGACAAACAGGCCCTGTCCAGTGTTTCAACCAGAGAACTCTCTTGTTTTCTTTTTTATGAATAGAATCCCATGTAAGAACCTGTTTTAGAGAATGTCACTTCTTTTTCTGAAGTTTGAAAACTACTGCAGCAGCTTGCCTTGAAACAAAAGCCCTCCAAGTAGTGGGCTATAGCTGAGGACGTTGGGCTGGGTTCTGCTGATGGTTTATTTCCCTTCAAATCAATGTGCAGCTGCTAAAATGATACTTTTTTCTTTTCTTTTCTTGTGACATTGTGATGGCTGTTCAGAGGTTCACAGTCGCCCCTGTCCTGGAGGCTGCAACCTTTTGTTCCCTTACTGCAGCGGGCCTCGATCGTCTCCCCAGATCGGTGCTCCCCTTTGTCCACAGTAATAGAGTTTCGGCCCACACATCCCCACCCAGACCCACTGTGGCTCAGCACAGCAGAGCGACAATGTTCTCCCAGTGGGCTGTAAGCAGCTCTGTGAGGCGTGTAATTCCACATCACTTGCTTAAAAAAAATCTGTTTATGCAGCTCCTGGTGGCTCAGTGAGTGAAGCATCTGCCTTCAGCTCAGGTCATAATCCCATGGTCCTGGGATCAAGCCCCACGTCAGGCTCTCTGCTCAGCAGGGCATCTGCTTCTCCCTATGCTGCTTCTGCTCTGTTCTCTCTCTCTCTCTCTCTCTCTCTCTCATAAGTAAATTAAAAGTTAGGGAAAAAAAGAATCTGCTTATCACTTATCATCTTCCACTCTCCCACAAGCTGGGCACTCAGACGGTGGTGACCCTGTACCCCCACGCAGAGAAGGACAACTCTGGTGGAAGGAGGAACACTAGGATGGGTCCCCAAAGTACTGTCCAACAGCTGGAACAGCTCACCTCTAGACGGAGATAAGGGTCTGTAGTTGGTTGCCATATAAGTGGTCTGCAACCCTATTCTGCAACAGAATCAGCAAATCCAGTGATTTTAGAATGGAGAGAAGTCTCAGAGCATCGATACTAGTTCTAGGATTTGGGGGAAGAAACTGTTTTGGGATTTCTGAGGTCTTGGGATCACGGGGAGCGGGAATGTGGGGTAGGAACATAGTTTACACGGAGACAGAGAAGCCCACTGCAGTGGAGAGCCTCCTTCCCTGGGATGCATGATCAGCTACCACCCACTCAGAGGCAGGAGGGGCGGGGGGACACCCTCCAGGCGAGGCTTACTGGAAGCAACCAGGTCGGGTCCTCCAGTGAGGTTGAGATCCCCTTTGACTCCCCTGGCCAAGATCTCTGCTCTGGGGACCTCTATCCTGGGTTAAGCTCTTCTGCTCTCAGAGAAGGGAATGAAGGTCAAAGGGCGTGTCGAAGGTTACACAGTGATTTAGTGATGAAGCCAGGACTAGAATCCAGCCATACCAGACCCCGCTGTCGGTCCGTCCCTGCTCTGGGGTTTTTCTCTTTTCCTGGTCCTGGCACAGCGTGGAAACACAGAATGCACAGGAAGCCCTCGGAAGACAGATCGCATGGAAGTTTAATCTCACAACATCCAAGAATATGTATCAAGCCAACGCTCGATACCTGGACAAGACCATCACCTCCACTGTAGACATGTGGAGCCACGCTCTCAAAAGGAGAAAGTGTAGGGAAGGGACTGGATTCTGATTCTGCTGTCATCCGTGTCACCTTTCATCTTGAGAGCTTACCGAGAATTGTCACCAAGTATGGATGCTCACACCTCCCCTCAGAGTTAAGTAGCTGTAACTCCTTTTTTAGCAGAAGGAAACCGAGGCTCCACAAAACAAGACAATAAGCTGAGTGGCTGGGGTCATCTCCAGCCAAGCTAGAAATAGTATGTATTTTGTGAAAAAAACAGGAACGTGTGCCTCTCTCTGCTTTTCTTTGGGCAAATACCAAAAGGCAATCAGCATGCAGAGGGTTAAAAGTGGGGCAAATACATTCCGTGGTGTTGGCTCAGGACAGGGCATGTTGGAAATGAATAATAGAAAAACAGTGCTCTCGCTACACTATGTAACTCCAGCAAATTTGTGGATTTGGGTTAACCAAGGCTGAAATTCCAGAGCTCAAGTAACCCAAGAGTGGCAGGCCAGGGGAATTTCTGTTGGTTGGATTAGAAATCTTCAGTGTCAGCATTTATGCTCAACTGAACTCAACGTTTTCACCCAACATCTAAGTAACTTTCTTTCCACTCTTCTGCCGATACAGAGCCCGGAGCCCTGATGGAACATAGGTGCAAAAGGTCTGTATCCACCAGACCAGCCATGGAGGATGCTGCCTGTGGCCATCCCCCCACAACTTCCCCCTGCCTGGCACTGGAAGACACTGGATTCATCAGGCTGCGAGGACATCAAGGCAGTGGCCACACTGCATGCTTCTCACCCAATCATAGGCTGTCATGAGTCCCAAGCTGGCTGTGTCTAAATGATCCAAGTCCCCAGGAGCTGGAAGCCCCTTCAGGAAAGGGACTCCCTTATATCCTGCAGAGGTGGTGCATGCGCATGCTATTTTGTCAGCCAGGATTTGGTCGGGAAGCGGCCCCACTGTACAATCACAGGATACGTCAGGCAGTTGTGGGAGAAGCTGGGGAAGTCGGGTGTCTGAGGGGGCGCTGGTTGGTCCATTACTAATCTGCGCCCCTGCAGCCCTGGTATAAGAGCACCAGGCAGTTGGCCCAGCAGCATGGGCGGCTGTGAACGCAGGGCCAGTCCACGGAGGATTGTCCCCTCTGCATCTGGTGGTGGGGCTGGGAGGAGAGGGAAGTGGGGAGACATCGGTCAAGGGTAGAAAATCTCAGTGAAGATGAGAAAGTCTTAGACATCTCCCGCACAGTATACCGCCTGTGGTTAACAATGCCGTATTGTATACTCAAACTTGCTAAGAGGGCAGATCTGAGTTTAATGTTATCACACACAAAATAATAACAGGAATCATAATAAGTGAGGAGAGTAAGTGGAAGTTTCTGGAGGTAATGGATGTGTTTATGGCAGACTGTTGTGCTAGTCTCACAGGTGGATACTTCTCTCCAGACTCATCAAGTCACAGGCATGAAACACATACAGCTCTTTAGGTGTCAGTCACACCTCAGTAAAGTAGGTGGTTTTTTTTTTTTCAAGAAAGAAAGTGGATGTGGAATGGAAAGGAGCAAGAATGAGCCAGAGTCCCCAGCCCTTGGGCCCCAGCCACTCCATTGAACCACAGCGGCCTTCACAGAAGAGTGGCTGTTGCTTTACTCCCACCTTCCAGGTTGGGCCCCTGTTTCTCCTTGGGCTAACTCTCACCCAGCATCACACAGAGAAAGATATTCTGGAAATGTAATTTCCGCTAAACTTAGCTGATACCAGATAGCACACAATCACCACAGATGTGTTTCAGGCACCCAGAGTCTAGCTGGTCACTTTCTAGCATCATGGGGAAAGCACTGGTCTGGAGTCAGGAGGCCAGGAGCTCTGGTCATGGTTCAGCCCTACAAGTGTGTGTCTGGCTGAGCTGCTCACCCTCCCCACACTGCAGCCCCTCACAAGGAGAAGGAAAACGATGATTCATTGCTAGATGCCTATGTAGAGGTGAGAAAGTTAAAACGTTAGCGTGAGCTTTGGTAACTTCCATCCAAAGCTTCTAGAAGATACTAGATTCTGCTGCATTATTTCCCTGCTGGGCACTTAAAACATGTCCGTTGAAAGCTGAGTCTCCTAGCTAAAGCATGGGTCTGAAAATCAGAAATTCCAGCCAATTTTTCCTCTACTTCTGGCATGCCTAGAAATTTGGAGCATGTCATTAAACCATTCTCTGTCAATGTTTACTCCCGTACAGAATGGGAATAATAATGTTCCAGCAACAGAGATCGCCCACCAGCTAAGTCTCTTAAAGAAATGAGGCCCTGGCACAGTGACTAGGAGCTTCACCAGGGCTGTGTTTGCAAGATTTCTAGGGCTTGCTGCTACTTCCTTGTTGGGACCATCGATAGCATTATGCCAGAGTTTGCTAAGCCAGCAAACCTGCCCCGTTTCACGGAGGTGAGTCCCAGCTGGGGCAGAGGAAGCAGAATCCAAGCCAAGCAAAGCCCTCTCCTGGGACCAACCACTTTCTTTTTTTTTCTTTTCTTTTTTAGGATTTTATTTTTAAGTAATCTCTACACTCAAAGTAGGGCTCAAACTCACAACCCCGAGATCAAGAGTCATGTGCTGTAGTGGTGCCAGGCACCCCTGGACCAACCACCTTCTATGGAGGATTGGGGGGTCTGGCCAGGGACCTCCTCCTGAGACCACAGCTCTGAAGAGCACAAACCCCACCCGCTTCACCCCTTGGCTTCAGAGGGTTAACTTTATGCTAAACAGGGAGTAAGAAAAGAATGCATGGGGGCCCCTGGACTCGGTAGTTAAGCATCTGCCTTTGGCTCAGGTCATGATCCCAGGGTCCTGGGATCAAGTCCTGTGTGGGGGCTTCTTGCTCAGCAGGGGGTCTGCTTCTACTTCTCCCTCTGCCTGCCCCTACCCCTCCTCATGCTCTTGTTCTCTCTGTAAATAAATAAAATCTTTTTAAAAAAAGAATGCACAATGATATTCGCTCCATATTTTCCTAGGTCTGTGTACTTGAGTGGCTACCATCTGGGACATTTGGTGCTTCATTCAGCTCTTTTACCGACATCCTTAAGTGTCAACCAGAACCCACCGACAAGTATAAACATATGACACTTGAACATAAAAAATAATCTCTTTCCCTCACAGGTGACAAAGCCCAAAGTGACATTTGCCATCTTCAGCTTCCCTCTGTTAGCCTGAGGTTATTTATAGAGGTAAAGCCTTGTATCACCCCATCCACATTCTTTCTCGTGCCTCTGTGATGCAGGGCATGCTCAAGCAAGCCGGCTGGTGGACAGTAAGTGAGGTCTGAATATTTATATAGAGTTAAGGATAAACATACTTTGGTATCTGAAAAGCCCAGCATTAAAAATAGCAGCCCCAATATTTCATGATCAAAAGAATCAGTTCCAAGGCCCTTTGTTGGTTAGCTCCCCTTTTTTATAACTGGAAGACTCTTATGTGACTTAACTACATCTGGGGCCAGTGTCATGTTGGCTATGTTTATATAGTAACCAAAAATTGCAGATAAATATTTATGTAGTTACAAAACTTTTAGCAGTCCCCAAGTTTGGAATGATCTGAAAGAAAGCTAAACACTCCATTTTGGGCGGTGGTAAATCCCCCATCGTCAACGTGACTTGGATATAGGGAAAGGAGAAGTAAGTCCAAATGGCTGCCATATGTCTGCCATGAGTGGGCTCAGAGGGGTCAGGATGATGGGAGTAAAGAGGAAGGGTCTGCCGTGGCCGGGCCGCACTCCGTGTCCTGACAGCTGGTAACGTGCAGAGCATCACTTTGCATCTGTCAGCTGTTGCCCGGTGGATGCCTGTGTGATAAATGAATAATGGGCTCCATGGGGCTCTTCTTACACTAAAAAATTCAGTGCATATGGTTCTGGCCAGCCCTCCATCCCATCCCATCCCATCCCACCATTGGGTCATTGCAGAAGTCCATTTGTTCCCTCAGGCCATGCCAGGGAGTATCACAGCTTTTAGGAGAATATGGCAAAGCATCAGTCTTTGGGGACATGAACCCATATGTGAAACCTTCCAATGGCATCTGCTAGAGAAGTGCTCAGAGTTAGTGAGGCAGGGGTGTGGAGAAAGAGAACCTAACAGGATTGTCCCTTTGAATCCATAAGGACCAAGTGCACATCTACACTGGTCATCACTTGAGAAAGTCCACGGGAGAGAGAGAGAGACAGAGACAGAGAGAGAGAGAGACACAGAGAGAGCCAGGGCAGAGGATACTCCCAGGCGTGTATGCATCACAAGGTGGCTGAAGACTCGCAGGAATTTGGGGCCCATGGTGTATAAAACATAGTCACAGCAGCTGTGGTTGCCTCCTGAGGCTGCTGTGAGGAGTAAATGCAGCGATGTAGGAGTTGCCGAGCACGATGTCAGGTGCACGCACGCAGCAGCCGACACCCAGCTTTGGAGACACTGCCTCACCACCAGAGCTGCGAGGAAGGAGCCCACACCGCGCTCCTGCAGCTGGAACATCTCCACAAGGGCTTTGACTCTGAGTGAGGTTGTTTCTGGTTCTGTTCCCCGAAAGCTCTCACCTGGGGGGGTTATAGTCTGCCCCCCATCTCAGGAGAGAAACCCTACCCTTGCTGCGGCTAACTCAGTGGAAGGCTGGCCTCCCTGCCGAACCGGCTCTGGGCCTTTTTTGTCCTTGAAGAGTTCAAAGCATTTCTCGAAGCTTTGCTAACGGGGCAGGGAATGCTGGGTGAGACCTGAAATAGCCCCTGCCGGGGCAGCGGGCCAGCAGCTGTGCCAGTGGCAGTTGCCACGTCCCCTGTCACACATCTGACCCCGGGCCCGGGGATCCCAGACAAATGGTTGTGAGAGCCTCACATTTGTCATCTGTCTGGAAGCCAACAGCCCGACTCTGGCCCCCCAACCCTGGAGTTCTGTGCGCGGCCGTACCCTCCCACCATCCCCATCCTGTCCATGTAAACCGTGGAGTCTGGGGAGGGAAGATTCCCCTGCTTCAGAGCAATGAGACACCTACACTTTTATCCTGTTTTCAGGACAGTTTGGGGGTTTTTCCACTTTAAAATTCAGGTAAATTTCTCATCAAAAGGAACTGGACCCCGGGGGTCCCCTGAAAGCATTTTGAACACTGATCATCATTTGAGGAGGAATGAGGATGCTAACTGTCCTTTCCTGAGCACCTACTATGTACCTCGCGGTGTCGTAGGGCCCTATACATGATTCCACTTACTCTTACAGAGTGGGTCTGAGCAAGGGACTGGTGAGTGGCCGAGCAGAATCAACTCACCTTCCCCACCCCTGCCCCACCCACAGAATGCCACCTGGTTTTATAAGGAGTATCTTGAAGCATTTTTTTTCTTCTTAAAAACAGTTTATAAAGTTTCCTATATAAAAATAATGTATGTTCACATTAGAAAATCTGGAAAATGTGAGGTGCATTAAAAAGTTGTCACTCAACAACCCCATAGAACTTTTAATGTTTTTCATAAGGTATTTTTCTGTGCGTCTATTTATAATATTCCTTTTTTTCCCCAAAAAAGTTGGGAACGTGAAACTTTTTCGACTTTCCATAGATTTGTAGGTCTACTTAAATACAAGAAGCTTATTTCAGCCAGTGAAGCAACTATGGAGTGCTGAAGTTCAAGTAGAGTTCAGAGAGCTGACCAGGCGGTTTCTAAGAGGGGACAAAACTTGGCAAAATGCCTTTTTCCATCCTGATAGAGGCTTTAAGTGTCTGATCATTTGTTTTTCTGGCAGCAGGACCACTTTCCAGTGGTAACCAGTTGTTATTAGCATCATTACAAGTCCTTAAGCCTCTCTGAGCATTAATCATGCTCCGGATGTGACAAAATTTAGTGACTTTCAGAGTTTCAGCCAGACCCCCATCCATGGGACTGCACCTCCATGATAAACCAAGACAGCTTCACTCTGCATACATTTTAGCATTTTGTATTTTCAGTTGGCCGCCCGGACGGTTGTGTTCCTTTAAAACAGCATTCCGTGGCCAGATAGCTCTCCACGGGAGTCTGTCTCTCATGGGCACGAGAGTTTATACTCTGATTTTCTCTTTGCTCGAGATACTAACCAGTAGCGTTTTTCCTACTTTGTCTGATAGAATGGAAGTATTAGTGGTAGAGGCTGCTTTGCTTCAAAGACCGCCTATAATCTTAAAAAGCCCTGCACGTGGTAAACATGGGCTTCATGATAGTGTGCATCTGGAATTGCAGCGTCCTCTCTGCCCAGAAGCGTACCTTCGAATCCCCCTCCTGTGTGTGCATGCGTGAAGATCAGTGAATTGTGGGGCACTGAGTACTCATAGCATGTCTCACAGCATAGATGCAGAATAGAGGAGAGCGTGCATCATCTTTGATGACCCACTTCCTGAGCTTCATCCCAAGTGTGGTACAAACCATTTTTATTGCTTCTCGAAGGAGCGCGATGGCACCGAGGGACACCATCAGCTGGCTGCAGGCACAGGCCAGCTGGACGGACCTTCCTGCGGCTCTTCCACACAGTTTGACATGTCCACTTAACAAATGGAACGGGTACTCTATTTTGCTGGAACCCTGTTGGGTAAATATGGAAAGAATGTGGGAGCTGTGTCACGGACCACAGTGGTCGCGTTCTGTGTAATTTGAAGACAAGATTCCTTTGCCGTGTGTCACTTACCTCCTATGTTACCTCCTTCGTCAATATTTCGTAACCACCAATTTTCTGCCAGGGCCCACATGCAAAGATGGGTTTGTATTAAAAAATAAATGAGAACAGCACATTCTGATGTGGTGTAGTATAGCCGCAATTTCCACCCGAGGCCGTGAAGCTGCTCTTTCCCTTTTAGGAAACAAAAGACACAAAGCAGAGCTGCTTATTCTGTTACTGCGCCTGGTGAGAAGGGGGACAGAATGTCGGCAATAAAAGAAAAGCCTTCTTCCTTTGAATTATCCAAGTGCCCAACGATGGGAACAGCCACAGGGGGAGAACACCGTGCTGTGCGGTTTGATCTGACTTTGCAGACCATCCGTTTCCAACCGGAAAGCTCAACTATTTTCAACACCAAGAATCAGAAAACCAGACTTACTGTGGATCCAATGGACTGAGATGGGTTTTTCTCACATCACAAGGTGATGGGAAGTGGGGGGCAGGCCAGGCTGGGTCATCCAAGACTCAGGTTCTTTTTCCTGTTCTGCCAACCTCACCGTGTTGGATTTTGTCCTTGTGCTTGTCGCCTCATGGTGGCAAGACAGCTGCTGTGCCTCCAGGATTCGTTCTTAAGGCAAGGAGAAGGGGACAGGACCATGCTAGCCAGGCTCTCTCCTTTCATCTGGGAAGTAAAAAAAAGTTTCCCTGAACCCAGGGCAGATTTTGCTGTTTGCTCACTGGCCAGAGCTGTCACATGGCTACGCTCAATAGGCTGAGCCCTTTGCAGGTGTAGGCAGTTGTCCACATGTGTTCTCAGAGGCTTGGACATCACGGAGAATCCTTGCTTACATGATGGCAGTCCCAAAAGTTCTGTTCATATATGAAAATGTCTGTAACAGATTATTAATTCCCCGTTATAATTATCATGAAAATGCATTGGATTTACATTAGGAAAAGGAAAACTCTTTTTTTTTTTTTTTTTTAATAAAAGGCCAATCTGTCCATTTTATCTCTACCCACCACTCCCCTTGCCCCCAGCTGAAACCCTTTGGAAGCTTTCCATAGCTTTTAAGATGACAAGCAAAGTCTTTGGTGTGTCCTCTAGAGACCTGTAGGAAACCGTTCATTTCAGCAGCCTCTTCCTTGCCTGTTGGCCTTGGCCTTTGCACCTGCCCTTCCTTCTACTCAAAAGCCTCTTTCCCCTCTCTGGGCCTGGCACCTCCTGCTTACTCTTTGGCATCAAATTGTTTCAAGTCTGCTTTCCTGCAAGAATGTTAGCTTTGTGAAAGCCCTAATGTTCTTGTTTTCCACACCTGGTTTATTGTCCGCTGTGTGGTAATCACCTAACAAATATTATGGGATGTATGAAATAAAATTTTAAAAGCATGAAACTGGGATGCCTGCGTGGCTCAGCGGTTGAGCGTGCCTGCCTTCCAGCGTGCCTGCCTTCCAGCTCAGGGCGTGATCCTAGAGTCCCCGGATCAAGTCCCACGTTGGGCTCCCTGCATGGAGCCTGCTTCTCCCTCTGCCTGTATCTCTGCCTGTGTGTCTCTCATGAATAAATAAATAAAATCTTTAAAAAAATTAAAAAAATAAAAGCATGAAACTGATTTTGCTGATAATATGCATTTGCACTACTCAAAATATGGTCCACAAACCGGTGCTGGTCCGCAAGATGTCCTTGGTTCATCTGCGACAAGCATGGACATTGAAAGCCAGCATTTAGAAAACTCTATAGCAATTCTTAAAATGTCACTGGATGGCTGGAAAAAAATATTTTTAAAGATTTTATTTAAGAGACAGAGCATGAACAGGGGGAGGGGCAGACAGAGAGGGAGAAGCAGATTTTCTGCTCAGCAGGGAACATGATATGGGACTCGATCCCAGGACCCTGAGATCATGATCTGAGCCGAAGGCAGCCACTTAAGCCACTGAGCCACCCAGGTGCCCCAGTTTGAAAATTTTTAAAAATAGAATAAAACTTGTCCTTTAACACAGTTTGAGAAACGGTCATCACGCTAATAAAAGGCAAGCATTTCTCAGGCTGCAGAAGATCTAAGGCCACAGCCAGCAGCCGGCAGAAGCTGGCAGGAGGGTCGGCGGGAGTGCCGGTGAGACAGGGGCTATCTGTTCTCCTGAGTGGAGGTCTGTCTCCATAGCTTCGCAGGACCGTCTGTAATTTGTGCCTCTATTTCCTCATGTGTAACTGGGGACCGTGACACAACCCACCCGTGGCACCTTCGTGAAAAAGTTTGATCCAGGCCATCCCATGCAGAGCATTTTGAAACACTGTGTGAGTATCTGATATTATTTGGCGGTACATGGGAGAGCCATGTGGTGCAAAATAAGAAGGGATTTTTAACAAATAAAACATGGTTTTGATTAAAATAACACTGGGCTATAAAAGCACAGTGAACAGAGATTGATATCAAACAGCAAAGAGAACAAACAGCCCGCTGGGAGGATGTGAGACCGTGTGTGCCTGAGGCAGGCAGAGACCTGGCTCTGACCTCATAGCAAGGAAAATATTTGCACAGCAGAGCTGGCAAATTCGTGCATGGTTCTTATATAGGAAAACTTGTAGTCAGAGAGGGAGAGATAGATGAGTGTATATATTTTACTCTGATATTCTTCTCCAACTCAGAGTAGGTGACTGAAATTCTGTCAAGGTCACTTGTCTTAGTTGAAGACTTTCATGCAAGATGGCAAGGATGACTTAC
The DNA here is from genome assembly GCF_003254725.2 of Canis lupus dingo. Lineage (NCBI taxonomy): Eukaryota > Metazoa > Chordata > Mammalia > Carnivora > Canidae > Canis > Canis lupus. Next base: position 38,755,502 of record NC_064249.1, on the reverse strand, counting down.
AGGTTTTATTTGAGGGTCTTGCCAGTCATTTACACTTTAGTATGAAGAAGACATTTGAGGGAGCCTCTTGCTCACTCCATACTCTAACAGGCACTGGCTCCCTAACCCCACCCTGCCCCCGCAAATCCTGACCATTGTATGTAGCTCAGCTGGTGGCTTATACTTGAAAATCGCCCTGGGGGTGTCCAGCCTCACTGTTCTCCTGTTTCCCTGTCAGGGTGGACATACAGACAGTGCCCTATAACTCAGCACATCTTTGCAGTCTGTCATCTGCTGCTCTATGCTGCTTCATGTGTGTTCAACTCAATCTCCTCTCCACGCCCAGGGACCACACCTGACACTCTGGTCGCTTCTCCTCCCCCAGCACAGACTTGCACACAGGACTGGTCCTCAGTAGACTCCTGTAGGGGGGCGGGGGTGAGAGGTGAGACAGAAAACCCCACACACCTGTGTCAGTGGAGTCAGGGTACGGCCTGGGGGTCGCAGGAACTGTCCCGGGGAAGGGGGGTAGGTGAGGAGGGAGCAACTGAGAACAGGCCAGAAGGAAGTGCACACGGAAGTCATGTTTCCCTCCCTTTTTTGCTTCTCCTTCCTTTCGATTGGTTTCTTTTGTTATTGAAGCGTGATGGGCCCGCCGCCACGCCTGTGAGGTGTGCCGCACGAGGACCTGACTTACACAGTGCAAAACAGTGACCACAGCACATGAACACCACTCTTCTCATACAGACACAGAAAGAAAAAAAGAAAAAACTTTTTTCCTTGTAATGAGAACTTAGGATTTACTCTCCTAGCAACATGCAAAGATACCCGACTGCAGGGTCCTCCGAGATCCTCGCCCCTGCCCCACGCTTACCTGCCTCAGCCTGGAGTTTGGACCTTCTGACCCGGTTCCTCTCGCTGCCCCCCACTCCCACCTCTGGTAACCACACGTCTGGTCTCTTACGCTGTGACTTCAGGTTTTTTTTTTGTTTTGTTCTAGACTCCACACCAAAGTGATAACCTGCTGTATTTGTCTTTCTCTTAGTTCACTTAGCACAACACTCTCAAGTCCACCCATGTTGGCACAAATGGCAGGATTTCCTTCTTTTTTATGGCTGGTAATATTACAGCGTGTGTGCGTGCACATGTGTCTTCTTCACACACTCGCTCATCAATAGACACTCAGGGTGTCTCCACGTCTTGGTGGTTGTGACTCTTGTTGCCCTGAACACGGGGCTGCAGACATCTTTTTGATGTAGTGATTTGGTTTCCTTTGAATAAATACCTGCAGGTGGAATTGCTGGGTCATGTGGTGGTTCTAGTCATCACTTTTTGAGATGCTTCCATCCTTTCTATAGTTTGTACCCTCACCAGCAGTGCGGGGTCCCCTTTGCTCCACATCCTCACCAACCCTTGTTGTCACTTGTCTTTTTGACACTAGGAAGTCCTTTTTGAAGAGTCTGTTGGTAAAGAGAGGTGAATGGGGCGGCTGGAGTGGGGGGCGGCTGGAGGAAGGAGCAGGAAGGTGTTTCAGGGTGGAAGAGGCAGAGGCCCACCATGCAGGGAACTGGACCATGGGGTGGGGAGATTACAGGTGAAGACAAAGGGAGAGGTGGAGGCCCACAGTCCCCGAGAGGCCTGGGATCAAGGGTCCCCACAGGGAGAGGGGCTACCTGGGGCTGAGAGAAGGGACCCCTCCTCCACCGAGACAGAAGGAAGGAAAAGTAGGTGAGAGCATGAGGACGGGAGTCCAGGAGATGGGATAAGGAGGAAGGGTGTGGTTACTCAGAGAAGAGAACCCAGGGTCTCCTCTAAGGAAGGCCTCCACCTATTCCCACTTCCTTCCTGGAGCCTGAGGCTCATGATTGGGAAAGAATGTTTGCAGTGGGTGCTAAGATACCAACAAAGAGGGCTCTAGAAGATTCTAGCACAGTGGGGACCTGCTTTCCTGGCTGCCATGGAAGCAGGGCATTGACTCAGCCAGCCATCATGTCCCTTGGTGCCTTGTGCTTTGGGGAGGCATATCCAACAGGAGAGACTCCCACTTACCCTCCAGCCATGTGGGAGCTGGCAGGAGCCTGGCAGGTGTGCCCTGGACACAGGCAGGGGTGTCACAACAGGGGCGAGCACAGGGCTGTGGGAAGCCGGCTCCCATCCTGACCATCGTGTCTGCCACACGATTGTCCCGGTCAGGGCAAGTGGCAGGGTCAAAAGCCAGGGGCAAAAAAGAGCTGGGCATTTTCGGGGACTGGAAGCAGGGGAGCACATCTGGAGGGAAGAGGGGGACAGTCAGGGAAGGTGAGTACAGGCTACTAGGAGCCCAGCCTGGCTTCCAGGCCCAGCCCACTGGCCCCAGAGTCTGGGCTTCATCCCATGGGGAGGGAGGGAGTTTGGAAGCCAGAGGCTGGTGAAGGACGAGGCTGGAGGTGATGGGAACAGACCCAAGGCCTAGGGAACAGACCTGAGGAGGCCCAGGGAACTGACCTGAGGCCTGGCACCAAGCCTATCATCCACTGGCCAGGGAGACACGGAGGCAGACCTCTTTCTAGCTGGAGGAATAGGCCAAGAGGGGCATCTATTCATCCAAAGGGGCAGCAGGAGACAGAACTGGTTTGTGGGGAAAGATGATAAGCTTGTTTTTGAACACGTGGACTTGGAGGGCCTGCGGGGAGGGAGAGGGGGCCAGCGTAGGTGGTTGGATGGTGCGTCCAGAGCCCATGGGAGATGGGGCACCTGTTTCCAGATCTGGGTAGTGATAGAAGCCATGGAGTCACTGGGATGAAAAGGGGGTGAGAAGGGAAGCCAGAGCAGGCGGGCACACATCCTCCCCTGCGGAGGAAGAGACCCTCACACAGGACCCCAAGGGGCACCCCTGGCAGGAGGACAGCAGGAACAGTCACCTTGACAGAAAAGATCCCATGTCCAGTGTAGGGCTGAGCCTGACACCCAGCATCTCCTACAGTGCCCACAACCACCCACTAAAATAGACATCCATATTATCCCCATTTTAAAGTGGGGGCCAATTTTCAACAGAGACCGACACAGCTGCCTCGGTTGCTCAGGGTCACAGGGCTAGCAAGCCGAGGAGCTGGGGCTGTCCGATGTCGCCAGGACTGTCAGGACAGACGGAGGACTCAGACGCAGGTCACTTTGCAGGTGTGGTGACAGGAAGCAGTGGGCATCGTCATCGGATGTCCTTGCTGCGAAGGAGGGGTCCACGGGGAGAACGAGGCTGCCCGCGCTGAGGAAGGGACAGCCGAGCACCTGCCAGGGGCTGGGGGCCGGGGGCTCGGGCAGGGGCAGAAGCAGAGGACACAGCGGCCACACCGGAGAGGGGACAGGTTCTCTCTTGTCTCTTCCCGTCTTCACCTCTCAGCACTGAGGCGGGCCTAGCCTGGAGGTGTACTAGCTAGAGTGCCAATTTAGTTCCAGAAAGAAGGAGGAATCGCTGGTTACCTGCCAGTGCCGCATGTCAGAACAATAGTCCTGCTGCGTCCTAGAAAACCCAGGGCCACACCCGTGTTGTTACCACCCTTATAACCCTGCATCGGCTTTTTTTTTTCTTAAAGATTTTATTTATTCATGAGACGCACAGAGAGAGAGAGGCAGAGACATAGGCAGAGGGAGAAACAGGCTCCCCACTGAGCAGAGAGCCCGACCCGGGGCTCGATCCCAGGTCCCCAGAATCATGCCCTGAGCCAAAGGCAGACGCTCAACCACTGAGCCACCCAGGTGCCCCTGCATTGGCTTTTGAGTCCACTTTGTAATTTGTACTACCGTTCGCTGTTGTCATACTGAATCCCGGTCGCATGACAGTCTTTGGTTCTGAAATGTTCCGTTCGTGCTACTGTTTGTTTATCCATTCCAGAAATGTTTATTCCGAATCAGGCAGCGGCAGCCAATACGTCTGTGGTGTCTGTTGTCCAGAGCCAGGGGACACATCTGCTTTAGTGGGACTAGAATGTACGCACCATGAAGTCTGAGACATGGGTTATTTGTGGACTGCTGCATTCCTGGAAACAGCACCCGGCACGTAGTAGGTGCTCAGCAAACATTTGTTGGCCGCACAGAAGCATTGACTGTGAGGCCACAGGAGTTTAAGCCTCAGCTCTCGCTTTTAAGTTTGGGACCCTGCTTCACACTAGGCCCCTTCTGAGGCTCTGGGAGCAGTCCTACTATGTGCTCTCATGGTTATATGGTTTTTTGGTTTTGTTTTTAAGATTCTGTTTATTAGAGAGCACAAGTTGGCAGGGTGCAGAGGCAGAAGCAGACTCTGCTGAGCAGGGAGTCCAATTTGGGGCTTGATCCCAGGACCCTGGGATCATGCCCTGAGCTGAAAGCAGACGCTTAACCCACTGAGCCATGCAGGTGCCCCCTGGTTATATGTTTTTATTAAAAAACAATTTCAAAAGTAAGCTATTTTAACTAGTTGAAGCCTCTGTCTCTACTCTAGCTTCTCCCCCACCCCTTCCCCTCACATCAAGTGACCCCGGAGCGGCAGTGGGCAGGAGGAGATCCAGCTAGGAGGAAGATGCCCTGGGAACACATTAGTATGGGCTGCAGGGACTTATCTGTGTGGTATGTGTCATGGAAGGTGTATAGCTGACTTATCAGCTATCCAGCATGGGAATGACTTCCAGGACTCCCACCCCCCACCACGGAGACTCACCTGGTGTGTCACAAACGAGCAGGGTCACAAAACTGAGTGTGTCCTAAGCTCCTGGCGCTGCAGGTTTGTGGGTGTTAGAGAAACAAGATCTTTCTTAAGGAGGCCCTCCAAAGTTGTTTGAGCTTCGGGCCCCCCAGAACATGAACCTGCCCTTGGCTGGATGAATGGGTAGACCTAAGTCCTCCCAGGTTTGAGAAACGGTCAGCTCCTATTCTCCTTTGGGACTTATAGACAACAAAGTCTGGTTTGGAGTTTATTCTTGGTCCTCAGACATGCATCAAACTCTTCCAGTAAATGGTCCATCTTCCTAAATGCTGCTTTTGTGAGAACAGCTCGACCAACTCCTCCAAAGGGCAGGCAGCTAGCTTCCAGCCAGATATTCAGAACTGATACATCCATCAAATTCTAATTGCTTTTATATAATATCCAGATAAATATCATCACTACCAAATGATTTGCAAGCACGGTCACCCCATTCAAACAATGACTATTAGATTTGCTTCCTTCCTTCCTTCCTTCCTTCCTTCCTTCCTTCCTTCCTTCCTTCCTTCCTTCCTTCCCTCCACAATTATATTAGGCCTTACTGTGAGTCAGGAATTGGGGGTAAAACATTAAATAACACACAGTCCCCTTCTTCAAAGGGCTTTTAGTCTAGTTGGGGGCGGGGGAGCCGGCCACACAGGTGACAGCAGTGCAGGGTGCGCAGAAGGAGGGTGGTGAGCCTGTGGGTGGAGCAGCGCACTGGGGCGAGGCGAGCCAGGGAACGCTCCTTGGAAAGGCTGAGTCAAGCGCTTGGCAGGGGTGCCGTAGCCCTGGGTGGGAGGGTGAATTTACTGGATCAAAGGTGCCCAGATCTGGCTGATGATGAGAATCACCTGGGGGAGCTTCAAGACTCCCAGACCCACCCAGACCTCCTGATTCAAGGTGAGCCTCAGGAATCCATCTTAAAAAAAAACCACCCTGGTGGTATGTTTGATCCACCAGATTTGGCAAGTGCGTGCCCTTTGTGACTCAGTGGGGGACAAAGAGCCTGCAGGATCAGGGGTGTCCTGTGGATGCAGATGGAGGACACATTCCAGGCCCAGCACTGAGGATCCCCATGTGGGCTGTTTGACTTCAGCAGAGCCTGGCCCTGCGGGGGAGGCACCCAGCAGAGCTGGCAGTGCACATGGCCGCTGGCTAACTCAGGCTCTGAATGCCGTGGAACAACCTGCTGGAATGGCAGGCTCAGTGCCAGGGTCACAGGGGCGCCACTGGCTGCGCTAAGAACAGGGCGGACAAGGTGCAAGATGCCCCGTGACCCTGCATGTCTCTATCACCCTGAGGTTTGCAACAAGTCCAGCCTCCACTTCTTGGTTCAAGAGACAGCTCATTGTGTCATTTACCTTTTTTTTTTTAAAGCAGTTTTATTTAGATGTAATTCCTATGCCATAAAATTCATTCTTTTAGAAGTGTACAATTCAGTGGGTTTTAGCATATTTAGAGTTGTGCAACCATCACCACTCTGTAATTTTAGAACATTGTCATCACTTTAAAAAAGAAACTTGAGCCCTAAAGAGGCTCTCCCATCCCCACCCCCCTCTTCCATGCCCCAGCAGCCACCAGGCTACTTTCTATCTCTGTAAATGTGTCTATTCTGCATGCTTCATACACCCAGTCACATACTCCTGGCCTCTGTGTCTGGCTGCTTTCACTTAGCATGTTTTTGAAGTTCATCCATGTTGTAGGATGAATCTGTGCCCCATTCCCTTTGATAGCCCAAGAATATTCTATCACATGGATCTTGTTTATTTTTCAGTTGATGGACATCTGGGTTTTCTCCACCTTCTGGGTATTAGGAATAACACCACTCTGAATATTTAAGTTTTCTCTTAAAACATAGGTTTTCAATTCCCTCGGGTGTGCGTGTAGGAGCAGAATTTCTGGGTCATATGGAAAGTCCATGTTTAACTTTTTGAGGAAGTGCCACATTGCTTTCCAAAACAGTCGCTCCCTTTCACGTTCCCACCAGCAGTGTGCGAGATCTGGTTTCTCTACATCCTCCCCAACTTGTTTTCATTCCTTGTTTTCATCATAGCCATCCTAGTGGGTGAAGTGGTACCTCGCTGTGGTCTCAATTTGCATCTCTCTTATGACTAACGATGCTCAGCATCTTTTCATGTGCTTATTGGGCATTTGTATATCTTCTTTGGAAAAATGTCTACTCAAAGCTTATGCCCATTTTTTTTTAAAGATTCAGACTCTTGTTTTTATTTTATTTTGAGAGAGAGAGAGAGAGAGAGAGCGAGCATGCAGGACCGAGGGGATGGGGAAGAGAGAATCTTAAGCAGGCTCCATGCCCGGCGCAGAGGATCTCATCACCCTGAGATCATGACCTGAGCCAAAACCAAGAGTTGGATGCTCATCCAACTGAGCCCCCCAGGCTCCCCAGCCTGTGTCCATTTTTAAATTGGGGTTTGTTTCTACCAAGTTGTTAAATGTCCTTGTATATTCTAGATATGAGTCCCTTATCAGACATATGATTTGTAAATATTTTCTCCCATTCTGTGGATTGCCTTTTCACTTTCTTAATGGCATCCTTTGAAGCATACAAGTTTTTAATCTTGATGACGCCAATGTATCTATTTTTTCTTTTGTCACTTAAGCTTGTGGTGACATATTTAAGAAACTAATCCTGATCCAAGCTCATAAAGATGTATTTCTGTGTTTTCCTCTATGAGTTTTATAGTTTAGCTCTTGCATTTATGTCTCTGATCCACTTTGAGTTAATTTTTATATGGTTTGATAGAGGGCGTCAACTGCATTCTCTTGCATAAGAATATCCAGTTCTTCCCAAACCATTTGTTGCAAAGACTATTTTTTCCCTTTTGAATTCTTGGCACCCTTCTGGAAAATCCATCAACCATATGTAAGGGTGTATTTGTGGACTCTAGATTCCATGCCATTGACCTATATGTCTATCCATATGCCAGCACCACAATATCTTGACTACTGTACCTTTGTAGTAGCTTTGGAAATCGGCAAGTGTGAGAGTGCCAACTGTTCTTTTGTTGGTGGGGGTAGTGATTCAGGCTATGTTGGGTCCCTTGGATTTCCATATGAATTCTAGGATCAGCTGCCAATGTCTGCAAAAAAGGCAGCTGGGATTTTGGTAGGGATAGCATTGGAGTCATCTATTCTTGAAGTGCTTCCATGAGGTCACTAAGAGGAGTATTTATTACCTGTTAATACTCAAGTATTTATTATCTGTTTGACAGATAAGAAACAGACACAGAACAGTTCCTTTTCAAGTCCCCCAGTCTGGCAATGCTGCCTTCAACCGTAGAGCAGATGCCTCCTAAATCTCACGATGCCAATCTCCTTCTCTGTCCTCAATTTTCAAATGTGCTGCACACTTACTCTGTGCCAGGCACAGTTCTAAGCAATCAAGAATTTAAAGATCAAGAGGGGCGTGTGGGTGGTGCACAGTCGGTGAAGCCTCTGACTCTTGGTTTTGGCTTAGGTCATGATCTCAGGGTGGTGGTGGGATCGAGCCTTGCTTCAGGCACCACGCTCAGCTCAGAGTCTGCTCAACTTTCTCTCTGCCTCTGCCCCTCCCCCTGCTCTCTCTAAAATAAATAAATCTTTTTTAAAAAGTGGATGATTGGTAAGAAGATGAGCCAATGCAGTAAAAAGTCACAATCCTTTGCTCAGTTTCCAGAAAGGAGCTAATTTTCAGATCCAGAACCCATGGATTGAAAGAGGGTTCAGGTCCCCAGTAGGAGTGCCCTTTAACACCATGATGATGCATGTGGTGGGCATTTCCCAGGTTTTTCCCTAAAAGGAACCATGGCATTTATTCAGCAAGCCGTATGTTGAGAACAGGGACTACCCTTTCCAGGACTGTTGGAGAGGAGTCTGAGTTGAGAGTCGGAGACCTCAAGTATCATCATACTTAGCATCCCTGCTACAGTTGGAGCACCTGGGTGCCAGTCCATAAGTGGAGGCTAGCCCAGGGATGCCCCCTGTGTGCCCACTTAGGTCCATGGGCCCAGCAGGTAGTCCATTTCCCCAGCCCCTGTATATATAATTAGAATGCATATATCTTGGGGTTTCCGCCTGTGAATAAAAGCTTGGCAGAAGGGCCTTTAAAACTGCTTTTCTTATGCCACACCTGCCCCTGTGAGCCAAGATAGTAAATTAGAAACAATAGTGCATTCTGGGGAGTTGGGGGGGCTTGAAAGCGATTCATGAAAAGAAACTGCAAAAGCGATTCAGGATCCTAAGGGGTACAGGGCTGGTGGTCCCTATCATGTCTCCGTTGATCGCCAGTCTGCACCCAGCACAAGTCAGGCAGACCCTGGACAATGACTAGAGATTACTGTGGTCCACCAGGCAGGAGCCCCATCTGCAGCTGCTGTGCCGAACATGATCTTCACTAGAACAAATTAACATAATTGCACATAATATGTGGCCACTGAGCCAATGAGTGTATTCTTTCACATCCCTACCAAAAAGAGGATCAGAACAGTCGATTCATTCGGAACAGACAACGTATACGTTTACAGTCTTGCCCCAAGGCTATGTTAATGCTCCTGCTCCTGGCATAATACAATCCCTAGAGACCTGGACTGGCTGGGTAATGATGACATCATGCTCACTGGACCAGCTAAGCAAGCAGTGACTAGTGCATTAGAGACCTCCGTAACACACGATCCCAGAGAACAGGAGGAAGACACCGACGATTCAGAGGTCTGCACTGTCAGCAACATTTTTAGGAGTCTGGTGATCTGGGGAATGCTGAGACATCCCCCCCACAGTAAAGGATATGTTACTGGCTCTTGCACTTCCCATCACAGAGAAGGAAGTCCAACACCTGGCAAGCCTCTGAGATCTACAGGTAGCATATTCCAAACCTGAGAATATCCCTTCAACCCACATACCAGGTGACATGGAAGCCTGTCCACTTTAAGCAGGGCCAAGGGCAGGAGAGGGCTCCGTGGAGAACATCCAGGGTATAGTGTAAGTGGTTCTACCGCTCGGGCCATATGATCCTGCTGGCCTTGTGTTACTAGAGGTGTCAGCGGAAGTTATGACACATCCTTGTGGGGGAATCACAATGCAGATCCCCAGGATCCTGGAGCAAGGCCATGCCATCTGCAGCAGAGAATTCAATCCCTTTCTGGAAAGCTTCTGCCATTGATTAGACCCTCCCAGAGATAGATCCCTGACCATGGGACAAGTGGCCAGGCAGCCAGAACGGCTCATTGTGAGTGGGGTTCCGTCTAAGCCACTAGAATCATCAGGTCAGGTGGTCCTAAAACGGTGCACCATGAAATGTAAATGGTAAATCCAGGATTTTCATGAGCAGGGCTGAAGGGCATATAGGATCTAAACTAGTTGGTGGCCCAGACACACATCGCTAATGCCCGAGCACCTCTCCCTGAGCTCCCTCCCATGGCTCCCTGTGGCTCTCTGGATAGCTGGTTAGGACCCAGTTAACAGAGAAGGAAAATTCCTAAGCATGGCTCACAGAAGGGGTGGCTTGATATGCAGGTATATGCTGAAAATGCATGCTAGCTAGCTACACCACCCTATAATTCAGGGATGACCTTGGAAGACAATGCTAGGCGGAGATCCTCTCAATGGCCAGAACTTCCAGCAGTGAATGTCATCCATCTCATGTGAAAAAAGAAGTGGCTGGGTTTAGAATAATCAAGGACTCATGAGTAGTGGTGAGTGGCTTGGTCAAGGGCCTTGAAAGAGAAACATTTGAAGATTAGGACTAAGAAATCTGTGGTAGAGGCACTTGCATGGACATATGGGAGTGGGTGTGCTTTGCAAAGATCCTCTGTTTGCAGGTTAATGCCCCCGAGATAGCACCCACCAAAGAAATACTAATAACCAGGTGGGTTAAAGCCACCCCAGGGCTAGTATGGCACGTATGTGAGTGGAGTAGCCACCGTGGGAGAGACAGAGCCCATGCGTGGGCCCAATGGCCTGGCCCCTAACCCAGCCACCACTGCTTGTGCACAGCCTGCAGGCACAGAGACCAACTCTGAGTTCTCTCTTAGGTCTCAACCCCTGAGAGGACCACCCACCTGCCTTGCAAGGACTAGCCATTAGATTTCTTTTGTTTAGAATACTAGTAGAAAATGGAGTATTTATTAGGTCTGTGCAGGAATGACTATCTTCATGGCTTTCAAACAAGAGAAGCAACCAGTGAGGCAAAGATGACCAGATCTGAATATCTTAACATTTAAAACTTTTATGCAAATGAAGAGACAACAGACTGGGGATGTCTGCATTAAGTTTGTGACACATAAATGATTAGTGGGTGTTATGACTTCAACATCTAGCCAACCCGATGTGTAAGAACAGGGCTGGGACCCTGACACACACAGAGTCTGACAAGTGCCCACGTACTGAATGTCTTTTCCTGCCCACGTAGACTTATAACATCAGGTTGTATGGGTTGTTTTGTGTACAGAAGATTGTGTCAGCAGCTTTTCTCACATTACAGCATAGATCATGTTCTGAAACACACTTTTCAGCGGTCGCAATGCACTGCACTGTTGGAGAGGTTCAGCCCTGTTCTACTTCACTAAGTTCCCCCCCTTTTTTTTTTCGGTAGTTAATTTTGCAAGAATTAGAAGATACTCCAGGGATGTCTTTGCCTTTCCTCCATGTAGGTCTTCAACTGGCACCGGCATCCAAGGGCTCCGTGTTCAGTCTACCAGCACAGAGGCCTGCAGACCAAGGGATCCATATTACAGTGAAAGAGGTGCTAGAGGAGGTACGTGACCATGACACCTGTACCAGACCACCCCGTCAGGGGGAGAGCTGATGAGGCCTGGCTGAAGCATCACCGTGGAGGCGGTTGTGAGGATGGCAACAGACCTTTTCTACCTGGTACTCAAGAGCTGGGAGTCAGAAAGACTCTGCTCACCACCACTCCCCGTGACCCACTTGGGGGGTCTGTGCCGCCTGTCTGTGTAGCTGAGAAGGCCTGGTTTCAAAAGAAGTGTTTCCACCAAGGGACCCAAAGAAAGTCCTTCTTCACTCTGAGCTCGGTCTGCTGTTTGGCAGGCCCAGGCGCTGTGTGCCAAACGCACAGCAGACATCACGTCAGCACTGGAAACGCACGTGTGTCAGCAAGAGGAGGCAGGATGCTCTGACACATTGGGGGCAAGAGTGAACACGTCCGGCACACAGGCGACCCATCTGGGCAAGCCCTGGCTTTCCCTCGCCCAATGTTGACAGCTAATGGACAAGAATAGCAGCTATGGCTGAGAAGGGCACCGTGACAAGGGAGCCAATCTCCCTGAGATAAAGGCCTGGGTCTCCCTGCCAGGTAAGCCACCTGGAGCAGCAGACGTGCCACTTGTGGGTAAGGAGAATCTAGGCTGGATAGAAGGCCACTTCTAGTTCCAAGACAGTCGGCAATGTCAAGAACTGGAGCTGCTCCCCAGAACCTTCTTCCTAGAAGTTTCTCCAGCAGAAGCCCCTGGGATTCTGGACGACCTGCTCTCCAAACTTCAATGATGGAACAGCTCTGAGCACATGGAGATAGATTATAACAGACACTGTGATCGCCATCGGGATGGATGGCCTTATTCCCCCAAATATTTGTGGGGCCACCGGAACACAGCTAGTGGGTGGAATCAGGGATGGCATGGCCTGGCCCCTCATCCTAGCTCAGGACAGCTCTGAAAGGCCTGCCAGCTTCAGAGCCCCCTTCGGGTTGCCGATGGCTTCGTGGGTCTGTCTCCTTCCCACCGTGGGATACGGCCCCAGACACTCCGCAATAAGTGGCCTGCATGCTGACTCCAGCTCCGGACCGGCCTCCAGGACCCCGCCTGTGATGGGGCGTCTGAGCAGATCCAAAGGGAGCAAAGGGACAGCTAGTCCAAGAGCCCTAGGGCAGGGCCAGGACGTCCGTGTGGTCAGAGCCGCAGAAGCCAGAGTGGCTGTAGCGGAGGGAGCGAATGGGCAGAGCAGGAACAGGAAACCAGGCGGATACGCAGGACCCCAGAGGTCACCACTGGGATTCGGCTCTGCACTCAGAGTGGCACCACTCCATACGTTTTGACAGGAAAAGTAACACAGTCTAAAAGAACCGTTGAGGCTGCTGTCTTTGGGGTGAGGCTGGTCCCCAGGAGACTGGCCGAGAGGGTCCTTCAGAGACCCAGGGGAGGCAGGACGGTGGCTCAGACCAGTGTGGCAGTGTGGAGTCAACAGGTGTCTGGGGCATCAGATACAGGGTACACCAGAAAGAAAAATAATCAAACCAACAGAAATTCCTGCCACTGTGCTCTCAGATAATTGTTATTTACATTTTCTTGATTTTGGTTTCCAGATAGCATTATTAAAAAGTTCACATAATGTGTTTACACAAATCTATTATTTTAAATAAATCTTGAACATCTTTCTCGCTTTCTAGTCAGTAAACATTGATCTACGTTGTCGTTTTTAATGAATTAATTTTCAAAAAATTCCATTATATGGATCATTGTCATGGTTATATTAATCTCTTATTTGGGCACTTTCAGGTTATTTCTTAGTTGTTTGCTACAGTAAGCCAGATTAGAGATACTGTACACACATATTTATGTACTCACCCATTCTTATTCTAGGCTTCATTCTAAGAAGTGGGGTGCTCGCTTCGGCAGCACATATACTAAAAATATATTCTAAGAAGTGGGGCTACTAGGTCACAGATTGTTCACATTTCTAGGGTTTTTGAGATGTATTCCTAATCACCCAAACATTTCCCAAACTACTTTATCTCTGCAACTGGATCTAATTCATAAACGAACATTGGTTTTTGTTCAACAATGTGCTGAAATAAGCAAGAAGGAAGTCACAAGTTCTCTTTGGAAGAATAATTAGTTTCCCCGGCTTACCGGGGGAACTTGATATTACTTGAGAAAGGGGGAAAGGAAAAGATAAATAGAGGGAGGGTAGCTTAACTTCTAGAAAATAAAGAGGTAGGTCTGTACTCAAGAGGGAGCTGAGCTTCCAGAAGCTTCCATGTGACTTGGCCTCTGGCTAATGGCGCAGCCATCCCAGAGGCTCTTGATTCCATACCCTCTGCCTTGCACCCGTCTGCATGCAATACCCCTATTAACACCCAATCATAGACACTGTGATCACCATTGTGATGGATGGCCTTATTCCCCCAAATATTTGTGCCCTCCAGCTCTGCCCGGAGGTGACTTTTGTAGGCATGTCATTGCTTTGGACAGGAGCTGATACCTGCTAGTTCCCTGCCGGTAGGAAGATTTTCTGCTGGCTAGCAGACGAGACGGCAGCACTGGAAGAAGAGCAGGGTCAGAGATGGACACGGGGCTGGCACAGCAGATTCGGTGTCCTCTGAAGACGATCAGATCACAAGCAGGAGAAGAGACCTCTGCAGAGGGGTCAGCAACCACCTTCACTTGGTGCCCTAGTCCGCGCACCCCCAAGCCCCCACCCAAGCTCGCTGTTTCCCAAAGGCTCCTGCTCTGAGCAGCGTGTACAAGACACCTCATGTGTCACTCTTGACTTCCTCTCCTCTCTCTGGCGGCACCTGAGCTGTGGGTTGTCCCCTCCTCTGGCCGGCCCCTCCTTCCCTCCATCACCGTCTGCGAGAAGGTAGCAGTCTCCTGAATGGGTCTTTCCACAAAGGTTTAAAGAACCTCACATGGCTCCGCACAACGTGCAGGCTCACGTCTCCACTCATGAGCGAGGCAAGGGCGGCCCTTCAGCATCTGGCCCCCTCCTTGCTTTTTGGCTTCAGTCCTGCCCCCTCCCTCATCATGCTCCCTGTGATCTGACCCACTTCCCAGCAGTCGCCTCTTGTGCTTCCATTCCAGCCTTGCCCCTCGCACTGTCCTCCCTCCGTTCCTCAGGCTGCCAAAGCTCTCTCATCCCTAAAGGGCCAGTGCAAACACAGATTCTCTGGAACTTTCTCCAGGCAGAATTCATCACCCTCTCTCTCATGTTCCCGCAGCAGTCTGTCCACCGCTGGGGGAGCAGTTTCGTGGTATCTGTTGCCTTCTGCTAGACAAGGAGTTCACTGAGGACAAGGGTTCATCTCCTTCACCATTGGACTCCAATGCCAGGTATACAGCAGGTGCTTAGAAAATACTGGCTGAACTAGAGTGACTCAGGACCAGATTCAGGTCACCTGACCCTCATCCAGTGCCTTTACACAGTCCCAAAGCAAAGCCTGCACCTCGAGGATGGGCATTACCGTAGGCGGAGTGGATGCCTCTCCCAAATCCCACCAGCTGTTTCTGTGGCCTGTTGAAATTCCAGTGGCAATCATTTCTTCCGGGTGTGATATTCCTTCTGGCTCCATTAGCATATCCCTGGGAGGGACTCATTCTCATCACTGTTAACCCTGCTAACGTTTTCCTGCCGACAAGGAACTAGCAGGTATTAGCACCTGTCCAAAGCAACGACGACAAGAGCCACACCTGCAGTGGAGAGGGCGTTGGGTAGGTGTTAACAAGCTCTGCAAGGAGAAATGTGCAGGGCAGGGGTGAGGGCTCAGGGCCTATCCTGCATGGGGCGTCACGGAGGGAGGTACAGGGCAGTGAGCAGGCAAGGGTGCCAGGGAAGGGGAAGGCGAGGGTGTGCATGCTGGGAGGGAGGCCGACTTTTGGGGACAACTGTATCCTCTGCACAGAGTGCAGATTTCCTGCTCTGATTTCCAATCACCTCCCGTAAACCTCCTTTTTGCTACCGTGTCAGAAAATTCTCAGGTATTTTTCAATTTTGGTTCACCTTCATCTTAAAAATAAATACGTACCTCACAGCATTTTTCAGAGGGGTGGGTGTTTGATGAACTAAAGTGAGTGACAATAGGGTGTCACAACTCCAGAAAGGTTTCATATCGCTGGTTTCGAGTTTCCCAGTGAGTGGGAGTTTGATGAAGTGAAAAATGAAGTGGCTTCCAAGTCACTCTGCCCCTACTATGCTGATCTGCAAACATGTAACCTTCCCACACAGCTGCAGAGCTCCAGCCCTAGGGTGAATGAACCCTGCAGAGCTAGCACGCGTGGCACTCAACCCTCAGCTAGAGAAAGGACTAGAAGGATGTGTTAGCAGACAGTTGACAGCAGCAGGACCCTCAGGGACACAGCCAGAGGCGGGACCAGTCAAGGCTGCATGACCGGTATATAGTCTGCAGCACAAGAGCTTTCCCTCTCAGGGTAGTGGCCAGTTGGAGCCCTGGCCTCACAGTTCCCTCTAAAGGAGGCCACCACCCAAGTGGGTTAAGATGCTCCTTTCTGGATCCCTGTACTCAGCGCTTCACACCCTCCAGGACAAGAGGGAAAGGGGCAAATCAGCCTTGTTAGCATCTGTGTACACTGGGCTTGACCCAAAAGCAGTGCTGGATTGTGCCTTTTAGGACAGGCAGGGACTAGACACACTTCCCTGTGTCTGAAGGCAGCTCCTGGCTTAATTTCACATTTTTTTAAGCTCCGTATTATGTGGGAGTCTTTTGGGTTTTTTTTTTTTTTTAAGATCTTATTTATTCATGAGAGACACAAAGAGAGGCAGAGACACAGGCAGAGTGAGAAGCAGGCTCCCTGTGAGGAGCCCCATGAGGGACTCAATCCCAGAACCCCAGGACAACGACCTGAGCGGAAGGCAAACTCTCAGCTGCTGAGTCACCCAGGAGTCCCCAGGAGTCTTTTGTAAGTGATGATTACTTTGGATTACCCATTTGCATTGTAATCTTCCTATTTCCCAAAGGAGAGAGCCTGAGGGTCCTTTCACCAGGATCCCCTTCTCCAGAGCCCAACAGGTGGTGTCACTGATGGGGAGACACCTTCACAGGTGCCCAGGTGACATTTGTAGCTTTTCCTGGTACCCAAGAGCTAACTCCTTCTCCCTCTGGGTTTTCCTCTTTCAAAACTCTGTATGGCTGTTGCTAATGGATGGGATATGGATAATGCAAGTCGGGCCTCTATGGACATTGTTTTGATTTTATTTATTTATTTATTTATTTATTTATTTATTTATTTATTTAGAAGATTTCATTTATTTATTAATGAAAGACACATGAGGGTGGGGCAGAGACACAGGCAGATCCCTCTAGCAGGCTCGCTGTAGGGAGCCCGATATGGGACTTGATCCCCAAACCCTGGGATCACACCCCGAGCCGAAGGCAGACGCTCAACCACTAGCCACCCAGGTGCCTCACTATGGACATTTTTACAAAGATAGAGCTCTTGGGCGCCTGAGTGGCTCAGTGGGCAAAGCATATGCCTTCGGCTCAGGGTCATGATCTTGGGGTTTGGGGATCAGCCCCACATCTCCACCCCCGCTCATGTGCTCTCTCTCTCTCAAGTAAATAATCAATCTTATTTTTTATGAGGACCTGCCCCTCCCAGCCCCTGGAAAGCAAATCTGTCACAGCTTCCAGAATGCTGCCATCCTCTGAATTGCAACTTTTCAATCTCCAAAGGAAATTTGGTCACCGGGCATTTCAATGGCCGTTTTAAAATATTACAAAAGCTTTGGCAGAGTCCCTGACAGGAGGGGCGGGCACCTGTGCCTTGGCTTGGAAGCCAGCAGGCAGCACTGGGGAGTGTAAGTGACCGGCCACGGCCAGCTCCGCTTGGCGGCTCTCAGCTGCCGCCCTGTTTGCTGCCAGCATCACGCAAAGCACCTGGTGGAGGGAAGGCCCCAGGGACTAGAACCAGTGAACACCTGGCTCATGGGGGTCGGACGGCCCCGCAACTTTCCTGTCCCAGGACGGATGCCCCCTCCAGCTGCTTGCCTGGAGGTGGTTGTGAGCAGCCAGCTGTTAATGAACGTGTAGCAGGTGTATATGCACGACCCCTCGGAATCCTCCCAAAACTCCAGGTCCAGGAACGCCCCTATGGAGCAGGGCCACACACAGGCAGCCTTCATACTGGGTCAACTCCTTAATGCAAGATCGTTGTTAACTTGGGATTTTTTCGGAAGAGAGGAGGGGCTCTGCCTCAGTGAGCAGAGGCAGATGCTCTGTTGTTGGAATGAAATGAAATTAAATGCGTCCTTCGGAATCAATAAACCATTCCCAGGACAAGGAAGGGTCACGGTCAGGCCTGAGGTTGGGGGCTGATTTCAGGTGCCTGCTGGCTTTTGCAAAGGAGGAAAAGCAACCAGCCCTGTCCTCCTAATTCCCCTCGCCAACCAGGCCTAGAGGGTTCACCATGTTCTCACTGGAGTTCAAGAGCAGCTCACTAAACATCCTGTCCTCTGAAAACTGACCCACCCCGTAGGGCACACGCCAAGAGTGCTTCTCTTCTGGTATTCAGGCCAGACGGTGATATTCCTGTGGTCACAGGCACAAGTTCCTGGAGGAGGGGCACTGGTCCTGAAAGCCGGGGCCCCACACTGAGCTCCACGGGCTCCCACTCAGTTCCACTCCGAGACGCAGCATGGCAGAGAACTGGGAAGGTCCAGGAATTGGGAGCAAGGTTGTCTGAGCTCAGGCCGGAGCCTCTGCAACAGAAGGTAATGATCATACTCGCCTACCAGAGTCATTGCCAAGAAATGAGAACAGGCCCTGCACACAACTGGTGCAATGTAAGTGTGAGCAGCCTTTGCCTTCACCCCTGGATTCACCTCTGTGCCATGCCCCTACCTCCCCCTCCACTCCATGGGGGCCATACTCCTGCGATGGTTTCTTTCAGGTGCTGAAAACTGAGGCTGCGTCTGGCTACTTCAGCCCTGCCCACCTCACGCCCATCTGCAGGATCTGATCCCCGGAAGAGCTCCAACATCGCTGCCCCAGGACTTGCTGGCAGGCAGATCCTCTCAGGATGTGGTTGTGAAAGGTCACTTTTCACCTCTTGCCCTGAGCCACGAGGAAAAGCAGTCACATGATTGCTCAAGATCATGTGCCTGTTTCTCTGGTGCTTGTGAGGGACCACCTGAGCCCCGTATGGGTGATGGAGAGGCCCCGCCCAGGCACTCATGGAGCGGGGTGGGGGAGTCTGCTTAGTTAAGAGTGAGCCTGACAGTTGGGAGCCGTGCACCCTTCGCTTCTTCTGTGAGCTGCCTGTTCCCCAGCCAGCACCCTTCGTGCCCTGCCTTCGAGAACTGGAAATAGCTAGCACCTGAGGCTGTTTTATTTTATTATTTTTTTTAAGATTTTATTTATTTATTCATGAGAGACACAGAGGAAAAGGCAGAGACACAGGCAGAGGGAGAAGCAGACTCCCTGCAGGGAGCCTGACGCGGGACTCGATCCTGGGACTCCGGGATCACAACCTGGGCCGAAGGCAGACACTCAACTGTTAAGCCACCTAGGCGTCCCCCGAGGTTTGAAAGTAGAGATGACAAAAATAATTGCCATATGCCTCTCTAAGTAGAAATTACAGCAGGCATAAAGGCTTTCCATAACGAGACTCGGCCCCTTGTCCCCCTTCGGCACCCCGAACCACAGAATCAATAATGTCATTCCAAGTGCAGCGTCCCCAGGACAAGATGTGAATCTGCTCCCCACGCCTGGCCCTCCGGAGCCTGCTGTCTGGGGCTGGGGCTGGCTCCTCCGCCCTAAGTGCCCATCCCTTCCCGGGATCCCGGCCAACATGCCAGGGTTGCAAATTTCTCTAATTTCACAGGGAGCTTTGTTCGGGGGTTGAGTGCTCACAATGGCTGTGGCCATCTATCTCCATTCTGTTTCCTCAGACGTGAACTCAACTAGCTTCTGTGGAGTACCTTTTGTATGAAATGCGTCCGCCAACACTATCTCGTTGAGTCCTCCGAGGTGGGTGTCACTACCCTTCCCATTCTGCCTGAGGACATGGACACCTGAGTCACGTTAGCAAAGCAACACAGAAAACCAGGGCCAGGGCCAGGGTGCCTGCCCAGAGCGCACGATGACTGTCCCACGTTCCCCTTCTCACACTTGTCCTACATTCAGACATTTCCAGTCTCAGAGGAGCTCGACCTCGGTTGGAGGAGGTGCTGATTAGAGATTCTGCATATGTCCTGGGGGAAGATGCCGTATGTGCGACCTCTGGGGACCCTGCGCCCTGGGGGGATGAGGGCCAGGGGAAGGGTCGTTTTCCCCTCTCCTGGAGACCCTGGGGGCCCGCAATGCAGAGCATCCAGGCTTCCAATCCTATAGCAGGCCCCGAAGGTATGGGGCCACGGGTGTTTGCACCCACCTGCACTGAGCCAACCCACCTTGCTGGACGTGCCCACGTGCTAAAAAGCCTTTGTGCAGTTTGTGTGCCACAAACTCTTCACAAGGTCGTGTCCAGTAAGCACAGATGATGAGCACAGGCCAGAAGCAGAGCACAGGGTCCACCCTTCCACTCCTCTCACAGCTCTCCACATGGGTGGGACAGTATTGGTCATCAGCCCCTCTATCAAAGGGTGCCAGGATGTACGGCAAAGCCGAGCTGCCTATAGATCTGTGGATTTTTTACACTTTTTCTTAAAAAGAGGCCCTTCCTGACAGTTTTGCTTAGAGACTGCAGGTTCCTGCATGATGTTTGTTCTCCTTTCACCACTAATTATAAAACTCCAAGTTTATTTGTGGCAGCACTGCACCCAGCTAAAGTCTCCATTTGTGAGCTTTCCTGACCAATGAGGTAGCAGAGGAGGTTTTATGTGCAACTTTTAAGACTTCTGCCTAGACTCAGTTGGCAAGTTGTCCTTCTGTTGTGTTTGCCATTCTGCCTTTATGCTGCTGACTGGAATGCAGATGTGATGGCTGACATGCTGCAGCCCTCTTGAACCATGCGGTGACCCTGGGAATGGGAGCCTATGCTATGGAAGGTGCTGGAGAAAGCCAGAGCGGCTTGGGGTTCCTGATAACTTCATGAAGATGCCGTGCCTGCCCAGAACTGCATCTTTCTGGACTCTTTTGACACCAGAGAACGAGCCCTTGTTTCTGTTGTATAAAGTCTAACTTAATCCTAAATGATGGGTCTTGTTTGACTAAAGTTCTGGAATGTCTAGCTATCCTGGGATACTTGAGTCCTACCTGCTTTCTCTGCCTTTTAAACACATACCTGAGTCTACTTCGTAATGTGATGAAGCACAGAACATATGGTTACCTGTACAAGTTTAGGTACAGAGACTTTGTGGATAGTTCTAAATTAATGTCTAAATTCAGTCCTTTGTTGAATAAATATATGTGGAACATCCGTCATGCCAGGTACTGAGCTACTCTACTCTCTGGGAGCTCATGGAGAGATATGTACTTAAATAGTGAAATGTGTACTGTAAGAAAGTGCTATGACAGAAAGGAGTTCCCCAATGTAACCTTGGGGAAGGCTTCCCAGGAAACACTGGGGCCTGGAGGGCAGGTGGGAGCTAGGCAGGTATGGAAAAAGAGAAGCTTTCTGTGGCTGATGTGCAGCCCTCAACGGACCACACTTGTCCTTTCTAAAAAGTCTATGACCCAGCAGCTGATTCTTTCTAAGCTTGCAGCTGATTCTTGCTAAGCTTGCGGTGATCAATACTGATGGCCACTCCACTGCTGTACCCACAATTTATTTTTTTAAGATTTTATTGATTTATTTGAGCGAGAGAGAAAGAGCATGAACGGGGGCGGGGGCAGGAGAGGGAGAAGCAGACTCCCCACTGAGCAGGGATCCCTATGCGGGGCTCAATCCCAGGACCCCTAGATCATGACCTGAGCTAAGGGCAGACAATCAACCCACTGAGCTACCCCCAGGTGCCCTGCACCCACAGTTTAGAAAGGAATTCATCTTTTTTTCCTTCTTTTACCACAGTGTTTACTCCCTCCTAGGGCTGAGAGCAAGGGGAAAAATGCTTGTGAGTCAGAAAGCCTGATTGTATAACAAAGATATGATGATTTAGGGGAAGGTCATACTCTGTATCCAGATCAATCTGCATTCTGGGGCCTTGGCATGGGAGGAGAGGTGGTGTGGGGCAGGGGAGCATCCCCAGTGAGCGCTGGTCTCTTGGGCCCCACTTTGACTGTCATTCCCAGACCTGACAACATGGAGGCAGCTGTAGGTCTGCTGCTTCTGCCCTTAACAGAAAGAGTTTGTTTGCATTGAAGGTGAGGATGAATTGGTTATAAGTAGCAGAAGCCAAGTGGAGCCAGCTCACACACGAGAGGACCGGTCACCAACCTGGTGAAGGCTTTGTCTTTGTGCCCAGCAGCAGGGAAGCTGTGGCCACAGGAACATGACAAACCCTGGGACAGGAAGATATCAGGAGTGTCTCTCCACACCTCATCTCTGTGTCCACGTCCCCTCTACTTCCCTTGCTCTACAATGGACTCTCTATGCCTTCTGTGCACAGAGTGAAAAAATTAAATAATATTTTGATAACAATGCCTTTGCTCCTGGTTCTTCACATGTTCAAGAGATTGGCCCAGATTGAGACTCTTAGCCTCAATGCCAGGCCCTGTGGCAAAGACACTAGCAAGGCCAGATTGGTTTAGGATCCCCTTCCGGAGGGCAAACCACGGGCAGGGAAGGAGGCCAGAGCAGACAGCTGGAGAGCCCACACTGGCAGCCACGGGCACGGAACAGAGGAAGCGGGGGAGGAAGGGTCCAGATGACACAGCGGGGCCCATTGGGGTCTGCACAGTGGCCCAGGGCTCCCAGACCTCCCCAGACCATCTGATCCGCACACCACTGACAAGGTCTAGGCAGAACCTGGTCTTTCAGACAAACATCCATGCCCTTGGCTGGGGCACAAGCTCCATCGGGCAGAGAGTTCAATCTGTTCTGTTCACTCAAGCCTGGCATCTAGGATAGTGCTCGGCACCATCACAGGCTTGCAAATGCCTGGCATCTCAAATAATCAATCTATGCCTTCTTGGAAAGGCAGGGAGGGCAGCGGGGAGGATAAGAGCAGAATCAGAAAACCCTCCTGAGCATATTTGCAGGCATCAGCCTTCCCAGGGTCTGGGCCCTACACGGGATCATAGAACAGAGACGAGCCCTAGCAGACCCGTTCCTTCATTCAACAACACCTTGTTCCCTGGACACCAAGCATTGCTGCACTCCTGGACCCACAGGCCAAGGCTCACTCTTCACCTCCTGGCTCCCTGAGTCTTCGGGGTTACTGAGATCAAGTGGTACCATATGCAAAACACTTCCTTGTATTGCTTTGTAAATATTGATTCACTCTTGCGACACACAGTTGGGTGTTCTGTTGTTTGGCAGGAGGTCGGGTGGAACAGGGTGCTTGTCTCCCCCTTCCTACAGGCCTGGGGCTCTTACAGGGCACGGAACTCCCTAGCAGATGGACCATTTCTCACACAAGAGGAGCCTTACCTTCAGCTGGCTTTTTCTGTAAGAAGGCAAAGCTCTGGCCCATAAGCAGGAGCACAAATGCAGCCTGATGGGCACGGGGAGGACCAGGTTGATGTTGCACTGGCATGTCTTGCTACCTGTGGTGTGTCAGAGGGCAGACCAGAGCACCTGGCTGCCCAGAAGGGAGCCTCGACACCCGTGATGCCTCTAGGGCTCTTCCCCACCTGGCTTCTGGCTCCGAGGTTATCCAGCACAGGTGGGTGGAGAACCTGCCCCCCTGTCCAGCCATCCCATTCCCCAGATGGATTCCCAGCTCCGCTGCTCCCTTAGCCTTGCCACCTGCTCTGCTCCAGTTTGGACATCCTGCCCCCGCCTCCCCCCAGGCTCCCCTTTGACAGGGACCCGGGAGAGAAAATGTCTCCCAGGTCTTGTCCCCCAGAGACTGTCCCTCCCACCTCCAGGTTGTCCTCAGAGAAGACCACTGGTGATGGTGATGATCATTCCCATCATCCAGTGGCCCATTAACCATCCTCACCAGTTAGGGACACAGTGACAATCTAAACCAAATAGAGAAAGCAGGAGAAATTTTTTAAAGAAAAAAAAGGAACAGATAATTTCAAAAGGACATCAAGCCCTATTCAGAGACACAATCTCCAATCAGCACAATGAAAGGAGGGGGAGGGTGGCCCCAGGGGACTGGCTGAAAGGCAGCTGGATGGTGAGAGCGTCCTGGAGCTGGCTTCTCACACAGAGCCACCCCCAGCCCACCCCAGCCCCAGCCAGGGCTCTGGGCCTCCCTGCCCCCTGGGGCCATCCCCCTGAGCGCTTCCAGGGCTTCCCTCTGAGGGGGGTGGGGACATTCAAGCGAGAGGGTTGGCTGAGAGAAGCCTCTGAGTCCCTGAGAAGTAATGAAGCCTGATGCTGTTTGCCCAGCACTGAGCAGGGCAGGATGCTGAAGCGTTTGGCTTCTGGAGGGCGGAGAAGGAACAGCTGGGCAGTCAGGCCTGGGCACTCCCAGCATCCCTACCTGAGGCAGTGCAGAGAGAAGGCCCTTAACCCAAGGGGACTCTTCCTGGAAGCCTGTTTCCCTCCAGGGTCTTTGCTCGCAAAGGCCAAGAGCCTCCAGGCATGGCCAGGTGCGGTCAGATGCTCAGAGGAGACTCTGGAAACAGGAAAACCAGACCAGACGTCGGGGAGTTCACCACCTGGGTACGGAGCTGAGACACAGAAGGGTGTTAAATTAGATGTTGGCCCCATGCTCACACATTCAGGGTGCCTGAGCTTAAGACCAGGAGCTAAAAAAAAAAAAAGAAAAGAAAAGACCGGGAGCTCCTTGACTTGCTCAGATGGTAATATTGCCTGGGATTCTTTTAATTAATTAATTAATTAATCTATTTATTTATTTATTTATTTATTTATTTATTTATTTATTTAAGGCAGAGAGGCAGAGACACAGGCAGAGGGAGAAGCAGGCTCCAGGGAGCCTGTTGTGGGACTCGATCCCGGGACTCCAGGATCACACCCTGAGCTGAAGGCAGGCACTAAACCCCTGAGCCATCCAGGCATCCCACTGTCTGGGATTCATATTGGTTCTTCCTTCTTTTTTTTTTTTTTTTTAAGATTTTATTTATTTATTTATGAGAGAGCACACACAAGCAGAACAACAGGCAGGCAGAGAGAGAAGCAGACTCCCCACTGAGCAGGAAGCCTGACACGGGGTTCGATTCCAGGACCCTAGCATCATGACCTGAGCCAAAGGCAGACGCTTCCCCCACTGAGCCACCCAGGCATCCAGGTTTTCCTTCTAAGAAGCCTCAGAGTTCCCTGCCAATGTCTCAGGAAACCTTAGTCACATTCCCCTCTTTCATTTTTCTCCATTTTAAGGCCAAAATTTTTCATCCTTAACTCACAGCCAGGAGAGTGAGGACCGCAGGCCACGGGCCAGCCCTCCCAAGACACAGACCCGAAGCTGAGCCAAGGATTTTAGAATCCCCACTGGCACCTCCGTCTTCATGCACAGGATGATTCAGAGTTTTAATTGGCAAGTGCACTCCAGGAGAGCCATGGTCCAAAGGGACTCAGAGACAGCATGGGATGCTCCCTGCAGTATAGCAATAATGTAACAGTGTTGAGGGGCGCAGTAGGATGCTACAGGCTACCAGCTTGGGGCTCAGCAGTCTGCTCGGAAAGGGCCAGGCCTAAAGAGAAAATAGTTAAGGATCTGTGGGCCAAATATTATCTCTGTTGTCCCTTCTTCTCCTCCTCCTCCCTCTTCTTCCTCTTTACTTAAAAAATTGTATTAAAGTATATGTAACATGAAATTTACCATCTTCCCCATAGGGGAAGGACAGTCCCTGGATATCCATATGCGAAAGAATAAAAGTGGACCCTTACCTTACACCACATACAAAAATTAACTCAAAGTAGATTTAAAAGCTAAACCTAAGAACCCCAACTATAAAGCCCCTAGAAGAAAATCCAGAGAAAAGCTTCATGACATTAGATTTGTGATGATTTCTTGGATATGACACCAAAAGCATGGGTGACAGTAACAAAACCAGATACATGGGTTGACATCCAACTTTAAAACTTTTGTGCATCAAAGGATACCACCAGCAGATTTAAAAGGCAACCAAAATGAGAGAGAATGTTTGCAAGTTACTTTTCTGATGAGGAGTTCGTATCCAGACTATGTAAAGAGCTCCTGCAACTCAACAACATAAAAATCAAATAACCCAATTAAAAAAATAGCCAAAGGGCTTGCATAGACATTTCTCCCCAGATGATATAACATGGCTGACATGCATATGCTCAACATTACTAAGTATCAGAAACAGAAGTAAAAAATCACAGTGAGGTATCACCTCACATCCATTAAGACAGTCACAATCAAAGGAAGCAAACAACAAAAACCCCTGTAAACTATGAGCATTGGTGAGGATGTGGAGAAGCCAGCATCGTGCACGGTGTAGGTGGGATTGTCAAATGGGTACACCCGTTATGGAAAACAGTATGGCGGTTCTTCAAAAAGTCAAAAACAGATCCATTTACATCCAAAAGAACTGAAGCATGATCTCAAAGAAATATTTGCACAGTCATATTCAGAGCAGCATTATTCACAGTAGCCAAGAGGTGGAAGCAGCCCAGGTGTCCATCCATGGATAAACAGACACAATGTACTACACAAACACAGTGGAATATCATTCAGGCTTCAAAAGGAAGAGAACCCTGTTCTGTCACATGTTACATGTGCTAGAACAGGGGACAAACATAAGGACAGTACGCAAAGTGAAATAAGCCCTACTCAAACAGGCGACACAGTGTATTTCACTTTAGATGACTTAGAGAAACAGAAGGTAGAAGGTGCTCACCAGGGGTGGGGAGAAGTTGAGAATTGCTGTTTAATGGGTATAGAGACAAAAAACCTCTGGAGATCTATTTTATAACCATGAGAAAACCACAACACTCCTGAACTGTAACATGTAAAAATGGTTAAGATGATAAATTTTATGCTGTTTTCATTACAATTTTTCTGAAGCATTGAAAGGCCCAGCCGGAAAAAAATCTGTTACCATCTGAACCATTTTAAGTGTTCCAGTCAGTGTGTGTGTGTGTGTGTGTGTGTTAACAGCCCTTTAAAAATGTGAAAAACCATGGGGCACCTGGGTGGCTCAGTCTATGAAGCCTCCGCCTTCTGCTCAGGTCATGATCTCAGGGTCCTGGGATCGAGCCCCACATTGAGCTCCCTGCTCCACCGAAAGTCTGCTTCTCCCTCTGCCTCTGCCCCTCCCCCAACCCTCTGCTCCAGCTCTAGCTCTTTCTTTCTCAGATGCAGAAATAAAAAAATCTTTTTTAAAAAATGGGAAAAACCAACCCTTACTAAAACATGTTATGATGAGATTTGGCCCAAACACCATAGTTAGCTGACTCCTGTGCTAGATCAATATCCAAATGACCCAGATCTGGTAAAATGTAAATGCTTTAATCCAGGACAAAGAAAGGAAAATCATCCTATACAAGAGATGATAAGGGGTTGTTAGGACTGGTCCCTTAGCCAGACTTTCAGCTCTTACCCTCCCTGTTCTCAATCAGCTCATCAGTAACACTGGGGTGATAACCAAACCTTCCTTCTGGAGTCATAGTGGGGATTGAGTGAGAAAATATGCAGAAAGCACTTGGCACAGTGCTGGGCATGGGGGAAGGCCATGGTAAATGTTGGCCTCTGTACATGTCAGAAATAAAGGAATTCTGAGAAAGACGTCAAGTTCACTACACTTGAGATAGAAGCGTTGGAATCGAAGTCAAGATGGAAGCTGTTGGAATTCCAAGATGAGGTTGTGGTCAAAGTCTGCTCAGCCTGGAGAGTACGAGAGCTCACGGGGATTGTACGGTCCCCTGGCCCTGGGGCTCCGGGGTTGGGGGGAGAGCCCCTCAGCTAACCCGAGGTGCTGTTTGAACCCTGGCCTCTGGCTTCAAGCTATAACACAGGGGAGAGGCTGCCGCCACCAGACAGAAGTAGGGGTGACCAGATGGTCAGGAGGGGCAGGGGATGAGAGGGGTCATGAGAAAGAGAGCCCGCACTGAGACGGGTGAGGTCAGAGCCTCACACCAAGGCGCCCACACACACGCTGCATCTTTGTTCCAGTGGGTGTGACGGGTGCCAACACGGCCAGGAACCCAGGACGATGGCTGTGCACACCCTAGCTCCTTAGCAGGCATCAGAGAAATTTGGGATCAGGATGGGGACTCTGACACTTGCCCCTGAACGCTGGATTTAAAACAGATTCCCCATCCCCTGTCAGCCCTCATGGGAGCCCCCTGTGTGCACTGCCCGGTGGGAATCATCAGGAAGGCAGGGGCTCAGCCGACGGCCACACCCCCACCCCCCCTCCACCCCCCCACCCCACCCCCGCCACTGTGGCTGGCTCACGTGGTTGCACTGTAGGAGCCAGCAGGGGAGGAGGTCACAGGGACAGTGCGGGGCCCCAGGCCCCACCCCGAGTGCTTGGGAAGCAGAGGACACAGCCTGGAGGTGCTCCTCCCAGGCCACTGCGGGACTTGAAGGGCACCGAAGGCCAGGTGGTGGGCGGGGATCCATTTGGTTTTAGAGGAAAAACAACCTCTAAACAGATCGGATTTCAAGGCTCTAAGTCTCTCCACCCCTTCCTTCCAGACTTCTCTAAAGAACTGCAGAACTGGAACCCCACCCCCTCACCCCCCACACCCCTCACCCGCCCCCCATACCCCCAGGCAGCCAGCAGGGTCTGTGGGAAGCTCTAAGCCCCTAGACCTGCAGGGCAGCTTTCCCAAATGGGGAGCGACAGGGATCTGCAGGCATCTCCTGGGCCAGCAAGGACCCAGCCTGGGTGCTTCTGACACCAGGGACAGAATGCCTGCAGAATCCACGCTGGAAACTAAACCGAGAACAAACAAAATCAATTCCACCCTGTCCCCCCACACTGGAGCCAGAATTTTCTTAAGCCAAAGCTACTGATGTTCAGAGATCCTTTCATCCTGCGCAGGGGCCCCACCCACCATCAGGTCAGGAGCCCCCAGGAGTGAAGTGTCAGCAGTGAGTTACCCCTCCCACGGTGGGTTAGCTTCCAAACTCAGCGTGGTTTCATGGTTTTGCGATGCGGGGAAACAATGGCACAAGAAAATTTAATTTCCTTACATCCCACAGCCCACTGACCAGTCCTTGAAAGAGGCAGAGTGACATTCTTCTAGAAGCTCAGCTTCCTCCATGTTGATACTTTACAAGAGCAAAAGGTAACCTTAGCCCCACCCCCAGGATCCTGTGAGTCTACTTGAACATATAAAAATTCCTTTGGAAACTTCCTTTATCTCTAAACTCCAAGATACGTGTTGGCAACCATCCCCAACCGTATGACCCACGGATAATCATCTGAAGGGTCTCACGACTCAGGTTTTATTAGACGGTAATAAACAGCTAGCCCCCTCAGGTCCTGGGAACCCTGCTTCCAAACTCCTTAGAGACTCACCCCCTCCCTAATCCCCTCCCAATTTGAAAGTATATAATGGGCCACCCTTCATGACCCTAGCAGCTCTCTACTTATGTGTCCTGTCCCTGAGCTTTCATAAAACCACTTTTTAAAAAAAAGATTTATTCATTTATTCATGAGAGATACACGGGGGGCGGGGGGCGGGGGAGGGATGCAGAGACACAGGCAGAGGGAGAAGCAGGCTCCATGCACGGAGCCCGACGTGGGACTCGATCCCGGGACTCCAGGATCACGCCCTGGGCAGAAGGCAGGCACCAAACTGCTGAGCCACCCAGGGATCCCCATAAAACCACTTTTTGCACCAAAGATGTCCCAAGAACTCTTTCTTGGCCGTGGTCTTCGAACCCTAACGTCTCTCCTACATCATTAGGAGTTAGGCTGTTAGAGCCTGGAAGTCACGCACCTCACAGATGGTGCCCTCCCCAGCCCTGGGCTCTAGGTCCAGACAGTGGAAGAGTGCGACATGTCATTTGTACTTTCAATTACAACCTTTCCACCACCCACGGGATCACAAGCAGCCACTGCCATTGGCATCTGCAGCCACTTCCATTGGCATCTGCAGTCACGCTGACCCAGGGGGTCTCGAGATTGATCAGACTCTAGGTCCAGGCATCTAACCTCTGGTAGCCGGGGCTCCTCAAGCCGGGAAGCAGATGAAGCTAATAAAGGGAGGTGTATTTTAGATATCATGCCCCCCCCCCCAGCTGGTTCCCTCTAACTGCATATCCAGCTCCGACCAAGACAAAAATTTACATTAGTTTGCATTTTAAACAATCTATTAGTCTTCCAAAGAGTACTGATTGAAGAGTCGCAATTAACAACTAAGCAATCAGTTGCAAATTGCCAATAATTGCTGTCATTTCAAGTGTGCTTTTTTCCCTTCCTCTTCATTTTCTTCCGTCTGCTCTGTCTCTGATTTTTAAGTAAGCTCTATGCCCAAAGTGGGGCTTGAGCTCAGGACCCCAAGATGGAGAGTCACATGCGGCACTGACTTGAGCCAGCCAGGTGCCCTGACCTCTGTCTCTGATTTTAAACCAACATCTATTTATTGACCTTCTTTAGACAAGGTGTGGGCTAGGAGCCATGATGCCTAAAAAGATACACCAAGGGGACATCTGGGTGGCTCAGTGGTTGAGCTTCGGCCTTCAGCTCAGGGCATGATCCCAGGTGCAGGGATGGAGTCCTGCATCAAGAAGCATATCAGGGGATCCCTGGGTGGCGCAGCGGTTTGACGCCTGCCTTTGGCCCAGGGCGCGATCCTGGAGACCCGGGATCGAATCCCACGTCGGGCTCCCGGTGCATGGAGCCTGCTTCTCCCTCTGCCTATGTCTCTGCCTCTCTCTCTCTCTCTCTCTCTCTCTCTCTGTGACTATCATAAATAAATAAACATTTTAAAAAATGTAAATAATAATAAATAATAAATAAATAAATAAGAAACTGCCAAAAAAATTGATAAATTGGACTTCATCAAAAAATTTAAGCCTTAAAAAAAAAAAAAAAGAAGCATATCAGGCTACCTGCGAGGAGCCTGCTTCTCCCTCTGCCTGTGTCTCTGCCTTTCTTTGTGTGTCTCTCATGAATAGATAAATAAAATCTTAAAAAAAAATACACCGAGTATTTGCATTTAAGATACTGGTATTCTGACTGCGGTAGTAACACAAGGGAAAAAACTCAAGTGTCACAAGAGTGGGAAGCGATGCACATTGGCTCCGTGAAGGGCAAACATTACGCTGGATGTACAGGGAGTGTGGTTATACGTTGCTTGAGGTCATAAACTACTTCTGTTTCCAATGAGGTGCTCTCCTTTACATAAGTGGCTCCCAAACTTGGAAGTCTATGAATGGCTGACACAAGTTCTAGGAAAGAAGTGTTCCATGGCCAAAATGATCTGGGAGACATGCAAGCGGTTTTTATGTATCTGAGACATAATTGACATACAGCTCGTGACTATAGAGCAGACAACATGTGCGGTTTTCTGTAGTGCGGAGCGTCGGTGCCCCTCAGGATCATCAGTTAAGAACTTAGCCTTTGCCTCCCTCCTATTCATACAGTTCTGAATCTCATGCCACCCAGCTCAATGAAGAACGTACAACAAGTGCTCACTAATGACAAATTGCCTGACTGTTAAATACGCCTCAGTGTCGTGGATGAGAGTAGACCCTGGGCTCAGGAAGCCAGAGTTCAGATACTGGCTGTGGCTTAATTAGCTGTGTGACCTTAGGAAAGTTACTTAACCTCTCTGGACTTCTGTTTCTTCAACTGTACCTCATAAAGTTTCTGTGAGCATTAAACTAAAGTGCCCAGGACATAGTCAATAGTTAATCAATGTTAGCTATTTTCATCACTAACCTTTTTTTAGAATATTTCGTCTATTTATTTGAGAGAGAAAGAGCAGAGGAAGAGAGAGAGCACTAGCAGTGGGGAGGAGCAGAGGGAGAGGGAGAAGCGACTCCCCCATGGAGCAGGGAGCCCACCCGGGGCTCCATCCCAAGACCCAAGATCATGACCTGAGCTGAAGGCAGACGCTTCACCAACTGGGCCCCCCAGGCGCCCTTCTTCACTGATCTTAAGTGTGTTCTACACTAGGTCATTGAGTGAGGGGGAGAACGTGGCTGCTGCATGGCGAGCAAGGCTTCCAGGGCAGCCCCAGCACACTGGCCCCAAACATTGTTCGTTTATCTCTTCTGAGATCTCAGGGTACTTTACAATCTCAACTTATCCATTTTCACAGGAGTTCCTGGACCTGGGATGGAATCCGATATAATTACCCTGGGAGGGTGAGTGACCTGCTCAAGGTTACTCACTCACCAGGGTCAAGCACGCGCTAGAAATAGAAGTTGGCTCCCTGGTCCCCTTTTTGTCTCAGCAGCTTCCTCTCGGTGTGGTTTTGGCACAGACGGAGCCCCCAGGCGCGATGCAGCGACTGGAGCGGTCAGAGAGCAGCATCTGTGCTCAGCACAGCCTTGCCTCTGTCCTCTCGGCCTCCCACGGGCAGGCTGATACCTGGCAGCCTCCTGTCCCCTTCCGAGCACTCAAAATAGTTTTCCCTGACCTCCATTCCGCAGGCTGCTGCGGGGAGAAGAGACGGGGCTGCTGGGCGCCGGCGGGGGAGGCCTCGCCAGCTTAGAGCTCGCGCGGTCCGACCTCGGCCCTGCCGGCAGCACGCCCCTCGGCTCCTCGCTGCTGCCGCCGGCCGCCTCCCGCCGGCTCCTGGGAAGGAACCCACAAGGCCCTTGCTGCTTCCGTAAGCAGGAAAAGTCCTCTACCGCAGCCCCTTGCTCAAGCAAGCGTCCAGGGACCGCGCTGGCACCGCCCAGTGTCTGACTGCAAAAGCAGTCAAGTGCAGGAAAAAGCAAAGCAGAAAACCATATAATGAATGCTGAGAAAACTCCCCCTGCGTGTGTGTGTGTGTGTGTGTGTGTGTGTGTGTGTGTGTGCAAACCCCTCGCTGCCTGCCCTCTCCGGTTACAGAGCGCCTTGCTTTCACAGTGGTCACAGTTAATCATTTATGGAGCACCATGCTGCATCCAGGGCTCCCCGCGACCCGCAGACTGTCACGGGCGCTGGCTGCCTCAATTGCTCCAAGAGAACGGGCAGGTGAGGTATAAAGTGACCGGTGAGGGACAGTGATCTAGGTGGGGGCCCTCTCCTCACCAGGGAGCAGTCTGAGGGGTGGCACAAGACGGTGGAACTGTCTGGTCGGCCTGCCTCCTCCAGGGAGGGATGTGGAAGCAGGTGGGAGGCGTATCAGGAAGGAGTAAAGGTACAAACAACGAACTCCTGTCCAAGCTGTCAGGCAACTTCTGTTGTCACAACACACATCTGGAGCGACTGTCTGATAACCCAGACGTCGACCTCCTCCTCGTGGTGGAAAATCAGAGGGTGGCAGTGGGGCCAGGACCCAGGCCAGGAGCCCCAGGCTCAATCATCCGCACATTATCTCTATACCGTCGGTCAGCTGCTTCCTCCATAGAAACCTCTGGTTCATGATTTCTGCTCGCAGGGCTTCATGTCTGCTCTTTATTGCTCTTTATGCAGAGAATACCAAGATATATCTTCCTCTGGGTCTCTGCCCCCTGCTAGCTTACAAAATGTGACAGAACAGATAAGACAAGTACACAGTGCTGCTTCTGTGAGGGAATGTGCTAGAATGCTGTTCCAGAACCCTCTTCTCAAACTGTGTCTGCTTGAGGGGCTTCCAGCTGGCTCTCTCAGTAGGGTGTGTGACTCCATCTCAAGGCCGTGAGTTCAAGCCCCACGTTGGGCATTGAGCTTACTTAAAAAAAGAACAGACAAGAAATCAAAGTGTGCCTGCCTAGTGTTCCAAAGTCTCACTTTTAACACTGGTAGTTAATATTCATATCAAATAATAAGAGCTCTTTGCTTGCATTTTATATGGTTTTTTAAAGATTTACTTATTTTAGAGGGAGCACAAGCAGGAAGGAACAAAGAGAAGGAGGGAGAGAATCTCAAGCAGACTCTGTGCTGAGCCCAGAGCCCCACGCAGGACTCGATCTCATGACCTGAGGTCACGACCTGAGATCACAACCTGAGATCACAACCTGAGCCAAAGCCAAGAGTCAGACACTTAACCAACTGTGGCACCTAAGAGCCCCGTATGCATTTTAAATGACCTTCCCCTGTACGTTATTTCATCCAATTATAGACACCATCAATATAAGAAGCATTTTACTTTTGTAACCATCAAGGGAAAAAAAAACTTGGATTGATTGTAAAATGCATCCTGATTTCAGAGACATTAAAATGTGAAAAAAAAGTGGGGGGCACCTGGGTGGCTCAGTTGGTGAAGTGTCTGCCTTTGACTCAGGTCATGATCTCAGGGTCCTGGGATTAAGCCCCGCATCGGGCTCCCTGCTCAGCAGGGGGTCTGCTTCTCCCTCTCCCTCTACCCTTCCTCCCACTTGTGCTCTCTTTCTCTCTCAATCACTCTCTCAAATTTTAAAAATCTTTACAAAATAAAAAATAAAACAAAATGTGAAAAAAAGTGCATCTTAGAATTGATGCAATATCACACATAGAAGAATCTCGTTTTCATTAGCTTCTTGGAGTGAATCAGACTTCGCAAAGCCTGCCTTGAGGCCGGCCTGCTTCAGAGTGGATGTTGCTGGGAGTAAAGAAAGGTGGGGGAAGGATAGATATAGTCTTTGTAAGGATGAGGTACCACATGGATAAGCAAGTCTAGTCATCTCACCTCTGCCTCCTGGGTCTCCCAAACAACTGAGCTCAGGAGTAATGGAAAAGTGACCTGGGAGGGAGTAGGAGGTGCCTCTGGAGCTGTTTGTAGGGAAGGAGCATTGCCTCCCTGAGTCAGTGCACGTGCTGTGCAGCGGAACAAAGTTTCCGTGGAGAAGGCACCCAAACTGAGCTTAAAGGGAAAGCATCTCCGTTCTGGAAATGCAGGGAGACAGGGAAACAGGCACCAGGACCAGATGGCAGTGCTGCCCCTTTAGTGACAGCCAACCGTGAGCAGCAAGGCTGGAGGGACCACAAGGTCGTATGCAAACAGCTCAGCGTGTTGGACCTTCATAGGCTGGCAGCTGCCACCATCAGGTTTTTGAGCTTGGGAATAACTGATGTGAAACAACATTTTAGGGG
Organism: Canis lupus dingo; assembly: GCF_003254725.2. Classification (NCBI taxonomy): domain Eukaryota; kingdom Metazoa; phylum Chordata; class Mammalia; order Carnivora; family Canidae; genus Canis; species Canis lupus. The sequence continues at coordinate 38,720,997 of NC_064249.1, read as the reverse complement.
AAAAAACAGCATTTCAGGGGAAAAAACCAACAGAATTTTAAGAAGACAAATCGTCTGTGAATGGTGAACTCAGTAGGAAAAGATAGAAGTTGAAAGGATTAAGGAAAATACAACCTAACATTTGCTGGAGGCACTACCCGCAGAAAGAAGACAGGACGAAAAAACAGTTTTGAGACAACGATGTCCTCCAAGTCAGCAACCTCTGACTTGGTTGGTTGCTGACCTGGAGGACAAATGTGAGATGCCCGGAGAATCAGCCTTCAGGTGACGCTGGGGAGGGAACAGGCAGAAAGCAGATCAGATCGGGGAATTGTTTGCACAGAAGAGAAAGCGGAGTCAGGGTCCTGGAGACGTGAGCAAAGATGAGAAGCAGAAAGGAGGAACTTCCGGAGTGAAGAAATCGTTGTCTAAGTTACCAGGTATTTGAGGCTTGCAGAGTGGGACAGAGAACAACGTACATACGGGCAACATTTACACACCCTGGGGGCGGGCTCCAGCGCCAGGCTGGGGTCAATAAAGCCAGTCCAACAAATGCAAGGGTTTCCTCGTGTATATAAAGGTTAGGTTTACAGGATCCTGGAGGGTTAGTGTGCAATCACATTTTGTCTAAAGAACAGTGTACAGGGTGCCCAGGGGGCTCAGGCGGTGAAGCATCTGCCTTCAGGTCATGATCTCAGGGTTCTGGGATCGAGTGCTGAGTCGGGCTCCCTGCTCAGTGGGGAGCCTGCTTCTCCCTCCCCACAATTCGTGTTCTCTCTCTCAAATAGATAAATAAAATCTGTTTTTTAAAAACCTGTAAAAAATAAAGAACAATATACACATTTTAAAAATAAAAACAATGGACATATCTTAATCAAAAAATACTTTATTGCTTCAAAATGCTAACCATTACCTGAGCTTTCAGTGTGTTGCAATCTTTTTGCTGCTGGAGGATCTTGCCTCCATGTTGGTGGTTGCTGAGGATGGTGGGCGCCTGAAGCTTGGGGTGGCTGTGGTAACTTCTTAAAATAAGACAACAATGATGTTTGCCTCATCGATGGACTCTTCCTTTCATGAAGGATTTCTCTGTAGCATGTGATGCTGTGTGATAGCATCGGAAGCATGATAGAATTTCTTCTAGAACTGGAGTCCATCCTGTCAACTCAGTTTCTGGAATATTCTAAATCCTTTACTGTCATTTCAACGATCTCTATGGCATCCTCACCAGGAGTAGATCCCATGTCAAGAAACCACTTTCTTAAAAAAAAGAAAAGAAAAGAGAAAAGAGAAGAAAAGAAAAGAAGAGGAAAAGAAAAGAAAAGAAAAGAAAAGAAAAGAAAAGAAAAGAAAAGAAAGAAAAAGAAAGAAAGAAAGAAACCACTTTCTTTGCTCATCTGTTCAGGTTTTATCATGAGATTTCAGCCAGTCAGTACCATCCCTTGGCTCCACTTCCAATTCTAGTTCTCCTGCCCTTTCCACCCCATCTGCTGTGACTTCCTCCCCTAACGTCTTGATCTTGTCAATTTGTAAACAGCACAATATCCGTGAAGCACAAAGAGAGGTATGCCTGATAATAAATACCCAGTACCTACTACTCAGATATTCAAATATTACTCTTTCCATGTATTTACTCAGATTCTTTCTCAAACATTTCTCCCTAAAGAAAAAACAAACATAATAGATAAAACTGAGGTCATTCCCATTCCCTGCTCTCCTTCCCTAGAGATAAGCTCTATCTTCCTATTGCTCTGTGGCCCTTCTAATTATTATTATACTCTTGGGCAGCCCGGGTGGCTCAGAGGTTTAGTGCCGCCTTCGGCCCGGGGCGTGATTCTGGAGACCTGGGATCAAGTCCCACGTCGGGCTCCCTGCATGGAGCCTGCTTCTCCCTCTGCCGGTGTCTCTGCCCCGCTCTCTCTCTGTCTCTCATGAATAAATAAATAAAATCTTCAAAAAAATAATAATTATTATTATTGTACTCTTATGATATAGAGACTCAAAAATATTATGTAGTAATTTTAAATTGTTTATAAACACGGTATAATAACATACATATCCCTTTGCAATTTTCTTTTCATTCAGTATTCATATTGTTTTGGAAATTCACCCATAATTATACATACATATTAATATATATTTAACTTCTACATAGTATGTGCTTATGTGAATAGGTCATTAATTATTTCTCCATCTTTTTTTTTTAAGATTTTATTTATTTATTCATGAGAGACACAGAGAGAGAAAGAGAGGCAGAGACACAAGCAGGGCTCCATGTAGGGAGCCCAATGTGGGACTCGATCCCAGGTCTCCAGGATCACATGCTGGGTGGAAGGCAGTGCTAAACTGCTAAGCCACCCAGGCTGCCCCAATTATTTCTTCATCTTAGGGAGTTTCAGCTATTATGAAGAACACAGTAATGAGCATCTAATGAGTGATCCAATTCTGTGCTGTATATCAACCCAAGACTTATTTATTTAATCTCTACTACACAACGTGGGGCTCAAACTCACAACTCCAAGATCAAGAGTCACATGCTCTTCCAACTGAGCTGGCCAGGTGCCCCTGCCCCGGACTTTTTTTGGGAAATATAAACTCAGAAGTCAACTCCTGGGTGGTAGGATGTACATGTTTCCAGCAGACATTGCCAAATTGCTTTCTGACTTTATGTCTTAAACTCTACATCTCCCCCAACACTTGATATTGCTAAACTCTCAAATGCTTGCCAATCTTACAGGCATAACTATCTTTATTTTCTACTTTGCATTTTCTTGATCACCTGGGAGGGTAGACATTGGCCATTCAAATTTCTCTTTCTGAGAAAGAAATTGGTTTATTTATTTTTTTCCTGTTTTGGGCGAGGAGGAGGAGCTGTGGGAGAAAGAAAATCTTAACTAGGCTCCATGTTGAGCCCGGAGCCCAGTGTGGGAGCTCGATCTCAGAACCCTGAGATCATAACCTGAGCCAAAATTAAGAGTCAGATACTTAACTAACTGAGCCACCCAGATGCCCCTAAAATTGCTTTTTTTAAATCTATGCCTTTTTTCCTATGTGGTTGGTAGGGTTTTGTTTTTTTTTTTTTTTAACTGATTCGTGGGAGTTCTTTATATATTTTGGGTAGAAATTCCTTGTCAGTTACACGTGTTCTAAATATCTCCTGCTCGTCTGTGGCTTGTTTTTTTAACATGATTCGGTGTCTTTAATTTTTCTTTTAATTATGAAAATGTTCAATCAACGACACAAGTTGAGAAAACAGTAAAATGAAATCATATTATCCATTACCCAGCCTCAAATGTTGAAAGGCTTGCATTCTTTCTCTTTTTTCTTCCTATATTTCTGCTAACATATTTTTTTTATTATTTTTTAAAGATTTTATTTTTAAGTAATCTCTACACCCCACATGGCGCTCAAACTCACAACCCCGAGATTGAAAGCCACATGTTCCTCGAAATGGAGAATGCCTGACCCAGCTGGCCGGGTACCCCACTGTTCCTGTGGGTTTTTTTTTTTTTAAGATTTTATTTATTCATTCATGAGAAACACACACACACAGAGGCAGAGACACAGGGAGAGGGAGGAGCAGGTTCCATACAGGGAGCCCGATACAGGACTCGATCCCTGGACTCCGGGATCATGCCCTGGGCCAAAGGCAGATGCTCAACCTCTGAGCCACCCAGGTGTCCCAACACTTCCTTCTTCATATCACCTACCATATAGTGATTTTGGATGCCTGGAAGTTTGTCATTGGACTTTAATTTTTCTGCTGTCAGAACAGATGTCCCATGGCCTGGCCTAGGATGACAACAGTTGTCCTTCTAGGTGAGGATGACCCGGGTGACTCCATCTCTGAGCCATCTGGGGCTCCTTCCTATACCTGGGGGGGCACACAGTGGCCACTTGCATCATTATTTCTCTGACATTTCCATTAGAAACTAGCCATGGACCTCAGAGAGGGGATCTGCCTGCTGTTAGAACATTCCCATGCCTGCCAGGGAGGCTGGTGTGAGCTCACACGAAACTCTTCATACCTCAGGGGAGAGGGAAGCCAGAGAAGCCAGTGAGAGTCCGCTCGCTCTGCGGGGTGGGCTGTGTTTTCAGAATGAAGAAAACAGATGTTTATTGCGGGGGCAGGGGAGAGGGCTTCTCAGATTTGTGTGTTCTGTGATTCCCTTCACTCAGAGGAAGTCCATGGATTTCTCCCTCAACTGCTTAACACAGCAAAAGACCCCAAATCATTCAAGTGCCTTTGGATAAGACACCAGTGAGGTAATGTCTGGTTTTTGTTAAATATCCCAAATAGATTACTCACTCCTACTAGATAAAAGGTAAAGACAATATCGTGTTATAAACACAAATCCTGCGGAAAACAGGGCCCCCACTGGGCCCGGACTGGGGAGCCCCAGGGCTGTGTGAAGCCCACAGGTACAGTGTCTTGGCAGGAAAACTGGTCAGCTCCGTGACCTTTGCAAACTTTTGCCCTAGGATCCCAGGCCACGGAGGAGAGGCGGGATGCTGGTGTCCAACAGGGCCTCATCTCTGAGTGCAGGGGAGGATGTGCTAGTCTCCAGAGCCAGAGTCACTCCCCAGAGGCTGCAGACAGCAACTCTTACCCTCTATGCCTTTGATTCTGGTCCCAGGAACAATTCCATTTAAAAAGCACTTTGCAGTTTACAGAGAATTTCCACGTGCATTGTTTCAACTCCCAAGAACTTTGCAAGAAGAGTAGAGAACAGTGAGGCTCAGAAGGTTCAAGGACTAGGCAGGACCTCCAAACAGGGGGAGTGTGGACCCCAAGGCCACGGAGGTTTCTCTGTACCCCTTGAGGGGGGTTAGAGGCCTGGGAGAGGCTGATCACTTTCTGGCCCCAGGGGTGGGAGTGGACCTGCCTTCATGCCCCTGTGCCACCCCCAGACCCCCTCTTCTGTCCATAGCTCCCCAGGGCTGGGCTGGCCAGACCAGCTGTTCTGCAAGGAGACTAAACAAGTGCCAGGGAAATGGACTGACTTCCCCCAGGGTTCTCTCCTACCACCCAGTCAACCCACACACTCTCTGACTCTCTGTGTCAGGGTCCCTGAAATGTCATTTAACAACGTCCTGGCAGCCGTGGGGCAGCGGATGGTAATCCTGTTAGCCTTAGTTGGTCACCCAAATAGGCTCTGCAGCAGACTTCCTCCTCCCCCACGCTGTTGCCAGGCCTGCTGGCCTGGAATCTTGGTGGCAAGCTCCAGATCCAGGCAAGAAGCTCCTCTGGGACATGCGAAGGCAGCTGGGGAGGGTGAGCAAACACCAAACTGCCCCTAGGGCCACCACACCCTGCATGAACCCTCCTGCCCCAGCCCCGCATCCACCTGGCTGCTCCGCAGAAGCCCTGCTGGCCACGCAGATGGGATGGCAGGCGCTGGAAGCTGCTCTTGGAGTTTGCCCCACCTATCTGAGCCCCTCGGCCCTGACACTCCACCCCTAAGAGCTCCACAGGGCAGACCCTCCTTTGAGGAAATCACCAGCCTCCCATAGGGGCAAAAGGCTTTAGTAATCTGGACCTAAATAGCATGGAAATGTGGTGAATCCCTCGGAGACAGAGCAGCACGCCAGTGGCACCTGCTAGCATGAAGGCCAGACCAGAAGGCCTGCCTCCCATCACCCCTGCTCTGTGGACTGTGGCCAGGGGCGTAGGGCAGAGCAAAGTCACAGTCACCCTGGGGGTTGCACTTCACAAGGGACAATGTGATTTGTTTATTTATTTTTTAAGATTTTATTTATTTATTAATGAGAGACTTAGAGAGAGGCAGAGACACAGGCAGGGGGAGAAGCATGCCCCATGCAGGAAGCCTGATGCAGGACTCGATCCCGGGTCTCCAGGATCACACCCTGGGCCGAAGGCGGCACCAAACCGCTGAGCCACCCGGGCTGCCCATGTGATTTGTTTAATATAAAATACACATGACATACGTTCTCTGTCGCTATCCTCAGAATAAAATGGCGTCTGGAACACAGCAGACGCAAATGTTGGCTTCTCTTCCTGTCTCCCAATGAGGTTGGAAGGGAAGATATGATCCCCACTTTACAAAGAAACAAGCTGAGGCCACAGCTGTTCAGGAGTAAGTATGCACAGTAGTGGACTGACACTCAGACATGGCTCTGCTGGCTGCACTCGTCCAGCCCCAGGACCCTGGACGCCTCTCAAGCCCTCCATCCCACCTGTCCTTCCAAACCTCTCAGCCTCTCAAGCCTTCTGACCGACCGTCCTCACTGCTCCTGGCCCGGTTCTGGGCACTTGGGATCTGTTACGTAGCCAGATCCTTGCGAAGCGTGAAGGAAGGTAGCCTATTCTCCTGATCCTACACAGGAGGAGACGGATTCTGTGGGGGGCCGGTGATTTCTCCGAACAGCACAGGGGCAGGTGCCAGGGCCGTCTGGCTGCCTGGTCCAGCTGGGGGCCTGAGAGCCCACCTGCCTCCGGCACTAGCCAGTGAGTCCCTCAAAGGTGCCACCTGACTTTATGCTTATTTCCCAAGCCCAAAGCACTGTGTTGAGCACTGGGTAGATGCTCAATATCTCTCTACTAAGCGCCCAGACAGCTGGGGAGGAAGGAGGCCATAGGCAGGCTGATCCTGCTGAACCTAGAGTCTCCAGCTCTTCTGAGGCAGGAACTATGTTCTCTGCTTTTCCCAAGACCCTGAACAGCCACAAAACAATCCATCCTCTGGGGTCCCCGAGATGGCACCAGGGTGGCACCATCAGTTGAGCGTCCAGGTCTTGGTTTCAGCTCAGGTCGTGATCTCAGGGCCATGAGATTGAGCCCCACGTCAGGCTCCAGGCTCAGCACAGAGTCTGCTTGGGATTCTCTCCCCTTCTCCCTCTGTTCCTCCCGCTCATGCTCTCAGTCTCCAAAATAACTAAGTAAATCTTAAAAAACAAAAAAACAACAACAGTCCATCATCTGATGGACTCTGAGTAACGAGCTCCTCTGAAGGCAGTGCCAGCTCTGCAGACCCAACAGGGAGCTCCCGGCACCCCAGGCTGAGTCCTGACCTCGGCCCCCGGACAACACCTCTGCGTCTGGCCCCAGGATCAATAGACTCCCCATACAAGCTGGAAATCTGACTCACAGCTTCTGTGCTGATGTGCTGAGGTGGAATCAAATGGTGAGGACTTCCCAGAACGTCCTGGTGAATCAGCTGCTCAGGTTGGGACAAATCCAGAACGTGTGCCCACAGAGACAGCAAGTTGCACACTGAGATCTAACACGAGCCATCTGGTCTGGAGGGACGGGGGCCTGGAAACCACCCTGAGAGCAAGCTTCTCTGGGGAAAACGATGATTCAGCTCTGCCCAGAAACCAAAGCCCTCGCCACAGTCCCCGCACAAGCTCTTCTCAGAGGGGCCAGAGCTGGGGAACTCCAGCTGAGGACCCTCAGCTTCGAAGTTCTAGGTCACCTGGTCCCAGGCTTGGTGAGGACACGGGTGAGCACGGCCCAGGGAGCAGAAACCGCCATGGCTGTGCTGGGGGCAGCGTGGGGCACAGAGCAGCGAGCCACAGACAGATGTGCCAGGACGTGGCAGGACGCCTGGCCAGCCAGCCCAGCATGTTCCCCTCAGCCTGGGACAGCTCAGCCTCGGTCCTGGGGAACGACCGCTCCCCTCCGTCCTGTGTTCCCTGCTCCCCTCAAGGCCACAGTCACTGGTGCCTGTAAGAAAGCAAAAAGCAAACCAATTACCAGGTCTAATTATCTCCCTTCAGCCTCCTCCTGGCAGCGGCTGCCAAGGCTCTTGCCAAAACTCTGCTTCACCAACACCCTGATCCAAAAACCCCCAAGTCAGCGGGAGAAGGCTCTGCCGGCCCAGAGCAGCTGCAAGGTTTCCCGACACCAAGGCAGGCCATAGGGGTTCAAGGCCAGCTTCAACGCAGCTCTCTCCCTGGAGCCCTGGGAGAGATGGTGGGCCTGGCCCCTGGGACCATGGCAGAAAGTGACACAGTGGCCATCGATTGCCACTTATCCTACCTGCACTCTGTACCCCAGGATGTTAGGAGGCTCTTAAAGGCCTGTTTGTGCTTGCAGCCAGAGCTCCATAGGTCAGGGCTTACCTAGGGCTGCCCCTGGGCCTCCAAGATGGACCAGGGCTCTCAAGGGGACACTGGGAAGCCCTGTGAGCATGGTACCATGGCCCAGCCACCTCCCCTTGTAGTTCCACAGCAGCTGTCCCACCTCTGCACGGGTGAGCCTGAGACCCATCAGTCTCTTCTTGCCCAGAACAGATGGGAGCTCACCCCTAGAGGATACCCCACACTGAGGTGCCCTCTGATTGGCAGATGAGTCAACCTCCAAACCCCGTGGCCTCAGGAGTTCTTTTTTTTTTTTTTTTTTTTTTAAGATTTATTTACTTATTTTATGATAGACATAGAGAGAGAGAGAGAGAGAGAGAGGCAGAGACACAGGAGGAGGGAGAAGCAGGCTCCATGCCGGGAGCCCGATGTGGGACTCGATCCCAGGACTCCAGGATCGCACCCAGGGCCAAAGGCAGGCGCTAAACCGCTGAGCCACCCAGGGATCCCCGGCCTCAGGAGTTCTGTGGGTCTTGTGAGAGCAGGGAGCGAGGGAGCAGGGAAGAAGGTGGCCATCCCCTCAGCCCCCAGCCTGGCAGCCCAGGGAACCAGGATCAGGTGCATGTTGCCAGGCAGTTATGACACCAGAGAAGGAGTGAGAGTGATTTGGGGCCACTGCTCAGAGAACAGGGGATGCCCTGTGGTTGTGTGCAGAGAGCTCTAGGGTACCTGCCGGTTCCATGCAGATACCATCCTGGAGGGAGGGAGTGCCTGCCAGCAGCCTGCGTGGTTTCAAACCCCAACGGAAAGAGGGAGGCTGTGCCCAGGAGGTGCTGATCACTTGTCCCCAGAAGAAAGGAGGTCTAAAAGGCAAGATGGACATGTTTCCCAGCCCTGGCCCCATGCATGCAATGGCTCATCCATCTCAACACACATGCCTGAGATGTCTCTGGAGAGGCAGAAATCCCCCCTAGTCAGTGATTAAGAAAGAATGTTTCCTAAAAACTGTGGTGGGGGTTAATCATTCCATATGTCATCCTGCTGGTCATTGGCAAGTATGGACTCTGCAGGACTCTGAGTATTTGGTTACAAAGGTAAGTGCCTGGGCACCTTGGTGGCTCAGTGGTCAGTCAGGGCATGATCCCGGGTTCCTGGGATCAAGTCCCACATCTGGCTCCCCACAGGGAGCCTTCTTCTCCCTCTGCCTGTGTCTCTACCTCTTTCTGTGTGTCTCTCATGAATAAATAAAATCTTTTAAAAAAACAAAACAACAACAACAACAAAAAAAAAACAAAGGTCAGTGCCTGCCCCTAGCTCCTGCATCCTGAAGACAGACCATAAGGGTCAGCAGAGCTTAACAGGAGCCTGAGTGACCGGACACACCTGCCTTGCAACTCGTCACACATGGGGACACAAAATTCCCCACCTTGGCCCACTTTCCTCCTTGGCAGCAGCTGGAAGGCTGTATGGGGTGGGAAGCAGGAGAGTGTCTAAGGAGGAGCAGGGCTGTGCTGGAGTGAGGAGGTGGGGGACTGTGGGACAACGCTCCAGGGTCTGAGTACAGTCATGACTTCCCCTGGGCCCGGGCTTATCTTCTCCACCCCGTGCTCTGGCCTCAGTGGGTGTCCCTTTCTCTCTCCATTGCTGCAGTGAAGACTGGGTTTACATGTGCTCCACTTCCCGCAGCCCCACACAAAGCTCCTCTAAAAAAAGACAGCCTTCAGGGGCGTCTGGGTGGCTCAGTGGGTGTAGTATCTGCCTTTGGCTCAGGTCATGATCTCAGGGTCCTGGGATCGAGTCCCAGGTCAGGCTCCCTGCTCAGTGGGAGCTTCTCCCTCTCCTCCTGCTTGTGCTCTCTCACTACCTCTGTCTCTCTCAAATAAATAAATAAAATCTTTAAAAAAAATTAAAAAGACACAGTCTTTTTAAGGGTGGGGTAGGGAGGAATGAGAGCACATTGCCCATGAGGTCTCCAGGGCCACTGCCCCCTTTTAGCACTCTCTCCCAAGTGGCCGTGTGGGGCATCTCTGCTACTAAGCTCATGGAACTCCAGGCATCCCCCCCCCGCCAGGGAAGGCTGCACCTGCTCCCCAAAATCTTGTCTCTATGCCTTTGTTCACACCCTCTGCATCCAAAAGCCTGGCCATTCTGCTTATCACCATCTGACCTTTGTCCTCAAAACCTAGCACCCCTGTGCAGCTTTTCCTGATTCCCACCCACAGGAAACCTGTGCCTTACCAGCTCAGCAGAATTATGACTTGATTGTAAACGCTGCTTATTATAGCTTAGCCTGTGCCCAGACGCTGCTGTTCCTGTGCTGGGCCAACCCCCACCACTCCTCTCATGAAACCCAGATGAGTACCAAGTAGGCTCTCAGGACATGTGGATTGAGGGGACTGAATGACAGGACAGACATCGCAGCTGGGATCAATCAGGAGCCTGCAGTCACCACTGCCTGGGCCACCCAGAGGGTTTCCAAAGCACAGCCCGCCGCTGAGTGGAGATGTCATCTGATTTATTAATTAATGCAAACAGTTCATCCAAATGCTCCAGGGCATGGTTAGGGAAAAAATCCAGAACATTTAAAAAATGATAAAAATAGCATTTACCAGCCTAGAAATAAGTGCCCGTCCTTTCTTTCCAGGGCCATCCCCTCCTGCCCCCCGAGTCCCCCACCAGCTGGTTGTCCTCTTTCCCCACTGGCACTTCTTTGGTGATTAACAGAACTCCTGCCAGTGCTAACTGGGTTAATGCAGTGGCTCTCCTGCAGCCCAGCCCAGCACACGGGCTGTCTTCCCTATACCTGCCTCTCATCTGTTCCAGGCTCACTACTCTGCAACAACCATCCCCATTGTCTCCCACATCTGGGACTTTGGGGTTTCAAGTGAATCTCCCTAAGGCAGAGAACAGAAGATGCTGCTATTTGGGTTTGTCTGGCGGACAATGAAGCCATTCTCTGGGGCCTGTGGGCAGTGCAAGGGAACCTGAGCAGTGATGGGACCCAGGCCAGGGAGGGAAGCACACAGGGGTAAAATCCTGACCTTTCCTTCCCAGCTACTGGGGTTTACATTTCATTTCAATCAATTTCAGATGCAACTGGCAAGCCAGGAGCTTAGGGATCTTGGGGCACCTCCCCGCCTTAAAACAGCCAGCAGCAGGGCTTGGGCAGATCTGACCTGGCCTGCCCCAGCTGCCTCCAGAGAAGGAAACACTGGGGGTGGTCTTTGATCAGAACCTGTTCCTTCTCAACACACGTGGGGTGGGGGGGAAGCTTTTCTCCCTGTTCATGAGATGTTTTCATTCTGCTTAAATCTGCTTCACCCAAAAGAGATCATGACCTGCCCCAGAGCACCTGGCTGGCTCAGTGTAGAGCCTGCTACTATTGATCTCAGGGTAGTAAGTTCAAGCCCCACGTTGGGCGTGGAGCTACTTGAGGAGGCGGGTGGGGGGGAGGCGTCAGGATCATTACCTACCCAACGTACGGCAACGTCAGCATTCTCAGAGCGGCATGTACCTGGGGCGCCTAGAGACAGCCTCCAGGAGCTCTGAGCTCACCTGGGGAATGCCTTTACCCTCGGGGGAGCTTCTGTGGCTTCTGAGCACCCCTTCAGCCTGGCTCCTAGGAAGGAGCGTTGTCTCTTAGGGTAACTTCTTGCTCTACCTTTGTCCCTCCCAGCCGCAAGGCAATCCTACTGTCCCCGGGGCAGCTCCAGGGCTTCAGCCCACAGGCTGGGGTGGTTGGGGTGTGCCGGAGGTGGGTCCCTGGGGCAGCCCTGGGCTACCCCCTCGGACACACCAGGGAGACCTGGTGGCCTTTTATACAGTCTCACCTTATAGGGTTTGGTCTTGAGCTCTGGCCGAGCCCGCCCCATGCACCTGGGAGGGAGGGAATGCTTAGATCTGCCCCACTCCCCAGCGTGCCAGGCACCCGTGATCATGGATGCTCCATAAACGCTCATTCAGCTTTGCCTTCAGCTTTGTCATCTTGCCTCACCCCTGTGCCCTCTGCTCTCGGTAGCCTGGAAGCTTCCTGCACCCGGCTTTGCTGTCACGGCAGCCCCGGAATGGTGTTCAATAAGTCATTAATGAATTGAACTGGGTTGGAGGTTCCTGGCAAACAAGCAAGCTCTCGGGCGGTCTCCAGAAAGGAAGCGTTATTTGAACAAAATGTAACCAAAGGTACAGCGGCTTCCCTGGCTAAGCTGGGCAGAAGGCTGGCTCCCCAGGGACCAGATCCTTCGGGGGCAGCGCCCTGGACTTTCTGCACACCACTGCCCCCCGCTGGACGCTGGGCCCACGCTGCTGGGGCCACATCCGTCTGTCGGTCAGTAGCAGGCCGCCCTGGGTCTCCTTCCTTCCCCACTCTGGACACAGCCACCCGACCAACCGGTTTCTCGGTTGGCTCCTCTTACCCTATTTGTTTCGCTTTGACTCCACGTAACCCAGGAAGGTACTGGAGGAACAGCAGCTGCTTTGACTCCTGGCACATAGTGGCTTCCACGAACACCGCCTGAAAACCAACATAACAACCCACAGCCTCTGGCAAGCTGCGGCGTCAAGGACTGTTACTGATTATTAACCTCAGAATCCCTTGTAGGACCTACACCTGCTTGTGAACTAGAACCCCCTAGGGTGCTGACCATGTTTGGAAGTCACCCCAGGAAACAAGAAGGCTTCAAGCAGGACAGTTCAGTTGGTCATTTCTATCTTAAAAACAATAAAACCTTTCTCCTTTGGGGGAAGATCAAGGTAAAGGGAAGTCCACACATGCTCTGCCAGATTCGTGGGTTACACTGCTCTCTCCTCCCCCGTGACACGCTTCCTATCTCCGGTGACAGGGATTCATGGATTTGCCTTATTATTTCTGCCCTGACCTCATTCACTTAAAGGACTTCGCCCAGCACACGGCTGGCCCATAGAAGGTCTGTAAGGCACAGGTACTGAATTCCTGGTGGTCAAACCCAGGATAGGAGTGGCTTAATTTGCAAAGAGCAATAGTAAAATAGGCAAAAAAGAAGGCATCACAAGCATCACTCATAAATTGCTATGGTTTGCTGAGAAGTTACGTTCATCTCCCCAAGTGGAACTTGGGTTAGCCAAGGGCCTGACAGGCATTGATACAAGAGTCAGGCTCAGGGAGGAGGGCAGAGCTGAGCAGAAATCCGGGACGGGGTGCGTATGGCCCAGGAAGAACCATAGAGGGTGAGCTCCATCTGGTGCCTCTGGCCCACTGCTGGCGGAGCTGGGGGCGCTGGGGACCAGCAGAGAGCCAGAGCCGTAAGGCCCCAAGGGGAGAAGGCAGGCAAGGGAGAAGGAGGTCAGAAAAGCCAGCGGCTGGGGAGGTTTTAAGACGGCAGGGTGGCCAGTGCCTTAAGTGCAGCTGAATAATCTAGTCAAGGGATTGAGAGTTGCCTGTGAGAAGGGCAACGTGAAGGTCAGTGGGGACCCAGCTCAGGGGATCAATGGAAGTGCGATGCTGGGAATCCCGAAGACAGGACAGTGATCAAGGAGGCAAAGGCTTTTGGTTTCCACCTTGTGCCCAGGCTCCCTTCCATGGGTCCAGCTCCCCTCTTACTACTGGTTACAATTTCTAAAAATCAAAATTAATCATACCTCTTCCTATTGTGTTTAACACCTGCTGGCTTGCCACTGGCTGCCCAATGAAGAGTAAAGTCCTGTGCCAGTCAGTCTGTGGAGTATAATTTATTCTTAGATTTGGTGTCTTCTTTTCTTTCTTTTCTTTTCTTTTCTTTTCTTTCTTCTTTTTCTTTCTTTTTTTAAGATTTTGGGTTTTTGGAGTTTGTTATCTTTATTTTTAAGATTGTATTTATTTATTCATGAAAGACACAGAGAGAGTCAGAGACATAGGCAGAGGGAGAAGCAGGCTCCCTTCAGGAAGGCCTAGATGCGGAACTTGATCCCAGGATCCCCGGGATCACGACCTGAGCTGAAGGCAGATGCTCAACCACTGAGCCACCCAGGAGCCCCAAGATTTTGGTTTTTAAGTAATCTCTACTCCCATCCATGAGATCAAGAATCTCATGTGCTACAGGCTAAGCTGGCCAGGCACCCCTCAAACTTGGTTTCTTCATCAGCTAGAGAGGACAGTCGCACAGATCCATAATCCCTTGTCCAGAATCCTTGAAGCCACATGTGTTTGGGAATCCACAGCTTGTTGGATTACACAAAGGGAATATGGCACGCTTGCCATGCACCATGTGATGCCACAAGCAGAGACCGGGCTCCACCCTGTCCTCAAACACACCAGGTAGGACAATTAAAAACTCCAAACAACCTTCTAAGAGGTCAACTTTTTTACCAATGGAGTTACTAAGATACTTTTGTTTGTCGGAGCTTTTCAGACTTTCAGAATTGTGATAAGGGCTGGAGAACTGCCCTCACAGGGTTGTTTTAATGCCCAGATGGGATCCATGGGTGTGAAAATGAAGCCAAGTACAATTAATAAGGGGCACTCTCAGATAGCCTTTCCCAAGCCATGTCTCTACAGCTGGAAAACAACCTGCTTTAAAGAATGCATTGAGTGTAGTGGGGGGGACACTGGAATGTTCCAGGGCAGTTCCCCTCACACCATCCTGGTTTCTCTGTCTTCAGGGGCTGGAGCTGCGCCAAGCTCAGGGATGCAGGAACCCCCAGTGCTGGGCACCCTCACCAATGAAATCCCTGATCCACTGTCCCCTCCTCCCAAAGCTATGGTCTCTAGGAGGCAAGGACTGGATCTGCCTTACACTTGCCCAGGGTAGACATTTGACATACATTATGTCCCTCATTGTGACAGAAGGCAAAGGTGTCATTGTCTCAAGTTCTACCGTCTTCACCTCCAGGCAAAAACCCCTCCTCCCAGAGGGTCATTCTTCCTGACCCTGCCCTCTCTGCCCCTCATTGCTGCTCTCCCACCCCATTCTCAATACCCAAGTCCCTGGCCTCTAGTCATCTTCTTCATCCCATCCTCTTTCTTATTGGTGACATTCATTAAGTATGGATAATTCAGCCTCACCAGGAACTACTGCTCCTCTGAAATCTCATCCATCTGTAACTTCAGCTCCTCTTTCCTAGTATCCAACCTCCAGATGTCCTTGACACCTTGGTCCCTGAACCTCTCTCTCTCTCTTTTTAAAGATTTTATTAATTTATTCATGAGAGACACAGAGAGGCAGAGACACAGGCAGAGGGAGAAGCAGGCTTCTTGCAAGGAACCTGATGCGGGACTCGATCCTCAGATCCTGGGATCATGCTCTGAGCCAAAGGCAGATGCTCAACCACTGAGCCAACCAGGCGTCCCTGAAACTCTCTTTTGAACCAGTTAAATACCCACCAACCTAGCCTAGATCCTGTGATTTATCACTTCAATCATGCTCTTGCCAGTACCTTCAACATTGCTGTCCACTTGTCTTCCTGTCTCATGTACACTGCAAATCCCTACTTTGTGTCATTTCCACTGCAAGAGCCAGACTTCTGGATGGTAATGGAAAGAGATCCCAAAATGTGCAGATTAGGGCTCTTCCAGGAGTATGATCTCCACCTGGGCCTTCAGCTCTTTTGGACATACTGGGTTTCTGGTCTGCTTCCTTACTCATTTCTCATGACGGCTTTTCCAAATCTTCTCAGGGCTCCAAATAAATGCTTGCCCTCCTGTGTAGATACTCACCTACATGTCACTCAGCTTTTCCTCCTCCCCATTGCCCCCAGGACAGTGGGGGGCCTCCACCCATTCATGCACCTGTATCTCTTGTCCTCCCTTTCGTGTTCTCCCTTAGATCTTGTTCTCCTCTTCCCTTGTATTGATAAGCCCTCACATCTCTTAGGATTCCTTCTTTGAAAGTCACAAACAGGCACAAACTCATTCCATCTTAAAAAATAACACTCGGGATCCCTGGGTGGCGCAGCGGTTTAGCGCCTGCCTTTGGCCCGGGGCGCGATCCTGGAGACTTGGGATCGAAGTCCCACGTCGGGCTCCCGGTGCATGGAGCCTGCTTCTCCCTCTGCCTGTGTCTCTGCCTCTCTCTCTCTCTCTCTCTTTCTCTGAGTGTGTGTGTGACTATCATAAATAAATAAATAAAAATAAAAATAAAAAGTAACACTCTTCCAGAGTACCTGGGTGGCTCAGTTGGTTAAACGTTTGAATTTTGACCTCAGCTCAGGTCCTGAGTTTAAGCCCTTGGCTGGACTCCACGCTGGGCATGGACCTACAAAAAAAATAAATATAAATAAAATAAGAAAAATAATACTCTTTCTTTAGTAATGTCTTCAGGCCACGTTCTGATCTCTTCTGCGTATTGTTGGGGGTCTGTTCAGACGCGTGTAAAGCAGCTGCCTCCACTTCTCCGCCTCTTCCGGTCAATTCCACCCAGACCCCAGTGTGGCTGAGGCTCCTCTGGCCGAGGTTACCAATGAGTGCAATCAATCGACTCCTTTCCGTGTACTTGTGCCCCAGTCTGCCACCTGAGATCAGACTGGTTCCTCCCTCCTTAGAACCTGTGCCTGTCGCAGACCCTCCCGGCCTCCTTTTATCTGACAAGTTCTCCTCTGCCTCTTGCAGGCTCTGCTCCCTCTCTCTCACCCTGTGGCTGTTCCCTGGAGGAGGGATCCATGACGCCCTATTTCACACCCCTGCTGGAGTTTCAGTTGGAGACATCCAGCTTGGCTACCAGACGGCTCCACCCGCATGGTCTTCCCCAGCCTCCCCCAGCCTCTTGTTTTCTCTTCCCTGTGCCAGCCAGTGGCACCAGCCTCCATTGGTCTGGGCCAGTGACTCAGCAGGCCCATCCCCAAGTCTGCATGCACCTGTCCACTCCCCGGCTAGGGCCCGAACTCAGATCCCTGGCACCCCTGCCTCTATTACTGGAGGAGCATCTCAAGAGGCCTCCCTGCCTTTGGGTTCGCACTGTAGTTGGGGGTGGGTGTGCAGCCGGAGCCCCATAAAATGTAGCAGACAGGAACAACTAATCTAGTGTGCAGAAAGCAGACCAGTGACGGCCTGGGGGGAGGGGGGCTGCAGGGGGGAGTGGGGAGCGGTTGAATACAAAGTAGCACGATGGGACTTTCTGGACTTCCCATCCTGACTGTGGTCCTGGGCGTGTTGCCTTGTGACCCGTGTGTATACGTATAGCCTAGGCAGAGTGCATCACACTATATGTTTTTTTTGTTTTAAGATTTTATTTATTCATTCACGAGAGACACACAGAGGCAGAGACAGGCAGAGGGGAAGCAGGCCCCCTGCGGGGAGCTGCATCGGGACTGGATCGCGCCCGCCTGAGCGAGCGGAGGGCAGACGCTCAGCCGCTGAGCCACCCAGATGCCCCCGGGCTGCAGGTTTAAAGCCGGTGTGTTTCACCGTATGTAAGATACCCCTCCATCCACCTGACGAAGGCCAGGTGCTCCTCCACGTCCCCCGCTGCCTGCAGAGCCAAGCGCAGGTAAGGACGGGACCTCCTCCCGGCTTCCTCTCCCCCTCCCCTAGCGCCCACCCCCGGCGTCCACCCGAGGTCTGGAACACAGCGGCCGCGCCCCGGCCCCGCGCGCCCGCGCCTCCTCGGGGTCCATCGCACACACTTCCCCGCTGCGCGCCTGCGTCCGCGTCTCCCCTTCTCGGCCAGGCCGCGGGCGGACAGGCGCCGCGTGGGGGCCGCAGGAACCCCGGCCTGACCACTCAGTCCCGCCCTCGCTCCTCCGGTCCGGACGGGGGCGCTGTCCGCACCTCCCCCCCACCCCCGGCTCCCTGCTCTCGACTTCTCCCGCGAGCTCCCAGAGCCGCCGGCTCGGGGCCCCGCCCCTCCCGGCAGCATCCCTCCTTTCCATTGGGCGAGGCCGGGCCGGGCTGTCCAATGGGACGAGGCGTTGGTGCGAGGCGGCGCCGCCATCTTGGGCCGCTGGGCCCCCCGCATCGGTCTCTGGCCGCCCGAGGTAGGTGGTAGGTGGGCCGGGCCGCGCCCCCTGCCTGCGTCCGCTGCGGACCCACGATGCCGCAGTACCAGACCTGGGAGGAGTTCAGCCGCGCGGCCGAGAAACTCTACCTCGCCGACCCTATGAAGGTGCGTCCCCGCGGGGCCGCTGGCTCGCCCCGGGTCAGGATGTCTTCCCTGCGGTCCGCGCGGCCGCCAGCCGCTGCAGCCCGCCGGGAGGTGCGGGGGGTGAGCCCAGCCCGACCCCGCCGGGCGCCGTGGTATCCACGGGCTCCTCCCCGAGGCTCGGGAGGGGTCTCGGCGGGTCCCCCGGGGCGCCCCGGGCCGCCTTCCCCGCCCCCAAGCCCCGAGCTTCCGTGGTGCTGCGGGTGGTTTACGTGTCTCTGCCGGCCGGCTCCTCCCCCTGCGGCGGCGGCCTCCAGACCCCCCCTCGCCCCTCGCGCCCCGGACTGCCTTGAAGGCCGCCCCAGCTCGGAGGCCTGCACACCCCTTAGACCCGAGGGCCTTTCTCAGTCGGAGGTCAGTGCTTCGAGTATACGAGCGTGTTTGCACCCTCTTCTCAGGGAAATGCCCCGACACAGAAGCGTAGGGGCCCATTCGCAGCCCCCGCAGAAGTTGCCACGAGTAGATGCCTGAGCTCCTTCCTAAAGGGCCCCCCAGAAGCCCCAGTGACGGGGATTGCAGCGTTCAGACCTCGATTTCTCTTCCTCTCCGGTTTTCACTTATCTTGGTGTCAGATCCACAGACGGCTTAAAATAGCTCCTCGCCAGTCAAGAAAAAAGAAAAAAAAAAAAGTCTTGGTATGTTTTTAGACCTAGATGAGTAACAAGAAGCCCTGAAACAGTGTTTATCCGTTCTTTACAATAAAATGATGTAATAGTTGCAGATGATGAAATGAGTTAGGTTATTTTTGAAATCAGGTATTTTGTGTGTGACACGGTTTCTGGCTCTCCCGTTGGGTCGACACCACCACCACCACCACCACCCTTGTTTGTAGGGACATGTGTCTATCCACACAAGCAGCGCACCCTGAAAACGATACAGGATTTTTGTCCAGAAGTACGCCCACAGTACACAGAATGTTTGAAACCCTGACATCAAGAGCAGTCCTGCTTTAAGAATGTGGTAGGAAGGTGAACACAAGGTGGGCTATGAACAGAGCCAGTCTGGAAGGGGCAGGATGGGGAGCTTCTCAGTCAGCTCTTCACCCCACCGAGAAGTCCAGGGCTTAGAAACTTTGCTGGGTTTCAGCTCTGATTTTTAGATGGGGAAGGGGAGGAATGAGGAGAGGACCTTGGCAGCAGTGTCCTGGAGTGCCTTGTATGTGACAGGCACTTTGCATGACACATCCTTACGGGTATGATTTATGTGAGCAGTCAAGACAGTGTCTGGAGGTAGACTGATGGACAGTCTTTGATGCCTTAACTGGATTGCCTCATCTAAGAGAGAAAGCTAATACTTGAACCCAGTTCTCTAAACCCCAAGTCTGTGCTGTCTCTGCTAGTCCACACAGCCAGAACAATAGGAGACTCAGAACCTGTTTTACAGGATTCTCTGTCTTCTATGCCGCCCTCCTGGGCTGTCAAGTGTACCTGTCACCCCTTACCATTCTCTCTCACATTGCTTCATTGAAGGTGGCGTTACTGCTGGACCACGTTACAACCTCTCAGTCCATCTGCCTTTTTAATCCCTCCTCCATTCGTGCCACAACTGTCAAAAACAGAAATGGAATTCCTTCCGTTTCCTACTTAAATGCTGGTTTCCCGTTGATTGCCGGGTAAAGCGCAGACTCCCAGTCCACAGTGTGACCCTCTCCAGCCTCTCTCGCTTTGTCCTCCCACCCCATCCAGCATCCTCAGAATTTAGGTCTTCATTCACACTGCTGCTTCACCTCTGTCCTACCCTCTTCCCTGAAGCATGCATGTTGCAACAGCCACCCTTTGTGAAGCCTTTTAACACATCCCCTTCCCCCAACTTAAATCACTGTTTTCTCTTTGAGCATTTCACCTGTATATCCCCCTATAAAAGGACTTCATTCATGCTGTCTTGTGTTTGGTTACTTTGGTTGGTTGAGTTCAAAGTTCCTAAGAGAGCAAGAATCTTGATTGCTTTCTCTCTGTGGCATCTGACCTGGTAACTTAGATGCCCCTCAGTCACAAAATAGATGCTCTGATAGTACCGTGGAGGTTTTAACTCTGACTTCTCATGAAGCCAACCAGCGTTTTTCTAACTGAGAGTTAAAACTTTACATAGTTGTTAGGCTTAGTACATTTTAAAGTTTCTTTTTGTTTTTGGAGAACTGAATTTTTTAAAACACATAGAATTGATTTAAATAGCCCAATATATATAATCAGGTATCTACAGATAATCTAATTATTGTAATTTGTGTAAGTGCTTGGTGAGTTCCCTTTTCTCCTTCATCAAAACACATCTCAGAGTGCTGTGCCTTCTCCCACCTCCACCCCTCCAATCCCAGGGGAGCAGAGACATGGGAAAAGCTGAAGTGACAGCTCTTCACAGCCCTGTTCCTTTAGTTTCCAGAATTGTCTTGAGGCTTCTGTTTTTACATCATAACCATTTAAAAATTAGGTTCCTATTTTGGCTTGTAGATACAGGCACTTTTTTAAACAGCCAGTTAAACAAGAGTTATTTATATTGGTCAGCAAAAAAACGGACTCCACCGCAGTACGCTATTTTGAATCTGTCATTTAAAAAAATAAAAATGGGGGATCCCTGGGTGGCGCAGCAGTTTGGCGCCTGCCTTTGGCCCAGGGCGCGATCCTGGAGTCCTGGGATCGAATCCCACGTTGGGCTCCCGGTGCACGGAGCCTGCTTCTCCCTCTGCCTGTGTCTCTGCCTCCATCTCTCTCTCTCTCTCTCTCTCTCTCTCTCTCTCTGTGTGTGTGACTATCATAAATAAATAAAAAAAATTTTAAAAATTAGAAAAAAATAAAATAAAAAAATAAAAATGATGTTCCGAGAAGTTGTAAACTATTGGGAGATGTTTTCTTCCAAATCAGTCATTTTCTTGGCCACTGAACTGTAGAATGCCAGATAACAAAAGGTATCATGTCGCATGCTGTTCAATATAGGAATTATTTTGGGAAAGTTATTGGTGGAGACTTCTTTTCAAGACAAAATTCTGCCTTTCTGTTGAAATGCATTGTGTTGTGCCATCACGATAAAGATGTGATTTTGCTGAATGCTTGAGTCCGAATTCACCTCCTGAGGGCCGTGGGGAGGGGACGGCATGAACTATAACTGCAGCAGTACTTCCTGCAACATGGACTTGGACCTACAGAGCCTTGTCTGCTGTTTTCCCCCTACTTTTCCTATCATTTCTCTTGTCTGGGTTGTGGGTGTTGTAGGAAGGAAAAACTTTCTTCTTCCCTCTTAGGTATAACAGCTGGGGCCCTGCATATTAAACTGACAACAGATTAACAAGACAGAAAATCCAACATGTATGCAGTAGGCATGGAGTTGACAAAGTCTTTGACTTGAGGAGGCAGCTATAATTGGGGCCTATATACCACGTAAACAGGGGTGATAATGCATGGAAAAGAGGGTGGACTAAGGAAAGAAATAAGTTTAGGGCTTCTGTGGAGGGGAGTAAATTGTAGGAAGGTGATTAGTAAGGATTGTTACGCAGATGAAGAGCCCTCCTTTTCCTCCTAAGGGGAGTAAAGCACCTTTACTGTTAGAAAACAAAGGTTAACGTAGCCCTGCTTTTAGACAGAAAGGGCAGAGAGCTAATTGTTCTCCTCTCAAAATAGTCCTTATGCCAAAATTACATGTTTGAGGAGGCATGTTGTGATCCCCTTCAATATATAGATGGTCCCCAACTTGCATGGACCTTCGTTTTTTTGACTTTTGGTACTAAAAAACCATATAAATTCAGTAGAAATCGTACTGTGAGTTTGAATTTTGATCTTTTCTTGGGCTAGTGATATACGGACAACACTGTCGTCATGGTGGCCACAGCCAGTAGTGGACTACAGCTCTGCATCAGCCAGGCAATCACAAGGGTAAACAAC
The DNA here is from genome assembly GCF_003254725.2 of Canis lupus dingo. Classification (NCBI taxonomy): domain Eukaryota; kingdom Metazoa; phylum Chordata; class Mammalia; order Carnivora; family Canidae; genus Canis; species Canis lupus. The sequence goes on along the minus strand of NC_064249.1, from coordinate 38,699,024 downwards.
TGATAGACTTACAGCTATTCTGTGCCCACACAGGCATTCTGTTTTTCATTTTCAGTATGGTATTCAACAAATTACATGAGACATTCAACATTTAGTATCAAATAGGCTTGTGTTAGATAATTTTGTTCACCTCTAGGCTAATGTAAGTGTTTGGAGCATGTTTAAGGTAGGCTAGACTATAATGTTTGGTAAAGTATGTGTATTAAATGTATTTTTGGCTTAACGATATTCTTCTTTTAAGATTTTATTTTTAATCTCTATACCCAACATGGGGCTCAAACTTAGAACCTGGAGATCAAGAGTGGCATGCTGTACAGACTGAGCTGGCCACACACCTGTGATAATTTCAATTTATGATACTTTCAACTGACAGTGGTTTTATTGGGGCATAACCCATTGTAAGTTGAGGAAGATCTGTATATTCTTCAAGGGGGCGGGGAGAAAGGGAGAGAGAGAACCCCAAGCAGGCTCCACACCCAGCATGGAGCCTAACACAGCTCCCCGAGATCATGACCGGAGCCAAAATCAAGAGTCAGATACTTAACCAGCTGAGCCACCAGACGCCTCAAGATCTGGGTATTCTTAATGCCAAACCACCCTAAGAGTCTCATGGACATTCCCTGAATATGGATGTGTTTCAGGAATTTTCAGTATATCTCTTCAAACGTTGCAAATAAATATCTAACTTTCTAATAAGTCTTTTTAAGAAATTATAGCAATAGGATGAACCAAAATACTGTTTTGTATCTCATTTCAATAATGGTGATTACAGTAAAGATGCCTTTAGATGTTTTGGCTGTTAATTCTGAAAGGATCCTTTTTAGCATACCCGAAGACTAAATTATTTATGAGAAATGCTTTCTGACGTCATTTTTTCTAAATATGTATTTTTATTTCAGGCACGTGTGGTTCTCAAATATAGGCATTCTGATGGGAGTTTGTGTATTAAAGTAACAGATGATTTAGTTGTAAGTATACATTTTTATTTGTTGCATACTTCCAGATTTGTTTGAGTTAATCGTTTGAGATTATTTACATAGAATTTATGGCGATTACCCATTAGAATGTTTATTTTGCATTTCATTCCAAAGTCAAAAACCTCATTCTAGAAGCCACTTTCATGGACTCGGGGAAATAACTTACTTTGTTGATGCATTATGTCAAGTGTAACCTAATCACTTTCTTCAGATCTTAAGCAAAGGAGCATAGACTAAAAGTGGACATGGTATAGAGGGCTCCTTGTGAGCATAGGGGGAGGAAATGATGGCTTTGTGTAGTGCCTTCCCTCCTCCCTAGCTGCACAGTCTCATCACTTCCAAGACCCTCTGCCACCTGATGGCTATATGTAGCAGTTGTCCACTGAACTACTCTTGCTGAGAGCCGCTAATTTCCAAACCTGATAGTCTCATCGGTTCACATCTTATTGGACTTCTTGCTGCTTCTGATACAGAAAACCACTCTGGTGGGAATTATTTTGGCATCTGTGGCTCCATTTTGTCTTATTTTTCTGTTTCTGTCTTATTACTCTTTGCTGATAAATACTGGTTTCTTCAGGATTCTGTCCTGGGTTATCTTTTCCTACTGCTTCTGGAGGCACCCATTCAGTCATGGAGCACAGGGCTGCCTGATTCTAGGTCTGTCTCCAGATTTGTACATTTGGCTCACGTTTTTCTTCTGATTTCCTGACTAGCTCTCTGCTAGGCCTCCTTTACCTTGGTGCCGCTCACAAGCAGCCTGTCTGGAATGGGACTCCTTGTCTCTGCTCCAACTGCTGCTTCCTGTTAACTCTCCCGTTCTTGTGTCCCTGGCCCTTGGACAAGCTTGAAGAGCTTGTATTTTGATCCTTGACATGCTCCAGGTGCTCTCCAAGCATGTGGGAACTACTGGCTCGATCACCCTTGTCTCAGTTCCTGTCATGGTCACTCTATCTTTGCTGTGGCTCCCTGAAGTTGAGGGTGTCACTCTCACCTGGCTCCTCTGCTAGACCAGTCTCCCGAATGTGTCCCTGCTGTCCAGTTGTCCAGAGGGATCAACTCTGGGAGAGTTGAGAGAGGGAGAGTTGATCCAGTTGTCCAGAGGGATTTCTGAACATGCACATTTGGTGGTTATAACCCTGCTTGCTTAGTGGCTCCTCATCACTCACGATGTCACTGCAGCCTCCCATCCCCTCCATCGTCTGTCACATGTTGCTGTGGGACTCCTGAGACGAGGTGGGTTGTCCTAGACCTCTGCTGGTCCCTTTCTCTTACTGTGGCACTGAATCCCACTGCTGGCCTAGGTGGCGAGATGGGGACTGACTTTTCAAAACCCATCTAGAAGGATTTCTTCATCTCTTGCTTTTCTTTTGGCTCTTTTTGTGCTGTATCACCATTGTTTTATCAAGTGTGTCTTTTTAGTAGTAGATTGTGAGTTTCGGGACACTAGGGTGCAGAAAGACGTTTCCAGTGACTAGCATGGTGTCCTGACCCGGAGAGCACTTATAAACAGGCTCTTAATAGATTAATTCTCTAAAAATTTCATAGTGATTAAAAATCCCTATCTGTCTCTGGTCGTATGTTAGATTTTATATATTTGTGTTCAAGGTTCCATTGTGAGGTTGCATAAATTCAGACTTTTAATGATTACCATGTCTTCCAGGGACCAATTAAATTTGAAGTAACTGAAAATATGAAGAATGAAGAGAACCTTGAGCTGTAGTGTGCTAGACCTAGAGTGAAGAGACTTGAATCTTAATTTAGCCATTACCAGCGTTTCGGCCTTGGAAAAGTTCAGGCCAAAAGTTTGGCTTTATGGGCCTCAGTCCCTTATGTAAAGTGCCATAGTGGTAGTCTGCTTCCCTGATTGGGGTGTGGGTAGTAAACCACACAGGTGAAAGTACCTGCCTCTTAGTACATCCACACATGTGTGCTTGATCCTGGAGCCTTCACATTGAGGATCGTCCCAGTTGTGAGGGGCACACAGAGCGTAGGTATATCTGCTGAGGAGAAGTTGGCATGTCCTGTTTTAAAATAGGAAAAAGTGCAGAACTGATTTTGATACAAAAGGCTTTATCTCAAAATGATGACTTTGCATCTGGTAACGATTAAACATAATTAAGGATACAGGGATGACAGTAGTGCCAAGAACTTTGTCACATTGATGATTCCTGTGACAAAATCGAAATATGAAAAATGCCTTCTGTTTTCTTTCTTTCTTTTTTTTGTTTTGTTTTGTTTTGTTTTGTTTTCTTTCTTAAAACTACTGGAATTGGTCCCTATTTGGAGGGGGCTAAAACACAAAACCATCCTCCTAAATAGTAAACATATGAACCAACTCCCAATGGTAAAACACTATTTTCTAATAACTCTTGAAAAGTGTGTACACTTCCCTTGCTAATTTGTTTTAACTATTAATTCCTTCAGAAACTCAGTCTTAGGCTACATTTATTATAATCACCATGTGGCTTTGACTTTTTTATAATCCTATTTATGCATCATTTCTTCTAATCCCATAACTGATGTATAATATTGTATATGAATCTGAAATTTTTTCTGTCAAACTGCAGTGACAATGTAGATAGATCCTCCCACAACAGGTGTACTGAAATTGAAATGATAGAAATTATTATGGCCTCTTTACAAGATTGTTACACAAATTTCCGCAATATATGGATAACGATTTTGAGTGATTTTTAAAGGCAAAATGAGTTCAGACCAGTCAGGGATGATAAGATTGAATTATAAATTACTTAAGTTGATGAATATTATTGTAGGATCATTCATTCCCTATAAGACTCATGTGAAGCCTTAAAATGGGCTAAAGAAAAATGGACATTTTATTACAAAATGAGGGAAAGAGTTGCCAGCTTAAATTTGATATTTTTGAAGACTCTAGAAGAACAAATAGTTTTTGAGAAACCATAAGCAGATCTTAAGTATCTATCGGAGAGTTTAACTTATAGCAAGGAAGAATTTGGTCTGGATTAAAAATTGTGTAAGCCTTTGGAAAATCAAGGTTGGACAGATTTATCTGGTTTAATTTAGATCATGACCAGCTGTGAGCAAGGGATGCTGGATTCTTTTTTTTCTTAAATTACCATTACTACCCCTGCCCCATTTCCCAATTTAACAAGTAGGGAAAGCTATCCTAATATTGGTATGCTTTTCCCAGTTGAATTAACTCAATTTAAAACCCAGTTTAACTCAGATAATCATGACCAGATCCCAGGGAGAAAATAATCTGATTCTAAGCCTTGAATTCTCATCAGATCCACAGCAGGACTTGGCATATTACTTAATTGGTCATTTTTGAGGAGCTTCTATTAGAGTTCATTTAGTTTTTTGCTTACAGCAGTGGAGTTGGAAATACTATAAGATACTAAAGAAACGCGATTGCTGGGGGCTTAGAAACTTGAGTGTTAACTGCCTTAGTATGACCTCTAGAGGGAATAGAGCAAAACACAGTAGGAAGAACTCTATTTGTACCCAATCCTACATTTGCTACGTTGTTGATAATCTAGTTTTACACAGTTAATGTGTACTTTTAAATTTTCTGACAGTGTTTGGTGTATAGAACAGACCAAGCCCAAGATGTAAAGAAGATTGAGAAATTCCACAGTCAACTAATGCGACTCATGGTAGCCAAGGAATCCCGCAGTGTTGCCATGGAAACGGACTGACGGGTTTGAAATGAAGATCCTTCATGTTCTTAGGAAGTAAATATCTTTTGAATCAGAAAAAGTGTTGGGAAAGAAAATATGTAACTAAGTGGGCTCTTCAGAAGTGGGGAGATCATTTTTTGTACTTTGTTTTTTAATGTTTACTTTAGAGAGCTAGGAACGTACATGCTTTCAGGTAGAAAGCCTTTATTTATTTTTGGAAATTCAGTAAAAGGCAGTTCTTCCTTAAATTTAGTTAATCTGTCTTTAAAAGAAAATTAAATTTAACCATTTTGCTGGATTGTTGTATTTCTTTTGGAGCATAAAATTTGTGCTATTGATGACCAACAAACATAAAATATGGTAATTGGAATTACCTGTGCACAGCAGTGTACCTATGTATAATATAGTAATGTAGTCTCAGTTCTATCTAAAAGTAATCATGGAAATGAGTATGCTTTACCTAAAACTTTTCCAAACTTAAACTGTATTTTTGAATGTAAGGAATTTGTAGTATTGTTAGCTTGTTGAGCAGGGACTTGCTTTAAATCTAGTTTCCAGTGCTCAAAAACAACTGCATTTACTTGAAGTGCATGAACAGATTATCACTAGTGGACTGAACCACCATATTACGCAAGTATTTGCTGCAGATTTCCCATCTATATTTTCTCAGAAGGGCTAAAGATTATTTGAACTGTTAAATCTTTGCATATGTCTGTGCCACTCCTGCCTGTTTCTCCCTGTACTTAACCAAGGTGTTGAACATGACTGTCACAACTGTTATTTTTTCCATTAAGCCAGAAGGATATCATTTGATATTTATCGTATAATTGTAACCTCAGTTTTACCATCTCAATGTAATGTTCACATGTTGCTTCCTACATTAAAATATTTTTTGTTAGGACTTTGTCGTGTTGAGCAACATTTTAACCTGGACAATTCTATCAGCCATATGAAATTTTGCATGTTTCAGAGAAGTCAGTGAGTAAAATATTATATGAATATACATTGTTTCTCTTGAAGTGTATAACTTCTCGAGAATTAATGATTTTTTTGACTGAGATTTACTGTATTCATTTAATGTAAGATGAGCCTGATGAGCCTGATTTTGTTGTTGGTACTTTTTATTACATGACTTTCTCTTAAGATGTCTGTTGATTGCAAGGTGGTTTTCTTGATTAAGAAAAGTAACATCAGGGGCGCCTGGGTGGCTCAGTGGCTGAGTGTCTGCCTTTGGCTCAGGTCATGATCCCAGGGTCCTGAGATCAAGTCCTGCATCAGAATCCCCACAGGGAGCATGCTTCTCCCTCTGCCTATGTCTCTGCTTCTCTCTGTCCCACATACATACATACATACATACATACATACATACATACATACATAAATAAAACTAAATAAAATACGTAAATAAGTAACATCAAATAGTAAAGGAGGTTTGGGGATTGGGGTGAATTAATGGGCTCACCGGAGGATTTTTTGACCTTCTTTGTTCTCATTTACACCTTCTGCTTTTTAACACTACTTTATTTATTAAAATAACCTGAAAGGAAGGGCCTGGGATTTGGGTTCCTTGAGTCCTTGTAGCTTACAGCAGAGAGAGGAGAGCAGAAGTTGCAAGCAGGCAGCCTGGGCTACAGTCTTGGCTGGCCTGCTTCCCAACTGTGGTCTTATGCTTCTCTAAGCCTCTGCTTCCTTCTCTGGAAATTGGGCCGACAGCAGGATTCCTAGGACATGAGGAGGATCAAATGGTAGAACCTATTGTAAGCCCTTGGTACAGTACTTGAAACACTGTAATGCTCAGTAGATGGTAGCCGCTAGAAGTAGTCATTTTATTTTTCAGGGCAAAAAGTATGGCTGGCTCTTAAGGTTTATTTCATAATTTCCATTGAAGGATTATTTAGAGGTAGCATTTTCTGCCTTTTCTGCTGAGAGCTGTGTCTATTATTAAATGCCATATTTGGCAGTTGGGAAGCAAAACAAAACTGCCCCCATAGAGAATGTTCTTACTGGGAGAAACAGAAATCCTTAAATATAAAACTTGCATTTATTTGTGTCTGTACATATTAAGAGAATTAATTGGTAAATGTATCAAATTTCTTAAAGACCATATAAATAATAAAACATCAACTCATCATATATTCTGAAAATTACAGTGCTGTATACTCAAATTTTTTTTTTTTTGTAATCATGAAGTATTTCTTGACACCATAATCACACTTAGCTGGGTTAATTTTTAGCAAACATGTTAGAAATATATTTGATCAAACACTGCTGACTAAGGTAATCCATATGAAGTCACTGTAGTAATTGGGATTCTGGGTATCGCAGTTAAAATTTCATTTTGTTTTTCTCTTCTAAAGACCCACTCTCCTTGGAGCACAGAGTTCATTAAATAAACATTGCTATTTGGCTACATATACTCTCTACTGTAAAGGATTGGATTCTCCCTCTTGGGGTACCTAGTCTGCCAACTTTCTGTCTTAAAAATATAAAGTCTCAGGGCGCCTTGTGGGGACGCTCAGTTGGTTAAGCATCTGACTCTTGATTTCAGCTGAGCTCATGATCTCAGGGTCATGAAATCAAGCCTGTGGGGGCGTGGAGCCTGCTTAAGATACTCCCACTCTCTCTCTCCCTGTGCTCCTCTCCTTCCTCATTCATACTCATTCTCTCTCTCCCAAAATGTGTGTTTGTGTGAATAATATATTAATAATATATATTAATAATATATTAATAATATATATTATTATTCACACACAAAATCTTTCTCACCCACAGCCCTAAGTCATTGATTAGAGGCAGTGTTGGCAGCATTTTATAGTTGATACTTTGTTACCCTTAGAAAAACTAACATTAACAATTGTATGATGGTAATAGTCTTCAGAGTGTTCTAAAACTAATTCAAAATGAGTGAAATGTGAAATTAATTGACCAAGAATGGTTAATAGAGTCCTATCTTTTCTTCTTGCTGAAAATAAAACTGAAAACCAAATCCCTACATTTATTGCACTCCTTCTGCTCATCTTAATAAAAAATGCCTTGTGGTAATTGCAGTATCATCATATTTAGTCTTACTTCTCTTTAAACACAGGGAAGATGTTCTTTTGCTACTGCAGTTGAAATCTATGATGATGCAAGAAGAGAATTAAAATCTTTCATACCATTTCCTTACATTAAAAGCATTAGTTGGGGGAGCACCTGACTGGCTCAGTGGGAGAAGCTCTTGGTCTCAGGGTCATGAGTTTGAGGCCCATGTTGGGTGTAGAGAATAAACTTTAAAAAGCACTAGTTGGACTGGTTCCCGATAAGGTGGAGCAAGCTCATGCCACCATGACTCTTTCACCAAATACAGTTGTGAGCGCATGAAGCAGCTGTGTGAGGACTCTGAAAGAAAACAGCAGGTGGATTAGGAAGAAGATGAGACTTGGAAGTACCATTGAACCAGTGATAATTCACCATTTTCCCCCTCTGGTATCCCCCAGCCCAAATTCAGCACCCTGGAAGGATGATGGATATGAATGCTGGGGTGCAGACAGGCCACAAGCCCTCTCCGTCTGGTTCAAGGAGTACAAGGGGATCTTCTAATATACCCAAGAGAGTGCAGAAGTCCTTTGTATTGCTTCCTTATTCTTTTGTGTTCTCTTACACTGCCCCCCATCCCACCCCAGCAATCCCATGCTGGTGACAGCATCCACTACTGGCAGTGGGAACCTGCGGGAGCCAAAACTTGGGGAGATGACCCTTCCTCTCCCGTACAGCTTTGTCTCCAAGAGGGTATAACCAATTCCCATTGCATTTTTCTCTCTGCCCTCCATCCAGTTGGCCCTGGATGCAGACACTGTGGCAAAAGTGACTAGAGATAGAAGGAATCAAAGTACCAGAGAGATCACAGGGAGGAAAGAACTCAGAAAGTGACTTCATTAAGTTGTTTATGTACCTCTGGGTCCACTGCTAAGCTCTATGTATGTGTGGATCTGATCCTTTTCAGCAGACCAAAGACTAATAGACCACCACCCAAATCCCGGGCCAGTAACTGGGAGGCATTCACATGTGATAGATCCAAAAAGCACTGTATTGATTTTGAAAGTTGAACTGACATCCCAAATGGCACTCTGAAGGCTATGATTCCAGTGTCAGTTTAGCTTTCAAAATCTTTATCTGTGGGGTCCTCCTTTCAGTGAACAAACACAGGTGGAGGGACTCGCCTAGTTGGTAGAATGTATAAAAAATAAAATTGATCTTAAAAAGAAAAAAAAAAAAAAAACCTTTATCTGATCTCACACACCTGAAACTTATGTAATGTTTTATGTCAGTTTTGCCGGAATTTTTTTTTTTTTTAATAATAGACCTTTGCCTATAAGCTAATCAGGTTGACTGCCTGCTGAAGCAGAAACTCAGTATTTTCCATAGGATTTAAACAAGACTTAGAGTTTAATGACAGTGTTCAAAATGTCAGGGATACAATCCAGAATTAGCTGGCATACCAGGAAATGGGGAAAATCTCAATTCATAGAAAAAGACAATCAGGAGATCCCAGCACTGAAATATCAGATGTTGGAATTATCTGACAGAGACTTTAAAGCAACTCTTATAAAAGTGAACCAGCAAGTAACCAAGAACATTTGTAGACCATGAAGAAATAATCTGCAAAGAAAAAAGTTATAGTACAAAATGGAGATTTTAGAACAGAAATACACAGTAATCAAAATTTTAAACTCCCTGAATAGTCTATTATAATGGAGGAAACCGTGAACTTGATGATAAACCAAGAGAATTTAATCAAGATCAGAGGAAAAGTTCAGGAAACAACAAAGCAAAACCATGAGCAGAGCTTCAGAGATCTGCCAGACAATAATAGGTCTAACATTTGTGCCATCAGAATCCCAGAAGAAGAGGAGAAAACATGATGCTGGAAAAGGGTGTTTGAAGAAATACTGGCTAGACACTTCCCAATTTGGTGAAAAACTTAAACCTGTGGATTCAGGAAACTCCAAGATACCCACACCCCACACAATCATAATGAAAACTGGACAATACTCTTGAAAGTAACCAGGCATGGAGCCTGCTTCTCCCCCTGCCTATGTCTCTGTCTATCCATGTGTCTCATGAATAAATAAAATATTTAAAAAAAATAAAAATTGTGCATACATCTGTCCACACAAAGACTTGTACATGAATTTTTTAAAAAAGATATTCTAAAAAAAAAAAAAAGATATTCTTAGGGTGCCTGGGTGGCTGAGTCGGTGAAGCGTCTGTCTTCAGCTCAGGTCATGTTCTCAGAGTCCTAGGTTTGAGCCCCATATCAGGCTCCCCACTCAGCACGGAGTCTGCTGCTCCCTCTGACCCACCTCCATTCATGCGCGGTCTCTCTTTCTCTCTCTCTCTCTCAAATAAAATCTTAAAAAACAAATAGTATTTACCCCATAGGGTTGTTATGAAGATTAAGTGAATTAATATTTGGGGAGCACTTAAAACGGTGCCTGGCACAGTAATCTCTGTGTGTTCATTATGTTTAAAAAATAGGAGTTCTCAGAATCTGTGGGTGGCTCAGCCGTGTTGCCTTCGGCCTGGGGCATGGTCCCAGAGTCCTGGGCTTCCTGCATGGAGCCTGCTTCTCTCTCTGCCTATGTCTCTGCCTGTCTCTGTGTCTTTCATGAATAAATAAAATCTTTAAAAAAAAAAGGGGGGTCCTCTATGTGTTCAGAATGTCCTTTGTAATGTGTGTTGCAAGCGTTTTCGCCAACCTTTTTCTGTGGGAGATTTGGTTCCTTGGCAACCAGTTCCTTTCCTGTGGCTGCCATCTCAAGTTACCACAAGTTTGGTGGCTGAGAACAACACGAATCTATCCTCTTACAGCATCAGAAGTCCTGAACAGGTCTTCAAGAGCTGCTGTGAAGGTTCAGTAGGGTAGGGGTTGTTCCTTCTGGAGCCTCCAAGGGAGAATGGGTTTCTCTGCCTTGCCCAGCCCCCAGGGGCTATCCGGCTCATGGCTGGCTCATGGCTCTACGTTTCATCACCTTCCCCACCCCATCACTTCTGCCTCTCTGACCTCCTTGCCTCCCTCTTGTAAAGACCCTTGTGACCATGTTTAGTGCCCCCCACATAGCCCAGGATCCTGTCTCCATGTCAATCCCATCTGCAAAGTCTCTTGCGACATAAGGCAGCAAATTCACAGATGCTGGGGGTTAGGGCGTGGATATCTTCGGGGGAACCATCACTCAGCCTGCTACAGATACCTTTTGTCAGACACAAGTTTCAGATTGGGATGAGAGCCAGTCTCCTACTCCACTCCTTAAGGATCGGGTCTAACATCACTCTTCTTGGCACCCCTGCACCCATGACTCACAAGCCTGTGAGGCCACCCAGGGCCAGTAAGGGATGGGAGCTCTCACTCCGCTTTTCACCCCCTGGGTGGACCAGCTCTGAGACTCATTTTAGAAAGCTTAGAAGGCTCCACAGAAGGCAGCACCAGCTGCCCAGAGCAGTGGTCAAGTTGAAAATACATCCTCATGGGGCTCCTAGGTGGCACAGTCTGTCCAACTCTTGATTTCAGCTCAGGTCGTGATCTCAGGGTTGTGGGATCGAGCCCCACGTCACCTATTCAGTGGAGAGTCTGCTTGAGATTCTTCCTCTGCACCCCACCCCCAGGAAAAAAAAAAAAACACATCCTCATATCTTCTTTTCCTCCTTTACATTTTTACCTCCTGTCCCTAGAATGACATCCCAAATAAGCTACTTACATGCAAGCCCTTGTTTTACACTCTGCTTTCAGGGAGCCTAGATTAGAACAACAACAATGAAAAGCTCTTGGAAATTAAGAACATGCTAGCTGAAATGAAAACACAAAAATGTGAAGGGAAAAAAATACAGAAATATCTCACAGAAATTGGAGCCAAAAAGAAAAAAAAGCGAGAGAGGATAATTTCTTATCAGTTCAAGATTTGGATAACAGGAATTTCAGAAAAAGGAAATTTGAAGAAGCAGAAATCGTCAATAAGATGATTTAAGAAATGTTTGCAGAATTAAAGGATATGAGCCCTCCTGGTGCCTAGAGTAGCACGTGAAAGTAAACCAAGCATCAAAGCCAATGATGCTGGAATTTCAGAACCGTGCAGGTAAAGAGAAGATCCTTTAAGCTTTCAAAGGGAAAATGAGGTTCTTTAAAACCTAAGGTTGGAGAATCAGAATGGCTTTGTACTTGAGTGGCCTGGATGGCTCAGTCAGAAGAGTGTGCGACTCTTGGTCTTGGGGTCCTGAGTTCAAGCTCCATGTTGGGCGTAGAGATTACTTAAATAAATAAACATGAAAAGAAGAATAGCTTTGGGCATGTCCGTGGCAGTCCTAGAAACCAGGAGATCATGGCCACAGCCTTCAAACTTCTGAAGGACAATGATTTCCATTCTGGAATTTTGCATTAATAATGGGAAGTGCTTGGGATCCCTGGGTGGCGCAGCGGTTTGGCACCTGCCTTTGGCGCAGGGCGTGATCCTGGAGACCCGGGATCGAATCCCGCGTCGGGCTCCCGGTGCATGGAACCTCCTTCTCCCTCTGCCTGTGTCTCTGCCTCTCTCTTTCTCTCTCTCTGTGTGACTATCATAAATTTATTTATTTATTTTTTGACTATCATAAATTTTAAAAAAAAAGAAAAAATTTAAAAAAAATGGGAAGTGCTGAATGTAGATGTTTGCCAGACACACTTAGATTATGTTTTACTGAGGTAACAATCTCCCCAATCTTAGTACCTTGAAAAAGTTTATATTTTGCTTAAATTAGAGGTAGCTGTGGCCCACCATCCTGCTCCTGCTCCAAAGTCTTGATTCCAGGTAGAGGAGGAAAGAGCAGAATCTCACAACAGCTCTTAAAGCCTCTGCTGAGATGTCACGTCGTGATCTATTGATCAAAGCAAGCACCACATCCCCACCTGATGTCAGTGACCTGGGGAATTCGTATCTGCAGGGAAGTCCTGGGATAACCAAGCAAAGGGCAGGTGATGTGCACCATATCTCAAAACTCTACAAGAAGCTGTCAGGGATGCATTCCTCTAAAACAAAGGAGTGAGCTATGGAAGAGGAGATGTGGGGTACAGGAAGCAGATGCCTAATAGGAGAGCCCTGAAAGGATCCCCAGGGTGGAGGTGGTGCACCAGGTGTGGAGCCACCACATGAGGCAGGTCAGAGTCTCCGCAGACACTAAAAAAAAAAAAGAAAAAAATGGAAGGAAATCCAATGTGAATGAATTTACTATTACTAGGAAGAGCTGTACATAACCATTGGGGGTTGGTGTTGAAGTAGGGGCCTGGTACGCAGGAAATTATGCGAAATTCAAAAATACTAATTAGTTGGATGCCTGGGTGGCTCAGCGGTTTAGCGCCTGCCTTCGGCCCAGGGCGTGATCCTATTAGTCCTGAGATCAAGTCCCACATTGGGCTTCCTGCATGGGGCCTGCTTCTCCCTCTGCCTATGTCTCTGCCTATGTCTCTGCCTCTCTCTCTGTCTCTCTCTCTCTCTCTCTTTCATGAATAAATAAAACCTTTTTAAAAAATACTAATTAGGGGAAACATGTTAAACAGGGAAAAAAAAAAAGAAAATTAATAGTAGTTATATAGATCAGCACTGAAGTGCTTCCTAACAATGAAAACAGTGAATAATGCCACCACTAAACTTATTTGGGGGATTTGGGGAAGGATGGGAGTCCATGGGGAGAGGTCAGTTGAAGAAAGAGCTAATTTCCGTGTCTGTTGAGGTCTTCTACCTACGGTGCCTGAGATGTGAGTGAAAAAGAAAGAAATAATAAGTATACAAATATAAAAAGTCATCCACTAGACGGGTTCAACTTGGTTTTCATTTTCACTCTTTCAGGAGAATGGGCGCCAGGGGTGCAATGGGAAGAAGGGCAGAAACTGCTATTGTCTGAACACCCCACAGACCCAGCTGATGCTTCAAAGAATTGATTAAAACAGAGGTTTAGGGACGCCTGGGTGGCTCAGTGGTTGGGCACCTGCCTTTGGTTCAGGTCTGATCTCAGGATGCGGGATCGAGTCCCACATCAGACTCCCTGCGAGGAGCCTGCTTCTCCCTCTGCCTATGTCTCTGCCTCTCTCTGTCTGTGTCTATCATGAATAAATAAATAAATCTAAAAAAAAAAAAACACAGAGGCTTAGATAACAGTCCCTTATTTGTTCCAAATGGGAACAGAATTATGTTCACAGTGAAATAAGGCATGGAAAAGATTCGGTGTCCCATGCAGACATGCAGAGGGCCAGAGAGCCTTTCCTGCCTTTGAACTTTGCGCACTTGTTAGCCTTTCCTTCCTTCTGTTGACCTCTGATCTGCGTGCAGTTGTATCGTTGATCCTTGCTCTTGAAGTCCTGAGAACAGGGCACAGTCAGAGAACCCGGGACACCTAGGAGAAAGTGGTGTTGGGGAGTCAGTGTGAAATCATTTGGAAGAACTTTGGGGATAGGTGAGTAATGATCTATCCATCCTCCTTTCTGTGGACTTGAGGAAAATGCTTTGAAGCTCAATGAACTGCATCTTTCTTCTTTGCATTCTTTATAAATGTGAAATCTTTTTTTATAAATGTGAAACCTATAGAAAACCTCAGATTATTTTCTATGAGTAGTAACTCAGTACATTGGATATATTATATGTTATTTTGTCATTCCTGATATCCCCAACAGATATCTTTGCAAATTATCTTGTGTATTGAACAGGAGCGAGTTTCCAGAAACTGGGGATTCTGCTTGCATTTTATTTATTGGTTGGTTCGTTGGTAGCATCATATGCTGCCAGATGACTGGTAAATATACTTGACTATAAAAATGATGAGGGGAATCCCTGGGTGGCTCAGCGATTTAGCGCCGCCTTCAGCCTAGGGCGTGATCCTGGAGACCCGGGATCGAGTCCCACATCGGGCTCCCTGCATGGAGCCTGCTTCTCCCTCTGCCTGTGTCTCTGCCTCTCTCTCTTTCTCTCTGTGTGTCTTTCATGAATAAATAAATAAAATCTTTTAAAAAAATAAAAATAAAAATGATGAGAAAATGCAGTTATGAAAGTACTTTATATAATTAATATTCTTACAAAAGTCTCTCTTGAGCGTTTTGGTATCCCCTGTTTTGGTCCCCCTAGAGCCTGTTTGGTATCCCCACCCTCACATCTTCAAAGTCCCATTGGATTTATAATCTGTTCGTCTTGCAGTAATGAGTAGTGGGCACTATGCCCTTTTCAGAATCTAGTTGTCATAAAATGCATGCAGGGTCTTATGCAATCAGTAAGCTCTCGATTGGTGTCTGGTAAAGGAATTTATTGGTAAGTATGGGGAGTGTCCAGATAGCAGATTGGACAGGGCAAGGAGTCCCGTGGTGAATAAGAGCAAAGAAAAAGCTTGAGGTGAGGAGAGAAAGAGGAAGTGATCCGAGCCTGGGATTTGCAAAAGCACAAGACATGCTTTTGAATCTAAAGGAAGAAGCAATGAATGCCGGGGATCCAATGACCTCAGAAAACAGTACTTTCTTATTTTTTATTTTTTTATTTTTTTTAGAAAACAGTATTTTAAAGTTAATTTTTATTTTTATTTATTTTTTAAAAGATTATTAACTTGAGAGAAAAAGAGAGATAATGAGAGAGAGCAGGAGGAGGGGGAGAGGGAGAGGGAGAAGCAGACTCCCCAGCTGAGCAGGGAGCCCAACGTGGGGCCCCATCTCAGGACCCTGAGATCATGACCTGAGCCGAAGGCAGACACTCAACCGACTGAGCTATCCAGGTACCTCATCATCTATCTCTTTGATTTGCATTCTATTTTTCTGGGAGAATTCCTCAAATTCCATGCTCTGACTTTTCCATTAAAAACTTTATTTCAAGGGCATCTGGGTGGCTCAGTCAGTGAGATGGGGAACCAGCATCTTTGTTTTGAGGCCCCCAGATGTCCTTATCTGTGGCTGTTTCCTTGGGGAACTGCTCATTTATTTCAGAGACTGGTCCTCCACTTCCTGCCCTGGGATTGTCACCTGGAGGCAGTGTCCTGTGACCCCACAGCAGGAGGGGGCCTCGGAGGGACTCGAAGTTCCAGGCAAAGACTTTCACTCAATCCTATTGTCTTCCATCAGGTACTTCACCCTGTCCTCCAAGTGCCGAGTGCCAAGGTAGGCAGATCAGAGGGCTTGGAGTGAGAATGAGGAACAGGGGATATAACTTCGTATACACACTTTAATCCTGAGGTGTTTTTCCCCCACTTTTTTTTATTGCAGTAGAAACACATACAACAAAATTTGCCATCTAAACCATCTTTATTTTTTATTTTATTTTTTAAAAGATTTTATTTATTTATTTATTTTATTTATTTATTTATTTATTTATTTATTTATTTATTCATGACAGACACACAGAGAGAGGCAGAGACACAGGCCAAGGGAAATACAGGCTCCATGCAGGGAGCCCAAGGTGGGACTCAATCCCAAGACTCCAGGATCATGCCCTGAGCTGAAGACAGACACTCAACTGCTGCCACCCAGGCATCCCTCATCTTTAAAGATTTATTTATTTATCTTAGAGAACAGGAGTGCAGGGGGGAGGGGCAGAGAGAGAGAGAGAAAGGCTCTCAAGCAGACTCCCCACTGAGCACAGAGCCCCACGCAGGGCTCGATCTCACCACCCCAAGATCATGATCTGAGCCGAAACCAAGAGTCAGTTGCTTAACTGACTGAGCCACCCAGGCTTCCCTAATCATTTTTAAGTGTACAAATAAGTGATTTTAGGTTGATTCATATTGTTGTACAACCATCACCACCATCCACCTGCAGAATGCTTTTCATCTTGCGGAACTGAAGCTCTCTACTCGTTAAGAAATAAAGTGCTGTGATTGAGTCTATGCCTTGCATTCTCACCCAGCAGGGACACTCAGGGTGTACAGAGGATCCCTACTCCCCTCATCCACCCACATCCCTGTCTTCGGAGGCTCTTGATGCCTTTGGCTCCTAAGACTTTGCAGGGCTGTAAGGTAGGGGTTGGCAAACATTTCCTGTAAGGGGCCAAGTAATACATTTTTTAGGCTTTATGGGTAACTGCTCATCTCTGCTATTGTAGCAGGAAAGCAGCCATAGACAATATGCAAACAAGCGCAACCTTGCTTTGGTAAAACTTGATTTACAAAAGTAAGTTGTGGGTCAGATTTGGCTCCTGGGCCATAGTTTGCTGATCCCTGCAGGTCTAGAGCAAGAACACACCCACTTCTAGTGGCAGGAAGGTTTTCAGCTTTATTCACTTTGCTGAATCAATCACCCTACTTTCCACCTTGCAAAACTTAACGTTTCTCTTCTGCTGTTACCTTTTCTCATGTTCACTTTGTCCCTGTGGAATATATAGTTTTTTAAAAATCCCTCTGTAGTTATTTTCATGTTGTTCTCGGTAACTGAGATGTTTGTTTGATCCACAATTTTTTAAAAGATTGTTTGATTAGAGAGAGTGAGTGTAGGTGGGGGGCACACAGGGAGAGGCAGAGGGAGAGAGTCTTAAGCAGACTCCTTCTGAGTGCAGAGCCTGACATTCTGGTCTTGATCTTATGACCCTGAGATCACAACCTGAGCCCAAACCAAGAGTTGGTAGCTTAACCAACTGAGTCACCCAGGTACCCCTAATTCACAAATTTTTAAGCTTTTTATTTCAAAATAATTCCAAGCTTACAATGAAGTTGTTATAAGCATAATATAAAGAGCTCCCAAATACTCTTTACCCAGTTAGTAATTAGTATTTTGCAACATCCTTTTTGTGTTTTTTTTAAGATTTTATTTATTTATTCATGACAGACACAGAGAAAGAGAGAGGCAGAGACACAGGCAGAGGGGGAAGCAGGCTCCATGCAAGGAGCCTGACGTGAGACTCGATCCTGGGACTCCAGGATCACACCCCGGGCTGAAGGACACGCTAAACTTCTGGGCCACCGGGGCTGCCCCACATTTCCTTTTAAATTCCCGATAGATAGATAGATAGATAGATAGATAGATAGATAGATAGAACCATTTCAGACCTTGTATTCTATTACTCCTTAAATACTTCAGTGTATGTTTTCCAAGATCAGGTATATTAACTTAGAAAAAAAATCAATTCTCAAAATCAAGATATTTAATATGTGTAATCTATTCTTTAATCTATAGACCAGATATCCCCAATAAATCCTTTCTAGAACTCTTCCCAGCCCAGATAGAGCATTGCAGTTGTTTTTCACTACTCCTTGGCCTCTTTCAATGAGAAACAGTTTCTAAAAAAAAAAAAAGAAAAAAAAAAAAAAGGAAACAGTTTCTCAGCCTTGTTTTCTGTTTCATGACATTGACATTGTTTTGACACTGACGTCTTCGGAGATAAGGGCCATTGGTTTCTAGAATGTTACTTTATTTGGGTTTTGGCTGATGTTTCCTCATGCCTGTATTTTTTACATAAAGAATGTTATTTCCTTTGTTGTGAATCAGGAACTGATCTACAATTTTTATTTAAAATCATTCCCTCCCCCGAATTATTTTTCATTCTACCTTATGTCCCTGGAAACTCTCCAGAATTTTATACAGGGGAACATCATTTGTTCTGATTTTTAAAAATATATAAAATATTCTAGAGATCACATTATACCCACTCTTTTGCTCCATAAACCTTTGGGTGGCTTTTGACCAAAAGCAGTAGAAATCTGACTATCTAAACTTTGCCCTGCCAAGTTGGACTCTGTAGTGTATTTATTTACCAACGGCATATATACAGATTGTACTTTGAAATATCTTGCACGAACTTAGATTTCATATTCTAATGTTGCATGGATGGTGTAACCAAGGAGCAAGATGTTAGGATACATGGGTGAGCCTTGAGTTTACAATCTCACTGTAGTTATTTTATATAAAAATACCAGCTTTGGGCAGCCCGGGTGGCTCAGCGGTTTGGCGCCGCCTTCAGCCTGGGGCGTGATCCTGGAGACCCAGTATCGAGTCCCACGTCGGGCTCCCTGCATGGAGCCTGCTTCTCCCTCTGCCTGTGTCTCTGCCTCTCTCTCTCTCTCTCTGGGTGTCTTTCATGAATAAATAAATAAAATCTTAAAAAAGAAATACCAGCTTTACCGAAATGTAATTCACATACTATAAAACCCACCCTCCCAAAGTGCACAGATCAATAGTTTTCAGTATATTTCAGACTTGTGGCAATGCGGCCATCACCAGGATCTAATTTTAAAATGTTTTCATCATCACTGCAGTTTTAAGAATAATGGCAAAGTTGAGTCCCTTGGCGAAATGGCCAGAGCTTCTGTCGGAAAGATTCAGGGGAAGGATGGGGAGGAATGTGACAGAGAGTAAGTTTTTTTTTTTTTAATTAAAAAATTTTTTTTTTCAGAGAGCAAGTTTTGAAAGAGTACAGAGATGCCCGGGGAGGTGGGGAGGGGTGGGGGGTGTAGATTCCAGGGGCAGGAGCACAGCACCTGGGAGGAGCGAGGCCTCCGGTCCAGGGCTTGCTCCCCGAGCACAGGCCAGAGCACAGGCCCGAGCACAGGCCCGGGGGCGGCGATGAGTCGCACCCGCGGCCCGGCAGCAGCCTGTCTCCCCGCAGGGCAGAGTCCCGGGCCGGGTGAGCGCCGGGCTGGAGGCCCAGGGCGCCGGGCGCGGGGCTAGGGGCTGCAGGGGCGCGGAGAGGGAAGGAGGGCCTCGGGCGGGCGGAGTCTGGGATGGGCGCCCCGGGCCGGGTCGGGGGAGCCCCGGCGCAGCCCTTCCGAGTGGGCGCCGCAGACCCCGGGCCTCGCGGGGAAGACCGCGTCCACCGCTGTGTGCGCCCGAAGCTTCCCAGGACCGCGGGCCCCAACGCGTGCAGGGGCAGGGGCGGTGCGTGCAGGGGAGGAAGCGGGAAGGACGCGCCCCAGGGACCGCCCCGGGCCCCTCCGCACGCGCGGCTGGAGGCTGCGCCCGGCCCTCGGCCCCCCTCTGGGCGCCCTCTCCCCAGCAGGGGCCGCTAACGGGGGCGGGGCGGGGCCGCACCGCGCCCTCCCGAGGCCGGGGTTCGACCCCGGACCGCCCCTCGGGGGCCGAGCCTGGGCGGGGTCAGCGCGGGGCGGCCCGAGCCTGCAGAGCGGGAGGCGGAGGCACCGAAGGAGAGCGCGCCCGCCGCCGCCGGAGCCTGGGGGCCTGGGAGCCGACCGCGTAAGGGGGCGCGAGGGCACGGGCTGGGGGCGCGGTTGCGAGGGGCCAACGGGGGCCGGGGGGCTGGGGGCGCGGGCGGCGCTGGACTTGCAGGCAGGCGACTCGCTCACGTCCCCGGGGCCGCAGCTGCGCGGGGACCAAGGTCCAGGAGCGCCCGCGCCTGGCACCCCCCCCCGCCCCCCGGGGCTGCAGGTGCGCGCGGCTCCAGGAAGAGGCCTGGGCAGGCCCTGCGAGCGCGCTCGGGCCGCGGGGTGCAGGTCCCCAGGCCCGCCCTCCCGGAGAGTATTGCTTCCAGGGCGCGTGGAGCCCCGAGCCCCGCAGTGAAATGCTCCTGTGTCACCGAAGTCCTGAAAGCCGTGTCCAGGCTTGCGGTTGGGGCCTGCTTCTCGGCCCTCGTGCCCGCCGCGCGTTCCCGCCGCGCCCCTCGCTGTTGTCCCGGGAGGCAAGGCCTGCCCGCCTCGCAGCTGGGGCGGGGGCGGGGGAATCTCGGTCTGGGGTCCGAGTTCCCCGCGGAGCTTCTGGCCGCTCCCGGAGCCTTGGCGGTGGGGAGAGGGGACCGCGGCTCCCGCAACTCTGCGGTCCCAAGTTTGGCTTCTCTCTCTAAGCCTGTCCCCCCATCCTCCCCGCGGGGCAAAGCTCAGGCTCCGCATAGCCTGCCGCGATTGGGCGCACAGCCCGCTTCCTGCCTCGGCTGCTCTGCACCCCGAGCTCTGCACCCCCGGCTCTGCACCCCGGGCTCTGCACCCCGGGCTCTGCACCTCGAGCGCTGCACCCCCAGCTCTGCACCCCTGGCTCTACACCTCGAGCGCTGCACCCCCAGCTCTGCACCCCGGGCTCTGCACCCCGAGCTCTGCACCCCCAGCTCTGCACCCCGGGCTCTGCACCCCGAGCTCTGCACCGCAGGCTCTACACCCCGAGCGCTGCACCCCCAGCTCTGCACCCCCAACTCTGCACCCCGGGCTCTGCATTCCCCGCTCTGTACACGAGCCCCGCGCCCCGGCTGGAGGCGGAACTGCTGGGGCCTGTGCACTTGAGGTCTGCGAGCAGTTCAGCGCCTCTGCTCAGATTTATGAGCTCCTGTGGGAAGTTGTTGGGGACGTTGGCCAGAGTCTCTGAGGCGCCCTGCAGCCTCTTCTGATGCAGCATCATTGAAAATAAACATTCTCAGGAAGCTGCCTGGCTCCAGAAAGTAAAACTGTCTTCTGGTATGAAGGCAGTTGTGGCTTCCCTCAGGGAGTCAGGGCCTCAGGGCCTGGCCCCTTTGGGTCTGAGGAGCAAAAAATTCTAGGATTGATCAGCAATGTTTCCACACCTGGGAGGGCCATGTGAGGATGGCTTTTTTCCTCCATCCTTAGTGGGGGTGGTGCGGAGGGCTCAGCGGGGATTATGCCCTCTGCAAGCTTGCAGGTTTGTGGGGAGAGAGGTAGACAGTGAAATAAACTGGTAAAACGTAAAATATGTTGGAGGAAGATGTGTGCCATGGAGTAAAGCCCCAGAGAGAGAAAGAGAGTATCTGGTGAAACAGAAGCCTGGTGATGTTTGAATAATCCCAACCAGTTAGGAGTGGCACATTGCCACTGGGGGTGACTATGCACCAAGAGTGGAAAATTGCCATGGGGGGTGACTATGCACTAGGCTGAGGAAAGAGCAAGAGCAAAGGCCCTGTGGCAGGAGCATTCCTGGTGCAGATGAACTTTATGTCTGTTTGCCGAGTGTCAGCCTAGCTGCCACCAGTGCTTTTGGTGTGAGTGACCTCCTGCATAAACTATACTGGCCCAGCATGAGAGCCAGAGGACTCTAAACTTTCTGCCACCTTCCCCCAACCCCCAACCCAGTTCCAGAAAAGAAAAGACCTCCACCATCGCGCGGTCGGTAACTGCTCAGCAGGGCAGCCAGAGGGAACCTCAATAGCATCTGCTCCAGCCCATGTGCCCTCGTATCCCTTGAGCACTCTGGCTGGTACAGGCTTACAGGTGCAGGGTGATCCCTGGAAGTGACTGAATGCCCTGGGGCAGAGAGGCCATTAGAGAAAGGGCACCCACCATTGCAGGAAGCAGAGTGCCTTCCCCAGGACCCCCTTGCCGTGTCCTGGTTCATGTCTGATGCACGCACTGGAGCTCACAGGGAGCCCTGGCCATGGATGGAAGAGCTCAGCATGCCCCAGGCTTAGTAGCCGCTCCCCTGGCACCCTGACTCTTCTCTTCCAGCATCCTGGCTCAGGCCCAGACCCAAGAAGGCACAGGTGGCCCAGACTCCGTTTCTCCGTTCTTGCGTGGAAGTGCCCAGAGATGTGGAGCACAGCCTGGCTCACAGAATAAGAGAGGGCTGGGTGTGAGCCAGATACCCGAGGACACCTTCTCGGGGCCGGAGCACGCACAGTTAGATTGGGCCTGTGTTGGTATGCGGGGCCCCTAGGGCCTCATGCCCAAAGCCCACCTCAAAGGATCCTAGACCCGATCATTAGGGATTCCTTCCTTTGAGGTTACACAGTGATGTGAAAGCACACCTAGCATAGAAGGAAGAGGGGACTCGTGCCCTAGCCATGTCATCGGTATGTCCCCTCCCTGGACCTCGTCCATAAAATGAGGTTGGGCTGTTCAAGCTGCAAGTCTCCTGGTGGCTCTACTGTGTGACAACTGTGTGGTGAAGAAGTCCAAATGGATCCTCAGGAAAGGAAACACATAGGTGGGGAGCAGTCCATATTGGCGGGGCCTGCGTGGGCCCTGCAGCCTGTGCCAGATCCACTGAGACCGCTTCAATGGGAGTGAAGACCACAGCCCAAGGCTGTGGGGCAAAGCCTCACACAGAAGGCAGGGGCTCAGGATCGGGACAGAGGTGTCCATGCCCAGCCAGCTGGCCTCCTGGGGTCACTGTTGGGGTGCTGGTAGGTGTCCTTGGGCTCGGCTCTGCACTTAAGGAGCAGAGGCTCCAGGTGCTCAGGGGGTGAGACTGGAGGTGCAGTGGGTCTCCCCCAAGCAGTTCCCCAGGAGAGGATGCCGCCCCCTGCCTTCCCTAAGGAGGGAGCAGCACTGTGTCCAGGACCCCCGCTCTGCCAAGGAGAGCACTGCGCTGTCCCATCCTTGCTTACATAACTAAACACACAATGATTGTGCAAACGCAGTTCAAACTGGTGTTTCTACTTTCATCAGTGTGTTTACCTTCCTTAGGGAGGTCAAATTGACCCTTCCTCACCTTCTGGAGTCCAGCCGAGGACTTCCTACTTAGTCTCTCTGAGCTTTATTGTTGATCGTCTTTTTTTTTTTTTTTTTTTTTTTTTTGTTTATTCATGAGACACACAGAGAGAGGGACAGAGACACAGGCAGAGAAAGAAGCAGACTCCTTGTGGGGAGCCCGATGCAGAACCCGATCCCAGGACCCCAGGATCACGCCCTGAGCTGAAGGCAGATGCTCAACCACTGAGCCCCCCAGGCGTCCCTGATCATCTCTTTAAAACAGAGAACTACCCCTTACTTCTCCAGGTCACTGTGGTATATGAGATGATGTGTTTAAAGAGTCTTCCCACCCTGTGTCACACCTAAAGCACACTGTGGGGCCCAGACAGACTGACCGACAGGATGGGGGCCACATGTCCTCGCCCTGGGCTCATTGGGGGGCTTCAGGCAGCTCCCTCCTGGCCCAGGAGACTGTGAGGGCATCAGGAAGCTGGTGACCAGAAGCAGGGAGCCTGAAGGCCTCCCCATCAGGGTGTCCCTGGCAAGCACACCTGGGATATGGCTTTCCCTGTGCAGTGTGTGGCCTCTGCTGCACTGAGGGTGACATTCCAGAGTATTCCTCTTCCTGTTAGGGCTAGAGAGACTTGGACCTTTGGGAAACCAGGAGAAACACTCTGCTTCCAGTGCCAGGCCCCAGGTGAGTCTGCATAGTGACAGGCGCAGCTCCGGGAGGTTTGACTCTCTTACCACGTCTTTGGGGGAAAATGGATGTACTTTCCCGCCTTCCTGGGGTTTTATTTTGCCTATGGCAGGACCTACCGGCTGGACCTCACTGTTGCTGCGAGGAGGCAGGAGCGGGCAGGCCCAGCCACCCTGTGCAGGCAGAGAGAGCATGTCCTTGCCTGGCCTGGCGCCTGCCTCCCTCCCTCCTGGCTGCTCTGTCCTCCAGGACCTTCCATTGAACTCCAGAAGTATTTTTAGCCTTTTGCAACTTTTTATTACTTTCTGCTACCCGGACATTGCCACAAGCAAACTAACCCCCACCAAAATAGCAGCAGCCCAGAACTTTCCTCAATACCCTGACCCTCATCCTCAGGGCCACCCTCCACGCCCTCCACGGAGCACAGGGGCCCTATCACCACATTCCAGAGGAGAAGCCGGCTTAGGTTACAGCCGAGGCCCTGCCAACAACTCTATCCCTGACACACCATTGAGGAAGCTTCCAGACCAGGCAGCAGAGCTGGAGGCAAGGGAGGGGCCGAGTGTGGACGTGCTGGGGAGGAGACAGGGTGTGCGCATCACAGCAAGCCCGGCCCACTGCTCTGTCCTCCGGAGCAGGGGTCTTCTCTACTCCCAGGGAGGTGCCAGTGTTGAAACCCCAGGCAGGGTCAGGCTCTGCCCCCGCAGGCAGTGAACTCCGCCCTGCTGTTTCTCTTGTAATTTAAAACCCATGGAAAACCGTAAGGGTCTCATGTGGCAGATGGGGAACTGAAACAGGGCCTCAAGTGACACCAGGCGGGGCCCATGAGCCCCAGTGTGGGGATGCGCCCCCCCCTCCCCTGCATTATTCGACTTCAGGCCTGAGTGGGGGGGCTGTGT
This sequence comes from Canis lupus dingo, assembly GCF_003254725.2. Lineage (NCBI taxonomy): Eukaryota > Metazoa > Chordata > Mammalia > Carnivora > Canidae > Canis > Canis lupus. Next base: position 38,674,459 of record NC_064249.1, on the reverse strand, counting down.
AGATGAGTCTACAGTGGCCTCCGCTCGGGAGGCTAAGTGTGTGCAAGTGCACGGGGGTCAGCCAGCCCCGCCAGGGTTCCTCCCTTCCACTACCAACAGCCCCCCAAAGTCTGCCTTCCCCCCTACTCCCCGGGAACCCCCTGCCGTACCCTCCTCCCAGGACCACCCCTCAGCTTCCTGTCCTGGCCCACGGAGCACTTAGCCTTGGCCTGTGTCCCTCTCTCCCACCCGTCGTGTTCTGAGGACTGAAAACCCCTAAGTGATTGCCCGTATGGGTGCACCCCCCTTCACCTGATGGAATGCTTTGAATCCCCCCAGTTCGGTGAGGCCTGGAGAAGTGAGGTTCTCCTTTCCCTGGGGTCCTGGCTCCAGGTTGTTCTCCCAGGTTTCGCTCTGGGTCTTGCAGAGAGGTGAACACGGCCTGATCCCGGGGCAGGTGCATGGGCATGTTGCTCGGCCCCGTGGGCCCCAGGGGGCCGGGGGCAACGTCTGTGGGGCAGAGGCTATGCCGTCAGCCAGTGTCCTCCCCTCCAGGGCTTTCCCACTCCGTGGGGCCAACTGCAGCCCGGATTGGGCGGAGGGTAGGCGGTCTGGGCTGCAGCGAGCAGGGCCTGGGGATTTCGGGAACTTCGGGAAGCCCCTGGGCTTGGGTGGCCGTCAGCCATGTGTCAGCAATGTGTTGGCGGCAGGAACATTCCCATTCCTTGCTGCCTTGGCAGGCTGGCCCTGGCATGGAAGGGAAACCATCTGTTTCGATGTTCCTCTGGCCATCCTCCGGAGTGGAGTGGCGAGACGGGGAGGGCAGCCAAGGGCCCGGGCCTGGGGGAGCATGCGGCCACCGCGCCCACCGTGCTGTCTGGCCAGGCATCAGAAAGGCTCGTGGTGCCACTGTTTTCCCCGCGCTCTGCCCTGGAGTTCCCTGTCCCTGTTCCCGAGGTCCTCCCTCTCCTGTGAGTCTGTCAGGCCACTTGGGAGCACCTCCTGATCGTGAGGTTCTCGCCCACCGGCCTGGGTGTGTCGGGGGTCTCTGAGGGCAGGCTGACAGATACCCCATTGCATTCTCCAGGGTCTTGAGTCTGATCTTCACCTTTTTAAATCCAGACCCTGGTATGTGCAGTCCACCTGGCATACTGGCGGTCCACTCTTGCTTCTGGGAGAAATCTGCCATAACACCCCCTGCCACCCCCGAACCCTCTCCCTGCATCTTACGGCCAGTGTCTACAGAGTAGTCTGAGAAGTAGGTTATATATAACTCCTCTGGGAGAATTCAGACATATTTTTGTTCAAAAGTTCTAGGGGCGCCTGGGTGGCTCAGTGAGTGAAGCATCTGCCCTTGGCTCGGGTCATGATCTCAGGGTCCTGGGATCAAGCCCCACATGGGGCTCCCTGCTCATTGGGGAGTCTGCCTCTCCCTCTCCCTCTCCCTCTCCTTTTCCTGCTCCCCCTGCTTGTGCTCTCTCTCTGTCAAATAAGTAAATAAAATATTTTTTAAAAGTTCTAATAATTTTCAACACTGTCATTCGAAGAATACTTAAATTCATTCACTCGACAATACATTCTGAGCATCCAGGACGTGCCAGATGGTGGGGACCAGAGGGCGGCCAAGGCAGACGTGGTCTCTACCCTCAAGGAGCTTCCTTCCAGCGGGGGTGGCGTATACTGTAGAATGTCGAACAGATGAGCTGAGCTAGGGATGAGAGGCACTCCGTGCTGAGATAGGTCAGGGCAGGCTGCTGGGAAATGGACGCTTGGTTTGAAATTGGAAGGATGAGCAGGAGTTAGGAAGCTGAGGAGAGGGAAGAGATCTGCAGGCTGAGGGACAGGTTTCAGCAAAGCCCCGAGGAAGGAGGGAGCGTCATAGGCCCAAAGGATGCCAAGAAGGTGGGGCTGGGCTCAGAGAGGACGAGGGGGTGGGGGGCAGCTCAGACCCTATAGACCTTGAAGGGTGAGCTGGTGTCACTCCATTCCAAAGGCAACAGGAAGTTATCCTAGGATTCTTTTTTTTTTTTTTTTTTTTAAGATTTCATTTATTTATTCATGAGAGAGGCAGAGACATAGGCAGAGGGAGAAGCAGACTCCATGCAGGGAGACCAATGTGGGACTCAATCTCAAGACTCCAGGACCACGCACTAGGCTGAAGGCAGACGTTCAACCACTGAGACACCCAGGCACCCCTATCCTAGGATTCTAACAAGGGACATGAGGTGGTCAGGTGGATTTCCAGAATAGCACTGTGGCTGCAGAGTGTGTGGGAGGGGGGCAAGAGCACGTGTGACAGAAGTGGACAGGGGCCCTGCTTGGCTCCAGGGGAGGCAGTGTTGGAGGTGGATCTGAGATTATCTCGGACGTGGAGCTGCTGGACTTGCCAGTAGGGTGGATCGACATGAGTGGGGTGTAGGAGGGGGTTCAAGGATGTCTCCTGGCTTTTGGTTTGGCATTCGGGAGGTGGGCAGTCTCCACTACTGGGTGAGCTGGAACCCCAGAAAAAGACAAAGGTTTAGGGGGAGAAGATTGCGGAGCAGCTGCAGATGCAGCAGAGGAGGGTTTGAGATATTCGGGAGCAGGTGGGTGGGCAGGTGGGCGTTGGGGTCCCAGTTAGACCCGGGCAGGTGGCAGTGGGAGCCACGTGGACAGAAAGGATGGCCCCATGTGGACACAGTTCTCTGGCCACCTGATCAGCTTTGTTTACCCATTTATTTCACATTCCCACCTGCCACTGGCCCTCAGAGGCCCACGGGCCGTCAGGTTCTTGGCCACGAGGAAATCACACAGTGGGATCCCAGCCGCGTGAGCAGGTCTTGTGTGGCTCTGGTGTCAAGAGGGTGTCTGACTCACTGTTGAAGTTGAGTCACAGGGCAGACTGTCACCTTCATGGTTTGTCATGTAAGAGATGTATGATTATGTTGTTTTTGAGTAGATAGTACATGCATTTGGTAAAAGATGATTTCTTTTCAAGATATAAAAGCTTATTCAGGGGGATCCCTGGGTGGCGCAGCGGTTTGGCGCCTGCCTTTGGCCCAGGGTGCGATTCTGGAGACCCGGGATCGAATCCCACGTCGGGCTCCCAGTGCATGGAGCCTGCTTCTCCCTCTGCCTGTGTCTCTGCCTCTCTCTCTCTCTCTCTCTGTGTGACTATCATAAATAATAAATAAAAATTAAAAAAAAAAAAAAAGCTTATTCAGTGCTAGACTGTTCCCTCGTGGGGCCCCTGGGTGGCTCAGTCGGTTAAGCATCTGGCTCTTGATTTTGGCTCTGGTCATATCAAGGTCATGGGATTGAGCCCTGTGTGGGGCTCTGTGCTGAACACAGTCTGCTGAAGATTCTTTCTCCCTCTCCCTCTGCTCCTCCCTGCTTGCGCGCCCTCTCACTCTCTCTCAAATAAATAAACAAAATCTTAAAAAAGCAAAAAAGATTGTTCCCTTGTGTTGGGCATCCAAGTGAACTGCCACTGTCCACAGCTTGTGTTTTTGGTCCATGCAGGTGCACCGTTTAGTATGCCTGCTGTTCTCACTTAACTATCAGGGAGATCTTGACCAAGGCAAATAGTTTTTATACTTTTAGACAAAGAGACAATAAATTTGTGAGGAATTGAGAGGATAAAGAAGACGGGTGTTTTTGAGCAACGGGGAATCCTAATCAGAATGTAGACCAAGGCTAGAAGATGAGACACACATCATCGGCTTTCTGGGCCCTCAGGTCCACATCTCTGGCGGTGCAGGTATCTTTTTCCTTCTTCTAACAGGAAGGGCATTTTTCACATGGGAGATTTGTTTCCTGCTTTCGGGGGGGGGGGGCAGAGAAGGGTCTGAGACTGGAAGCACCTCCTGTCTCGTAAGTGACTTTTATTTAAAATAGTCACTGTGCCGAAGGGGCGCATCTGGGGTGGCCTGCCCTAGATTGGATCGATAAACCCGTCTCTTATTTCCATCCCCAGCTGGTGAACATTCAGGTTGTTTGCAGTCTTCCTTCTTACCAGGAGGGAATATCTGCAGCAAATCCTCCTGAGCATATGACAGTTTCTGTAAATGCAAGTTCAGTGCTCTGGAGAAAGGAACTCCAGCCCGGAGGAGCTGGGTCAGAGGCCACATGAGTTTTACATTTTTTTTAAAGATTTTATTTATTCATGAGAGACACAGAGAGAGAGATAGAGAGACAGAGACACAGGCAGAGGGAGAAGCAGGCTCCATGCAGGGAGCCCGACATGGGACTCGATCCCGGGACCCCAGGATCACACACTGGGCGGAAGGCAGACGCTGAACTGCTGAACCACCCAGGGATCCCCAAGTTTTACATTTTGACAGATGTCACAGAATTGCTTGTCATGCAAAAAAGCAGCCTGAATGCTGTGGCCAAGTGGGAAGACACCCTTTTCTGTCCTCGAGAGGGATGAGGGCGCCTATTCCCAGGACCCCCGCCCCCAACCACTGTGCTGCCATGCCTTTCCTTTGAGAACATACCTTTTATTTGGTCAGGCTGCAGGAGGATGTTTGGTCGTTGGATAAATGTCTCAGCCGTGGAGCACGAATACAGCATGGAACATTTTGAAGACTGAGCATTTGTTGCTGAGAGTTTATCTACGGGGAGAGGGGGGACTGGATCTATTTTCTCTGCCCCCTGACTTCTGCAATTAGGGTGCTGCTAGGCTCTGTGTAATAGAAACTCAAAGTGACAGTGGCTTCAACAATATAGAAGTTTGTTTACCTGTCACATGAAGGAAGTTCGGAGTAAGTAATCCAGGACTGGGCTGCTGGCGCCACGGGCAGCAGGAACCCAACATCTCCATCGTCGTCCTAGCATTGACCTCTCCCCTCAAGATCACCTCACAGCCCAAAATGGCTGCCAGAGTCCAAGCATCGCACCTGTATCCTAGGAGGCATGAAGAAGGAAGGGGAAGGGCAAAAGGTGAGTGGTTCGCAGCTGAGTCAGCGCTCTTTATGTCGTCTTCCACACTCGTGCAGGACCCATGCACCCTTGTGCGGACTGTGCACTGTGCAGTCTTAGAGGATGCCGTGCACGTCATCCACATCATGGATCTGTGTATTTATTTACAAGTCCTTCCTAGCAGATGGCAATGAGGCATCTTACGACCAAAGCAGTATATTAGATTTTCTAATTGTGTTTTGAAGAATGGGTGTCTTTTCCTAATTCACACAAAATGCTGTCTGGGCCATGGCTGGCTCTGCCCCGGGTACACTTACAGCTCTTTGTCAGCACCTAATCACTCCATAGACTGACCTGCAGGGAGGGCCAAGAAACGGTGTGTGGCTGGGCTTTACCAACTGAAATAAAACTCCCAAGTGAGGAAAGGAGAGAATGTAGCTGGCCACTCACCACTCTGCGTCAGTCCGAGGGCACATTTGCTGATCATCCAGCTCCCTACAGGCCGCGAGGGCAGAGTGCTGGGTTTTCAGTCACGGGGCTAGGCCACGTTTGTCTCACGTGGCTGTGATGCGCTCACCTCCCCAGGCACATTTCCTCACCCCGCTCTGGAGACTCGGCTGATCAGCTACAGAAGGGTCATCGCAACAGCCGCCCTGATTTCTGAGCTGGAACTCCTGGCTTCGTCATGATGCACTAACAATTTACAAACGAGAGAGGCAGGGACCCCATTCATCTGGTGCAGACCGAAGTGCAAAGACTGCACCCTGCAGCTCGCAACTCAACGCCTATGCGGGACACGGGTGTGGACCCTTGTGGCTCCTCGCTCACGCGTGCGCTTTCTTACTTTCTGCCTAGTGAAGTCCTATTTATCCTTGAAGCCTCTGCTCTGTGACCCCCTCCTTGTGAATCCTTTGTGTCTGTCACTGGAAGGGTGGTGCTGTCCATCCACTTGCCCTGCTGGGACAGGACCTCCTCCTGCTTACTCCCTTGTGCCTGCAAAGAACCCGGCTCCTTGTCACCCACACGCGGTGACTGCCGAGCTCATCTGTGGTCCAGAAAGCAAACTGGTATTTACCTTTCCAAGGCGCCAGTCCAGATCTGTTACCTGCTTTAAAGGACTAAATGACTTCCGGATACCTCCCAGACCAAGTTCAAGTCACAAAAGAGTCGACTTGAGCTTTCAATGTTGTTCCTTAAATGAATCGTCTGTTCGGAAACTTGTGTTTCTGCCTTGAGCAGAACAGAAAGACAGCTTCATTTAAACTATTAGACGGATGTTTCCTGCACCTGGGCCAGAGATGTAAGCACCTACTTTACTTGACCTTGTGTATTTAGCGTTGTGCCTTGTACGTCAGGCCCAGGAAGGCAGGAGAAGGTGAATCCGCTGCTCCATGGGCATCCCTCATCACTTTCAAGTACTTCATGTTCAGTTCTCTTTTTTTTTTTTTTTAAAGATTTTATTTATTTATTCATAGAGACAGAGAGAGAGAGAGGCAGAGCCACAGGCAGAGGGAGAAGCAGGCTCCATGCAGGGAGCCCGACGTGGGACTCAATCTAGGGTCTCCAGGATCACGCCCTGGGCTACAGGCGGCGCTAAACCGCTGAGCCACCCAGGCTGCCCTCAGTTCTCTCTTTTTAAAAATATTTTATTTATTTATTCATGAGAGACACACACAGAAAGGCAGAGACACAGGCAGAGGGAGAAGCAGGCTCCCTGCAGGGAATTTGATGTGAGACTCCATCCCAGGACCCCAGGATCATGACCTGAACTGAAGGCAGACGCTCAGCCACTGAGTCACCGAGGTGCCCCTTTTATGTTCAGTTCTAAGGTCACCATGTTACTCAGTGAACTGCTTCATGCTAAACTGATCCCTGATTTTTTCCCCCTAGTTTCATGAGTATGTGCCCAGAACTTGACCTCAGTGTAGAATTTGGAGAATTCAACTCTGCACGACCTCATTTCTTATCTGAGTTGTCAGGGTCCCTCTGAGCAGTCTCCTGTAACTAAATGACCATCGTCCTCCAGTGATTATGCTAAAAAGAAAGAAATGACACTGGTTTACAACAAAAACTACATTCTCCTTACAAGGCAGGCTAATCGTTTTTTAGGAAGGGTAGCCTGATTCCAAGGATGAAATGCTTTCAATCAGAGGCCTTCCCCCCTCTGCCCCCTGCCCCGTGGCTCTCCCAGCAGAGCATTTGGTCTGTGTTCTGGGGAGGTGCATTACAAACTGAACAACACAGAACAACGGAATTGGATGGAATAGGGCGCCGGAGCTTTCGGAGCTCACCGCCCTGGCTGTGGTGTCAGGAGCCCACACCACGAAGCAGGCACGCTGGCCCTGGAGAGCATTACTTCTGATGTTTTCACAGTAGCTCCCAAACGTCCATGTTTTGAAGGAGGTAGAGTATTTTCTACACCAGCAGGAGCTGACTGCGGGAGCCTCATGACAGACGGAAATAGACAGGCACCTCCTGCCCAGGGACATGTGTTGCAGGATGCTGATAGCCAGGGGTATCCATCACGATACCATCTTCCTCCCAAGTCACGTCCGTGGGGAGCAGATACTCCCAGACCACAGGTGTTCATGCCGTGCATGCACCAAGCAAGTCTCGCAGCCTGTTGTGCACATGGGCTGCAGCATGGCTCTAGGGTCTCTTCCAGCCTGAAGATTCCACACAGTAAGACAGGACTTAGGGGGAAGGGAAGGCACACACTGGCAGAGCACCTGCTTTGAGCCAGCGCTTTTATCCTCATCTTACAGACAAGGCCACAGACGCTCCGAATGGTTTCCTGCTAAGTGGCGGCACTGGGATTCCAATCACTGGAAACAGCAGAGGCTCCCTTTTTGTAAACTCCCAAGATGTTCCAGTTCTTAAAGTCATGGTAGTTAGACTTCAGGGGTCCCCTGGAATGGGGGTTCTCCAGGAAAACCAGGCTGGGCCCTTGAATGGTAACACCATGCTTCCCCAAACCCACAAGGGGTTTGCATGTTACTTGGTGTGCAGTGGGGCTGGAAGATAGTGTGTCACCCACCAGGGGACCCAGTGATCAGTCTGTTCTCCTGCGCGCAACCCCCTTCCCAGAAATCAGTCTACCTGTGACTTCTGAGTCAGGAGGTCTTGCTTAGTAGAGAGAGCCCAGGCGGGTTGCCACAGTTGGGGACAGCGTGCAGGCTCGGGAGGCCCGTGACTGTGGACACCCCAGGCTCCTAACAGGGTTCCTGCAGCGACGACTCCATGCACCTGCCCAAGCCATGACCTTCACGTCTCTTCTCCAGGCTGCGTACAGACCTATCCCTTCTGTACATTGTAATCTCTGTGTAGCTTTCAAAAATGTGAGTGCTGCACCCCGGCTTACACCACCAGAGGAAAACATCTGTGTTTCATTACAGATTATAGTTTTGCTTGACCTCTATATAAAGGGACTCGTGCAACATGTGCTCTTCTGTGTCTGGCTACTTTGGCTTGGCCCTGTCTGCGGGGTCACACGTCGTGTGTACAGCATAGACCGTTCGTCCTCTGGCATGGCGTGCCACCGTGATGACACCAGTCTGTGACGGGTGGTGCGTAGGTCGTTTCTCGTCTGAGGGTTCCATGGATAGAGCTGCTGTGAACGTTCTGGTTTATGGCTTTGGGCAAACACGTGGGCATGTTTAGGTTGGGTCTATACCTACGGGTGCATTGCAGAGGCATAGACTTTGTGAATGTCCAGTTCTAGTAGACTCTACTGGTTTTCCAGAGAGATTGTAGGAAATTGTCCTGCTGGATTTTGATTTATCCTGGTTTCTCTCTAGGAATTGCCTCCCTTACGGTTTTGATGGTGTGCTCCACGTACACCTGCCACTGAAGAGGGAATGTCTGACTTGAGTCTCTGGGTAGCAGGATTGAGGCCCTGCCTCCAGGCCTCCCTGCATCAAGGGTGTGGCTGCACTGCTCTGAGTGCCTCTGTGCAGAGCATGCTGCATGTGGCGAAGGGGGCTGGGCACAAGAAATAGATTGCATTCTAGGTAGAGGAGGGAAAAGTAGGGAGAGACACCTGCAGGGCACAGTGCTCCGAGGCACAGAAATGGGGCCCAGCTTCCTGCTGAGTTAGCTCCCAGAACCACCTGCCCAGCACCCCCCCCCCCCGCCACAGGCCCGGCAGCGAACGTTCTGGCAAAGGCCAAGAGCTGCATCAATAAGCCCAGCAACCTGGAGCAGAGTCATGTGGTCTGCCTAAGGCCCAGGTGCTCTATGGCAGGACAGGTGAGGCTCTATCAGTACTCAGCTCTAGGTCTTCCTGGCCACCTTTTTAAATGTTTTTTAAGGTTTAATTTTTGAGTCATCTCTCCACCCAACATGGGGTTTGAACTCACGACCCTGAGATCAAGAGTTGTAAGCTCCAAAGGACTGAGCCAACCAGGTGCTTCCTGGCCACTTTTTTTTTTCTTTTTAACAAACAAGGTACAATAAGGTTTTTTGTTTTTGTTTTTGTTTTTTAAAGATTTTATTTATTTATCTGAGAAAGAGAGAGAGAGCAACACAAGCAGGGGGAGAGGCAGAGGGAGAGGGAGAAGCAGGTTCCCTGCTGAGCAGGGAGTCCGACTTGGGGCTCAATCCCAGGACCTTGAGATCATGACTTGAGCTGAAGGCAGATGCTTCACCAGTGGAGCTACCCAGGTGCCCCCACAGTGAGGATTTAGGGCTGAATTAGTGCCCCTTCCAGGGGCACACAGTTCCATGTACAGATGACTCTTGCCTGAGTAACCAGGCACAGGGAGCCGAGGGGGTCTGGGCAGGCTGTTGTTCGAGCTGGGGCTGCTGGTCAGGCTGTCTGCTTTCCAACCTGCCTCCTCCATTTACGGGCCCTCCCGGCTTGGACATGCTGCTCAGCCCTCACTTCCTCATCTGTAAAATGGGACCGTTAAGATAACTAGATGAGCCAAATGACATGGGGTGCTCAGAGCAGAGCCCTGAGGAAGCTTCCCCACACACTGCCTGTTCCCTTCCCAGGCAGTGAGCCCACACACACACTGCCTGTCACCCTCCCAGACAGCGAGCAGACACCACATCGGGGAGGCGCACACCGCCGCCCCTGCGTCCCTGGGGTGAGGGCAGCAAGGGGCATGCCATCTCTCAGCGCTGCAATAAGGGCAGGGAGCTTGGAGAGTTCTAGGCGCCCTCAGACCAGGACTTCAAGTACCAGCCCACTGGTGACCCCGTTTAGGAGGGCTTCTGGGCAAGAGGGAACCTCAGGGCAAGCAGGATCGGGAAGCTCCTAGGAATGTGCCAGGCAGGTCTACAGATACAGGAAGCGGATTCGTGGTTGCCTTGGGCTGGGCTGCAGTGGGGGCAGTACGGGGCTGAGATCTAAGGAGTCTCTCTTTGTGGTGGAATGTTCTAAAATTGTGCTTACGGCCACACAGAACTGTGAAGGTGCTAGGAACCACCAGATTGTACACTTCAGGCAGGTGAATTGTATGGGACATGAATTCTGTCTCCTAAAGCTATTTTAAAATTACAGCTGCGATGTGTGGCCGTCTTCCGGCCACCTCACACTCCGCCTGCCTCCTGACCGTGGGAGCCTGCTTGTCCCTGGTGTGCGTGGGGACAGGTCCCTGGCAGAGACAGCAGGGGGCAGAGCTCCGGAGTCCAGCGCTGGGTGGTTGGAGGGGGAGCACTCAAGAGGGTGGAGAGAAGCTTCCAGAGCTGGAGGTGCCTTAGAGGAACCCACGGCTGCAGAAGTACAGCCCCTGCGCCCAACACTCATATTTTTCTAGTTGGAAGGATGAATTTCATAGCTCAGTGTGGTTGTAGATGACTCTTGTCTTTTTTCTCTCCTTTTCCAATTCTTCCAGATGCTTACATTCTTTTTCTTAGGTCAGAAATATGTGAAATTAGGGTGCCTGGGAGGCTCAGTTGGTTAGGGGTCGGACTCTTGGTCTCAGCTCAGGTCCTGATCTCAGGGTCGTGAGTTCGAGCCCCACCTTGGACTCCATGCCCAGCGTGGTGCTTACTTTAAAAAAAAAAAAAAAAAAAAGAATGAGAGACACCTGGGTGGCTCAGTGGCTGAGCATCTGCCTTCAGCTCAGGGCATAATCCTGGGGTCCTAGGATCAAGGCCCTAATCGGGCTCCCCATAGGGAGCCTGCTTCTCCCTCTGCCTATGTCTCTGCCTCTCTCTGTGTCTTTCATGAATAAATAAATGAAATCTTGGGTAAAAAAATAAAGTACCCGAAGTCAGGGACTAGATGGGAGAGCAGGTGGGGACAGGCGTCCAGGCCAGGGTCAGGGCCTGCCTGGGGGTCTCTGCAGCTGATGGACATGCCTCTCTCTTGCAGGAATCATGTGGCTGGAAATTATCCTTGCCTTGCTGCTGGGCTTCGTCATCTACTGGTTCGTCTCCCGGGACAAGGAGGAGACGTTGCCGCTGGGAGATGGCTGGTGGGGACCTGGGGCAAGGCCCACAGCCACGGAGGATGAGAGCGTCCGCCCCTTCAAGGTGGAGACTTCCGAGGAGGAGATAGAGGTAGGGTGCCATCTGTAGGCGGGACTGAGCAGCGTGGAGGGCAGAGAAGCCCCGCCCGTGGGTCCTGAGGCTGGGGGGACCTGCCCAGGGATGGGTCTCCCTCTGCTCTTCTCCCGCCGGGCAGTGCACAGAGGCTGACCCACGCCACCTGCCCATCCCCTCTGCTCCCTCCTCCCCTGCCTCCTCCTTCCCCCCTGCTCATGGGTCGGCAGCGCCCAGGTGAGAGGGGGTGCCAGCTGGCCCCTGGCACGTGCATCAAAGCTCATGGAAAGCAGTTGCTTCCTTCTCCTTTGGGCCCCTCTGAAACCCTCGGAGTAGGCTTGCAGGACAAAGCCAGCAGGTTTTCATCAGGACCCGGGCGGAGGTTCTTCCTGAGTAAGAAGCTAGGCCATGGGGACATCAAATGCTCAGGTACAGAGAAGCTACCCCGGACCAGCACTGATTACGCTCCTGCTGTGGTGCCGGTGCTCATGGTCACATCCAATCCCTGTAGTGAGGACTGTTGTTCCTCTTTCCAGATGCAGAAATTGAAGCTCAGAGGGTAAAGCAGTTTATGCCAGGGACCGAGATGAGAAGCAGGATTTGAACTCGGATCTGTCCAACTCCAGTGCTTATGTCCCTCCACCACACACTGGAGTCTGGGTGGGGGGGTGGTATCCAGTGGGATGGGCTGCAGGGCCAGGAGGGTGAGTGGGACCTAGGACGTCCCCACCCGTTCTTCCTCTCCTTCTGTGCGTATCGGAACACCTGCTGTATACAGGTGCGTGCTGGGTGCCGGGAGAAGAGCAGAGAGCAAATAACTCACAGTCCCATAGCCCAGAGAAGGAATGGGCATGGAGGAAGGGTAACTGAGGGATTCATAGGCATAGATGCCATAAAATGTGCCAACAAAAAGTGAGATTTCTGCAAAAAGCAGAAATCGGGCTGCACCTGAGAGAGAAACCAGGCTGAGGCCCCTTGGGTAGGATAGATGATGCCTTGCTATTCAGGAGGCTGGGCCCTGAGGATGTTACCATCCTTGGGTTCTCAGACTCAGTCTAAAACATCCCAGTCTGGGTGCCTGGAGTGCTTGGGAGGACACTGGCTACAGGTGACACCCGGGAGGCCCCATGAGCCCATACAGACGTCCCGGTCCTGGCTGGTCTTCTCCCCTGATGCTCGCCCAGGGGGCTTGCGTCTTCTCTCCTGGTCTGTCCTTCTGATTCGAGCTGAGTTATAGGGTTTTCCTCAGTGCAAACCACAACCCGGGACAAATCCGTCCTACCACCTGTTTCTACAGCCCCCAGGCTGAGAATAGTTTTTACATCTTTAAATGGCTGAAAATAATCAAAAAAAAAAGGACTGTCTCGTGACATGTGAAAATCACACAGCATGCAGATTTCAGTGTCCGTAAATAAAGTTTTATTGGAACCCAGCCGGGTCCATTTGTCCATGTCTGGTCTGTGGCTGCTTCCATGCTACAAGGACAGAGTAGACCAGAGGCAGCTTGAAAAACCTAAAATAGTTACTGTCTGGCCTCTTACAGAAACGGCTTGCTGGTCCCTACCACGCATAAGACTCAATAAATTAAAAATGTGTATTGTTCATATGTTTAAAAACAGAAGGAGAAGTAAAGGTGAAGTCAAAAGGGGCGAACAGGGCAGCCCGGGTGGCTCACCAGTTTAGTGCTGCCTTCAGCTCGTGGCATGATCTTGGAGACCCAGGATCGAGTCCCACATCGGGCTCCCTGCATGGAGCCTGCTTCTCCCTCTGCCTGTGTCTCTGCCTCTCTCTCTCTCTCTCTCTCTCTCTCTGTCTCTCATGAATAAATAAAATCTTTTTTTTTTAAAAAAGGGAGGAGAACATAAGGGTGCCTGGGTGGCTCAGTTGGTTTAAATGGCCGACTCTTAGTTTCAGCTATGTCATGATCTTAGGGTCGTGGGATCGAGTCCCTCGTGGGGCTCCATGCTCAGCACAGAGTCTGCTCAGGATTATCTCTCCCTCTGCCCTACCCCCCCCCCATTGCACACATGCACACTCTCTCTCAAATAAAGAAATTGTTTTAGAAAGTGAGGAACATAGTCTTTCGGAACAGCCACTGTTGTGGGAAACATGGAGTTTCCTTCTGGGGTAAACCCGACCACCCAGGGTGCACGTCTGCAGACCAGCAGCCTCCTCACCCTCCCGAGGGACATAGCTTTGCCTCTCCTGTCTCACTGTCTTGTGGCTGCAGGGTTTGCTCTGTCTTCTGGAACCAAACCTGCTTTGCCCTGCGTTTTGCTCCAGGACTTGCATCAGAGGATCGACAGGGTCCGTTTGACTCCACCTCTGGAGGATGGGCGCTTCCATTATGGCTTCAACTCCAAGTATCTGAAGAAAATCCTTTCCTACTGGCGGAATGAGTTTGACTGGAGAAAGCAGGTGGAGATTCTCAACAGGTACCCTCACTTCAAGACTAAGATCGAAGGTATGTTCACAGCACCAGCTGCCGGGGGAGGTATGTCACAGGAGTAGCCTTGGCAGGTGCCCATGTGACTCAGACCTAACTTAGAATCCAAATACTGGTCCTCAAGAGGTATTTACAGGGTCACCTCTGGAGCAGAAAGAGACAGAATCCCAACAAATCCAATGGGCCTTAGAGCAAGACAGGAAAACGTATAAATAGTTTAAAAGCCAAAGAAATGCAGAATCTGGTCCAGTGATGGGACAGCCTTTGAGGGGAGGGAGCGGAGGCGTGGGCCTGCCGTGGCACGGGTCAGCTCCAGCCCTGGGGGGGGGGGGGGGTGAGGTCTGCTGAGGGTTGCTCAAGGGATATGTCGGGATCTGAAGAAGTATTGCCCTTTCTGTCGGCAGCTCTGTAGCCCGTGTCCGTCTGTGTGGTAGGTTGTTCCGCACCTGGGAGGGCTTCACCTGGGAGGGCAGGGACCTCCCAGATTGTCTTGGCAAGGCAACCTCAAGATCATTTGGGGTGAGGTCACAGTTCCCTCAGTGGAAAAGCATTTCCCCCCTTTTGAGAAATAATTGACATCCCTCACGGTGTAAGTCTGAGGCGTAGAGCGCGGTGGGTTGATTTATAGTCGTTGTGAAACCATCACCGCGGCGGGTCCTGCTCACACCCAGCTTCTCGTGCAGACACAGGACAAAGAGAGAAAAAACTTTCATCCTTGCGGTGAGAACTCAGGATCGACTCTTAACTTTCGTGTGCGCCCCACAGCAGTGTCCGCTACGTGACCCCCCAGTGCCTGCGACCCTCGCACCTGGGGTTTGCACCTCCTGACCCCCTCCCTCCGGCTCCCCCCCCACCCCCGCCTCTGGTAACCGCATGTCTCATCTCTTATCCTGAGTTCACTTTTAGTTTTTGTTTTAGATTCCAGGTACCCGTGAGATCCTGTAGTATTTGTCTCTCTCTGTCGGGCTTACTGCACTTAGTGCAATGAAGGCTTTATGTTTGCACGGTGGTAGGATTTCCTCGTTTTTTAATGGCTGAATAATATTCCATTGTACACATTCGTACCACAATGTCTTTCTCCGTTCATCCATCCGTAGACACTGGTTGCTTCCGTGTCTTGGCTGCTGTGAGTAATGCTGCAGTGAACATGGGGTGCAGATACCTTTTTGAATTAGTGTGTTCGTTTTTATATATATATTCCCCAAATTGGAATGCTGGACCATATGGCCATTCTATTTTTCATTTTTGAGGAACCTCCATACTGTTTTCCACAGGGGCTGCGCCCATTTACAATCCCACCAACAGTGCAAGAGGGTTCCCCTTTCTCTGCATCCTCATCCACACCTGTTGTTTCCTGTGTCATTAATTTTAGCCATTCTGACAGGTGTGAGGTGGGATCTCACTGTGGCTTGGAATTGCATTTCCCTGATGCTAAGTGATGATGAGCATCTTTCCATGTCTGTTGGCCATCTGGATGGCCATCATGTGTGTTGGAGAAGCATCTATTCTGGTCCTTTGCCCATTTTAATTGGGTGGTTTTTCTGCTACAGAGTTGTATAAGTTCTTTCTGTATTTTGGAGATGAACCCCTTATCAAACGTAAGGATTGCACATATTTTCTCCCATCCCACAGGCTGTCTTTTCACTTTGTGGATGGTCTCCTTTGCTGTGCAGAGGCTTTTTTAGTTTGATGTTGGTCCACTTATTTATTTTTTTACTTTGATGCTTGAGCTTTAGGTGTCAAGTGTTTGAGTGTTCTTGGCTCCCTTGTCAAAGTTTAGTTGACCATATATGCCTGGATTGGTTTCCAGGCTCTCAGTTCTGCTCCATTGATCTGTTTGTCTCTTGGGAAAGCATATGTTAACCCCAGAAATATTTAGAATAAAACAGAAATGCTGGGGTGCCTGGCTGGCTCAGTCGGTGGAGCATGCAACTTGATCTCAGGGTTGTGGGTTCAAGCCCCACATTGGGTGTAGAGATTACTTAAAAATAAAATCTTTAAAAGTAATAATAAAGTAAAATAATAAAATCTTTATAAACACATAGAAATGTTTAGGAAAATCAAGTTCATAGTGTTACTGAGCCTGGGTGGCTCAATCAATGTAGCAACTGTCTTTGGCTCAGGTCATGACCTCAGGGTCCTGGGATCGAGTCCCATGTTGCAGGGGTGGGGGAGGTCCCTGCTTCTCCCTCTGCCTCTGCCCCTGCAAATAAATAAATAAAATCCTTTTTTATGTATTTATTTTCTATTATAGTAAAATATACATAACAGAATGTTGACCATTTTGACTGTTGTCATATGCAATACCCCAGAAAAGTGACAGTAAGCACATTTATATCATTATGCAGCCATCACCACCATCCATCTTCAGAACTTTCTTATTTTGCAAAACTGAAACTGCATCCCTGTTAAACAATAAGCCCTCATTTCTCCCCTCTCCCTCACCTCTGAAAATCATTCTACTTTTGCACTCTGTGAATTTAAGTATGAATTTTGTACCTAAGTACTTCCTATGAGTGGAGTCATTCAATATTTGTCCTCTGCCTGGCTTATTGCACTCAGCGTAATGTCCTCAAATTTCATTTGTTTTGTAGCAAGTGTCAGATTTCCCTTTCTTTTTAAGGCTTTCATAGTATTCCATTACATGGATAGACCACAGTTTGTTCATGCATTCACCCGTCCATGAATGGGCTGCCTCTACATTTGGCTATTGTGAATAATGCTGCCAGGCATGTGGGTGCACAAGTATCTGTTCATGTGTCTGCTTTCTGTGCTTTGGAGGAATGCCCAGAAGTGGAATTGCTGGGTCAAATAGTAATTTTGTGTTTAGCTCTTTGAGGAACTGCCATACTATTTTCCATATTTTACTATTTTTGCACGATTTTAAATCTCCACCAGTAATGTACAAGACTGCTAGGTTTTATTAAAGTTTGTTTTAGTTATTTTAGAGAGGGAGAGAAAGTACAAATGAGAGGGGCAGAGGGAGAGGAAATCTCAAGCAGACTCCATGCTGAGTGCAGAGCCTGATGTGGGGGCTCGATCCCACAACTCTGAGATCACGACCTGAGATGAAACCGAGAGTCACGCTCAACTGATTGGGCCACCCCGACACCCCCAGACTGTCCATTTTTCCATGTCCTTACCAACACTTGTTATATCCTTTTTTTTTTTTTACTTTTATTTGTGTTTAATTTATGCAGAATTTACTCCCAGGCCATAAGCTTTTGTTTCTTCAGCTTCTTCTGGGATGTCTTTGTCTTCTGTGCAGCCTCCTCTGCTGGTTTAGGAACAATTTTGTCTTTCCTGTCAGGACCGTCTCCATGACGCAGGGAGAGCTTATGCAATGGGTTAGTCTGACCATGAGTCCTAAGAGTTCTGCACCACATCTTGGGGGTTTTGCTCACCTGGATGTTCTCTGGCCAGATAATCTACATCTAAACCCTTCAGATCAGCATTACTCTCTGTGTTTTTAAGTACATGAGGTAAAATTCTAGCACTCTTCTTGGGGCCCTGAGCCTGTGTCCAATATGGGCACACCTGCCAAGTCCAACGTCACAGCGATAGCGTGGCACATGCTGCTTCTGCAAAGCGACACCCCTCATGTACCTGGTGGCTTTTCAGGTATGCCTGTCCTTGCTAGTCTGCGCAGTCTCACCTGTGTTTAAGTGAACACTAAGATCTGAAACTCTTGATTTGCATGACTTTTCTGGGTCAAGTGGATAGCAAACCATCTTCAGAGATCACATCCGGCTGTTTCCGGGAAGAGCAACACTTGTGACATTAGCCATCCTGACGGGCGCACTGCAGCGTCTCATTGTGGTTCTGATGCACGATTGTCTAATGATTTATGAGACTGAGCATCTTTTCTTGCACTGCCAGCCATTTGTATATCTTCTTTAGCAAAATGTTCAAGTCCTTTGCCCATTTTTGAAGAGATAGTTGGGTTTTTGTTGTTGCTGGATTTGGGGCTTTCTCTTGTTCTGCCTATCAGTCCCATATGAGCTGTGGGATTTGCAAATATTTGCTCATGTCCTGTGGGTTGTCATACTATTTAGTGGTTCATGTTAAGGAAACTGCATTTTTGGAATTTTAAATATTCATAATGTTCAAGACAATTTGGCCTTTTCAAGTAATGGACTTTTTTAAGATTTTATTTATTCATGAGAGACACACAGAGAGAGAAGCAGAGACACAGGTAGAGGGAGAAGCAGACTCCCTGCGGGGAGCCCGATACGGGACTCGATCCTGGAACCCCAGGATCACACCCTGGGCTGAAAGCAGATGATCAACCACTGAGCCACCCAGGAGTCCCCCAAGTAATGGACTTTTGAGTTATAACTGAGAGTGTGTAACTGAGTAATGGATTCAGATTTTATGTGAAAATCTTCTTGAGTTTACATGAAGTGTTGGAAGATTTAGGCTTTACCACAGTCATAAATTTATTAAAATTCTTTTTTTTTTAATTTTTTTTTTTTTTTTTTTTTTTTTATGATAGTCACAGAGAGAGAGAGAGAGGCAGAGACACAGGCAGAGGGAGAAGCAGGCTCCATGCACTGGGAGCCTGATGTGGGATTCGATCCCGGGTCTCCAGGATCACGCCCTGGGCCAAAGGCAGGCGCCAAACCGCTGCGCCACCCAGGGATCCCAAATTTATTAAAATTCTTAAATTCAAAGTATGTGGAAGATGTATCAGTCAGATCAACTAAAGTTCTTAAAAAGGAAATTGAAATTATACCATGTTTAAAGGAGTGTCATTAAGCAAGTTTAGAAATGCAAACATTCATTAATCAAAGGCCTCTGGAGAATAACTCTCAACACTGCTTAGATTAATAAATATACAGGGGACGCCTGGGTGCCTCAGTGGTTGAGCGTCTGCCTTTGACTCAGGGCCTGGTCCCAGATTCCCGGGATTGAGTCCTGCATCCGCTTCCTTGTATGGAACCTGCTTCTTCTCCCTCCGCCTGTGTCTCTCTTTCTGTATCTCTTATGAGTAAATAAATAAAATCTTTAAAAATAATAATGATAAATATACATGAGCACCTGGCTGGCTCAGTTGGTGGAGCATGTGATTCTTGATCTCAGGGTGGTGAGTCCGAGCCCCACATTGGATGTAGCAAGTACTTAAAAATAAAATCTTTTAAAAAGAATAATAACATTTTAGCAATATAGAGAGGATAATATTTGTAAGTTGAACTCAGAGGCCTAATATAGAGCTAGGTTTCTAAATTTGTAACTAATGAGATGAGGACTAATTTTAAACATAAAGCAGTTGTTGCTGTGCCCTTCAGGGACTTTGATATCTTCGTCATGAGCCTCACAAGAGAATCTGAGCCACTTCATCCAAGCCAAAGTACATATAGATCTTTGTATGAAATTTCCAAAGGTTGCCTTTCGCATCCCTGGTGCCACATTGCCTGGTTTCCTCATCTTGATTCAGATCACTCTGTTGCTGCATCTCTTCACTGGTCGTCTATTAGAGGCTGACAGACAGGGTACCTCCTGCATCCAGGCGTTTTGGGTGCAGAGAACAGGGTCCCTGCCTTCTTTCAGGGGTGATGCTTACCTTTACAGTACAGGGTGAGGGGTTCTGGAAGGGAGGAGGCTCTGGGAGCTTCATGAGCCCCACTGCCACCTGGAAATGTAATGGAAGGCTTCCTGGAGGAGGTGGCATCTAAGCTAAGACTTAAAGGATAAATAGGAGTTTGCCACTAATGTGAGGAAGGTAGTCCAAGAGGAGGAACCAGCACCTCCAAACATCCAGCGGCAAGAAACCCTAGGGGGCTATTCCCTTCCTGGAGGCTGCAGGCTCAAGAGGTCTTACCCCCTGGACCATCTTGGGTTCCCCAGGGCATCACAGTGAAGAACAGTGCAGATGCTCCAAAGGGGGCGACTTGGGGCATTGAGTCGTGCCAGAGGGCTGCGACCAACCCCATGTGCAGTTCAGCTCCCTCCCCAGGGTGGCGGTCCCAATTCAGAGCTGGGCGTGCAACACCCTGCAGCATGCTGCAGACCATAGATCTGCCTGGAAACAGGGGCGGGTGAGGTTGAGGGGACTTGCTTCCTCCTCCAAGGGAAACCCCCATATTTAGGAAGTATGGGCTTTTAACATTTTTTTTTTCATTTCTAAAATTCAAATATTTAAAACTCAAAACGTCTATAAGGAAGCAGTGAAAAGGCAATCTCTATCTCAACCCTTCCCCCAGCCAGCATTTCCCACCCCAGGACAGCTTCTGGTTCCCTCGCACGCATGCTTCCAGGCATCGCTGTGCACACCAGCACCTGTGCATCTGTGTGGAATTCCCTCAGATGACAGTGTGACCATTTGGATTGGAAATCATATCACATTGTGCAGTGTGTCCCAAAGGAGGTAAGGATATCTTCTGAAATGAACTTCAAACCAGGAGTAAATATAGCAACATAGAAGGACATGTTCCAAAATAGAATGTATGTAGAGTTCTGGTTTTGTTCGAAGAAGGTTATAATCTGTGACTGTTTTTTAAGAAGTCTGAGCTGCGGGGCACCTGAGTGGCTCAGGCCATTAAACATCTGACTCTTGGTTTCAGCACAGGTCAGGATCTCAGGGTCGTGGGATCGAGCCCCATGTCAGGTTCCATGCTCAGCTCAGAGTCTGGTTGGGATTCTCTCTCCCTCTCCCCCTCGACACCCCCTGTCTCTAAAATAAATAAATAAACCTTAAAAAAAAAAAAAAAAAAAGTCTGAACTGTCCCAATCCAGAGGAGTCTAAGGAGACATGAAGGCAACATGAGATCCTGGAACACAAACAGGATGTTAGGTAAAATTTAAGGACATCTGAGCTGTATTCACCGTCTGTGGACAGTGGTGTTATTCAGCCGTTGCAGAGAAGGAAACCCTGCCCGAGGGGACATCATGGATGAACCTGGAGGACATTCTGCAGAGTGAAATAAGCCAGTCACAGGAAGACAAATTCTGCATGATCCCGCCTGTGGAGGGATCCCAAATTGCCAAGCTCATAGAAGCAGAGGGGGCTGAGTGGGGGCCAGGACGGGGGAGATGAAGAGACGGGGAGATGCTCGGTAAGGGGTATAGAGTCTCAGTTTTGCCAGATGCCTAAGTTCTAGAAACATCCTGGGCCGCGGCGTGCCCGCTGTTGATAGCACACTTAACAGTTTGTGAGGACGGAGATCTCCTATTAAATATTCTTACTACCATAAAAATAAAAATGTTTTTAAAACTAAGGAAATCTGAAGAAATTACGGACTTTAATGGAGTCATTAACGCATCAGTACTGGTTCATTCCTTGTAACAAATGTACCGGAATAACGTAAGCCGTTAATGACAGGGAAGCTGGGTGTGGGTTCGTGGGAACTTCCTGTACTGTCCTCACTCTTTTTCTATAAATCTGAAATTGTTCCAGAATAAAGGCGCCTGGCTGGCTCCATCAGTGGAGCACAGGCCTTTTTTTTTTTTTAAGTAGGCTCCACCCTGAGATCACGACCTGAGCCAAAACCGGGAGTCAATCACTTAACCCGCTGAGCCACCCAGTGCCCTGAACATTCTAGTCTTGACCTTGGGGTCATGAGTTCAAACCCCACGTTGGGCATCAGGATTATTTTTTTAAAATTATTCCAAAATAACAGATTTATTTTTAAAATTCTGGAAAGAGAACACAATGTTCTCTTCATGTGCTTTTTCCCCCTTTTGATTTATCTGTTTTCCATTTCTTATGGTAAACATATGTTATTTATGTAATGAATTCACAACTGACCAGAACATTAGCTAGTCATGGTGCAGGGCTCCAGGCGCTCTCTGGGCCACCTACCTGCCTGGGAACAGACTGCCCTCAGAGGGGCTCTGGAGTGCCTGGAACCCACTTGCCCACCCTTGGCTTGGATGTGTTCCAAGGGTCCAGCACTCGACTCAACCTTGAAAACGTTTCTCCACTTTAAAAAATTATGCATTAAAAAAAAATAAAAAAATAAAAAATAAAAAAAAATAAAAATAAAAAATTATGCATTGAATTTACATCCCTTATAGAAAAATTAGGAGATCCAGAAGTGCCTGGGTGGTTCAGTGGGTTAAGCATCTGCCTTTAGCTTGGGTCATGATCTTGGGTCCTGGGATCGAGTCCTGCATTTGGGCTCTCTGTTCCACAGGGAGTCTGCTTCTCCCTCTCCCTCTGCCCCTCCTCCCTGCTGGTATGTGTACTCTCTCTCTCAAATAAATTAATAAAATCTTTTATCAAAAAATTAGGAGGGGACACCTGGGTGGCTTAGCAGTTGAGTGCCTGCCTTCGGCTCAGGGTGTGATCCTGGAGACCCAGGATGGAGTCCCACATCGGGCTCCCTGCATGGAGCCTGCCTCTCTCTCTGCCTGTGTCTCTGCCTCTCTCTCTGTGTCTCTCATGAATAAATAAATAAAATCTTTAAAAAATTAAAAATTAAAAAAATTAGGAGGGACAGAAAGAGTAAAAAAATAAATTAACACTTGAAATTGTCTTGCTCAGAGACAACTTTATATATATTTGTAGTTTATCCTTCCAAATTTAAAATTTTATATACATATGAGTTCATATACTTACCTATCCATACATATACATACACATACAGTTCATGTACACACGGTGTATAAATATGCACACATAGGACTGCTTTCAAAAATTAGATATTTGTCTTGGTAATTTGCTTTGACCACTTTGAACTGTTTTATATGTTAAATGAATACATATTTGCACTGTCATATTAAACAGGTGTATTGTATTACAGTGTAAACTATAATCTGTTTCAGCCTCTAATGCTACAATATACAGTTTTTTTCCCCTACTCCTTTGTTTTAAAGGTTTTTTTTTTTTTTTTAGTTTTAAGTGACCTTGACACCCAGCGTGGGGACCCCGAGATCAGGAGTCGCATGCTCTACGGGCTGAGCCAGCCAGGCACCCCACCCCCCCTGTCTTTATTAAGCAGCATTTGCCAAGTGCCACCATGAGCCACGAAGTGTTCTGGGCTCTGGGAACTTGGCAGTGCGTGAACAGCCCGGCCCTGGCCTCACAGGGCTCATGATCTGCTGGGTAGGGGGCATGGCAGCGGTCTGTCCCCTGCAGGGCACCTGTGAAGGCCAGGAGGGGCACCTGTGCAGCTGGAGCATGGGGTGGGTGCACAGCCAGCCTGGGTGGCCGCTGCCATGGGGCCCCGGGGGCGTGGCACCTGCTGGCCGAGCTCTGGAGGGAGCACAGCCTGGGTGGACACGCTGAGGGCCGGGGCTGCAGCCTCCTCGGCTCTGGGGTCCTCTCCACCCTGGGCTGCCTGTGCTCTGTCCCCCAGGGCTGGACATCCACTTCATCCACGTGAAGCCCCCCCAGCTGCCGTCCAGCAGCACCCCAAAGCCCTTGCTGATGGTACACGGCTGGCCTGGCTCCTTCTACGAGTTCTATAAGATCATCCCGCTCCTGACTGACCCCAAGAACCATGGGCTGAGCGACGAGCATGTTTTTGAAGTTATCTGCCCTTCCATTCCTGGCTACAGCTTCTCGGAGGCATCCTCCAAAAAAGGTAGGGAGGCGGGGGGGGGCTGGTGGGGGCCAGGTCTTCACGCAGGCGGGCATGGGGCTGGGACGGCTCCCTTCGGATGGCCCGTGCACCTGCCCAGGCCCTGCCGTGTGCAGTGGGTGAGGGGCGGGCAGGGCCGCGGCCCTGAGCAGCCAATGCTAGCCCGGGCGCCTGGACTCTCGCGCCCTCAGGAGCTCCCCACACGGCAGCAGGTCCACGTCTGGGCCAGCAAGGCCCACCAAGCCCCGCAGGGAGTACAAGCCCACAGAACCTCACCGGTGCTGGCCGAAGCCCGTGCACCCTCACTGCTTGGCCGTCCACGCACTGCCCCTCTCTCCACACCGCCTGCTGGGCCCTGGGTCTCGCTCCCAGGGGCCCTAAGATGCCTCCTCCCCCACTGTGAGCTGCTGTCACCCCAGCATGGGGCAAGGGGGCCAGTGAGGAATTCCATAGGAGCCCGAGAGGGCCCCAGGAGTGACATCTCTGTGACTCTCTTCTCTTTCCCCTTCAAACCAGGCTTGAATTCAGTGGCCACTGCCAGGATCTTTTATAAACTGATGCTGCGGCTCGGCTTCCAGGAGTTCTACATCCAGGGTGGGGACTGGGGGTCCCTGATCTGTACCAACATGGCCCAGATGGTACCCAGGTGAGGGTCACTCTTGGGCATGTGAGACGGCCATCTGTGCAGGGCCACAGGGTCTGCCCGGACGTGCCATCTGAGCTACAGCGCATCCTGTGGGCCTAGAGGAGAGGAGGAAAGGTCCCCCGTCCCCCTGCTGTGCTTGGGGCACCTTGACGTGCATTCCCTCTCTATTTGCTATCACATGGGGCTGGGGACTCTGGGCCAGGTGCACAGGCAGAGAGGCCCAGCCAGATGAGGAAAAAGTCAGACAGTAGACCTTTTTGGTGGCCCATGTCCTGGAAGAGACCAGAACTTTCTGGAAGCTGTATTATCCTTCCCAACCCCCTCCTCCATGTCCAGTGGCCACCCCAGAGGGACAGATTCCCAAAGGGGCCAGGGCAGGCGTCTCAGCCCCATGGCCTCCCCCAGCCCTGATGCCAGCCTCACCTGGACCCTCTGTCTGCCCTCAGCCACGTGAAAGGTCTGCACTTGAACATGGCTCTGATATTAGGTCCCTACATCCTGACTCTGTTATTGGGACGGCGTATCTTGAGTCTTCTCGGCTACACCCAGAGGGATCTGGAGCTGCTGTACCCCTTCAAGGAGAAGGTTTTCTACAGCCTGATGAGGGAGAGCGGCTACATGCACATCCAGTGCACCAAGCCTGACACTGTGGGTGAGCACGCATTCAGGACACTGCAGCCTCCTCCCGGGAGGTGCCCACACCCTTCCATGCACCCAGCCAGGCGCCAGCCAGGGGCCCTCACTTGCCTCAGCAATGCTGCTCACAGGTGAAAACCTCCCGGGAGGGACCGAACTCTGTTTCTCGCGGCATTTCTGGGCATAGGTCAGCCAGTGCATGGCCGGAACATTCCAGACGCCTGCGTGAGCTGATTCAGTGGGCACCATGCCCTGGTCCCCTGACCCCTGCGCCCTGAGCTTGAGTCGGGGAGGGAACTTGGGGGCCCAGCAGCTCCAGGACTGGGGGGCTGGAGGGCATCAATATTCATTTGTAACTGTTCCCCTAATTTGGACTTTCAGGTTCTTTCTTACCTTTCACTAATCTGAGCGTATAAACTTAAAACCCCACCTCTTAAAAAAAGTTTATTTATTTATGTAAGTAACCTCTACACTCATTGTGGGGCTTAAACTCAACAATTCCAAGATCAAGAGTCGTATGCTCTTGATCTCAAGCCAGCCAGGTGCCCCCAAACACCACTTTTTTAAAAACAGCATTCATACATATTTCTTATCGGGGTCCCCCGAAGCTCCCCATGCAATGGATGGATCCCCCAGAAGCAGTGGGGGCAGTACCCCCACTTTTTCCCAGATGGGAGTTCCAAGGCCGAGGGTTATGTAGATGGGGGGTGCACGAGCATCCCAGGAGTTAGGGCAGAGCTGCATCACCCCATGACCTGGCGGCCTGCTCACTGGTCCCAGGCCTGAGTTCCTCCCTTACTTCTCCCCACACCAGGCTGTGCTCTGAATGACTCTCCTGTGGGCCTGGCTGCCTATATCCTGGAGAAGTTTTCCACCTGGACCAACCCAGAGTTCCGAGACCTGGAGAATGGAGGCCTGGACAGGTGAGACCCTACCTGCCAACCACCTGCTCAGGTCCCAGCAGCCATGGCCAGCACGTCCACCTCCTGCCCAATGCCCCTCAAGCCCTCACCTGGTGAACACAGCCCCAGCTCCTCCAGATGAGGCCGCGGAGGCACGGGGAAGTCTAGCCATTCGCTCCAAGCCTCACAGTGCAGTGGTCAAGAATAGGAAGCAGGGCTTCAGAATGTCTATGCTCCATTTGCTAAACAGCCCCCTTCTGGGATCAGTGGGTCCAAGGGGAGCAGCCGGGGCTTCCTCCTCCCGTACCCGGGAGAGCCAGGCTTGTGCCCACCTGGATGTGTGCCCTGGGGAAGCCAGCCGTGGAGGCAGCTGAGGGGAGCCTTGGAGGCCGTGGCTTCTTTAGCATGTGATTCCCAGGCCTCTGGCCCAACTCAGGCTCCAGGAGGTCGGCCCTGACCCAGCTTCTCCAGCATCCATCCCCTTCATTGCTCTGGGGACACCCAGGGCACCAGACGCAGTGCTGGGGTGGGAGGAGGGAGAGATGGGGCTGGCTCCCACCTCGGAGATAGGGACCGTGTGTAGGTTGTGCTCTAGGCCCCACTCCTAGAATGGGGCCCGGTATGCAGCAGGCACTCGACAGATACATACTAGAGGTGAGCTCGGAAAGGCTGTGGGAGTCCCGAGAAAGGAGGATTTGCTCTGTCTAAGGGGCAGGGAGGGGAAATGACTGGGAGAATCAATTAGGCCTGGGCCTTGAAGTATGGGTAGGAGTTTGCCAGTGGAAAGGGTAGAAGAGAATGCAGGCAGAGAGGAAAGCAGAAGTGAAGGCTGGAGTGGTAGACAAGTGAGGTGCCCTTGGAAAGGCTGACTTTGCCGAGGCGTGGAGCAGGTGCACGGGACCAAACTGTGAGCCCACTCACAAGCCCTCACCCTGGGATCTGTTCCCTGCCCCACACTGGGCAGGACCCAGGGGCAACAGGGATCCATCAGCAGCTCCTTGGCAAGGGGTGGCCCTGCTCCTTGCCCACAGTCCCTGCAGCCAAGGCTCGAGGCCCCCACTGATCCCCCCAGCCCTGGGCCTGGGGTTCCTGCACTGCTGCCTGGCCCCCTGCCCACACACACCAAAGCTTTGAGCAGGGCACAGCCGTGCTCAGCTCTGTAGTCTAGAAAGATCACTGAATGCTTGGGCAGAAATGGGTGCTGTGGTCCTTTTCAAGCTTTGACCAGAGCCAAGGGGGAGATGGGAGCCCTTGGCCACCTCGCTGAAAGTCAGTTCCCAGTTCCCAAGTTAAATGTTGATTCTGACCATTCACTTCTCATTGACTGGATTCCATCCTGTCACCACAGTAACATTTAAAAGGAAGTTCATCTTTCTCTCCTCCTGCTCCATGCTGCTGTTGCTAGAGAGGAAGGAGTGTATTTTTTTTTAAGATTTTTATTTATTTATTCATGAGAATACACAGAGAGGAGAAAGAGAGAGAGACAGAGACACAGGCAGAGAGAGAAGCAGGCTCCATGCAGGGAGCCCGACATGGGACTTGATTCCTGGTCTCCAGGATCTCGACCTGGTGCTAAACCGCTGAGCCACCAGGAGTGTATTTCTGAAGGGGAAGATGCTTTGTGAACGTATTCATCATTTCAGAGAAGTTTTCACATTTAATGCTAACATCCCACCCTGCGCCCCTCACCCGCTCCAATGGGAGCAGGGCAGGGGTGAATCGAAGGTTCCTTAAAATGTGGTGCTCCAGAGAAAAATGTGATTGGCCAGCTACAGCTAAACAGCTGACACAAACAAGCAAGTTCAGCAAATTGGCCGTTTTGGGCAAATCAGCATCTGATTAATCAACCAAACTTCCTGGCCAAGAGCTGGGGAGCCAAGTGGAGCTGCCGCAAGTTCCTCAATTCAGGCAGCAGTGACGTCAGCAGAGCCTGGGGTGGGGAGGAGCGGGGATTCTTGGGGGGCTGGGGCAGGGAGAGAGGAGAGGGGCGCAGGGACGACCAGGGCTCAGAGGGGACAGTGAAGGGGGAGGGAGGAGCAGGGGCAGAAGGTTCTACCTCCCTCCTCCCTGCTCAGGCCGGAAATAGGGCTTAAGGAGGAGGAGCCCCTGCAGTGTGTGGCATTTAGAAACAGAAGCGCTTCTGGATTGTGAAGGATATATGTGGATTTGTATACAGACGTGTGAGCACACGTGTGAGGGTTGTGTCAGTGAGGAGGGGCTGGGCAGAGGTGGCCCCACTTCTGGTGGACATGCTGGGGGGGAGCTGAGATCTGGAGCCCATGGAGGGGTCAGGAGGAGATGACCTTCTCTGCTCTGGGGGATGGTTAGCAGGCAGTGCCAAGGAGCGGCCTCCGGGTACAGGGAGGAGCTCTGGCCTCCTGGCTGCAGGGGGAGGATGGAGCCTAGTGAGAAGCCCCTAGCTGAGTGGGGGGCAAGGGTGAGCTGACAGTTGCAAAGGGGTGCTGAGGCATGGGGAGGCAGGAGAGAGGGGACGGGGCACAGAGGGGAGGCGGGAAGGCTGGCCTGGGGGGCCTTGGGCAGCAGACCATGGGCTGGGAAGGGAGAGATAGAGGCTGCAGGCTGGGTGCAGGGAGGCAAGAGCTCTTGGAAGCCCCCAGATCTGGAATTGAACAGGGAAGGCCTGAGCAGAGCTGCTCCTGGAATAGGATTTCCCCAGAGGGGAAGGCAGGCAGGGTAGGGGGCTGTCAGACACCCGATGGTGGGGACTCGTCCGGTCCACAGAGCCCGAGTCCCCCAGGGTCTAGACCATCAGGTGGGTCTGGGCTGCAGAAGGTACAGGGCTGAGGGCATCAAGGGTGTATCATAGAAGTGAGGGGGATGGGGAGGGAAGCCAGTGGGTCCGGGTGCAAGGGGTGCTATCCTGGGAGGGAAGTGCAGAGGCTGGTGGGGCAAAGATGAGTGGGGGGCACAGGGGCAGAGGTGGATACCCAGAGGGCACGTGCAGTGGGCCCCATGGCGGGCTCCCGGGCTTCTGGACACAGGGTAGAGTGAGCCCAAGGGCAGGTGGGGCCAGGGGAATGTGGAGTCTCAGGGTCCACAGACCACATGTGCCCCAACAGTAAGAACCAAATGGCTCTTTTCTCGCCAAGCATGGAGGCCTGCTGCCTGGGTGGGGTCCCCCCACTCAGCAGTCCCGGGGTGAGGAAGAAAGGGGTGTCCTGTGCTGAGTGGGAAGGTGTCTGCAGGGCCCCATGGCTCCCACATGGGATGACACAAGCTTGGCAGGAGGCTTACAGGCAATGCCAGGTGGATCTAGGGGCTCTAAGGGCCTGGAAGCTGGGATCCACCCAGGGCCTGGTTGTGGTGAGCCCACCTGGGGCTGGCCTGAGGGTGGCCTGTACAGAGGGCCCAGGGGTGGTGACCAGCCCAAAGCCGCTGGGTCCCGCTGACCTCGCCTGCTCGTCCCCTGGGCTGAGCCTCTGGGGATGGGCAAGGAGGGGGTGCGCTGACACTGCCCAGGATGACAGTGGCAGCCAGTGTAGCCTGGTCCTGTTGTTGTGGCAGCTGGCGACCCTGGGCCAAGCCTGCCTGTGCCCAACCTTGGGTGCACTCTGACGAGGAAGCCAGACAGGCAGCGGGGGTCCTGGCCTGTGTCTGCAGCCTGAAAGCCTGCCCCTGAGCCGCCTTCCGGTTCTGCTCTCATAGGAAGTTCTCCCTGGACGACCTGCTGACCAATGTCATGCTCTACTGGACCACAGGCACCATTGCCTCCTCCCAGCGCTTCTACAAGGAGAACCTGGGGCAGGGCTTCATGGCCAACGCGCATGACCGGTGAGTCTGGCTGAGCCCACACTGGGCCCCTGCCCACGGGCTTCTGGGCTGGGAGCAGCAGGACCACCGGCTGTCGACCCCAAGGAGGCATATTTGACAGTGGGACAGTACAGCTTTGCCTGCCAGGTGCCCAGGTGCCTGGGATGAGGACACGATGTAATGAGCTCACAGAGGGAAAGCAAGCTGGCCGCAGACCACCAGGATGCTGGCCCGGCTAGCAGTGACGGTTCTGAGGCTTCCAGACTCTTCGGGGGCAGCAAAGAGGAGCTGGCTGGGGGTGTGAGAAGCTGCCCCGTCCCACTCAGCCATGTTCTCCAGAGAAGAAGGCCCCCAGTGGTTGGATTGGAGGGAGCGGTTAGAGCCCTGGGTCTGTCCTCCTCCTTACGGCTTCCTGTGGCTGGTGAACAGACCCCCACCCCATCCTGGAACCCCTGCTACGGGGCAAAGACGGGGACCAGGAGGCCACCTCACCCCTCACTGGGACCTCTGCCCCTTCTAGGATGAAGGTCTACGTGCCCACAGGCTTTGCTGCCTTCCCTTGTGAGTTAATGCACGTGCCAGAAAAGTGGGTGAAGGCCAAGTATCCAAAACTCATCTCCTACTCCTACATGGCCCGTGGGGGCCACTTTGCCGCATTTGAGGAGCCAGAGCTGCTGGCACAGGACATCCGCAAGTTCGTGGGGCTTCTGGAGCTACGCTGATGCCCATGGGGACTGGCTGTCACCCTGGGGCTCCCTGGCCAACAACGTCTGCCCCTTTACCTGGAAGCCCCCACACCCCGCCTCCCGGCGCCGGCTCCCAAGGAGCAGGGAGGCTCCCAGTGTTCTCTTGGCAAAGATGTACACCCCCATGCCTGTCCCCTGCCCATGCCTGGACCCCATGCTCACTGCCAGCACCAGTGCTCCCACACACACAATCAATAATGATAAATGATTTTATTCCTAAAAGTGGCTGGGACCAGGTGACATATGCATGCCACAAGCCCACGTGGGGTCCCCCTCCCAGTGGAGCTGACAGGTCTGCAGTCTGGGTTGAGGAGGGGGCCGCCCTGCCCAACCCTTTCCTAGAAGGGCAAGACAGGCCCACAGAGCACCAAGATGCCACTGTACCCCCTCCCGGTGTCCTGGGCACCTCAGAGCATGGAGCAGGGCCTGAGGCTGGGCGACACTGGGGCGGGATCGCAGGGCCCTGAACCACACACCACTGGGTCCCTACAGGGTGGGCCCCCCACACGCACTGCTACCTGTGCCTCTGGCATTCCCTGGAGGCAGCAGGAGGCTGCTTTTCCTGCAAATGCCCAGAACTGCATCCCAGTCCCCATCCTTGCAGGAAAAGAAAGGAAGGGGCCACCTGCCCTTCCAGCTGGGGTCACAGCCTAAGGGTGGTACATGGCCCAGCTAGGCACAGATACCCCCTCTTTCTCCCCCTTTCCTGACCTGTTCCCCTGGCTCTGCTCTAGGAGGCCACCCCAACCTTGGAGGGAGCAGGCATATGCAGCCCTGCAGAGGCAAGAGAGGGTGGATCTCACCAGTCTGGCTGGTTAGGCACTTCATTAGTGGTCCTCATTGTCCCTACCTGCCACAGGGTGACCCTGATCCAGCCAGTGTCACTGGCAACATGATACAAAAGGAGCCACCAGGTAGGCATGGAGGGCCGCGTGCAGCCAGGAGGGGTGTGGGGCCCCCCAGACGGGCCCATCACCTTCCTGTTCCCACAGTGGGTGCCCGGGATCGGCAGAGGAGGGCTGGAATGGACCCTGACCATCATCTGGACCCCATCTCCGGCCTGGCTCCACCGCAGGCTCTTTGGTTATCAGCTAGTTGAGTGTGTGCCTGGAGCTGGGTGGGCAGCGTCTGGGGCCTCCAAGGGGGGCCCCTCCACTGCTCCATTCTCCCTCGTACCTGATCTGGTCACCACAGCAGCTGGGGCTACGGGTGTAATTCCAACACGTGATTTTGCTAAAAATCCCCAGGGAAGTTGTCCCAGCCACAGAACTGGACGTTTGTGCAGGAGGGAGACATAGAAGGGAGCAGGCCTCTGGCAAGCAGGTCGGAGGACAGGGCTGCATGACCCCCTCCTTGCTGCTGTGGCCGGGAAGGCCGCTGCTCACCACCCCATGGGAGTCCCAGCCTATCTTCCTCAGCCAAGGGCAGGAGCACCTTTCCAGTTCCATCCTTGGGGAGCAGTTGTGCTTAAAACAGGTGGAACGTAATCCTGGGCTTGGCTGCTTTCCCACCTGGGTCTCCTCTCCCGGCTCGGAGCCTGGCCTGGCCGCCCTCAGGCCTCCTGGTAGACAGGCGGCTCGCTGTCACTGTCCCCAGGGCCCTGGGCCGGGCACTGCCCTGGGACAGTCCCGCTGATGCTGTGGATGGCGCCGTAGGTCTGCTGCTGCTGTGGGGACAGGGCTGTTCTCTCCGAGGACAAGCCATTCAGAATCCGGGGCACATAGGGCTGCCAGAAAATGGGGGTCTGAGTGCTTGGAGCAGGGCCAGGCATGAGATTTCAGACCCAGTCCTCCACCCCACTCCCGCTACTCCTCCCCAGAGCCAGGCTAAGAAGGGGATTTGGGCCATCCACCTGCCATGCCTCCTCCCTTGTCTGCAGGGGCAGGTGTGCCTCCAGGGAATGAATCTTCTTTAAAACCTTCTCTGGGGCTGGACCAAGGACAGACACCCCTAAGAATGCCTGACCTGGGGGGGGGGGCGGGGGCTGGACAGAAGGGTGCTGTGACCTGGGTCTCTGGCCCAGGCCTGGCCCTGTCAGGTACCGTGGGGGCCTCACCCCGCAGGCATTCAACCTGCAGAGAACAAACAAGGGCCCAGAACTGAAACCAGGGGATGGGGCAGCATCTTGGCCAAAGGAACGCGGCTTCACCTCTGCAGGTGAAGCATCCCGAGGGCCTAGGGATTCCTTCTCGAAAGGACCACGGCTGCCACGTGATCAAGGGACTTCGGTCTCACCAGGAGCCTGGGAACCACTGAGGCTTGTTGCTCAGGGAAGAAGCAGAACGTACCGTGAAGGGTGCTGGCCTGGGGGCTTCTGCCTCACTTCCTTTGTCCCCTGAGTCTTCTGTCTGCAGACAACAGCACACATTTGTGATGAGAAACAAAACCGATTTTCCTGCACTAGCACCCTCCAAACAAACAGACTATTAACACTCAGGATGGCAGTACCAGCTGGCGCCAAGCTCCCGGCAGCAGAGGGTTGGGGGGTGGGCCTCCCGGGGAGCAGGGAAGGGGTGGGGAGGTGACACATGGCACAACTGCTGCGCCTGCCCCATGGGGAAACAAAATCTGGAGAGGGCGTGTGACGAGGTGGGCAGCGGACCTGCCACCTTCTCCCCTGGGCCACATGGGTGAATGGCTATGGGGGGACCCAGCTCCCTTCACCTTGTAGTTGTGAGGGCTCAGGTGCTTGAAGCATCCAAAGCAGGTGTAGGCCAGGCAGACCAGGATGGTGAGCAGCACGACCAGGAAGGTGAACACAGTGAGGGGGGCCTTCAGACCTGGGGACAGAGACAGGCCAGCCTTGCCAGGGGGGAAGAGGGGCTGCATGTGGCGCAGGATCTGTTTGTGACCTCTCCCACTGCAGGGAGGGTGTCTGTACCAGCCAGGAGTATCCAGGGTGATCCCATGGACCAGCTGCCTCCATCCCCAGTCAGATTCCAGGGCCTGGGACACCACATCCACCTGTCCACTTCCTTGCTGGGTTGGTGCCCTGGGCGAGGTAGGAGTGGGGCTCCCCCACCTGACGGGGCATGGTCACACCCCTTCTGATTTTTCCTTTGCACAAGAATGTAAGCTATGAGGACCCAGGCCTACCCACACCCCAAAGGGCAGCCTGGACCAGTGTGCCCATCTCTGGCTCAGCGCTGATAAGGGGGCTGCCTTCTCTGGAAGCTTCTCCACTAACGTGTCACCAGGGGCAGCTCTGGAGCCGAGCTGTCAGCCGGCCCTCCCCCAGCCACCACCCTCTGACTGGCCATCCAGGGGCGGGATCTGACCAGCTGCTGTGAAGGCCTCCTCCAGAGCTGCCTCCTGCCCCCAGCCCACACCCCACCGTGGCCGGGAGGGCCCCTCACCCAGACGCAAGAAGGAGAAGAAATAGAGCCAGAAGAGACACAAGATGGGGGCGGCCAAGGCCTGGTTCACAGCCGCCAAGTGGATCCTCTTCTCCAGCTTGGCCGGGAGGTAGGCAAAGTAGAGGTTGTGTCGGTCCACCATGTGTTTGAGCAGGATGTAGATGAGGCCTGCAGGGATGGGGCTGTGAGCGGCAAACCCGGCTGGGCCCCAGGGCCCCTTCACCTCCTTCCTCCTGGGACTGGCTCTGCTGCCCCACCGCAGGAAACCCAAAGAGGGCTAAACACACATCCCAGCTGCGGGTGTCCTCTCCCTGTCCCTGTCCCTGTAGCACACAGAAATTCTAGGATCATTCTGCAGAAAGAAGCTACTTTACACCCAGATGCTCAGACTCAACTATTTCTGGGACCTCCCCCACGAGCCCCCCACCATCCCACAAGGCTCCGGCTCTCCCTCCCTCCCCCACCCAAGCTGACCCATTACACCCAGTAGTCGGCAGATGCCCCACAGTCCTACTCCAGGGGCAGCATAGAAGGTGGGGTGCAGCCTCCTCTATGAAGTCATGTTCTTTAAAAAATTATTTTGTTTTTAAAGATTATTACCATACACTTTTTTAAATAGTTGAAGAACATACAGGGACAAGTGAAACCTCCTCCCACCCCTAAACCTCAGCAGGCACTGCCAACAGTCTCTTGGGTGTTCTGTTTCCTTCCAGAATCTTCCATCTCTCTGGAGTTCCTGATGCTTATTTTAGTGGCAGGACTTTGGTCTCTAAAGTCAAACAGTTCAAATCCTGCATCTACTCCTCACTAGTGTCATACTGAGGGCTTCCACACTGGAAGGGCGTGGGCAGGAGACCGCTTCATAGGCCAGCATTGAGTGTTAGGACTGAGAATCCAGGTGGTTCCGGAGGGTTGGCTGCAGGGACCACGGATGGAGGGAGAATCAGCCCCCTATCCCCCCGGGGCTGCTCCGGAGCCACTCACCGAATGGCGCAATGATGGGGCAGGTGATGCTGTAGGCCACGATGACAGTGAAGACACACAGCATCCACGCGTACATGGCTCCAAACTCAAACTGGAAGGCCTGGTTCTGGGCAGAGGGGAAAGGAGCTCACTCCAGGCAGCCAGGGCACAGACGAGGACGCTGGAAATGGGAGGCACACAGCTCCCCCCACCTCTTGGGAACCTTTCTGCCTCAGGCTCAACCAGGCTGAGGGTGCTGAGGACCAATGGCACAGTGACCCCCCCACCCTAAGCTTCGGGGTCAGCCTCTGGGCAACCCCACAGTGCAGAGGCTGGGGTCCCGGGAGGGAGTCTACACTCCAGCCATACCCGCCGCGCCGCTGTACCTGCTTGATGTTCCTGCGGTCGGCCGCGGTCTTGGCCATGATCATGCGGAAGGTGTAGAGGATCAGGGCCCGGCAGCCGCAGCAGCTCCATGCCATTGCCGATGAAGGCCGAGGCGATGACGTAGTTCACAAAGAAGGCTCCCTGGTCAGGCAGGAAGACACACCTGGGGGGCCACCGGGGCGGGGGTGGTGGTGAGCTGAGGCCTAGGAGCCTCTCCCCCACCACCCTCTCCCTCAGGGAGCCTAATGATTCCTCTCCTCCCCGAGTGGCTCTGTTCTCAGGAATAAGTCTCAAAAAATGAACAAGACTCCACTACTGGAGTTTCAGCCTCAAAGATGAACCACATTTCTGCACACGCAGTGCAAAGCAGGTCAGCTCCACGGTGCCCACTGATGGTTCTGCTCGGCCTGGGAGGGACGCTGTGGGAATGCCAGGCCCAGGGGCCCCAGGAGGAGAGTACTGTCCCCTGCAGCCCCAGCCCAGCCCCGGGGGGACGTGCCCCTGGAATGCAGCTCTGAAACACAAGGTGGCTGATACTCACTCCAGCCTGATGGAGGCTTCTGAGGAAGTTTTGTCAAAGAGCCACCGGAAGAAAAAATCCAGACTGGAAGAAAGAAAGAAATGAACGCCATGAGAATTTATGTCCAGTGCTCTGCGTGATGCCTGCATGTTTTCATTCCTCTCTGCTCTGAACATCAGGCGGAAACTCCAGGTCCGAATTTCTTGTCTAAGATGCCACTTGCTCCATTTAACGAGCAGGGCAGCTTTGACAGCGACTCCTTCCTTTTTTTTTTTTTTTTTTTAATTTTTATTTATTTATGATAGTCACAGAGAGAGAGAGAGAGAGGCAGAGACACAGGCAGAGGGAGAAGCAGGCTCCATGCACCGGGAGCCTGATGTGGGATTTGATCCCGGGTCTCCAGGATCGCGCCCTGGGCCAAAGGCAGGCACCAAACCGCTGCGCCACCCAGGGATCCCGACTCCTTCCCTTAAAAGATGGTCCTTGTCCTGAGCGGAAGGTCCATGCTAAGTTTTGTTTTCAAGCTTCTTTTAAAGGAAAAAAGACCCTATATCCAGAAAAATCAAGGAGCCCGCACAAGAGCTCCCCAGGTGGGGTGATGGGGATTTGCACACCCCCCCAAACTATCTCCCCTCTCCTGGGGACAGAGCTCTTCAGATCTAGCCCCCATGCTAATCTGGAGCACAAGGTGGAGGTGATGCGTACCTGGTGAGGCCCAGGGAGGGCAGGATTAGCACCATGAAGATTAAGAATATGTAGACCTTTGACATCATGATGCGGTTTTCTCCGGACCTGCAGGAAGCCACAGGTGAGTCCCCCGGGCCCCCAAGTATCCCAGGTGGCCCCAGGGATACCCCTGATCACTCACTTGGTCCAGTGAGACTCCAGCAGTGTAGAGTAGTACACGATGGTGGGGAGCAGAGCAGAGAAGGACCACAGCAAGAGGGTGGGGAAGAACTGGCTGATTACTGGGTCCTGGAAAACAAAGGCCACAGAGGAGAGACATGGGCATGGCCACATGGGGACCTCTTGGTCCTGCCTGCGCCCCCCCCCCCCCCAGAGCTGATGCTGGGCCTGGTACAGGGTAGGTATTCCAGAGCAGTGGTTGAAAAGGCTGTAACGGCACTTGGCAGGAAGACAGCTCTTTGGAGCAAAGGAAGGAACTTCACATATGGCTCATTTGCACGTGTCCTACTGACCACATCGATCACCCCCGGCCGCCTGATACAAACCTAATAACAGATGCCGGAGGAGGTGGACACACCAAAGCCAGGCCTCCCTGGGGCAGCCACCCGCTCAGCAACCGCTGGCCCAATAGGGGCCCAATCCCTTGTGCGCCTGCTGCACTCAGGACTGTCATCACACAAGCTGACCCACTACTACTTTCCCTGATAAAGTGAGTATAACAAGAGAGGAAATTCCTTTATTTAAGATTTTTCTTTTTTATCTAAGAGATGCAGAGAGAGAGCAGGAGGAGAGGCAGAAGGAGCAGCAGGCTCCCCACTAAGCAGGGAGCCCAACGTGAGGCTCGATCCCAGGACCCTGAGATCATGACCTGAGCTGAAGGCAGAAAGACAGATGGATGCTTCACCAACTGAGCCACCCAGGTGCCCAAGGGAGAAAATTTCTTGAAAACTAAGTTGCATACTTCAGAAAGACTATAAAGGCCAATTTCTTAAAAATGCTACTGAATTAGAGGCACTGGGTGGCTCAGTCAGTTGGGCGTCTGACTCTTGATTTTGGCTCAGGTCACAATGTCGGGGTCATGACATAGAGCCCTGCATCACGCTCCATGCTCAACAGGAAGTCTGCTTGGGATTCTCTCTTTCTCTCCCTCTGCCCTTCCTCCCTGTGCTCCCCCTTTCTCTCAAGTAAATAAATCTTTTAAAAGAAATGTTACTAAGGGATGCCTGGGTGGCTCAGTGGTTGAGCATCTGCTGTCAGCTCAGATTGTGATCCCAGGGTCCTGGGATCGAGTCCCACATCAGGCTCCCCACGCAGGGAGCCTGCCTCCCTTTCTGCCTATGTCTCTGCCTCTCTCTGTGTGTCTCTCATGAATAAATAAATAAAATCTTTTTAAAAAATAAAATAAATTTTAAAAATAAAATTAAATAAAAATGTTACTGAATTATATGACAGTAAATTAACTATAGAAGACCAAGGGGGGATCCCTGGGTGGTGCAGCAGTTTGGCGCCTGCCTTTGGCCCAGGGCACGATCCTGGAGACCCCGGATCGAATCCCACGTCGGGCTCCCGGGGCATGGAGCCTGCTTCTCCCTCTACCTATGTCTCTGCCTCTCTCTCTCTCTCTGTGACTATCATAAATAAATTTTTAAAAAAATTAAAAAAAAAAAAAAAGAAGAAGAAGACCAAGTGACTGGAGATTCAGGAGAGCTCTGTACTTAGAATGGCTCTGCAAGTTATCTGTAGATTCTCGCTTTATTTAAGAAACAAAAACTAGGGCATCTAGGTGGCCCAGTCAATGAAGCATCTGCCTTCGGCTCAGGTCATGATCTCAGGGTCCTGAGATCAAGCCCCACGTGGGACTCCCTGCTCAGCAGGGGATCTGCTTCTCCCTCTGCCTGCCCCTCCCCTTGCTCGAGTATGTGCTCTCTCTCTCTCTCTCAAATAAATAAAAAATAAAATCTTAAAAAACAAAACAAAACTGGCTTATGGAGAACAGAAAAGGAGGGGTCCACTTAGCTGATCCACCCTCCAAAGAACAGGCCTTGACCATACACCCAAAGATTGGCAAAGGCATGAACAACATTTACAGGCTTTAAGTCTAAATAAAACTGCTTAATGTACACTATAGATTTTTAAATGATGTTTATTAACCTCTTAATAAACCTGTTTATTAAATCTGTTTACCAAATCATGTAAGAGAGCTTTAACCACATATTAGCTCATGAGCAGCCCTGTGAGGATGCTATGGCAGGTGTTTCAGTCCAGCTATCGGATGGAAATCGAGGCTCAGAATTCATCAGCAGGGAACAAACAGCAGAGCAAGGGCCAGGACCTCAGGCCCTCCAGCCCCATGTGCCTTCCCAGAGTGTGATTAACTGAACGCTTATTTATTGGAATAAATAAGAAAGATTTAGGATGATATTTCAGCAGAGCTAATTATGAGAAAACAATACCTTTTTAAGCAAATGCCAATTTAGGGAGTATTTAGCTATTCTGGATTCACCTAAGATTTAAAAAAAATCATTTGGGGGCACCTAGGTGGCTCAGGTCATGATCTCAGAGTTCTGGGATCAAGCTCACTCACGTTCAGCTCATGGATGGGTTTGGTGACATTGAACTTGTCTATGGTGGACAGGATGATGGAGGGCGTGGTCAGGAAAAACAGTCCCACGAAGAGAGTGAAGTTGATGCCCAGCCACTGGAACCACCAGCGGAAGCCCTGGATGGAGAGGTTCTTCCTGCAGAGGGGAGGTCATGGCCAGCAGGCTTATCTCCCAAGCACCCACCCCCAGAGTTGGTGGGTCCACAAGTCAAACTTAGGGCAGGAGACCAGCCCGAGGGCTCTGGCTGGGGTCTCATTTCGACCTCAGGAGTACAGGCAAGTGCTCTGTCTTGACCTTCAGGTCCAGTAATGTCAAGTTTGGGTCTCTCCAAAGGAAAAGAGACTGTTCACTGCTAACATGGCTCCCCAGTTACAGCCTGGGGACCAGAACCCACCAAAGAGATGCCATGAATACCTAGGCAGACAAAACAAGGCTATGAGCGGTACTCCCCAGCTATATCTGCAACTTTTGGTGACTGGTGACACATTCTTCCCAGCAGGGGCAAGGGCTGGATGCAGGGAGGGCAGGCAGGGGACGTAAGGGCCAGGGACAGACAGAGACAGCCTGTCCTGGCCTCTCATCCCACTGAGAACAGACAACAAACCACCGGAGTTTGATGAACACTGTGAAGTGAGGTGCAGAACCCTCAGAGGCCAAGCTAGAGCCAGTGGAGACAAGCACCCAAGGCTTGCTCCAGGAGGAGAGCAGAGGAGGGGTAAGGAAGAAACTGAGGCCAGCCTCTCTGGGGCCTCTGCTGGGGCTGCCCTCACCCCCCACATCATGCTCAAGTCTAGCCAATGGCCCCCTTGGACACAGCTCAGCTCGCCAGCCTATCTCCCAGGCTAGACGGGGGAGGGGGAGGCCAACACCTGCCCTAAGGCTGCATGTGGGGAGACAAGGGCCAGGAGCCACGCCTGGCTGCTGGGCATTGCCACGGGGCTGGTCCTAATCCAGGTAACATACCCACTGGATTTCAAAGATGCTGAGTATGAAAAAGAGAAATATCACAACTAAAAAATAACTGATCACACATTGAAATGCTAATATTTTGGATGTTTTGGATTCACTGGAGCAAAGCATGGGGCATGGACACCCCCCTACACACACATCATGCCCCGCCCCACCCCACCAGCCCAGGCTCGGAGAGGAGCAGGGGCCGCCTACGGACCTCCCTGACTGCCAGATCCTGCTCGTGCTTCCAGGTGACAGGGCAGCCCCACCAGCCCTGGGGCCTCTCTCCCACCCCCGCCTGTCCTGGGGGCTCACCAGCAGATGTCCTCAGGGTAGGTGGCAAAAGTCACTGTCCATTTGGAAGTGCAGAGCTCTTTGCTGCAGGAAGATGGCTGGGGCTCCCCTTTGCACCGCAAGCTCTGACACTTGCAGGCATTGAAGTCTTTCAGGATGCTGCCAGGAAAAGCAGAGGTGGCCAGGGCCCGGACACAGAGGGGACCGCGTACATACATGGGAGACAATACCCAGTGAGAGCAGGGCCCCAGGGCACAGGACCTTGGCTTTCTTATTAGTTTGTTACAGGTGATGCTAAGAAACATCGTGCCTGGCACACTGCAGGGAGGACTCCGTCTGAGCCCCAGAACAAC
The DNA here is from genome assembly GCF_003254725.2 of Canis lupus dingo. NCBI lineage: Eukaryota > Metazoa > Chordata > Mammalia > Carnivora > Canidae > Canis > Canis lupus. Next base: position 38,634,301 of record NC_064249.1, on the reverse strand, counting down.
CCGGCAAGCCAGGGAGGACTTCTGCTTTATGGAAAAAGAAACCAAGGCTCTCCCACTTGGGTTTGTGCTCCATCCGTCTGATGCTGCCTCCTACGCTGTTGCACAGCCTCACCCAACGCTCCTCCCTGGGCCATCCCCTCTGCCCGCCTAGCACGCTGGAGCTGTGGGCACACCCTGCAGCCGGCCAGGGCCTCACCGCCCTTTCCCTCACTCCCTTGCACTCTGACACCCTGCATCCCTCGCTAGGACGGCCACCCCAACCCCCACCCTCTCCATGTCCCCCACTCCTGACTCAGAACACCCTCTATCTATACGGACATCTCCCCCTTCTGGCTCCCACCTCACTGCAGGGTCTGCAGGGCACACCAGGGGGCTGTTCCTGGGTCCGCGCTGCCCACAGAGAAGGCAGGAGAAGGGGTGTCCATGTGGCTACCTGCTTTCCACAGCCCTCTCCCAACCCCAGGCCATGCTGTTCCCAAGGCAAGATGACACCGAGTACCCATGTGAGACTGCTATGGGAGCCCAAATGCACTCTGGAACCCTCCCCAGGCCTCGGCTTTGCAGCAGGGAGTGCCCCGAGTGCCCAGGGGTCTGTGTGTTTGTATGAAGATGGGAAGCCCAGGCACAGAAGAAGATCTGTGGTCCAGAGAGGATATCTGAAGGAGGGCGGCATCTATCCCGCTGGACAGAACACTGGACACAAAGCAACGGGATCCCCAGGGTGGCTAGTGAGAGCCCAATGGTAGGGTGAGGCCACATCAACCCAAGAGGGGCTCAGAAGAATCAGCCCTGGCCAGCTGTCACACAAACTCGGGCTGCGATGACAGAGGGAGTGTGGCCTCCCCAGCCACATCTGGGGAAAGAGGCAGAAATGCCCCCCTGGCAAATCCTAGAGACGGATTCAGCAGTACCATGCATCCCCAGCAGGGATAGCAAGTCATCTGGAGGGGGGCCCCCCGCGCCCTGTCATACTCACTAGATGGCCATGGACTTCTCCTGGAAGGTGACGAAGGCCATCCCCAGGGGCTGCTCCTGGACACGGCATTCCTCCTCCGCGATCCTCTCCATCAGCCTGTCCTTCAAGCGCGTGTAGTAGGAGATGGCGTCCTCCTGCCAGGGGACAAACACGCCCTGGTGACAACACGGCCTTGGGTGCAGGTCGGGGACCCTGCGGTGTGCTCCTGCAGGGCTGGGCCCTCACCCACTCACAGCCCGGCACTTCACAGCAACAGAACTGGCCGCAGGTCTTGGGGTTGATAAGGGTCCACTGGCCTGTCTTCGCCTGCAGGTTGGTGTAATAGGTCAGGCTCTTCTCAGCCTTCTTCCTGTAGGGTGGAGGGGCAGGTGCAAATGTCAGCTAATCCTGCAGCACACACCCCACACTCACCCTCCCACCATCGGTGCCCACCAGACCCAGGAGTTCAGCTTTCTAAACAAGAAAGGGCAGAGCCACCCTCCTGCCTTCCCCACTGAGGGCTCCAGCCGCAGCCAGCAGGAAGGGGGGTCTCAGTGCAGGAAAAAATTGCTACCCAGCGGGCTACTCCCTGCCAGCCCCCACTTACCTCTCCTTGCACAGGTACATCAGCCTGGCCACGTTGTAGCACAGCTGGACATCCACCACCTCACATGTGGGATATGCGTCCCTGTGCCCAAAGACAGCCATTGGAAAAGAGAACGTCCCAGACAGGAGAGATGCCCAAGTCTCCAAGGCTACCTTGTGTGCCACCAGAGACCTCTTTTCTCTATGTCTTTTATCAGGGATTGCAGATCAGAAATTTTTTTTTAAAGTCTTTATTTATTTGTTTATGAGAGACACAGAGAGAGAGGCAGAGACACAGGCAGAGGGGGAAGGAGGTTCCCTGTGGGGAACCTGATGTGGGACTTGATCCCAGGACCCCGGGATCATGACCTGAGCCAAAGGCAGATGCTCAACTGCTGAGCCATCCAGGCATTTTAAAAATTTTTGAAATTTCATACAAAGAGACCTTTTTTAATAGCATGAAAGTAATTTTTTAAAGACTTTATTTATTTATTCATGAGAGAGAGGCAGAGACACAGGCAGAGGAAGAAGCAGGCTCCCTGCAGGGAGCCCGATGTGGGACTCGATCCCGGAACCCCAGGATCACGCCCTGAACCGAAGGCAGGCGCTAAACCGATAAGCCACCCAGGCGTCCAATAGCATGAAAGTAATTGCCTGAAAGTGACAAGTTTATACTCTCTGGGCTTTAAATCAACAGGCGCTTCTGACAAGGGATGAACCATTGGCACCATCCTCCACCCACCCAAAGGAAGAGAGTTATCTGAGATGAGAGTTATCTTTTCCAGATGAGGAAAATAAAGGTCAGAGAGGCTATATGACTTGTGCCCCAGGCCACACAGCTAGTGACTGTCTGAGCCCTGATGAATCCAGGCAGCCCAGTGCCAGGACCCATGCCCGGAGCCACCACATGATGTTCCCTCCCAAGACACACAAAATCCCCACTGACTACATGACAGGAACCACTCTGGGTACATCTTAGTGAGAGAGACAAAACCTACAGATAAGTCAGTCACTCATTTAAACAGCACCCCAGCGTAAGCATCCCAGCCACAAGACAAATGCCCATGTCGGTCGATCCCCAGGGATTGCAGTCGTGTGCATCAAAATTGCCCCCTCAAATGGGATGGCTCTGATCCAGAGTCTGTATGGGAAGGAGGGGGCTTTTTTCTTTAAGGTATACATTAAATAAAACAACTGTTTCCAAACATCGCCTGCCAGGTACCTTGGGGAGCCATTTCAAGGAACAGAGAAAAAGCATGCCAGTATCTGGCGTTTATGTAAAAGGATATTTCTAAAATACTTGGAGTTTCTGAGGATTTAGTCAATAAACTGTAAACATTCATATTATAACTGTGCATACGCATCATCTGCTTAGCAAGCATTCTTCACAAATAGCTCCAAGTTACACCTTCCTCAACCCCAAGTCCGCACTACAGGGTAGCGACTGCTGCGCCGGTGGGGAGTGAAGACAGAAGCCTCGGCGCCCTTGCCTGCAGCCCACAGGGTCCAGGGGCACCTGCTCTGCCCCACCCACCCCACTGCTGATGCTCCATCCTGCATACCCTTCCTCCCTCCTCCATCTGAAACCCTCCTCCCACCCCCACCTCCACCTTCAGGAGTCCTGGGTGCAAGTGCTCAGCAGGGACTGTCCCGGGAAGGAGGTCCCACCAGGAGAGCTTGGACTCACTGAATGGTGAGCTCTATGAGGACAGGGCTCCGGACCCAGGTGCTTACTCAAGAGACACCTGTGAGTAGATAGATGAGCAGCCCCAGGCCTTCCCCTTCAGGGACCAGCTCTGTCTGGGGCATCAGGCTCAGCACAGCTGATGCTGAGAAGCCCAGGCCAGATCATCTTCCATGTGCTCTCAAGACATTTATTTGCACCTACACCCTGGCCTGTACTCCAGCTACTGTGGTCACACGGCGTAGTGTGGTGGCTTAGAGAGGACAGGCCACCTGGCCAGAACCCTTCTACAACACCAGCACCGATTCGATGCTTGTGTGGCAGGGCCAAGCCCCTCTTGAGGTCTCTGGGTGCCCAAGCAGAAGACAGAGTGCTGCCCTAAGGCACTTGTCCCACCCAGAGGGGCCACAGCCCTGCTCACCGGAAGTGGCTCTCCACAGCCTCCTTTTTGGTGTCCTTGGGAAAGCCCGTGATGAACAGGGTCCGCCGCACCTGCCAGAGAAACGCACCAGGAAGAGAAGTCACCAGGGCAAGCCAGTCTGCAGGTGGGCCCAGCCTTCCCACCCTGTTCAAGTCTCCCCAGAGAAAACAGTGAAAACTCGGAAGGCTCAGGTGTTCTCCTCCTGCAGCCTGGCAGAGAGAGAGCCCTGATGGATGTCATTCACGTAGCATCATCTTCCAGACTGTACAAAGAATACACTTCCAAAGCAATTCTGTGAGCCTCCCTTGCATGACAAGAAAGGGAGAAGGAACCCAGAGAGGGTGAGTGACTCAAATGGTGTCACACAGCAGATCAGAGGAAGACTCAGGCCTGGAACCAACTCACAGAATCTCCTCCTCTCCCATCAAGCTGTGGGTTGCAAAGACAGAGAGCTGCTGGCTCTCCATCCGAACTTCTGAAAAGGTACTCAGAATCAGTGACTATAAGCCCAAACCCCACAAATTTAAGGGCTAGTGGACAAAACAGAGGGGAAAAAATCCACAGTCTAAAATAATCAGAAATTTTTAAAAAAACATAACATCATCTTTGAGTACAAACATGCCAACTGGATTCCACAGAGACCTCTCTGGAAGATCACTGCTCCTGGATCCCAGCCCGTAGGCCTGGGGCACCACTCGGCTCTTGCTCCCACCTGCACCCCCAGCCTCGCTTACCAGGCTCTCCTCCTTGTACAGGATGGACTGGGTGTGATGCCGCATGAAGCCCACGGTGAGGATGAGGTAAAGGACAGCGAAGATGGTGTGCAGCCAGAGGAGGTCATTGCTGGGGGGGGGGGAAACTAGCTGCCATCAGGGCTGGGCTCCTGAGCTGGGGTGGGTGTGCAAGGCTGGGTACCCCTCCCAGTGCTGAGCTGGGGGCCAATGGCTCCATCCCAGCAGATGCCTCCAACAGAGGTCTCATGGCCCGGCTCCTGTAGAGCGGGCATCATCCTGACAGATGGACCCTGCCCCACAGGACCCTCTGGATCTCCTAGGACCCCCAGCAAAAGAGTCGCTGCCTGGGCCATGTCTGTGCCCACAGCCGGGCCACAGGTGCTGGCTGCGGAGGGACCCTCGGACATCAGCCTGCTCGAGTGGGCTATCTGGCCAAGCCCAGGCTCTGGAACCCACTTTCCCCTTGCTCCCACCATCAGCACCCTCACAGCCCCCTCCCCACACTCACTCTGTCTGCAGGTTTGCTATTGTGGTCCTCCCAAAACTGTAAGGGTCTTTATCTGCAGAGAAGCAAGATAACGTAGTTCCAGGGTCAGGTTAGGGAAGGGGTTGCGGTATGGCAAGCCAAGGGGTGTGATCCCAGACCAGTCAGAGGACCTGACCATCCATCCGGTCATCTCAGAGCTCCACCAAACAAGGCCTCTGCTCTACCCAGCAACTTCCCAACCCACCACGTGGGTAAGTCAACACTTGAATTCCTCCTGCTTTGAAATCCTTGTGACATTCCTTGAGAAATCTAAAATCATAATAAGCTGGTCCCAAAAGCAAGTTGGGAATCTCAGGGCATAGAAGTGGGTTCCTGGGGCATCTGGCTGGCTCAGTCAGCAGAGCATGGGACTCTTGATCTTGGGGTCGTGAGTGTGAGCCCCACAGTGGGTGGATAGATTACTTTAAAAAATTTTTTTCTTTTAAATTAAGGGACACCTGGGTGGCTCAGTGGTTAAGCATCTGCCTTTGGCTCAGGTCGTGATCCCAGGGTCCCAGGATTGAGTCCGGCAACGGTTTCCCTTCAGTGAGCTTGCTTCTCCCTCTGCCTATGTCTCTGCCTCACTCTGTGTGTCTCTCATGAATAAATAAATAATATCTTTTAAAAAAGATTAGTTTAAAAAATAAGAAGAAAAAAACCCAGCGGATTCATGATGGCATTTTGGAAGCTGGCTTCCAACAGTTGCTTAGAAACATTGTTCTCCACTCTGATTTTGACTTTGAGCATCATAGACATCTTCCAGATCCACTAATTATGGCCTCCTGATTGGGTGGGGGCTGGACAGTGTAAAATACTCTCCGAAAGCCCTTGATTCTACATATCTTGGGGCTTTATTCCTCTTACTTAGATAGAATCAAATGGACATTGGGGGCCCTGGCTCTCGGCCCCGGTGAGGGTGGGTTCTTCTCCAGACCTTCAGACAGAGGGGACGTTCTGAGAGTCACCCCAAGGACTCCTCATGTCTGACTCTGAGCGGGAGTCCTGGGGTTCTGCTCTACCTCACTGAGCCCCGTTCCCTGGGGCTGCAGCTTTGCCCGGGCCCAAGTCAGACAGGACAAGGGGTCATTACCCAGCAAGTCACCCGAGAGGTTGACAGGCAGGATGACGCACAGGGACAAGCAGCTGACCACCACCAGCAGGAAGATGATGTGTCTCTGGAAGGACAGGTAGTGGATGGCGTCCTCCCCACACCACTCCAGGATCTGGTCATCGCTGGCCAAGACACGCACATGGAATGTCAGTGAGCAGCCAGTAAAAGGCCAGGCCTCAGGTGACCTCGCTTAGTCCTCAGGACCGTGCAGGGAGGCAGGTGCTAATCCCACCCCCACCACTTTAGAGGTGAGGACACAGAGGCAGAGCCCGAGTTTCCAGTCACACAACTTGTGAGGCCAGAGCTAGAATGGGGACCCCTGAGCCTGGCCCCCCCGAGGACCCCCACACCAGGCTCCCTGGGAGCTGCCGTTTCTGGAGACATCTGTGCGGGGGCAGGACGTGGATGCTCAGTTACCCCGAAGCCCCTACCTGCTGCTGGGAATAAACAAAGCCACTGACAACAGGGCTGCTGGGGCTCTTCTGCCAGGCTCACAGCCCCCACTCTTTCTCCGGGCTCCCCACCCCCGGGGCAAGCTTTGAGGCAGAGTGGGAGCCAGCACTTCCAGCATTCCGGGGCTCGGGCCATCCTGCTGCCCCCCTTCTCCCTGTGTCCTGCAGGGTGGGGGGGCCCCACAGAGGCTCCACCCTTTCCTGGGGGCCATATTTGGAAGCTTCAGCTAGCTTGGGGACTGGAAAATTCTAGAGGCTGACAGCCAGACTTCCATGCCACAAAGGCAGAAGAGGGATGTCCTTCTTTCCCTCTCCTGACAGGGAGGTGCGCTGGGCGTCCGGCTTCCAGAAGGTGGGAACAAGCAGTGATGAAGACTCAAACCAATGAATGAGCAATTGTCATCCACGGTGTTTCTGGGGACACACCTCTGACTTCCCAATCTGGCTGGGAATGGCAATCCTAAGGAACCTGTGGGGACCCTTTGAATGGCGGTTGGAATGTTGGCCGGGAGCAGCTGTTAGAATTTAATCATAGCCTCAAAAAAGTCCAAGTGCTGTCCTTTCTGCAACAGGAACAGAAGACGAGAAAAACATGGGGAGTGGAGATGGGAAAATACGGCTGACACAGCATTGCAGTGACAAAGCAGGATCCGCAGCGGTCCCTGCTATAGCCCCCCTTATGAAAATTCATGTCCATGAGGTGGGGGGGTCTGGAGGGGACACAGGACAGTGAAAACAGGGTGCAGGGAGAGACCAGCCACGGAGCAGATCTGCTACCCGCCTTTGTGGGTTACCATGGAAATGATGAGTCAGTGTCTGGCACTGCCCCACCCGGTTCTGGGGGGTGCGGTCCAAGCCCAGGGGCAGGGGTGTGGCCTGAGCCCCACCCAGTGTGGCCACAGAGTAGCCAAACAACAGGCCCTGGGCATCTCTTGGGGGCAGGGTTCCAGGTGACCTCAAATTTCTTCTTACTGGTTCTTTCCCCTACGTGATGGACTTTTGGCGCAGAGTATATGTGACTTCCAGCATCAGGAGGAAATGCCTCCTGGTGGCACAATTTTGCAGTGGCAGAGAAGGGTGGGGTGGCAAATCCACCTCTCCCACCATGTCATTCCGGGCCCCCTTTTATAGTGGAAACTGAGACCCAGAGTGAGGGTACCCAGCATCCCATAACTGCCGGACATCACCAATCCTAAGGGGTCCTTCTTGTATCTTGGCACCTCTGAAAGGTGCTCCCTATGATCACAGCTGATCCTAGCTTGATCGGATTTCTCTCTGCAGGCCTCCCATTTTAAAAACAAGGCAACCTTTAACCCAATGAGGTGAATGCACTAAAGCACCATCTTTTCTCCTCTATGCACTAAATCAGATACAGAAGCCTTCCCGGAAGAGCCTCCTTTGAGGGGGTGCCCATCATCCTTGCCTAGAGCACCAAAAAATCACCTTTAGTTAGCTTGTGCAGGTGCTGTCTGGGCGCCCCTAATGTCAGCCCCCCCACACTGCTTTGGGCCCGAGCTGAGAAGCAGCTAAGAGACCTCATCTTGCAGTCAGGCGTTTTGGCTCTTTCTTCCTCGCTGACCAAACACGCAGAAAACCCACCCAGACAAAGACAGACACACAGACACGCCCCCACTCACACGGGCTCCCCGAGCTGTACTCACTGCAGGCGGAAGATAGCAGTCAGCCAGGGGCAGCATCCCTGGAAATGCAGAGATGGGGGATGAGCCTTGAACATCTTTGTCTTTGGGAGGTGGATGGGATCGCGATATTAAACAACCATCTGACCTCCCGTGGTGTAAAAGCACTACTTCTGTCCTAAGTTCAGCAAGCTACCGCATGTCCCCGAAGTGACAGTCTCCACGCTCCCATTTATGACACGCACCTGTGCCTGGAATTCTGGTAAAAACCTCTCAAGCTCTGACAATCTGTGGAAACATACAGGCTCCGGAGGCAAATCCTGAACTTGAATAAAGAGCTCAGGGCAGCTGTGGAGAAGCTGCTGTGGGTTGCTATCTGGACATCCCAAATCACTGGCTGAGACATGGGGCAGACGCAGGGAAACGGGTGAGACAGTCCCCCCAGGGTGTGTATATGGAGGAAGAGTGTGCCTGTAGCATCTACTGTCCGTCGTGTCTCTTACACATAATACTCCCTAAAGCCAGGCTGTCCCTCCACCCCTGGCTGGAGACACACTACTTTTGGTCATCACGTGTTCAGGGTGATGGGCTCCTGCCTACATCTAGCTCAAGCCAGTAGGCAAGCCAACAAAGAACTGTCCCACTTGGCCCTGAGTGTGATCACAGCAACAGGCGCCGGGACCACAGGGATTCAGGAGCCCTCTGCCTGAGAGTTGATCCTGTCGCACACCCTGGACACCCCCAGCTGCATCTTCCCTGCAGGACATCCCAAGTCCAGGTGGCACAGGGAAGAGCTCTCATCAACGCTCACCACTCAGGACACAGCGTACGGAAGCAGCCGCTCAACAGGTGCACAGCTGCCCTCCCCCACCCCCACCCAGCCAGAGCCACACCTGCCCCTTAGATACCAACCAGCTCGCTTTCAAAATCTTGTTGCCCGAAAAAGGAAGACGATGACAATCTCTGGAATCTGGACTCACTAGAAACACAAAAGGGAAGAGTGACAGGAAATTATTTTTAAAAGTCCAAAACCCGATGTCCAACGTCAGGTATCTTGCCACCTCTTAGAGCTCCAGACCAAAGCTACTGGCACTCCTCCAAGTCTGGCACAAAATGTAACAGTTCGTGAAACATGCAGACAAGGGCAATGACCACTACATGTAGGGATGTAACACTACATCACAAGGGACAAGTGGCAAGGGGTCGGCATCAGCAGATCGTCTCTGTGCCCTGCACCCTGGGGCCTCAGCACCCCAATGCATCTATCTAAAGTGTCTTCAGAGTTCAATGTCTGCAATACATTTCTCAATGTGTTAAACAAAACTTAGAACAAAGACTGTATTTTATCCAATCTACAATTCCACTGGTTATAAGGGACATAACTATTTTGTTTTAAAGATTTCATTTATTTCTTTGAGAGAGAGAGCACAAACGGGGAGGGGGAGGGGCAGAAGGAGAAGGAGACTCCCCACTGAGCAGGGAGTCCAACGTGGGACTCGATCTCAGGACCCCAAGATCATGACCTGAGCTGAAGGCAGATGCTTCACCGACTGAGCCACCCAGGCACCCCAAGGGACAGAAGTATTTTATTTATTTGCTTCTGCAAATGCCAGAACTGAGGCTTTGAGGAAGGAAGGTGCTTTTACAGGCCCAGTCCCTCCCACACAGTATGCATTTCAACACGGCAGCAGCCCCTAGAGCAAAAGTGGCAGGTGTCGCAGGGTGAGCACCAGAGGAGGCCCAGGTGGAGCAACCTGGCACACGTGGCTTTCCCTGATGGCTTCCTATTCTGCATCTTACACAAGATCCGGGCTGTGTGACAACAGCTGGGGTTGGAAACACCAGTATGCAGACCTAGAATACACCCCCTTCCGGGGTCATGAGCCGAGAGCCAGCAGAGCCAGGAGAGGTACGGCCAAGGGGGTCTCCATTCTGCCACAGACTCACCTGATGCTGGCTTAGGGAGGGCCATCAGCCTACACCAACCCGGAGCAAGGACAAGGGCCTCTCCCTATGGCCCTACCACCCTTCCTAACCCTTCTTGCCTCCTCCCCAACCCCAAAGTAGCACATTTCAAAGAAGAGACACTTGAAAATATTCAAGGTGAGAAAGAAAACTGGCATCATTTGCAGGCAATACTGACAGCTCCACATACGGAAAGCAATCAGGTCTCCTCCAGAGCCTGAAACCAACAAGGTTCCAGCCACGGCCAGGCCAAGGCCATGGCCCAAGGGCAGCACTTCTGGCACTGGCTTGGCTCACTCAGTGAGCGCAATCTAGTGTCAGCATCACGTGTGGGCCGCCAGCCTGTCCCAGTCTCTCTCTCTCTCTCTCTCTCTCTCTCTCTCTCTCTCTCATACACACACACACACACACACACACACACACACTCTCGAGGTGATGTGTCTTTGTTACCTGTCTGCTTCTGACACCAGGGCAATACGGCCATAATCCCAGAATTTCCTTCTTATGATGGAAAACACGAATATTAAACACTAAAAGGAGAAAAGAAACCAAGGACAAGCATCTCAGGTGACTTCTAATTAGAGAGTCAGCGATCTTAGAGACTTGCCTAAACTCAATGGGGCTAGAAGGGCCCAGAGAGGGTGCTGAGCTGCCCATGGCCACACAGCTGCATGGTTGGATGCTCTGCTCACCTCATTCGCTAGCGCCTGTCGCAGGCCACCCATGCTGCGCTAAGCTTGCCCTGGCGCTCTTCTTGTCAAGCACATTGCCCTGTTCTTCGCTCTCAGGGCGGCATCAACAGACGCGACCTTCCGCAGCCCTGATCAGCCTTCTGCTGCTCCCAAGCAGGAAGGCAAGATCTGGCCTCATAGCTGCCCTGGGGACCAGCCTCCTTCTTCACTTTACACAAACTTGCATTTTTAATTACAAGGTAGCAGAGCAGCGCCCCCCCGCCCCCCAGGCAGAGCCAGAGGTGGTGAGACCCTTACTCGGTGTTTGGTTGTCCTGGAGGCAAACCCTGTGGATGCCAGTGTGGAGCGAAGCCCACCAAGGACCACCAGGTCCAGCGGGCTCGGCCTCCACAAGCTGGGACCTTTAGCCTATCTAACCCTCCCTTAGCTCTAAACTCTGTAAATTCTAGATCTCTCCTCCCTCCCCAAACCTCTGCCCTGGCCTGGCCGGTCCTCAGCCCTGGTCCCACCTCTCCTCACTCCCCAGACAGGCTCCCTCCCTTCCAGATTCAGGGACCTAAGAGAGGCCATTTCTCATTAGCACATCCCCACCACGTCCCCAGGCAGGAACTGAGCTTTTCAGTGTGGTTTTTGTGTCCCTCAAGGGAATCCAGAAGGCCAGAACCCCAGAGGGACTGCGTTCCTGTTCCCTGAGGAATGCCCTCAAGATGGGTGGGGAAGTTAGTGATGTTTCCAGAAGCAGGTGACTCATGTCTTGGGGTAAACCTGCCTGCCCTCCTGCCCTGCTGCTCCTTCTCGGGGTGTGGACACCTCCCACGCACTCATGTTTGCCAGTTCCCAAGTGTACCCCAGAATATCCAGTGATGAACACCCACCCCCGCCAGCATAGTGCCCTGGAGAGTGACTCTCTCTTCAGCCAACCCCGCTGCAGCCTCGACCACCTCTTCCTCCAGACCACCCACCTCGGCCCACGCCCACGCTCTCCTGGGCCCCTCCTCCAGTAATCCCAGCAATCCTCTAGACCACCACCCCGCTCCTCTGCTGCCCCTACCCACTGAGGCTGCTGTAGGTGCCCGTGTCCTCAACCTACAAGTGGGTTTCTGCTCCAAGACAAGAATCCTTTCTCACAGACACAAGATGAGTGGCATGCGGGTTCCCACAGCAGCCCACAAAGCGCCACAGTGTAGCCACCATGGACATCTGAATCCTGGGTAGAACTCCCTCTTCCTTCCCAGGAATAATTTTCCACTAGCTACTTATATTTATACCTGCCTCTTTCTCTCAATCTGGGCCTAGGGCCCTCCTGCCATGCCAGTCCCATTTCTCAGGCCTGCCCAAGCCCAGCCTCTGGCCCAAAGCAGGGCATCTATACCCTCCACCCCCATCCCACCCCATTTACTCAGCTGATGTGTGTTACCCATGGGGAGAAGGCATCAGGACATGGGCCAGCCACAGGCAGGCAAAGGAAGGTGGCCTTACCCCACTACCTCCCACCTGGCCAAAGGCGAGTCAGCACAGGGGAGAAAAATAGTGTACTTCCAACTAGGGGGGGTGTTCGGGAACAAGGAGGTCTACACTAAAGAGAGGCCACTGAGTGGATCAGCTCTGAGTAAGGTGGGCCTCTTCCGAGGTCTGTCCTATTCTCTACGTCTGATCCCTCCAAATGCCCAGGACCCAGGGGGGACAGAAGGTTACATTTCTAAGCCGGGAGGTGTGGGATGCTCTAATTCAAGCCCACACCTTCCATTCATACCTCCTGTCCCTGCGGACTGCACCCTTCCCACTAGCCCATGACATGACAGGCCAACTCCGCGGTCATGCTCATCATCAAAGAGACAGCTAAGTGGGCCCTTTAGCACAGTTTGATCTCTGAAAATCCCAGGGGTAGGAATTATGAGCTCCATTTTACAGAGCAGAAGCCTGAAGCCCATATGAGCAGTGACACACACAGTGACAGCAGGAAAGCAGCAGAGTTGGCATTTACACTCAGGTATGCCTGGCTCCTCACCTGACTTCCCCAGAAGGCCCGGGGATGGTGGGGTGAGGGGGAGGACATGATTCAGGAGGGGTCTCACCAGGAAGCAGCTGACGTCGATGAGCAGGACGGTGGGGATGCCCCCGAAGGTGATGCCCTGGAGCACGGTGCTGTTTTTGGCCGAGTTGTAGCAGTAGGAGTCGTTGGGCTGATCCCCGATGCCCAGCCGCTCACGCATGGACACGGCCTTGGACTGCCACAGCTCCAGCGACGGGCGGTGGGTCATCGTGCCTGTCCTCCCTGGAGAGCAAACCCGGCAGACGCTCAAGGCTTGGACCCCCCTGCAGCTCCCCCAGCCTGCACTGGCAGCTCCTAAGGTGGGAGCGGCAGCGAGAATCAGGGAGGGACAGACGCCAGGCCCCAAGCGCCTGGCAGAGCCTACGAGAATAGGTCCATTGTGGGGACAGTCCCAAGGGTCAGCTGGGTGGGTGGAGGGCTCGTCCCGGACATGGCTGGCAGCCTCCCCAGCGCGAGGGAGCAGGAAGGAGAGCCAGGGTGCCAGAGCTCCTCCTGCCTTGGGGACAGCTGCTGAGAGGGTCATCTGTGGGAGCCCCTGGGGGCTCTGAGGACAGGCAGGGACAGACCAGGGGAGACAAAGGGGAGGAAAAAAACCCGGGAAGGAGCAAAAAAGAAAGGACATCCAAGTTGACAAGGATGGCTGATCCCCTGGAGCCACAGAGGAGCCCCCGCCCCCACTGCTCCTGGCATGTCCAGCTGGGACAACAGACACGGGCCTTCCACCCACTTGGAGCCGAGGCCCAAGGGTGTAACAGCCTGCCCAAGACTGCAGGCTCATCAGGGCAGCATCGGCTCTCAGCCCCAGCCCCTTCCCTGTCCTGCACGGTGACACACACACATGAGTTCTGGGCAGCCAGAGAAGGCAAAGGGGGTGGGGGGGCAGTGGAAGAGGATGGAAAGGAGGGAGGGGGCTCCTCAGGGCCCCCCAAAGCACACTCCCAGCTCTGAACTCTCACCCCCACCCTCCTGGGTATCCTCGGTCTACTGGAAGACCCAGCATTTCCAAAGCAAATATCACTCCCAGCTGGTTGTTGACCTTTCCTTTCGGAGGCACCTGGCACCCCCGAGAAGCTGATGGAAATCTCCAGTGTTTGTCTCCTGGCACCAAAGGCCCCAGAGTTAATGGCCAGGCTCTGGCCCCCTCCTCATGCCACCTGAGGCTGGAGAGCCAGCAGACACACTGGGCAACCCGACCTCAAGCTCCCCACTCCCCGCATCTGGCTAAACTTTTTGTCAGGGGAGTCGCTACATCTGATATTTCTGTTTCCTTTTTCTTTCTAAGATTGTATTTATTCATTTATTTCTTTGAGAGAGAGAGAGAGCACACGTGCATGCACATGAGGGGGGGGGGGCAGGAGAGACTCTCAAGCAGACTCCTCCCTAATTGCAGAGTGGGGCGCAGGGCTCAGTCTCACGATCCTGAGATCACAACCTGAGCCAAAATCAAAGTCAGACACTTTGAGCCACCCAGGTGCCCCTAGCTCTGAATATTTCTAACCTGTTATAGGAACAAGAGTCTTGAGGGCAAGAAAAGGCACAGACAACCCAACCTGGTGTTTGGACTACCTGGTAATGCCGCTGGGGTGTGTATGGGGGGCGGGGTTGCCACTTCTGAGCCCTGGGGCTGGCTGGCTGGGGACAGTCTCACACACATACGCCAAGACATGAAGGAAAGGGGTGGGGGTGGCAGGTCCAAGGGCATGGGAGGATTCCCCAGAAGGCTGAGTCACTTTTTCACCCCTCTAAGAGACTTGGCAATGGCTGGAGTAAGTGATGCCAGAGCCATGGAGTCGGTGGTTCTGAACAGAGCAGACGACCTCTGAGAGACAGTTCTTGTTGGTTTCCCTGCTTTAAATGTCACCCAGCGGCACCATCCCAACAGAAGGGCCCGGCCTGACTCTCTGCGGCCAGCTCCCGCCCCTCCTCCCCGCTCCACACTCACCAGATGCCAGGAAGGAAAAACTGTGGGTGAGTCCCCTGGAGAGGTCCTCAGTTGGAGCCGGTTCCGGCTCCGGCTCCGGCAAAGACAGGGGCAGCCCTAGCCACCTCCCAAGACGCCTCGGGCCTGCTACTCATTTCCTGCAGGGCTTTCCTGACCCCAGGAACACAGAGCACCAGCCTTTACAGGCTTCTCTAGGGAAGACAGACGGTCAGAGTCCCCGGGAGCTGCCTTTCTCAGTTGGGCACACTGCCCTGTGCTCACACCTGCCCTAAGTCTCTGAACTCAGACACCCACGTGGAGTCTCTGGTTCTTCCCAGGGCGATCCCCCACCCTCCTCTCTCCCTCAGCTCCCCGAACTGGTTCTGGGCGCTCCTAACTCCTCTTCTCTGACTCCAGGCACTGCTGGAGCTGGGGAGTGTCCACTCCCAAGAGTGAGCTGGCTGTGGACTCCAGAAAAGCCTCTGAGTTCAGGATCTCCTCTGGGTCCCAAGGGCAGCTGCCATCCGAGGACTAGATTCAGGAAAAGGGACACAGCAGAACAAGCAAGGGAGGCTTGAAAAGTGACGTGGGAAGAAAAAAGTCATCCTCATAAAATGCCCACAGAGGGAGCACTGTCCCTGGAAGGGAGAGGCTGAGCTCTAGAAGAGCAGAGCCCCCCCACCCACCAGGAAGTACCTGTGACCCCTCCCTCTTCACCCTCCAGCTCCAGACACGCCTCTACAGGACTCTCCTCCTGCCAAACAGGCTCCTCCCAGTGGCTTTACGAAGTTGGAAAGAACTCCCGAGGTCACCCAGCAAATAGTGCCGGCCTGGGAGGGAGCCTCGGGGTGCCTGCAGGGTCAGCCCCTTCCAGGGGAGGCACCCATGTGAGGGCAGAGCTTTAGAGGCCTGCCCCGCCTCTCCAGCCTTCCAGCTCAGGTGTGAACTGTCCCTGGCCGTACACACATGGTGTCCAAAATCTGCTGAAGCCTCGCGGTCCCCCCAGGCTCAGCACTCCCAACCCCCCATCCCCAGCATGTTCCAGAACAGACAAGCTCTGATGCGGCAGCTGGGAGCACAGCCACCCCAGGGCAGCTGGCTCAGTGGCAGAAACCAGCAAGCAGGCCCTGTGGCCCTGGGGGAGCCCTGGCTTCAACCACCCGCAGTCCTCCCTTATTTGTAGTTACGCTTATGCAAATGCCTTATTTGTGCCTTCTGGAGAACGCTCTAGTAACTAAAAGGTAGGAGCCACAGAAGCACTGTGGGGCCCTGCAGCCAGTGGAGCAGGCACCCCGGAGTCTGGTCCCGGCCGCTGGGAGGGAGGGCCGAGGTCCCTGCAAGCTCTAACCCGCCGGCCTGAGTTGGCAGGAAGGACTAGCCCCTGACCAGCAGCGCACACCTGACCGTCGTCACCTTCCTTCCAGAAAGGCTAGCCGACTGTTGCAGGGGGGAGCGTGAGCACCGTCGGTTCTTGTAGGAAGGCCCCCTACAAATTCAGGGTATCTTTACCACAGATCTTCCGATTTTCTTACAACAGCAAGACCACAAGCAGTTCCGGCCCTGCTGCCACAGGAGCTAAATGGGATCTTCCAGATGCAGGAGGTGGTTGCGAAGTGAACACGACGTTCTCAAAGCACCGCCAGACTTTTCAAAAGCTCCTGGCTTTTATTTTAAGTCACTCCTCCAGCTAACGGAGGACTCCATCCGACGCTCCCACTGTCAGAGCCCGTTCAAGAGAGACCTTTGCCCCAACACCAGGCAAACAAGACGCCATGTGAGCAGGAAAGGGAGCCCTGCTTCTGTTGGCATCCTCTGGGGGCACCCAGGGCTCCAACAGGTGCGGGGGGCGGGGGAGAGGGGGACAAACTCGGTGGGACAGGACACCTGGAGGGAAAGGGGGAAACCCTGGTTGCGCAGTAAAGCTGACAGGGAGTCTGTCCCCATCCCCCGTGAGTGTCTTCAGCCCTGCAGGAGCCAGCGCCCCAAGGAGCCCGCAGCGCCCTCCACAGCCCCCTGCGACGCAGGCAGGGATGGGTGAGCACGGACCCTGGGCCCTGGCACCCAGTCACACAACTTGGCAGTCACTTGGTCCACTGCACCGGGCATTCCTGCCCTTGAGGACACTACCTGCAGCCGAAGGGGAAGGCCACCCCACGCCCCAGTCTCAGGTAGCCAGTCTTCTCAGGTCCCCAACCCCAGTGGCTCTGGTTTCTGGGCAGAGCTGTCCTCACCCTTCCGGAAGCCCTGGGCTCCCCAGGCCCGGGCAGGGGTCACCGCCGGGCAGTCCCAGCGGCTTCCACCTTCCACCTGTCCCCCAGCGCAAGGCACCCAAGCGCCAGCCCCTTCCCAGTCCTGCGGGGCCCAGGGTCCGCGAAGGAAGTGCCCCCCCTTCCCAGGGCTGGGAGGTCGGGCTCCGGGGACAGGTCCCGAGGGGAAGGAAGGGGCCAGAAGGGGAGAAGAGGGGGACGGGGGGCAGGGAGGCTCGGAGGGGGAGTCCGGGAAGGCTGCGGGGCCGCACCGACCCCTGCTCCCACCCCTTCCCCTCTACCTGCAGTCTGGCATCCGGCTCCACCTGGCCGCCCGGGAGGCGCCCCACCACTTAAAAGTTGCAAAGTGAAACTCCAGCGCCTCCCGCACATGCGCAGAGCCACGCGCCGCCGGCCCAATTCTCCGCTGTGACCAGCGCCCCACGGCCCTCACCTCGCGCAGTGCGCAGCCTGCCCGACCGGGCCTGCAGCCGCCCCCCAAACAACACGCAGCTAGCTCGGCTCCTGGCGGCGGTCTCCAGGCGGCCTGAGGCTCCCAGGGTCCGGACCCAGCTGCCCTGCCCCACGGGGAGCGGGTGGTGTGTGATGTGGGCAAGAAGGACAGAAAAAATTATTAGATTTCCTTACTGCCCACAGCCCACTGACAAGTCCTTGAAACAGGCAGAGTGACATTCTTCTAGGAGCTCAGCTGCCTTGATGTTGATACTTTGCAAAGAGCAAAAGGCAACCTTATCCCCACCCCTGGGAATCCGTAAATCTACTTTAACATATAAAAATTCCTTTAGATATTTCCTTTTTAAAAATATTTTAATTACGTATTTATTTTTAAAGATTTATTTATTTATTCAGGAGAGACACAGAGAGAGAGGCAGAGACATAGGCAGAGGGAGAAGCAGGGTCCCCATAGGGAGCGGGATACAGGATTCCATCCCAGGACGCAGGGATCATGACCTGAGCCAAAGGCAGATGCTCACCCACTGAGCTACCCAGGTGCCCCTATAAATTTCCTTTATCTCTAAACCCCCCAAGATACATGTTGGCGATCATCCCCCAAGGATATGGCCCACCGACATATATCAGAAGGGTCTCATGACTCGGGCTTTATTACACAATGACCTTCCCCAAACAACAGCTAGCCCCCTAGACGTCCTGTGAACCTTACTTCCAAATTCCTTAGAGACTCACACTCTCCCTAACCCCATCCTGACTTGGAAGTATATAAGGGGCCACTCAAGGGGGCCACCCCAGTGCAGTTCTTGCTGCCATGTCCCCTAACATTCTTTTTCTACACCAGTGTGCACAGTCAGCTGCAAGCTCCCTGGGGCACAGCCCTGATGCTCCTCCTGCAGGCCTCCGTTTAGCATCTGCAGCCCTGGGGGCGTGGGAGCAGGGGAACCTCAGGGCCTTTCTGGCACTGCAGCACTTGACCTTCACAAGAACTTCTCAGGCCTCTCCCAACTCTTGGCTCTCACAGACATTCTCCGTATGTCCCTGGCCCTGATTGGAGCCTGGCTGTGGCTCTCTGCAGTGGGGTGGCTGGGGTGAGTGCCTAGCATCTCTTCCTGCTTTTCAGATAGTTCTTTCCATTCCCCATCTGGCCTTCTCCTTGTCCCTCCCACCCTCACCCCACCCCAAACCCAGCCACTAATTCCTGCAGTTTACCCAGGGCCCCTGCACTCAACCCTCGTCCACCTAATAAATGCCTGGACAGCTGTCCTCTACTGCAGTTACCTTTTGCTCCCAAGGGCCTCACACTTGACCTCCCCCAGGTTCCTGGTCTGGTTGGTTGGCTGGATGTCTGTCCTCCCCCCTACTGCCCCCACCCCTTCTCAGACTGATTGTCTTTGCCTTTATCATCCTTCACACCTGTCCTTCATGTCCTCATTCCTTCCCTGCCTGAATTAATGGCACCGCCACCCCTGGTCTGAGCTGAGGGGTCCAGGGACATGCCAGGCTCCATTCCCAGTTATTAGAATGGTGAAGCCACTGACAAAAAACAAAGCAAAAAATGAAAAGGAGAACCATCAGAATCTTTGATTTCAAAATTTCAGAGAGGGAAGGGATTTCTAAACTTGATTTTCAGTAGATTAAGTTTATTTAGAAATCAAGAGAATGCCTGATGGGTCAGAATGTGAGCTGAGATAGTCATAACCCCAGTTATTTATCATTAGTGTGTGGGGTGCTTGTAAAAACACCATTTCCTTAAGTCTCCAGTAAATACATGGGAGTCAGGGATTGTTCTTGTACATGGGGAAGAAACAGTTTGAAGGGTATGGAATTCAGAGCTCATAAGGGCTGTGCACACTGGCTAGGAATTCAAGGCATCCAGACTGGGAACGAACTCACAGCTTATCTGCCCCTGTCATCTCTCATATCCAACATTTTCAACATCTGCTCCCTTCATCTGCCCCCAAAACTAAAGGCAGTTCTACAGTCTTGTAGTACTGATGAGTTTTCCACCAAAGACTTTTTTTTTTTTATTTTATAGCAAGTGGAAGTGAAACACAGCCAGGAAAGTAAAAACATCAATAGTGACAAGTATGTCTGCTTTGGTTCTAACAGGACAGGTACACTGGATTCTGAATGGCTTCAGGCTCAAATTCCTATATTAGTAGCTGAGACTGTGACTGAATCCCTCCTAGATCCTTCCTTGGCTTTCTAAGTAGGCTGATCTAATCCCCGAGAACTTTCTGTTCCCTCAGCATTCTGCATCAAATGGAGAAATACAGATTATAATGTGTTTTGTTTGCTTGTTAGAAAATGCCCTCACTGTCTGGGTTGGGAATACACAACCTTAGGGCCATTCCACAGGACACAGCCCACATCCAGTGACCGTACAAGGAAACGGTGACAATTTGGCTTTCTGCTCTTAGGTTATAGAGTTGACAGAGGTAAGTGCTTGGGACATCCTGCAGTGAATAACATGAACAGAGAAGACAGGCAGGGACTACCCAGTTGCCAGGGAGTCTTGGGAAACAAAAATCAGCAGGTGAGCTGAATGGACAGAGGAAGCAAATTCAAAGCTCAGATGATGGCCAAAAGTGTTTGCCCAGCAGCAGATCTGTAATCCCCAGCTCTTCCCATGCCCTTGAGCACGCCTGATGCACATGGAAGCCAAACCCCTCAGCACTGCACCCCACACCTAAGGCTCCAGCTTCCTTGGCACAGGCATCCCGTCCCAGGAGCAGCTACACTTCTGCACCCTCATGTTGGGCAGGCTGACCACCCGGGGCCTGGGCCTGCCTCCCTCTTTGACAGTGATGATCATGGGCAGCGATGTCGTCTCCGAGGGGACGCACTGCCGTGGCCCCAGAAGTGGCCACTCGAAGGGCAGAGGCCACGGGGGCTGCTGACAGGTGCCCACACACTCGTAGGCCAGGAACCCCGGGGGCTCCAGGACCCAGTTCTCGGCCCACTTCATCCCCCGCAGGTCAATGTACACCTCCTGGCGGCAGCAGCGGGCAGCCTGCGTCACCGGCACCTCGGGGTCACAGTCGCCCTGAGCTCTGCGGGGACAAGGAGAGGCAGGGGTCAGCTGAGGGTGCCCGGGGCAGGGGGAGGGCCCTGGCGGAGGGGGCGTCTAGGAGGGAAGTGTTCCATCCTGGCTGTGTTCAAAAGGCTGCTTGTGATCCGGCTGGATGACTACCAGTGGCCAAACAGCACAGAACAAGTGCCATCAGCCCCGAGAGTGGCCGGAGAAATTTCCCGCACCCGCACCCCAAAAGAGCCCCTTCAACGGAGGTGGCAGTCCCTAGGTGCCCCATCCGCAGGCCCGGCGCCTACCCGTAGGTCCCCAGGTCCAGGGTGTGCAGCTCCAGCCGGGGCTCCCCCTGCCCGGCGCCCGTGGGCCCCTGGGAGGCAAAGCGCACCAGCCTGTGGGCCCCGGAGGCGGGCGGGCCCAGGTGCTCCCTCTGCACCGACACCTGCAGGAGCAGGGGCTGCCGAGGCCGGCTCAGCTGCTGCCAGAAGGTCACGGCCTCCGTCACGTCAAAGGCCTTCCAGCCGCTCTCGTGGAGGGACACCAGCCTGCGTGCCACAGGGGGGCCAAGGGGGACAGGGGCCTGAGCTGGGGAGGAGGGGGTGGCTCCCGGGGGTGGGGGTGGCTCCCCTCCGCGCCACCCCGCTGGGGACGCCCCCAGCCCCCTCCCCCCCTCCCCTTCCCGCCGTCTCCCCCAGCTGGGACCCGCCCCCGGCCCTCTCCTCCCTCCCCTCCCTCCCCGCCCCGCCCCGCTCGCAGCCCCCACCTGGAGTCCACCAGGGAGGTGCGGTTGGGGCCGTCGTCTCGGACTTGCAGCCACTCGATGGTGACGCGGGCGCGGGCGCTGTACCGGCTCCTGGAAGAGGCGCAGCACCGCCGCAGCAGCCACCACCAGGGCTCCTGTGTGAAGGACCGATCCTGTCTGCCGGGATGAGCATCTGGCCCGGTGCTCAGGAGGCTGGGGGGAGGGGGAGGCTGCTAGATCCTGGGCCGTGCGCAGTGGGAAACCACTATTCCGGAGGCACCGTCCTGGGCAAGGGAACCTGTGATAATTTAGCACCGATGCAGCTTTATCCAATTAGGCCCCATCTGTCCCTCTTTCTGGCTGTTGATGGATTCAGAGATTAGAAGTGGAAGAACCAGCCAATCCATTGCCCCCTCCGACTTCTGAGCCAAGGCAAGTGATGCTCAGACATGACCGCTTCCTAAAGCTCCCACAGTCACTGATGGCTACAGCGTATGTACTATCCGGGCTCCCAATGGCCATCCTGAATTCCCTCTACACCCTCCAGCTCTTCCCAACCAGAGCCCTGCCTGACCCCGGAAGCTGTCCTGGGGGTACTCAGTCCAGGTGATGGGGCTGGGCAGCAGTGGGCCAATCATCCAGCTTCCGGAGGCTTCCTGCTTGTGATGGACGGTACCACTGCCCGAGGGCCACTTTGGACCTGGCCCTGGGCCTAGAGCTGAGGGTACCATGGAGGGCAGGGGGCTGGCATGGGTGTGGGCAGCAAACCTGGTACCCCCTGGAGAGATGAGTGATGGGGGCTGAGGCAGGAAGGCAGGAGGGCAGGTGAGGTGTAGGGCCCTGTGCTTACCACCACCCTCCCGCCCCTCCAGATTTGAACCCCCCTAGAATCCAGGCTGCCAGGTGAGGGGTCAGAGGTCATGCTCAGCCTCCAAGGGTCAGGGACCTGCTGGACCTGGCCTGGGCTCAGAACCAGAAGGGATTCTGAGGTCAGTCAGGCTGGAGCCCAAAAGCAGCTTCACTCCTGCATTAGAGCCTCACATCTGGGGGCTCCAGGGGCCTCCTGTCCCCTTCCTGTTCAGGGCAGGCCCTGCTGGGGGTGTTCCAGAGATGCCCTGTGGCCTGGCCCCACATGCCCTGGGTCATCCCAACCCTGCACCCATCAGTCTCCTTGATCCCAGGCCCAGGGGCCCATGTGGCCCTTTGGGGTCTTCAGACAAGCTCCCAAGTAGGCCCACCTGTCCTCCCAGGATGGCCGGGATCAGCAGGGTGGCCCCTCCCCAGGGGCTCCCTAAGCAGGAATAGGGACCCTCGTTTCTATTCATCCAGCCCCTTCCTGGCAGGAACAAGTCCTGGATTGTCCTTGCCGTGCCACCCACTAGCTGTATGTAATTGGGCGAGTTTTCTATCCTCTTCCATAGAAGTCTCCTCGTATAACATGGGAATAATGTACTGGTTTTTTTTTTGTTTGTTTGTTTGTTTGTTGCAAGGAACTTGTCAGTATTGATCAAGATGTCAGCAGACTGCCTAGTACAGCCCCCTGGTGTACAGTAGGTGCTTAATAAATAACAGGAGTCTTTTCACAGTGCTACTGATTTTTCTAGTGTTTTATTTTTTTTTTTAAGATTTTATTTATTTATTCATGAGAGACACACAGAGAGGCAGAGACACAGGCAGAGGGAGAAGCAGACTCCATGCAGGGAGCCTGATGCAGAACTTGATCCCAGGACCCAGGAATCATGCGCTGAGCCAAAGGCAGACACTTAACCGCTGAGCCACCCAGGCGTCCCTCCAGTGTTTTATTTTAAGAAAATTAAGTTAACACTGTTTTTTAAATCCTTTTTTTAATAATGAACACACATAGTACGAGAGTGAAAGGTACCAAGGGGGTGCATGAGAGACAGCCGGGCTCCTTCTCTTGTTCCTCATCCATCCTTTTCCCCAAGATGATCTGTGCTCTTCAGCGAGACATGTCACTATTTCTCCAGGTGGGCCCCGCCTCTCCTCCCAGGACAGCCAGGGTCAGCAGAGCGGCCCCTCCCCTGGTGCTCCCTAAGCAGGAATAGGGACCCCGGTTTCAGTTCATCCAGCACCTTCCTGGCAGGAGTGAGTCCCGGGCCATCCTTGCCGTGCCACCCACTAGCTGCATGGCCTCCCGTGAGTCCAGAGGACTGAGCCAGCCTCCTTCTGACAGCTGTCTGCTTCAATTGGATAAGGCCAGGAGAGCCAGGATTCTGAAAAGAGCAGGAAGGTAACAAGAGCAGATGTGGCTTGGGCACCCATTGTCCCTCCCCTTGAGTTCCCGGGATACACATTATTAACACTCCCATCTGACCAATAAGGTGATGTACTTGCCCAAGGTCACAGGCCAGCCTTGGCCCCCCTCGGAGTTCTCACTAACAAACTATGACCTTGGACAAGGGTCTTAACTGCTCTGAGCCTCCTTTGTGAAATGTCAGCACTGTTTCCCTCCCAGGGCACGGGGGAGGGTGAAGGAGCCCCGGGAGGTCTGTAAGGCAAAGTGGGAGACCAGGCTGCACCAAGGGGGGTGCACACTGTGAAATCACCCGAAGCAGGGCACTGGGACTCCCTTGGGCTCTGGAACACAGCCTCACCTGGTGCCTCCCTCTACCGGGGGGGAGCCACTCTTCCCCTGCCCCACCCCTCCCTCCTCCTTACCCCCCTGCACTTGAGCTTCCTATCAGCTGCCTCTTGGTCTCCCCAACACAGAGAAGAGGCAAAATCCTTAAATATCTGCTTCATTAATTGAAGAGAAAGGGAGGGAGGAATAGAAGCTTATGGAGAGAAGGGCTTCTAGAAGATCCTTCTTCAGGACAATATTTGAGCAAACAGACTAGTTTATAGGAGCATTTTTCTTTCTGTGCATTTTTTACCTGGTCAAAAAAGAGATTAATATTACTAACAACTCTCCCCAAGAAAGGAAAGAGAGAGAGAGGAGGAGGAAAGAGAAAGAAAGAAGAAAGAAAGAAAGAAAGAAAGAAAGAAAGAAAGAAAGAAAGAAAGAAAGAAAGAAAGAAAGAAAGAAAGAAAGAAGAAAGAAGGGAGGGAGGGAGGGAGGGAGGGAGGGAGGGAGGGAGGGAGGAAGGAAGGAAGAAGAAGAAGAAGAAGAAGGAAGAAGAAGAAAGAAAGAAAGAAATCTGTGTACAATCCTACCACCTAACAGTGATTTGTTTGCTTTTGAGTGTCTGAACCCTGGGAAGTCTGGTGTTTAGGTGGGAAGGAAGACGGTGTCTGGACTCAGGGCTGGGAAGTCCCCACTCCCTGGAGGTGAGGAGGAGGAGGAGGGGAGGCCAGCGGGGCTGTGGACCGAGGCCAGCAGGCCAGGGAGGACAGCCCCACCATCAGGGATGACCCTGTTCTTCCAAGGACAGAGGCTGTGTCGGCTCCGCGGCTGCCTACACGCTGGCGATGGGCCCGAATCCGGTGCTGGGCCTCCGTACTTACCTCCTGGGTGTCTGCTCCAGCCGGAAATGTCCCTTGACAGGTGCAGGTATGATCGAGGCCATGAAGGGAACAGACAAACCAGCCAAACAGCCAGAGCCGGGCCTGTTTGGGCCCCTGCCTGCCTTGTGGATCCCAGGGCTGGTAGACCTTGCGGTCCTGCTGCCATCGCTGCTTCCTACTAGGCCTACGGACTCTTGTTCTCTGCGGTGAGGCCCACAGCAGAGAAAGGAAAAGACAAGCTTTTCAATTAGGGGGGAGAGGCACGGGCACACCTAGGCCACGGCGTCCTGCCCCCAGCCCTAGCGGAGGACACAGGGCGAGGAGGGAGGTACTGGAGAACAGGCGGCGGGGTCCCTGTGCAACCACACCTGTCCACCCATGCAGCCCATTGTGCTGAGGCTGACGTGGGTGCCCCTGCCCGCTCCCCAGGGGCATACACAGCAAGCCCTGGGAACTGGTGGCCTTTGCAGCTCTGGGCAGCATCCCCCAGGCTGGCAGGCCTGAGTCCAGGGGTCAAGGAGCCCCATCTCGTCTGCAGGGGTCAGTCCACTCCTGCTGCCAGCAGCCCAGGGTGGTGTGGGAGCCCGAGCCTCCTCCATCACCCAGTCACCCAGGTGGGAGCAGCCCATCCCCAGAGCCAGGAGGGCCAGCCTCGGTGGGATGGCTCTGGGACTCCACTGAGCCCTGAATATGGGGTACCTGATAACCCGACCTCCTGGCCCTCCTGCTTCCCTTCCTCATCCTGTTAGGGACTTAGGTGCTCAGAGATGGAAGCAAAAATGTCACATGAGAGAAAGGAAAGAAAGAAAAGGTGGGCTGTGCCACTGTGGGAGGCTCCCTACTCTGAGCACGTCCAAGGCTACCTACCCCTCCTCCCCCAAATGTGCCCTCAAGATCAAAGGGCCACTTAGATCCGAGGGGAGGCCTCGGATGGTTGTTGGGGTGTGTGCCTCACCTAGCCGCCTCTGCGGAGCTGCCTCTTCTGCTAGGATGCTTTTCGTCCTCACACAACACGATTAAAGCACTATGTACAGTATTTTCCTGATTTGTCCTTTTTTTTATTATTTTTTTTATTTGTCCGTTTGAATGGTCAGTGGTCCCCATACTCCCGCCCCAGAAACACTTCTGGGGGCTGCATGTCTCTCTGGGATCCTGGACTGGTGGCTCCTGGACACCCTGCTCCCCCACCCCCACCCCCACTCCCCGCCCTCTGCACTGAGTTTAAAAAGGCTTGGATTCTCCAAGCAGGGGGCAAAACTTGCTTGCTGCTCTGGGACTGGAGATAAGGCTGAAAATGTAAACATCCCCCGGAAAGAAAGCGCGTGGACCTGAATCTCTAGAGGGATTCCACAGAGATCTCTATATAAACACACGATAAAACTAAAATGTCATCACAGTACACGTATTGTTTTGAAATTTGGTTTTTATTTTCATTTCCCTTTATTTTTATCATGGGCCTGTTTCCAGGTAAGTATTTATTATTTTTTTAATGGCTCTTTAGAAAATTAAACAAGTAATGCTTGAAAATGTTCTTGATGAAAAAAAAAATGTTCTCGATGTCACGAACCCCAGGAGGGCAGGGGTCCCTGGCTGGCTCTGTCGGGGGCACATATGATGTTTGATTTCGGGGTGGTAAGTTCGAGCCCCACATTGGGTGTTGAGATTCCTTAAAACTAGTAATTAAAAAAAAAAAAAAAACAGCAGGGGGCACCTGGATGGCTCAGTGGTTGAGCATCTGCCTTTGGCTCAGGTCATGATCCCATATTCCTGGGATCAAGTTCTGCTTCAGGTTCCCCACAAGGAGCCTGTTTCTCCCTCTGTCTGTGTCTCTGCCTCTCTCTGTGTGTCTCTCATGAATAAATAAATAAAATCTTTAAAAAAATAAAAACAGCAGGGCAGAAGTCTATAGAGGAGAAAGCAGAAGTCTCCCTTCCCACCTCACAAATTGTCTGCTCAAAACAATACTTTCCCAAAACAGTCAGTGCTGTAGGGCAGAGGTCTGAACAGGCTCAGCAGGAGTCTGTGCCCAGGGAGCACAGGGCTGTGGTTACAGTGTCTGCTGGAAAGGACACTGCTCCTAAGCTCCGCCAAGTTGCTGACAGAGTCCAGCTCCTTGGGCTGGACTGGCTGCAGGCTGGGAGCCCCTCTTGACTCCGTAAGGGCATCACTTAGCAGATGCCACTGTACCAGAGCACCACACACAGGGCAGTTTCAATGACCAACACTCATTCCTCACAGTCCTGGAGGCTGCAAGTCCAAGGTCAGAGCATCAGGGTGCTGGGGTTCTGGTGAGAGCCCTCCTCCAGCTTTCAGACAGCTGCCTCTTGCTGTGCCCTCAGGTCACATGAGGGCACGGATCCCATGAAGGCTCCCCCTTCCTGACCTAACCACCCTGCAGAGGCCCCACCTCCATACACCATCACACTGGCAATTAAGGCTTAAATGTGTGAACTTGGCAGGAGGGGGACACGTTCCCCCGACCATGTGGCCCCTCCATTTTCGTGCCAATTACTATGTGTCAAATGTCCCTTAATGGGGGCACCTGAGTGGCACAGTTGGTTAAGCGTCTGCCTTTGGCTCAGATCATGATCCCAGGGTTCTGGGATCGAGCCCCATGTCAGGCGCCCAGCTCACCAGGGAGCCTGCTTCTCCCTCTCACCCCGTTTGTGCTGGTGTGCTCTCCATGCTCTCTCCCAATCTCTCTCTCAAATAAATAAATAAAATCTTTTTAAAAAAAATGTCCCTTAATGCTTTGCATCCCTCTGACTTCCTTTTTTTTTTTTAAATATATTTTATTTATTTATTAGAGACACACACAGAAAGAGAGGTCAAGACACAGGCAGAGGGAGAAGCAGGCCCCATGCAGGGAGCCTGACGTGGGACTCGATCCTGGGTCTCCAGGATCAGGCCCTGGGCTGAAGGCGGCGCTAAACCGCTGAGCCACCAGGGCTGCCCCCTTTTTTTTAATATTTTATTTTTTTATTTGAGAGAAGAGACCAAGCAAGAGAGAGAGCACAAGCAGCAGAAGCAGAGAGAGAAGCAGACTCCCCGCTGAGCACACAGCCCGACATGGGGCTCGATTCCAGGACTGACTCCAGGATCATAAACTGAGCAGAAACCAAGAGTTAGATGCTTAACCAACTGAGCCACCCAGGGGCTCCAGAAAGCTCTCTGCTCTCTCTGCTACTTAGGGCTGATATAGTTAACTGGGCTCACCCTGAATATTCCAACATAATCTAACTGTGCCATATAATAAAATCATGTAATCGAGGATGTGATATCTCTGCATATAGTCCAATTCTGTGATATCTCTGCATATAGTCCATATAGTCCATATAGTCCAATAGATGAGAGCAGGGCATCACTGGGGGACCTTCTAGAAATGTGTCTCCCATGGTTGACCACTGGTAGGGGCTTGATACACATCTTTTCAGACCTTTTTCCATGCTTTTGTGTACACTTAAGCATATCACTTTATTTTGTGTTATATAAATGGTACTCATGGGTATTTTTCTGTAGTTTTTTTTTTCAGTTAAAATGTTTTAGGATATTTTCTATGCCAACAGATCTTTACTGATATTTTCCAACACCTAATCTTTTAAATTTTTTTTTCTGAAGATTTTTTTGAGGGAGGAGGGCGAGGAAGAGAAAGAATCTCAAGCAGACTCCCCTACAAGTCATGACCTGAGCTGAAACCAAGAGTCACACACTTAACTAACTGAGCCACCCAGGCTTCCACCAACAATTTTTTTAAAGATTTTATTTGTTTATTCTTGAGAGATACAGCGAGAGAGGCAGAGACACAGGCAGAGGGAGAAGCAGGCTCCCTGTGGGGAGCCCAACGCGGGACTCGATCCCAAGACCCTGGAATCACACCCTGAGCTGAAGACAGACACTCAACCACTAAGCCACCAGGTGCCCTCCACCAACAACAATTTTAAAAAGACTTAATGAATAAAGAAAAAACCAACTAGGTCCTTGCATGAGAAAAATTCCAGTGCTTCTTAAATTAATCTACAAATGTAACAGAATTCAATAAAAATATTAGAGTGTGGTAAAACCCAGCATACACAAAGTCAAAAACCAATAATAAGCCAGGGGGAGATATAACATTTGCAATAGGGGAGCACTGTGTCCACAATGTATAGTGTCCACAAGTCAAAAACCAAAATGGCAACTTGGTAGAA
Source organism: Canis lupus dingo (assembly GCF_003254725.2). Taxonomy (NCBI): domain Eukaryota; kingdom Metazoa; phylum Chordata; class Mammalia; order Carnivora; family Canidae; genus Canis; species Canis lupus. Next base: position 38,605,423 of record NC_064249.1, on the reverse strand, counting down.
AAATAGACACAATGTACTGAATGAATAGTTCTCAGAAATGGAAATACAAATGGCCTTAAACATTTGAAAAACTGTTCACCGTTATTCATAATAATAAATGCAAATTAAGAGTACAGTGAGATGCCACTTTTTCTGTATTTGATTTTTTTTTAAGTTTGGTTTTTAATGACACTGTGCTGGTGAGGCTGTCCTCTCATCTGTTGCTGGAGGAAATGGAGCTCAGTTTGGCAATATCTACCAAAATGAGAACTATAAGGGGGAACTTGGGTGACTCACAATGCTGAGCGTCTGACTCTTGATCTCAGCTCAGGTCATGATCTCAGGGTCGTGAGTTCAAGCCCCCGCACTAGAGTCCACACTGGGCACCCAGCCTGCTTAAAAAAGAGAGAGAGAGAGAGAGAGAGAGATCTATATATACTCTGTAGCCAGTGTATCCACTTGTAGACTTTTATTCAAAAGACACATTCATACAGGTATGAAGTGGCACTTATACTAGACTATTTATTGCAGTATTATTTGTAACAGTAAACACTTGGGAACAGTATGAACTTCATTCAAAGAGATCTGATTACATAAATCTTGCCACATCTGTACAGAGGAATTTTATATAGCAGAAAATAAAATAAATAAAATAAAATAAAATATGAGGCAGCACTACATAGAAGACTGCATTGTGTCCCCCACACATTCATATACTGACGTCCTAACTCCCAGCACCTCAGAATGTGACTGGGTTTAGAGATGGGACTTTAAAAAGATAATTAAGGGAAAATGAGGTCATGGGGGAGGTGATCTCATCCAATCTGGTGTCTTCTAACAACAGAAAATTGGGACCCACAGACCAGGGGTGCACGTGCATAAAGGACCTACCATGTGGGGACAGAGAGATGGTGGCCACCTACAAGCCAGGCAGAGAGGCCTCAGAAGAAACCATGTTTGCTGGCACTTTGATTTTGTGGCTGACGATAAATTCCTATTTCAAGGAGGTTACAGTGTTGGAGAAAATAAATCAATAAATCCTTTAAATCAATTAAACTAATTGCACTGGCTTTGGGGGGTGGGGGTGCGGGCCTGGGACAAGGGGCGGTACTGGAGGGGCCACAGGGAGACCGAGGCCAGAACGGGCAGAGACTGTTCGGTGAACCTTTACAAAAATAACATTATAATAACAAATTGCAATTACAATTTTGAAAAGAGGAATAGACCACGCTGACGGATTAGTAAGATTGGCACAGTGCGGAGAAATAGTGACAATGTCCCTCTGCAGAGCGCAGACCATCTCGGGGAAAAGGATGGATGAGGAACAAGAGAAGGAGCCCGGCTGTCTCTTGTGCACACCTTTGGAACCTTTCACTCTCCTACTATGTGTGTTCATTATTAAAAAAGATTTTAAAAATACTGTTAACATTTTCTTAAAACACTGGAAATTTCAGTAGCACTGTGAAAAGACTCCTGTATTTATTAAGCACCTACTGTACACCAGGGGGCTGTACTAGGCACTCTGCTGACATCTCGATCAATACCGACAAGTTCCTTGCAACAACAACAACAACAAAAAGTACATTATTCCCATCTTATACAAGGAGACTCCTATTGAAGAGGGTAGAAAACTCGCCCAATTACACGCAGCTAGTGGGTGGCACGGCAAGGACAATCCAGGACTCACTCCTGCCAGGAAGGGGCTGGATGAACTGAAATGAGGGTCCCTATTCCTGCTTAGGGAGCCCCTGGGGAGGGGCCACCCTGCTGATCCCAAGCCATCCTGGGAGGACAGGTGGGGCCTACCTGGAGCTTGTCTGAAGACCCCAAAGAGCCACGTGGGCCCCCGGGCCTGCGATCAAGGAGACTGATGGGTGCAGGGTTGGGATGGCCCAGGGCATGTGGGCCCAGGCCTCAGGGCATCTCTGGAACACCCCCAGCAGGGCCTGCCCTGAACAGGAAGGGGACAGGAGGCCCCTGGAGCCCCCAGATGTGGGACTCTAATACAGGAGTGAAGCTGCTTTTGGGCTCCAGCCTGACTGACCTCAGAATCCCCTCTGGTTCTGAGCCCAAGCCAGGTCCAGAAGGTCCCTGACCCTTGGAGGCTGAGGATGACCTCTGACCCCTCACCTGGCAGCCTGTACTCTGGCAAATCCTGGCTCCTCCCCACCTGCTTATCCCAGGCCCCATCACTCTTGTCTCCAGATGTCAGGACCACTGAGAGTCTCCTCAACCCTCCCTTTCCTCCACTCCCCTCTTCCCCTGCAGGACAGCAGATCTGACTTTGGGATGACTTGCAGGCCCAGTCCACTGCAACAGAAGGCCAGGCTCCCCGCCCCCCCCTCAGATCCACAGCCTGCAGAGCAGGGCCCCTTCCTGTGCATGACAAAAGTCTGTCCTCCCACTGCCAGGCCATCAGCCCCTTGGTCTCCCAATCCACACAGGCTTTCTTCTGGCTGATTGCCCAATTGTTTTATTTCCCCAGCAAAACTCTTGAACCCAAGTATAATCCACATTCAGAAAAGGGCCTGTGTTTGCAGAGGGATAAAGGGTCTGGGAGATTGGCCCTGTGTCTGCCTCTACCAATCCTCTTTCTGAGTCCACACTCAATGAACCCACTGTATTAAAGGTGGCTCACCATCTCTGTGACCTCAGGCCAGAAGGGTCCCTTCCTGATGCATGTGGCAAGAGGCCAGGGGAAGAACCCACTTCTCTTTCCTCTGAGTGGTTCATTTGTCTCTTGGATGTGAGTGCCTCCAGCCCCCACACCTGCTCCTTCTCTGTCCCACACCCTCCAGACTCAGCTCCCAGAAAGTTCTAGCATCTCACTGGCAAAATAAAGCTGTGACCATCTGGGATTGACCCTCCATTAGTCACCGGCAGGGCTGCAATGGCCACCTTCCCCTCCCACTGCCTGCCCTGCCCCCACTGTCAACAGGTGTCTCAGACAGACTTGACTCAGAGGCACTCTATTAATTAAAACCCTCTCCAAATTAGCTTGAAATAGATCAGAGAACTAAATAGAAAATGCAAAGCCATAGGGGCGCCTGGCTGGCTCAGTCAGTAGAGTTAGAGATTCTTGATCTTGGAGTCATGATTTGAGCCCCACATTGGGGCAGAGTTCACTTAAAATAAAATAGTTTTTAGGGGTCCTTGGGTGGCTCAATGGGTTGAGCTTTTGGTTCAGATCATGATCTCAGCGTCCTGGGATCAAGACCTGCATCAGGCTCCCTGCTCAGGGGAGAGCCTGCTTTTCCCTCTGCCCCTCACCCCTACTCGTGCTTTCTCTCTAAATAAATAAAAATAAGAACAAACAAAATAATTTCTAAAAATGCAAAACCATAAAACTCCTAGAAGATTAACAGGAGAAAATCTAGATGAACTTGAGTTTGGAGATGACTTTTATTTTTTATTTTTATTTTTTTTAAGATTTTATTTTTTTACTCATGAGAGACACAGAGAAAGAGACAGAGACACAGACAGAGGGAGAAGCAAGCTCCTCGTGGGGAGCCCAACGTGGAACTTGATCCCAGCATCCTGCCATCATGACCTGAGCCAAAGGCAGATGGTCAACCACTGAGCCACCCAGGCGTCCCTGGAGATGACTTTTAGACATATCACCAGAGGCACGATTGGTGAAAGAAATCATTAATAAGCTAGACTTCATTACAATTAAAAACTTCTGTTGTGCAAAAGATACTGCCAAGGGAATGAGAACACAAGCCACACACTGGGAGGACACGTTTGCAAAGGACACATCTGATAAAGAACTGTTACCCAAAATATCAAAGAACCCTCGAAACTTAACAATAAGAAACCAAACAACTCAAATCAAAAAGCAGTCAAGGGGCACCTGGGTGGCTCAGTGGTTGAGTGTCTGTCTTTGGCTCAGGGTGTGATCTTGGGGTCGTGGGATTGAGTCCCTCATCAGGCTCCCCATAGGGAGCTCACTTCTCCCTCTGCCTATGTCTTTGCCTCTCTCTGTGTCTCTCATGAAAAATAAAGTCTTAAAAGAAGAGATACAGATGGACGAATAAGCATACAGGGGGAGGCTCAACAGCACATGTCATCAGGAAATGCAAATTTTTAAAAATATTTTATTTATTTATTCATGAGACACACACACAGAGAGAGAGAGAGAGAGAGAGAGAGAGGCAGAGGGAGAAGCAGGCTTGGGACTTGATCCCGGGTCTCCAGGATCACACCCTGGGCCAAAGGCAGGCGCCAAACTGCTGAGCCACCCAGTGATCGCCAGGGAAATGCAAATTAACCCAATGATGGCTCCATCTCATGTCTACTAAAACGACCAAAATCAAGAACACTGACCCCACCAGGATGCCTGGGTAGCTCAGTGGTTGAGCATCTGCCTTCAGCTCAGGTCGCGATCCCAGAGTCCTAGGATCGAGTCCTACATCAGGCTCCCGGCATGGAGCCTGCTCTGCCTTCTGCCTGTGTCTCTGCCTCTCTCTCTCTAGTGCCTGAATAAATAAATAAAATATGTGTTAAAAAAGAAAGAAAATACTCTGCATGATATTACAATGGTGGATACCTGTCATTTCACATTTGTCCAAACCCAGAGAGTAGAAACGATGGACTTTAGGTGACAATGATATGTTGGTGCAGGCTCAGGCACTGTAACAAATAAGCACCAGGGTGGGGTTGCTTATGGTCAGGGAGGTTGTGCATGTGTAGGGGCCAGGGGTATGCGGGAACTCCGTATATTTTGCGCAATTTTTCTGCGAACCAAAACTGCTCTAAATAAAATAAAGTCTTTTTTTAATAAAGTCTATTAAAACAAACAAACAAAAAATCTCCAATGACTTCTTACTACACTTTGGGTGATAAAACTCAGATGTCGGGATCCCTGGGTGGTGCAGCGGTTTGGCGCCTGCCTTTGGCCCAGGGCGCGATCCTGGAGACCCGGGATTGAATCCCACATCGGACTCCCGGTGCATGGAGCCTGCTTCTCCCTCTGCCTATGTCTCTGCCTCTCTCTCTCTCTCTCTCTCTCTCTCTCTCTCTGTGACTATCATAAATAAATAAAAATTTAAAATAAAAACAAAAACAAAAACAAAAAAAACTCAGATGTCTTCTCTTAAAGTCCAGGCTGATCTTGGCCAGGCTCACCCTCCTACCTCTTGTCCTACTGCTCCTCACTGGCTCCCTCACAGCCTGTCACACGGCCCTTCTTGCTGTCCCCAAACCTGGAATGGCGGTTCCACCCCAGGGCCTTTGCACCAGCTGTACCCTCTGCCTTCAAGGCTCTGCATGCTGACCTTTGCAGAGTTAGCTGATTTTTGTCATTCAGAACTCGGATCACACATCACGTCCTCAGAAAGCCCTCTCTTGACCATTCATAAAATCCTCAGGTCCCTTCCTGTTCCCGCCAATCAAGATGTCTCTTATCATCCAGCTTTATACTCCTCCTGCTACTTAGTCTTATCTACAATGATCTTATCTGTTTGTTTCACTGTTTGTTGACTACCTCCCCATTAGGATGTAGATCCCATGGGCTCAATGACTTTGTCCAGCCCGTTTTCCTGCTGTGTCCCTGCACAGAGAACAAAGACCAGCACTCATGGTGGATACTTCATCGACACTTGTTGAATGAATAAATGAATTAATGAATTGAAAGATGGGAATCTGAGCTCTGTATGGACTTTGTGAGCACCCCAGGATCTCAATTTCTTTGTAAAATGAGGGAGATAAATAGATTTTCCTTCCAGCTCCAAAGTACGGGAAGGGAGAAGCAGGGTGAGTTGGGCTTCTCCCTGGACAAGCCCTGTCCACATGAGATGCTGTGAGTTCCCACCAAGGACTTCCCAGTCCCAGGAAAGGTTCTGGCCACCCAGGAACTCTCAGGGGCCCTTGATCCCTGCCCCACGCCCCAGGGTATCTCCATGGGACAGGGGAGAACCGTCAGAGAAGCCGAAGGAAACCCCAGCACCCACCCTGGCCCACCCCACTGCAGAGAGCCACAGGCCTAGGGCAGGGGCAGGGACATATAGAGAATGCCTCATCGTTGCAGTGAAAAAGGAGAGCCCAGAGATGGGAGAGGCCGGAGAGGCTGCAAGGGTGCCCACATGGGGGTGAAGACCTGCCCAGGCTTTCCCAATTGGTGGTGCCAGAAAGACCCCTAGGGGAAGCTTGCTCCCATGCCTCATTCCCATGGGGAAACTGAGGTCTGCTGAGGTCACCTTATTTGCTGAATGGAGGGATCAGTTTGGAATCAAACTTCTCGGTCACAGGATCCCCCCACATGGCCAATTCTGGACCCCAGGGAGCCCTGTGTCCTTGCATTCTCTCCCCAAATGCCCACCCTGAATGCTCCCCTGCATGCTCTCCCTGCATACTCCCCCTGCATGTTCCCCTCTGCATATTCCCCCTGTATGTTCCCCCGTGCATGCTCCTGCTGCATACTCCCCTGCAGGCTCCCCTGCTCGCTCCCCCTCCATGCTCCCCTTGCATTCTCCAAGCAGTGGGCCCACAGGGCTTTCCTTTGGGAGAAACAAAAATCCAATTAAAAAGCTAACTATTTCTGGCTCAGCCTGGGAGGCTCTGCTGTCTCGGCTCTGCAATTAAAAACGGAGTAACATTTAAGTGAGGGAGGGATGGGTCCCTAGGGCTCTGTGTGACCAGCCTCTCATTTCCCACATAGGGCTTCAGCCTCCTGCTCCTGGGGCCCTTGAAAGGGGATGGTCTGAAAGCCTCACCTCAAAGCACCAGGCTGCCCCGCCCGAGAGGGAGCACCCCAAGAGCCTGCAGGTCAGTGTGACAACGGTCAGCTCAGGGTTGGCCTGAGCACCAGCTAAGAGAGCCTGCATGGGCCGGGGCACACCAGACCCAGCGAGCTATGTGGTCTTGGGCAGACCAGGACCCTCTCTGGACAATGAGGGGTTTGACCTGCACAGTCTTCCCGTCCCTCCAGTGACTCTGGTTCTGGACCACAGCTGTGTCCTCTGGTCAGGAATCATCCAAGATGTGTCTCTGTTTAATTTGGAGTCCATTTTTACAGTTGGAGATTTCCAGGAGATGTGTTAGCTCGGTGTTAGCAACTGAGCAAAACAGAAGCATCCTCTGGGAGGTGTGCGTGGGTGTGTGTGTGCTTGTGCAAGTGTACATCTGTGAGGGTGCAATCCCTTCTCTGCCTGCAAGCCCTCCGAGGCCAGTCCTGAGGACTGGAGACACAAGCAGGCTCATGGTGGTCCCAGGAAGTATTTTTATCTGGGCTCTAGTGGGAAGAGTGGGCAGGCACCCCTGAGGCCTGCAGAAGAACAGGGCCTGTTCCCATCTCACAGGCCAGGGGCCCTGGGTGTCGGGAGGGGAGCAGCTCTAGGTAGATTCCAGACACAGACAGCCTCGGGTAAAGACAAGGAACAGAGCTGGAGACAGCACAGCCCCACCAGTAATGACCAGAGGGCCCTCCACAACTGCAGTGGCTGTCATCTAGAGTAGGCGGCAGGTGACTCTGCAGGTAGAGGTGGAGGTGGCCACTCCAGCCACGGCCTTCACCTCTGAGCACCTTCCCATTCCTCCAAGCTCCCCCCCAAGCACCCAGGTCCTCTGGGGCCTGTGTCACTTGCCGAGTTCCCCAAGCCACCACCACGACTGCCCCTTCTGTGTCTCTCTGGTCCTTCTCTGTCTCTTCTCCCTGATATCTCCACATTCCCCAGACTCTGCTGTTAAGGGCTGAACCGTGTCCCCCCAAATTCCTATGCTGTAGCCTAACCCTCACACCTCGGAATGTGACTGTGCTTGGACATATGTCCTGTAAAGAGGGAAGTAAGGTAAAATGAGGTGGTGTCAGTGGCCCTAACCCAATATGACCTGTGTCCTTACAAAGAGAGGACGTTAGAACACGGAACTATGTGAGGAAAACGGGAGGGCAGCGTCTGCAAGCCAGGCAGGGAGAGAGGCCTCGGAACACACCAGCCCTGTCGATCCCTGGATCTTAGGTGTTTAGCCTCCAGATCTGTGAGACACTAGATTTTCGTTGCTGAAACCACTCCATTCGTGGTACTTTTGTGTACAGTCCGAGGAAACCAATATTCCGATCTCAGGCCAATGCACACGAAGCCCTAACTCTACCCAGCTCTAAGTTATGGTTCAAGGTTGCACATCTACACTCGGGCCTCTGTCCCCGCCTGCTCCTCAGAGGTGGGGCTCCCCGGCAGAGTGGGGCGCACGGGGCTCTAGCTCCGCTGCAGCTGGTCACAGCCCCAGGCACACCATGAGCCTTGTTCTCCTTGTTTGTAAAAGTGGGGATCGGGACACCCATTTGACGGGGTGCTGGGTGGGGATCATTGGGCTGGAGAAGCGGACGCAGATCTGCAGATCCGTGGATGGGGGCAGGCCAGGAGGAAAGCAGGTGTGGCGGCCTGGCCGAGGCTTCCAGCTCGGTCACTCCCTTACCTGATCTGCCAGGTACTGCCAGGAGGTCAGGCCCGTGAGCCACAAGAGAACAGCTGCGGTCCGTCAGGTCCAGCCCCGGGCCGGGCCCTCCATGCTACCTGCCCACATCGTCCCAAGAGACCTGTCAAGTGGGCACCTATCTCCGGCCTCACCTCCTCTGCCACTTCCTGTCTGCTCCCAGCGCTCTTTACCGCCTCTGTCAGAGCATTTACCACCCTGTAGCACGGATGCATTCCCACCAGATGGGGAGCTCCCTTAGGGCACGAAGACATTGCTGCTCTGGTGCCTGACACACAGTGGGGTTCTATGTGTGCAGATGAATCAGTGCAACTGAACAGAAGCTTCCCATGCCCCCCGCCTCATCTCCCGCAGCTGAGGACGTGCACCGTTGCAGCAAGGCCAGCTTCTGTCTCAGCCCTGCCTGCCCCCTGCGCCCCCGCCCCTGTGGTCCCTGGGCTTCTCTTCACCTGGGTCCTATCCCCCAGAGCTGCCCTGGACATCTCAGGACACTGACACCATCACATCGAGGGTCTTGGTACATGAATGTTTTGTATTTTATGTGCCCCAAAAGAAGTTATAAATAAATACAGGTCAACTGGTAATCAGGCAGGTCTTTTCTCGAGTCTTCACCTCCTTTCTGTTGTGTCTCCCCAGATGCCCGGGCATGCTGGCTGTGGGCCATGGTCAGCCCCACACAGTCAAATGGGCATCTGTGTGGGTCTCAGGGCAGAGCCGGGCAGCAGCTCCCCTACTGCCTGAGGGTCAGAACCTCTAGTTCTGCAGCTTTGGTGGGAGATGAGGACCCACCACATTCAGAGAGGCAAAAAAGATAAGGAGAAGGCATTTCTGGCGGAGGAAACGATGTGAGCAAAGACAGTGGGGGGCATCCAGGTGGGGGTGGGCCTGGGGTCTGGACCAAGGAGCGTCTTGGAGAGTAGAGGGTTCTAAGACTGGAACCAGAACTCAGGAATGCCAGTGTTGTTTCCATTTCCCATAATTAAAAAGGCAGGTGTTTGGGATGCCTGGCTGGCTCAGTCAGTGGAGTGTGTGACTCTTGAGTCGGGGGTGTGAGTTCATGTCCCACGTTGGATGTAGAGATGACCTTTAAAAAAAAAAGGCAGGCGATCACTTGGTTTGAGAAGCAGGTCTGGAGCCGGTGGTGCTTGGGGAACAGGGGCCATGGCCATCCCCACCCCTGCCCCTGCCCCAGACCACAGCCTGACCCTGGCTCCACCAGGCCCCAGCTCTGGCACCTGTCTTCCTACTTATCTTCCCTGAGCCTCAGATTCCAGAATGATCCCCATGAAAACAAGAGTGACCTCTGGTTATTGGAGCTGCCTCCTGCCAGACCCCTAGCCCAGCAAGTGTTCCTGGAGGGTAAGCAACTCACCTAAGGTCACGCGACTAAGGAAGGGATGTGATTCTCCAGGCCTCTTCCTGAGCTCAATGACCAAGGACAAGCCTGGACACGGGGCCACCTGGAGAGCCACCCAGGGATGTGTGTCCCTCCAGGGACAGTGGTGCTGAGGTGCAGGAGCAGAGGCTGCTGGGAGGAGGAAGATTTGAGTCCTTCCCTCTAACCCATGCTAAGCCACTTTTTCATAGGAACGCATGAAATCACCTGCCACAGCGGGCACTGGGCACGGAGCTGGATCCGGCCTCCCCACGGGGTCTTGTCCTGGTGTCAGGCCACCCGGGATCTCAGCGGTTGGCGCCTGGTGCCCTCTAGTGGCGCAGCTGGGCACCGACGGGCCAGAATGCGCCTTCCTCCTGGGCCTGCCCCTTTGTTCCGGGCACCTCACCAGGCCACCTGCTGTCCTTGAGCACTCTTCTGGGAGACAAGGGGGACACTGGGAAGAAGACTTGGAATCTGATGGCTGGGATTCGGCCCCGCTGCCTTAGATAGGTGCCTTGGGTTTTTCATGTGTGCAATGGGGGTGCCCACACCCTCCCTCCTGCCTCCCGGGACTCTGGTGAGAATCCAATTGGATGTGATGGACAACAGCACCTTGAAGTTCAAAAGTGCTACAGAAGTATTGTGCTTGAGAGAAAATAACTAAGTGCAGGTCCAGGACGCCAAGGACCAACGAAGGGCTGGTGTCGGGGAAAGAGCCCAGGAGGGGAGAAGGCATCCCCAGCAGAAGAGAGGGTGGTGGGCAAGGGCAGCTGGGCTCAGCAGAGACCAATTCATCCTGTAGGGCAAGGGGAGCCTTCTGGGGACATTCAGACAATGGTGTTGGAATAAGAAGTCGACAGAGATTCATTTCTTGGTCCCTTCTCTTACTCTCTTACTCTACTGCCCAAACCAATCTGCAGATGCAATGCTATTCCTATCAAAGTTCCAGTGGCACTTTTCAGAGAAGCAGAACAAACCATCCTAAAATGTGTGTGGAAGCACAAAATACCCTGAACAGCCAAAGTGAACTTGGGAGAGAAAAGCAAAGCTGGAGGCATCACTGTATATTTCATAGTTAGGGTAACGCACACAGTATGATGTTAGGGTAAAAACAGACACACTGGTCAAAGAGCAGAACAGAGTCCAAAAATAAATGCACACGCATATGGCCAATTAATTTACAACCAAGGAGGCAAGAATATACAATGAGGAAAATAGTCTCTTCAATAAATCGGTAGAAAAACTGACAGCTGCATGCAAAAGAATGAAACTGGACCACACTCTTGCTTTTTTAAAGGTTTTATTTATTTATTTAGCAGAGAGAGAGAGCACAAGCAGAGGGAAGAAGCAGACCCCCTGCTGAGCAGGGAGCCCAACACAGGGCTCGATCCCAGGACCCTGGGATCATGACCTGAGCTGAAGGCAGGTGCTGAACCTACTAAGCCCCCCAGGTGCCGCTGGACCACTTTCTAACACCACACACATTAACTAACTCCAAATGGATGAATGGATTAAAGACTTGAAAGTAAGACCTAAAACCACAAAACTCCCAGAAAACATAGGTGGTAAACTTCTAGATGTTGGTCTTAGTGATGATTTTTTAAATTTAATACTAAAAGCAAAAGCAACAAAAGCAAAAACCTGCAAGCTGGACCACATCGAACTAAAAAGCTTTTGCACAGCAGAAGACACCGTCCACGAAGTGGCAACCTACGGGATGGGGCAAGATGTTTGCAAATCACATATCTTATATATCTGATAAGTGGTCATATCCAAAATACATACAGTCACACAACTCAACAATAACAACAAAACACATTTGATTAGAAAATGGGCAGAAAAAAAAAGAAAATGGGCAGAAAATCTGACAGATATTTTTCTGAAGATGACATCCAGATGACCAGCAGGTGCATGAAAACATCTCAACGTCACTGATCACCAGGAAGGTGCAAATCAAAGCCACAGTGAGATGTCACCGCATGCCTGTCAGAATGGCTCGGATCAAAAATACAAGAAATAACAGGTGTTGGTGAGGATGTGGAGGAAAAGGAACCCTCATTCACTATTGGTGGGAATGCAAACTGGTGCAGCCACTGTGGAAAACAGTATGGAGGGGCTTCAGAAAATAACAAATAGAATTACCTTGAATCCAGCAATTCCCCATCTGGGTATTTATCTAAAGAAAACGAAAACTCTAACTCAGAAGGGTATCTGCACTCCCGTGCTGACTGCAGTATTATTTACAGAAGCCAAGACACAGAAGCAGCAATCCACTCATGGACAGATGAATGGATAAAGATGTGGTATTAATTAATGGAATATTACACAGCCATATAAAAGAATGAAATCTTGCCATCTTGGATGGACATCAAGGGCATCATCCTAAGTGAAGCAAGTCAGACAAAGAAAGACAAATAGAATATGATCTCTCTTATATGAGTAATGTTTAAAAACACAACACCACCAAGATCACAGATACAGAGAATGGATTGGTGGTTGCCAGAGACGGGGCTGGGGGTGCAAGAAATGGGTGCACCATTTTTTTTAGTTTAAATGAATCAAATAACTTGTATTTTTTAAAAGATTTATTTATTCATTTTAGAGAGAGAGAGTATGCTCATACATGTTTGGGGAGGGGCAGAAGGAGAGGGAGAAAATATCTATGAGACTCTCTCCTGAGCGGGGAGCCCAATGTGGGGCTCGATCCCGGGACCTTGAGATCAGGATCTGAGTTAAAATCAAGAGTCAGACACTCAACAGATTTAGCCACCCAGGTGACTTGAATAACTTACATTGTTTTAAGTATATTTTAAATAAAACACTCTTTAAAATGTCACGGAAACACATTTTTAAACAGTTCTTTGTTTTAAAATATATTTGCGGACCAGATAGGTTATCAAGACTCTAATGACTCAATGTTATCAACTAAGAATTTGAAGTTTCTCCTATTTAAAAAAAGGCAAGAGGAATAACTGTTTTATTTGCTTCTACAAAACAGAAAAAATTAAAATATCATATCAGAGGGCAGCCCGGGTGGCTCAGCGGTTTGGCGCCGCCTGCAGCCCAGGGCCTGATCCTGGAGACCCGGGATCGAGTCCCACGTCAGGCTCCCTGCATGGAGCCTGCTTCTCCCTCTGCCTATGTCTCTGCTTCTCTCTCTCTATGTCTCTCATGAATAAATAAATAAATGAAATAATAAAAAATAAAAATAAAATCTTTAAAATATATATATATATATCTTCTCAGAGCATGTTTCCCAGTGGCTTGATACCCTCAAAGCAAGGTTCCCACTCCCCAGAGAAGGCTGTAGGGAAGCCAGTGCTGACCCCATGGGGCAGGCACCTGCGGCAGGGGCAGGGGGCCTGCAGCATTAGCCCCTGTCTCCACTCCCCGCTCCTCCTGCAGGAGGGCACCCCCATCAGCACAGTGAAGGGAGGCGGACAGCCCGGGGCTTCCGGAAACAGGTCTGGTTTAAGGCACTCAAGCCTTCCTCCTCGCTGGCTGTGCTCCCACCTTCGCCAATCTGCCAGTGTTCCCAGCAGTAAGGGGGGAGATGCTAACCAGGTAATAATTCTTGAAGAGAACATAAGATCATAGCTCTTGCCTAGGTGACACTGTGTCCGGCCCTTGATCAGTGCCCACAGTGTGCACGGTGTAGGTCATGCAGGAGAAGCTGTTGACGAGGAATCTCGCTGGGCTGCCCACCTCAGGAGAGAGGACCCCTCGCAGCGCCGGGGCTGCAGGGAGAGCAGGGCCGCATCAGCGCAGCATCACCACCTGCTGAGGTTCCACCGGGCTGCCCCATGACTCAGGCCACACTGGGCTTTACCCATGGCAGTCACCACCCCCAGGGAAGGACGGGCAGTTATTGTTGTTTTTCCATTCTAAGGACCGAATGATCAATTGAAGCTGAAACAGACTAATGAGTTGTCTGAGCTCACCTGGCCAGGGAAGATTGGAACCCAGGCCTTTGCTCTTTGGTTTGTAGAAGTGTATTAACTAAGATGGCAGGAGGGAAACTTTTGTCGGGATTTCACTGACAAGATCCTGGACGTGAAAATCCAACATAAAACTCACATACCTGGGGTACCTGGGTGGCTCAGCCTGTTAAGTGTCTGCCTTTGGCTCAGGTCCTGATCTCAGGGTCCTGGGATCAAGCCCCACATCAGGCTCCCTTGCTCAGCAGGAGGTCAGCTTCTTCTCCCTCTGCCGCTCCCTCTGCCCATGCTCTCTCTCTCAAATAAATAACATATTTTAAAAATAAGTAAATAAAATTCACCTATCTTTGAATTCAGGGGGGACCAGTAACCGAGATGCTGGCATACACCCACTGAGATGACTAATCGTTGTTTGTAATGCCAGAGGCAGATTTCTCATTCTATCTGGGTCACCCCCACTGAAGTATCCCCCAATGCATGGGAAAGTCTCCCATGTCCAGACAAACCTCTCTTGCGGCCACTCCAGCCCACCGAGTGCATTTTCAAGGAGGAGAAAACATTTACCCATGTAATCCCTCCTAAAATGGAAAACTACTTTGAAACTGATTTCCATCTCAACATAGTTTTTAAAGATTTGTTTATTTAGAGAGCATGAGTGGGGGGAGGGGCTGAGGGAGAAGCAGAACCCCCCAAACAGGCTCCATGCTCAGCACAGGGCCTGACATGGGGCTCGATCCCAGGACCCTGAGATCACAACCTGAGCCACAATCAAGAGTCAGATGCTTCACCAACTGAGCCACCCAGGCGCCCCCACAGTATTAAGTTCTAAAATCGAAAAGTGCTTTGAAGTTGACTTCCATCCCAATTCCTTTCTACTTAAAGGTTCCTGACACGCTTCCCTCTTACCAGAAGGAGCCGGACGCTATAGGAAAGGCTCAGATGCTCTGGGGGAGGCAGGCCTCAAGACAGAGTAGGCCCCGATAGAAAGTCATCAAGGGTTCCGCCCATGCCAGCCAGCTGAGCAGAAGCACAGCATTTTAGAGGGGCTCAGAAAATGCTTGTGGAGGGACCAAAGAAAGTCAGAACCTCACCATCAGTGAAATGCCAGGTGCAAAGACAGCTGGCAGGTGCACAGGGCTTTCATTCACCCCAGCAAACAAGAAGCCTCCTGAGGCACCGCAAGAAATAGCCCAGCCCATCATGCACGCAGAAGAATTGTCACGCATTCATTCATCCGTGCCTGCCTGCTGGCATTGACTCAGCTGTATTTACTGAGTGTCAAGCCTGAGGACTGAGGACCAGGGGTGTGGCCTGCAGCCCAGACTGTCCCCCACCCCCACCCCCAGAGGCACCCCAGCTGCTGGGGGAGATGGACGATTAGCACCCGATATGATCAGTGTCACGAGGCAGGAGGCCCAGAGCCACCAGATGGCAGCCCACCCCTGGGGACTGGTGGCACAGAAGGGTGTTTTGGTGGAGACAAGAGACAGAGGACCAGTCTGTTCACTTTAGCAGTGGAAGACACTCGTGGCTAGAGTAGGGTGTACAGGACGTGCTCCAGGCCTGGCTGGCCCCCCTGGGCGATGCGTCCTGCTGGGGCACCCCCCAGGCAGCCTGGCAGCCCCCTAAAAGTTTGCAAAATATATTTGGTGATGAAATAACACCCCCATATGACTTCTAAGTCAGTACAGTGAGAAAAGACTTATAATGAAATGTCTTAGTCCTGTCCCCATCTGCCCTCCCATCGTCCCCATCCCAAGCATCTCTTTCACTGGTGTCTTGTGTAACCTTCTAGAGCTTCTTAATCAGATTTCGTACTCCCACCCCCCCGCCCCCAACCGCCTGTCTTTCATAAAGGTAATGTGCTCTCCACTCTGGCTCGGACCCTGGAAGGAGGTGCATTTCGCTTTCTAAATGCTACTGATGCCACAGACACAATACCCATTTCTGTCTGTGTTCTGGTTTGCTGGTAAAGGGAAGAATAAGTCAAGGTTTTGAAGTGTTTTGATTAGACAGCAGAGAGGCTGTCTGCGCCACCTGGATTGGGAAGGGAAGTGCAGTCGGGCTCTCCAGCGTCCCCCTGAGAGACACAGAGCGTGCTGCCTAGTAAACGGTCACACACACGGGACAAGGATGTGTGTGCCCAGCAGGAAACAGCACAAACATGTTTTAATCTTTTTTTCCCCTTAAGATTTATTTACCTTTGAGGGGAGCAAAGGGAGAGGGAAAGAGAATCTCAAGCAGACTCTTGCTCAGCACAGAGCCCAATGTGGGGCTCGGTCTCATGACCCTGAATCATGACCTGAGCTGAAACCAAGAGTCAGATGCTTAACCGACTGAGCTACCCAGGTGCCCTATTTTTTAATCTTTTAACTCTGGAGGTAAGGCCTGCATATGGCCAGGAAGGAAGGAAGGAAGGAAGGAAGGAAGGGAGGGAGGGAAGGAGAAACCAAGTGAGAACCAGCCGCAGCCCCACTTCTACTTCCCAGGAGTAACTATTGGTGACAGGTGGGCAGATATTTATGCTCTATTTTGCAGGAGAGCAACATCAAGGCAGCAGGTAAGGCAGTTTTGTGGGTCCTGTGAGAGCCAGCTGTGACAAGGGCTTTGAGGCCTGCTCTAGGCCAGGCAGCCCAAGAGTCCTGATGGGCTGGGCACAGGAGACAGGGGGCTGGCTACACCCTGCCCTACTCTCTCTCCCTCAGCCCCTTCTGCCCTCCATGTTGCCCACATGTCCTGTGCCCACATCCATCCTTGGCCCCTGTGCTACTCCAAGCAAGGAGAGTCTTGCTGACCAGGGCACCCCCAGGCCTCATGGGCACTTGGCAGAGGGAGCACTCAGCACGTATGTATCACAGAGGCTGTGTTCTCACTCCTGAAAGGCTTGCAGGGGGCACTCAGGTGCCTTCCAGGTGGCTCGGACTACAAGCTGTCTAGGGCCTGACAGCCAGGGGGCTCCCTTGACCTCGAAGGGAGTCCCTACCCCCAGGGCTGCTAGGCACAGGGGGAAACTGGGCAGCCAAGTGCGGGGCAGAGAGGAACAGAACTGTTCTCCAAGGGCTGACCCTCTCCCCTCTCCCCCAGGAGGACTGGGCCGCAGTCACCCTCAGACAAATCCTGCCCTGACCTCATGGGGTCCAAGGGCAGAAGCGAAGGGCAGGCATCCTTAGCAGGTGAGGATTCACCTAAGCCGGACAGACCCCAGGCACTGAGGCACAAGCCAGGGCCTGGCAGTTAGTAGGTCCTCAGTAACGTATGTTGGTGGACAGAGGCCTGGGAGTAGGGTGGCCTTGCAGGGGGTGAAGAGAAGGGGACAGTCTCCAGTCACCTAGGGCACTTCCCCAGCAGGCACAGTGCAGGCAGGACATGGATCCAAGTCCTGGTACTAACTTGACAAACTTTTCACTTTTTTATTTTTTTATTTTTTATTTTTTATTTTTTTAAATTTTTATTTATTTATGATAGTCACAGAGAGAGAGAGGAGGCAGAGACACAGGCAGAGGGAGAAGCAGGCTCCATGCACCGGGAACCCAACATGGGATTCGATCCCGGGTATCCAGGATCGCGCCCTGGGCCAAAGGCAGGCGCCAAACCGCTGCGCCACCCAGGGATCCCACTTTTCACTTTTTTAAAGCATCGGCAGGATTTATGCATCAAATTCACCCACTTAAGTGTACAGTTCAGGGAACATGTGTGTACACAGCTGAGCAACCATCGCATCTTATTTACAGCCCCCCTGGCTCCCAACGGGAACCCCGTGCTCCTCCCACCCCGGCCTGGCTCGGGGCAGCCATGATCTCTCACTACAGATACACATTTTCTGGACACTTCAGATACGTGGAGTCATAGAACTTGCAGCCTTTGTGACTTGGCTTGTCCCTTCCCGTGAGGTTTCTGAGTGCTACCAGGTCACAGCCAGGCCAAGGCTTTTTTTTTTTTTTTTTTTTTTTTAATCAACAAACGATATTCCATGGAGTGGATGTAACTCATGGTTTGTCTGCTCACCAGTTGGCAAACATTTGGGTGGTTTCCGCTTCTTGGCTCGGATGGATAATGCTGCCACAACTACTCAGCTGCCCAGGTGTTTGTGCGGACAAGCGTTCCTGCTTCTCTTCGGTGAGTGCCTGAGTAGCACCACTGGCTCACATGGTAACTCGGTGTGACTTTCTGAGGAGCTGCCAGACTGTTTGCCCAAGTGGCTGCACCACCCTCCACGTCCTCAATACCCGTTATTAGCTTTTGGGTTAACACCACTGCTGCCACCACCACCATGTGAGTGGTGATGGTTAAAAGTTAAAGTGAGTGGCTGTGCAGTGGTAGCTCACTGGGCTTTGATCTGCATTTCCCCAGAAGGTGACGGTATTAACCATCTCTTCACATGCTCATTTGCCATGTATCTTCTTTGGCGAAATGTCTGTTCGCATCTTTTTGGGCAGTTTATTTAACCTTCTTGAGCTTCACCTCACTCTCCCCAGCTACTAAATCCTAGGAATTCTTTATGAAAGGCATGCAGAGCCTGCCACGTAACAATGATGGCTTTCTGTAGGGTTGACCTAGTCGCTGCGGCCCCACAGGGATGGGCCCACAAGTCTCTCAGGTTGGGAGTCGGAGGCCAGGCTGCCCAAGAAGGATCCCCTCCCACAGCTGGAGGGTGAAGGATGAGCATTACTTGCTTGAGGGGTCTACCCTGTTCTAGATGTTCTGTTGAGCCACTCCACAAGGTCTCACTGCAAACCTACCAGAACCTTCTGAAGTGTGACCTCCCTGTTGACAGGAGACAAAACCTGGAGACCAGATTCAGTAAGTTCTCCAAGTTATCGAGTTGAAAGGGTCAGAAACTAGCCCACTTGTGATGAGCCCAGGGCCGTGCCTGGTGTGTTGAATCACTGCGTTATACACCTGAAACTAATACTGTATGTCAACTAACTGGAATTGAGATTTTAAAAAATAAATCTACCAGCTAATCGCGAGGGAAATAGTGGCAGAAACTAAGATTGGAACCCAGAGATGCTGCTGATGCTGATGTCACGGGGAGAAGGGTGGGGTGAGCTCCCAGGGATGTGCCAGAAGCACGGGCCTGCACTGGGAAACCCACAGCCTCCAACTGGCTGTGCAGACAAGCACACTCAACCCTGGCCCCACCAACGAGAGGCAGCGCAGTGAGCTAAGTTGCTTATCCCCTGCCCCAGGCCTCAGCTGCGTCTGTCAATTGAGGGAAAAAGTAGTCCCTCTCTTGGAGAGCAGTCTGTCTGGATCCCACGCTTGGCAGGTACAGTACCCACTACAAAGCAGACAGCTTCCTCCTTTGTGTCGGGGCTTCTACCCTCCCCCCACTCAGGCCACTTGGTTCTTCTCTGCCATGAATTCGAGCTCCTCCTAGAACAATCCCCTGACCCTGACCTGGGGCCCAGGCTGGAGCATAGTGTCTTCACAGCTCTTAGGACCTATCCCATAATTTCTCATCCCTCTCATCCCTACTTACTGCCTTTAGACAGTGTTCCCCATATAAGCAGGGAACACCAGGTCAGGTCCTCGAGTTCTCTAGAATGAGGACTTAAGATTAAGCATAAAAAAGCAGGTTAAGGGATCCCTGGGTGGCTCAGCAGTTTGGTGCCTGCCTTTGGCCCAGGGCGTGATCTTGGGGTCCCGGGATTGAGTCCCACGTCGGGCTCCCACCATGGAGCCTGCTTCTCCCTCTGCCTGTGTCTCTGTCTCTATCATGGATAAATAAATAAAATCTTAAAAAAAAAAAAAAGGGCAGGTTAATAGGGGCATCTGGCTGGCTCAGTCTGCAAGGTATCCAACTCTTGATCTCAGAGGGTCATGAGTTCAAGCCCCACATTGGATGTAGAACTTACTTTAAAAGGGGGGGGGCAAGGTAACAAAAAATAACTTTATTGAAGCAGCTTAACAGCATTGAGTAAGGCTTTTTCAATGAGACACCTACAAAGCAAGAGTTCAATATAAGCACAGTCTAATTCCCTGCTTTTCTGATTAACTGTAACAATTCTAAGTTGCTCGCTTCTTATCCATTTACAGTTCACAGAGAAAAGCCCTTGTCATGTTTGGTAGCTCTCTCCACCTTGACGTGGCATCAGGCGGACCCTGCATCGGGCTCCAGATGGAGGACTCCAGCTGCAAGTCTGCAGAACTTGCTACTGAGTGGGGCTCTGACTGGAGTCCTGGCCTGTTTCACCCCTGGCAGGTATGCCAGCCTGCCTCTGGCTGCCACCCTCAACCACTCCCAGAGCATATTCCATGGACAAGACAGGAAACTATTGCAGCCTGGCCTGAGCAGGCTTAAGGAGGTTTTATGACCAGGACCAAAAGCTGCTTGCTGGGGCCTGCCCTCACCCTGCACGGTCCCCCTCAGGGCTCTGGTTCTAGAAAGGAGGGCAGAGGCTACCTCAGTCCTTCTTGCCCCCAGAAGCTGGGTTTTTTGTGAGGAGCTTCCCTGAGCTGGAATGGGTCAATGTGTACACTGTGGGGGATTCCAGCTTCACTCTGTCCAGAAGAGTCTTCTTGAGGGCAGCTGGGGACACCTTCTCTTGGTCAGCCATGGACTGCAGCTCTCTGCAAACAAAGCCCCACAGGGTTGAAGGAGGAGCCAGAGCTCCACAAGGCTGCTCTGTACAAATAACCCCCAAGCCCAGAGAACTTGACACCACCCGAAATTAGAACCCCAAATCAAATGCTCCCCTGAGCTTCTCAGAAGTGCCATTCAACTCCATGTGGGTTACTACACACACGTGTAGTTCCACGTGGAAGGAGAGAGCTGGTAGGGACAGGAGACTCAGCAGGCTTGGAGTCACACACCTGTCCAACCCCACCTCCACAATGTACTACGAGCTGCCTGGGCTGGGGAAAATCGTCTCTGGGCCTCATCTTCCTCTTCTATCAATTCAAGCTACCCACCCACCCCCACCATCAGAACTGTGGTAGCGATGAACAAGTAAAACCTGCAAACCCTCAGCTAAACAGAGTCTGAGAAACCATGCTTGTGGACACAGCATGGACTCCAGCACTGCTGACGGATCAGAGACAGCAGGTTCTGCTGGGAGTGGTGGGCGAGAAACCCACCGTGTGCGGATGCAAGAGGCCTCCACAGCATTGATGAGCAGGGAGCGGAAGCCCCCACTCTCTAGGAAGTGCAGGGCATGGATGGTGGCCCCCCCAGGGGAGCACACATTATCCTTGAGCTGGCCTGGGTGCTGCTCTGAGTCCAGTAGCATCTTGGCAGCCCCCTGCAAGAGGTAGGAAGGATTAGAGCAGAGAACTGCTTCTCCTTACCCACTGCCCTTCACCAATCACTAGCCCAGCTTCCCAACCCAGCCCCACCCCAGCTCAGGGGACCCCCCCCCCCAACTCCACCCACAGCCTCCACCCCACACCCTGGTCCAGAACACATAAGGCAGAGATACTGACCAGCAAGGCCTGGGCCCCCAGTCGGACCGCCAGGCGCCGAGGCAAGCCCATCTTAACCCCACCATCAGCCAACGCATCCAGGGCCATGAATGCCTATGGAAACACTCACTGAGTCCCGGGGCTGCAACACCCAGGGACCTCCCTATGGTCGGCTTCACCTGAGGACTAGAACTAGCTCTGAAGGCTGACGTCCTCCACCAGCTAGCTTCGCCCTGGACATGGGCAACACCCAGAGCCCGAGTCTGCCTACCAGCCCATCTCGTTGCCTAAGTCCCCAGAGGGCTGAGGAAGTACATGAGGGGGGCTCACATAGGCGGGCCCGCTGCCGCTGAGCCCTGTGACAGCATCAATCAGGTCCTCCTCCACCTCGGTGCAGTAGCCCACGCTGCTCATGAGCTGCTCCAGGAGCTGCCCATCTTCCACCAGGGCATGGGTGCCTGTGGCGTACACCGTGGCGCCCTCCCGCACCACCACAGGTGTGTTGGTCATGCAGCGAATCACCTTGGGGGCCGGCTGGAATGCCATCAGCTTCTGGAACAAGGAAAGGCCCAAGTGAGCTGCCGGGGCAGGCCCCCCACCCCTACACACAAAACGCTTCACAAGGGCACCAGGGCTGAAATGGGCACCTTTTCCACAGAGCTGATGGTGACCCCGGCAGCACAGGACACCACAATGTGCCTGGGCTGGACGTCGGCCCCGATCTCGTCCAGAATGAAGGGGATGATGTGTGGCTTCACTGCCAGGAACAGGACATCACTGTGCCTCACCGTCTCCTTGTTGTTCCGGGTCAGGTTCACACCCATCTTCTGCAGGAGGAGATTGCCCAGCTCACAGTGCGGGGCAGGCTCACAAGGCCCAGGCCCCGCCAAGGAGGGGATGAGCCCCTGCCAAACACTCTCTGCCAGCTGCAGCCTGGAATCCGCCGGGGAGGCACAAAGTCTCCCCTTGCTGCTGCGGGGCATGCGAGCTAGGTGCTAGCTAGGCTCGCTTCCCCAAGGCAGGTGGGATGCGGCTGCCTCCCATCCCCACCAACCCTCGGGCCCCGCAGCCAACCCCTCGCCAGGCAAGTCCCCCCGCCTCCGGGCTGGGAAGTGGCACGGGCAAAGGGGCAGGTGAAATGGAGCGCCCAGCCGTGGGCACGGAGGTGGGCGCAGCCGGCGGCCAGCACGGCTCCTGCGCCCGCGCCCGCGCCCGCGCCCCCGCGCCCCCTACCCTGAGCGAGGACACGGTGGGCAGATCCATCTCCGGGGAGCTGGCTATGATCTTGTGAGCCGACAGGATGCCTGCGGGAGACGCGACCCCTCAGCCGGACGCCGCGGACCCGGGCTCCCGCGCTCCCGGGGCGGCGGGTCAGACCCACACCCAGCCCCTCCCCCGCGCGGGCTCGCGGCCCCCTCTGCTCCACGGGCCCTGTCCCGCCCGCCGGACGCCCAGCCGTCGGGGCTCGCGGGGCGCAAGGCATCCCCGGCCGGGCTGCGGCTCCCCGCCCCCCGCCCGCGCGCGCCCACCTGCGGCCGTGAAGCCCCGCGCCAGGGCACAGGCCAGCTGGCCGGCGCCGATGAAGCCCACGCTCATGGCCACTGGAACGCGCCCGGCGCCGCCCGGGAGCCGCCGCAGGAGAGAGCCCTCGCCAGCCGCGCGCGCCGGAAGCCGGACCCAGGCCGAGGCCCTCAGCTTCCGGCCCGGCCCCCGGGGCCGCTTCCCACCGCCTCCCCGGCAGGGGCGCCGCGGAGCCTCACGGGAGGACGGGCCAATCCGCGGCCGGGAGCTCTGGAGGACGGACCAATCCGCGGCCGGGAGCTCGCGGAGGGCCAATCCGCGGCCGGGAGCTCGGGCCACGTGCCCGCCCCCGCGCTCGGGATTGGCGGTGGGGCCCTCTGGCGCGGTGCCCGGCAGCGGGGGCTCCGCCCAGCCAGCCCACCGGGACCCGCATCGCCCGCACCCCGCGGGTGGGGCTGGGGCCGAGGGCTGGGGCCGGGGGCTGGGGCTGGGGCCGGGGCCGGGGGCCGGGTCGAGGTCCGCTAGTGCCGTATCTGGCGCGGGCCGTCAGCCGCCCTGGAGGCCCCGGCAGGTCGCGGCCTGCAGGCATGAGCGGGGTCCCGGCTGGAAGTCCTCCCGGCCTGGGGGGTGGCCGCGGGAGCGCCCCTGGGGTCCGCCGCACCTGTGCGGTTCTTAAGAGATGGAGGCCAGGCGTCTTTCCTGCCTCGAGGAGGATCCACTGCTCAGTGTGAAAGGGGCGGGGGGGCGGCCAGCCGCCTGCATTCTCACCTCTCTGCTTTCCAACTAGTTCTTTTCTCCAGCTTCTGTCCTAACTCAGGCGAGCCCGGGGCCGGGGGGTGGGGGTGGGGGCGGCGCCCCTGGGGGCTGCCCGGGGCGGGAGAGACCTGCCCCCCTCCGGGCTGGGGGGACTCTGCTCCCTCCCCCACCCTCCCCGCGCGCATCCGGGAGCAAGCCCCCGCCTCCTCGGGGCCTGAACCCTTGAAGGTGCGGACCAATTGTTCACTGTTATGCAAAATAATATTTCGATATTTTTTTTCCTTTAAAAAAAAAGATTTATTTATTCATGAGAGACACAGAGCGAGAGAGAGAGAAGCGGAGACACAGGCAGAGGGAGAAGCAGGCTCCATGCAGGGAGCCGGGCGACGTGGGCGATCCTTTCCCAGGATCACGCCCTGAGCGGAGGGCGCTCCACCGCTGAGCCACCCAGGGATCCCTTGATAATTTTTTTCTGATTGGAAAAGGAACACATGCATATTGAGGAAAATTCGGGAAATACAAAAAAGTAAAGGTCAAAATCACCCACAATCAGAGTTCCTGGGGATAGTTTCTTGGGAACATTGCTGGTGTATTTCCTTATGTTATTCATGTCTAGGCATATATAGTTTTCCACCCTTGGAAATAAATGACATAGATACAGTTTTGAAGTGTCTATCGTAGATAGTTAATAAACATTTCCCAATGTCATTGAAAAGTTGCTTAAAACAAGATTTCTGTGATGACTTAGTAAATTCCGTTATACGGCTGCACCACACTAACCATTCTCCCAAACATCAGAATTAGGTTTATCAATTCCACAGATGCTCACTGAGCCAGGTTCTGGGGGTACAGCCATGAACAGGGTCCAGGGACAAAGGTCCCTGTCCTCACAGACTTAAAACAGTGTTTTAAATTATTCAGGGGCACCTGGGTGGCTCAGTGGGTTCAGCGTCTGTCTTCAGCTCCGGTCATGATCTCAGGGTTGTGGGATGAAGTCCCAAATTACAGTCCCTGCTCAGCAGGGAGTCTGCTTCTCCCTCTCCTCTGCCCCTGCCTCCTGCTTGTGCTCTTTCTCAAAACTTTTTTTTAAAAAAATTACTCATACTACTGTAAGAAAATCTTTGTCTAACTCTTTGATTATGTGCCTATGTCCATGCATAGTGGCTTTAGAGGCTCCCCGTGGTGGCCATGCCACAGCCTGGCCCTAATGGCACCAGCAACTCAACAGTGCAAACTAGCTGAAGAAAGGGGGGCTTTTGGTACAATCCTTGGGAAGGTACTGAGGAGCATGCTTTCTGGAAGGGGCACATGCCTCAGGAGGAGCCCAGGGACGAGACCCATGGCCCAGCACTGCCCACTCTTTCCTCTCTTCTCTGGTCCTTACTAGCTTCCACTGGGCCTCCTTTCTTTTTTTTTTTTTTTTTTTTTTTTTTTTTTTGGGCCTCCTTTCTTGTAGAAGAATCTTCGCCAGGCAGTGGGGGAAGGTGGGTGCCTCTAAATGCTGTCTGCTCCTCTGAGGGATACTGGGCTTCCCACAGTCCATTTGGAAGGCTGCAGGCCCCCTTGCTTCCCCTGCCTCTCTGGTTATGGCCTGCAACCCAAGAGGTTGCACCAAAGCCAAGTGGTGTGTGTGTGTGTGTGTGTGTGTGTGTGTGTGTGTGTGTTGGGGTGGGGCACAGTGTGCTGTGTCATTCCCGTCACACTCCTTTCACACATCCATCCATCCCTGACCTGCTGGCCTTGGTATCTCTGCTTCAGCGTCCAGTAGAGGACCACGGGGACAGGGGAGGAGGTCACGTCAGTGGCCCCCATGCTGGCTTGGCCACCAGCTGGGCCACAGGAGAGAGGGCTCTGCTGAGGCACTTGGCCCTCTTGATACATCTTGGATGAGTGAGCCACTGGTTGAAAACTGGTTATTTTTTTGTGTGGTACTTTGAGATCTATCATCTTGGGTTTTTTTTCATCTCCAAAGTTTAAAGTTTTTGTGTACAAAGTTCTATGTTTTAATTACAGGCAGTCCCATTTCCTTCTCTTGTATGACCTTGCTGACTCTTATGGCCCTGCCATGGTTCACTTGGTGAGATGCAGAGAAGAAAGACCCTTCCTTCCCTGGGCCACTTAGGATGCCTCTTCAGGAGGGTCAGCCCAGTGCCACCATCCTGCAGTGTATACCCAGGCTCCAGGGCTGGCAGCTGTGTCCTTGGGTGCCCACTCTACCCCTGAACAGGCAGAGAGAAGTCCTGAAGGAAACCAGGGAAGCTCACCAAGCTTCCAGGGCTGCCCACCTTCCCCCCTCTCCTCCTCCTACCTCTCTACCCCCCTCCTCCCACAGTCCTGCTCCTCCCCCTCCTACCTTCCCAGACAAAGTGGATAATGGGTCATTTCTGCCTCCACTTGTCCACGTTTCTCACCCCCAGGGCCTCTGGGCCTCCTTCCTAGTCTGTCTAATTAGCTGGCTCATATCCTAACAATGGAAGAGATCCAGGGAATGAAGGAGGATCCTGAGCTGCTTCCAGCTAATCCTATGGCAAGTCTCCAGAACCCCAGTCCTCCCTGACTTACGGACCTCTCCAGGGAGGCACATTTTGCATGCATTTTTTTCTCCTTTTTAAATTATACCAGTAATCCATGTTGATTGTAGAAAAATTTTAAATTTGATCAAATAGGAAAATGAACATTGCTTCTAATCCTATCACTTAAAGAGATCTAATGTGACTCTTTGGAATTTAACTCTATACTTCTTTGTCCTGGAGTCAGGTACATCTTAAACCTGATGTTTAGGGGTGCCTGGGTAGCTCAGTCAGTGAAGCATCTGCCTTTGGCTCAAGTCATGATCTTGGGGTCTTGGGATGCAACCTCACAGCAGCCTGCTCCCTGCTCAGCAGGGAATCTGCTTCTCCCTCTCCTTCTGCCACTCCCCGGCTTGTGCATGGGCTCTCTCTCTCTCATATAAATAAATAAATCTTTAAAAAAAAAACTGATTTTTAAAACCAGTAGGTGCTCATGTTGTATATAAACAGGTCAGGTTGTATGTAAATGAGATATGCAAAAACCAAATCATGATGGGGTTATGGGCAGTTTTCAGGTCATTCAAAATTATCTTTAATGCTGTTACTTCGCCTTTTAAGTGGAAACAGATTGTAATTACACCTCACTTCTAATGGACCTCAACTGTCTTAATTGCTGCTACTGCCATAAAAATGCACTGCTAATTTTGTATCAGAATAAATGTATCACCTCACATTTTGCAGGTCAAAAGTCTGAGTGGGTCGAGCTGGTGCCTCTGCTCTAGATCCCACAGGCCACATCAAGATGGCTGATCCGAATTCTTCTCCAGACACTCGGTGGGAGAATTGGGACTCCGACTCATTCAGGTTGCTGGCAGAATTTGGCTCCACATGGCTATAGGACTGAGGTCCCCCTTCCTTGCTGGCTGCCAGCCAGGAGTCCTTCTCAGCTTCTGGAAGTCGTTCTCAGCACATTCCCTGACTCATGGTCTCCTTCATCTTCAAACCAGCAATGGCAGGTCTAGCCATTTTCATACTTCATATATTTCTGGCCTCCTCTTCTGCCCTTTTGGGGATCCTCCTGGGAGCTCCTGGGTGTGTTCTGAAGCCAGCCCACAGACACGGTGGACCGGGAGGGACAGAGGCAGGCCACTCCCAATGGGCTGAATGAGCTCAGGAATCTGAGCTAGGAGGTGGTCTTGGGGGCTGCAAGGTGGTAGACCCCATGCCCACCCACCACATCCTAAAGGTTCAGAGGAAGGCTTCACTGGGGTCCAGTCACATACCCCCTCCCTCCTGATGGTCCCAATACCACATCATTATCCCAAGTCTGTCCTGGGAGAAGCTTCTGGGAGCAGGCAAGGCAACTGGAACCCACATTCCAAGGACAGGAGAAGGGATGAGGAGCCTCCATCACCTAGGTCCAACTCACAGGTCGTATCTTCTCATTGACCTTCCCTGCAGCCTCACCTCTGTGCCTTCAGCCAGAGAAAGTTCTCTACTTTGAAGGAATCCTGTGATTCGATTGGGTACACTTGGTTAATCCAAGATCGTCTCCTTATTTTGTGGTCTGTAACCTTAATTACAACTGCAGAATCCCTTTTGAAGTATCGAATAACAGAGTCACATTTGAAGTATAGAATAAGAGTCACAGGCTCCAAGGACTGGGAGGCATGGATGTTTTGGGGGAGAACGTTCTGTCTACCATGCTGTCTCCGTGTGCTGATAAGCTCATCTTTACATTTTAAATTGGACCCAATCTCCTGGATATTTTAGCTCACATGGGATGATGGGAGCAGGCCCATCTTTACCACTGATTAAATGTGACTGGCTGGGAGTCCACAGACCCACAGAGAGGTCACTGAGTAGAATTCTTTAGAAGGTATCCATACCATTCTTGTAAAGCAAAAAACACTATATCCTGGTACTCAACATCCCACAGGGAAGGGCTTCATTCAGACGTCTTATGCAGGTGATCTAGGCATTTCTTTCAGAGCCAAGTCCTCTCACCTGCCTCCAACAGTATGCTTGCCGCGTTCTCAGATCCTGGCTGTCCAGAGACTAGCTCCATCTTTCCCTCCACTATTCCGCTGTTATTAGTTTTGTGGATAAAAA
The DNA here is from genome assembly GCF_003254725.2 of Canis lupus dingo. Taxonomy (NCBI): domain Eukaryota; kingdom Metazoa; phylum Chordata; class Mammalia; order Carnivora; family Canidae; genus Canis; species Canis lupus. The sequence continues at coordinate 38,577,395 of NC_064249.1, read as the reverse complement.
CAGAGTCCAAGAACTTCAATAGCCAGTCATAAGGAAACCCCGTTGTCTGGAAAGGGAAACATAGGGGCACTGCCAGATGTGGCAGCTTCCAGATGACATGGTAGCCAATGCCCATATCATCATTATAAGCCATTCTGTGGCATAGAGATTCAACAGATTTTCATCACCCCAGTCCCAATTTCTTCATCTGGAAAATGGGAATAATAATACCAACCTCAAGGAATTTGTTGCAAGACTTAAGTGATGTAATGTATACAGAATCGCCTAGCACAGCACCCTGGCTTATAGTGAGTGCTCAACAAGTGCTAGCTTGCTTGCTACACCACTGTCACCCCAGGTCCCATCCCCATAACCACTGCCAGGGTGAAAATACTTTCTAAAGAAGGGGCATGTGTGAGTGATTGTTCACAATACCGGTTTTGGTATTGTGAGAGCTGGGAGAGGATATAAGTATTATAAATGAGAGCTTAATCTAAAGTTGATTTTTGCAGTGTTTGGCAGCCCCATAGACTGGAGGATCTTGATCACCTCCTTTCATCACATCGTTATGAGAGCTTGTCCCTGTATCACCCCTTCTCTCTGGCTCAAGGGGCACCAGAAAATAAATGCAGAGGCACAGAGTGAAACATCACTTTATTTCAGCAGATTATCTACACTCAACTGCTTTTGCTAAATTTTAATAAAAGTAAATACATGTGGGTCCTGGTGGTATATCCTCTAAAGCAGTGGGGGAAATGACCTAACTATGCACAGAAAATGCTGGGTCTAAGGGGGAGGAGCGGGGGAGGTTAGGGCTCTCTGTCCCCCAGGGTAATGACTCAGAGCTGAATCCCACCTCCTCCCTTGTAAGCAGAAACAGTGGCCAAGGGCTTCCCCGTTGGCTTGAGGTCACAGTTGAGGTCCTGTTAGATCCAGAAGCCAGGTGTCCTGACTGCCTGCCCACTGTCCCCAGCTGGAAACCCTTCGTCCTCCCTCCTCATAATCTCTCAGGGGAGTGGGGGACCCAACTATGTTTACAAGAGTCCAGAATGGATCAACGTTTTGGGGAACAGGAGTTCTGTTTTAGACCTCCTCCGTACCTAGGGAAAACCAGGAGATTTTTAAAAATTCTCTTTTAATTCTCATAATGTAATGGGGTATATCAGTCTGTTTCCGCAGTTCACATCACAAGGCGTGTCATCCCATACGCAGCTGAGGATTTGCTGAAGAGAAGCTCCCAGCTACCAGTCTGTCCATGCCCAGCTGCATCTTTTCACAAGTAGGCTGGGATTTCCTTCTAAAGCTCGGTAGTCCTCACTGCTGCGTTAGTGACTCTTGGAAGTGCTTAGGTGGGTGAGGCTCAGGAGGACAGGAAACAAAAGACCATGCAGCAGAGGTAAAGCAGGGATGAGTTGGGCCGGGGGTCACTAAGGAGGATTTTCACACCTACATCAAGACCTGCTTCTGTGCACCTGTCCAGTCAGAGGCCTTGGCACTGCGTCCCACACCTAAGGCTCCAGCTTCCTTGGCACGGGCATCCCGTCCCAGGAGCAGCTACACTTCTGCACCCTCATGTTGGGCAGGCTGACCACCCGGGGCCTGGGCCTGCCTCCCTCCTTGACAGTGACGATCATGGGCAGCGATGTCGTCTCCGAGGGGACGCACTGCCGTGGCCCCAGAAGTGGCCACTCGAAGGGCAGAGGCCGCGGGGGTTGCTGACAGGTACCCACACACTCGTAGGCCAGGAACCCCGGGGGCTCCAGGACCCAGTTCTCGGCCCACTTCATCCCCCGCAGGTCAATGTACACCTCCTGGCGGCAGCAGCGGGCAGCCTGCGTCACCGGCACCTCGGGGTCACAGTCGCCCTGAGCTCTGCGGGGACAAGGAGAGGCAGGGGTCAGCTGAGGGTGCCCGGGGCAGGGGGAGGGCCCTGGCGGAGGGGCGCGTCTAGGAGGGAAGTGTTCCATCCTGGCTGTGTTCAAAAGGCTGCTTGTGATCCGGCTGGATGACTACCAGTGGCCAAACAGCACAGAACAAGTGCCATCAGCCCCGAGAGTGGCCGGAGAAATTTCCCGCACCCGCACCCCAAAAGAGCCCCTTCAACGGAGGTGGCAGTCCCTAGGTGCCCCATCCGCAGGCCCGGCGCCTACCCGTAGGTCCCCAGGTCCAGGGTGTGCAGCTCCAGCCGGGGCTCCCCCTGCCCGGCGCCCGTGGGCCCCTGGGAGGCAAAGCGCACCAGCCTGTGGGCCCCGGAGGCGGGCGGGCCCAGGTGCTCCCTCTGCACCGACACCTGCAGGAGCAGGGGCTGCCGAGGCCGGCTCAGCTGCTGCCAGAAGGTCACGGCCTCCGTCACGTCAAAGGCCTTCCAGCCGCTCTCGTGGAGGGACACCAGCCTGCGTGCCACAGGGGGGCCAAGGGGGACAGGGGCCTGAGCTGGGGAGGAGGGGGTGGCTCCCGGGGGTGGGGGTGGCTCCCCTCCGCGCCACCGCGCTGGGGACGCCCCCAGCCCCCTCCCCCCCTCCCCTTCCCGCCGTCTCCCCCAGCTGGGACCCGCCCCCGGCCCTCTCCTCCCTTCCCTCCCTCCCCGCCCCGCCCCGCTCGCAGCCCCCACCTGGAGTCCACCAGGGAGGTGCGGTTGGGGCCGTCGTCTCGGACTTGCAGCCACTCGATGGTGACGCGGGCGCGGGCGCTGTGCGGGGACAGCCGCTCGAGCCTGCGGAGCGCCGCCCTGGGTACCGGCTCCTGGAAGAGGCGCAGCACCGCCCGCAGCAGCTCACTGTTGGGGGGCAACCGCCGCTCCATGCCAAACACCAGCAGGTGCGTGGAGGCCTCTGTCGCCAGCCACCTGCCCGCCACCTCTGGGGACAGGCATGGGGTTAGGATGCCTCTCCAGCCTCAGGGCAGCTTCAAGGGGCAGCAGAGCCCGGAGTCTGCACAGAGGACTGGGGGCTGGGGTTCACCTCAAGTGCACAGACTTGCAGCCTTTCTTTTTGTTTGCTTTTTAAGATTTTACTTTTATTTATTTTATTTTGTTTTATTTCATTTCATTTCACTTGGGGGGGGGGGGCAGAGGGAGAGAGACCATTTCAAGCAGGCTTCTTGCTCAGAGCAGAGCCCAGGGCAATGTCACCAACCTGAGATTATGACCCCAGCTAAAATCAAGAGTCCGGGGCGCGGGGCCGTCTCTTTCCGTCGCGGCCGGCGCGGAGCGAGCTCGCGGGCCGGGAGCCCGAAGCTAGAGAGCCTCTTGGCGCCCGGCGGCTGCTCGCGGCGGCCCGGCGGCCCTCACCATGCCACAAAATGAATATATTGAGTTACACCGGAAGCGCTATGGCTATCGTTTGGATTACCATGAGAAAAAGAGAAAGAAAGAAGGTCGAGAGGCTCATGAACGTTCAAAAAAAGCAAAAAAGATGATTGGTCTGAAAGCTAAGCTCTACCATAAACAGCGCCATGCTGAGAAAATACAAATGAAAAAGACTATCAAGATGCATGAAAAGAGAAACACCAAACAAAAGAATGATGAAAAGACTCCACAGGGAGCAGTACCTGCATATCTACTGGACAGGGAGGGGCAGTCCCGAGCTAAAGTACTTTCCAATATGATTAAACAAAAGCGAAAAGAGAAAGCGGGAAAGTGGGAAGTTCCTTTACCCAAAGTTCGTGCTCAGGGAGAAACAGAAGTATCAAAAGTCATTCGAACAGGAAAGAGAAAAAAGAAAGCATGGAAGAGGATGGTCACTAAAGTCTGCTTTGTTGGAGATGGCTTTACTAGAAAACCACCTAAATACGAAAGATTCATTAGGCCAATGGGCTTACGTTTCAAAAAGGCCCATGTAACACATCCTGAATTGAAAGCCACCTTTTGCCTGCCAATACTCAGTGTAAAAAAGAATCCCTCATCCCCACTATATACAACTTTGGGTGTTATTACCAAAGGTACTGTCATTGAAGTGAACGCGAGTGAGTTGGGCCTTGTGACACAAGGAGGCAAAGTTATTTGGGGAAAATATGCCCAGGTTACCAACAATCCTGAAAATGATGGATGCATAAATGCAGTCCTGCTGGTTTAACAGCAGTTTCAGACGAGTAATCCCTTATAATTACTGAAGACTACACACCTGTCAGGAAGACCATTATTGTTGTGGTTCTGGATGCTACCAAACAGCCTTACATATCTACAGTCATCAAGACATTTATTCTACTATAAAAAAGTTGAAATAGACATTTATTAAAATAAAATAAAATAAAATAAAATAAAATAAAATAAAATAAAATAAAATAAAATAAAATCAAGAGTCCATACTTAACCAACTGAGCCACCTGGGCGCCCCTAAGATTTTATTTTTAAGTCATCTCCATGCCCAGTGTGGGTCTCAAACTCACAACCGGGACATCGGGAGTCCAGTGTTCCACCGACCAAGCCAGCCAGGCCCCTGGACATGCAGCCTTCTTTGGGCAAAGAGGACACAGCAAAAATGGGAGGGCCAGTGGAGAGAGAGGGAGAGAACCCCACCATGGAAATCTCTGGTCCTAAGAGTGTCCTAAGAGGCAGAGCAAGAGCCCTGAATTCTTCTCATTTCCCTGTCATGCCCAGGGAGATGTCCCCACCTGGAGGAAGAGGAATCCAGGGCCTATAACCAGCTTTTGCGGGGCAGAGGCAGGACATGTACAGCACCCTCCTCAGATACACTAGTCCATGTGTCCCTGACACCTGGGGCTCCAGGGTGGCAGCCTCATCGGCAGACCTGCCGGCCACATGGCCACCAGCAGTCACCTCTGCTGAGTCGCCAGGCCTCCAGGCACCTGACCCGGCCTGGCTGGAAAGCAGGAGGTGTGGGTCTGTGTCCAGGCACTGAGGAGGTGAGCCCCAGCCCCAGGGAGGCAGGAAGGTGGGGTGGGATTCACACCTGGCCCAGCTCTGATAGGCTGACTTTAAAATGCTGGAATGGGCCCTCCCAGGTCGTCTCATAAATGGCCCATGGGTCTGGGAGGTAGTCAGAGCTGCTGTACCCTCATTTCACAGAAGCCACCAGGCTCAGAGCTGTTGGGTGACTCGTCCAGGGCAGGACAACAAGTACCAGAGCCGAGTCCCAAGCCCAGGGGTCCCTCCTCTGCTCCTGGCCGGCATGCAGATCCGGACAGGGCCTGGATACAGCCATCCTCGCTGTCCACGGGCCCCCGTCCCAGCCCTGCCGATGGCCTCCCCAGAACGGGCCCCCCCACAAGGACTGGGATGCGGCAGCCAGCAGGCAGGTCTCACCTCGGAATCTCTGGCTGAACCTCTTCCCTCGGGAGTGGGCCCCATGGCTGCGCCGCAGCAGGGCCACGTACTGGGCTGTCACATGGGCAGGGGTGACCAGTGCCTCCACGTCGCCCTCATCCAGGACGGGCACCTGGCTGAGGTGCAGCTGGCGCAGCAGGCCGCCCAGGATCCGCTCCCCGCTCAGGGCAGCTCCGGGGCCGGTCAGGGGCAGCGCCCACAGGGCCCAGCACAGCCACACGGGCGTCATGGTGCCGCTGGCTGGGGAGGGGGACGAAGAACAGAGCTGACGTGTCCCCTGGGAGGCTTCAGGAGGGTCCCAGCCGGCTGTGCGGAGGGCCAGGCTGGGCCAGCTTTATAGGCAGCTCTGGGCCTGGCTGGGGTGGAGGGAGGGAAGGGGGGAGGCCAGAAGGGAGGCCTGGAGAGAAGAAGGTCACACCCCTCGGACCTCCTGGGAGCCCAGCAGCCAAACAGGTCCAGGAGCCTGGAGGAGGGGGCTGTCTAGAAGGGGCACTAGAGCCTGTCTGGTTGCCACACCAGCCTGGGGCCTCTGGCTGCTGCTGTCTGGGCAGCTCAGGGCTAACTTTAGGGCATGTTGACTTTTCCTGGCCCTACCCCAGTCCTAGTCTATGAAGAAGTGGGCCTATTCTGTAAGAAAGAGAATCCTATTAGGCAGCTATTGAAATCTCCTTCCTGGAGGCCAGTCTGGGTCTCCGTGTGTTCGTCGGGAAGGAAGGAGGGAGAGGATTCTGAATTCCTGTCTGCTCCCGGCCAGGCCCCATTCTGTGAGCTCTCACAGCAGTCCCTGGACCCCCATCCCCCACACTCCATCTCTACAGTCCCCCTCCTGCTCCTCTCCACGGACCCTCAGAGGACTGTGTCCTGTCTGTGACTGAGGAAGCTGCCGCTGTCAGGCCCAGCTCTCTGGCTGTCCCAGAAAGGGCAGTTTTGCAAGTGTCTTCACAGTCACACGACCGACCTCAGAGTGGGAAAAGCCATGCAGGCTGTGCCAGTCACTCTGGGAGCACTCCACACCGTGAGCCTGGCCTCAGGCTCACATGGGTGCTCAGGTGGACCCGGAGCAAGGGACAGGGACCTGAAAAGCGAGGTCATAGCTGCCCAGAGTCATGTCCTGTCCAAAGCCTGAAGTATGGAGCACATGGGGGTGGGAGCCTCTCAGGGCCTCCCAAACACATAGTTTAGGTTGGCTGGGTGCAAGTATGGGGCCTGTGGGCTTAACTGGCTGTTTGACCTTCTAGCAAGATCCTGAAGGTCTTAGTGACTCAGTTTCCCCATCAGAAGGAGGGGTGATAATAATCGGGTCTACTTCACAGGACTAGTCTGGAAATCAAATGCATTAACATGTGGAGGATGCATAGCCCAGAGCCTGGTATACCGTAAGCACACTATAAGGGTTACCTGTGGCCTTTCTAAAAATGGCCACAACAACAACAATCATTTCTTGAGTGCTCACTGTGCCAGGCACTATTCTCATCTCTGAGCATGTGTTCACAACAGCCCGAGGAGGCAGGTATCCGAATGCACCTTCCAGACACAAAGTCAGAATACTGTTCAGGGAAGGAACCTGCCCTCGTTCACTCAGCTGGAGACCAGGAGATCAACACATACATCTGACCCCAGAGACCCCCTCACGGAGGAAATGCAGGAGACAGCCCTTCCCAAACCATGTCAGCCTCATTCTATCATGCTCTGGAATAGACGATGTTTGAGTGCCAAGGGGCCCGGCAGATGGATGCTGTGTCCCTGACAGGTATCTCCTGCCATGCCTCTTCCCCTGTGCTCCCACACATCTCAGGCAGAGAAAGAGTGAAACTTCTGGTGCTCAAGGGCAGAATGTCCTCAGGATAAGAGCCCAGGGACATTGTGCACAAATTGCCACCATATGCATATGCATATTCGTATGTGCAGGTGCATAATAAACATAATGGCTAATAGTGCCTATGGGTTCCATGATGTTCTGAGTGCTTTAGATACATTAACTCTTTTTTTTTTTAATTCAGGTATCATTGACATATAACATTATATGAGTTTCAGGTATACAATGTAAAGATTTGATATTTATATATGTAGCAAGCTGATCCCCACTGGTAAGTCTGCTTTACACCAGTCACTAGACACAGTAATAAAATTTTCCTTATGCTAAGAAGCTTTAAGATCTATTCTCTTACCAACTTTCAAATAGGCAACAGAGTATTGGTAAGTATCGTCACCATGCTGCGTGGGGGTGCACATCCCCAGAACAGACGTCTTTTATGACAAGAAGTCTGTACCTTTTGACCCCTTCCCATTTCAGCCCCCGCCTCCCCACACCCAGTACTTTATCCTGACAACAGCTCACCATTCTGATCTCATTTGATAAAGAAACTCAGGTGTAAAATCATTGCCTGACTTGCCTGAGTCACACAGCTGGGAGTGTCAGAGGCGGGGATGTTGGAAGGGATTCTGGCCAACGCGGATCCCCGTACCTGTGCAGGGAAGCGGAGGTGCAGGCACCCGGCCGCCAAACCAGGGCAGGAGAGGGGTGGCCTCAGCTCCTTCCCACCTGAATTTGTGCAACCCAGAGGGAGTGCGGTGCTCCTGTCTCCCACTGTCTGAACACCCCTGGCCCACGAGGCACCACCTACCCATTGCAGCCCTCCCCCCCCCCACCCCGGGCCTCCTGCTCTCTCTGGACCAAGTGCAGCCTCCTCAGGAGCAGAGCTGAGGCTTTTCTTTGCAAGTGATTAGCAGGGGCTCACTGGATGCAAACATTTGGGCTTTAAATCAAGCCAAAAGGTGCAGAAGTGACCCATTCGCAGGCGAAGGGCCTGTGGCCCTTTGTCCCTGAAGCTGTCCTGAGTTGGTGTTCCATAAATATGCAACAGGCCGCCACCCTTGCCATTTGCAGAGAGAGGAAGTCCGGTGGCTTATCACTGGCCAGGATGGTGCCAAGGAAGTAACACCGGGCTGCCCTGCGAGGCCAGGGACCCCTCCCTAGGGCCCCAGCATCTAGGCCCCACGAGCCCTCTGGAGCTGGAGGCTCACGATGAGGTCACAGGGGCCCCTGTGCTGGTTTCAGCAGGGACTTGTTCTAACAGGGCTAGGGGAGGTCAGGCCTCCAGGACAGCTGCTCCCCGGCCCACCGGGCACACAGATACCAGGCTCTCCCCTCTCCCCTCAGGGGCCCCAGCCCCTGTTGCACCTAGGGTCACCAGCCAGTTACACTGAAACTTCATTTTCCCAGAAGAAAGTAAAGTACCCCTCATGTGCTGGATCGTCTGCCTCCCCCAGGCTTGTCACTGTGCTCCTGGGTGGGCCTCCCAGCACCCAGACGACTCAATGCTCTCAACACCCAGCATTTCTGACAGGGGAATGGGCTTCCAGGACCTGCTGCTCAGGGAGGCCTGCAAGGCCAGTGGACACCTGAGCAGGTGGTCCACAGTTAGGAAACAGAATTATTCTAGATCCTGGGGACCTCCCTTAGGGAGCTCCTGGGAGCATTTGGCACTCCAGGGGTTTTCCCAGCAAGAGGCCCCCTGCTCCTCCTCTGCTACTTTATAGAATCGGGGAGCTGAGAGCTGACATGGACTGTCCAGGCCAATCTGCCCCTCCCACCCCCATTTTTAAAGCCAAGAAAACCGAGATTCAGAGAGGTGACCCCTTCCCCCAACTTCCCACAGTCCCTAAGGCTGCTGGCATAAAGCCAGGCCTTGGATTCCCAAGCCCAAATTCCTTCCACACCCTGAAGATCTTTCCGGCACACAGTCGTGCTGGACTCCCAAAGCAGGCAAGGTGCACCCCACAGCCTCAGATGATCTGGGACTCAGTCTGGTGGGGCCTGAGCTGGGCAGAGGCCACAGAGAAACAGACAGAGGCCAAACCCCCCTACTCCCCAGGCTTCCTGGACACAGGCTTTTAGTCCGGAATGTGGATTCCAGGCCGACTAAAGTTTTGCTGGGGAAATAAAATAATTGGGCAATTAGCTAGTGGCCAAAAGAAAAACACGAATGTGGATTGGGACACTTTTTACCAGGGACTCATTAGCCAGCAGGAGGGAGGCCAGCGGCCTTTGTCATGCACAGCCGGGTGGGGAAGCAGGCCTGCCTGCAGAGACTGTGGATCTGGGTGGACAGTCTGGTCTGGCAGTCTGCGGGTGGGGTGCGGGGTAGGCTCCAAGAGGGGAGCACAACAAAATCTTGCCTCTTCTGACCCTTGGGAGGGAAGACTACTTATAATGCTGTCTAAATATGCCCCTTCTCCCCAAGGCATGATAAGGTGGAAAAATCCATACCATCTACCAACCTGTATTGCTCGGGATTTTAACGTTTTGCAAAGACTTTTTTTTTTTTTTTTAACTAGGGATTGGTAAAATGGCACGGGTAGGGGGGTGTTTTTTGTTTTTTGTATTAATTCCAGTATAGTTAACATACAGTGTCCTGTTACCTTCCGGTGTATGGGAAGAATTCTATTTAATTTTTTTCTTTAAGATTTTATTTATTTATTCATGAGAGACACAGAGAGAGAAGAGAGTGGCAGAGACACAGACAGAGGGAGAAGCAGGCTCCATGCAGGGAGCCCGACGTGGGACCCGATCCCAAGTCTCCAGGGTCAGACCCTGGGCTGAAGGCAGCACCAAACCGCTGAGCCACCGGGCTGCCCAAGACTTTTATTTTTCACAGATATGTTGGGATGCTAAGAGTATTAACTGTATGAACGCCATACAAGAATGCAAATACCTTGGAACATCATGGGTCTGAACTACACAGGTCTGATTACACACAGATTTTTTTCAATAGATAAAGTCCAGTGTTGTAAGTGCATCTTCTCTTCCTTATGATTTTCTTTTCTTTTCTTTTTTAAGATTTATTTATTTAGAGAGAGAGCACAAATGCGGTGAGGGGCAGGCAGAAAGGGAGAAGCAGACATCCTGCTGAGCACAGACCCCAACACAGGGCTCTATCTCACGACCCTGAGATCTCAACCTGAGACAAAATCAAGAGTCAAATGCTCAACCCACTAACCCACTCAGATGCCCCCTCCTTACGATTTTCTTTTCTTTTATTTTTTAAAGATTTTATTTACTTATTCATGAAAGACAGAGAGAGAGGCAGAGACAGAAGTAGGCTCCATTCAAGGAGCCCAATATGGGACTTAATCCCAGGACTCCAGGATCACACCCTGAGCTGAAGGCAGACACTCAACCATTGAGTCACCCAGGCGTCCCTCCTTACGATTTTCTTTTTTCTTTTTTTAGATTTATTTATTTATTTATGATACACACAGAGAGAGAGAGAGGCAAAGACACAGGAGGAGGGAGAAGCAGGCTCCATGCAGGGAGCCCGACGCGGGACTCGATCCCGGGTCTCCAGACTGCGCCCTGGGCCAAAGGCAGGCGCTAAACCGCTGAGCCACCCAGGGATCCCCTCCTTACGATTTTCTTAATGACATTTTCTTTTCTGTAGCATACTATATTGCAAAAATACAGCATATAACACCTAGAACATGCAAAATACAGGTTAATCAACTGTTTATGTTATCAGTAAGGTTTCTAGTCGAGTAGTTATGTTTTGGGGGAGTTGAAAGTTATGCGGGGATTTTCAATGGCCCAGAGGGGTTGGCACCCCAAACCCTTGTTCAAGGGTCGGCTGTTCCCTGCACTCACACTGGATCTGTTGCACGCATATGTGTTAGGACCAAAGTCTCCTCCAACCCAGGTGGCCTTTAGGTGGCCCATCCTCCCAGCTGATTCTGCCCTCTCCGTGTGGGATTCCCGGGATCCTACAGTGGCTTCCCTGACCTGCTGTGGCCTGGCCCTGCCCTTCTGCACAGCATGGTAGTGCTGGGACTGTGAGGGTGAGCTCCCGCTCTGCACCTGCTCCAAGCCCCGCTCGGCTCTTCCACAACCTCCCACTCCGGCACCTGCCACCTTCTCCAGGGCGGGTCTGTTCTGTGGGCCAGTGCCCGGGCAAGGGGACTCCTGCCCGGAACTGCCCAGGAACCTGCATGAGCACTGACAACTGGGACCCCATGCCTCCTGAACTGGCCTCCCTGGGCACACAGTCCAGGGATGGGACAGGAGCAGGGGGAGGCTGGCTGGGGTTGCAAAAGCAGGCCTGTGAGGGGAAACATCTGTCCTGCCATGAAGGTGACAGGGATCTGGCCCATTCCAGATGATCCAGATGATTCCTCAGCTTCCCAAACGCCTGAGAGAGGTAAGAAAGCCCCCCCGCCCCCCCCCCAAAAAAACAGAAAAATATGTTTTCCTGAGGTCCTTTTTGGGCTTTCCCTAAGCGTTTGAGAGTAAGAACAGATGAACAGAGAGGTTTTTTTCTCTCTCTAAATGCTCCAAACATAATCATGCTATATGCAAATGAATATTTAACACTCTAAAGTTAGCACCATGTAAGTCAATGTTTCCCTCCAAATTTATGTTACTTTAGGGCACCTGGGGGCTCAGTCAGTGGAGCATCCAACTCCTGTTTTCAGGCAGGTCAGGATCTCAGGGTCATGAGATCGAGCCCCATGTTGGGCTCCACGGTCAGCACACTCAATGCGTGGTCTGCTGGAGATTCTCTTGTTGCTCCATCCCTTCCCCCCTCCCAAAATAAAGAAAGAAACCTAAAAAGTAAAATAAAATTAACTTCTGTTACTTCTCCACCACCACCCTTTCTTGCAAAAGACTCTTTTATGCCTTTCTAAATACTTTCACTTTCGGGCAGCCTGGGTGGCTCAGCAGTTTAAGCACCTGCCTTCAGCCCAGGGCATGATCCTGGGTCCCGGGATCAAGTCCCATGTCAGGCTCCCTACATGGAGCCCACTTCTCCCTCTGCCTGTGTCTCTGCCTATCTCTCTCTCTCTCTCTCTCTCTCTCTCTAATAAATAAATAAAATCTTTTAAAAATAAATAAACAAATAAATAAACAAATACTTTCACTTTCAGGAGCACTGGAGCAAGCAGGAGGCTAGTGCTCACTCTGAACTGTGCCCCTTGGCAACCCGGGGTGGGGAGGGGGCTCAGCGGTTTAGCGCTGCCTTCGGCCCAGGGCGTGGTCCTGGAGACCCGGGATCGAATCCCGCGTCGGGCTCCCTGCACTCTCCCTCTGCCTGTGTCTCTGCCTCTCTCTCTGTGTGTGTCTCTCATGAATAAATATATCTTAAAAAATAAAATAAACGGTGCCCCTCTGCCAGGTGACTCCTAGCCTGTCCCTTCTGTGACACAGACACAGTGCCCCCTTCAGAGCCCCCCGGGAGACTCTCCCAAGGCCCAGCCTGGCTTCCAGCCCATGCCCTGCCACCAACCACCTTGCGTGCAACACAGAACAGCCGTGAGTGACCAGCTTTGGGCTTATTCTTCTCTCTTCTTTCTCTTGTCAGAGATGGCAAGAGAAAGTGTAGCACAAATTTCATTTCCTCCATGAAAATCTTCCCCTGGTGTTCTGAGCACCCCCAGCTCTCCCTGACCACTGCGTCCCTGTTCTCTGGATGCTCTTGATCCTCATGGGAACAGCTAGGTGATGCTCCCTGCTAGCATTCCGGAGACAGATATCCAGCAGAGTAGTAGCTCAGCAAGGGACAGACACTCTCTTGTTGGGACCTGTGATCCTGCCTAGCCCAGTGCCTGGCAAACAACCAGTGCTCAAACAGTTTGTGCTGGGTAGGGTTGTGGGGTGGGGAGGGAAGGAGGGAGGAAGAGAACCAAGAATGCATGAATGGATGAGTTACTTTTTGCTAAAAAACTTGAAGGGTTTAATTAGAGAGGAGATCTTAGTCCAGTCCACCTTTGGGGTCACCCTGTTCTAGATGGAAAGTCTTCACACCCCAGACTGGATCACAGTTTCTAGGCTGCAGGTACTGAGCCCATCCACGTGGAGTCAGGCTTCTACCCAATCCAGGGAAGAGCACTGGGGAGGAGTGGTGTTGGTACTCTAATCTGGGGGAGGGGGGGCGCGGCAGGGGGGCTGATAAAGCGGAGAGGAAGGATTTGCACATCCTGAAGGGTGACTCAAAAGGTGGGCTGAGTAAACAAAATACATAATAATGAGCAAGTAGTCATTTGGGAATCCTTGGATTAGCTCTGTCCTGCTGGGACAGACCCTTTCCCCAGCTTTTTTATCAAGAGCTCAACGCAGCACCCATCTGGGAAAGGAAATGAGCTTTTGCCATCCTCTCTGGTGAGAAGCTACTGGCCTGCTTGCCTGGCTTCCTGCATGTTCATTAGGGAGTGTGACACTCCAGCCACCATGCAGCCCTGACACCTCCTGCAAACACTTCTGGCTTCCTATGCAATGCAGTGCTCAGCTGTCCCTGGAGCATTTGGCTGCCACCACTTGGTCTCAGGGCTCTGAGAGGTTCCTGGTGGGAGCTGATGAGCTTTCTAAAGAGCTATGTGTGTAGAGTGAGTGGGGTGTGTGTATGTGTGTGTGGTGTGTATGTGTATGTGTAGTGTATACGCACGTTATGTGTGCATGTGTGCATGATGTCTATATGGTGTGTTTTCAAGGACGTGTCTGGGGTACAAAACCCCGCAGGGAAGAAGGGTCTGTAGCCACAAGCGTGGGTCTCCCACTTGGTCCTCCTCAAGGCAAACACCACTTCTGACACAAACCATGCTTCTCCAGGGTCTCCTTCCTTCGATTTGCTAACTTCAACGGTATCATCGACTCCCCATTACAAGCAAGGACTCTGCTTTCCATGGCCCTCTCCAATTTTTAATAAACACTATGGTAATTGAGTTCTGCCACTTTTGCAAATGAAAATAGAGTGTTCAGGGGATCCCTGGGTGGCTCAGCAGTTTAGCGCTGCCTTCAGCCCAGGGGTCTCTCATGAATAAATAAATAAAATCTTAAAAAAAAAAAAAAAGAAAGAAAGAAAGTTCAAATCTCCACCTCTTGCCCCCAGAGCTACAGATAGTGTCTCATCACCAGGTAAAACTAGGAGGTGAGGACGATGGAGATGTCTGCACTGGGGGAGCCGCAGCCTGGGCATCACTGCGGAGAGCCAGGGCCACCCCGCCCCCAGGGGAGACGACATGGGAGGAGCAGGCATCCACCAAAATCTCTCTAAGAGATGGGGTTGCCTGTGCAACAAATTGTCTCAGCACTAAGTGGCTACAACACCAACACTTCCCATGTCGAGTCTGGGCCGACTCCGCGGAGCCAGGAACAGCTCGGTTGGATGGTTCTGGCTCAGGCTTCCTGAGTGGGTTGCACTCAGCCCGGAGACAGGGGACCAGGAGGGGCAGGAGGGGAAGAGGTCCAGGGAGCTGGGACCTCACCCCTCTGGCACCCTGGTCCTCCCTTGACTATGGCCACGGCACCATGCTTGCTTGCTTCAGAATTTGGAGGGAGGAAAATTTAGAACTTTCTAGAGGCCAGCCTCAGCCACTGTGGACAAATTAATTCCATTTTGAGGTCATGCAGCCTGTGAGGGACCCCACTGGGATTTGAACCCAGGGCCCCTGACCAGCCAGGCTGTTCTCCACAGGACCTTAATCTCATGGGTAAACAAGCTTCTAATCCCAGGGCTCCTTCTGCAGCCAGCTAAACCCATCACTGAGCACCCATCCAGCAGCAGACTTTTCAGGGCTGGGGACAGACAGGGTCCCACCCTGGGGGAGCTCAGCCTCAATGCACAGGTGATGAGTGTGGCTGGGTCCAGCTGATGCTAATGCTGCTGTGGACCCTTCTTAGCTTCCTGAGGAGCAGCTGTTTCAGGTTTTCCTTCCATTGGGGTGGGGCCCGTCCATGTTGACTGGGCAGAGGCAGCCCTGTCATCCCCCGAGCCTCTGGGGTGGGCAAAGGCCCCACTACCCTGACTCACGGCTCTAAGCCCTTGACCACAAAGTAAGTGGCACCCTTGCCATCCCAGAGGACACTGGCCGGGCTGACTGTGGGCCCCTGTTCACATGACCAGGCTTGGCAACGGCCTCACAGCTCAGGGCACCCGAAGAAATAAGATGGGGCCTAAAGAAATAAAGCAATGAGTCAGGAAATGTGTGCCTGAGACCCAAGGGAGAGGTGCTGGCTTCTTCCCACAACACAGACCCCCTCCCTGCCTCTGAGTGACCCCAGTGCCTGGTGACATAGCACGCTGGTCATGCCCACACGTCACGGGGCCTTGGGCTCGTCCCTGAGCCATCTGCCACATCCAAAGAACAAGAAGGACTGAGCCTTCTTTCTAGGGTTGCTAAATCAGTTAGTACTCATAAAACACTTAGAAGGGGCAGTTGGGGGGCTCCGTTGAAGCGTCTGCCTTTGGCCCAGGTCATGGTCCCAGGTTCCTGGGTTAGAGTCCCATGTCGGGCTCCCTGCTTAGCGGAAAACCTGCTTCTCCCTTCCCCTGTTTGTGCTCTCTTTCTCTCTCAAATAAATAAGATCTTAAAAAATAAAATAGGGATCCCTGGGTGGCTCAGCGGTTTGGCACCTGTCTTCGGCTCAGGGCGTGATCCTGGAGTCCCAGGATCAAGTCCCACGTCGGGCTCCTTGCATGGAGCCTGCTTCTCCCTCTGCTTGTGTCTCTACCTCTCTTTCTGTGCATCTCTCATGAATAAATAAATAGAATCTTAAAAAATAAAATAAAATACAGCACTTAGAACAGGAAAGCCCCATGTAAGCTTTAAAAAAAAAAAAAAAAAGGAAAAGGAAGGATGTCAGAAGCTATTTAACTGACCCCAGGCCCCTCAGCCAGTCCCATCCATGAAGAACAGCCCTGGTCAATGGGAAGGGAACACCTCGTTAGGAAGATCCATTGTGAAAAGTCCGTAATATATACCAAGGACCTTCAAAACATTCGTAGCCTTGACAGCTGGTAGCTATGCCCATGGTGAGCAGGGCGTGAGGCGGAGTCGTCCATCACTGCATTGTACATCTGGAGAGAATGTGACGTCGTGTGCCAACTGTACTTCAATAACAAAACAAAAAGAAAAAGAATTAAAGATTTAAAAAATCTTCCTATTCTTGCTCCAGCGAGTCCCCTTTTGTGGATCTATCCCAGGGAGATAATCTGAGATTCAGATAAAGGTTGTTTATACAGATTCTATGTGGCATTTTCTTATAATTACCAAAAAATTAAGAAAATACAAATGCCCAATTCAAGAAATATAAAAAGATGATATAAAATAAATACACAAAATAAATCATTAGTCATTAAAAATCATGTTTAAAAGAACTTAGGGGGCCCACAGATGGCTGTCAGTTGTTCAGCGTCTGCTTTTGGCTCAGGGCCCTGGGATCCAGGGCCCTGCTCAGGAAGAAGTCTGCTTATCCCTCTGCCTCAGCCCCTTCCTTCATGTTTGATCTCTCTCTCTCAAATAAATAAGTAAAATCTTTTAAAAATAAAACAAAACTTTTTTAAAGAATTTTAAATGAGGCACCTGGCCGGCTCTGTCTGTGGAGCGTGCAACTCTTGATCATGGGGTCATGATCAGCCCCACATTGGCTGTAGAGATTAATTCAAAATAACACCTTTAAAAAAAGAATTTTAAATGGCATGAGGAGAGCTCACGCTATGCAGGGTCAATTTAGAGAGCAATACATAGCATCATTTATAATGTATGATTCCAGTCAATATACATAGAAGGGGGAAAAAAGGAAAATCACCGATGTGTTAACGATGATTATTCTTGAGTTGAAGAAATCTGGGTGATTTTTAATGTCATCTTTTTTTTTTTTAAGATTTTATTTATTTATTCATGAGAGGCAGAGACACAGGCAGAGGGAGAAGCAGTCTCCATGCAGGGAGCCTGACATGGGACTCGACCCCAGGTCTCCAGGATCACACCCCAGGCCAAAGGCAGTGCTAAACCACCAAGCCACCTGGGCTGCCCTTTAATGTCATCTTTATACTCTTATTGTATTTTCCAGAATTCCTGAGAGCTTATTTTTTAATAATCAGAAAAACGAGATTTTTGTTTTGCTTTGTTTTTAGTGCACACACTTGGATGTCACGACAGATAACTTTCTGCCAATAACCTGCCTGCTTGGCAGGGGTGCGTTATCTAACCACAGACACCCAGTCTGATGAACCATGACAAGGGGAGAAACTTGAAGTTTGGGGATCGCCAGCATCTGGGGGCTCCCCAGATGTAACATGCATTCCCTGACAACCTCCCTCCATGCTTGGTGCCAGAGGGGCTGCCACTGTGGAAGAGGCACAGACTCCCTCGGGATGGGTGTCCACAGATGGCTCTGAGTTTATGGATTGGCTTCACTGCCCATGCAGCAATCACACTATTTTTAAAATATTTTATTTATTTGTTTGAGAGAAAGAGTATGTGCACACAGGGGTGGAAGGGCAGAGGGAGAGGGAGAAGTAGATTACCCACTGGGCAGGGAGCCCAATATGGGACTTGATCTCAGGACCTGAGACCATGACCTGAGCCAAAGGCCGACACTCAACCCAGTGAGCCACCCAGGTGCCCCCTGCAACTGCATTATTAAGTATTTATTCATTCCTCCTTTTACATCCTTACAACTTGATTCATGTACACACTAAATCTTAATAGATAATCTATGTCCAAGTTGGAGAGATTATGTTTTGAATGTAGTGGAATTTCATACTCGTCCCTGTTTTACACATTTACTATACTTACTGTTTTGGTAGCTATGATTTAATTTTGCAGCCACACCAGAGGTGTTTCCAGTTTTTACTCCTGAAAGCACTGCTATTAAAACATATTTGTGTATGTGATTCTTTTCTCTTTTGACCTACTTCCTTGGGGAGTAAATTTGCAGATGGTACTAACATTCTCGTCTCTGTCTGCCTAGTTGCACTCCAAAAGGATGTTCACATGTTCTAAGTCTCCAGCAATGAAATGAGTGTACATGTTTCCCAGAATCCTCAACAGGGAATCTTCAGATTTTTTTTTTTTTTTTTTTTTTTTTTTTTGGGAATCTTCAGAGTTAGCTCTCTTGGGTTGCTCACTACCGGTGTAAGAGCCATAAAATGACTCCTCAGTGTTGTTTTAAGCTGTACTTCCTTATAATTTTAATTATTTCCCATATTTATTGTTTCCTCTAGACTGTCATGTTGGACAAGAATAGTTTTAGACATCAATTGCAGAAAATATCCAAGAGGTAATATCCTCTTTCAGCTACAGTTTCAACTTGTCTTCAAAGTCTTTAGTGTAAAACAGTGTGATATTGGTAGGAATAGATAAATACACCAAAAAAATAAGAGAATCAGAAACAGACCCCACAGGGGACGTGGGGGTGGCTCAGTGATTGAGCATCTGCCTTTGGCTCAGGGTGTGATCCCAGGGTCCTGGGATCGAGTCCCGCATCGGGGTCCCCGTAGGGAGCCTGCTTCTCCCTCTGTCTATGTCTCTGCCTCTCTCTCTCTCTCTCTGTCTCTCATGAATAAATAAATAAAATGTTAAAAAAAAAAAAGAATAAACTCAAGCCAGACAGGGAAAGAAGATACAATTCATCTATTTGACAAGGGACTCGTATTCAGAATACATAAAAACTTAGTAAAAGTCTCTCAGGAGAGAAAACCAACAGCAGAATGGACGACAGACAGGCAGGCACAGAGAAGAGACCCACATGGCCCAGAAACACAGAACATTGCTCAGCCTCACCAGTCATCGGGGAAATGAAAGTTAACACAATGCAATCCCACCACAATCTGACCGTTAGGTGAGACAGGAAGGACCACATGTTGGGGTCTCTCCCACCATCTCCTACAGCTAAATGTGCCCATATCCTAGGACCAGCGCAGGTGTGTGGCCAACAGAACAGGGTCGTGCATCCCTCAAAAGCATGTGTTAGAATGTTCGTTGTGCTACTGATAATGCAACCAAACTGGAAACCATCCAAATGCCCATCCATCATAGAACAGATGCAGCGCCAGGCAGCAGGAGGAAGTGCAGAGCAACAACCGTGAATGAATGACAACTACCACAGGCGATGCGCTGAGTCCCACATCCACATGTGCACCACGGAGATCGGACTTGTATTCCAGCCACAGGAGCTGGGATGCTGCTTACCCCTGAGGGTGGTGCCCAGGTGCAGGTACAAAGGGATGCTGGAGATGCTGGCAATGTTCTGATTCTCCAACCAGGTGCTGGCCACACCATTTGCTTGTACAAACCTCACGCTACACATTACGCCTTATATTCACTATTCTTCGTGTACGTCACGTTCAATAACACAGTTATTTCCAGTCACCATCAATGAAAAGACCTGTCAAGAGTAGGAAGGTTGCTTTAGCAGAATATTGCTGAGGCCTCACTTGCTCTGGAAGCCGGGGGCCTCCCTTTTTAGTTTCTGTTCATCTTTCCCTAATTATATAGTTTTACGTGTTTCTACAGATAGGTGTAATTTGGAAATAAATTCTTTTTGTGTGTGTTTCTTGGAGCGATTTTCCCACGGTACAAACCTGTGAATGCAGATGGGCAGAATTTTGGCCATTCCTCTGGGGAAATGTTTCAAATAATTGTATTATGCTGCCCTTCATTTCTCGCTTCTTGTGGTAAAGAGATCTGATGTGTTTCTCTCTAAAGCTCTTTATTTTTACCCAATGTTTTTAGTTTCTCTGCATCCTACCTCTGCACAAGATAGTAATGACATAGGGATACAAGACCACCGCAGTGTCACCTCCCTCCGGCTGCAGTGGGGAGAGCCTGGCCCTGTCCCACCAAGCAGTCAGGGGGTGTAGGCTCAGGGACAGGGGAAATCGGGGGCTCCGACCAAGCCAAGGCGACCCCTTTCCAGGCCATCCACCGCCTGTCAAGACCAGCATTGCCATAAATGAGCTGGTAGGGCAGGTGACGCCACCAAACAGCCTGCCAGCACCCACCCCTACACCCCTGGCCAGGCACCAAGCAGCACATCCCCCACAAGCTCCGCAGCTGTGACCCAGACACAGCCCGGGCCTGGGTAGTAGCCGTTCCGGGGGAGGAGACAGACGATAAACAAGACAACAGAGAAACCAGATAACAGGAAGGAGGTAAACAGGGTCATGAAAGAGAGAGTGAGCGGAAGGCCTCCCCAAAAGGCCACGTCTGGGGTGAGAAGGGCCAGCCGGGCAGCAGCCATGGGGGTTCGAGGTCAGAAAGTGGCCAACGTGGCTGCAGACAGGGGCGGGGGCAGGGGCTGGCAGAGGGGGGTCCCAGGCCGTGGGAAGGCTCTGACTCAGAGCCCTGGGAAGCCACTATGAGGTCTAAGCAAAAAAAGTGACACGATCTGACTTGTATTTGTTTTTTAATTTTTATTTATTTTATGATAGTCACACAGAGAGAGAGAAAGAGGCAGAGACACAGGCAGAGGGAGAAGCAGGCTCCATGCAGGGAGCCCGACGTGGGACTCGATCCCGGGTCTCCAGGATCGCGCCCTGGGCCAAAGGCAGGCGCCAAACCGCTGCGCCACCCAGGGATCCCTGTTTTTTGTTTTTTTTTTTAAGATTTTATTCATTTATTTGACAGACAGTGAGAGAGTACAAGGAGGGGGAGCCGCAGAAGGAGAAGCACCCTCCCCGCTGGGCAGGGAGCACCATGCGGGACTTGATCCCATGACCCTGAGATCATGACCGGAGCTGAAGGCAGACGCTTCACTGATGGAGCCACCCAGGCACCCCCTCTACATACGATTTTTATATCTGGTCTTTTTTAACAAGAATTGCAATATTTCATTCTTATATCTTGGTATCATCTTTTACCCTGTCTTCCCACTTTACTCAGTGACTATTTATTTTCCCAAAAATCATGTTTCCAAAATAAGGATATAAAGAATTATGCCTAAATTAAAAAAAAAAAAAAAAGGGATCCCTGGGTGGCGCAGCGGTTTGGCGCCTGCCTTTGGCCCAGGGCGCGATTCTTGAGACCCGGGATCGAGTCCTACATCGGACTCCCGGTGCATGGAGCCTGCTTCTCCCTCTGCCTATGTCTCTGCCTCTCTTTCTCTCTCTCTGTGACTATCATAAATAAATTTAAAAAAAAGAAAAAGAATTATGCCTAGAAGCTTTCAAAACTCTTTTTGTCAATAAACTTTATTTTTGTAAAGAGAATCTTTTTTTATTCTTTGGAATAATTTTTTTGACTTAAAATCAATGAACTAACATATAATGTATTACTGGTTTCAGAGGTAGAGGTCAGTGATTTGTCAGTCTTAAGTAACACCCGGTACTCATCACATCACATGCCCTCCTTACTGCCCATCACCCAGTGACCTTGTCCTCCCTCCCCTCCAGCAACCCTCAGTTTGTTTCCTAGAGTTAGGAGTAAATAGAATCGCATGTCAAACTCTGATATACAAAGTTTAACTATGCTATTTTACTTAGATGCATTTGTTTTCCAAATCAAAATCCTGGCATTTGCTTAGGGTAATGGCAAAGAGTAAGCACACAAAGGCTATCCAGATGAAGACAGCATTGGTCCAGCACAGAGGAGGTGCAGAAAGGCAGCACCCAGCACCCTCGCCCTGCTCAGCTCCACAGACCGGGGACAGACCTGCTGCATCCCCAGCAGCCCATTCCCTCCCCAGCCAGGCCTGTGCCCAAGCGGATTTCCCGGCACTTCTAGGAGCCTGTCTAGTTCTGCCGAGTGATCAGAGGGGACAGGGTGAGTTGGGGGACACCAGGGCAGGAGTAATGAGCTGGAACATCACATCAAGCCAGACATTTCCCACTGAAGTGACACGAGGGCATCAGGCAGAAATTCCTGTCAGAACTGTCCAAAACACAGCTATACCCCCCAAAATATATTTTTTAGAACACAAAAATAAAGGCATTGTTGAAGATATAAGCATATTCAAATTCCTCCAGCAGGACACAATAGCACGATTATGAAAGAATCCTTTGTTGAGAGGTAGTAATTTTATGGGACACTCAGCAAGCCTGTCACTGCAGTGTTCCCCATCTGCAGAGGCAAAGCAGAAGCGAAACACAAGAATCCCAGGATCAGAAAGGGTGGAGTCAGTTCCCATCCAGGCCAGCTGCGCCCAAGCTTCTGCTGCCACTTATCCTGAGTGTGGGGTGGCGGGTCTCAGGGACCCTCCCCTACCCCCAGTGCCTGGCCCTGGGCTTTGGATCGAGTTTGTTAGCGGCCGGCTCCCTCTGCTGGCAACGAGAGGAGCCTGCCTTCCTCACCGAGCCCCACGGTTTTTCATGGGTGGCGGTGGAGGAACACAGAACATTCTCTATAGGATTGCCATTCGTGCCGGCACTTCAGTTGCTCTCAGATTTTATTCTAGTAAACTATTCGCTTCCAGTCATTTTCCTCAACAATTTTCAAAGGCACCCCATGCCTACAAGCAAAGATTTCAAACACACCCCATGGGATACACCTTACAATCCACTGGTGATGGGGAATATATTTGTGATTCTATTTATGGTCTCAGAAAACACATCTTTGTTAGTAGAGATGTACATTCACTCATTCAATAAATATTTGCTGAGCACCTTCTATGTGTGAGGCATTAGCGAAGCACAGAGAATCTCTGCCATGATAGAGCTTATTCCCTATGGGGGGAGAAGGATATGTGATAAGTAAAATAACTAGTATGAAAAGTGGTGGTACAAAAAAGAACAGGCAGGAAAGGAAAGAAGGGATGTGTACGGAAGAGAGGTAGTTGCTGTTTTATTTTTAAGATTTTATTTATTTATTATTTAAGAGAGAGCACGAGCAGTGGGGAGGGGCAGAGGGAAAGGGAGAAGTAGGCTCCCCATTGAGCAGGGAGCTCAATATGAGACTCAGTCCCAGGATCCTGGGATTGTGACCTCAGCTGAAGACAGACACTTCACCAACTGAGCCCCTCAGGCACCTGGTAGTTGCTGTTTTATTTATTTTTTATTTTTTTTTATTGGAGTTCAATTTGCCAACATATAGCATAACACCCAGTGCTCATCCCGCCAAGTGCCTCCCTCAGTGCCCATCACCCAGTCACCCCAACCCCCAGCCCACTTCCCCTTCCTCTATCTCTTGTTCGTTTCCCAGAGTTAGGTGTCTCTCATGTTTTGTCACCCTCACTGATATTTTCACTCATTTTTTCACCTTTCCCTTTATTCCCTGTCACTAATTTTTATATTCCCCAAATGAATGAGACCATATAATGTTTGTCCTTTTCCAATTGACTTATTTCACTCAGCATAATACCCTCCAGGTCCATCCATGTCAAAGCAAACGGTGGGTAGCTGCTGTTTTAAATGGAGATGCGAAGTGAGCCATCCCTGTCAGCAGACGGAGAAAGAACGTTCTGGGCACAGGGACTGGTCAGTACTAAGCTCTGGGGGCCGAGTGTCTTCATATTAGCACTCTTCAAGGCTCTGGGCATGCTGATTTGGATTCAGGGGGATTGCTGTG
Organism: Canis lupus dingo; assembly: GCF_003254725.2. Classification (NCBI taxonomy): domain Eukaryota; kingdom Metazoa; phylum Chordata; class Mammalia; order Carnivora; family Canidae; genus Canis; species Canis lupus. The sequence goes on along the minus strand of NC_064249.1, from coordinate 38,553,859 downwards.
CCATGCTCACTATGACACCCTCCTGAGCCAGGCACTAGAGCCCTGAAGTCCAATTCAGCATGAGAGGTGGCTGCTCTGGATTGAGAAGTGCTATGAGTGTAAAACACACACCAGATTTCAAAGACTTGGCTCAGTGGTTGAGCGTCTGCCTTCAGCCCAGGGCGTGATCCTGGAGTCCCGGGATCAACTCCCATATCAGGCTCCCTGCATGGAGCCTGCTTCTCCCTCTGCCTGTGTCTCTGCCTCTCTCTGTGTGTTTCTCATGAATAAATAAAATCTTTAAAAAAAGATGAATGATCTTATTATTGTCTTAAATTGATTACATGTTGAAATGAGATTTTGAACATATTGGGTTAAATGTTAATTTTATTCATCAAAATTAATTTCACCTGTTCCTTTCTTTTTTTTTAAAGATTTATTTATTTATTTTGGGAGGGCGAGGTGGAGGGAGAGGGAGTGAGAATCCCAAACAGACTCCCCGCTGAGCAGGGAGCCCCACTTGGGGTTCAATCTCAGGACCCCAAGATCACGACCTGAGCCGAAACCAAGAGTCAGACACCTAACTGACTGAGCTACCCAGTGCCCCTCATCTGTTCCTTTCTCCCGTTTCATGTTACTATGGGAAGATTTCTGATCCACTTGTGGCTCACGTGGCATTTCTGTCAGACAATGGTGCTCTCCAGAACACTCCAACAGCTTCTGTTTATTGAGCAACCACAGCTGCCCAGCACTGTGTCTGGGGCCTTACCTACCATATTCTTTCATCCTCAGAAGCCTAGAACAGATATGACCCCTTCTCCTGGTAGGCTTAGGGAACCAATGCTCAGGAAGGCTATGCAACTTACCTGAGGAAATACTGCTAGAAAGTGGAAGAGCAGGATTTGGACCCAGATTGGTGATTGTGCCCTGAAGCCCACCACACAACATGGTCTATATTGCAGGGAAAACTGTTCATCTCATGTCACTGCAAATGCTTCCATTCAACCCACAAACCCATGTGGCTCAGGCCCCAGATTCTCAGGGTGACCCTGAAGCAATCATGCATGAATGATTTGGTTGTGGGCTCATTTCACAGCGCACCATTAGTAATTTATTAGTAAATTACTGGAGATGTAATGAAAAAGCTGGAGATGAATGAAAAGTGTGTTAACACCAAGAGGCATTTTTTGAATCTGACATCAAAGTGTCCATGTCCAAGAGTAGACTGGCATGGCCTGAACCAGACTTCTGCCCAGAAATAGGGTGAGGGGCTGGCGGCTGAGAGCGGCCACCTGGATTCCACGGTACCCTTCGCCGTGTTCCTGTTCAGACGAGTGAGTACAGCCAGGAGCTCAACATGTGGTACCTTCTTGGGTCTAATCAGAGCCAGCCTCAAACCTATAGCTGGTATTAGGTTACTGAGCTTTCAGAGGCACTTCCGATCTTGAAAACCCATTAACCAGCCGGTCCGCCGTGGTAATCTCAGCACGTGGAAGGTGAAAGCCTCCCTCTTGCCAAGTCCCCTTGAATTGATCGACAATGTTGCTAGGAGGTTCTCTCACAGAGCATGCAGGTGAAGGGGGGCTAAGGAGCAGCTCATGGGCATCTCCACCCAGGGTTGTGAGGGCAGGAAGGCGACCTGGCCCTTCACCACAAACCCCCTGGCCTCCAGCCTTTCACATGCCCAGGAAGGGGCAATTTCAGAATCAGGGTCTTCTCGCTTTGCAAGACCAGGTCTGTGGCGCCGATGAGCTGCTGGGACGGCCCTGCGGTCAGGGAAGGGACGCCCCAGCCAACCTCACGCAGCCATTCAAGAAAGAAAGCTTCAGGGGATCCCTGGGTGGCTCAGTGGTTTAGCGCCTGCCTTTGGCCCAGAGCGTGATCCTGGAGTCCCAGGATCAAATCTCATATCAGGCTCCCTGCATGGAGCCTGCTTTTCTCTCTCTCTTTTTCGGTGTCTCTCATGAATAAATAAATAAATCTTAAAAAAAAAAAAAAAAAAGAGGAAAGAAAGCTTCAGCGCCAGCTGCCTGAACCACCCACAAGTGAAAGCACCTCTGATTTGACAAAGGAAACCCCTGGTTAGTGTCAATTATCTCCTTCCCGCTCTGAGTGTGCTCCAGATGTACACATGCCCACGTGATGTGAGGAAAACCATTTCAACCACAACTAGAAAACTCATGCTCCCTAAGCAACGGGAAAACACCACCACCACAAGCATAGAGCAGATTCCCTCCCCGTGGGAGCCCAAGTGACAGATGTCCTTGTGGGTCCCCCAGGCTCACACCCAGGCCACACTTCCTGCGGGTAATGCTTTCTAGCCAGTTAGCATTGTGGTGGCACAAAGGCCTAGCTGGTGAGATGCTGGATTCTGATGGGTGACTTCAGCTGGAGGGTCCTTTATCCGCCTGGACGAATATTCCTGGGAAGGCACTGCAGTCTGGGACTCTGCCTACACTATCCTTCTTTCTCCTCTGGCCTTCCATGGGAGCCCACCTCTCACACCAGTCCCCAGTGAATCTCTTCCTAGACCTTAATTGTGCACAGGTGGACATCCTGAAAAAAATAAGTATTTGTAGAGAAATCAACTCGAGGGATCAGAGGAAATGTGTTCCCACCAAGAAACAGGAGATATGCCGAGCCTGGCGTGCATACGCACGTTTCTAGGATTAAAGCAAGCCGGCACGACCAGGTCCAATCTGAGAAAGATTTTTCTACAGGAAAAACCTAATTGTTGAATTGATGAGCACACAAAAAGTGGCAAATGGCAGACTGGATATAAGACTCAAGTTCCATGGGAACAGAGCAACAATCAAATAATAGAATAATGCCTTAAAATAAAAAGGCCAGTCTTCATATCTCAAAAGGGTCACCCAATACCAAGAACTATTAAGGAAGAGACCACACCTAGAAATAACCTGTGACTTTTTTTCTTCAGAGAGGGAGAGACAACCTCAAGCAGACTCTACACCCAGCACAGAACCCCTGACACAGGGCTTGATTTCATGACTTTGAGATCACAATCTGAGCTGAAACCAAGAGCCAGACGCCCAACCGAGCCACCCAGATGCCCCTCTTCCTCTTAATTTCCTTTAAATATGTATGATTAAGTATAGAAATTACAACATATTAAAGGGCTTATAAGGAATATAGTTTAATATATATGAAAACAAGACCATAAACGACAGGAATGGTAAATGGACCTATGGTGTTGCAAAATTTGTTTTATGTGAAGTGGTACAGTAACTCTAGGTAGATTGAAAAACAGAATGGATATAACTCCCAGAGCATCCACAAAATAATCGTGTAAAGACAGGTCACCTAAAAAGCCAATCAATTAAAATGTAATTCCAATCCAAACAGAAAAACAATAAAATGATAAACCTAAATCTGACTATGCCAATAATCACAGCTAAGGCTAATGAAAAGGTGGAGTCTGTCAGAACAGATAAAAGTGTAAAATCCGGGGATCCCTGGGTGGCTCAGCGGTTTGGCGCCTGCCTTTGGCCCAGGGCACGATCCTGGAGTCCCGGGATCGAGTCCCGCATCAGGCTCCCAGCATGGAGCCTGCTTCTTCCTCCTCCTGAATCTCTGCCTCTCTTTCTCTATCATAAATAAATAAGTAAGTCTTTAAAAAAAAAAAAAGTGTAAAATCCTGGGTAGCCCCGGTGGCGCAGTGGTTTAGTGCCGCCTGCAGCCCAGGGCATGATTCTGGAGACCCGGGATAGAGTCCCACGTCGGGCTCCCTGCATGGAGCCTGCTTCTCCCTCTGCTGTGTCTCTGCCTCTCTCTCTGTCTCATGAATAAATAAAATTTTTATTTTATTTTTTTAATGTTTTTAAATTTATTTATGATAGTCACAGAGAGAGAGAGAGAGAGAGAGAGAGAGGCAGAGACATAGGCAGAGGGAGAAGCAGGCTCCATGCACCGGGAGCCCGACATGGGATTCGATTTCGATCCCGGGTCTCCAGGATCGCGCCCTGGGCCAAAGGCAGGCGCCAAACCGCTGCGCCACCCAGGGATCCCGAATAAATAAAATCTTAAAAAAAAAAAAAAAGTAAGATCCGAGTTTGCACTGTGTATAAAAATTCCACTTACTTTAAGTAGAAAGACACCAGAGAGGCAGAAAAGTAGTGTCTCATGTACACAGGATGCATTACAAGGGTGGAGAGGCTCCAATTCACATCAGATACAAGAGAACTGGACACAAAAGGTATTAGCAGAGACAAAGAGGGAAATTTTGTAAGAACAAAGTGGTCAATTTATTAGGGAGGACATGACATAACCTAGTAACAGGCCTTCAAAACATGAAGCAAAATTGATACAATTAAAAAAACAGATAATTGCACAATCATAATAGATTTTAACAACACGTAAAACCTGAAAGACACAAAAGATCCATGAAGACACAGATGTGAACAACAGTTGTATTAATCACATAACCTGTTATTAGAGAACAAATTCACCCAATGTTTCAGAATACATATTCTTTTCAGGTGAATGTGGAACACTCACCAAAGCAAATCATACGCATACAGGTCGTATTAGGAGTCTCAATAAAATTAAAAAGACTGAAATCATAAACGTATTCTCTAACGTTTATAGAATTAAACTATCAATAACAAGATATTTAGGGAAAAAAACAGACATCTGCTAATTAGGCCATATACTTCTAGATAATCGACCCACGGGTCAAGGAAGAATTCACAAGGAAATTAGAAAACATTTACAACTGTTCATGAAGACACAACATATTAAAATTTTTTGAGATGCAGCTAAAGCAGTGCTTAAAGAAAAATGTGCAACTTTAAATACTTGTATTAGAAAAAATTCAAGATCATGACCTATAACCTATCTTAAGCTAAAGAAAAGAGCAAAGTAAATCTGCACTAAGTAGAAGAAAGTTAATGATAAAGAGCAGAAATCAATGAAACTGCAAAAGTTGAGAAAAATGAACAAAGCCAAAAGTCAGTTCTTTGAAAATCAAGATCAACAAAACCAATACACCCCTGGCTAGACTGATTGGGGAAAAGAACAAACAGCAACTACCAGTCCCAGAATGAAAAAGCAGTTAGCACCACAGCTCCCAAAGATGCTACAAGAATGAGGGACACCTGTGAATCGCAAACCTAACAACTGGGATCAAACGAATACACTTCTCAAAAATTTAGCTGACCTTTCAACAACGTGAGGGTTAGAGGCATCAATCCCCGAGCAGCCAAAAATCTGTGACTTCTGACGCCCCCAAAAACGTAACTATGAAGAGGTGACTGTGCCCTGGGAGCCCAAGTGATGACATCAAGTCAAACACATATTCTCTGTGTTCTATGTATTATATATTGCGTTCTTACAAAAAAGTGAACTAGACAAAAGAAAACATTATTGAGAAAACCACAAACACTGACAGTACCATACTGTATTTCTTGAAAACAAAAAAAAAAAATCCAGGTAAGTGGACTCCTGCTAACCAGTTGTTCTAACTGGTGATGTTCAAGGGGCAACTGTATAACTTCCCTAAATCGCACATGACGAAAGCAAAAATCTGAATACACCTATATTTATTAAATTAAATCTGTTATTAAAAAAAAACATCCCACAAAGAAAACTGCAGGCCCAGATGGTTTCACACATTAACTCCATAAATACAATAATGAAAAAGTCAGAATTGGGTCATTAAAAAGTCAGCTTTAATATCAGCTGAATAATGGCCAAGAGTCAACATTATGCAGGCTACAAATGCTAGACTATAAACACATAGGAAACCAGCTCCGACGAAACTCATTTCTTCTTCCCCTTCAAAGGCTTGGCGAACAGAGCAGGGTCAATCTGTTCCCTTGTCAGTCCCCTGACAGAGAAGAGTCTCGCTGCCCGCTCCTGCAGGGTGCCCCCACATTTCAGTCCCAGGGCCATCAGTTCACACTTGAGCCTGTCCAAACCCAGTGCCTCCATCTCAGCTACAGAGCTGAATGCCAGCAGATCAATCGTGTCCTGACCGGGATCCTGAGAGAGGGGAAAAAAAAAAAAAAAAGAAAATATTCAAAACAGGCTCTTCCTCTTGAAGACTTTCCTTAGCTGTCAACTACATTCCATCTGACAAGGAATTTTCAGTTCCTGGGAGGCTCAGGCAGTAAAGCATCTGCCTTGGCTCAATCATGATCCCCAGGTCCTGGGATCGAGCCCTGTGTCGGGCTCCCTGCTCAGTGGGTAAACCACACCCATTAAGCTCTTACGGATATCCACCCCAATTCAGATATTAAAACGTGATCAATGTGTGGCTTAGAACTGATAAAATATGGAACCAAAGCTGCCACCTAGAGGCAAAAAATGACATACATTTCAAAGTTTAAAAGGAAAAAAACGAAAGGACTTTTGGGGGGTAAGGCAAGCTTCACCCTTGTCTGTACTTCTGGTTATTAAACAAACCAGCCCACTCGGGAGCTGATGGGGAAAGCACGTTTTTGGGTTAAGGACTCACTGAGGAACTATAGCCATTAAGCTGCCTGGCTCTGGACATGGACCCCCAAACTACTTACTGTGCTTCCTGACTGGCTTCCCTCCAGGCTGGCAAGGGGGGCGCTTTCCCTGCCCTCTCCAGGCGCAGCCTCCGCAGCTCTGTCCCTGCCAGCCATCTCCAACTGCTTTAGCTCCCCAGTCGCTCCAGGGCCTGCGGCCTCATCTTCCTTGGGCTCTTCACCTTCTGTCCCCCTCTCCTCCTGGCTTTTCTCCGTTTCCACGGCCATCGTCTCATCCACACGACCCTCAGCAGAGCTCTGCCCCAACCTAGCACACCTGCCTGCGGAGACAGCATGCCCAGAGCCTGTCCCTGGGGTCGGCGGTGGCTCCGGGGACTGAGAGGCTGCACTCGGCACACTTGCCCCTGGACAGTGGTGGGAGGACCCGGCTGCCAGCTCCATGTCATCGCGGCCGCCGTCTAGAGCCTGCGGGCTCATTCCCGAAGTACTAGGAGCTTCTTCCCCATCATCATCCGAGGTCTCTGAGCTGGACTCCTCTGCCGTCTGCAGTCCATCCATGCCCAACCTGCCAGAAGCGACACAGGCTTAACACCACTCCACTGCCTCTATGCTGAACAGTCAGGGTTTGTCTTGGGAACGGACTGTGTCAGCATCAGAGTATCTGCTCATTTGAGGTGGAAAGGAGCTAATTTTTAGGAAAAGATATTCAGAGGTATAAATGGGGAGAAGAAATTCAGTGAGCTTGGAACCAATCATCCCAAAGATCCAACAGGGACTCCTGTATAAAGATGTGAATCTCTCTTATTTTTAAGATTTTATTTATTTATTTGAGAAAGAGAGAGAGAAAAAAAAGCACAAGCAGGGGGAGGGGAAAAGGGAAAGGTAGGCTCCCTGCCAAGCAGGGAACCCCACGGGGGGCTAGGTATCAGAACCTTGAGATGATGACCTGAGCCGAAGGCAGACGTTCAATTAACTGAGCCACCTGGGGACCCCAGGGGTTGTGACTCTCTTCAAATAAAACTGATATTGCCTAAAGCTCTTTTTCCTATCTTGTACAAATCTCAACTGTTAGAAATGTAGCTAAAATAACAAACCGTTAAAATCCTTTTTCGTTCACAATTACCCCAAATGGGAAACTACCCAAACTATCAACAGGAGATGGATAAACAGACACTATGATACTTGTGAACAGAAAGGAACAAAAGCACTGAGACATAATACTAGCCACGGATTTCAAAAGCATTGCGCGGAGAGACTCCAGACACAAAGGGCTGTCGGACATTCTGGAAAACACAAAACCATCAGATCACATAGCACAGTAGTATCAGAGCATGCCGGGGCAGGGGAACAGGAATTAACTGCAAAGGTGCAACTGTTAGTGAAATGGAAAAATTCAGTATCTTGATTTTAATGGTGGTTATGTGACTTTCTCAAAACTCACAGAGCTCTTCAATGAGAAAGTATGAATTTTAATGCACATAAATTACATCTCAATAAACCTGACTTAACTCTCTCCCAACCTCACGCAATCCAACTACCTTTTCTCTCAAGAACACTTACTTCCTATTTCAAGATTCTATGCTAGACTCTCAGTTACAGGATCTTTAATTAATTATTTCTCTGTCCCAAAGCAGAGGCCAGCAAGAAAGCAAGATCCATCTGGAGGTCATTTTCTAGAACTTGGCCCAAGGGAACTGAGCTAGTAACCGGAGAACCAAGTGGGAAGGGCGGGAGCGCTACCAGAATGATGGCCAAGAAAAGGCGCCATTGTGCTTCTCAGCTGCAAGTACAAAAGTGGTCAGAGAGAGGTCTAGCCGTGGCCGCAGACCTCAGTAACAACTGTGAAAAACCATGGAGAAAGACAAAACGATCTGGAAAGTGAAAAGTGCAGCCATGGCTCTACCTAGAAATTCTGAAAGTTAAATCCTTCAACACTAGAGAGTAATTCAAGGATAAAGTGATTTTTCTGTGATCTTTCACTGTAAGAAAAAAACCATCCTTTGGATTCCATTCCTGGCACTCAAGGCAGAAACCAGTAGTAGTGTGTACAGTGTGACAGCTATGGAGAACTGAGAACTAAAGCACTCTGGAAATTTCTGAGCTCCCATCAAACCTTACTTTAAAAAGTGTTTACACCAGATAGGCAAGAGGAAGCGTGCCGGTGCACATAAATCTCTTTGGAATGAAAAGGAAGCACACTTACCAAAAGCACTTCCTTTTCCCTGCTCTGGCTCCTCTGTCTGCTTTTGATTTGTTGGGTCTTTTCCGACTCTCACCAGTCTCTGCCGACACCATCTTGCTGGAGGCAGCCTGCATGCCTAACCAGAAATTTTCACAACTCAGTTACGCCATAGAAGGTATGATTAAAGACATAAACTGTATGGATTACAAATGTAGCTGCATTGCAATCTAAAGCTCCAGTTCTAAATTTCTTAACATACCAAAATTTAAAATGGCTAAGATGAGATTCAACTTCATTTTACACAGATTCAAAGTAATGAGCATTCTGGCTCTGGAACCAGGTTTTGAGAATACCAATACCCAATCTGTAGCTCTGAGACTGACGGGTGCATACCTGGCCTCCCCAAACCAGATGGTCCATCCCTTTGTACTCGCTACTTGTGTATTATTACATCATAACCTCTGATTGAAAGGATTCCTTATTATTCAACTGAATCCACAAGAGCTCTAGCATAATGCTAAATAAAAATTAAATAAAAATTAATAACAATCATTCTCATTAAAAATCATTTAGGGATGCCTGGGTGGCTCAGTGGTTGTGCGTCTGCCTTTGGCCCAGGGCATGATCCTGGGGTCCTGGGATCGAGTCCTGCATCGGGCCCCCATGGGGAGCCTGCTTCTCCCTCTGCGTATGTCTCTGCCCCGTGTCTTTCATGAATAAATAAAACCTTTTTAAAATTAATTAATTATTTAATTAAATAAAAACCATTTTTTTAAAATGGACCTAAAAAAAAAAAAATGGACCTGAAACTAGATGCAAATATGTTGAGGTGTAAACACTTCCTGCAGGCTTGGCAACACCTAGCACAAGTGTTCTCACCTGCCTGTGCACCCCTAGAATTCAGGAGTCGAATACATCACATTCTGTGTGAGTGTGTGCTCTTTCTTTCCTGGGATATAAGGCATACTGTTTATTATTATTTTGAAAATTTTATTTTAGAGAGCACGCACAGGTGCACACAGGAGGCAGAGCAGAGGGAGAGGAACAAGCCGACTCCCTGAGCACAGAGTCTGAGATCATGACCTGAGCAGAAACCAAGAGTCAGACGCTCAACTGACTAAGCCACTTGGGTGCCCTCATATTGTTTATTACTGAGGGGAGAGGTTCCACGACTTTCATCCACTCCTCAGAGGTCTGTAACCCGAGACTCCAGGAGTACCTTTTGTATGCAGCGAGCAACAATGTAGCTTCAGCAAGGAACCGTCACTCTCACCTTTGAGGACAGAGTCCTCCAAGCGTTCAGCCATCTCATGGCATTGCTGCTGGTACGCCCGGCTGGTAAAGCAGGGCCTGGGCTCTGCAAGCTTCCGCTGCAGGCGCTCCAAGCGCTTCTGCTCCTTCTCAGCCTCTCGCTCAGCTTGCTGTTTCACCCACTCAGCCATCCTAGGACAGGAGAGACACGGAACTGACCAGACGTATCACACACATGCTTGTTTATATGTGAGGAGTTCCCCTCCCACACCCTGGATGAATCCACATTGTCCTGCACATACTGTGATATTCCTTCAGAAAGGTGAGACACACTTAACATAGGCGCCCTGTGACGGACCCCTAAAACCCGACAGGAATTATTAAACTACAGAGAGAGCTAAGGCCGATAACAATGAGCTAGAGCGCTAATCTTTTAAGTCCACATTTCAATATGCATGGCCTGTGTACAATCACCACTGTCAGCAAAGTGTGTTGTTGTCTTTGAAGAAATTAACAGTGGGCAGCTTACGCTTTTTCATGGTTGACATCTCGTAGCCTCCTTCCACTGAGGTCCCGGCAAGCTTCTCGATTGGTTGTCTTCTCAATCTGAGCACCAAGTGCACGGAGCATAGATCCAAACCCTGGGCAAATAAATTTGGAGAAAACAGTTTAAAAAGGGTTCAAGGATTGATAAATATCAAATTTGTGGAAATGCTATTATACCTCAAGATTAAAAATCTCTTTGGGGAGACTGGGTGGCTCAGTTGGTTAAGCATCTGACTCTTGGTTTTGGTTCAGGGTCTCGAGATCAAGCCGCTCATTGGGCTCCAAGAGAAGTCTAAAATTTCCCTCTCCCTCGCCCTCTCCCCTTCTCTGTGCTTGTGCATGCACACTGTCTCTAAAATAAATAAATCTTAAAAAAAAATCTTTTTTTTCTTTTCTTTCTTTTTTTTTTTTTTAAAGAAAGGGACATCAAGATTCTACGCAGGTATCAAAGGTACAAGTACTGATAAACCAGGGGCGCCGGGGTGGTTCAGTGGTTGAGCGTCTGCCTTTGGCTCAGGTCAGGATCCCGGGGTCCTAGGATCGAGTCCTGCATTAGGCAATCTGCAGGGAGCCTGCTTCTCCCTCTGCCTATGTCTCTGCCTTTCTCTCTCATGAATAAATAAATAAAATCTTAAAAAAAAAATGATAAACCTGATTCAACCTCATGCATTTTGCTCTCCCTTATACTTCTGAAATACTGTCTCTACACCACTGGGATATCTTAAAGGGTTTAACTCAATGCCAGAGATTCCAAGATTAATAACTTAAAAAAAATCTTTTTATGGTGAGATTTTGCAGTGAGTTTCAAAGCAAAAGCAATTTTAAGTTGTCCCTCGCTAATAAGCTTTCTTCTTATTGACAGAATTTCAAACAAGAGGATGATTATAATGTGCGATGCCAGTTCTCTGAACACCAAATCAAGTCACTGTGAATTCTGAGAAAGCTTTGGGATGACACATTAGTGCATCAGGAGAAATACCCAGGACTGCCCATATTCAGTGTTTGCTCTTTTATTTATTTTTTTATTTTTTTATTTATGATAGTCGCACAGAGAGAGAGAGAGAGAGAGGCAGAGACACAGGCAGAGGGAGAAGCAGGCTCCATGCACCGGGAGCCCGACGTGGGATTCAATCCCAGGTCTCCAGGATCATGCCCTGGGCCAAAGGCAGGCGCTAAACCACTGCGCCACCCAGGGATCCCCTGTGTTTGCTCTTTTAGTTTCTCTTCTCTATTCTTAGAGAATAGTGTTCATGTAACAAGGATCTTAACCTACCCTAATCTATAAATGGCTGTATTCCACAGGCTGGCTTTAGTCCTCTCTGGGAACTACAATGACCAGACAAAATCTTGCTAAAAGCAGAAGAAGATTTAATTGTTTTAACACTCTTTCTTCCACAAGCTGGACAGAATAATGATCGTTTTTCTTCATCTAATCTTCCCCCAAAGTTTTAGAACCTAGCTGCCTAAGAGCTATCCTGCTTCTGAAGGCAGAAATTATAATCAGACAATATATTCCTCAAAAAGAATAAAAGAAAGTACTCAGAACTAGGAAAGTAAAGAAAGGATTTCATAAGGCAAAATAAGAATGGCATACTCCAGAGGCCCAGAAGTGCGTTAATTTCCTCCATAGAGCTAGACACTGCAACTGTAATATATGGCAGCCACAAATATGCGCGTCCTACCTCCTTTTCCACCGAAGAGCCTGGGTTCCAAACTATAAACCGCGCCATGCTGCACTCTGTCATTGGCATCAACGAGTGATCCATTGCACTTCACAAAAAAGCATTCCACTGGAACAGCCTAGAGACAAGGTTGGAATTTTTAAATGAGACGACACAAGCTTCCTGCAGGAGCCTTGCCTATCATGTCTTTATTACTCCAGTTATAAGCAGACAGCATGTGTTCCATTAGTATTTGTTAAACTGAATACCCAAAGAAAAAAAAAGTCATGTCAGAGGATTTATTCAGGGTATGACTTTTTTTCTAACACCTCATCATGATGCGCACAAGAATTTTTTGTCTTTTGGGCAAAAATTAAGAACTGCTCTCTTCTCCTCTGACAGGTAAACAGAGTCAAGGTAGAAAATTAGACAGGGTTCAGACCCAGTAACTCTGCAAGTCCCTTTTTCTCTCGTTTTTTTTTTTTTAAAACAAGTAATATCACGTTGCACAAGTTTAAAAGTGACAATACACCTTCTGAAAAGTATAGGTAAGGACGAGCAGGGGGAGGGAAGGAGACGACGGTATGATCTTTGTACCCCTATATATAAGCTTTAACAGGTGGAGGGTCAGCTGGCAGCAGTACTTTTCTGCCCATGTTCCTGAGTTACAGCAGAAGCCCCATCTGCGTATTTCAAATTTTCTCAGATCAAATGATGAATATAAGATATAAAACCTAAGTCTTGGGCAGCCCAGGTGGCTCAGCAGTTTGGCACCGCCTTCGGCCCAGGGCCTGATCCTGGAGACCCGAAATCGAGTCCCACGTCGTGTTCCCTGCATGGAGCCTGCTTCTCCCTCTGCCTGTGTCTCTGACTCTCTTTCTCTCCTCTCTGTGTATTCTCATGAATAAATAAATAAAATCTTAAAAAAAAAAAAAAAACTAAGTCTTTCTAAACAAGTTTCTGATGCTGTAAAAAAGACAATGGAAGAGTATTCTCCAAAGTTATATGGAACTTGAGAGATACACAATTAACCTATAATATCAGGAATGAGATCTACACACTAACAGAAAGGAGAAACGCACAACTGCCATCTTTCCGAAGTAGACACAATGAACATTCGTTCTGAACCATATCACATGGCTGTTTCAACAGGACCCGTCCATTCATTCAACAAATATTAATGAAGTCCCTACTATTTGCCAGGTACTTTTCAAGCACTGTAATACTGTAATGAATAATCCAGTGAATAAAGACCCTGCTCACAGAGCTTCCATTCTACTGGGGAAAGACAGGGAAAGAATAAGTGAATGATATACAATGGCCAGTGGTGATAAGCACGGTAAAGGGGACACCAGATGTGGATGGGTACGCCAGTAATCTATCTTACATATACTGTTAGTCAAGAAAAGCCTCTCTGATCAAGAGACATTTTAGCAGAGAATTTACAAAAGGGAGAGAACAAGCCACATGGCTCTCTGGGGGAAGAGCATTTCAGAGGCAAAACAAATGCAAAGCAAGGCAGCAGAGACAAGCCAAGAGTATTCATGGAACTGTAACACCACCAACATGGCTGGAAGAAGTCTGCCAAAGGGGAATAAGAAGGCCTGAAAAGCCACTATAAGAACTTCAGGCTTCACTCTGAAAAAAGCCACTGCAGAGTCTGGAACAGATTGAGAGTAGAGTTATATTTTTAAAGGATCACTCTAGCTGCTAAATTGGAAATAAAACTATAGAAGCAGAAACATCAGTGACATCGGCTACTGTGACAACCCAGGTGAGCAAGGAAAGCCATCTGTATCGGGGTAGTGGCAAAAGGGGATGAAGAACAGAGTGGGGGGGCCCTAAGGCTCTGGAGGTGGGCAGTGAGAGCCACAGAGCAATGAGAGAAGGGGAAATAGAGTTGCCATTTGTTAAGAGTGAGAAGCACCTTTCGGGTACCAGTCTCATTTAGGATGTGTTCCTTTGAGTGGTCTAATAGCCACATGAAGATGCTGAGTAACCTGATGGGTACACAAGTCTGCAGTTTGGGGACAAGGTCTGGGCTGGAGCTTTACATTTGGAAGATGGTACTCACAGCCCTGAAAATGAAGGATACGTCCTGCATGACGGAAGAGACACTGGAATGAAGATCAAACACTCAACTCCAGCCAATCCTTGATTCAGAGCTCAGGAGACGGGCAGAAAGTAGCAGGAGAAACTGGAAGGGAGGTTAATGAGGTGGAAGAGAACTGAGGGTGACGTGTGGACACAGTGAGCAAAGTATGCCAATGTCCAGGTGTGCCCAAAGATGCTGACAGGCCAAGAGAGAGGAGGCCTGGAAACCAACGATCGGGTATGAGAACACAGAAGATGCTGACATGCATGACAGGAGGTGGTCTGCTGGAGTGACGGGAACAAAAGCCTGACTGGAGTGGGCTCTAGAGAAGTTTTCTGTTCAAGGATATTTTCTATAAAAAAACTTAAAAAAAAAAAAAAAGAGAAAAGGAGGCGACATCTGGAAGGAATGTGGGCTCAAGTGTGCACACCGGTGGGAATGATCCAGGAGAAAGGGAAGGCACTGAGAAGTGCAGAGGACATAGAACTGATGCTAAATATGGTCAAGGAGACAGGGTACAGTGCAAAGCAGAAGCTAATCGCAACTCCTCTGTAATGACTGGTTATCCACAGTAATGGACGAAGAGAGGGCCAAATGTATGACAACGAGGTAGGGCACTGGTGTGAGGATAAGGACTCTGTCTCTTGACTGCACCAAATATAAAGTATGGGCCTGGAGATGGGAGAAGCACCAGAGATTTTAAGAGAGAAGAGATCAAAGAGTCACACAGGAGAGTGAGAGCAATGAACCTTGGCACTACTTCCTAATCTTTCCACGCCGTGGTGTACAGAAGACAATCAAGGTGACACAGGGAAATGAACAAAGCTGCTGCAGCACCCCCAGATTCTGCCCAGCTGTGCAAATGCTGCAGGGATCAATATTCTCAGCAGTCCTTCTACCCAGTGGAAGCCCACCCTGGCCTGGGACTACAGAGTAGAAGGGCCAAGCATTACGAAGGTCGGTGTTTGTAAATTTACGGTCAAACTGATTTGTGTGATTGGTTTCCCTAGCACAGTCACTGCCTGCATGGCGGGGGTGGGGGGTGGGGGGGGTGGACAGGTAGATTTAACTTGACTAGAGTTTTCCCAGGCAAACATGCTAGCAGGAGAGAAGAGCTCAGCCTACATGCAATTAACAGGAAGGTCTATTATCTGTAAAACATTGTCCACTTTTAAGAATTATACAAGATTAAATGAGATATGTAATATACCTGTTTGTTTTATGTTTATGAATGAAAAGCAACCTTAGTTTCTCTTATTTTCTATCTAGCAGGTAAGTATTTCTAACATTCTAAACAACTTTTTTTTCTAAATAACTTTAAAAGACATTAATGTGAAGGCAGAAAAATTATATACACCGTACTTGGTTTCCAAACAGAACTACTTATTAAACAAGACAACTGATCAACAAAATTTCACTTTCTATTTGTTAAGATTCTTATCAATAATCACTAGCAGAAAAAAAGGACAAAGAAAATTTAGAATCAACTTAAGGGTCTTTCACCATTTGTGTGTTATAAAGTACTTCAAGCACGAAGTATTGTGCTAATCTTAGCCCAATCAACTCAAGGCCACCAGAGATAAATGTATAGTTCACCAAAGTCAAATTTACTGGCTCAATGCAACAAGGGAGGGGCGGGGGGGGGGGGGACTGCAGACAAGAGGAATAGTGCAGTGTCTCAGCACCAACAAAAAACAATTAGTATAGGATTTGAGGCAAGGGTGGAGGTTTATGTGAAATTTAAACGAAAGTGGTTTTGAGGGGCTCAAAACAAAGCAGAGCTATGTAAAAGGGGCAACATCAGGTCTAGACTATGAAGCAGATTGGATCCAGACCCCCGTTTCCTTAGAAACCACAAAGTTAAGATAAACGTGGAATGTTGTGTTCAGAAACTCCTAATCTGACTCTCTGCACCTGGGCTGGAAATCAAGCATGCTGTCTCTGTATCAAAGTGACTTAGAGGGCAGCCCTGGTGGCTCAGCAGTTTAGTGCTGCCTTCAGCCCAGGGTGTGATCCTGGAGACCCGGGATGTAGTCCCATGTCGGGCTCCCTGCATGGACCCTGCTTCTCCCTCTGCCTGTGTCTCTGTCTCGCATGAATAAATAAATAAAATCTTAAAAAAAAAAAAAAAAAAGTGACTTAGTCTCAAGGCAAGAGCAGGATGCTTAATCTTCACCGATAAAATTTCAAACAGCAGGGATCCCTGGGTGGCGCAGCGGTTTGGCGCCTGCCTTTGGCCCAGGGCGCGATCCTGGAGACCCGGGATCGAATCCCACGTCGGGCTCCCGGCGCATGGAGCCTGCTTCTCCCTCTGCCTGTGTCTCTGCCTCTCTCTCTCTCTCTGTGACTATCATAAATAAATAAAAATTAAAAAAAAAAAATTTCAAACAGCAAAGACCCTTGTAGTCTGTAATTTTCCAGATCAATGTTTCTTAGTGAATCAGAAAGCAGCACACTTCCAAGAGAGTCATTGTAACATTTTACAACTGCACCATCTCAAGAGAAATACTGTTTCCTATTAACTTGGCAGTTGGCTCTATTTGTGTCTTTTATCCTAGCCTGAAGAACAGCAGGGCAGATTTATACTTTTTCAGTGGACACAACACTGACCTCATACCATCAGTATAATTTTGTTTTAAAAAGAATGTTGTGGGATCCCTGGGTGGCGCAGCGGTTTAGCGCCTGCCTTTGGCCCAGGGCGCGATCCTGGAGACCTGGGATCGAATCCCACGTCGGACTCCCGGTGCATGGAGCCTGCTTCTCCCTCTGCCTGTGTCTCTGCCTCTCTCTCTCTCTCTCTCTCTCTTTCTCTCTCTGTGACTATCATAAATAAATAAAAAATTAAAAAAAGATTGTTGTGAACTTGAGCTATTTTAATTTCTTCCAGTATCTCACAGGATACCCTTTTGTAAATTTCTTGTTTCTGTTCACATATGTTATGGTCCTATCTCTTGAGCACCTGACTGAAGCATCCATTTATATTTCTTCCTTGTATTTTAAAATTATATTTTTCTGGGGCACCTGGGTGGCTCAGCGGTTGAGCATCTGCCTCTGGCTCAGGTCGTGATCCCAGAGTCCTGGGATGAAGTCTACATCAGGCTCCCTGAAGGGAACCTGCTTCTCCCTGTGCCTATGTCTCTGCCTCTCTCTGTTACTCTCATGATGAACAACAACAACAAAAAAATTAAATATTTTTTCCCAATACTTCTCATCATTAAGATCCTATTTTTTTCTGGTCATTTTGGACCAACAGTCCTTGAGATAAAAGCTTATTTTCAGAGATATTAAAATCCATCTCCTTTGTAAAATATTTCCCCTACCCAGATGGTCAAAAACAGTTCTGACAGTTTTTAGACTCCACTGTAGTGTGGAAACACACATGGGGAAGCTGAAAAACATATTTGCAAAGACGGGTTGCTTTTTCGTGGAACCGGTCCAAATAAAGATTCGGCTTAAAGTGCAGTGTTAACATGTTGTAAGCCTATAAATAACAAGCAGAAAAGCGAGCCTGGAGAAACACGGATAAAGTGAGGTTATAAAGAAAAACAGACTAGTAGGTCAAGTGCCAAATTTAAAATTAGGTTCGGGGAGACCACCAAATTGTTTAGATAACCGAACAGGTGTGACGTCTCACGGCTGGTGGAAGCTCGCTTACTGGGTACTTCACTCAACCACACAGGTAACTCTGGGAGTCCACGGCAGGTTTTCAGAAACGTGTACGGACACATGTGGCCTTCAGATGATCCGTGGAAACACCTAAAGGACAGGACGCGCGTGTGCGCGCTCGGCCCCGACCTGAGCCGGAGGAGCCCCCCGCCCCACCCGCCATCCTCCGGCCCAGGCCCGGGTGTGAAGACGCTCCTCTAGGTCGGAGCTAACGGGGCTGACCGGTGGACGACATGCACGTCATACAAGCCCGGGATGGATGCACGGAACACGAGAGAGGAGCCCGACACGTCACCCGACAGCGGGCCCAGGGTCCCCGTGCGCCCACCCGGAGCGGGACCGAGCACCGGCGAGCCGCGGAGCTGCGGCCCCTTCCGCCACCCCCGACACGAAAGCAAGCAAGGCCCCAGCATCAGTGTGAAGCCCCTCAAAGCTGGGGAGCCCTCAGACTCAAACACGGAGAACCCCCAGGGAGAGAGAGGCGCGGCCCCGTCCGGCCGGCCCCTCACCCCATCCCGCCCGCCAGGAAGCGCGACCTCACCTGATCCCGGCAGTGTCGGCGGACCACTTCTTGGGCGGACCACCGGGCCGAGGCACAGCGCACCGCCTTGCACCCGAAGCCGGGGCCGCGAACCCACACCAGCGGCGCGGCCTCCGCCATCTCGGCGAGCTCCCGGCCCTCGAGCTCCCGGGACAGCCGCCGCCACTCCCTCGGCGCGTCTGGATGGCGTCACGAGGCCTTCCGCGCCCCGCCCCTCCGCTTCCGCTCGCCCCGCCTCTCCCCGCCCCTGGGGCCGGTCACGTGAGCCGGGTGCCCGCGCCGCGCAGGCGGGGGAGGGGAACAGGAAGGGCTGGCGGCGGCCGATAAGGCAGCGCCGCGCGAGGGCGAGGCGTTGCTAGGAAACGCTGCTGGGGCGGGGCTCGGGGGACCGCGGATAAAAGGCTGGCGCGGGGCCGGCTTGGGAGCGTTCTGGCCGCGCGCGATAAGGCCGTGGCCTCGCCGAGTCCCTGGCCCCGCGCGGTTACCTTGGGGTCGCGGAGGGGCGAGCTCGAAGGAGCGGCGCTCGCGAGCGCGGAGAGGCCTCCTAGGCCCGGCCCGCGAGCGGCCGCCGGGGCTCTCCTCCTTTTTCTCCTCCCTGGTCTCTGCTGGCCGCGCGCAGTGCCTGCTTCCTCCTCCCGCCGGGGAGGGGGCCTGGGGCGGGGGCGGGGCGCCGGCCCGCAGCCTCTGTTCTCGCTGGGACGGCACTCGGCCGGGGAGAGGCCACGTCCCCTACCTGGGATGCCAAGGCCTGTGAAGGCGGGGGGTTCGGACGGTGGTCTGGGCTTCCCTCGCCGTGCGGGGGCGGGGGGCTGCCCGGAGCGCGGGGGCCGCGGTGCCCGGGGCGCAGGCAGGCCCTGCAGGCGACCCTGTGCAGCCCGCGCCGGCTCTGTCCGCCTCGGCCCGGGGCGAGCCGCCTCCGGGGGTCCCAGCCCCAGGCCTCTTTGTTTATGCACGATTTCTTCTTCCTTGGGGTTGTTTTGTTTGTTTGTTTTTAATGGCTATTTCAAAGGGCTGAGGGCTTCCCCTCCTACGAGAAACCAGACAAAAGAGCAGTTGAGCTTCACACAACATTTTTACTTCGGTGATTTGTACCTTAATTAGTCCTTGTCAGTTAGGAAAGTCAACGTCATTTAGTATTAGCCTGGCGTCTCATCCTCCTAAAGCCTCATGTCCGGATGAAATCGTTCGCTATCTCTGTTGCATTTGAATCCCTGTTATTAAAAAAATTCTAAGTATTGAACAGGCATTGCCATTTAAAATAGGAAATAACTTGTTACTAAGCATTGTATTGTCAGAGATAGATATTTACTGAGCAAGCAATATATAAGGCGTTCTTAAACTTTTACACTGAGCCATAGCACCGTGATGTACACTGGGTAGAAGTCAAAAAAATATTAATTGGACATGCGATGAATTACTAAGTTAGGTCAAATTATTCCCAGTGTACATCCGAAGAAATCTATTTCGCAGCCGTAGAACTACTTTATATCCTAAAAATGCAGAATTCAACTTGGATTGATGGTTTCAAAATTCATTTAAATAGCTGGGAAACTAAGAACCCTAAAGTCAGGCCAAGGACACATCAGTAGAGAAAAATCTAGAAACATAGCTGATTCACTGGGTGGCTGAGAGTATACAGTGGTGTCCAGCAGACACAGTTGTGTCCATGACTATGAAAACAGACAACTTCTGCCACCTTCCCCTCCTCGGTGGTAGGCAGGGAAGGGACAGGAAGACACATTAGGGTTGGGACCAGTAGGTGGTGAGAGGGTGGAGGCCAGTTCCTCTTTTAGAAGAATAGCTTAGCTGTGCTCCTGGGACTGTATTTGCTGTTTCCAATAAGCCACACTCTGTTCCTGCCCATCTTCTCCAAAAGACTGACTCTAGCCCTACCTTTGCTTTTTTGAAGATTGGTTCAGATGCCAGGAGGACACTGTGAGTACGTCCTGAGGCCATGTGGAGTAATTGTTCACTGCCAGGAAATGACAGCTCCAGACAATGTTTGTGTGGCAACCCATGACAGGGGCTCGACTGAGCCAGAATGTCATGCTGGCCTGCAAGAACAGGAAGCAGGGCTGCACACTCTGGCAATTTTTATAGATGACAGTGAGGCTCCTGAACTCATGGATTTGCAGACTAGCTCCATGTGCGACAGGCAAGTCACACTTCGGTGTTTCCAGCCACGTCCGCTCCGAGGCAAGGACAAGAGGTTGTTAATGCCATCTCTATGACAAAAGACAATGGCACAGCCTGGCTCCTCCTGTGCCACAAACGCAGAAGTGCTATAAACTCCTAAATTGGCAAGTGGTGTCTTATGGATGGTTCCAGCCCCAGGAACAATGAGGTCAGCTTCTAGGATGGAAAAACAGCTTCTGGGTAAGAGCTGTGTAGTCCACCCTGGGTGGTGGATGATGTGGGAGGTGGAGCCTCTGAAGTAAGGATCCAAGACGTTTGGCTGCCAGAGAAGGCACAGCTCCACCCTCCTTCCTGTATTGGACAGAAGAAAACAGGACACGTCAAGGGCGAGGTGGAGTTGGGAGGTGGAAGAAGTGTGTGTTTAGCTCTAGTGCTAGGAAGGAGCTTGAGAAGGCAGAAAGGAAGAGTAGGGTGGAGGTATGAGCAGAGAGAAAAAGCTGGACCCATAGCCAGTGCAGAAGCCCACCTCTTTGTAAGTGTCAGCAAGAAGAAAGGATCTTCATTCGGGGTGGACTTCCCTCGAGAAAGCTGTCTCTCCTGATTGCCTTGTGTGCTTTTTTTTTTTTTTTTTTTTTTTTTTTATCTTGTGTGGTTGTCATTCTTAGGCTTCCATCAAATAATGCTGTTAACGTTAAAAAATTTTCAGTCATGCCATTCATTTGTACTAGAATTATAAAACAACACTGGTAGAGCACTTGTCCATAAACGTGGTGTTTCAGCACTGGAAGGTTTTCAACATTGAAATTCAATTTCCCTCTTGTCAATAAAAATCCATAATTTTTTATGAATTCTGCATGGCCATTCAAAAGGGGATTTCCTCCTGGAAAATTCAGAGATCCGTAGGAATATTTTTTAATCATTTGACAGAGTATGTTTGGTGTATTAGGGTTTTCTAGAGAAACAGAGCCAATGGGGTGCAGAGAGAGAAAGAGAGAGACAGACACACTTCAGAGATACCGATGGCTCAGTTCCAGATCACCACAATAAAGCCAATATTGCAGTAAAGCAAGTCAAATGAATTTTTTTGTTTCCCAGTGAATATAAAGGTTATGTTTATACTAGGGTATGAAATAGCAATTATATCGAAAAGAATACACACACCTGAATGGAAAAGATATTTTATTGCTGAAACATCCCAACCATCACCTGAGCTTTTGGCGTGTTGTGATCTTTTTCTGCTGGAGTGCTTGCCTCCTTGTTGGTGGTGGCTGCAGACTGGTGGTGGAGGGGCGGCGCTGAAGGTTGGGGTGGCTGTGGCAATTTCTTAAAATAAGACGACAGTGTCAGGATGCCTGGGTGGCTTAGCAGTTGAGTGTCTGCCTTTGGCTCAGGGTGTAATCCTGGGGTCCTGGGATCGAGTCCCACACTGGGCTCCCCACAGGGAGCCTGCTTCTCCCTCTGCCTGTGTCTCCGTCTCTGTGTCTCTCATGAATAAATAAATAAATAATAAATAAAATCTTAAAAAAAAAGACAACAATGATGCCTCATCGATGGACTCTTCCTTTCATGAAGGATTTCTCTGTAGCATGTGATGCTGTGTGATAGCATTGGACCCATGGTAGAACTTCTTCCAGAATTGGAGTCCGTCCTCTCAAGTGTATTGGTGTCTGGAATATTCTAAATCCTTCGCTGTCATTTCAACGATCTCCATAGCATCCTCACCAGTAGATTCCATGTCAAGAAACCACTTTCTTTGCTCATCCATTCAGGTTTTATCATGAGATTGCAGCCAATCAGTAAAAAGGCTCCCCTTCCAATTCTAGTTCTCCTGCTCTCTCCACCCCATCTGCAGTCAGAACACACACAATATTTGTCATTTAAATTTGCCATCCTATTTTGGTACCCTAAAACAATTATAATAGTAACATCAAAAAAATCACTGATCAAGATAACCATAAAAAATACAATAATAATGATAAAGTGGGGCATCTGGGTGGCTCACTAGGTGAAACTCCGATTCTCTTTTTTTTTTTTTTTGAAACTCCGATTCTCAATCTCAGCTCCGATCTTGATCTCAGGATCATGAGGTCAAGACCAGCATTGGGCTCCATAGTAGGCATGGAGTCTACTTAATAATAATAATAATAATAATAATAATAATGACAAAATTTGAAATATGAGAATTACTAAAATGTGGCACAGAGACATGAAGTGAGCAAATGATGTTGGAAAGATGGTATGGAAAGACTTGCTTGATGCAGGTTTGCCACAAACCTTCAACTTGTTAAAAAAAATAACACATCATCTGCCAAGCAATAGAGCAAAGCATGAGAGGGAGAGGCAAGCAGATATTTTTTTTTTAGATTTTATTTATTTAAGAGAGCTCAAATGAGAGAGCCGGAGGAGGGGCAGAGGAGGAGGGGAGAGGGATAAGCAAACTCCCCACTGAGCCTTGACCTGGGGCCTGAGGTCATGACCTAACCTGAAATCAAGAATTGGACCAGCAACATAACCACCCAGTCACCCCAGCAGGCAGATTTGTTACAAAGAATTGGCTCACCCTCTGTCTCCACAATTATGGAGGCTAATGAGTCCTAAGATTTGCAGACTGATCCAGTAAGCTGGAGACCTAGGAAAGCCAATGATGCAGTTCCCATCTGAGGGCAGGAAAAAGCTGATGTCCTAATTCAAAGGCAGCCAGGCAGAAGGAACCCTCCCTTGCTGGAAGGTGGGTCAGGTTTTCAGCTCACATCAGGCCTTCCAACTGACTAGATGAGGCCCACCATTCAAGTAGAGGGTAATCCACCTAACTCAATCTACTGATTCAATTGTTAATCTCATCCAGAAATACTCTCACAGGAATATCCAATGTAATGTTTAACCAAGTATCCAGGCACTCCATGGCCCAGTCAAGTTGACACATAAAATTAACCATCACATCCACTAACTGGGATTATCTTTAATGAGAAAATAGCCTTCACTATTTCGTTTAATTTTACTTTGGCAACCAAAGGGAAAATATTTGATGAATAGAGATTGATTAAAAGTCAGATGTTCCTCACTCCCTGGAAGTTTCGCTGGTGTGAACTCAGGAAACTGCTTTCGGTACGCACTTATGAATGGTTACAGAGCTACACCACAATTGTTCTTAGAATTTGCCTTTGTATCCTAAGGTGCGGTCAAAGTTTGTGCTTGTGAAACTCTTGTAGAAGTTTTTTGGGTTTTTTGTTTCTTTTTAAATATTTTATTTCTTTATTCATAAGAGACACAGAGAGAGGCAGAGACATAGGCAGAGTGAGAAGCAGGTTCCTTGCAGGGAGCCCAAGGTGGAACTCAATCCCTGGACCAGGATCATGAGGGCAGACACTATTCAAATGCTGAGACACCCAGGAGTCCCTCGTAGAAGTTTTTGAATAGAAGGTGTCTTATCAATCATAAGGCCAGTCGTCATTAGGCAACTGAATTAGCATTCTAGTTTAAATAAGTTAACTAAATTTAATGATACAGCCATCTGGCTCACTCACCTACCTAAAACACATTTTTTAAGAATTTATTTATTTAGGGACTCCTGGGTGGCTCAGCGGTTGGGCATCTGCCTTTGGCTTAGGGCGTGATCCCACAGTTCTGGGATTGAGTCCCACATTGGGCTCCCTGCAGGGAGCCGGCTTCTCCTTCTGCCTCTGCCTCTGCCTCTGTCTCTGCCTCTCTCTCTCTCTCTCTCTCTCTCCCTCTCTCTCTGTCTCTCATGAATATATAAATAAAATCCTTTTAAAAATTATTGATTGGGGATCCCTGGGTGGCGCAGCGGTTTAGCGCCTGCCTTTGGCCCAGGGCGCGATCCTGGAGACCGGGAATCGAATCCCACGTCGGGCTCCCGGTGCGTGGAGCCTGCTTCTCCCTCTGCCTATGTCTCTGCCTCTCTCTCTCACTGTGTGTCTATCATAAATAAATAAAAATTTAAAAAAATATATTGTTTGGGCAGCCCCGGTAGCGCAGCGGTTTAGCACCGCCTGCAGCCCAGGACATGATCCTGGAGACCCGGGATAGAGTCCCACGTCAGGCTCTCTGTATGATGCCTGCTTCTCCCTCTGCCTGTGTCTCTGCCTCTCTCTCTGTCTCTATGAATAAATAAAATCTTTTAAAAAATAAAATAAAAACTATTTATTTATTTATTTATTTATTTATTTATTTATTTATTTATTTGAAAAAGAGAAGAGAGCACAAGTAGGGGAGGAGCAGAGGGAGAAGGAGAAGCAGACTCCACACTGAGCAGGAAAGCCCAAAGCAGGGCTCGATCCCAGGACCCTGAGATCATGACCTGAGCTGAAATCAAGAATCAGATGTTTAACTGACTGAGCCACCCAGGAGCCCCTAAAACATATTTTTAGAAAGTAAAACAGGGGCTGCCTGGCTCAGCCAGTGGAGCATGGGACTCTTGATCTTGAGGTCATGAGTTCACGCCCCACACTGGCATAAAACTTACTTAAAAAAATAAATAAGACATAGAAATAACCCAAAGGCCCCTACACAGCTAACATCTGCATTTTGCTCAAAGAACCCTAGGTTCTTCTTGTTTTAAAAAGAATTATTAGGGGATGCCTGGGTGGCTCAGTGGTTGAGCGTCTGTCTGCCTTTGGCTCAGGTAGTGATCCCAAGGTCCTGGGATCGAGTCCCACATTGGGCTCCTACTTCTCCCTCTGCGTATGCCTCTGCCTGCCTCTCTCTCTCTCTCTCTCTCTCTCTCTCTGTCTCTCATGAATAAATAAATAAAATTTTTTTTTAAAAAGGATTATTAGAAGTGTGAGGGTCTGCTTAACAGCCTACTGAAAGTTAGCAAGTTAATATAAAGCCCATTATATGAATCAAGGGGACAAGAAGAGCAGATTGCCAAATGGGGGCAGGTGCTAAAGGAGGCTGGAGGGGAGGCAGTGATGAGAAGTATCAGTTGGTGGCCAGAGTAATATAAAAAGACAAAGCAAAAAAAATTTTTTTAATTAAAAAAAAAAGAGCAAAGCTAACACCACCATTGAGGTAGATTCCAGGTATTGGGTCAAACAACATCGTGTACCTCAGATGACCCTAAAGGCATTCCTATATCACAGCAGAGAGAAAGCACAGGAGAAAATGTCGAGAATCCTGAATCCTGAAGGAAAGGCTCAGCTATATTCAGTGTGCCCTAGGTAAGATGGCAAGGCAGCATAATACAAGTTCTAGAAGTCCACCAAAAAGGGTAGAATTTTGAATGTTCATGAACACACCAATTAAATCCTAACAATTGAGAAAACTCAGGTACCCAGAATAGCAGGTTTCCCCAACGCACCAGATACCAAGAGTCTTAGCTGCTGAGACTCTTCCACCAAATATCTTTTGTCCTATAATGTATTTCTAATAGAGGATAAGACAAAGTGTTTTGCGTACAAATAAATAATTTCCTCCTGTTACTATAATATGATAGTGATATCAACACATAACTTGGAATTACCCAGAGCCTTGGAGGAAAAAAAAAGGATTCTGGGATGCCTGGTGGCTCAGTGGTTGAGCATCTGCCTTAGGCTCAGGTTGTGATCCCAGGGCCCTGGGATCGAGTCCTGGATCCGGCTCCCCGCAGGGACCCTGCTTCTCTTTATGCCTGTGTCTCTGCTTCTCTCTGTGTGTCTCTCATGAATAAATAAATAAATAAAATCTTTTTTTTTAAAGGAGATAAAAGAAAAAAATTAAAATAAATAAATAAAATAAAGGAGATAAAAGGATTCTCTCATTTTCTGTAAATTAGTAGAGGGCTCTCCTTTGACTATTTCCCAAAAATCTACAAGGCTTGTGTCTGGACTATCTGAAGGGATCATAAAGGGTATGACACACATGATACACTGTAATCACTATGGATGCTGCCAGAAGCATGGGAGTACTGTACATTAGCTGCTGCGATTTAAAGATGCAAGAAATTCATGTACAGTCTCCAGATGATATGAATATTAAATTAGAGCAGTGTTTCCCAAAGTGTGTTCCACGAAATGCTAAGTCATCACAATGCACTATTTTAAAAGAATTTAGTTTTCAAGCAGCCTGGTGGCTCAGCGGTTTAGTGCCACCTTTGGCCCAGGGCATGATCCTGGAGACCTGGGATCGAGTCCCACATCGGGCTCCCTGCATGGAGCCTGCTTCTCCCTCTGCCTGTGTCTCTACCTCTGTCTCTCTGTTTCTCATGAATAAATAAATAAAATCTTTTTTAAAAATAAATAAAAAATAAAAGAATTTAGTTTTCAAATGAATTCGGTTACACTCCCATAGCATATGCCTTCCAATGAAGATTCACAAAGTTAAGGGGCACCTGGATAGCTCAGTTGGTTAATTGTTGACTCTTGGTTTCCGCTCAAGTCATCTCAGGGTCATAATCTCAGGATCCTGAGATCAAGCCCTGGCTCCATGCTTTGAGTTTCTCTCTCCTTCTGCCCCTCCCCACTGTGCACACTCACTTTCTCTCTCTCTTTCTCTCAAATAAACAAATCTTTAGAAAAAAATATTCATAAGGTTCATTAACATCATAAAAGCCCCAAGAAATTCTGTTATCTTTGTTTAAACCAATATTTCACAAACTTATTTGACTATGGGACTTCTTTTCAACTTCCACCCATCAGCATGCCCTGGGATTGGTATTCAGAAAAGGTTCATATGGAAGTATGGTTAACTATGAGGTTTTTTTCTTTTTCTCTCCAGTTTTGATGATATAACTGGCATACAGAGCTACATAAGTTTAAGGGGTACAGCCTGATGATTCACATCTATTGTGAAATGGTTGCCACAGTAAATTTATATAACATCCATCATCTCATATCAATAGAAAGAAAGAAAGAAAGAAAGAAAGAAAGAAATTTCTTTTCCCTTGTGGTGAGAACGCTTACAACCTCTTAACTTCCCTGTATGCCTCACAGCAGCATTAGCTACAGCCACCATGTAAACCTCACTTCCCTCATGCCTATTCATTTTATAACTGGAAATTTGAATGTTTGACCCCCTCCCCCCACCCCCCACCCTCCCCCCACCCCCTTTTCTGCCAACCATAAGGCTGATCTCTTTTTCTATGACTCTGGCTTTTTGTGTGTTTTTCCATTTGTTGGTTTGGTTTTTCAAAGATTTTATTTATTTATTTGAGAGAGAGAGAGAGAGAGCACGAGCTGGAGAGAGGAGCAGAGGGGAGGAGCAGACTCCCCGCTAAGCGGGGAGCACCATGCGGGACCTAGGACCCTGAGATCATGACCTGAGCTGAAGACAGACGCTTCACCGACTGAGCCACCCAAGCACCCCTGTGTTTTGTTCTCTAGATTCCACATATGGATGAGATCATGCAGTGTTGGATAGGCCCACTGCCATGAGGCCCACTTGGTTCGCTTCACTTAGCATAATGCCCTCAGGGTACATCCCTGTTGGCACAAATGGCAGGATTTCCTTCTTTTTTTAGGCTAATATTTCATAATGTATACACATATACCACACATTTTTATCCATTCATCCCACAGTGGACACAGGTTGCTTCATGGCTGTTATAAATAATGCAGCTACGAACGTGGGGCCGGGGGGGGCGGACATCTCTTCAACATAGTGTTTTAGTTTCCTTCAGGTATTTTCCCAGAAGTGGGATTGCTGGATTATAAAGTAGTTCTAATTTTTTTTTAAGATTTTATTTATTTATTCATGAGACACAAAGAGACAGAGAGGCAGAGACACAGGCAGAGGGAGAAGCAGGCTCCACGCAGGGAGCCCGACATGGGACTCAATCCCAGGACTCCAGGATCACACCCCGGGCTGAAGGTGACGCTAAACCACTGAGCCACCAGGGCTGCCTAAAGTAGTTCTAGTTTTAATTTTTTGAGGAATCTCCACACTGTTTTCCACAGTGGCTGCACCAGCTTGCATTCCCACCAACAGTGAATGAAGGTTCCCCTTTCTCCACATCCTCACCAACACATGTTGTTTCTTGTCTTTTTGATCCTAGCCATTCTGACAGGTATGAGGCAACATCTCATTGTGGTTTGGGTTTGCATTTCCCTGCTGACTAATGATGTTGAGTACCTTTTCATGTATTTTGAAAAATGTTCTTTGGAAAAATGTCTGTTAGTGTCCTTTGCTCATTTTTAATTGGATTATATGTGGGTTTGGTATTGAGTTGTGTTAGTTCTTTATCTATATGTTGGATATTAACCAATGGGGTTTAGAAAAAAAAAACAGACACTGATCATAAAGGCAATTCATCGGAGTATTCATGGAGCTCAGTTCATTTTAACACAAAACACACTTTGTTCTCCACATACCAGAAAAATCTACTACTTTTTTTCTAGCATTTAGGATCAGGGCTGGTGAGCTAAATCTTTCTTTTTTCCGCCTTTTGGAGGATAAGGTAATAAGCTAACACAACGGTATCACTTGTCCTCCTCATGCCCGTGTGCAGTCAATAAACAGAGCATTTTATTGTGTCAAGATGAGCCTCTGTATCATCCCAGCTCCTACCGAAGATCTGGAGAGCTGCAGTGTGGGTGGGTCGCTCAGTGCAGTTCCAGGGCCGTTCACTTCTCACCTCCCAAGTGTAGGAGAAGACAGGTGAGAGGCAAGGGGACTAGCTGGACGGACAACTAGATGAACAGTTAAGGGCCGCCTCTCCAGACGCTCCAAAACCCCACAAATAAAAGTCATTCGAAAGCATGTCAGACCAACGCATGCTGTGATAGCAAGCACACACCCGTGCGCTGCGTCCTGTTCGCGTGTAGGCGGCAGAGGAGCCTAGGAGCCGGGCTTGGGAAGGAGATGCCCCCGAGCAGGTGCTTAGGCATGCACGCATGCGCACACGCACATACAGCCAAGGCACGCGGAGCGGAGCTCAGGGTCCCCTGGACCGCATGAACATGCACAGCCCGAGACAGGGTGCAAGCCACGGAGGTAGACGGGGTTTCTAACGCCAGGCTGAGGCCTCCAGACCTCAGTCTGTAAGGAAGGCCAGACCACAGAAGGCTCTTTCTGGTTTTGATTCTGTTTTTATTGACGGGCCAGCTGACACACAATATTACATTAGTTTCTTTTTTATTTTATTTTATTTTATTTTATTTTATTTTATTTTAATAAATTAATTTTTTATTGGTGTTCAATTTGCCAACATACAGAATAACACCCAGTGCTCATCCCGTCAAGTGCCCCACTCAGTGCCCGTCACCCACTCACCCCCACCCCCCGCCCTCCTCCCCTTCCACCACCCCTAGTTCGTTTCCCAGAGTTAGGAGTCTTTATGTTCTGTCTCCCTTTCTGATATTTCCCACAATATTACATTAGTTTCAAGAGTCCAGCATCGTGATTGGACAAGTCTACCTGTCATGCCTGTGGCGCTGTGATCACCTCAAGTGTGGCCACCTCCTGTCACCATACAGCACGATAACAAAATGCTTACTAGACTCCCTATGCTGTGCCTTCCATCGCCGTGACCACAGCAGGTTTTGAATAGAGAAGAGACATGATTATACCTGTCCTTTAGAGAAATAATCCTGGGGACAGACCGGAGGCATAAACAATAGCTGCCCTTTCTTTGAATAGTTCCTCCTATTTTATTAGTCTGGAAACAGAAAGGTTGAATGGCTTGACCTAAGTCACACAGCAACAAGGTGTCAGAACCAGGATCTCAACTCAGGTCTGATTTCACAGCACAGTGACCGACTACCTGGTCCTACAATTAGGCCCTGTTCAGAGGGAATGAGGGCATTGGCAGGAAAGGGAAGAGGACAGGTGGGAGATGCTGGGGAAGCAGAATGGGTCGGTGGCTGCCTGATTGCACACGTTGGCCTGGCCTCCTCCCAGAGGAATCACAGTCTGGAAGAGAGATGGCCACAGAGCAAGAAACGAGACATCTGTGTGCAGAGCACCTTCTTCCTGCCAGAAACCCTCAGGGTTGCTGCCGAGCCCTGCGCTGGGCGACTCTGGAGCTCCTCTGAGTCCCATCTTTATCATCAGTGTGCTTCTTCCCAGATTCCTTCTCTTCGCCTTTCCAGGTATATATGTGGGTTCCATGTGCAGCCTGTCAACGTCTGCATCAGGAGTTCATAGTGACATTCTGCTATTATCTGCATGAATCTGGAAAATGCCTGTACATTTGCGTCATCAATCTATGTAAATAGAAAAGCCCCATAGAAAGGTCTGGGTGCTCCTATGACATTCATGGAATGCAGATGTAGATAAAAACATTATCATCTTGAGTCACATTCCTTCGTGCACTTGTTATAATATAGGATCTGGACCTCCTTGCACATGGAGATTGTGGCTTGCTGTCCCTGACACAAGAGGGTCTGTGTTATAATTTCGACACTGTCTAGGAACTTATTTTAGGGTAAGAGTGGCTTCCTGGAAATGCCATTATCTTTTCTATGAAATTTCAATGTTCACAAGAGGGACCAAAAAATGGGATTCCCCCATCAGATACTCAAGCATTCCAATTCCACCAGCTTCTTTCTCGCTGTCTGGATACATAATCATGTTTTACATATCCTAAACCTCAAATCCTCCTCGACCCTGTGCCCCTCAGACACTGCCAGCCTCCACCTGCTCCCTCTGGGCTGGGTTCCTCAGAGGTGGTCTCTGTGCTTGTCCACCTATCCCTCACCTGGCACCTCCATCTCAGCTGCCTGCCCTGGGGGGAGTCCCCTATGCATCTGAGGGTCTACCACCTGCCCCCCTCAGCTTGCGTCACCTGCTGTACTCCCCAACCCTGTGATGGCTTCTATCTACCCAGGCCTCAATATGTAAAACCCAGCATCATCACAGATCCCCACACTGTGTCATCCCCCCAAATCTGATAGATATCATATCCTTCACACCTGTGTCTCAGCCCTCCCACCCCCAGGGCTATTGCCTTGTTTCAGCCATCCCAACTCTGGCCTGGGTGAGCTCCCTGCCCCCCCACCTCTACTTCACTGCTGCCAGAGTGACCTCCCTGAAGACAAGTTAGTGATGTCCCACCCCCACCCCGATCCTCCACTGGCACCTAGCTGCCTCTGCGCCCCATCTCATCTGGCCTCCCATTCTGGGCTCTACTTCAGCCCTGCTGACTACTTATGCTCCCTGTACCCACCTCGTTATCCACACCTTTCCACCTTTCCTCAGCATTCCCTGCCCTGGCTAATAGGATCAACCCTCCTTCCCTGGCCCCTACTGGACCCCATGGCAATCCTAAAGACACCAAGAGTGCCCGTGGCCCTGTTGTCTCAGCCTTTCTGTGACAGATCATAATCTGCTGAAGGGCAAGGACTGCGTGCATCCTATGTATTTTTCTGCTTCTAGCTTCAGGCTCAGCATCTGAGAGATAGTTGGTGCTCCACACAGATTTGAGGAGGGGATGTCTATTAATTTTCGCTAGCTACGCTGGAAATGTTATTTTTTGTATAAAAATTTTTATTTTGGGGTAAGGATAACATCCTATTTGCTTCAACGCATCAGAAAGATCCAGATGTTGTGCTTTTTTTTTTTTAGAAAATATTTATTTATTTATTTATTAGAGAGAGTGAGTTAGCATGAGCAGGGGAAGGGGCAGAGAATCTCAAGCAGACTCCCCACAGAGCAGGGAGCCTGACATGGGGCTCAATCCCATAACCCCAAGATCAGGACCTGAGCTGAGCTGAGATCAAGAGTCAGACACTTAACCAACTGAGCCACTCAGGCACTTCTGGTCCAGATGCTTTTTAACCTTTTTCCCTATTTCTGTTTCTAGCCTAAAAAGGCTCTATCGTTCATGTTCCAAGTGCAGATGACCAGGAAGCAAGCGGGGCACCCAGTTAGCAGGAGCCAAGTTGAGTAAAGAGGGTGATTGGCCCCAGTAAGACTTATAGTGGTTCTCTCTAAGATGATGAAGTCAGTTGAAACTCTCTATAGTCAAATCGAATCTCAAATTATAAAAGATTTAACGTGGGGGTGGAGTTAAGGGCAGCAGAGTAATCTTTAGTCCTGGAAATTGTTTGCAGAACATCTAGAGCAAACTAATGTTCTTACTCTGAATATAATCAAATTGATCAGTTTTTCCTTTTTTAGTTGAATGTTTTTCATGTCTTCAGAAATTTTTCCAAGTTTGATGTCTTAAAGATTCACCTGTGTTTTCCAGTCAGAGTTTTTATGTTTTGTTTTGATATTTAAGTCTTAATCAATCCATTTGGTGTTGAGTTTTATTATAGACCAAAGTAGGGATTCTGTTTTGTCCTTTTCCATATGGATGATAATATCATCCCACTCCATTTATTTGGTAGTCTCCTCTTTCCCACTGTCTTAAATGTCACCTCTGACGTCTGGCAGTTTCTTGCCATCCCGCTCTGTTCCCCCGGTCACTTGGTCTGCCCCTGGCCAGCACTGCACCACTCAGATCACTATCACTGCATACTATCTGCAGGGTAAGTGGCTTCTTGCTGATCTTTTATCAGCATCCTGTCTCCTGTTCACAGTAGCAAAAACCCCCAAACAACCCGAATGCCCATCAAGAGAGGAGTGGATGGATAACCTGTGTTTTATCCCCACAATGGACTATGATTCAACAGTTAAAACAATGAAACTACAGCCACATAGAATGATATGGTTGAGGGGATCCCCGGGTGGTTCAAAGGTTTAGCGCCTGCCTTGAGCCCAGGGCGTGATCCTTGGGGTCCCAGGTTCCTCTACTACTTACTCTTCCATCAGCCCCAAATTTGTTTTCGGCATCCCTGGTTGAATTGGTATAAGACAGAAAGACACATAGGAAAAAGTCAGGCATGTGTAGTAAGTATTACACTCCTGTGAATAGTCTTCATTCTATGTCTTTCCCAGGAAGGGCTCAGAGCCCTGTGGGCACACCCTGCCTTACCATTTATTCTGATAACAGCCCATGGAAGGTTACTGAGGATGTTTGTCCTTGCGTCTCAGGGCCCCAGCCTTCAGCCCTCTGCCTATATGTGGACTGCCCTACCATTATTTCCTGAGCTGGCTCCCCAGGACCACCAGGCGGGTTTCCTGAGCCCACTGGCAGGTCTCTTCCCATGCCTGGACTGCTTCCAAACTGACGAGGGGGACTGCAGGGCAAAGAGGCCTGGTACTGGCAGGAGCATCCTTGTCTGAGCAGTACCTGGACCCCAACATGAGACGGGACATAGGTGAAGAGAGAAGGTTCTCCTCTTGCATCAGCGGGTCTCATTGGGTGAGAAGGGAAAAATAATTTCTAGTTTCCACCTGAAGAAACAGGGTTGGAAAAGACGGACAAAATGGATGTTAGGCAACTATGAAGCCCACTCAAGGCAGACAAGAGAGCATCTTTCCCCCATCTTCCTCTCCAAACACCTGCTTTGCCTACAGACTAGTTGTTCCCAAACTTTAGTGCCATCCAGAGGGGGCATTAAAACAGGTTGCCAGGCCCCATCTCCAGGGCTCCTGATCCTGTAGGACTGGGGAGGGTGGGGCCTGGGAATGTGCATTTCTGACAAGTTCCCAGCTGCCAGATGGTGTGACCCACACAGACCAGACCACCGCACTTTGGTTGTGACACAAGCTCTGATCCCCTTCCGTTGGAGCCTTCTAAAGGAAGGCATTAGAAATTTGGAGTTTGACTATCACCCTTCAGGTCTCTCCTGCAACCAGGTTCCAGACACAGTCAGGGACCTGATTGCACCACTGACACAGTTCCACACCAGAGGTCAGAAGCCCGTGGTGATTCCTTGGGAAGCGTTTCCCTGCCAGCATAATGTGGGCAAGAGGCATCATTAATTCATCTCTCGCTCACATTCGCCCAGAAGACGCCTTCTTACCCGGAATTATATCCTGAATTGGGCTCAAAGGGCATTTGGAGATTGAGAGTCAGGACCTCCTCTAGTGCTTGTCGGTTTGTTTTCCGAAAGTCTGAGTCAGGAATCAAGGGCCACCCACACTGATGTCCCAGGCAGAGACAAACAACAACAATGAGCCTTTGAGGCCAGAGCAAGGAGCCAGCGTGCCCTGTGATCCCAGGTAACCGACTCAAGCCTCAGGTTCAGAACCCACACCTTCTCACTGAGGGTCCGGGGCGGAGTCTTTTTAGGTGAGCACTGTTACTGCTTGCATTTAATTGCAGACTTTCCAGCATGCCAGCCCCACAGTATGCGGACTTTTAATCTCATGCATTAGGCTGACCAAAGTTGCTCCTTGCCAACCAGGAAATGGTTTGACCTGATCTCGCAGTGAAGAAGGGAATTAGTATCTGGAGTAGAATATAACCTTGGCCCTTTGTACAGTGGATTTTTCATTCCTGGAAAAGCAAGCCAGGAGAGGCTTTACATCATAGCAGGTAGAAGCCCTGTCTGGTCAAGCTTGACGGGGCTATTCTTTTTTTCCCCCTCTCTTTCCTGTTGGCAGGTGAGGACATCTGACTCTTTCCAACACATCTGAGGCATGCTCCAACAGCATCTTGTTGTGATTTACTGCTTAATTATAACCGTACCCATGTCTGCCTGGGCCTGTAAAAGTACTGAAGCCCTTTCCTTGTCATCTGACATAGGCAGTCGTAACTGCAATTTTTTTTTAAGATTGTATTTATTTATTTGAGAGAGAGAGAGAAAGCAAGCACGATTGAGGGGGGAGGATCAGAGGGAGAAGGAGAAGCAGACTCCCCACTGAGCAGGGAGCCCAACAAGGGGCTCGATCCCAGGACCATGACCTAAGCCCAAAGCAGATGCTTCACCACCTGAGCCACCTGGGTGCCCTATAACTGCAGATTTCAAGAAGATAGTTTTTTATGGCTAATGAATTACGTCTAAAGTACTACCAAGCCAAGGAAACCAAAACAAGGATGCAGGAATAAAGCAGAGAGAAAAAAAGAGAGAAACATTTGAGGCCAAGGGAAACAGAGGCTGCAGAAAGCCTGAGCTTGGATGTGATGCCACCTTCTCTAGCTTGGGCCACAGATGGGTTTCTGATGGGTGATCAAAAGACTCCTGGAGCTATCCTACAGTGGGGCAGGAGAGAGACAGAGATAGAGACAGAGACAAAGAAAGAGACGCTTTTTGAAGAGCAGAATGCAAACCAAAATCTGTATTTTCAGACCAAAGTGCCTTTGAGCTGTAATACCCTGCCCTGACCACCGAGAAATCAATGCAGCAGACTGTAGGGATGGTCCTGACCCCTGAGAGCCTGGGCCCAGGACCCCTGAAGCTGACATCAGCCATGAGGAGACAGCAGGCTCCAAAGTCCAAAGTCTCGCCTCTGGAAGAAGAAAAGGAGCATTTCGGTTTCAGTTCTGCTCAGGAGGCCCAGTGTTTGTGATCACAATTTGCAGTTACCTCCAGCCTTATTTTAAAGTTTGTTTTCCCTGAAGGTCCCCAGGGGCGTTGGGAGGGGACCCTGCAGTCAGCAGCGGAGGAGGAGCCCTCAACCCTCATCCTGTCTGAGTAGACCTGAAGGGTACCAGGAAACTGGTCTGAGGCTTTGAGAGAGTCACAGGAGCCATCATCGTCATTCTGGACTCTTCTAAAGCCTCTTTCATCTGAAGATCTCAAAGACCTACATAAACATTCATTATTCACACAGTGCCGCTTGGAGGTAAACAGGTATTACGATTCTATTAGCTTCTCACAGATGCTTTATCTACCTCTGCAACCTACAGTTTCCATCCCATATTTACTTTAGGGAAAAAAAAGATTATTTCTCCCAGTTTGTAGGGAAAACGAACTTGCCTACTAAGGGCACAGCTCTGGGCAAAAATCTGTGGGCCATACATAGAAATTCTGTATAAAGCCCAGCCCCTGCCCTTAGTGAGTCCACAGTCTATTGAAGAAATAAGAAGCATACATATAGTGAAGTGTAATATAAAAATTATTTCAAGGGGCACCTGGGTGGTTCAGTGGTTGAGCATCTGCCTTTAGCTCAGGTCATGATCCCGGGGTCCTAGGATCAAGTCCTGCATCAGGCTCGCTGCTTGGCAGGGAATCCCCTGCTCCCTCTGCCTCTGCCTGCCACTCTGCCTTCTTGTATGCTCTCTCTCTCTCTCTCTCTGTCAAATAAATAAATAAATAAAATCTTGTAAAAAACAAACAAAAAAAGAACTACTTAAAAAATAGAAATACATGTATACATACATACATAAAAATTATTTCCAGACAGGATACAATTAGTGCAGAATGAGAGGTTTTCAGCAGGAGAGATCACCATGGATGCTGGTAGTCCAAGAGAGCTTCATCGAGGAGGAGGATTTGGACCACACATTTGATACTCAGTGTGTGAGTGCATGTGTGTGTGTGTGTGTGTGTAAATGCCCATGTGCATTCCAGCAGGGGATGAAAGTGTGGACAAAGGTACTGAGGTAGGAACATGCCTGACTTGTTTAGAGGTCAGATAGTTTGATATCGCCATAGCTGGGAAAACAGTGAAGGGTAAGATTGGAAGGCAAGGTAGGCCAGGTGCAGAGCCTTCATAACAAATTTTCAAGATTTTGATTATTTTATTCCAAAATAAATTGCATAATTTATTTTTATAAATGATTATAAATTTATTTTTATTTTTAAAACTATTTTTAGGGGCACCTCACTAGCTCACTGGTTGAGCGTCTGCCTTTGGCTCAGGGCATGATCCCGGGGGTCCAGAATCAAGTCCCACATTGGGCTCCTCACAGGGAGCCTGCTTCTCCCTCTGCCTGTGTCTCTGCCTCTCTGTGTGTGTCTCTCATGAATAAATAAATAAAATATTTTTAAAATAAAATTTTAAATGTATGTTTTAGAAGTAATGATAATTTTATGAATAATATCATTTATTCCAGAATAAATTAAGTAGGGTTAGCAACCGGCCCATGTGAGCTGTTAAAGCTCGGGCTTGACATGAAATAATAAAGAAAATGCATGAAATGCACCCTTAGAAGAGGAAGGAAATAATAAAGATCAAGGTGGAAATAAATGAAAGAGAGATTTTAAAAACAATAGAAAAGATCAATGACACTAAGACCCGGCTCTGTGATTAGATAAACAAAATTGGTAATAAAGGATATGAAATCGATTGGAAAAAACACGCACTGGGTGGTTTAGAAGAGGTGGCTTAGGGAGAGAGGTGGTTCTCAGAGTGTGGTCCATGGACCTGTGGTGGTGGCATCCACTGAGAACTAGTTACAGATGCCATTTCTTGGGCCCGAGCGCAGACCTGCTCAGACGCTGCAGAGTAGGACCCCGCCTGCCGGTGACTAACCGATGGGCACTCAAGTTCCAGACGTCCTGAGTTAGAATTCTGACAGATTGGCTTAAACTCAGCAGAATCTTTCTGTCTCATCCAAGCTCTGCACAGTTGAGGGATACATTGTTGAACCAGATATTTGAATTTGTCTTTTTAAAATCTGTTTTGGGATGCCTGGGTGGCTCAGTGGTTCAATGTCTGCCTTTGGCTCAGGTCGTGATCCTGGGATCGAGTCCTAGATCGGGCTCCCCACAGGCAGCCTGCTTCTCCCTCTGCCTGTCTCTGCCTCTCTCTGTGTGTCTCTCATGAATAAATAAACAAAAACCTTTAAAATAAATAAATAAAAATAAGCCATTTTTATTTTGTGAAAATTTAGACTTACACAAAAGTAGAGTAGAATGTTAAACACAACACCCAGATTTAATAACTAGCCAGATTAAAAAAAAAAAAAAAAACTAGCCAGATTTGCTATACTGTCCCTTTCTTTTTCTCTGAATTATATTTTTATTCCAAGAAATGATCTCGGGCAGCCCGGGTGGCTCAGCGGTTTGGTGCCGCCTTTCAGCCCAGGGCCTGATCCTGGAGACCCTGGATCGAGTCCCATGTCGGGCTCCCCACATGGAGCCTGCTTCTCCCTCTGCCTGTGTCTCTGCCTCTGTGTGTGTGTGTCTCTAATGAATAAATAAATAATTTTTTTAAAAAAGATTTAAAAAAAAGAAATGATCTCAACTCACTTCTACATATTTCAATATGCATCTCTTAAAAACATACATGTGGGACGCCTGGGTGGCTCAGCGGTTGAGCGTCTGCCTTCGGCTCAAGGTGTGATCCTGGAGTCCCAGGATCGAGTCCCACATCAGGCTCCCTGCATGGAGCCTGCTTCTCCCTCTGCCTGTGTCTCTGCCTCTCTCTGTGTCTTTCATGAATAAATAAATAAAATCTTAAAAAAAAAAACAAAAACGTGTTCTTGAGGCACCCAGATGGCTCAGTTAGTTAAACACTTGATTCTTGGTTTCGGCTCAGGTCATGATCTTGGGATCGTGGGATTGAGCCCCGAGTGGGGCTTCACACCAAGCCTGGAACCTGTTTGGAATGCTCTCTCTCCTTCTCTCTCTGCCCCTCCCTACTTTCTCTCTAAAATAAATTTTAAAATCTTAAAAAAAAAAATCATACAACCACCATCTTACATGACCATAATGTCAACATCACACCTACAGGAAAAGCAGCCATTCCTTGGTTTCCCCCAAGACCCAGATGATAACCACATTTCTCTGATCGTTGAAGTAGAGTCTATGAAATTCTACTGTGGCTGGCTACTGTTTACATTATGAAACCCACCGACCATCATAAAATTTAGAGGGAAGGACACCTGGGTGGCTCAGCGGTTAAGTGTCTGCCTTCACCTCAGGGCATGATCCCGCTCTCCTGGGATAGAGTCCCACATCGGGCTCCCTGCATGGAGCCTGCTTCTCCCTCTGCCTATGTCTCTGCCTCTCTCTCTCTGTGTCTCTCATGAATAAATAAATAAAATCTTTAAAAAAAATAAAATTTAGAGGGATACTGAGAGGGAAAAAAGTTAGATGTGTTTCTTTGTAAAGTAATTCTAAAAAAAAAAGATTCCTTTTAAATATAGGTAAGTTTGTAAGTATTTGAGGAATGTTCTTTATTATCAGTGGATTAGATAATATTACCTATGAAACTGAGTATCCATTTTGGATGCTGTGACATCACACTGGTTGTCAGATGGCGTAACTCAACAGGGTGAATCTTCCTGCGTGTAAATGTGGCTTCCTGTAGTCAGCAGCAAGCATTGCTGAAACGCATGGTGTTTCCTGACACTGCTTTGGAAATACCTTGCCATAGGAGTATTAAAAAGACTGTAAAATATTCTAGTACCTTCTAAACATTCTTAGTTCATTTCTGGAGTCAGAAGTAATAATAATAATTGTACACACTTCTACAGTCCTTTCAAGCACTTTACCTACATTGGCTCATTTAGGTTTTTTTTTAAGCCATTAAGAAAGGGCTTACATGATGCTAGAACAGCAGGACACACAGAGAGAAATGAAACCATAAGAAGCTAAGTGACCAAATATTCAGGTAATAGGAAATTAGATTTTTAACTTATTTTTTCTCAACAAGTCATTTTTTCCAGATTCCATTTATCTTCTGTTGTATATGACCTGTCATGTATAAAATGACAGAAACCTTGATACCTATAAAACCCTGATACTTTCATTAGTGTACACTAGAGACCCGGACACACTGTGTGTATCCCTTGTAAATGTAGTTTGAGCTCCATGATGAAACAAAGCACAAAGGATAAATTTGGGTCAAAATCGAAGTGAACCACCCCTTACAATTTGATACAGGCTCCAGATTTTAATTATTTCACTCTCTTCACCCTTTGTGGGAGAGGAGTGTTCTATCCATCTGCCCTGCTCACCTCCCCTCTTCTCCCTGCCTCATCCCTGCTTCTCAAACATGTCACTTTCACAAATGTGTCACTTGGTGGAATTTTATTTAGATTGTTTGTACGTTTGAGTAGACTGTAAGCAAGTTGATAAGATCGTCAAGTAGAGTGATCTTATCAAACATAAGAATAATTCCAAAAATAGTTGTCGCCTCTCAGGCTTTTTTTTCTCCCAGTAATGAAGCTCACTCCTTTAATTATAGTTTAAGACACTGTGTTGAAATATTTAATCTCAGAGTAATGACTGGATCTTAGTTTCCTAATTGGCATCTGTGTGTTTGGCATCTGTGCCGAAGCCTGAATCTAAGGGTGAGCACACAAGATATGGACTCTGTGTAAACCACTTCTGATACCTGCTCCAGGGCAATGATGTCATAACCAAGGAAGGAAAGAGAAATAGCATATATTTTATGATGCCACATATTTTTTAATCACTAACCAATGACCTGTTAGAGGGTAGGAGTCAAACCAAAAACCCAGAAGCAATCAGCCCACGGCAAAGAGTCATGGAAGCCCCGAAGGACCCTTGGCCTTTGGAAGTGCACCTTGCTCTTTCTAAAATGGACTCTCTGGTACCTGGGAGTACTTCCCAGAACATACTGCCCCACCCACCACTGGGTGACTTATTTAAAACCTTGTGAAACCAGCTTGAAAGGACTAGAAGGGTAGGTTGGGGAGAGAAGTTATTGGCTTGAATGAACTCTGTCCACCAAAATCCTTTCCTGTCCTCCTCAGAGGGGAAGCCACAACTGTGTCACTTGGGCCCCCTCCTCTCACTGTCATCAGCATATTGTCTGAACCAAGATACAACTCCCCGTGTACGACATGCCTCTTTGGAGACACGCCTCTTTGGAGAGTGCCTGATACTGGCTGTGGGCGTGGGACCTACAGGCTCACATTCCCTGAATAATGCATGCCTGCTTTGTTGGTGTTTATCCAGGTTCAGGTTACACGCGGTGGAGGTGCAGCAAGAGGTGGAATTACAGAGCCGGCTTTTCTGCCCACCGAGGATGTCTGCGAAATGAGAGGTCAGACCAGAGACTGCTAACCGGCTCTGCAGGCAGGCGGCAGGGTTGCTCTCTGGGCCGCGGAGTGGGGAGGAGAATCGGGTTTTCCAGTCGTGCTAAGTATAGGGGGAACACATCCCCTGCAGGGCCAACAGCCATGCCACAGGCCTTCTCACTCAGGACAGGGTCTCACCAGCTTCTCTAGAAGCTTTAGAGCTCTGCGTGTGCCTGGAGGGCCCCGACCTTCCCAGCTCTCTGAAAGGGCAAATCGCTCTCCTGCCGCCGGGAGTACCAGGGCGTGGGAGGGACATGAAGCCAGTGCCCTGACACCGTGAGGAACCATGCAGGCCACTCCCAGACACCGAACCATCCTGGTGGTTGCTTAACAGGGTCAAGATCAAGCCAGCTGTCACCGTGGCAGGGCCTTCGGCAGCCACCAGATGTAGGCAGAGGCCACCTGAACTTTACGTGCGCATCATGTGTCCCATCCTGGTCCCCCCACTTAGCCCCCAGCTGCAGCTTTGATTCTTCCCAGTTCATATAAAAGGGTCCGATCACGTCCCAACACAGCACTCATGCTGCCAGTGAGTTCCCTCTACAACCTCGTAAAATGGGATCATTTTGTCTTCATGTCAAGGAGAAGAAATTAATACTTAGGTGACCTACCACCAGGAAGAGATGCTCCAGGAAAGGAACCCATGTCCATCAGACTCCAAATGTCACACTCTTCCCACTTCCTCATTTTCCATTAAAAAAAAAAAAAAAAGGTTATGTTATAAACACACGCTGCTGTGTCTCCACCTCAGAATTAGCGGATCCCAAGTCCCGCTGTGATTGAGCTCTCTGGGCCTGATCCATTCTAGGTAAAGGTGACAAGTATCTTGACAACAGGAGGCCATAAGATCCCTTGCTTCCTGGGACTCAGTGAGTTCATTCCTGTCCCAAGATGCTGAGTCGACAACATTCTTTGAACCCTCTGTTTTGGCGCAGTGTAATTCTCAGCCCCGAGTCAACAGATTGGCTGGCATTGCCACCTGGGAGACAGTGGCTTCCCTTTCATACTCTCCCTCTGTATCTGGAAGCCATTAACCTGAAGTTTATTTAACGACATCCTCTCCTCTGTAACAAACTGAAGGA
The DNA here is from genome assembly GCF_003254725.2 of Canis lupus dingo. Taxonomy (NCBI): domain Eukaryota; kingdom Metazoa; phylum Chordata; class Mammalia; order Carnivora; family Canidae; genus Canis; species Canis lupus. The sequence continues at coordinate 38,511,543 of NC_064249.1, read as the reverse complement.
GGGCAGAGGCAGTGTCCTAGAGAAGGCACCCTTATTAGTTGAGAGTCCCGCGGAGCCCATACCCCAAAGCTTCACATATTCTCCCACAGAGCCTCTTGTGGCAGGCCCCACTATTCAGGTAGACCAGAAGTAGATGCGAGCACAGCCCCACCTCTCTAGGCCACCCTCCTGGCTGCATGTCCCTCGGCCCACCTGTTCACCTGCTGAAGTTTTCTTTTTTATCTGCAACAGCTGGGTTTGGATGCTCCTGAAGGCACCAGGTGAGCCTACAAGTACCCGAGCACCATGTACTTCTGCTCTAACATTCCTGGGTCCGTATCTAGGGCAGAGATCTGCTCCACTATCAGGAGGCACCGTGGCAGAAGAAGATAGATGAGTTGGCCACTCTGATGGCTCTTTATCCACAGTGAGACAGAGTGGAAACTCCCTCTGGTTCCCTCCTGAACCCACTGCCTAAGAAGCAGGATGGTCTGGACCTGAATGAAATCAAAGTGGTTTACATAAAAATTAGTAATATTTGGTTTGGATGCTGTCGGACTAGAAGTCCCAACTCTATCTACAGTAGAAAGGTAGCTCTTACTCACTCAACCCACAAAGGTACATCGAGAGCCTCTTAAGAGTTGAGCTCTATGGCAGGTTTGTCGATTCAACAGTGAGAAAACCCACTCTGTTCCTGTGGGGTCTACAATCAAGCAGGAGAGAGAAACGTTCAGCCAATAGGAATACAAATACATGTGAAATTTTAATTTGATGATAGAGTGTAGTTCACATGATCTAAAAACCAATGGGAACATAGCTACTCATTTTTAAAAACAGGCATTATATAACAAAAGCAGAAAAATATGAAGGCAGGGGGCCCTGGGTGGCTCAGTCAGTTGGGCATACAAACTCTTGGTTTCAGCTCAGGTCATGATCTCATGGGTCATGGGATTGACCCCTGCATTCAGCTCCACACTCAGCGGGGAGTCTGCTTGAAGATTCTCTCTGCTCCTACCCCTGCTTGCTCATCTTTTCTCTCTCTCAAATAAATAAATAAATAAATAAATAAATAAATAAATAAATAAATAAATCTTTTAAAAAAATATATGAATGGGGAAGAAACAATGATTCTTGATAGCAATTCCTCTAACCAGGGAAAAAGGATGGCAGGGCGATAGGGAGGAGAACCATATTCAAAATGGATTTTAACCGTATCTGACTTGAGTTTGATTCATCTTAAAAGAGAAGGAAAACATTTTAAATCAACACAGCAGAAAGGTAACATTTGTCTACATTCTAAATTCTGGATCATGACTATACAGGTTCTTGATGCAGCCTCTGAATTTCTCTGAATTCCTTTTTTCATTAATAAACAATATTTACAGATGTTTTACATTATAACCATGATTCACTGCTGGAAAGGCAGGTCCATGGGACTGTGAGAGGGGGTGGGGGTCTTGGCGTGGGATGGATGCACAGCCTGGGACTCCCCCTAAGGAAGGAGCAGAGCCTGCAGGAGTCGGGAAGGCCTCAGGGGTCACCTGTTCTGGAGTGATGCACTTAGGAGACTATGTAGGAAATCCAGAGATGATAGGGGCTTGGATGGGGCAGCCAGAGTGGTGGATGTAGAGTGAAATGGCAGGACCCGGTGGTGGGATGAATGCAGGTCTGAGGCTTTCGTGTCCAGGTGGCACCACCCGGCAGGTGGTGGTACCCCTCAGGCTATGGGATGCTGAAATACACCTGCATTCACCAAGGAGACTCGTGGACTTACTGATTTCAAGCACCTGGTCAACGTTCAAGGAAAAGCAGGGTACAAGAAGGCAGGCACACTAGATGGGGGCCTCCAGAGCTACTGGACACTGCCACTGCTTTACTGATTGTCAGAGAACCAAAACCCAGCAGCCCATCCGGTCCCTCCCAATGTGACACATCCATGTCGCCACTCTCAGGATCAGCAGCTAAGGGGCCAAAACAGCAGCTCACCCAGGTGGTGACCATGTTCCCTGTCTATACCTGGGCAGTGAAACTGCTCCCAGCTGTGTTACGTTTGACCAACTCATTGAGGATCGTGTCTGGTTTTTCATTTTCCTTCTCAATACCACCAGGCCTGCCAGGCTCCCTCTCAAGTCCTTGCTGATCTCAGGTCCCTTTCAGCTGGACTATGCTGCAGTCTGAATATCTGTGTCCCCTCCCCCAAATTCTTATGTTACAAACCTAAGGCCCAAGGTGGTGATATAAGAAGGTGGGGCTTGGGGATCCCTGGGTGGCGCAGCGGTTTGGCGCCTGCCTTTGGCCCAGGGCGCGATCCTGGAGACCCAGGATCGAATCCCATGTTGGGTTCCCCGTGCATGGAGCCTGCTTCTCCCTCTGCCTATGTCTCTGCCTCTCTCTCTCTCTCTCTCTGTGACTATCATAAATAAATAAAAAAAAATTTTTTTTAAAAAGGTGGGGCTTTGGGGGGTGGTCATCAGGTTCTGAGGGTCATTCATTCCCTCATGAATGGAATTAGTGCCCATTAGAAAAGGCCCCAGAGGGCCGGCCCCCTGCCCCCCACCCCTTCCACCTTGTGAGGTCCTGGCCATTCACAGCCTGGAGCGGACCTCTTCCATCAGACACCAAATCTGCCAGCAGCAGTGACTGGACGTCTGATCTCCAGAACAGGAGAAATAAAGCTCTGGTGCCTGTAAGTGACCTAGTCTGTGGCATTCTGTTATAGCAGCCTGAGCACACCCAGACTCCAGGTATACCCTGACTCCAGCCCAGAGGTGTGCTCTCTTGGGTTGGGCTGTCACCAAATCAGACCCCGAGGCAGACATGGAGCAGGGAGGCAGGGAGGGAAGGAGGCCAAGGAAAGGAACATTATTTTCACAATTGCTGCTGTGGCAAGTGCAGCTGGGGCCCAGCCCTGCTGGGGACCCTGGGAGACAGTACAGGACACACTCCTCTGTTTTGTTTTTTTTTTTTAAATCTTTTTTTTTTTTTCTTCAATTTTTATTTATTTATGATAGTCACAGAGAGAGAGAGAGAGAGAGGCAGAGACACAGGCCGAGGGAGAAGCAGGCTCCATGCACCGGGAGCCCGATGTGGGATTCGATCCCGGGTCTCCAGGATCGCGCCCTGGGCCAAAGGCAGGCGCCAAACCGCTGCGCCACCCAGGGATCCCACAGGACACACTCCTCTGAATCCTCCTTGCCCACGGGGTGAGGAAGTAGGGGAGCCTCCATTTCCCATCCCTGGACAAGTCCCCAGAATGTGAAGTCCAGGTACGCCCATCACGTGGAAGGAGAGCTCCCAGGTGGAAAACTGCAGGTACCCGTAGCAGGACAGCCCTGAGAATGTACTGGAAGGTTGAGTGATGAAAGGATGTGGATCCCACAAGAATTTTTGTGCTCCCTGTGACAAACAGGCTCTAAGGGGGTCCCCATACTCCCCATGTCCCAGGACCTACCCCCTTATATCACCCACTTGCCCTAAGTATGGGTGGGACCTGTGACTGCTGTTAGAATCTAGAATGTGGCAGAGAGGATTAGGTTGTATTATCAAAGTTCCCATTCTTGCTGGCTTTTCCCCCCTTGCTGGCATTGCAGAAACAAGCTGCCATATATTGCAAGAGGGTCTGTGGACAGACCCAGACGGCAAGGAAGCAGGTGGCAAGCAGCTTGTTGGAGACGAGTGTGGCCTCTGCCCTATTGTCAGCAGAGAGCAGGGCTCCCAGTCCTAACAGCAGTAGGGAACCGAGTCCTGCCTACAGCTGAACCCGAAAACAGATCCACTGCCAGTCAAGCCTCCAGGCAGGGCCGAGCCCCATAGACCCACAAGTGCGAGTCCTTACCTTACCTACCCAGATCCTGACCCACAGGGTGTAAGATAATGAGCAAGTGTTCCTCTAAGGCTCAGAGTCTGTGGTCATCTGTTGCACATCATAGAAACCAAACGTGCTCCCTCATCCCCTGTGCCTCCCACCTGAGCCAGGCGTCTCAAACCCCTTGTCTTGTGGCCTTCACTCCACGTCCACTGAGGAGTCATTGTTCTCATTAAGATGAAGACGTTGGGCAGCCCGGGTGGCTCAGTGGTTTAGCGCCGCCTTTAGTCCAGGGCCTGATCCTGGAGTCCAGGGATCGAGTCCCATGTCAGGCTCCTTGTGTGGCGCCTGCTTCTCTCTCTGCCTGTGTCTCTGCCTCTCTCTCTCTCTCTCTGTCTGTCTCTCATGAATAAATAAGTAAAATCTTAAAAAAAAAAAGATGTTTTTTTGCTCTGGTCAGATTGCTCTGACCTCTGAAACTAATAATACACCACATGCTAATGAATTGAATTTACATAAAATAAAATGTAAAAAAAAAAATAAATGTATCGCACTTTTTTTGGTCTTATTACAAGAATAAGCCAAGTGCATTCTACAACATTTCTATAATAGAAGCCAAAAAAAGCTGATGAAATTCACTCAACTTTTTCTTAGGTAAGTTCAAACTTTGAACTTTCTTCCACGGGGTTTTCTCTGTTTGTGAGTCCTATAATTTATTCTTTTTCACCCCTGCTCTAGACGAACTTTCACCCAGAGATAAGTTTATAGTTGGAAAAGACTGCATTTAAATGGATTGTTTTTGAACTTTCCCAAAGAGGAGCACTCTCAAAATACCCATAGAATTGAAAAGAGACATTATTCCCCCAAGAGAAAAGCTCCCGAGGGACAGGAAAGCCAGCATTCAACCTTTGCTCTAAGGGAGTCTTGATCCACTCAGGAGGAAAGAAGTGCCAAGTGTTTGAGGCCGTTGATCCCGAACATCTTTTCAGTAAACAAAGGGCTTTGGAGCTTAGAATTTAGGTGCTGAATTTAGCAAAGGAGGACCAGCAGAGGTGGAGCTTTTGTGTCCTCCCTCACTGTCCTATTCTCTCCCCTTGCTCAGCCTGCCTCCCGCGCGCCCCCCCACCCCCCCAGCAGCAAGGAAGTGACTCTCCTGGGGGCTCCCGCAGGCTCCGGGGCTCTAAGTCCCCAGGTGGCAGACCTAAGGCATTTCCTCTTCTGTCTCTTCCCCTCCAGCTGTGTCTCTTTCTGCTGCTCACAAAGCAGTTTCAATTCTACCAGGATGTGGCCTCTGTGAGGCCACCCGCCAGTGAGTGAAGCTCCTCACCCTCCTATTCCACCGGCATTCCTTTCTGGGGGTGACGAGGTGTTTCAAGTTCACTCACATTCCTTTAACGAACCTGCTTTAAGGGACTGCAGCCTGCTGCGCAGTGTGATGGGTGAGCAAGCGTGTCCCCAAGAAGCATCCCTGCCCGCCAGGACCTTAGCCCTGCCCGTGGAGCCCAGTGCGTGCACAGGGACATTCTGTGTCCTTGTGGCTCCTGGCGGTTTCTCTGCACACAGCGCTGCAGGCACCAAAGAGGGAGCTTGGAAGCTGGGGGGTTAGGGGGACACAAGGTGGGAGGTTAACTAACATGGACCTTGAGGAGATACCACTGCCCACCCACGAGGATGGTCATGATGGCAAAGACGGGCAGTAACAAATGTTGGGGAGGATGGGGAGAAATGAGAACCCTCATGCACTGCTGGCAGGACTGTAAAATCGTGCAGCCCATTGGAAAACGCTTGGCAGTTCCTCCCAACGTCCAAGTTACATATGATTCAGCAATCCCATCCCTAAGTGTATATACCTGAAAGAATTGAGAACATGGCTACAGGACAACTTACACATATACGAATGTTCCTTAGCAGCATTATTCGCAGTGGCCAAAAAATGGAAACAACCCAAAAAGGCACCAACTGAAGAATGGAAACACAAAATGTCAAGCATCTCCATACAGTGAAATATTATTTGGCCATAAAAAAGTAACACAGTCCTGGGGCGCCTGGTGGTTCAGCTGGTAAAGCATCTGTCTTCAGCTCAGGTCATGATTTCAGGGTCCTGGGATCGAGTTCTGCATCAGGCTCCCTGCTCACAGGGGAGTCTGCTTCTCCCTCTGCCTCTCCCCACCCCCTACTCGTGCACTCTCTTTCTCTCTCTCTGCATCTCTCTCTCTCAAATAAATAAATAAAATCTTTAAACAACAATCACAATTCAGTCCTGACACATGATAATGCTGACGAACCTGAAAAACATCATCCTAAGTAAAAGAAACCAGACACCAAAGACTACATATTTTATGATTCCATTTATGTGAAATATCTAGAACAGGCAAACAGAGAGTGAAAGTAAATCTGTGAGCATGGGGGCATGGATGGGAGAATGCAGAGTGGCTACTGACAAGCACAGGGCTTCTTTTTGGGGTGATGAAAATGTTCTCTAGGATACTTGGTTGCCCCACTCTGTGAGTATACTAAAACCAGTGAGCTGTACACATTAAAAGGACAAATCCATGGGGATGTGAATTATAGCTCAATCAAACGTTTTTACATAGAAAAAATGCAAAGAAATCTTCCACCCATCTCCACCTTTGGTAACATCTAAGGAAACTGTAGCCTGTAATGTTTTTAAAACATTACACAGAAAACTTATTTTAGAGGTGCCTGGGCACCTCAGCTGGTTGAGAGCATCCAACTCTCAATTTCCACTCAGGTCACGATCTCAGGGTCGTGGGATCGAGCCCCATATGGGGCTTCACTCTCAGCACAGAGTCCACTTGAGATTCTCTCTCCCTCTCTCCCTGCCCCCACCCAAACCTTTTACTTTATTATTCATATTTAAAGCATAGGAAGTTATAGGTAGATGAACTTTCCTCTGAAGTGTGAACTCCAAATACCATCTTCAGAGATCTTCCCAATAACTTATCCCCCATAGCAAAATGTACACTCACCTGAACAGGGAAAGAGAGACACCCTGGGGTCTCTACAGCACTCAGCCGGTAGCTGGAAGATCTCAAACTCTGACCTTTCAAACCAGGACCATACCTGCTGTTGGAAGAAGGGGGCCCTCCTCACACCATGAGGTCACCAGGTCTCGCAGGCCGATTCTCCTCTCGGTGTTCTGAGGTGCTTTGCTTCTGTGAAATCTGCTATCTCTATAAGGCTCCTTTTGCATCTACTTCCAGAAGCAAAAGGCAGCTTTCAAATGGAAGATCTTTATGAGTTAATGCACAAGCATCTTTTGTGAAGGAGTGTACGTTCTCTTTTGTTGGTCTCTTATCCAAAACTACATCATAGCAAAGGCTCCAGGGAGGGCGGGAACTTCTGGAGCTCTAACCAGACTGGCCATGCACTCACCCTCGAACGCCTCTATGGCCACACAGCCTGTTCTCCACCAGAGAGTGCCCATAGGCTGCAGTCACTTCTCCTAGGTCTTGATCTCTGAAAGTGAGCAATTTCATCTCACAAGACTCCATCAAGGCCTTATACGTCCAGAAGAGCCCATCGGGATGGGCTTCCTATAGAGTCACTCACTTAAATTTGTGGCACACTGTCAGGAGCTGAAAGGTGTTCATTCATCACGTGGATAATACCAGCGTCAGTTTTCCCCCACGTGTTTGCATTCAGCCTTCTAACTTAAGGGAGTCAATGATGACTGCCTGTTTTCTTCATCAGAGAGACCCATCTGGGGCAGCCCGGTTGGCTCAGCAGTTAGCACCGCCTTCAGCCCAGGGCCTGATCCTAAAGACCTGGGATCGAGTCCCGGGTTGAATTCCCTGCGTGGGGCCTGCTTCTCCCTCTGCCTGTGTCCCTGTCTCTGTCTCTCTCTCTCTCCTGAATAAATAAAAATTAAAAAAAAAAAAGAGAGACCTGTCTGCAGGACAGCTTGGTTGGTGACAACTGGGAAGCTGGTGATGATATTGCCACGAATCTCCAGCCAGCCCCTCTAGCAGGTCAGGTCCACCAAACTGCAGCCCCTGGACCCCTTGACTGCAGCCTCCTTGGTGACCAGATTTTACCAGGTTTTTTTTTTTAAGATTTTATTTATTTATTCATGAAAGACAGAAAGAGAGAGGTGGAGACATAGGTAGAGGTTGAGAAGCAGGCTCCCTGTGGGGAACCCAATGCAGGACTCCATCCCTGGTCCCTGGGATCACGACCTGAGCCAAAGGCAGATGCTCAACCTCTGAGCCACCCAGGCGCCCATATTTCACCAGTTTTACACTCACGTGTGTGTGTGTGTGTATGTTTAGTTCTTTGTGGTTGTATCACACATCACAGGTGTGACCACCACAGTGGAAAATACTTTCATCTCACACCTGGCTTGTGCTCCACCTTTATGGCCAGTTACCCCCTCCTCCCCTCCACTTGATCCCTGGCAACCTCTAATCTGTTTTCCATCTCTATAATTTTGTCACTTCAAGAATGCTGTATAAATGGAGTTACACACTGTGTAACCTTTGAGACTGACTTTCTGCACTCAGCAGAATTCTTCGGCGAGCCACCCAGGTGGCCGTGTTTATCAGCAGTTCCTTCTGTCTTAATGCTGAGCAGTATCCCGTGGCATGGATGGACCACAGTTTATTTAACCTGTCAGCTGTGTGGACATTGGGGTTGTATCCAGTTTGGGACAACCACGAATAAAGCCGTTATGAGCATTCATGTACAGGTTTTGCTGTGGGTGTAAGTTTTCATTTCTCTGGGATGGATGCCCAGGAGTTGACTATGGGGTCCCATGGTGAGCCCCTATGTCATTAGTGAGAGACCCAGCCATCATCTTTCCTATAGGGGCCGTCCCATTGCATAGGAGTGCTCCCCAACTCGCCAGCAACACCCCAGTAGTCCAGCTCCTCTGTATCCTCTCTGGCACGTACTGTTGTCACAAGTGTTTATTTTAGCCATTCTCATTATACACATATATTTTTAAAGTTAGACAAACATGCACCAAACTTTTGGCAGTGGTTATTTCTGGTGTGAGTGCGTGTGTGGAAAGTGACTAACATTATGGAGAGCTTTTACTTTCTATGTTATGTATTTTTGTAGTGTTCAAATTTTGCATTACTCAATGCGTGTTTGGAATCTAAAAGTCAACAAGGATTTTTTAAAGAGTTAACAGACAGTGAGGAAGTGAAGACAAGTATTATAAACCAGTCTGTGGAAACGTTTGCCCGTGAGAGGAGGGGAGGTGTGGGCAGGAGTGGGGAAATTAGCGTGGAGGGAACGTTCTCTGTGATGGAGCTGAGAAAAGAAACCAAGTTAGAGGGAGAAGCTGATAACTGGGGAGAGAGGGAATGTCTCTGTGAAGCCAAGACCCCTCCTCCTCTGCCCTACTCCGTGTCCTGGGAGACTCCACGCCCTCCGGTTTCCAGAATTCTCTGCACAGCTAAGAGGCAGGAGGAGAGAGAGGCAAGGATCTCTCAGGCGCCCCTCACAGTGCCCTGAGACCACAGTGTCCTCCCCTGCCCCCTGATGCCCAGGTGCCCGCACCCCTGCCATGGCCTTTCCATCACAGCTCCCTGGTTAAGCCCTAGCAGTGCTCAACAAGCAGGTTTTGAGCACACCCCTCCCCTCTGCCAGGACCCTGGCTGGTCCATCAAGGGGACAAGTCCCCAAAGCAGCAGCAGGGACCCAGAGCAAGAAAGAGGGGGGGGACGCCCAGTTCTCTGAACCCCAGGAAAGCCAGGGAGGGTGATGATCCAGTGGAGATGTCTGTGGGGAGGAGGAGTTCGTGCCTCCAGTTGCCTGGCTGGTCTTGGTGAACTAGGAGGCAGAGGACAAGACTGAGCTTCCTGAGGGCATCATCTTGTCCTCTTCTTAAGAAAAAAAAAAGATTTTATTTATTTATTCATGAGAGAGAGGGAGAGACACAGGCAGAGGGAGAAGCAGGCTCCACACAGGGAGCCTGACACGAGCCTCGATCCTGGGTCTCCAGGATCACCCCTGGGCTGAAGGCAGCGCTGAACCGCTGAGCCACCAGAGCTGCCCTATATTGTCCTCTTCTGAGGAATAAAGCCCTCGCTCTGGCTCTTCGATTTGGGCTGCCCAGGCTCCCAGCTCCAGCCCCTCAGCGGTGGACAAGGTACCCTTCCACCTATGCAAGCTCATTATACTGTTAGATTGCCTGAAAAATCACTTCGCGTTTTCCTTCTTGTGTTGCCCTGTCAACCTAAAAATGGAAATTTGGAGTGATTTTTGTTGAGGCTTTTCGTGCTCAATCAGAACTTCCTCTGGCCATGGAGGAACTGAACAAAGGATAAAGACGATGGCCCGAGCTTCCCCTTTCTGTCTGGTCCTCAACCCTACTGCAGGCTTTTCCCAAGTTTTCCCCCTTTCTTCCCATCTCTGTCTCAAGATTATTTCTTTTTTTTTTTTAAGATTTATTTATTTATTTATTTATTTATTTATTTATTTATTTATTTATTTATTTATGAGAGACACAGAAAGAGAGAGGCAGAGACACGAGCAGAGGGAGAAGCAGGCTCCCTGTGGGCAGCCCGATGTGGGACTTGATCCTGGATCCCAGGATCACTCCCTGAGCCGAAGGCAGACGCTCAACCGCTGAGCCACCCAGGCATCCCTCAAGATTATTTCATTCTTCTGAATCCTCACCTGGTTCCTCTCATGTCCTGGAGGGAGAGAGAGACAAAGAGAGAGAGAAAGAGAGAGAGAGAGAGAGAGAGAATCTCAAGCAGACTCCACACTAAGGGCAGAGCCCCACTCAGGGCTCCATCTCATGACCTGAAGATCACAACCTGAGCCAAAACCAAAAGTCAGATGCTGAACCAACTTGCCACCCAGGCACTCCTGGGTCTCCTCCTCCGCTAAAATTTTATTTATTTTTAATTTTTATTTTTTTAAAGATTTTATTTATTTATTCATGAGAGACACACAGAGAGAGGCAGAGACACAGGCAGAGAGAAGCAGGCTCCCTGAGGGGATCCCGATGCAGGACTCGATCCCAGGACCCCAGAATCACGACCTGAGCCAAAGGCAAATGCTCAACCACTGAGCTACACAGGCACCCCTCCTCCCCTAACATTTTATTTTATTTTTTTTAAGATTTTATTTATTTATCCATGAGAGAGAGAGAGAGAGAGAGAGAGGCAGAGACACAGGCAGAGGGAGATGCAGGCTCCATTCAGGGACCACAACGTGGGACTCTATTCCAGGTCTCCAGGATCAGGCCCTGGGCTGAAGGCGGCACTAAACCACTGAGCTACCCGGGCTGCCCCTCCCCTAACATTTTAATGAAAAAGTTAACCATACAGAAAAGTTGTAAGAACAGGATAACAACAGTTCTATACATTACACCCAGATTAATAATGCACCTTTCCTGGCACCTAGGGGCTCAGTTAGCTGAGCATCAGCCTTCGGCTCAGGTCATGATCTCAGGATCCTGGGATCGAGCCCCAGATGGGGCTCCCTGCTCCATGGGGAGTCTGCTTCTCCCTCTCCCTCTGCTGCTCACCCTGCTTGTGCTCTCTCTCAAAAATGAATAAATAGGAACACCTGGGTGGCTCAGCCTTTGAGCGTCTACCTTCAGCTCAGGGCGTGATCCCAGGGTCCTGGGATCGAGTCCTCTATCGAGCTTCTTACAGGGAGCCTGCTTCTCCTTCTGCCTATGTCTCTGCCTCTCTGTGTGTCTCTCATGAATAAATAAATAAAATCTAAAAAAAAAAAAAAAGAATAAATAAGATCTTAAAAAAAATAATGCATGTTTGCTATATCTGCATTCATCCCTCCTCCCCTCCCCCTCCCCCGACACAGGGATAAGAATAATCTTCCAACAGTTTTATTGCACATGGTGAAGTCAGCAGTAATTCCGTATCATCTACCACCTCGTCTGCATTGTTTTCCTGATCGTCTGCCCTAGCTCTTCAACCTTCTGTTCCTAGATATTCCCACTTTCAAGCTATGCTCTGATGCTCAGCCCAACTGCCCTCTTCTTCCCAGTGATAATTCTCTTGGCAGAAACCAAGAAACAAAAAAAATTAAAAATTAAAAATTAAAAAAAAGAAACCAAGAAACATTAAATGAACCCCAGGGAAAGACCAAAGGACTCTGGGACGAGATGCCCTATCCATTCTCTCTCTCTGTCTCTTCCTAGAAAATAAATAAATATTTAAAAATAATAATAATAAAAGAGGCACCTGGGTGGCTCAGTCAGTTAAGGTCTGACTCTTGGTTTTGGCTCAGGTCATGATCTCAGGGTCGTAAGATCGAGCCCTGCATGGCGCTCTGCACTCAGCACGGAGTCTACTTAAAGACTCTCTCTTCCTCTGCCCCTCCTACTCATTCTCTCTCTCTGTCTCTCCCTTTCCTCCTCTAAAATAAATAAATAGATAAATATTTTTAAGATGCCCTATCTATATTTTCCAACGTTGTGCCCTGGGAAAGGGAGTCAGTCTGCATTCAGCACCCTTTGCTGGCTCTGCAGACTCTCTGGTTTGCAAGCTTGCATCATCAAAGGTTCCCAAATGACTTGACTCTGGCCAGAGGAAGTTTCCGTGAAGCCAAGTCTCAAGGACTTACTGTGCCCATCTTCGCTGGCTCAGGAATGGCAGTTGGGTCTAGGTCAACGTGGGTTATTCTAGGGCAGGATCAGTCTGGGCCAGATATGGAGGACAATGATGGTGCCTCAGTCCCAGGCCTCAGGCGGGTGTTGGATGGGCCTTGGCGGCCTGGAAGCCAAGAGACTGACTTCTCACTAATCTGTCCACCTTCTCCAGGAACTAACTGCAGATAAGAGAAAGTATCTCCTACATGATGGGTGTATTAATTTGCTGCCATAACCCAAGTACCACGACCTGGCTGGCTTAAACCATAGACATGTATGGTCTCACAGCTCTGGGAGCCAAAAGTCTGAAACTGAGGTGTAGGCAGTTTGGTTCCTTCTGAGGGCTGGAAGGGGAGCATCTATGGCAGGTGTCACTCCCAGGCTCCTAGACAGTGGTTTTCTCCCTATGCCTCCTCCGGTCAAGCTCCCTACATGCATGTCTGTCTCCAAAAGGCTCCCTGTGATGAAACCCAGTCCTACGGGTTTAGGGGTCCCCCTACTCCAGTACAACCTCCTCTTAACTAATGACATCTGCAGTGACCCCGTTTTCCAGGAGCGCAGCGGGGGTTAGGATTTCAACACAGGAGTTACGAAGGATTTGACTCTGGTCTCTGATCAGAGAAACCTGAGTGTGTGCAGGAAGGGAGACACTCAGGAAATTATTTCACTTTCTCCCACAATGACTCTGAAAGGAAAGGAATTCGAGCACTGTCGCCATTTTACAAGTAAGAAAGGTGAAATGTCTCAGCAAACATATGTCACACAATGTCATAGACTGGGCTGTTTTTGCAGGGGGCTGATCTCCACAATTTTTCCTAATTTCATTCTCAAAGGATAGTCTTTTTTTTTTTTTAACTAAGACTCTGTGGGTCCCTTCATGTGGCCCCATGTACCAACTACAACCCCAATCTGTATTAATAACTCAAACTTCAATACTCAGAGAACTGGAATAGGGTGATGGAGTTACGGGTGGATTTGTCTTCATCTGGTCTCTGTCTTCCAAATATTTTGAAATGTGGGGATATTTTACAATTTAAAGTTTCTTTTTTTTTTATTTTTTTTATTTATGATAGTCACAGAGAGAGGGAGAGGCAGAGACACAGGCAGAGAGAGAAGCAGGCTCCATGCACCGGGAGCCCGATGCGGGATTCGATACCGGGTCTCCAGGATCGTGCCCCGGGCCAAAGGCAGGTGCCAAACCGCTGCGCCACCCAGGGATCCCTAAAGTTTCATTTTAAATTTCTTTTTTTTTAAGGATTTTATTTATTTATTCATGAGAGACACACAGAGAGAGAGAGAGAGAGAGAAGCAGAGAAACAGGCAGAGGGAGAGGGAGAAGCAGGCTTCATGCAGGGAGTCCAATGTGGGACTCGATTCCCGGTCTCCAGGATCAGGCCCTAGGCTGAAGGCGGCCCTAAACCGCTGAGTCACCTGGGCTGCCCTCATTTTAAATTTCTTTGGTGTAAGTTAGAAAGGCTGAGTTCTGGAGATTGGCCTCTGGAAGGGCTAAGAGCTTCCTTGCCCCTAATGGCCTCAGGCAGCCTGCTTCTCCCTCTGCTTATGTCTCTGCCCTTTTCTCTGTGTCTCTCATGAATAAATAAATAAAATCTTTAAAAAAAAAAGAAAGAAGAAAGAAAGAAAGAAAGAGAAAGAAAGAAAGAAAGAAAGAAAGAAAGAAAGAAAGAAAGAAAGAAAGAAAGAAGAGAGAGAGAGGAGAGAGAGGGAGGGAGGGAGGGAGGGAGGGAGGGAGGGAGGAAGGAAGGAAGGAAGGAAGGAAGGAAGGAAGGAAGAAAATGAAGGGAAAAAGGAAAGCCTAGAAGGAGAGCAACAGGATTACTGCCCAGAGGAGAACCTGGGAGCCTTCTCACCTCCTAGGCCAAGAATTCTTGCTCTGTACTCTCCAGAAATCCTTGCAAAGACAGAACGTAAAGGTTAGACCCCACCCTCACCTCACCCCCATGCCTGCTGGGCACACCCTTGGTGGGCGAAGCAGTGACCTGCCCCATCACAGGTCTCTGGCATGGAAAGAAACTGTCAGCAGTGTCTGGCCAGTCCTGAGAATTTTGCTTTCAGGTCCGACACCTGGGGATTTGCTCAGGCTGACTATTGTTATGCATCACATTTCAGGCATCATAGAAATTTGCTCAATAAACTCCTAGGGAACCTCCTAGGCAGGCAGCTGTGAAAACTCTGGATTGGCAGAAACACCCAAAGAGGACTGAACGCAAAATTGTCTAGTAGGTGACGTTCATCCTCAATGTGTCCTCCCTCTCCTTTCTGCATGTCCCTCCAAGTTTCCATCTTGCAGTACACCTGGTGGCTTCCCAAGGCCTCCCTGGAGCACACCCCTGAGCCCTTCTGTTGGCCCTTCCCTTCCTTCAATCTGAGTCCTGCTCCCCAGGAACAGGTGGCTCATCTCACAGGGTCCCCAGGTCCTCAACACACAGACTCCCCTTCCCCAGCAATTTCTGTGACTCCAGCTTAACCTATAAGCTGGAGGGTTGGACAGGGAAATGGATGTTTTTCTGTGCAATTTTAATTTCAGTATGCGATAAATTACTCCGATTTTAACTAATCCTTTAATAAATGAATGAAGGACTGGGTGAATCTTCAGGGCATCAACAATACCTTTTTAATAAAACTTAATTTGGAGTTTATGTAATAGCAAGGTGTCGGCGGGGATGAGTAATGCAAACCAGAACACAAGAATGAGAAAGAGCATCTGGTTTATTCTCCAGGCACCATCCTGGAGCGTGCTGCTAGATACCAGGCCTAGGAGGAAGGTTCTTCTCCCAAGACAGGCAAAGGGACAGAACGCAGTTATCTGAATTCCACCCAAAAGCTTCCAAATTGTGGCTAAGAGGTTGTAATGCTTTTGACAGTGTCCACGTCGGTCAGGACCGGTGGACTTGCCTTTGTATAGAACGACGACACTGTCGTCAGAGAAGTTTCCTGGGTGGGACAATAGCTCAAAAGACTCATTGTTTTAGCCGCAGGCAGGCATCGATTTTATTTGGTCCCCTGACAGCTTGCACTGCCCTGGGACTGTGGCACCATGGGTGGCCTAGAGTCACTGACAATATAGTATCTGGAGGACTTCCCTCTAGTAAAGCTATTCTCCAGATTCACTCTTGGCTGGCGGCCCTCATGGCCAGTGTGCATGTATGTATGTGTCCCACATCTGGGGAAGTAATTCCAGCTTCAAACCCTGTGTCCCATGGCCAAACCGTAAGTCAGGCCACATGTCCTGGTGTGTTCTGAAAATTCTCATCACAATATCATACGGTTCTAATTGTACTTGCAAGATTTTTTTTTTAATTAAGAATCTTTCCACTATGGGGGCACCTGGGTGGTTCAGTGGTTGAGCATCTGCCTTCAGCTCAAGTCATGATCCTGGGATCCTGGGATCGAGTCTCACATCAGGCTCCCTGCAGGAAGCCTGCTTCTCCCTCTGCCTTTGTCTCTGCCTCTCTGTGTCTCTCATGAATAAATAAATAAAATCTTTAGAAAAATAAAATAATATTTTCACTATGAAAATAATATAAATGTATTGTTAACTGTCTGCAAAACTAGGAAGAAAAACATCCCATCCATACTACTGCCATCCTCAAGTATAGGTACATACAAGTGTATAATTTTCCCAGCACATTACCAAAATAAGTACCCCATTTGATATCCTACTTTCTCCAACCAAATTACTTATTTTATTTATTTGTTTGTTTGTTTGTTTAGAGAGCACACCAGGTGGGAATGCAGAGGGAGGGAGAGAGAGAATCTTAAGCAGGTTTCATGCCCAGTACTGAGCCCGGTACAGGGCTCAATCCTACCATTCTGAGGTCATGACCTGAGCCATAATCAAGAGTCAGAGGCTCAACCGACTGAGCCACCCAGGAGCCCCTAAACATTTTCAAAGAAAGCATTTTAGGGGATCCCTGGGTGGCTCAGCGGTTTAGAGCCTGCCGTTGGCCCAGGGTGTGATCCTGGAGTCCTGGATCGAGTCCTGCATCGGGCTCCCTGCATGGAGCCTACTTCTCCCTCTGCCTGTGTCTCTGCCTCTCTCTCTCTCTCTCTCTCTCTCTCTCTCATGAATAAATAAATAAAATCTTTAATAAAAAAAAAGAAAGAAAAAAAACAAAGAAAGCATTTTAGTGGAAGAATGATATTTCTTTTGAGAGTTTACTTAAAATATATTAATCACATTTCTATTTGTTTATAATTTTCACTGGTATTAATCCACAATAAATACCATTGTACACACATTTTCTATACTTTAAACTTGTCTTTAGTTCTATAAGCTGATTTATAAGCTCAGAGCATGAATATGCTTATGACTGTCGATGCGTATCACAAAGTGCTTTCCAAGAGTTGTCCTAACAAGCATGAGGCAACGTCTGCAGTGTCTGTCTGTTTCACGCCGTCCCGCACCAACAAACCAACAGGCGGAGATGAAGTTCCAAGAGGATCCTCATGGCACTTTCTCTGAACCCCATTTCAGAAGGGGAAGTACAGCTACAAAATGGACAATAAACAGATGACGTGCTGAAGAGAGTAA
This sequence comes from Canis lupus dingo, assembly GCF_003254725.2. Classification (NCBI taxonomy): domain Eukaryota; kingdom Metazoa; phylum Chordata; class Mammalia; order Carnivora; family Canidae; genus Canis; species Canis lupus. The sequence goes on along the minus strand of NC_064249.1, from coordinate 38,494,611 downwards.
ACTGACTAGGGGTGTCTTTTAAGCCAGGTAAGCAGGAAAAAAAAAAGGCACTTGAACAGTGCCCCAAACCACAACTCCCAGGGATGCATCTGAGGCCGGCTAGCAAACAAAGGGCGGCCAGCAAAGGAGCGGGCATGCAGCCATCGTGACCAGGGTAGCTTTTCCAGAAGAAGCTTTTGGCAGATTTGAGTCTGAGGCCAAACTCCAAACAGTTCCAGGCACGCTGCCTTGTAGGCAAGGTCTGCTTTCTCCGTGAATCCCTTGGAAAGCGCTTCTGGCCCGTATTAGTCTTCTCAACTGTGCACATAGGTGCATTTCATGGGGATGACTCTCATTTTCTAATATGACCATAAACACTGGCCAGACACAACCCAGTCAGCTGCTCGTTGACCAAGAGAAGGAGATAGTACTGCTCCCAGGGCACCTGCAGAGCCAGGTTCCTCACACGGGTTTTGTCCATTAATAAGCTCAAATCCAGAGTGCTGGCCCGACAGCCTCCCCTAGCAGCTCGGAAAACCAGGTTGCAGGAGCACAGGGTGACAGAGCTCAGGGCTCCTCAGCTTGGGCTCCCCAGGTTCAGCCCACCGCTACACCCCTCTGCGGGCTCTGGAAGAGCAGTTCCTCCACACCCGGAGGAAGGAAAAATCTTAGGTGTTTGCTGAGTTCCACGAAGAGGCTAACTGCTGACACATGGCAAATTGTTGATGCCCTCCTTACTGGAAGATTCTTGCATTTAGATGCTAATCTTGGAGAATTACTGTGGCTTTTTTTTTTTTAAGATTTTATTTATTTATTCATGAGAGACACAGAGAGAGAGAGAGGCAGAGACACAGGCAGAGGGAGAAGCAGGCTCCATGCAGAGAGCCCAAAATGGGACTCGATCCCAGGTCCCCAGGATCACGCCCTGGGCTGAAGGCGGCACTAAACCACTGAGTCACCCCAGCTGCCTACTGTGGCTTTTAATAGGAAGTATTAGAACTTACCTTCTGGATTTAGCAACTTACGGTGAGAGTCTTAGTATATTTATATGACGCCCTAGAAAATTTGACCAATTCTTTTTTTTTAAGATTTTATTTTTAAGGGGTGCCTGGGTGGCTCAGTCCATTAAGCATCTGCCTTTGACTCGAGTCATGATCCTAGGGTCCTGGGATCCAGCCCCATGTTGAGGGGGGTGGGGTTCCTGCTCAGTGGGGAGTCTGCTTCTCCCTCCTCCCCCCAACTCATGCTGTCTCTCTCTCTCTCAAATAAATAAATAAAATATTTTTTTAAAAGATTTTACTTTTAAGTAATCTCCACACCCTAAGACCAAGAGTCACATACATGCTCCACTGACTGAGCCAGTCAGGCTCCACAATATACTCAAACTCTTAAACAATTTGCTGAAGACCCAAATTCCTCTTGAATTAATTAAGGAGGAAAACTTGACTGTGTCTTTAAGTGTAAAAAAGACACGTTTCTGAGGTCTCTTCACAAGTCTCTTTGCCTTAATTTTTTCATGTTTTTTATGAAGTATCTGGCACTGAGTAGATACTCAATTATACTTGCTGAATGAAAATAAATATTTTCTTTTTTATTTATTGGAGACATAATCGATAGGTAACATTATATTGGTTCCAGGTGTACAAGTACATCAGACAGAATGATCTCCACAATGAGTCTACTTTAATATCTGACACCACACATAAGTCACAAAACTTTTCTTTTGTGATGAGAACTTTTTTTTTCTTTTTTTTTTTTTGTGATGAGAACTTTTTAAAAATTTTTATTTATTGGGCAGCCCCAGTGGCTCAGCGGTTTAGCGCTGCCTTAGGCCCAGGGCATCCTGAAGACCCGGGATCAAGTCCCACATCGGGCTCCCTGCATGGAGCCTGCTTCTCCCTCTGCCTGTGTCTCTGCCTCTCTCTCTGTCTCTCTCTCTCTCTCTCTGTCTCTCATGAATAAATAAATACAATCTTTTTAAAAATTGTATTTATTTATTCATGATAGACACAGGGGCAGGGGCAAAGAAAGAAGCAGTCCCCATGCTGGGAATTCTACCCAGGACTCCATCCCGGGTCTCCAGGATCAGGCCCTGGGCTGAAGGCAGCACTAAACCGCTGAGCCACCGGGCTGCCCCTGTGATGAGAACTTTTAAGACTTACTCTCTTGGCCACTTTCGAATGTACGGTGCCATATTATTAACTGTAATCACTGTGCTGTGCTTTACAGTTGTTTCCTTGATTTATTTGTTTTACAACTGGAAGTTTGTCCCTCTTGACCCCTTCTACCCACCCTACCCCAACCCCTGGCAAACACTGACCTGTTCTCTGTATCTATGAGCTTGGGCTGTTTTTGGTTTTTGTTTTTTTTGTTTTTTTTTTTTAATTTTTTTTTTTAATTTATGATAGGCACACAGTAAGAGAGAGAGGCAGAGACACAGGCAGAGGGAGAAGCAGGCTCCATGCACCGGGAGCCCGACGTGGGATTCGATCCCGGGTCTCCAGGACCGCGCCCCGGGCCAAAGGCAGGCGCCAAACCGCTGCGCCACCCAGGGATCCCTGTTTTTGGTTTTTGTTTCAGATTCCACATTAGAAGCAAGATCATACAGTGTCTGTCTTCCTCTGTCTGACTTCGTTCACCTCAAGCAATGTCCTTGACGGGCATCCACGATGTCACGGAGTCTTTGCCTTCTGTCTCAAGGTCTCTCAGACCCACAGCCCACCCAGCTGCCAATGGGAGGCTCCTGCAAGCCAGTCTGATGGGGTCTCCTCCCTCCTTACCCTTCCCTAGACCCGTGCCAGCCTGACGGGACAAGGCTGTCTGGGACCAAACCCTGGTTTCTCTCAGCCTCCAATCCTGAGATCTCCTGCTTTTACGAAAATACTGGCCTCCCTGCCTTCCTCTACGTGGAACAAACAGCCTTCTGCCTCTTCTTCACCTGATCTGTTACCACTCAACCCTCGAGGGTCATGTAAACTCCTATTTTTTTGTAGAAAACCCCAAAAGCAAAGTTTGCCTATGAGTATCATGTTTATGCGTGTTGACAGAGGAATATCATAAACTGGAAAGAAGTCAAAATATCTGAAAATGTGAACTCAATGTGTTAGAAAGTAGTTATTGTCATTGTTTCCTTCTTTACGGTAAGGAAATTAAAATAGTATCTAACCCGTCCAAATATCTACTATTTTTTAAAAGATTTTATTTATTTATGAGAGACACAGAGAGAGAGGCAGAGACATAGGCAGAGGGAGAAGCAGATTCCCCGCTGGGAGGCCAATGTGGGACTCGATCCTAAGACCCCCAGATCACGCCCTGAGCCGAAGGCAAACGCTCAACTGCTGAGCCACTCAGGTGCCCCCAAATACCTACTATTTTTTAGCCAGAATTATTTGGATCAATGTTTTTCAATTTTCTTTTCCCATTTGCTGGCACATATATTAACTTCTAAATTTTCCAAGCACTGGGCTAATTAGGAAGTAGAGGGGTCCTGTGCCCATAAATTAAAACATGTGGGGACCATTAGTGCAAATAGAGAGACTTTTTTTTTTTAAGATTTTACTTATTTACTTGAGAGAGATAGCAGGAGTAGGAGAGGTAGAGGGAGAAGCAGAGTCTCCACAGAGCAGGGAGCCTGGTGTAGGACCCCGAGATCATGACCTGAGCCAAAGGCAGATGCTTCACTGACTAAGTCCCCCAGTGCCCCAAGACTTTTAGTGACGTCTTAATGTTGGAGTTTGTTTCCTGCTAAGTTTAAGGGTCCAAGGAAAGGACCTTGCCTCTGCAAGACAAGAGATCCCCCAGCAGTGATTCCTGGTAGGTTGATATGAATAAGCTACTTTTGGTGTCCAAGATAACCTCAAAGAGCAAGGAAAAGCTGATCGCTCTTGGAGGGAATACAAAGAGATTATCCCAGGATGACTGAGTCCTATAGAAAGTCAGGGGGAGCCTTCTCCTGGAATAAGGGGCTTTTCCTGTTGGTCCTGAGTAGCAGTGGGATGTCTCTCTATCTCTGTCCCAGTGAGATGTTAACACTTGTATAGACCCAGCACAGAAAGATCTTCCTCCCTCCTGATCTTGCACTTACCGTCTTACCTGAGAGACTGAGGCACACATAGGGGCTTCTACTAACATGGCTATTGCTTCCTCAAACTTCTTACGTAAACCTTATGTAGAAGGACTGGGCCCATACTCTGCCCTGGGGGGGATCGACTAGCAGGGGCCTGAATAAAGCATAAGAAGCCCCTAAAGGTTACCTGGATCTTCATGCCTTGAAAGAGGTCACAGTTTGCATGTTAGAATAAATTGTAGAGACACCTGGGTGGCTCAGTGGTTGAGTATCTGCCTTTGACTCAGGTTGTGATACTCGAGTCCTGGGATCGAGTCCCACATCAGGCTCCCTGCAGGGAGCCTGCCTCTCCCTCTGCCTATGTCTCTACCTCTCTCTGTGTCTCTCATGAATAAATAAGATCTTTTTAAAAAATGAATGAATTGTAGACAGTCAGAAGGGGGCTCGGTTGGTTAAGCATTTGACTCTTGGTCTCAGCTCAGGTCTTGATCTCAGAGTCGTGAGTTCTAGTCCCATGTTAGGGCTTTAAAAAAAATTCTGAAGTTTTATTTAATGTGGGGCTTGAACTCACAACCCTGAGATCAAGAGTCGCATGCTCCTCCAACTGAGCCAGCCAGGCACACCTCTATTTTTAAAATTCTTAACATAATCACAAAAGTATAATCTATTTAAAAGAAGAAATTATTTAATATAATTAAGATACATTAACTTGTGGGGCACCTGAATGGCTCAGTGGTTGAGCATCTGCCTTTGGCTCAGATCATGATCCTGGGGTCCTGGGATAGAGTCCCGCATCAGGCTCACCACAGGGAGCCTGCTTCTGCCTCTGCCTTTGTCTCTGCCTCTCTCTGTGTGTCTCTCATGAATAAATAAATAAAATCTTCAAAAGGAAGCTCTGCATGGTACATATTCCTAGTTTACCAAAGGAGACTCACCTCCTCACCTTCCAGAGGAGAAGTCAGTACTGGTTGAGCCTTGCTTTTCTTGAACTTGGATAATTAATCCAGTTCTTGGTTCAGAGAGAATTCTTGTAAAAAAAGAATCTTTTTCTTTGGGGGCTTTTTTTTTAAAACAACATTTTCTTACCTGTTTATTCATACTAAAGAAGTGTCCAGATCATTCTACCAGAATGTTGGGCTTTCAAGGAAGCGGGTGGGGAGTGTCTCAAAGACAGTCTCATGTCTGAAAAGCTTCCCAGGCTGGCATTTCCCTGTGGTTCAAGGCGTGGCCCCTGGGCCTCCAGTCTCAGAAACTACTCTGACTTCTTGGCACTCCTCCCTCACCGCAGACCAACACTAACCAGTTCACCAAATGTATTTAGAACCAGGCCAGTGATTTCTTCCTTTACAGGGAATATGAAGGTCTCCTGCGTTCCAAGAAAGACATCACCAATCTACCCAGAGGGCCCAGGTGTGATCCCAAGATGACCTGGTGAGCATCCTAAGAGTAGATGCCATTAATCATTTTGTGAGCGTTCAAAATTAATAAAACATGAAGAGGGATGGTCCTGGTCAAATGGACATGTTTCATCCTTACAACTTCACCATGAGGAAAATATTTGTCATCTTCCTTTTACTGATGAGAATACAAGGCAACATGTGTTAGAGCTCATTAACTGTGAGAGGTGCATTTTCTCAGATGGGACTCTTCTGCAAACCAAGCGGCATCTTGCAATTGATTCTAGTAACAATGTAAAACACAGTTACTTTTTTTTTAAGATTTTATTTATTTGTTCATAAGAGACACAGAAAGAAACAGAGATACAGGCAGAGGGAGAAGCAGATTCCCCAGAGGAGCCCGATGTGGAACTTGATCCCAAGACCCCAGAATCACGACCTGAGCCAAAGGCAGAGACTCAAGAACTGAGCCACCCAGGTGCTTCAAACATGGTTACTTTTTGTATATTCCTCTACTTATTAAGTGTCCGCCCTAGGCTAGGTACTGTACAAGTTGATAAGAGACAAAACAGTGTACAAAGCATCCAAGCCCTTGCTCTCATTAAGTTTACAGTCTAGTCGTGGGGGGTGGGGGGGACCACAAATCAGGAAACAAATCAACAAAATGCCAGCTTATAAGAGTTGCCATGAAGGAAATAAACCTGGAAATGCGACAGAGTACCATATGGGCAGTAGGGACAAGGAGACAAGGATGTGGGGTGCCACTCTGAGAAGTGACATTGGCACTGAGGCCTCAGAACAGCCGCAGTGGTCTTTCTGATGGGCCATCAGGGAACCAGGAGGTAGGTCCCTTCAGCCCTAGGGACAAAGGCCCTAGTTGTGAGCAGCCTCATTTGGGTCTCCTTGAAGGGCAGCCTGAACAGCATGACCCCTGCTGCGTGGCCACCAAGGTGGCCCCACTCCCTGTTTTACATGATATGCACATGAGATGAGCACAGCCAAGGAGGTGCTCTAGCCCCTAGATCCCTGCTTTAGTTGGGGCAGGGAACAGTGCCCATCACAGGCAAGGACACCGAGGAATACCCACGCCAGGGGCCCAGGAGCACTAGTGAAGCCCAAAATGCAGCTGGCCAGGGTTGAGGCCAAGGAGGCTCAACAGATATCCTGGCACAGACCTGCATTTCCATCTTTCTACAGGGCACTTGTCTCCATTCTAGTGCACAGACCCCTTTGGTGGTGACCCAGGCAGCCCTGGGGCGACTGCTCAGCAGCACGTGGGCATTCTACAGATTTGAGCTACATAATCATTTTTAAATACGTGACCTTTCAAAAGTTTCATTGGACTCAAAATCAGTTCACAAGGAAGTACGAGATCACATTTGTCGAACAAAAGGGAAGATTTTTAAATATCGAACCTCAATGGGTATACTTTTTTGAATAGTCCAAGACAATCATTTTTGCATTCTTTACCACCTATTTGTGTGAACAGACTTTCTCAAGGATGAGACCATAAAGAATATGAAGAGATCTTCATTATAAAGTCCTGATCAGAAATAGACTACGGCCATCTCAAGCTTAAAACTTGACATAAAACATCCTGTGCATAGACACAAGCTCAGTGTTTTTAATTGAAACCTTTGAAAACATTTGGGAGTTTTACACTAGTTTAATATTTAATATCTTCCTTAAAATAGAATTTTTTATAGTGATTATAGAATATATACAAATGTATAATGAAATTGTTAATCAATGTCACCAAATCCCTGCTACTTCTCTTCACTGTCCCCTACAAATAGGATCACTTTCTAAGAGATGAGAGAGGTAGCCCCCTCTGAAAAGCTGCAGGACAGCATTCAGCATGAAACAGAAGCGCCATGACCCGCAGGAGGGAAGGGCTTGACAGCCCCAAGGTGGCTGGGCTGAAGCACCAGGCCACAGGGAGGGCGGGAATGATGGCAGGTCCTGCAAAGCACCAACTGTATCCAGAGCAATGGGAGCCACTGAGTGGACTTAAGCAAGGACGAGACTTAATCTGATTTACCGCCTATGAATCTCATCTCGTGTGCTGTGGCAGAGAGATGGAGTACAGAGTCGCAAAAGTGGAGAGAGGCCACATAGGACAGTACCATGAGGCCCAGAGAGAAGGGAAGAGTAAGGTCATCCCGAGGATCCCATCCTCTTTCCAGAAGGAGGAATCCCATCCTCTTTCCAGAAGGAGGAATAACAGGACCATGGTGGGAAGAAAGGGAGGTTGGAGGAGCATGCCAGTGCCTTCTGGTGTGAGCAGCAGGACAAATCATGATGTCCTTCACTGGGCAAGACTGGACAGAACCAGTTTTGGGGAGAGGACTGGGATCCAAAGCCCCAGGATGGATTTTTCAACAAAATGCAAATAACAAAGGACGCCTGGGTGGCTCAGCAGTTGAGCGTCTGCCTTTGGCTCAGGGCATTATCCCAGGATCCTGGGATCAGGTCCCACATCGGGCTTCCTGCATGCAGGCTGCTTCTCCCTCTGCCTGTGTCTCTGCCTCTCTGTGTCTCTCATGAATAAATAAAATCTTTTTTAAAAAATGCAAATAACAACTCTACAAAGAGATTTAATAGGCTTATCAACCATTTATTTGGCTCCTACCCATACATACTGAAATATCTATACATGAAATGATGTAAAAAGTCTGGGATTAGCTTCAAAATAATTCAAGTGGGAGAGGCAGGGAAGTTAGTAGATGAATCGCAAGATTGGTCATGAATAGCTCATTTTTGAAGGTAGGTGATGGGTGCATTAGAATTAGACTATTCTTTCTACTTTTTGTTGTACTTTTGACAATTTCCACGGTGCTGGCTGTGATCACCTAGTGAGGAAGTAGAACAAATTAGAACAGCCCCCAAATTGGGGGGTGGAGTGGGGCAGCAATGTTAGACCAGTGGAAAGAAACAAGTAAGCCCACTGCTGTCCTAAACTTCACATTCTTTGGGGAAGAGACGGACAACAAATAAACAAATATGATCATTTAAATCAATGTGCTGAAGAAACAGGGTAATATGACAGTGTGCGTGGGGGTGGCACCAGAGTAGCCAGAAACAGCAGCTCCATGACAGCATCTGACTGCCTCAGGAGCCAAGCAGATATTAATAGTGGTGCTTTTAAAATCCTTTCCATTCTACTTTTTTTTTTTTTTTACTTTTACTTATAAACAAATCTAAATTAGTGGCTATAAGCATTCTATTCTAGGGAAAGTGTTTTAACTTAAAAGCTTTTCCTCCCCTGCCCCTCCCCCATCCCTGTTTTTTTTTTACTCCAAATTTCGAGGCCATTATTATTAGTGCAAGAGTTTTACAAGTAGCGCCAACTCTGGGCTGACCCTGGCGCCCCTTTAGCATCCTGTTTCTGCCCTGGCATTTCTCCTGCCGGGTCATTAGGACCTGAAAGCCCTCTTCTCTGGGCCATAGCTTCCTACCAGTCTTCTGGCCCCAGGGGACCTCCTTCCTCTCCCTTGTCCAGGTGCTACTTCCCTGAGCAAGGCAATGCTCCCGGAGGTCCTACGCCCCAGGAGGGCAGGATGGTCGCCTGTGTCCTTGACTATTCTACTCCCAGCACCCGGACCTGTGCCTGGCACACAGTTGTCACTCAAGAAATATTCACTCACTGGGGATCCCTGGGTGGCGCAGCGGTTTAGCGCCTGCCTTTGGCCCAGGGCGCGATCCTGGAGACCCGGGATCGAATCCCACGTCAGGCTCCCGGTGCATGGAGCCTGCTTCTCCCTCTGCCTGCGTCTCTGCCTCTCTCTCTGTGTGTGCCTATCATAAAAAAAAAAAAAAAAAAAAAATCACTCACTGAGATTTCCCGAGTTCACTAGGTAAATAAGCAGACGCCCAGCCAGGGCGCAGCGTCCCACCACTAGAATGAGCTCGTGGTCTATCTTCAAGGGATACATATTCCTTCCATTTTACAGCCGCACACCTGAGTTGCTTCAGATATTCCGAGGCCAGAACTCTCTCGCCGGCCGTAGGCTTTCCCTTCCTTAGAAATCTCTTTCAAAGCCAAAAAAATAGAAACTATGGAAAAATCTAGCACGCCGAGGGAGCATTTCTACCCAGGTCACTTTACATTTCTTGAAGATACAACGAATGTAATTGAGGTAGGACAGCTTTCCCGGATAAGTCCGACAACAAACATTTTGGTTTCCTGAAAACAAAACAAAAGCAAAAACCAACAAAGCACGACAAGCCAAGTCCCGTGGGCGCGGATGACACAAGTCCGGGCGGGCAGCTCGGCCGGCCCCGAGCCTACGGGGCTCTCCCCTCCGGGGGCGGCTGCAGGCGGCCCGGGCCCAGGGAGTCAGGGCGGACGCCGGAGGCGCGGAGCCCCGCGGCGGCTCCCGGGCCGGCCCCGGACTCAAGTGACCTTGGGCGACTCTTCCCCCGTCCGACCGCTCGGGACGCCGTCCGCGGCTGAGATGCCGGCGCCGGGAGCGCCCCGCAGCGCCCCCGCCGTCCCCCGGAGCCGCGCACCGCGGCGGGACCATCCCGGGGCCGGGCACCCACCCTGCCGGCGCCCCGAGGACGGGAACCGGCCAGTCCCCAGGCGCCGCCCCGGCCGCGGGTGAGGCAGGCGGGCGGGCGCCGCGGCCCCGGAGGTCCCGGCGCTGGGCTGGCGCGGCGGCGACGGCGGCGGCCCGGGCGGCGGCGGCGGCGCATTGTTGTCGGGCGCGCCGAGCACAGCCATCTTGCGTCAGGCGTCCGGCCCCGGCCCCGCGCCGCCACCTGCGGGGAAAGTTGCGCGCGGGCGGGCCCCCTCCCCCGGGGCCGCCCCCGGCCGGCCGCGGCCTCGGGCCCGCACCCCCCAACCCCCGCCGCCGCCGCCGCCGCCGCCGCCGCCGCCGCCCGGGCCGCCCCCGCTCCCCACCCCATCCCTCCCCCGCCGCCGCCCGCAGGCCAGGCGTTCACCGGCCGCGCCCGGGCCGCCGCCCCTCCCCCACCGCCCTGGGCGCCCCGACCCCGGGCTCCGGGCGGGATGACGTGGGCGCGGGGGGGCTGGGGGGGGCAGCGGGCCGGACGCTGGAGCCCGGCCGGGGGTGCGCGGGCGGGCTGGCAGGCGGGCGGGCGGGCGGCCGTCGCGGCGGGAGCCGTCGGCCCTCCGGCACGTCTTTTGTGTTTGTACACACTCGGCGCGAGGCGGCCGGGGGGGAGGGAGCGGGCGGCGCGCGGGGGAGGGGCGAGCGCGCGCCAGCGAACGGGCGCGCGGGGGGAGGGGCGGGGGCGGGGCGCGAGCGGGGGCCGGGGGCGGGGCCGAGCCTTCCCTCCATTGTTTGTGATTGGCTGGCGCGCGGCGCGGGGGCGGGGCGGCGTGTGTTGGGGGATAGCCTCGGTGTCAGCCATCTTTCAATTGTGTTCGCAGCCGCCGCCGCGCCGCCGTCGCTCGCCAACGCCAGCGCCGCCTCTAGCTCGCCGAGCTCCAGCCGAAGGAGAAGGGGGGTAAGTTTCCCCGTCCGCCCGCCTCCCCGGGACCGAGCGCCGCTCGCCGCCCGCCGCGGGTCGGGCCCTGGCGCGGCGGGGGCGGCCCCGCGGCCCCCCCGGGCTCGGCCCGCAAACTTTTTGGCCCAGAAATGGAGGTGAGGAGCGAGTTTCCGTGGCCCCGAGGCGGCGGCGGCGGCGGCGGCTCTCCCCGGCTCTCGCCGCCTAAGCCCCACAGCAGCCTCCGCCGCGGCGCCGAGCCGCTCTCCCTCCGCCCCGCGCCCCCGGCGCCTCTTTCTTCGGCGAAATGCCGCCCGCTGCCCCTTCCCGGGACCCCAGACCCTCACCACGATCCGCGCGGGCCCCTTAACTGCCGCCCCCGGGCCCCGGGCCGCGGTTTTCGGGCGGGAAAGGGCTGGAAATCGCCGCCGCTTCCCACCCCGGGGTAACTCGCTTCTCGCTGCCTCCCCACAGTTGTTGCTGAGCTTCACCATCTTGTCTCTCTTCTCTGGTCACCGACCATATTTTCTCCCCCGTTTCTCTCTTCCCCGTTTCACGGACGGGGGAACGTTTTTCGCAGAGGGACATTTTTCTCTCCTTTTTTGGAGAAGCGGAAACTTGATGCATTTGAAATGCAAAAAAAACTTTTGCATTTTGGAGGGCGGCACGTGGCAGGGGATCGGGGCATTTTGGAGCGTTTTGGTGTGCGGTGCGTGCGGGAGGAACGGGCTCGGCGGCGCGATTGTTTCCATCTGGCCGGGCTGGGGAGCCGCGCGGGCGGCGGGCCGGGGCCGGGCCCCAAAGTTTCGGCGGGCCGGGCGGCGGGTCGGCGAGCCCTCGGGGGAGGTCGCGGCGGAGCCCCCACGGGCTGGAGCGGGGCCGGGCCGGGCGGGCGGCCCGCGGCGCCCCGGGAGCCGTACCGACGGAAAGCGGGGCTGTTTGCGGATATTTACAGCGGTCTGTGCGCTGCCGGGCGCGCCGGGGGGCGGCCGCGGAGGGGGGGGGGAGCTGGAAAACCCCCTCCCCCCGAAATTTGACTCGACCTTTCTGTGGTTTGTGGCTTCGTTGTTTTGACTTGTCCGTGGATTGGGTGCTTACAGACATTTCTAATTTCTGATTTAATTGAAGACATTGAAGCAGAAGCAGTTTGGGGTCTTTTTTGTTTTGCCGTTTGTCGCTCAGGTTTGGCATTTTGAGAGATGATTGGCCTTAATGCTAACAATCTTCTGGTACTACAGTTTGTTTCAAGAAGTCCTATTTGGGTGGTAGACGTAATCTGCACCCTTTCGAATTACATAACGTTACGGACATTGTTGGGTTTTGTTTGGGTTTGCCGGGGGCGGGGGGTGGTACTGGTAATTTCCAGATTGGGGGGGGGGTCGCTTGTGACAGGAAACTTGGGTGTTTGGTAGTCGGAGACATGATTTTCGTTTTTTAATGCTGGTAGGTAAGTAAGGAGGTCTCTGTACCATGGCTCGTACAAAGCAGACTGCCCGCAAATCGACCGGTGGTAAAGCACCGAGGAAGCAACTGGCTACAAAAGCCGCTCGCAAGAGTGCGCCCTCTACTGGAGGGGTGAAGAAACCTCATCGTTACAGGTATTTAAAAAAAAAAAAGGAAATAGTGGGACAAAGTCTGTCCGCGGAAGCAGTATTTATATAATACAACACAAGAGTGTATAATCAGACTTCTGGCTTGAGGGAAACTAATGTCTTTCCCCCTTTGAGTATTTGTTAATACTTGGAAGAAAAAAGTGTGTGTGTGTGTGTGTGTGTGTATGAATTTAGTGTTGGGTTTTAGGAACGTTTTATTTTGAAACTGCCGAAAGGAGACCTATTGAGTCACTAATAACGTTCGTGGATAGAGTAACATTTTATTTCGTTTGTTATGTTAGTGGTATATATTTTTTAAATCGTAAAGTGTTTTAAATAAACATTTCTGAGAACACTCACTTTTGGTGAAACGAGAGGTTTTAATATTAATTTTATTTTCCCAGTAACCAAGATGGGGGACGTCTTATTTGAGTAAAGTTCTCATCCCTCGTTTACTTGAATTGGTTTATTTCCTTGTTATTAGCACAGTATGGGTTTTGAACTACACTAAACAGTGTTGTTAAGAGCATCTGCCATTAGAGGGCAGAAGTTGTCCATACTTAATCTCTTTGAATGACTTTATAGTTACTCTCAAAAGCTCATTCGATGGAAGAAAATAAGTCAGATTTGAGGTACATTTTTTTTGCCAGCAGTTACTTAGTAAAAACAAAACCACTCAGTCTTCCACGTGGAAGATACGCTGCACAATCATGAGTACTCAGGTGGGATTATTCCCGAGTGATGAGCAGTAGTCTAATAAATGCACTCTGGGGAATCCAACTTAAATAAATAGACCACAATAGTATTTTTATTTTTAAGATTTATTTATTAATTTATTTATTTGTGATAGAGAGAGAGAGAGAGAGAGACAGAGAGAGAGAGGCAGAGACACAGGCAGAGGGAGAAGCAGGCTCCATGCAGGGAGCCCAACACGGGACTCCATCCCAGGACTCCAGGATCGCGCCCTGGGCCAAAGGCAGGCTCCAAACCGCTGAGCCACCCAGGGATCCCCTACAATAGTATTTTTAAACGAGGCTCATTGGATGGTGTTGGTAGGTCTTTCAGAAGAATTGAGGGTGCGGGTGGGAGTGAGTGTGATGCCAAATTGAGAAGAGTCTGAATTGAGACTTTATTGTTAATGGCGCAGCACCCTCCCAAATAATGATAACAGAAGTTACTGCCACGTCTGTTATAGATGAAAATGAATGGGACTTGAATGAATTCCCTGCCAAGACTCTACTTTAATACCATACTTTTTGGTTTAAAGGTACTGTTACTCTTGATACGCTTGAATATTCACATCATATTATAAATTGATAAGTGAAACTTTTATAGAAGCTAAAGAAAACATGGAGGGTCTGTTTTTTGGATATTAACTGCATTTCTTTAAAGCTAACCACTTATCCTTTTACGTTTTTTATATGTTTTGGTAACCATTACTTTAACGTAGGTTTTTTGTTGTGTTGTTTTGTTTGAAGGCCTGGTACTGTGGCACTCCGTGAAATTAGACGTTATCAGAAGTCCACTGAACTTCTGATCCGCAAACTTCCTTTCCAGCGTCTGGTGCGAGAAATTGCTCAGGACTTCAAAACAGATCTGCGCTTCCAGAGTGCAGCTATTGGTGCTTTGCAGGTAAAATGGTGGGTGGGAAAGGCTCTGCTGGGTACCAAGAACAATTCTAAATCTTTATGTTGCTGATATAATTTAATTATCAGAGGCCTGTAAGGTAATACCTGTACTTCACTGTTGAGGTATCAGAAAGATTACATTGTTCAAGGTCATATATACAGAACTGTCATTTGATCCCATTTGGGTCCCAGAGTCCTAATAATGAACCCGTTTGATGCCAAAGCCAAGTGCGCGTTCTTATATGCCTTTTTTTTTTTTTTTAAGTTTTAAACGTTGCTTTGAGAACAGTGCTTAAAGGGGGAAAGAACCCTCTTGTTCATCGTGCTGCAGGATGGTACAAAGACAGTGAGACTAAAGGTCTGTATTGGTAATCAGCTCTAAACAGTGACCACTGGAAAAGGAATGTAGGATGAATGTCTTACTGGCTCCGAGGGAGCAGGTGCAAGGAGAGAGAGCAGTGTCTGGGATGGGCATAGGCTGTATTAAAGAATTGTGTATGAGGTCAGAGGAAGCACAGGGGTAGTTAGGATTGGATTGGCGATAGGAAGAAGAAAAGGTTTGCTGAAAGATTAAATGGTATGTGTTAAGGGACAGGGATTTCAAGACTTGTAGTTAGGTAAAGAGGATTATGGATTTCCACTTAAATGGGAAACTATTGAGTTTAATCTTAGCACCTGTGCATCAGAACTCTGAGAAATAGTTTTAGAGGTAATTATGTATCTGAAATATTTGTGTTTTGAGCCAAGATTAAAAATGCCCATAAGGAAGATATTTGATTGGCTGAAAGGATATATTTAACGTCCGTTAGTAAAGTGTAACCTATTTTATGTAGTGCTTGGCATTCTTTAGATCAGTGAACGCTCAAGGTATGGGAAGGCTGCCACGTCCATCAGAGCAGTGGGTTGAAAGTGATTACAAATGCAGATTGCTAGGCACAGCGGACCTGCACTGGAATCTCTGGTGGGGAGAGGGTCCACAGTCTACATATACACTCCATTGGAGGATTCTCAAGGCTGCTGTTGCTGTGCTGAGCTGTTGCTCTCTCTGTGAGGAAGATTGGATAGGTGGATTCTCCACTGAAGTGTAATTGGTTGAGCTGTTTCTATGGTTAGTCTGAGCCTCTTTTGATTGGTGCATTCCAGGAGTAGGCATCCATTAAATTCTCAATGAATGGAAATTAATGAAATTTCAAACTACTAAAAATTTTCCAGTACTGTTACTTAACTATTTTCTGTTTTAATATCCTGAAGTCTCATAGATTACTACAATTACAAATCACATTTCTCCCACTGTATTTTTAACTGTGGAGACATCACTGAGCTTGACAAGCATTTGGTACAGAGCTGCTAGTTTTGTTTTCTAGTTAGCCTGACTCTCCTTCAAGAACATGCTATACTTGGAAGTCCCACATGTTTCAGTTTACCTGTCAGTGATGGGGCCTTATAAATTGAAGTGACTAAACAATCTGGGTAGAGAGTTCACGATGTAAATTTACACCGTCACTGTGATTATGGGGTGTGTTTTACATTAGTGAGTGTGATAGTGTGGGTTTTAAGTAAAATGTTTGCCTCTGCTCCTCAAGGTACTCTGGCAGTTCCAAAGTTCTTTATTGGAAAGAGGAACCTTGGTTTGCAGCTTTTTACGTGTTTGCTCTTTAAGACCTCATCTCAGGTCTCTTTAAGATGTGGCGATGGAGAATTTGTTAATGGAAATAAGGTAATAGAGAGCCATTAAATAAAACTCCAGAAGTCAGTGAATTTTTGGCTTTAGAATTACACAGTTTACAAGTTTCAGAAGGGGGCGAAGTACAGGAATGGGGGAGAGAAATTAGTCTGTATGATAATCAGAAGTTGACAAACTTAAAATTCAGCCTTTGCCTTTAACATCTGAGAGTTTGGACTAAGGTGTCCTTGTGTGAAAAACTCAGACCTTGATGTTTTGAAATGGTGGAAGAACCAGACCTTGAATATACTCAAAATGTCATAAATTAGTATTTACTTCCAATTGGGAGATGTTTTTTAACCGTTATCTTAAAATTATGGTGTTTTTTGGGGGGCTATAAGTTTACGTGGCGTTCTCTAATTCCCATTACAGCCTTAGTGTTTAGGAGACTTTAGGACCTGTGTGACAGAATTAGAAATATGGGTCACGATCCAATCCCTTGTGAGTACTAAATACTCCCCTAGAACTGACCAGGCACAAGCCAAAACCACCAGTAGCCAGGTTCTAGGATGGTAGTGAGAGCTGCAGGCTGCTACATGCCACATCAGACCAGGACCAGGGTGCCTATAGATCATGGTCCTAAAAGGTCTCAGGATCATGGGGCCTGTGGTTGGCTTGTCCATAAATAAAGCAGCTCATAGTGCTCCATTTTGCAAAAGCATTCCAGATGTGCACAGTCGTGAGATGATGCTGGGTGAAACAAGACTAAACCCGTATCTTTCCTGAGGAACATCAGTCGTAGGATCTGATGTGTGTTGTGAACCTGTAAGAGTAGGCTGCAGTATGCTATATTTAAGAATGAGTCCCTGGATAAGGTGTTCTGCTTTTAATAAACATTCTTTGGAATGTTTGCATGGAAATGCTGCAAACTTAAGAGTTAGATTTAAGGGGGGAAAAAACTATCTCTTGAATATCTACCCAGAGCAAGGCATTCTGGGTACAAAATGAGATTGTTGAATCTCTACCCCTCACCCTGCTCCCATACTCTCTTAAAAATATATATATATGTTATATATATATATATATATATATATATTACTATATATAAGACTCTATTAAGTAATTGGCATTAAAAGGTGGCAGGTGTAGAGGCCAGTGAGTACCAAGGAGTTAAACCATTTGAAATAATTGTTGCTGTGTTAATGCTATGAAAAGCAAATCTCGGGGTTTTTTTGTAAAAAGCAAATCTGCCTGTTCCTATCTACATGTCTTATATCATTAGCATACCTGGCTTAAACTGTTCAAGTATTTGATATGTGTTGTTTTTAGTTTTATCATTGCCTAAGGATTCCAAAATGGAAAAGTTTTATTAGGATAAAAATAGCAAGTATAAAAATCTGCTTTTTTCTAAGTATCTTCAACAGAGAAGTAACTTCGCTGTAGAGGAGGAGACAGGGCCAGATAACCTCTCATTTCATGCTCTTTGTCCACTAGAACAGTTGGGCTGAGGACTGGGCTAGGAACCCAGTTTTCTTCATTCCAGAATGAGTAAGCAGATGTTACAGCTTCTAGTAAAGGGTGCTTCAGCTTTTCACATCTGTAAGAGAGACTAACAATTTGAGTTGAGTTCATTATAAGTAGAAGCCCCTCTTTTTCCTCTTCACCTGCCAGATGTCCGTGGACAGACCCTACAGCTGGTGGTTTTGTGAATGCTGGTAGGAGATAAGAGGATGCCTTCAAAGAATCTTGAAATGTAATGGAAAAAACTAAAGGGACCAATATTAATACTAGAAGGTAAAAGGTTATTAGAGATTGGGATACAGAGGAAGGCACCCTTTGAAGGGGGCATGTCTAAGCCAAATAGGTCCAATCTGTAAGGAATAAAACGCTGATCTGATCTAGTATATTCTGGGACCCGTAGTCCTCATGTGATCAAACAAGTGTAAAAGGAAAAGTAGATGGGGCCATGTCATGGGAGCCTGTGGATTATTGGCAAGGCAGAGAGGTTCAAGCAGGTACAGGAGTGTGAATGGGATTCAGAATAAGGAGGTCACTGGTGAGGGAGTGTTATTTTGGATTGGATACATGATTCGATTTATCATTGAAAGGATGAGAATGTTAGAGTTGAGATGGGATTTCTTGGATTCAGTTGTAGGTCGTTAAGACATTTCAGTTTATGAGAAATTGCATATTAAACATTAGGAAAAAAATTACTTTCTTAATAATGAAGTAATTTGACTTTTGTGTAATTGGATAAAGATTTCCAAACTGGAGCTTTCCACTGTTGTAAACTGCCTTTCAACGTTGTCCCACTGGTGTTTGAGTAGAAGCATTTGGTAAAATAGTCAACATCACCTGAAGTAGGTTTTCAGAGGGTTCAGAAACTTCATCTTTTTTAAAATTTTATTTATTTATTTGCGAGAGACACAGAGAGGCAGAGACATTGGCAGAGGGAGAAGCAGGCTCCTCACAGGGAGCCCCCAGTGTGGGACTTGATCCCTGGACCCGGGATCACGCTCCAAGCTAAAAGCAGACACTCAGCCACTGAGCCACCCCGGTGACCCAAAACCTCCTCATCATTTTATAACTGATTCAGAGGCATCTATACTGTTGGTAATTAACACCATTAATATCTTTTTCTCTGTTCTTTGCAGGAGGCAAGTGAGGCCTATCTGGTGGGCCTCTTTGAAGACACCAACCTGTGTGCTATCCATGCCAAACGTGTCACAATTATGCCAAAAGACATCCAGCTAGCACGCCGCATACGTGGAGAACGTGCTTAAGAATCCACTATGATGGAAAACATTTCATTCTTTAAAAAAAAAAAAAAAAATTTTTTTTTTCTCTTCTTCCTGTTATTGGTAGTTCTCTGAACGTTAGATATTTTTTTTTTCCATGGGGTCAAAAGGTACCTAAGTATACGATTGCAAGTGGAAAAATAGGGGACAGAAATCAGGTATTGGCAGTTTTTCCATTTTCATTTGTGTGTGAATTTTTAATATAAATGCGGGGACATAAAGCATTAATGCAAGTCAAAATGTTTCAGTGAACACGTTTCAGCAGTTCAACTTTATAACAATTATAAATAAACCTGTTAAATTTTTCTGGACAATGCCAGCATTTGGATTTTTTTAAAACAAGTAAATTTCTTATTGATGGCAACTAAATGGTGTTTGTAGCATTTTTATCATACAGTAGATTCCATCCATTCACTATACTTTTCTAACTGAGTTGTCCTACATGCAAGTACATGTTTTTAATGTTGTCTGTCTTCTGTGCTGTTCCTGTAAGTTTGCTATTAAAATACATTAAACTATACCTGCTTTTGGTCTTTATTATCCACCTTAGCTGTGAAGTTAAGTCACTTGAAATTTTCATATTAAAAATAATTTGAGTGTCATCAGTGTTTTGTCACTTTATATCTGAGACAGGGCTGCTGAGATGGGGAAAGGAGAAGTAGTAAAATTTGTGGAGTAAATCTCAACTCTTTGGATATGTTGTATTCTAAACCAATATTTCACAAACCCAGCTGGCTAACAGAATCACCTGGAAATAGTTGAATCTTCATAAGTAGCAAAAGTACATTTTTATAAACATTACTATGCTATTAAACTTTGAATGTTTAATAGTAACTTTTTTTTTTTTTTTTTTAAGATTTTATTTATTCATGACAGAGGCAGAGAAAGGCAGAGGGAAAAGCAAGCCTGCAGGGAGCCCAACATGGGTCTCCAGGATCACGCCCCGGGCTGAGGGTGGCGCTAAACCGCTGGGCCACCAGGGCTGCCCTTAATGGTAATTTAAATGCAAATGTAACAGTCTTGAGCTCAAAAGTGCATTGGAGATCTGGCTCTTTTCAAGATGGTGTGTATTAACCCTGAAGTTATTAATCAAGCACCAATGGTTGATTCTTAGCACTGTTTTATTCAGCATTGGAATGATGAGTGGGAGATGTACTGACGTTCCTTGTAACATTTGAGTGTGTGAAGCTGCTGAGCACTCCTAGTCTATAGGTAGGATGCTGGACTTCCATTCTTCCTGCTCTCAAGCTCGTTTTTAACAATTTCATTTTTATATTGATCCATCAAAAATCACTTAATGAGAGAAATACAAAGTTAGCTTTAGAGCCTGATTTTAATGTCTTGACATGGGATCATAGTTTTTAGTGCAATCCTTCGCAGAAGCTTTAGGCAGGCACTGGTATTACTTGGTATTGAACAGAGTAACAGTATGATACAAGCTGCAAAAAGTCGGATTATTATTTTTTAAGTTCTACCCTCACCGTGGAGCTCAAGCCCAAGAGTCAGACCAGGAGTCCTGTGCTCCATTGATCCAGCCAGACTGCCCCCAAGAAGCCAGTTTTTAATGAATTTTCCCCAGTTTGGTTTTTGCAGTGCAGAGGGGCAGATGCTAGGGCCTGTTCATGAAGAATTACTGGGGAAAGTGGGCATCTCCAATAGGGCAGGAGAAATTTGCTAGTATGTTTACAAATAGGAAATGCCATCCTTTGAATTAACTCACTTAGAATCTACTAAATTTTGCTCTTCGTGAACTAAAAAAGCATGTTTCTATTTTTGTCAAAGTCCCCATGAAGTGGTTATGGTAATCAGTTCTGTTGCACAAGTTAGGGGCACTTTGCACACTGTTGAGGTGCTGATACATAGTTGTACATGACAAGATGAGGCAGGTATTTTCTTCCTCAAAATAGATGAAGTTGGCGCTCTCCGTACGCAAATGTCTGGCCACCATGATGAGCTTGTCTCAATACTCTAGGACTCTTGGATGGAAGTGATACGGACCCCTAGGCTGATGATTCCCTTCCCCGCTATGCTTTGGAATTGGTATTTGACAACCCTACCCATTGGATTTGGGCCCAAAGTGGTGTGTGGGAGCTGTGGCCTAATTCCACGATCAACGTCAACAAGGTTCATTCACCCACTTCTGAATACTAAAGGAACTGAGGCAAACAGCCACTGGTCTAAAGCTCACAGGAGAAAAACCATACAACGTTATAGGGTAAGATAAGAATAACTACGTACATAGGTCTTGGGAAATCAGGAATACTTTAGAACTTTCAGGGAGGAATTTGGAAACCTTGTTCTCAAGCAAACGGAGTCAGTCTCACTGGGCCCAGGTGAGTGAGTGTTGGAAAATGCTGTTCCCTCCTCATCTTGACAGCTGAGGATCTGAGAGGAAATAAATTCAAATGTGCAAATTTGAACCTACCAAGGATCTGCTAGATGCTGAGGATATAAAAGATAAGCTCCGACTCAAGCTTCGCAACCCCATAAGGTGGGTGCCCTTATAGACCCGATTTTACCCATGAAGAAACTTGTCTGTGGCCACATGGTTAACGGAGGACGTGGGATTTGTTTCCCAGTGGACTAAATCTAGGACTCTGTTCTATTCCCATGCTCTGATGGAAGAGTCACTGATGTTGCTGGGAGTGCTAGAAGGTAAGGAAAGTCTCGATAGTGGAAACATCAGAAAAAAGAAAATTGGGAATGGGGTAGGGGAGCAGACTATAGAAATCATAAGTTCCTCTGCATTTTTCATCACCTGTTCATTCTCGAGCAACCTCCTTTCCATTCCCCCCCACCTCCATTATTTCCTGTTGACTCTTAATCCGAATAACTATCTCTAAAACTTTGTACTTAACACCTCTGCCATCCTGGTCTAAGCAGGTTGGGTGGTAGGATACTACCTTCTGCCTGGACCCAAGCAACACCTCACAGCAGCCCGCCTTCACCTGCTCTGACTCCCTCTGGCCCCTTCACACAGCTCCTGGGGAATCACTTCTAAAACATTCCAGGTCATTCTCCCACTTAAAAAAATATCCAAAGGCACCCAACATCTAGCCTCATCGGCTCATGTGGGCCTACGTGGGCCTGGGCTTGCCAGGCTTTTCTCTCCATCTGCCCAAATGCCTGAAATCAGAATCTGAAATGACATTGTTTGCTTTTTTATCGACCACCTCCACTCAGATGCGCTACAAGAACAGGGTCTGCCATGCTCTCCCCTGTTGCCCCAGAGGTGGTACCTGGCGCACCTGAGTAAGAGTGCCCCACGGTTAAGAGTTCTGGCTCTGGGGGATCCCTGGGTGGCGCAGCGGTTTGGCGCCTGCCTTTGGCCCAGGGCGTGATCCTGGAGACCCGGGATCGAATCCCACGTCGGGCTCCTGGTGCATGGAGCCTGCTTCTCCCTCTGCCTGTGTCTCTGCCTCTCTCTCTCTCTCTGTGTGACTATCATAAATAAATTAAAAAAAAAAAATTAAAAAAAAAAAAGAGTTCTGGCTCTGGAGGGGATGCCTGGCTGGCTCAGTCAGAAAAACATGTAAGTCTTCATCTCAGGGTTGTGAGTTCGAGAGCCCCATGTTGGAGGTAGAGATTACTAAAAAATAAACTTAAAAAAATTTTTTTTAAATAGGGATCCCTGGGTGGTTCAGCGGTTTAGTGGCTGCCTTCAGCCCAGGGCGTGATGCTGGAGACCTGGGATCGAGTCCCACCTCAGGCTCCCTGCATGGAGCCTGATTCTCCCTCTGCCTGTGTGTCTGCCTCTCTGTCTCTCTCTCTCTCTCTCTTTCTTTCTCTGTGTGTGTCTCTGATGAATAAAAAAATAAGATCTTTAAAAAAAAATTTTTTTTTTAAATTTCAGGCACTGCAGCTAAACTGCAACTCTCCTAGCTGTGTGACTTTGGAAAACTCATCTGATTACCCGTGCTTCATTCCTTAGTTCAGTAAAGATTCAGAGAGCACCTTCCATGTGCAAATACAGAAGTGAACAAAACAACCTTCCCTGTCCTCATGGAGCTACAATCCAGTGAGGGAAGTAGACAATAAAGTAAAATACACAAGTTATCAGTGCTAAAGAGGAAAACAATTTGTGGATAAGAAGTGTGGTGTTCCGGGCAGCCCGGGTGGCCCAGCGGGTTTAGGGCCGCCTTCAGCCCAGGGCCTGATCCTGGAGACCTGGGATCGAGTTCCACATTGGGCTCCCTGCAAGGAGCCTGCTTCTCCCTCCGCCTGTGTCTCTGCCTCTGTGTGTGTGAGTGTGTGTGTGTGTGTGTCTCATGAATAAATAAATAAAATCTTAAAAAAAAAAAAAAAAGAGTGGTGTTCCAAGGCAGGTGGGTGTTGGGAGTTTGGCCAGGGAAGGCATCAGGGATCTTCTGAAAAGAAAAATATCTGAAGGAAAGGGAAAGGAGAGCAAGCCACACAGAGGTGGGGAAAGAGTATTCCAGGGCCTGGCCAGGGTCCCTTGAGCAAGCCTGGTGTGTACGGGGCGGGCGTGCAGGGAGCAGGCGTGGCTGCAGCAGAGCCAAGGGGCGGAGATCCTCAGAGCAATCAGATGTGTGCCAGGAGCCAGATCTGGGTGCTAGCAGGAGCTTAGCTATCCTCGTGCTGAGACTGGGAAGCTCATCAGGTTTCAGTGGAGATTTCAGGGAAATTGTTAGATGGGAGCCTGCGGTCTAGGAAGGAGTTCTGGGCTAGAGATCGGAATTCAGAAGTCACCAGCAAAGCTATGGTCTTAAAGCCAAGAAGCTGGATGAGCTCACCAAGGGAGGAGATGGAGATGTAGCAAAAGAGATCCAAGGACTGACACTCAACATATACTTGAAGGAGTCTGAGGAAGAGAGTCAGGTATATATGGAGTTTGGAAGCCAAAAGAAGAAAGTGCTCCAAGGAAGGGAGTCAATGGCCACTGTCAAATACTATTGAATCGAGCCGTATGAGAGGTGCCCACTGGAACTGGCAACGTTGCGGTCTCTGTGGTCTTGATAAAAACAGTTTTGGTGGGCACCTGGTTGGCTCAGCAGTTGAGCATCTGCCTTCGATTCAGGGCGTCATCCCAGAGTCCCAGGATCGAGTCCCACATGAAGCTCCCCTCAGGGAGCCTGCTTCTCCCTCTTCCTGTGTCTCTGCTTCTCTCTCTGTGTCTCTCATGAATAAATAAATAAAATCTTAAAAAAAAAAAAAAAAAACCTCAGTTTTGGTGAAACAAGGGACACAAGATCCAACTGGAGTGGATTCAAGAGACCTGGGGCTTTAATCAAAACGAGGGGATCCGGGCAGCCCCGTTGGCACAGTGGTTTAGCACCACCTTCAGCCCAGGGTGTGATCCTGGAGCCCCGGGATCGAGTCCCATGTCAGGCTTCCTGTATGGAGCCTGCTTCTCCTTCTGCCTGTGTCTCTGCCTCTCTCTCTCTCTCTCTCTCTCTCTCTCTCTCTCTCTCTCTCTGTGTCTCTCATGAATAAATGGGTAAATCTTTACAAAAATAAAAATGATCACACTTCTGGGCACCTGGCTGGCTTAGTCAATAGAGCATGTGATTCCTGATCTCCAGGTGGTGAGTTCGAGTCCTATGTTGGGTGTAGAGCTTACTTTAAAAAATAAAATAAAAAGAGAATTGGAAGAATGAGAAACAGCAACAATAGGTAATTCCAGAAGTCTTGTTTACAGTGGAGAAAAATGGAAAGTAGCTGAGGAGGAAAGTCAGAATGGCGGGGAGGGCAGGGAGGGTGTTCCCCCCCTAAGGTGGGAGAAATAGAATGATTATTTGCCATGGTGTGTTTTCAATGTCTATGTTGTTGGAGTTCTGAGGATTCTACGAATCAAAGCATGTCAAGTGCTTGGAACTGTTCCTGAAACATAGTAAATGCTCAATAAATAGTCACTGCTAGTTTGATTATAAAATTGTTATTACTAACAATATTTGTCTTGGGCACATGGGTAGCTCAGTGGTTGAGCATCCATCTTTGGCTCAGGGCGTGATCCCGGGGTCCAGGATCGAGTCCGGCATCGGGCTCCCTGCATGGAGCCTGCTTCTCCCTCTGCCTATGTCTCTGCCTCTCTCTCTGTGTCTCTCATGAATAAATAAGTAAAATTTTAAAAACAAACAATATTCATCTTGCCAAAGAGTTTCAACTACAAAATTATTGGTTTTAATGAGATCTCAATAAGACAGCAGGCTATAAAATATATAAAAATCAATAGAATTTCTATACATTACCAATAACTGGTTAATATTTATAATTAAACTAAAAAAAATATTTATAATTAAACTGATTGTTGGTTATAAGATCAGCATATAAAAATGCAATATAAAAAATAAATAAATAAAAATGTAATATAAACAATTATATCCACAATGTCCACTAATCTATAACACATCAAAAAATAAACATAGGAAATGTGTGAGAATTACTTTTTTTTTTTTTTTTTTTTATGATAGTCACACAGAGAGAGAGAGAGGCAGAGACACAGGCAGAGGGAGAAGCAGGCTCCATGCACCGGGAGCCCGACGTGGGATTCGATCCCGGGTCTCCAGGATCGTGCCCTGGGCCAAAGGCAGGCGCCAAACCGCTGCGCCACCCAGGGATCCCGAGAATTACTTTTTAAAAAAATATTTTTGAAAGCCCTAGAAAAGATGTGAATAAATCAAGAAAGATGTATGTTCCTTGATGGAACTACTCAACACTGTAAAGATCTGGGATCCCTGGGTGGCGCAGCGGTTTGGCGCCTGCCTTTGGCCCAGGGCGCGATCCTGGAGATCCGGGATCGAATCCCACATCGGGCTCCTGGTGCATGGAGCCTGCTTCTCCCTCTGCCTGTGTCTCTGCCTCTCTCTCTCTCTCTCTCTCTCTCTCTCTGTGACTATCATAAATAAATAAAAATTAAAAAAAAACTTAAAAAAAAATAAAAAAAAACCACTGTAAAGATCTTAGTTTTTCCCATATTGAATAAGATCACCTCAACACAAATTCTAACAAGATTTTTTTTAAGATTTATTTATTTATTCATGATAGACATAGAGAGAGGCAGAGACAAGGAGGAGGGAGAAGCAGGCTCCATGCCAGGAGCCCCATGCAGGACTCGATCCTGGGACCGAGGATCGCGCCCTGGGCCAAAGGCAGGCGCTAAACCACTGAGCCACCTAGGGATCCTCCTCTAACAAGATTTTTAATGGAACTTGACACATTAATTCTGAAGTCCATCTGGGAGGGAAAATATGCAAGTAAATTAAGACATTTTAGAAAAAGGAGAAAAGACTTCCTTTAAGCACCTGTCATGTTAAAGGCACCTGGGTAGCTAGGTCAGTTAAGTCTCTCTTTTGGTTTTGGCTCAGGTCATGATCTTAGGATGAGATTGAGCCCCTCCATTGGCTCCCTGCTCAATGGGTAGTTGGCCTCCCCACCTCTTCTCTCCCTTGTCCTCTGCCCCTCACCTCACTTGTGCACCTGCTCCCTATCTCTCTCTCTTTCTCTCAAACAAATAAAATATTTTTTTTAAAAAGAAACAGAACCAAGATTATATGAGAATCCAACATACAATGTAGTGTTCAAAACTTGGATAAGAGGGGGGGCACCCTAGCTGGCTCAGTCCTCAGAGCATGGGACTCTTTTTTTTTTTTTTTTTTAAGATTTTATTTATTTATTCATGAGAGATACAGAAAGTGAGGCAGAGACACAGGCAGAGGGGGAAGGAGTCTCCCTGCAGGAAGCTGGATGTGCGACTCAATCCCAGGACCCCAGGATCACTACCTGAGCTGAAGGCAGAGGCTCAACCACTGAACCACCCAGGTGCCTCTGGAGCATGGGACTCTTGATCTCAGGGTTGTGAGTTGGAGCCTCACCTTGTGTGCAGAGAGTACTTAAAATAAAACCATTAAAAAAAAAACTTTGAATAAAAGTGAACTTCAGTTTTTTTAAAGAGTAAGATAATTGTAGTATTCACAAAGGAGCATGTGTTCCTACATGTTTTAATACTCTTCCCCAAATCTCCATTTCGTTCCCTAGAAATGTAAAGGTATGAATTTCTAGGGCAAACTTATGTATTGCAGTAGTATTTCTTTTTTTTAAATTTTATTTATTTATGAGAGATACAGAGAGAGAAGCAGAGACCATGCAGGGAACCCACTGTGGGACTCAATCCCGGGTCTCCAGGGTCATGCCCTGGGCCAAAGGCAGGCGAGGCGCTAAACCGCTGAGCCACCCAGGGATCCCCTATAGTGCTGTTTCTATAAGGGAGAAATCTGAGCAACCTAAAGCCTATCCTTGGAGGAATGGCTAAATAAAATTTTATGTAGTGATACTAAGAAATACTATGTAGCCATTAAAAAGAATGAGGCAGAGAAACCAATGCTTGCGGATGTGAGAAAATGTCCAAGCTACACAGTTAAATCGAAAAAGCGATCTGCGGGATAGTGGAGCGTATTTCTTCTCTAGAGTTTAACAAAAACAGTAAGCAAACAACCAAAACCTTTGCAAGTAAACGCGCGGATATGGACACTTGGAGCGTATGCGGAGACTACGTGCCGGAAAAGGTCTGGAAACTCCGGCGGAGCCGCACAGCAGCCCGGGGAGGGGCCACGCCGCCGGCCAGGCCCCGGGCTCCGCGAGCCCCGTCCGCAGCCGCCGTAAGGCTGTACCGGTGCCGGGGGCCGCGCACCTGCTCCCTCGGGGGTTCTGCAGGACCTGCGAGCCGGCTGCCACCGCGTCCGCAGAGCGCAGAGCGTCCCCGCCCCCCCGCCCCCCCGCCCCCAGCCCCTGTCGTGGGCCCGTCCTGGGTCCGCGGTTCCGCCTCGCGAGAGTCGTTTTGTGTGTCCCTCCTGGTTGCACCCTTGCGCTGTCACCGACGTGTGCAACCGAGGCACCTGCGGGCTAAGTTACGGAGGGCGTCAGCTCCGCTCTCCCGTAACCCCCGGCAGGACGCGGAACCTCCACGGGCCTCAGTTTACCCGTCTGAAACTGGAGACCGCTTGTGCCACCGGGGGAGACTTTATGTGGCTTAGGACTGAGCTTTTTTTTTTTTTTTAAGTCTCTATATTTTTTAGTTTCTATATTTGACTCCTCTCTGCCCCCAGTCCCGGGGCTGGAACTCGCCAAGCGATCCCAGGGGCGAGCATTTGAAGGCGTCTAACGGACCCTGCACGCGAACCCCGGGGCTGCAGAGAGCCCCTCCCCACAGGAGCATTTCGGAATCATCGTAGGGATGCGGCTGGCGAGGTGCAGGAGGACGTCGGACGCTCAGCGAACGGCCGACGCTGGGGCGCCCGGGGTCCCCCGGAGTCGCGCTCGCTGCAGCCCGGGACGCCGCTCGTCCAAGCCCCTCGAGCCCAGCCCGTCGCCCCCGCCCCCCGCGCTCCGCCCGCTCCAGCGGCCGCCCCCAGGCCGTGCCCCCTGGGTGGCCCCGCTTCGCCCACCCGGACCACGCCCGCCAAGTTCCGCTGTGTCCTCAGGCCACACCCAGACCACGCCCCCGGGAAGCTCGCCGCGCCCTCCCTGGCCGCGCCCCTCCCAGATCGCGACTCCAAGGTCACGCCCCTCAGGAACTCTCCCTCCAGGACCACGCCCCCCACGCTCCCACCGGGCCCCCGCCCCGCGCCCTGCCGCGCGCCCCGCCAGCCCCCACCCCACCCCCCGCTACCCTGGGCGCTCCCGCCGCCCGTGCCTGGGCCGCAGCCTCCCGGGGAGGACGCGGGCTCGCTGTCCCCGCAGCGGCTCCGGCCCCGGGGTTTGGGACCCCCCGCCCGGGCGCGTGGCCTCCTGGAGGCCCGCGAGCTGCAGCGGCCGGTAGGGTGCGCCCATCCTGGCGGGCTGTACGCGGCCCCCGGGCAAACAGTGCTGGGCCGGAGGTGCCTCCCGGGAGGTGGAGGGAGACCTAGCGTTGGTGAGCCGAGAAGCCCCCGCGTGCGCCGCCGGGACCTGGCTCCGACTAAGCGGGGCGCAAAGCTGGGGCGACACTCCGGGGAGCCCCTGCACCCCGGCCTTCCCCCTCCTGCCCCCTGCCACACTCCGGCTTCAGGCTCGGCCTCTGCTAGGAACTGCGAGGCAGGGTGACCAGGCGGTCCCCGGGTCCCCAAGGTCTCCAGATCCCCAAGGCCCCCCCACCCCCGGTCCCCAAGATCCTCAGATCCCCAAGGTTTCCATATCATCCCCAGTGTTCCTGGTCAAAAGGAGGCATGTCATTTCTTTTTTTTTTTTTAAATATCTTATGTATTTATTCATGAGAAACACAGAGAGAGAGAGAGGCAGAGACACAGGCGGAGGGAGAGGCAGGCTCCATGCAGGGAGCCCAATGTGGGACTGGATCCAGGGTCTCCAGGGTCATGCCCGGGCCAAAAGCAGGCGCTAAACCGCTGAGCCACTCAGGAATCCCCAGGCATATCATTTCTGACTCGGGAGGGGAGGGCCTGGGGCTGAGCACTAGGCCAGGTTGTCCTTCTGATGACCTCCAGGATGAGCAGGATTTACAGGGGTCAGGACCAGATCTTCCTCAGGAACCAGCATGGGAGCGTGACACAGAGATCAGCTAGGAGGTCACCACAAGGCCTGCAGAGCTGCCCTGGGACAGAGGGAATCCCAAGTCCTGGGGAAGCCGAGTCTTGGGGACAACAAAGGTGGTGCGGTATACAGATGGCCTTCAGCATGCAGGGAGGGTGCCCCCAAGGGCACCCTACAGACCTTGGTCAGCTTTTCTCCTGGTCTGGTTGGTGGGGGTAGGGGGGGGAAATCCCAGCACAAGTACCACCTTTAGGGCGGTCTTGTCCAGAGGTTTGGAAGAACCATTTAGTAAATCAGACACTTTCCCCCACCTCACAGAATCAAGTCCTCACAGTGAGTCTGAGAGAAGGCAGGTTAAAGCACTCTCAGCAAACCAGGATATTTTTCCAAGGAAAGGGCACATCCAGAGAGAGGATATCACCTTGACTTTGGAGGATTTCAGCTAGGTGCTGCCCGGGATCTCCCCAGAGCCTCTCAGAATCTGCCAGTCACCCCCCTCTTGGGAGTTAAGGAACATACTTAGCCCAAGATTTCCAGGGCCCGACAATGTTGAGGACAGTTGACAAACACTTCTCTCTTTATATATATAGATTTTATTTATTCATTCATGAGAGAGACAGAGACACAAGCAGAGGGACAAGTAGGCTCCCTGCAGGAGAACGATTCAGGACTCAATCCCAGGACCCAAGGATCAGGACCTGAGCCGAAGGCAGACACTCAACCACTGAGCCACCCAGATGTCCCAACAAACACTTTAAAGAAGGCTGTTTGGCTTCCTACTCGGGGTGAATGGATGTTTTGGAGTACCTTTTCTACTGTGTGCCGAGTACCATGCTAAGTTTTCATGCTCTGAGAAATAAGCTGCCCTGAGAAATAAGCATTGTTCCCCCTGCTTCAAAGACCCAGAAGCTCCTGGCGATGAAGTGACAGGTAGTACTCACAGAGCCATGAAGGGACAGAGTCAGAATTGGAAGGCAGGTCTTCAATTTTGGTAGATGAATGAATATAGATAATTAGGAAATGTGGGAAATCTTCGTTAGGTCTGGTACGTTGTGTTTGCCTGGCAGGGATGATTTGGGCCCCACCTGGACGTCTCTGTCCAGGGCCTGGTCCACAGCTCTTGCTTCCCAGCTGCCCTAGCAGGCTCCTCTGGGAGTGTGGGGCAGGAGGCCACAGGGACTGCTCCTCCTCTGGGCCTCCTCTGGGCCTCCTGCAAGCTTTCACTTTCTGGGCACGCTCCGTCTAAAGTTTTCAGCCCAGCACCAGCAGCTAAATCCGGTTGGCAGTCTCTTGCTTCCTCCTCACACAGCAACACCCCCAGAGACACTAGGCCTGGTTGGACGGTGCCCCTGTCCGAAGCCTGGGCCTGGACACACAGGGCCTTCTTGCCAGGTGGGCGAGGTGCAGCACTCACTGAGTGGCACACTCCCAGAGGTCCACATTCTCAGAATTCCTACATCCTAGGAGGCTGGCTGTTTCCAGTGGTTTCTGCCTTTGTGACGCCTGATGGTTTTCTTCTTAGTCGTTCAGTTACTAGTTAACATGTTTTTTTTACATACTTAACAATCCTTTATAATCAATGTTCTCTGTTGCAATAGCTGCCGTGGTTTCTGTCTCTTGACTGGCCCTTCCCTGGCACAGACGTCGGGGATCAGGAGTGGGGTGTCGGGTGTGAAAACTGCCACTGCCACCCCTCCTTCCCAGCCCCCTGTTTTGTGGCCAGGGGAGAGATGGCGCCACATGGTGGCCTCTAATTCAAAGCCTTTGCTGGACCCAGTAAAACGGAACCCCATCCCTTCAGAGTGGTGACTCCCCACAGGCCCCTATAACTGGGTCGCTCCACCTATCAATAGGTCAGCTGCTTCTGAGTGATAAGGCATGTGGTTAGACCAGTTAGTTCCATGGGCATCAGCGCTTTGCTGCTGTGCTTTTGATGTGAAGTGACTTCCTTGATCAGAAGCAGAGTCGCGTGGAATGTTAGGACAGTGAGTAAGGCAAGCCCACGCTTGGTGGTGCTGGTAGAAACCTTCCCCGGGCGGGAAGGCAGGTTATGTGTATAGTGCACAGGGGACAAATCTCTCTACCCCTTCCGCAATGCGAAGGGTCCAGTGTAATCGCCCTGCTGCGAGGTGGCTGGCTGGGCCCCCGCCAGGCCCGTGGCGGGGCTCAGTGCTGGCCTCCGCTGCTGGCACGTGGACAGCAGGTGCCCATCTGGTAAGGGGAGGCCCTCGCAGACCTTCACCCTCTGCCACCGTGGCCTCTTGTCTTCCTGGGCCCAGTGAGCAAGCCCTGGCTGGAATGGCTGGGGAAAGAGGCCGATTGACATCCAGAGAACATATTTCACTCGCCTGCCTGTCAAGAGCCTGTTTTTCGAGGGCAGCCACAGGTACCCTCGCATTCCTTGCCCATTTGGAGAGAGCCTCCCTGCCCTGACCACCTGTCACCCATCTGCCAATCAGCCTCCTTCCTTGTCCTCGCCAGATGTGGTGTGGAGACACACTCTGGCCGCCTCTCGGTGCAGACAGACACGGGTGCCTGAAAGGCCTGGCCTCCAGGGAGAATCTCCTGGACCACAGTCCTTCCGGGCTTCGGGCTGGGGCTCCAGGTGTCCACTTTCGGCCAGAGCCAGTGTATCGTGCAGAGCCATCTGTAAATGGTACCTGAACTCTTTCCCCACCAGTCAGCTGACAGTCAGATCACAAGAATTTCCTATGAGGTCCTGGGATCAGGGGAAAAGAGGCAACGAAGTCAGTCTCTGTTGAAGGCTTGTGAGCCGCCTGTTCACCCAACTTACTTGCGGCCTCTGAACCCGCTGGGGCCCAATCTCTCCATCTGATCCCTGTGATGGAGGTGTGCGGTGCATGCCCGATCCCAGGGCCCGTTGAGCAGGTGAGCACGTGTGCGTGCATGGCCACCCCATGACCCTGGTGGGGTGATCAAGTTCTGCCCAGGACCCATAGCAAGCCAGAAGAACAGTCTTCTGCAAAAAGGCTGGGATTTGTTCTCAAGCCTGAGAGGTCTACGGGGTGATTCTCCTACTGGTGCTTCCTGGAGACGTCATCCAGCAACTGTGCTTGCCACAGACATGCGGACTGTCAGGTCCACGGCTATCGGGCAGCCCGCTCAGGAGAGCCGCTGGCCCTGCCGCCGGCACCTGCCACAGACACCTCTCTTCCTTTCCCTGGCTCTCACTCAAAACTACTGCTTAATAGATTTAAATTGACTCACGGGTGCCTGGGTGGCTTAGTGGGTTAAGAGTCTGCCTTCGGCTCAGGTCATGATTTTAGGGTCCTGGGATCTAGCCCCCATCAGCTCCCTGCTCATCAGAGAGTCTGCTTCTCCATTTGCCCCTCCCCCTGCTCATGCTCTCTCTCTCTCAAATAAATAGTCTCACTATTCCTTCTTTTTTTTTTTTTTTTAAGATTTTATTTATCCATTCGTGAGACACACAGAGAGAAAGAGAGGCATAGACACAGGCAGGGGAGAAGCAGGCTCCATGTAGGGAGCCTGACATGGGACTCGATCCCAGGTCTCCAGGATCAGGCCCCAGGCTGAAGGCGGCACTAAACCACTGAGACATCGGGCTGCCCCAGTGTCACTATTCTTTACCTAAATAAAAGCAACCTCACCCTTAGCAATGGTGTCTGTGATGGACTGAGTCTGTTTTTTCTTTTTTTTTTAAGGGTTTTATTTATTTATTCATAAGAGACACAGCGAGAGGCAGAGACATAAGCAGAGGGAGAAGCAGGCTCCCTGCGGGGAGCCCAATGCTGGACTTGATCCCAGGACCCTGGGATCACGCCCTGAACCAAAGGCAGACACCCAACCACCGAGCCACCCAGGCATCCCTATTTATTTATTTATTTTCATATGAGGTCTACATCCAATGTGGGGCTCAAACTCACAACCCCAAGATCAAGAGTGCACTTTCCTCCGACTGAGCTGTCCTGGCGACCCAATAGGCTTTATTTTTTTAGAGCAGTTTTAGGTTCCCAGCAAAATTAAGCAGAATGTACAGCGAGTTCCCCTACACCCCTGCCCCTACATATTCTCTGATGTACAGACATCCCAACCGGGTGGGACATTTCATGATTTCCCAGCCAGGGTTATGCTTGGTGCTATACATTCTGGGCATCCACCCTCATTCTGTCACCCCAAATATTGTCGCAGCCCTAACACTCCTCATTACTCCCTCCTTCATCCTCCCTCCCCAGCCTTGGTCACCACTGCTCTTTCACTGTCTCCACACCTTTGCCTCTTCCAGAAAGTCAACAGAGTGGAATCATAATGTATATAACCTTTTCAGATTGGCCTCTTTCACTTAGTAATGTGCATTTCGGGTTCCTCTGTATCTTTTCATGACTTGATGGCTTCTTTCCTGTCAGTTCTGAATATTAGCCCATTGTCTGGGTGGACCACGGTTTATTTACCCACTCACCCGCTGAAGGACGTCTTGGGTAGTTATGGGGAAAGCTGCTATAAACATCCATGTGCAGGTTTTCGTGTGGACCTAAGTTCTCAGCTTCCTTGGGGAAAAGAAACACCAAAGAGTGTGATTGCTCATAT
The DNA here is from genome assembly GCF_003254725.2 of Canis lupus dingo. NCBI lineage: Eukaryota > Metazoa > Chordata > Mammalia > Carnivora > Canidae > Canis > Canis lupus. The sequence goes on along the minus strand of NC_064249.1, from coordinate 38,460,986 downwards.
GATAAGAGAATGTTTGATTTTGTAAGAAACTGTCAAACTGTCTTGCAAAGTGGCTGCACCATATTGCATCCTCACCAGCAATAAATAAGAGTTCTTATTGATCCACATTGTTGTCAACATTTGGTGTTGCTGACATTTTGGATTTTGGCCATTCTAGTAGGTGAGCAGTGGTGTCTTGTAATTTGCAATTCCTACCAATTCGTGACATGAGCATATTTTCATATGCTTAGTTGCCATCTGTGTCTCTTCTTTGGGGAGGTGTCTGTCCAAGTCTTTTGCCTATTTATCAATCTGCTGATTTATTTTCTTATTGTGGAGCTTTCGGAGTTCTTTGTATATTATGGGTAACAGTCCTTTATCAGATGTGTCTTTTGCAAACGTTTTCTCCCAAACTGTGGCTTCTCTCCTCACTCACTTGATAATGTCTGTCACAGAGCAGAAGTGGGTTGGGTTTTTTGTTTTTTTTTTTTTAAGATCTATTTTCTTTATTTTAGAGTGGGGAGGGACAGAGAGCAAGGGAGAGAGAATCCCAAGCAGACTCTGCCCTGAGCACAGAGCCTGGCTCGGTGCCCCACAGAAGTTTTTAATTATTTCTTTTGTGGATCATGCCTTTGATGCCATATCTATTTTTTTAAGATTTTTTAAGTTTATTTATCCACAACACACACACACACACACACACGCACACACAGAGGCAGAGACACAGGCAGAGGGAGAAGCAGGCTCCATGCAGGGAGCCCGACGTGGGACTCTATCCTGGGTCTCCAGGATCACACCCTGGGCTGAAGGCAGCACTAAACCGCTGAGCCACCCGAGCTGCCCTTTGATGCTGTATCTAAAACTCATCACCACATCTCAAGTCTGCTAGATATTCTTCTAGAGTATCTTCTAGGAGTTTTATAGTTTGACCCTTTACATTTAGGTCTACGATCCAGTTAGAGTTAATTTTGGTAAGGGATGTAAAGTCTGTGTCTAGATCCTCCTCTTTGCATGTGGATGTCCAATTGTTCAGCACCATTTGTTGAAAAGTATAATTTCATTTTAGTTCTTGAATTTACACACAGTCACCCCTCTTTATCCCATGGGGCATGTGGTCCAAGACCCCTTGGATGCCTAAAATCATGGCCAGTATGGAGCCCAGTGTAGACTGTTTTCTTCTCCTATACATCACAGACCTATGATAAAGTTTAATTTATAAATTAAGCACAAAAAAAACAAAAATATATATAAATTAAGCACAGTGATTAACAACAATAACTAATAATGAAATAGAATGATTATTACAATACAATGTAATAAAAGTCATGTGACTGTGGTCTCTCTCTCTCTCTCTCTCTTTCAAAATATCTCATTGTCCTGTGCTCCCCCTTCATGTGATGATGTGAGTTGATAAAAGGCTCACATGAAGAGGTAACGCACGTGGGTAACACATCACTAGGCTGCTGTTGACCTTTTTTTTTTTAAGATTTTTTTATTCATGTGAGTCACAGAGAGAGACGCAGACACAGGCAGAGAGAAGCAGGTTGCCTGCGGGGAGCCCAGTGCGGCACTCGATCCCAGGACCCTGGGATCACAACCTGAGCCAAAGGCAGATGCTCAACCACTGAGCCACCCAGGCGCCCCTGTGTTGACCTTCTGAGGCTGAGTCAGGTGAAGGACCATCTGATCCTGACGGCGGTCAACCACAGTCACCGAAGCCACGGAAAGTGAAATTGTGGATAAGGAGAGATGTTGTACAATAAAATTGGACCTTCTCACTCCCAAAAGCTTTATCACGTGTGCAGATTCGTGAAACCATCACTGTGATGAGGAACAGTGTCACCGCCCCCAGGTCCCTCCTGCTGTCCCGTCTCTGCAGTCACGCCTTCCCCACGATGCCAGATACTTGGCCTCACACGGCCCATGGCCGCTCTGCTCCTCAGCACGATGCCTCTGAGACCTGTCTGTGCCGATGCCCGTGTCGTCGCCTGTGTCGTCGTTCATCACATTTGCTGACCTGTGCTCCGTGCCTGGTTCAAACACTCTGTGTTGCCAGTTTTCCAGGACTCGTGGAAGGTTACCATAGGCATTGGTGCAGAGGTTCTGCATGAATATAAATGCTCATTTCTCTAAGATAAATAAATGGGAGTGGGTCCCTGTATTTTTGAAGATCAATTTCTTTCTTTTCTCCTTTTTTAAGATTTTATTTATAAAAAATTTTTTTTAAGATTTTATTTATTTATTCATGAGAGACACAGAGAGAGAAGCAGAGACAAAGGCAGAGGGAGAAGCAGGCTCCTTGCAGGGAGTCCAATGTGGGACTCAACCCCAGGACTCCAGGACCACGCCCTAGGCCGAAGGTGATGCTAAACCGATGAGCCACCCAGGCGTCCCAAAGAGCATGTGACTCTTGATCTCTGGGTCATGAGTTCAAGCCCGTGTGGGTTAGAGATTATAAGAAAGAAAGAGGGAAGGAAGGAAGGAAGGAAGGAAGGAAGGAAGGAAGGAAGGAAGGAAGATAGAGAAAAAGAGAGAAAGAGAGAGAGAGAGAGAAAGAAGAAAGAAAGAAAGAAAGAAAGAAAGAAGAAAGAAAAGAAAGAAGAGAAGAAAGAAAGAAAGAAAGAAAGAAGAAAGAAAGAAAGAAAGAAGACAAAGAAAGAAACGAAAAGAAAGAAAGAAAGGGGGCAGCCCCGGTGGCGCTGCGGTTTAGCACCGCCTGCAGCCCAGGGCGTGATCCTGGAGACCCTGGATCGAGTCCCACGTTGGGCTCCCTGCATGGAGCCTGCTTCTCCCTCTGCCAGTGTCTCTGCCTCTCTCTCTCTGTCTCTATGAATAAATAAAATAACATAAAAATTTTTAAAAAAAGAAGAAAGAAGAAAAAGAAAGAAAAAGAAAAAGAAAGAGAAGAAGAGAAGAAAAAGAAAGAGAAGAAAGAAAGAAGAAGGAAAGAAAGAAGAAAGAAAGAAAGAAAGAAAGAAGAAGAAAGAAAGAAAGAAAGAAAGAAGAAAAGAAAAGAAAGAAAAGAAAGAAAGAAAGAAAGAAAGAAAGAAAGAAAGAAAGAAAGAGAAAGAAAGAAAGAATTTGCGGTTCTTGAGTGAAGTGGGGCACCATGTCTAGGACCTCCCCCCACCCTAGTGTCACAAGCAGCCTCTGAAATACTGTCCCTTTCCTGGGCACTAACCAAGTAGCTTCCTTGGACCCGGGGTGGTTTTGAAATATACCCACAAATTCTTTGCTTCTCCTCCCATCAAAAAGCAGAGACTGACTTCCCCTCGCCTTGAGCACGGGCCGTCCTCCGTACCTCGCTTGGCTGAACAGATGTGCAGGAGGACAGAGGCTGTGTGACTCCGAGGTGACCTCAGAACAGGTGACTGCTTCCGCGCGGCCCAAGCCCCAGGCTGGGAGAAATCCCAGCAGCCACACGGAAAGACTGCTTGTGGGTGTCTGGCCACCAGTCCAGCTGAGGCCCCAGTGAGCAACCATGTGTGATGGAGCCATCATTGGTGATTCCAGCCACCAGCCTTTGCCTCCAGGCCCAAGCTGATGCCACAGAGGAGGGATCAGCCATCCCCACCCAGTGCTGCCCAAATAGCAGATTTGTGAGCAAAATAAGCTGTGCCATTGCTGAACACTAAGTTTTGGGGTGCTGATGTCACAGGAATGGATAACTGGAGCAGAACCCCCCTTCTGTCCCCAGACTCTCCTCCGGGCCTACAGCTGTCACCCCTCCCCACCCCCTGGGCACCTGGCATGACCTCCTCAATGACACCAGCTCTGACACAACTAAAGCCAGAGAGGAGAAGGCAGTAACTTCCTGGTTATACCCGCACTACCTTTGCCCTCCTCTATAGTAAAGCAGTTCAGGTTAGCACATGTCGCTGCAACTAGAGACCACATCTGCCAGCGTTCCCAACAGCTGGATGCATTTATTTGGTTTAATTCCAGACGATGCACAGTAAGCAGAAGTAATGTGTGCTGTGCCCCCACTCTGGACTTGTGCTATTCTGAATGCTCCCCTTTCCGTGGGCTGGAATGCAGATGGGGTGACCATGCAAAAGGAGTTAGGGGATGGAGGGACACAGCATCCAGGAAACCCGGGTCCCTGACTGATGTGTGGAGCACAGCAGCTGACCTGTCTTGAGCCACATCATCCTCCCTGGCATTGGTACAAGACACAGAAACTTCCACCTTGTTTGAATGACTATATGGGGGTCTCTTTGTTGCACCAGCTTAGCCTCTATCCAAACTACTGGAAGTGAGAGTCTCAAGCCCTGGACTTTACCTTCCTGAGCCAAGGGTGCAGGAGAGCCCAGCTACTTCCCTAAAATGCGACAATAAAAACACAGGCAGGAAAAATCTAGTCTGTACTCAGGATATCATCCTGCTACTTAGAGCAGGACACTCACACCCACCAGTGCTGGCAAGGGGACGATGGGAAACTGGAAGAGGAGAACGTGCCTTCAGATGGAGCTACGTGGATGAGGAAAGGGGTCTGGGCAGTTCAGATAAAGGAACGACAGCCATAGGGTAGATGCAGGAAAGTGCCAGGATCCTTTAGGGGGACGCGAAGAGATGGTACACAGTTCAAAGGGATAGCTTAACATAAGCCAATACTTTGGGGCTTAAATTCAACACGGCAAATCCTAAAAGATTCTTTCTTGTCTCTATTAGAGGACTGTCTGCAAACAAATCTTTACTTGATGAGAAGCTTACACATAATTACACCTAGTATATTACATGCATATTTCATTGCTTTATTAAATCCTTCAAACAACAGGGTTCTTGGAGTTGTAATTAACCTCTTTAGAACATTACCTCACAACAGAAGGAATGAACCACAGGCTTCAGATATTCTTCCTAAACACCCTGAGTCTGTAAGGTCTGCAGTGACCTGCGTGGCGCCATGCAGTAGTGGCCTAAGGGAATGGTGGCGGAGGTGCCCGGCTCACTGGCTCCTGCCCTCCTGCTCCTGGTAACAAACTTCCCGGCCAGAAGCAAAAGGCATGTCCGCCCAGCTCGGGCTGTAGCAGTACCCCATTCCTCAGGCCTCAGTGATTAGACCAGAGGCGAACACATGAGTCAAGCAGCCAATCAGAATTCTTTCCTGGGAGCCACACAGAGGCCTGTGGAGAGGTTTTGGTGACTCAGTGGCAGGACTCTAAAGCCAAGATGGCCTCGTGGAGGAAAAGAGCCTGTTGGCAGAGACCAGCAGAGATGAGAGATGGGCAAAGACCTAACGGTGCTGAGTCCCCCTTTCAAGGGCCCACCAGTTCTTCCTCCAACCCAGTGGCCTGTTCCTCAGATCCTTCACCACTGTCGTGCCACTAAACTCCCCTCTGAGTTGGATTTGTCACTTGCCACCAAGAATCTTGACTAAGTAAGCGTAAGCCTTTTTTTTTTTTTAAGATTTTATTTATTTATTCATGAGAGACACAGAAAGAGAGGCAGAGACATAGGCAGAGGGAGAAGCAGGTTCCATGCAAGAAGCCCGATGTGGGACTTGATCCTGGGAATCTGGGATCAGCCCTGAGCAGACGCTCAACTGCTGATCCACCTCAGTGTCCCACAAGTAAGTGTGAACCTTAATGGCGTATCTCAACACATTTAAGATGCCCTTGATTGTAAAATATTCTAATGTTTTTTGTGCCACTAAGAAAGGGGGAAATGCTGTCAAGGAGCTGTGACAAGCCAGTGATGATAAGATACATCCTGGTTTCAGAAATAGAAAATATGAAAGGAACGTACTTTCTAGAACTGATAAAATGTGGTAGCTGTGAGGCCTTGGACATGGGTCTCATGATCTTTGGTGTCCCCATCCACAGGACTGTGAGGGCTTGAACTAACGAATTGGAAGTTTCTACACACAGATGTTCTTAGCAGTGTTATTCAAGAGTCACAGCTGGTGGATGGAGAGGCAGCATATGGCATGGCCATACTAGACAGCAAAACCAAGCAATGGCGTGCTGACATGGTGCTGGGCTGTGGAGGAGCCCTGATGGCATTTTGGATGGGGAAAGAAGCCAGGCACGAGAGACAGCACGTGGCATCACTGCTTTATGTGAACTGTCCAGAAAAGACAAATCTATAAAGACAGAAAATGGATGAGCGGCTGCCCGGGGCCAGGAGAGAGCAGGTGTCAGGGACTTTATTGGGGGAACAGACGCGGTCTACAGCCGGTCTATGGCAATGGCCGCGCAACTGGGAGAATTGACTAAAGAGTCTATGACTCGTACATTCAAAATGAGTGGATTAGACAATGTGTAAAATATGACTTGACAGAGTTGTTAAAAATATAGATGTCAGGGGGGAAATCCCTGGGTGGCTCAGTGGTTTAGCACCTGCCTTTGGCCCAAGGTGTGATCCTGGAGTCCCTGGATCGAGTCCCATGTCGGGCTCCCTGCATGGAGCCTGCTTCTCCCTCTGCCTGTGTCTCTGCCCCTCTCTCTCTCTGTGTCTCTCATTAATAAATAAATAAAATCTTAAAAAATAATAATAATAAATAAATAAATAAATAAAATCTTTAAAAATACATATATAGATGTCAAATGTGCAGAATAGACTTCATGGGTAGTTGGGAGCCAGGTTCCCGGGCAGGTTCCACCCATTCCTGGGCAGGGGGAATAGGAAATGTGCTCTTCTTTATGTGCTGCTACTGGAGCTCCCCAGGAGGTACCAGAGGAAGCGCTGCTTCTAGAAACTACTCTGGTCAGAGACAGAGATAGCAGAGAAGGCCCTGTCTATGGAGAACAGACTGGAGAACCTCAACCCTCCCACCTCTCCACCCAGCGCCACCACCACACACAAACCAAGAGGTTAGTGACTTCCAGGGTCTCAGGTCTGTCCTGGAGTCAGTAAAGTTCACAGAAATACAAGGAAAAAAGGCAGATCGCACGTTCTGGAAAACTTGTTGCGTCCCCAAGGCTCTTCAATTCAGCTGAACCGTACATTTGTCCACGTCCCTCCTCAACCTCAGGGTGGGAGGGTTTTGGGCATGAGCCTCAAGACCTGGCTAGCCCTCAGTTTAGTGACCGTCAGCATGTCAGGATGCTCCAACACTGCCAAAAACATGTGACCACAACCCCAGAAAGACGCTTCTTTAAAAAAAAAAAAAAAAGATTTTATTTTTTTATTCATGAGAGACACACAGAGAAAGGCAGAGACATAGGCAGAGGGAGAAGCAGGCTGCCCGCAAGGAGCCCAATGAGGGACTTGATCCTGGATCCTGGGATCAGGACCTGAGCCGAAGACAGATGCTCAACTTCTGAGCCACTCAGGCGTCCCCAGAAAGACACTTCTAAGAAGGCCCTCCTGCACGAGGCCGGGACTCAGCTCCAGGAGAGGGCTGGGCCCTGCCTTGCCATGGGGCGAGGCCCTGGATACCCATCCCTACCCCTGCCAGGCCTGCCAGACAAAAATGTGGGTTTCAGGGTCCAGGAGCCTGGTGTTCGGAGTCTAGATCGCTGTGCATCGGCCCTGTGACCTGGGGCATTTACTTCGGGAACCGCGGTGCTCTGCTGTAGACATAAAGAGTGGGCCTTGCCTCTGCAGAGACTGCTGTGGACGACGGGAATGTCATGGGTGGCCACGCTGCAGTGGCCAGTTCCTCCCCCACGCTGCTCTTCCCTGGTGACTGCTGGGGCTGCCATTGGATTTACCTGGCTGCTTTGTGCTTACCTGGGCTCCATTTTCATCCCAGAAATTATACTGTCAGCAAGTGATCAGGCCCAAGGGAAGGCCTGCCCCCATGATTTCTTGTGACACTCTTACTACCTTTGAGGTGCTGGTAGACACAATTGGGGCTGGCAGCAGAAACCATGCGTGTGGATTGGTTTGGGGCTGTGCCCACCGGGTCCTTCACAGCTTGCAGGCGTGAAGGACTTCCGTTGCCTTACGGAGGTAGAGAGCCCTCCAGCTTTGAGAAAGACCCAGCCAAATCTCCCCCAGGGCTCTGCCTTCAGGTGTCTTCCCTGCTCTACCCACCCCAGCCCACCTGAGCCCAGCACGTCTGGCCTGGTGTCCCCCATGCACCTGACCCAGGCAGCCACACACTACCTCCATCTGCTCTTATCCCTCACCCACCCTCTCACTGCCATTCAACTTTTGCTCCTTTTAAGGCTGCCTCACGCCTGGGACCACCCTATCCTCAGGCCCCAGGCCCCAGGGCACACCTGGTTCTGAGGGGAGGGGGGTTGTAAGTGGAAGTCGCTCTGTGGGGCTTCTGGGAAAGTTCTCTAAAGGGGGCTGACTCAACAGGGAGCTGAGCCCCTTTGGTCCTTCCCATCTTCCTCCTTCCAGGAACTGAGAGGCAAGGGTTGGAATGCCAGCAGCCACCTTGTGTCACCTTGAGAGTGAGTGGAAACCGTCATTGAACAGTGAAGCCGCCCTCCACTCCTGGGATCTCTGCCTCCCGACTTTGTGTGTAAGAGACAGACACTCACAACTCCATTCAAATTGACTCTGTTTCACACAAGATCCATCTTCCTGAAAACCTGCTTGGCAAATAAAATTTTCACTCATTGACTTCCACACAGAGGATTCTCAGTCCTAAACAAGTTTCCTTAAAATATCCTGTGCAAATCATATTCTTACAATTCTAGTCACGGTTCCCCATTGACTTACTGTATGGATCTTGGAGATGCCTGTGATAGGCAGTATTCAGCGGGCAGAGACATCTAACCAGGGTTGTTTTGAGATTTTCAAATTTGTCACTCCTCACTCGGTTGGGTAATGACTAGTAAACAACACTTGAAAGTCCCAAAGAGCCACTTGAAAGAGAAGAATCTTTTTTGTAAGATCAGTGTAATTCCTACCCCTGATGTGTTTTGTGACCTTGCATTTCTTAGAGCAGTGCCTGGCTGAGGACATCTGCCCTGGAGGGTGCCTGGGGACTTTCATTCCAATGGCAAGAGATGGCATCCTCCCTAGTACATTCATGGCCTGACATGGTGTTAATAAGCATTTAGCAAGGGTCTGAGGTCACGTCCATTTAGGAAGAGTGCTCACACAGATGTCACTGATCCAGGCCTCCCCTGCTTCCCCCTACCCTTAGGACTCCTGGGTGAGCGAGCCCAGGCGACCTCGGCTGCACGGCCGGACACACTGGGAGGTGCTAGGTTAGGGCACCGCTTCTTCCAAAGACCCAGCTTCATTTCATTACAGACCAGGGGGCACTGTGCTGGGCTCTGGGGAGGCTCTGCTGGAATCCCCCAGGACCTGGTTTTAGAAGGAGCCCCGGGGCAAGGAAGGCGTAAGGCACAGTGCCAGGGCCGGGTACCGGCTAGAACGGCGAGTCCGGCCAGAGCAGGGCTAATTAGAAGGCAGAGGGCTTAGCTGCCAGAAGGACTGGTACCCCCAGCCCCGCCCCGCCCACTCCCAGGTGGATGGGAGGAGGATGGGCAGGGCCAGAGAGGAAGTGACCTCGGCAGGTGGGAAGGGGCGGGGCCTGCGCTGCCCAGGAGCGGGAGGGGAGGGGCAGGAGGGAGGGCCCTGCGGGGACGGGCAGCGAAGGAGAGATGCTTCTTCCTTCCTGCTGCTTCCAAGTCTTGTAATAAAAAGAGAGGTTGGGGGTGGTGGAGTTAAGTGTGGGACTCTTGATCTCTGGGTCATAAGTTCGAGCCTCTTCTTGGGTGTAGAGATTACCTAAAATAAAATCTTAAGAGAATGGGGCACCTGGGTGGCTCAGTCAGTGAAGCGTCTGCCTTTGGCTCAGGTCATGATCTCAGGGTCCTGGGATGGAGCCCGGGAGCCCTGCCTTGGGCTTCGTGCTCAGCAGGGAGCCTGCTTCTCCCTCTGCCCCTCCCCCAGCTTGTGCTCACCTGCTCACTCTCTGTCAAATACATAAATGAAAAATTTTTTAAGATTTTATTTATTTATTCATGAGAGACACACACACAGAGAGAGAGAGAAACAGAGAGAGAGAGAGAGAGGCAGAGACACAACAGGCAGAGGAAGAAGCAGGCTCCATGCAGGGAGCCTGACATGGGACTCCATTCCGGGTCTCCAGGATCAGGCCCTGGGCTGAAGGCAGCGCTAAACCGCTGAGCCACCCTGGCTGCCCAATAAATGAAATCTTAAAAAAAAAGAAAAAAGAAATCTTAAGTGGTACCTGGGTGATTCAGTGGTTGAGCGTCTGCCTTTGGCTCAGGTTGCAATCCAGGGGCCTCACATCCGGCTCCCCGCAGGGAGCCTCCCCCTCCACTTGTGTCTCTGCCTCTCTCTGTCTCTCCTAAATAAATAAATAAATAAATAAATAAATAGGAAAAAAGAGAGTGGGCAGGCAGGATTGGGAGGTGGGCACCTCTACCTAGAGGCAAATTTAGTGATTTCAGGGCAGCAACTGGAACTGAGCATCCTCTGAGCTCGAGTTTCCACTGCCACCTCACCCTAGTATCATTTTTTAAAAGTATAAAAGAAACAGATGAAATTAATTTTAATAATATATTTATTAACCGTAGATAGCCCAAATAGTATCATTTAAACATATATTCAATGTAAAAAGTATTTTTTTAAGATTTTACTTATTTATTCATAGACAGAGAGAGAGAGAGAGGCAGAGATACAGTCAGAGGGAGAAGCAGGCTCCATGCAGGGAGCCCGATGTGGGACTCATCCAGGGTCTCCAGGATCACACCCCAGGCTGCAGGCGGCGCCAAACGGCTGCGCCACCGGGGCTGCCCTCAATGTAAAAAGTCCTAATGAGATATTTTACATTTTTGTACTAAATCTTCAAAATCCAGTGTGTATTTTTTTTTAAGCAGTTCTTTTTTTTTTAAGATTTTATTTATTTATTCATGATAGACACACAGAGAGAGAGGCAGAGACACAGGCAGAGGGAGAAGCAGGCATCATACAAAGAGCCTGACGTGGGACTCAATCCAGGGTCACCAGGATCACGCCCTGGGCTGCAGGCAGCACTAAACTGCTGCGCCACCGGGGCTGCCCAAATCCAATGTGTATTTAACACCTACACCATCTCTCAGTGTGGACACTAAATTTTCAATGGAAATTTTTTTTTTTTGTAACTTTATACCCAAGGCGGGGCTGGAACCCAGAGATCAGGAGTGTCACATGGTCTTCCAACTGAGGCAGCCAGGTGTTTATTTGAAATTCTTGATCTGTATTTTAGATTTTACAAGCACCTGGGGGGCTCAATGGGTTAAGTGTCTGCCTTTGGCTCAGGTCATGATCCCAGGATCCTGGGATTGAGCCCCACATCGGGTCTCTGCTCAATGGAGAATCTGCTTCTCTCTCTGCCTCTCTCCCTGCTTGGACTTTCTATCTCTATGCTAAAAATATAAATAAAATCTTTCTTAAAACATTAACAGTTGCACAATTTCCACTAATTTCAAGTGCTCAGTAGCCACACGGGCTGGTGGTGACTGCATGGGATAGCACTGAGCTAGGTAACCTCAGAAATTGTGCCTGTAAAGGGCAGCATGGCCTCGCGGGTGACTTCCTGGTGTTTATCTCCAGCCACACATCTCTGCACTGCGGACCTGCCAGTCTGGTGTCTACTCAAGTCTGCACTTGGATGTCTAATGGGTGCCTCAACCTGGCCTGCTCAAAACTGGGCTCCCCTCACCCCATGCCCCACCGCCCACCCCCAACTAGCAAGGCCAGTATTGACCCTCTTGGTTAAAGGCAACAACTCTCTTCCTGTTAGTCCTGCCCAAGCCTTGGTACTCTCCTTGACTCCTTCCTCCCTCTCCTCCCTCCTCTCTGGCCGGGCAATAAATCCTGTCAGTCCTTCCTTCAGAACCTTTCCAGGATCCCAGCCGTTCTCACTGCGGGGCACCCTCCCCGGCCAGGCCGCAGCAGCTCTGCTGGGATCGGGATGCGCTCCGAGGATCTCCTTTGGTCTGGCAGTTCCTGGCCCTGCTCCTGCAGCCTGTTCCCCGGAGTGCTGCGGGGAAAACAAGTCCCACCAGTCCCTCCCGGGCTCAGAACCCTGCAGGGCTCCCGTCTCCTCCAGGAGAGGAGCCGGAGTCCTTACAGTGGCGTCCCCTCCTGCCTCTCCGCCCCCAGCTTCTCAGGCGCCTCCTCCGGGGCGTCCGGCCTCCCGGGCCCTCGGGCAGGGGGAGCACAGGAGGGCCGCCAGCCGCCTGCAGGACCGGCTCCCTCGGCCCATCGCAGGAGAGAGACGGCCGCTTCTGCGCGCTCCCTTCATCTCCTTCCCATAACCACCCGGCACGTCACGTATTGTGCTGATGCTACTCTAACCCTGCCCTGAAGTGCAGCTCCGGCGGACGGGGGGCGGGGGGTGTCCGCTGCTCCGTCCCCAGCGCCCAGATGGGTGCCCGAACCCCAAAGGCCTTCCATACACATTTACACGCGCGAACGAATGACTTCCAGGCAGGGAGAAAAGTTGGAGCAAATCCGGGGCAGCCGTTCCCTCCCGAGGCCTGGAGCTGCGGGGGGCGGCGGGTGCAGACCTGCACCGGCTGCGGGGGGCGGGGGGGCTGCCGCGGGGCCCAGGGAACCCGGCCGACCAGGGGGTCGGGGAACTCGGAAAGAGCAGAGCGCGTCTTTAAACGCAAAGTGGGGGCTCGTTTCGGGGGATCCCAAAGGACGCACGGCCCCGGGGGCCGGGCTTTGTCCCCGGAGGAGCCGCGCACCCGGCCGCGCGCGCCGCACGCCCCGGCCCGGCTGGACCCCCGCCCACGGAGGCCCGGGCAGCCGGGGGGGGGGGGGCGGGGGGCGGCGAGGCCAGGGGGCGGCCCAGGTCGCGTAGGCGCCTACATCCGCTCGGTCTTCCATCCCGCCTGGGCCTCGGGGGGCGCCCTGGCCGAGCCGCGCCTTTCGGAGCGCGGGGCCGGAGAGCCGGGCGCGGGGAGGGGGAGGGCCCCGGGGGGCGGGGAGGGGGCCCCCGCGGTGCTCACAAAGAAGCGCGTCTTCCCGGGGCGCGCGGGAGCCCCGCCAGGCTTCCCAGCTCCCGGCCGCCTGACCCCGGAGTGGCCCGGGATTTATTTATCTTGGCGGAGGAAGGCGGGGCCTCTGTCTGGGAGACGAAAATCTTTCCAGGAAGTTTGTACCTATTAATACTTGAGTTCCTGGCAGCTGCTGGCAGCGCGGGGGGCGGGGGGCCAGCCTGCCCGGTCCGTGGGAGACAGGGCCGCGGACGCGCGTGGGGCGCGGGCTCTCGGGGGCGGCGCGCCCGAGGGGGGAGGGGACCGGGGCCGCGACGGCGGCGGAGGGGGCGGGGAGGGCCCCTGGGCCGCGGCCGTGGGCGCCGAGCGGGCGGGGCGCAGGAGCGGCGGCCCCGGGAGCCCCGGCTGGGAAGGACGGCCCGCGTTCCCGGGGCGCTGGCGGCCGTGAGGCCCGGAGCCCCGACGAGGTCCGGAGCTCGTCGTCACCTCGGTGCGGCCCCCGACCCGAGCGCGCTGCGCAGCCTCCTGGCAAGCTTCTCGTTAGCGCCAATCTGCAGAAGGTAAAATGGGAGCTCAGAGAAGTTTATAAGCTGCTCGGGTCACAGCGCTGCTCCCCAGGCCAGGTACCAGATTGCTGAGCAGGTACCAGATTTAGGACTTGCAAGACAGAGCCCCTTGGAAGCAAGTGCAACAGTGCTCCTCCTACAGCGTCAGCCGACAGACTCGCCCCCCGAAGGGGACAGAGGAACAAGTGCCCAGGCGGCCCACCCGCGCCACCCCAGGGCTTTGCGGTGTTGGGACTCCCGTTCGGCCGCCGCAGAGGCGCCTGCTCAGGGTTTCAGCCAATCACACATCTGGAACACTGCTCATTTTGCCAAATTTATTTTTAATACCAGTCAGGTGCACAGGCAGGTAAGATTTGTAGCGGTTGTCACAGCCACCTCTGGAGTGTGGGCGCCCCGCAGCTGTCCTCGGGGTGACACGGGAAGTCCTCACGCATAGTGGCATCACACGGTCTCTTCCCTGGCATTCCTGGTATTCCGAAGGCGGTGGTGGACACCAGGGCACCCTTCCCACTCAGGGGTATCAGCCTCACTTGCTCAGGGACTCTGTCCCACTCTGCATGGAGGTAGGTCACTAGTGAGGCGCCAAACGTGCAGGCACTTGGACAAAGGGAAGTTTGTCTCATGAACCTTTTCACTACGGTGGCCAGGGTCCCCTCCTCGACACCCCTCTGGTCCCCGCCTCAGCCACCCGGTTGCTCCCAGGTGGCCAGCGGACAGGAGACAAGGATGTGACAGACCAGAGGCTTCAAGATAGGACTTGCTGACCAGAAAGTCTTCCCGGACCCGCCCTCCTAAGAAGACTCCTCAGAGGGGAGTCCCCGGAGGAGCGTTGGCGCAGAGAACTGGCTGCCTGGGGAGCTGCGTCCCTGGGGCACCAGGCTTGGTGATCAGTGGAGGAATCTCAGCAGGGGAGGCGTTTTGGAAGCTTAAGTTCTCAAGCGTGCCTGCCCCCCCACCCCACCCCCGCCCCGCCCCAGAGCTCTCTTTCCCTAGCCTGAGCCATATCCCCAAAACCCTGCTTCTGTTTGCATTCATGCTGCCAACAGTTCTGTCCGGGGGGTCCGTGAAACAAATGCCCTCTCCCCAGCTTGGGTGGGCCAGGCCTGCCAGCTGCCTCCACTTTGGGCTGCAGAAAGCCTGCCAGGCTGCCCTGTGCAGGGGCCTGGAAGCATGACTGGTAGCATCAGCTATTTTAATGCAGAGTTAGGCACACAATCCTTGCTAAAAATAAATACAAAGGAAAACCCTAAAGTAGCTAAGCCTATTTCAATACCTTTTCTTTTTCTTGTTCCTGGTTCTTTTGTCTTCCCCTTGCAAGTTGGGAGCTGCATTTCACACAGGGCCCACCCTGAGTGTTGTCAGGGTTCCCACCCATGTCCTGTGCACACACAGCCCAAACTTGATCAGAGTTGGAGGAAATAGAGGGAAAAGAAGAGAGAAGATCCAACAGCCATTTTTTTTGAGTGCCATTTATATTAAATGGAATGGTGGCGTCACTTCTGAGACATGATAACTAAAAGGAGCTAGGGGTGATGGGCCCTATTCCCACCAACCCCCTTCCAGCTCTGCACAGCCCTCCATGAGGGAATGAATGTTTGCAAAGCACATTCTTAAGAAATGGCTCGCAGAATGCCCTCCCCTGAGGGGCAGAACAATCCAAGTGCCTTTGGGCTCCTGGGGCATTACTGCTTACGTTTTCAGAAAGGAAATACAGGGGAGGAAATTTTTTTCCTCTCCTCCTAGGTTCCTTGGCTGGTCTGGTAATCAGATTGACATAAGATAGATTAACAGGAGAAAAACTAATTTAATTATGTATGTTCAGGGGTCAGTGGAGGCTTCCCCGTGTTCCAGGGTGAGGGAAGTGGATGAGAGCTGCACTCCAGAAGGGTGGTGGGTGATTCATGGGGCAAGAAGAGCAGGTGTTTGGTAATTAGGTGGTTGCCCTCATACAGTTAGGTCTTTCAGATAAAAAGTTATCTCTGTTAACAGCTCTCTTTCTGGGCCAGGCCCCCTATCTAAAAATTTTTAGATAGTTAAGGGGGAGGTAAAAGTTTTTCTTGAGTCTGCTGGGTTTTAACTGCCTTCAGCTCAAAATAATAGACAAACCAAGGTGGCATATTTTGAGGTCCAGTATTTTGCTCCCCATCAGAAGCAAAGGGGGCAGACACCTTTGGGGTTTCCACCATTCAATTAAACAAGGAGGCCGGGGCACCTGGGTGGCTCAGGTCGTGATCCCAGGGTCCTGGGATTGAGCCCCACATCTAGCTTCCCATGAGGAGTCTGCTTCTCCCTCTGCCTGTGTCTCTGCCTCCCTGTGTCTCTCATGGCTAAATAAATAAAATCTTAAAAAAAAAAAAAAAAACTTTAAAAAATTAAACAAGGAGGCCACTACACTGATGTGGCTCTAATGCCAGGAGGGGGGGCTATGTAAGCAAACCAAAATCCAAGTCTGTAAATGCCTCAAGGTCACGAAATCAAAGGGAGAACAACAATCACAAAGCCAAGTAGGCTTAAGCTATAGCCAAGTAAATGATTGCCTTTCTTTGATCTGTACTTTCTCTATATAAGTCCTGCCCTTGGCTCCTGGCGGAGCACTCCTAACCGCTTCCTGTTGGGCATGTTCCAGTCCAAACAATTTTTGTTTAAATAAATTCTTAAAATGCCTCCTTTTTTTTTTTTTTTTTTGAACCCAACCTGGACTGGAATCAGTCTTTTCTATATTTCTAGGGACTGAGCCACATCCATTCCATATGGGGTCAAGGAGGTAGTGCCTACCTGGTATGTCATTAGAAGTTTTTAATGCCCTCCCCCGCCCCCTTCCCCCAGGTTGATAGGATCAGGGGTGGGCCCTTGCTGCCATCAGGGCCTCTTCCCTAGAAATTGGCACAGGGAAGGGAAGGAAGGAGAGTGACAAAGTCCAACATCTGGCTGCCCTTTCAATGGGTTTCTGTTCACTCCCTTTTTTCTAGAATATGGGTCAATAGGCAAGTATGCCTATTTCTTTGCATAATTTTTTTTTCAAAGATTTTTATTTTTTATTTTTATATATATATATATTTTTAAATTTTTATTTATTTATGATAGTCACAGAGAGAGAGAGAGAGAGAGAGAGAGGCAGAGACACAGGCAGAGGGAGAAGCAGGCTCCATGCACCGGGAGCCCGATGTGGGATTCGATCCCGGGTCTCCAGGATTGTGCCCTGGGCCAAAGGCAGGTGCCAAACCTCTGTGCCACCCAGGGATCCCCTCAAAGATTTTTATTTTTAAAGTAATGTCTACACTCAATTTGGGGCTCCAACTCACAACCTCAAGATCAAGAGTTCCATGCTCTACTGACTGAGCCAGCCAGGCACCCCTGGATTTTTTTTTGCACATCTCCTAATATTTTTTTATAGACAAATGGACATCTTATTTTATTTTATTTTAAGATTTTATTTATTTATTCATAGAGACACGGGGGGTGGGGCAGAGGCACAGGCAGAGGGAGAAGCAGGCTCCATGCTGGGAGCCTGACGTGGGACTTGATCCAGGGTCCCCAGGCTGCAGGCAACGCTAAACCGCTGTGCCACTGGGGCTGCCCATCTTATTTTATTTTATTACTTTGTTTGGTGTTTTTTTTTTTTAATGGGCATCTGATTTTTCTAAAGATCTTATTTATTTATTTGAGAAACAGAGAGAGCACCTGTGCAAAGGGGGAGGGAGAGGGACAAGCATAAGGCCCTGAGATCATGACCTGAGCTGAAACCAAGAGTGAAAATGCTTAAGTGATTGAGCCCCCCAGGCGCCCCACAAATGGACTTTCTAGCTAACATGTCATCCCAGGTCTGGTCTGGATTCTGGCCTGTCCCGGTGCCATGGTTGCAGTTGGGTTTTGCGAGTTCATTGGCTTGCTTAGAGGAATCCTGTGGAGTGTATCCCCACAGTGTGGAGGTGCTACTATCTGCTCATTTTGTCTTCTTGTTTTGACTTTTTTTTTTTTTTTTTAAGATTTTATTTCTTTATTCATGAGAGACACAGAGTGAGAGAGGCAGAGACACAGGTAGAGGGAGAAGCAGGGAGCCTGACGTGGGACTTGATTCTGGGTCTCCAGTATCACAACCTAGGCCGAAGGCGGCGCTAAACCGCTGAGCCACCCAGGCTGCCCTTGTTTTGACTTTTAAGACTTTTCTAGAGGCTGTCCCTGTGAGTCTGCAATTAGTCAAAGGTTGCGCCAAACGTTTTGCGCCAGGAAGGCTCTTACCTTCTGCTGTGAGAACTGTGTGTACATCAGGGGAATGCATTCAAAGTTTAGGCAGTTTGATGCGTTGGACCCAGGTTTGCTTCCTACCAGGCTTTTCGTATCTTGTCTGCATGCGTGCAAGGCATGCCACTCAGCTGGGTGTGTGTGGAGAGCTGCGGCCCTCTCTGAGCTCTCCTGGGTGTGGCACGGCCTTGCACATGCACACAACCATCCAGGCCACTCAGGATGTGATGAGGACTACCCTCGTGAGGCAGTCTCTTCTTCCTCTCTTCTCCAGGGGCCAGAGTGCAAGGTCATTAGTGACCAGCGGTAGGATTCTTATTGCCATGGCCAAGAAGGATGCCTGTGGGTTAGAGCCTCACACACAGCCTGGCAGCCTGAGCTTCACAGCTAAGGTACTAAGGCCATGCTGGGGTCATCCTGCTCTCACAGGAAAAATATTTATGCTCTTGAACCAGCTCAACACAGCCTTGTCACTTCTTGTCACTAAGGGAGGGCAGAGGCCCTGGGGAAAGAAACCACAAAGACACAGTTCTCAGCCACAAAAAGCTCTGGCTCTGGGTGGGAAGGGAGCCAGGTAAACAGTTCTAGGACAATACCCCAGGTGCCCTAAGGAAGCTAGGTGCCCCATAGGTACATTTTCTAAGATTTGTGCTGTTTATTTTTTTTTAATTTTTATTTATTTATGATAGTCACAGAGAGAGAGAGAGAGGCAGAGACACAGGCAGAGGGAGAAGCAGGCTCCATGCACCGGGAGCCCAATGTGGGATTCGATCCCGGGTCTCCAGGATCGCGCCCTGGGCCAAAGGCAGGCGCTAAACCGCTGCGCCACCCAGGGATCCCGATCTGTGCTGTTTAAAAGATGATCTGAGACATAATGAAATGTCTAGAGTTTATTTGAGAGAAACTGACTTGGTTTGGGGGCACCCCATCTAGCAGACACACAGAAGCTCCAGGGAGCCGCGCAAAATCCAACTTTTATAGGAAGCAAGAGCAAGAAAGGTATTCGGGCAAAACAGCAGGTCGGGTGTGGCAAGGTCACTTTCCTTTAGGGAGTGACAGGGTCTGCTAGGCAGACGACCTCGTTAGTGCTGATCACGACGAGATCCCAGCAGACTGGTTTAAGATTCCATTTCTGCGACAGTGGACCTGGCATTGAGGTAAGTCCTGGTTTGGTGCCTGGATGCTGAGCACGAGGGGCTCCAGTCTGGGCCTCCTGCCTTGTTTCTGTCCTTTACAAGAGTATGTTACTCTGTTGTGATTCATTTAGTTTTTGCTTTTGTTCACATCACTTTTTCTAAGTATTTGACTTACTTATGTACTTGTGGGGTGTCTGACACATGCAAGGGCTGGGCAGACCAGGGACTGGTGTTACCTGATTAATGTTCAGCCACTGTGCAGTAGGGGCCTTCTGCCTCGTGTTGGGTCTTCTAATCCTTTCCAAAACTCCATGAAGGACACCCTTATCTCCGTTTTACAGAGGGGAGACAGGCTCAGGAAACACAAGGAGCTGCCCAAGGACAGTCAGCTTTTAGGGGTCTTTCTGGTTATCTATTGCTGGATAGTTAAATCATCCTGACTCAATGGCTTAAAAATAATACACTTCGGTTATGCCTCGCATTTTCTGTGGGTCAGGGGTTCAGGAGTGGCTTTGTTCTGGCTTTGGGTCTCTTGCGAAGTGGTTTGTAGTCAGGATGTGAACCTGGGCTGCAGTCGTCTGAAAGCTTGACTGGGGCCAAGGCTCGCTTCCCAGCCTGCTCACGCACGTGGCTGTTGGTGGGTGCCTCAGCCCCTCTACAAGGGCCTCTCCAAAGGTGGCTCTCGAGGCCTCACAACATGCCAGCTGGCATCTCCCACAGTAGTGCCATCGAGTGGGAGCCCCATGGAGACCGCAACACCCTTTACGACCCATCTCAGAAGTCATGTGTCAGGCCCACCACATCCTCCTGTTTATAAGTGAGTCACCAGGCACAGTCCCGCTTACACACCAGGGGAGGGGATTGTGCTCTGTCTTTTGAAGGGAAGCATGCCAAAGAATTGAGGGTATATTGTGAAGCCATTACAGGGCTGGGGCACCCGGGTGGCACAGTCGCCTAAATGTCTGACTCTTGTTTTTGGCTCAGGTCATGATCCCAGGGTCCTGAGATTCAGTCCCACATTGGGCTCCCCAGAGGGAGCCTGCTTCTCCCTCTGCCTATGTCTCTGCCTCTCTCTGTGTCAATCATGAATAAATAAATAAAATCCTTAAAAAATAAATAAATAAAGGGCTGACCCAGAGTTTTACCTTTAGTTTGCAGGACCCCAAGGCCCATGTTTTCATTTGGCCCCCTGGAGGTTTGTGGAGATAATTCTCAGGATGTGAGGTACTGGGGTGGGTCACAAGGTCTTCGCCCTCAGGATGCCCCCATCTGGACTTGTCATAAGGATAAGACTCCAGGAGGCAATATGGGCTCTGGCTTGATGCGTGTGAGTGGCCTTTAGAGCCAAGGTCAGAGGACAGCAGGGCCAGAGTGGGTCTGAGGGCCTGGGGCCAACCCATCAAGCTCCAGGGGGCTGGGCCTTCCTGAGTTGAGGTGAAGGGAGGGAGAAGGCATTCTGAACTAGAGCACCAGTGAGAATGAACTGGGAAAGAGGGAGCTGGTATGGCAGCCAGGGGAAGTTGAGAGGCCCCTGAAGTGAGGGGAGAGCCATGACCAGATCCAAGGGACTAGGGAGCAGTGGCCTCATGTCACTGCCTGCTTGCGGCTGGGGGTGTCTCATATGGGAACGGTGTGACCCTCAGCTGCCTGGGCCCCCACAGCAGGCTCAGACTTTCTTGTTGGGCCCCAACCAGGATAATGTAGCAACTGTCCCTTTCCTCTCATGGCTCTGGCTGACCCACTGGGGACAGGTGCTAGGCCTCACAGGCTGCTTTTCTCCCTGTCATCATAAAAGCTCCTCCCCTTTGGGGCTTGCAGGGCTCCTGGGCCTCATATTCCTGCAGTGTCTCCAAGCCCCACTCACCTCTGCTCACACTGGTCAGGGACCTGGATTATTGGGAAACCTTTCTACGCTGGGCCTCTGACTCCCACCACCATGTAGCTCCTGGGATGAGCCCTGTCCCTGAGAGGGGGGTCCTCTCTTGCCAGCTGTGGGGGGGTGGTGGTGACAAATGCCAGATGTACTATGGACGACACAGGGTGGGGGAGTAGGTCAGAAGTTGGGGGATGTTCCCCCGTCAGATGATCTGTTCTGGGTGGGGGAATGGTGCTCCCTGATGGGCAGTGTCAGCCGGAAGTTTCATTAGAGAAGACCCTGACACTGACAGGTGAAGAAGAGTAATGATGATGAATGTGGGGGAGCTGAACCATACATCCTGACGATCCAGGCCTCAAGAGAGGCTGCAGTGGGAAGTCCATCAGGCTCCTTGCTGCCCAGAGGTCTCTGGTTATCAAGGTAACTAGGACTGTTGTTGGGAGAAGGGCAGTGCTCTGGGGCATCGGTGCACCTTTGACTTTGGGCTGCTGCCCAGGGCGTGCAGGAATGGAGAGAGGAGGAAAGAGGAAGGGGAGGTTCCCGAGATCAGGCACCTGGGCTGCTTTGGTGAGAGGAGGGGGTGTGAAAGGGACTTTTCCTGGGATTGAGGGTGTTTTTATAGGAGGAGAGGAAAGGAAAGGAAGAGAAGAAGGATAACAAGTTCTCCTGGCTGATGGCTGGCTGCAGGGGGATACAAGGGGCCCTGTGGTAACTTCCAGAGCAGGCCCTGGAGGGAGCAAGTGAGGTCCCTGGGGAGAGGGAGGAGGGAGGAGGGAGGTCCCTCAGTGGCAGGGCCAGGGAGGGAGGGGGCTGCAGAAGTGCTCCCTCTCCTTCTGGGACATCTGTCCCTGTCCTATGCTTCCCACGGGGTCCTTGAGACCAACATGCCATCTCCACCCAAGTGAGTCCAGAGAAATGTCCAGTAAGTTGAGGAATGCGGTGTATGTGGGGGGGTAGGGGACAGCAGAGAGGAGTCGGGAATGGGCAGGGGTCCGCCCATCCCCAGGCCAGAGTCCCACTGAAGCACCCACTCCAGGCAGGGTTGGAGGCCCTCGCCAGCACATGCAAGCTGCCTGGCCAGTGAGGCTGCTCCCATGATGGTCTCCAGGTCTCTTCCAGCTGAGGCTTGCAGAGCAACCAAAGAATCTGTCCTAGAAAGTGGGGGTGTAGGATGTAGAGGCCTGCCGGTCCTCTGCAGCTGTTCAAGGCATAGTGGTGAGCTCCCAGCCAGCTCCCCACAATCCCACACCTGCCCTGGGCCTTGAAGGGGTTCAGAGCAAGTCTCCCCAAAATGTGCCACTTTGGCATGTGGACTATTTGGGGTGAAGGCAATCAGGACCCAGCAGACTCAGGAGAAAGTTCTGCCTCTCCCATAACTACCTAGAAGGATGTAAATTGTGGGTTCTTCCCAGAATCAGAATTATTACCAGAGATAAATTTTATCTGTGTGACCCATGTGTATGGCAGGGCAGACATCTCATTACCAAACATTGCCCCATGAATGGTGGTCCTCCACGTGGAGGCCCCGGGCCCCTCTCCATCCCTCAGCTCTAGATGGCACATGAGCCTGATTTTACCTTTTCTTTGAACCTCTCTGTATGTGGGGTTCCAGCAGGCACGGAATTAGATGGGATTGGTTTCTGTTCATCTGTCTCATGTCAGTGTGATTCTTAGACCTGCAGAAGAAACTCGGCAAGGTGGATAAACAATTTTCCTCCCCAACAGCCCTATATCTATTTTTACCAGGGAAGCTTGTCTCCTGGGTGGGCCGGATTTCTCTTTACCCAGTGTACTTAGAGGAGGGTCTGCTCGTGACGCCCCAGGCTTGTACTGATGGTCATGCAGGCAGCCCCGGGGTCGGTCCTCCTGGGCAGGAGGGGACCTGGCTCCCACCCTCCAATGCCTCGATTTGAAAATAAGGAACAAGGCAGTGTGTACCACTCTGGTGTATGCGTTCTCTGGGGAGGTCCACACACGGGGCTCCCAGGGATCCGGGCAGGAGACGGTGGCTCAGGGAGGGCCAGCGCCTACCCTGAGGTCACACGGCGACCCAGCGGGGTTCTCCCACGGGTGCCCTGGGGGCTCGGGCCGGGGCCGGGGACCTGCGCTCCGCCCTTCCCCGCCGGCAGCCCCGTGGGGGACCTCCGGGCACCGCCTCCCGGGCTCCTCCGACGAGGGCGACGGCGTCAGGGCGCCCTCCGGTGGCCGCCGCGCGCGGAGCTTGCAGCCGGGGCGGGGGGGGGTGACTGCGGCCGGGGACCCCCGCGCAGGGGTGTCCGGGCCTCGCGGGCGCGTTTCCTTGCCAAAGGCATGTCTGCGCTGAAACCGACTTTGTGTAAAATCGATGAAATCGATATCGCCTCGTGGCTCCGTGAAGCGCCCCCGCGCCCCAGGCTGTGCGGAGTAGCGAGCGCGGGGCCCGCGGCACCGGAAACGCCGGCTATTGTGTCTGCGCGGGTCGGCGGCGGGCCCAGGGGGAGGCGGGGCCCCGCCCCCCGCGCCCAGGCCCCGCCCCCCGCGCCCAGGCCCCGCCCCCGCCCCTTTGTGCCGCGCGGCCCGCGGGTCCGCCGAGAACGCCGGCTGGCATCGCCCCGCGCGGCCGGACCCCAAGCCCGGGGCGCGAGGGGGGCACCTCCGCAGCCCGCGCCCCCCGCCCGCCCCGGCTGAGGCCCCGAGGTCGCGAAGGATAAACCCCTCGCCCCTCCGCGTTTTAAAAATCGCCTGCATCTGCCGAGCGCAGCCAGAGGCGCGGAGCCGGGCGGATGAAATGGGAGCCGAGGGCTGCGGGCGGCCGCCGCTGGGCACCGCGTCCCCTCCCGCTCCCGCTCCCGCTCCCGCTCCGGCTCCCGCGTGCTGTGGGGCGGCTGCGCTTGGCCTGGCCTTCCGGCCCGCGGGAGCCGAGCAGCCGGGCGGGGCGGGGGGGCCGAGGGTAGGGGCGTGGCGGGGGGCGAGCGGGGCAGCCCAGCAGCTCCCACGCGCGGGGGCGCGGTCCACGCAGGGGGCTCCGGGGGGTGGGGACGCGGGCGGGCGAGCGGGGGCGCCACACCAGGGTCGCTGTCTGCGCCCTGGCGCGTGGTGGAAGGGGTGGGGAGGAGGTGGCCGAGCACTGAGGACTGGAAGGATGGGGGTGGAGGGTGGGTCCTGAGCCTGGCAGGTGCCCGGAGGCTTCACCGGGCAAGGAGGAAACTCCCGGAGGAGCTGAGGCTGCACGTTGCGTGTCGGCTGGAGAGAAGTTGGCCAGGTGGGGTTGGGGTTGAGGAGGGGCACCCAGAGAGTAGAGAGGGCACCTGTGAAGTGGCTTCTCAGGACAGGGTGGAGAATGGTGAAATGGGTACCAGAGCTTACGGCCTGTAAAAAAGGCAGTTCACTGCAGATGGGCAGACAGTACATCCCCAGCCCGTGTTTGCACAGCTCCTCCCTGAGATGTGCTCACTAGTGGTCATGGTGATCTGCCTGGGGGGGGGGGGGGGGGGGCTCCCAGTGGGAGTGTGCCAAGCCTTGTCCCCAACTACTTTGAAAACCCAGCAAAATTGTCTCCTGTAGTTGTCTCATCCCCTGACTTTCAATTTGGGTCCTGATAAAAATTTCTTGCTATGCCAGAGGCCCCTTGAAGTATCTGGGGCAATGGTAGGGACTCAGATGCTAGCAACAGGTTTCGTTTGCTTAATTTACCTTTTGTCTTAGAAACTTAAAAAGATCGGGCAGCCCGGGTGGCTCAGCGGTTTAGCGCCGCCTTCGGCCCAGGGCCTGATCCCGGAGTCCCCGAATGGAGCCCCCCGTGGGGCTCTCTGCATGGAGCCTGCTTCTCCCTCTGCCTGCGTCTCTGCCTCTTTCTGTTTCTTTCTTTTTTTTTTTTTTCTTTTTTTAAGATTTGTTTATTCATGATAGAGAGAGAGAGAGGCAGAGACGCAGGCAGAGGGAGAAGCAGGCTCCATGCAGGGAGCCCGATGTGGGACTCGATCCCAGGACTCCAGGATCGCGCCCTGGGCTGAAGGCAGGCGCTAAACCGCTGAGCCACCCAGGGATCCCCTGTTTCTCTTGAGTAAGTAAATAAAATATTAAAAAGAAAAAACTTAAAAAGATATACAGAAAGGGTGTGTAGAAGTAAAAGGCCTCCTTCCCATAACCCTCCCTCGCCAGAGGGTAGTGTCCTGACCAGCCCCTCCCCCATCCACTTTCAAACTTCTGTCAATAAAGGCCAGTTTTTTAATATTTAAATTCAATTAATTAACATAGGGTATTAGTTTCAGAGGTTGAATTTAATGATTCATCAGTTGCATATAACACTGGTCCTCATCACATCACGTGCCCTCCTTAATGCCCATCACCCAGTGACCCAATCCCCTGATGCTTGTCCCCTCCAGCAATCCCTAGTTTGTGTCCTATGATTAAGAGCCTCTTATGGTTTGTCTCCCTCTCTGATTTAGTAAGCAGAATCATGCTGTATGTATTGTTCTTTGATGCACTTGGAGATGTTCTCAGCCTAGTGCACTCCTTTTATTCATTAAACCTTCCATAGAATTAGTGTCACTTTGGGTTGCTTCATTCTGCTGTTATAATTATGCCCACTTTTGTGCACAAATTTGAGCGAGCATAGGGACTGGAATTTGAGGGGAAGAGTCCATTTGAGTCCTTGTTGATCTGAGTGAGGTGAAGGCGTGTTGACTTTGCATTGAGCAGGTGGCCAGCAGTACATTCTGACTCAGGCAGCAGGGACGCTGGACCTGGGACCTGCAGGCCGATGGGGTCATGGTGGCATTGTGTGCGATGGAGATGTGGCTGGTTTTGCTCCTGGTCATGAATTCCTTTAACTTTTGTTTTCTGGGAAAGTGTCTCTCCTATTCGAAATGAAAGCCTTGATGGTTAGAGTATTTTTGGCTGCAGATTTCTCCTTTTAGCACTTTGAATATATCATGCCACTGTCTTCTGACCTGCAAAATTTCTGAATGATCCACTGATAGCCTTATGGGGTTTCCCTTGTATATAACTGCTTTCCTTTCTCTTGCTTTTAAACTTCTTTCTTTATCACCATTTTTGGCCATCTTATTTACTTTGTGTTTTGGTGCAGACCTCTTTGGGTTGATTTTGTTTGGGGGCTCTCTGTGCCTCCTGGTTCTAGATTTCTCTTTCCTTTCCCAGATTCAGAAAATTTTTCAGCTATTATTTCTTCAAATAAATCTTCTGCCCCCTTTTCTCTCTCTTCTCCTTCTGGGATCCCTATCACGCGACTCTTATTATACTTGACAGTGTCACCGAGTCCCCTAGGTCTCTTCTCATTTTGTGTATTTTTTTTTCCCCTCTTACCTGCTCAGCTTGATAACTTTCCATTACTCTGTCCTCCAGGTTACTGATCTATTCTACTTCCTCTTGTTTGCTATTTATTCTAGGTGGTCTGTTTTTAATTTCATTTAGTGAGTTCATTATCTCTAATTGGTTCTTTTTTAGGTCTCCTATCTCTTTGTGGAGGGTCTCATGGAGGTCCTGCACTCCCTTCTTGATTCCAGCAAATATCTTTATGAGCATTACTTAAAATTAACTATCAGACACATTACTTAATCTTCATTTGTTTAGGTATCTGGCTATGGTTTTGTTCCACTCTTTCATTCGGGACATACTCTTCTGTCTCATTTTATCTGCTTCTGTTTCTATGTGTTAAGTAAGTCAGCTTTGTCTCCACACATGAAAGTAGTGGCTTTATGAAGAAGAGATCGTGTAGTGCCCAATGTCTCCTTTTCAGCAGAAAATGGTGCTTCAGGGGTGTTTGCCTGCAGCCCAGTCTGTGATGGCTCTTTGCCTGTTGTGGGCAGGGTCTGGTCCCTGTGGTGTTAGTGGGCCAGTCTGGGACCGCCTTGGGCCTGAGTGGAGTCAGACCAGGTGTTTGCCAGGGATGAAGTAGCACCAAACTGCAGGGCACTCTCCCTGTATTGTCCCCCAGAAGCTTTTATTGGTGTGCGTGGCCTGCAGAGAGACCAGCTGCCTGTCCCCAGCCGACTGCTGGGGCCGCTGTCAGACTGGCCTGTGGTCCTCTTCCCCTCTCCCTGGGGCCGGACTCACTTTGGAGTGGGGCTGGCCCTTATCGGAGCTGCCTGCACACTGCCAGGGTGGTGGGGCTGTTTTGGTGGGAACTTGCCAAGAGCATGCACAGGGGTGGGAAGGTTTTTGAGCTGCTGGTTCCCTGCGGGAGGGCCCCCAGCACCAGGATTGAGGCAGGCCAAGCCCCAGGGGTGGATCCGCAGGAGCACGGGGCAGGCAGTTAGCTGGAGCCTCTCCGCGCTAGTTCCCACAGGCAGGTAGCGGGGGTCCAGGCTCGGGGGGCCGGGGGGGGGAGTGTCCCCCACCAACCTCTGTCCCTCCGAGACACCGGTTGCGATGAATCAACAACTGTCCCGTGTGCCCCAGACGTTTTTCAAACTGCCGGTCCTACCCCGTCTCTCCACGGGCAGCTGGCCCTGCTGTCTGTCCCTTAGGGGCAGGGGCTAGGCTTCCTCTCACCCTCCGCCTCTCCTCTCTGGGAGCCAAGCTGCTAATTCTGAACAATTCCAGGTGTTAGGGCCCCGCTGCTTGTAAGAACTCAGGAGACTCGCCCCCCCCGCCCCCGCCCCCGCCCCCTGCTGGATTTCCCAGCCCAGTGCCGCGGGGTTTGTCTCCCCTGGCGTGAGGCTCCGCTGTCCCCGCCGTCCCCCTCCCCCCGCCCTGCTCCCCCTCCCCTCCCCTCCCCTCCCCCGCCCTCCTACCCCCTTGGCTGGGGCCCCTTGCCTACCCCCGGCTGCGGCGGAGAGCGCGTTCTGCGGCCCCGGCGGCCTTCGGGGGTCCCCGCCCCGCGCCCTCCCGGCGGCCGCCCCGCAGGAGGCGCGCCCGCCGTCCTCCCAGCAGCCTCTGCTCCCGCCGCACAAAGGGCAGCGCAGGGCGCAGGCGCGGCCACTAGGTGGCGCTCAAGGCCGGAAGGTGAGGCCGCCGGCGGCCGGGGCGCGGAGGCCCGCAGAAGCCCCCGGGGTTTCCCCCAGGCCCGGCCGCCCCACTAGACACCTGGGGGTGCGGAGGGCTCCGCAGGCAGCGAGGGCTGCAGCCCAGGGGCCGGGTGGGCGCCCCGGACCCCCCACTGCGGGGGAGATGCGGGCCCCGGCGGCTGGGGGCGCGGAGGGTGTCTGCCTGCTGGGCCCTGCGGCTCGCATGGCTCTCGGGGCGCCGCCGAGGAAGGAGGAAGACGCCGGCCGGAGCCCAGCACGTGACGGCGCGTCGCCCCCCGGCCCGGCTCCCCGACAGGCTGGGCCCGGCGTGCCCGAAGCCCCCTCCGCGCCCACACCCAGGGCAGGGGGCAGTGGGCCTGCTGCGCTCCCTCCAGCAGGGCAGCGGGACCCCTGTCCCACCCCATCCTGTGTGTCCCCCAGGGCGGAGCCCGCACCCCCAGGCCTCCGGCCGCCAGAGCTGCCCCTGCTCCGGGACTGGGCCTCCTGCAGGACTTTGTTACATAAATGACTTTGCAGGGGAACCTTAGCCCCCAGCCCACGTCCCCAGCACCCTGTAGGTGCTCCAAGAGCTTTGTGGAGGACCGACGCACTCTGGCTGATTAAAGTCCTCCTCCTCCCCTTCTCCGAACCTTCAGGTGGGGACCCCAGGTGAGCTGCGGTGCTGTGATCTCCTGAAGGTGGCTGTGCCATCCCATGGGTGAGCACCCACCTCCACCCCAGGGCCACATGCACACCCTGCAGGGGGCTGGGCTCCCCTTCCTCCCTGGGATCGCAGGAGCTGGGGACCACTCCGGAAGTGATGTTCCGAGGAGGCAGTCCTCCCGGGCCCCCTGGCCATGCTCTCTCAGGACAGCATGGGGAAGTCCACCTACCCCGAAGCCACCACATGGTGGGATCACAGGGAGCTGGAGACGCCAAGGCCTTAGTGTCCCAGACAAGGCAGTGAGCCAAACTTAAGACCACAGCCCAGTTGAGCAGGTGCCCTGCTGACAGCGGAGCAGAGGTGGGCTGGCCCGACCCCAAACTGCAGATTCGTTAACAGGCACAGTGTTTTAGGTCACTCCATTCTGGGCTTGGTCTGTGCCTCGCAGCATTGGATTATGAAATGCAAAGCCTAGAGCTGGGGATGAACCATCATCCCAGTTTGCTTGGGCTGCAGGTTTGCAGACTTTCTGTGCGAAAACTGAGCATGCCTGGTCCTGCTGGGATGAAGCAGTGGTTCCCCAACCTCTCTGTACATCAGAGACCCCTGGGACTCATGGAAACACAGATGGCTGGTCTTACTCCTTGAGTTCCCAATTCAATGGGTCTAGTGAGGAGTCCAGTAATTTGCATTTCTAACCAGGTCCTACTGTTCCTGCTGGTTGGAGCCCAGACTTTCAGAACAACTGGCCTGAAATGAGAGGCTGAGACCTGCAAATCCCCACTTAGTGGAGTCCCAGTACTCCATTCTGTCTGGTCCAGCAGTGTAGCTGGAATCAGAGGGGGTCAAGTTCCTCCACTGTCAACCAGGAGAAACCCTTATCTTGCTGGTGGCGTGGCTGGTTGCTGTGGAAACAGAGCGAAGCCCAGAAAAGCCCAGGTTCCTTGGTACCTGCTTCCCAGAGGGAACCAAGCCCCCCCACCCCACCCCCCGAGTTGGGGGAGTGAGGTAAACAAAAAACAAAGTGAGGGAGCAGGGATCAGGTCTCTGCCACGGAAGACACCTGCATGGCCCACTCCCAGGAAGCAACCCAGAGCAACCTCAGGACCAAGTCTTCTGGAAAGGAAATCATTCCCCTCCCAGGGCCCCTGGCCTGACTTCCAGAGCTACAGGGGAGCTTCGCAATCATTGGGTCAGCCTCCTCTTTTACCTGGGGATGAAGGAGGCCATGAGTTGACATGACTTGCTGAGAACACTCACCGAGCATGTACATTTGGAAGGAGTTTCTTCCCTTCCAGCTCGCTTCCCAGGAGTCCTCCCTCCAACCTGGAAGGCCCACAGTCCTGAACTCTGCTCTGCCCCACAGCTGTGAGCCCCCCACTGTCGTAGGTCCTCCACGTCCTGGATGTCTTACATCCCCGTCCACACACCAACCACCATGGACTGCAAAGCTGGGCAGAGCAAAGGCGGAGAGAGGCTGGCTGCCTTGCTTTAGGACACCGAGCACCGCTGCACCCAAACTTCAGTGTTAAAGTTGCAGACTTGCTCAGGACACCCGGGTGGCTCAGCGGTTTAGCGCCTGCCTTCGGCCCAGGGCGTGATCCTGGAGTCCCGGAATCAAGTCCCACATCAGGCTCCCTGCATGGAGCCTGCTTCTCCCTCCTCCTGTGTCTCTATCTCTCTCTCTGTGTCTCTCATGAATGAATAAAATCTCTAAAAAATAAAGTGCAGAGTCCTGGACCTGCCTTGAGACTAAGTCAGTAGGTTTGAGATGGGGCCCTGAAAGAGCCCTAGGCAACAACACCCCAGCATCTTCTTTCCAGGAAGACGGTGAGGAAGTGACAGAAACCCAGTCAAATGTGCTGGGAGGAAGGGGGAATTTGTCAGTTCTAAAATCCTGGCAATGCACAAAGCAGGGTGAGGATGTCACCGGGGATCACGGGCTCACGGACAATGGGAGGGGAGGCTGGAAGAAGTTGCCTCTCTCTCTCTCTCTATCATAAATAAATAAATAAATAAATAAATAAATAAATAAATAAATAAATCTTAAAAAAAAAAGTTTTCTCCTCTCTCATGGCCCTTTTCTCCCATTGGGCTGCAAACAGTTACCCTCAGGCAGTATTGACTCACTCCCACCCAAATTAAGAAATGCTGGGGAGGGCTCACTGGGTCCAGTACTTCTCCCTAGACCAGTGTACAGAAATCGGGTGAGTGGGGCTTACAGGGGTCCCAACAGCCCAGGCCCGGGTCGGCACCACTCAGGATCTGAGGGAGGGTAGTAAAAGGAAGACTGCTCTGGATTCTTGGTTCCAGTCTGTGGATGTTTCTCCCAACCACTGAGCCTCCAGGCAGGAGACCTGGTGTGGTAGTCAGCCTCCAGGATGGTACCACGATTCTTGTGTCCCTGTGTCGTCCCTTCCACTGGAACGAGGCCAACTCGTAACTGATAGTAAAGGACAGAATTAATGGAGTGTCTTCCACGGCTAGGCCATTAGAAACATTGCAGCTTCCTCCTTGCTCAGTCTTGGATCCCTGGCTCTGGGGGAAGTCAGCTGCTCAAATTGGAAGGACACTCAGCCCTACGGAGCAGAGTTGGGACGAGGGTGAGTGAGGCACTTGCCGCTGGCACAAGATATAAGGGGTAGCCAAGAAAGTAAGATATTTTCTTTTTATTTTTTTAAAGATTTTTTATTTATTCGTTTGAGAGAGAGAGCACTAGCAGAGGGGGCTAGCAAGCCCATGTGGGGCTTGATTCGAGGACCCCATGATCATGACCTGAGCCAAATGTAGATAGATGCTTAACCCACTGAGCCACCCAGGCACCTCAAGATAGATATTTTAATGCAATTATTTTAAAAATAAAAATTCATGCCAAAAATCATGAACAAAATATCAAAATTATAAAGCCTTTATAGGCTTGGCAACAAAACCACGCTGAACTGTACTGGAGCCTGAAACAAAAGGAAAAATCTGTAACTGTGGTCCTGATGGCAGGTGTAGGAGCCACCAGGAGCATGGGAACCTTGGGCCCCGGGCTGAGCATCGAGGGACACTCAGGCCTCCAGCAGGTGCCTGGACGGGAGGCTCACACATCGTCTTCTGACTTGTCCTGTCTGCCAGGACAAGGCTGGCTGTGCTGTGGGGCCCGGAGGGGCCTGGAGGGGCCGCTACCTCCCCCCTGCAGCGCTGCAGCCGCCCTGGCCAGGCCCACATCTGCTCCGGCCGCTGAGCAGTAAGTGCACTCGTGGAAGGCTTCTCACCTCAGGGCCCAGGCTGAGCACTTTGGTGCATTCATGTCATTCCTCAGAACAACTTTCAGGTGGGCTCTGTGACTATGAGCATGTGACAAGCCAGCACGGGGAAGCAGTCACATAACAAGTCTGCGCAGACAGACCCGCGGGGTGGACTGGGGATCTGCCCTCCGGCAGTCTGACTCCAGAACTTGCCTCCTTCCATTTGCAGATCGGGGGTCAGATGGGCCTGAATGTGGATCTCTGCTCTGCCAAGTCCATGCTGTCTACACTGGATCAGTTACTTGACCTCTCCGGGGCACACGGCTCTGTGACACAGGGATGACTGATGACCGCTTGTGTAAGGCACCGAGCGCCTCAGCTGGTTTGTGGTCTGGAAACGCCGGACACTGGCCAGCATTCCGCTGTCAGGTGGAAATGAACTTCAGACGGTAGCTTCTGCTGGCGGACGGTGACACCTGGGCTTTTCTGTACTTCTTCCTCTGCTGCGGACTTGGACACCCGCCCCTCCTGTGACAGGGACCCCTTGGCCTGTTCTGCAGGTGTACCCACCCAGGCCCCCCAACACCAGCAGGAGTGCAGAGGGCCAGACGGGGGGACAGGGCAGGAGCCAGGAAGTCCCCTGGGGTGGGTGAACCCCGAGGGCCTTGGGCAGGCTGGCCAGCTCCACCCAGTTTGCTCCAGGGCTCCAGCCCTGCACCTGGAGACTTCGTGAGCAGGTACACTTGAGTGTGGACACTCCTGGGGCTATCCCCGCACCCCCACCCCCACCCCTGTCCAACAGCAGGCTGCCACCAGGCCAGGGCCCAGGCCTCAGAGGTGGGGATGAGGACCCGGTGGCCAGGGCAGGCTGGGATGCCCCGGGAGCCGGGAGGGAGGGGCTGGAGGCTCCAGCTCCGCTGTCCTGCCGCATCACCCTCCCCAGATCCACGGCCACAGCAGCTCTGCGGATTCAGGCTGAGGACCACGTGGTGTGGCTGGTGTGCAGGCGGCACGCACATAGAGCCCCACTTCCCCGGAGCCTGAGTCTTCCTGGTGTGCTCCCTCCTCTTACTGGCTTCAGCCCTCTCCCTGTCCAGGAAGGGGGCGAGGGACAGGCACTGCGGGAGCCGCCCGCCGGGGAAAGGGTAGTCCCCAGGCGCTGTAGCGGTGGAGGGAGGACAGGGTCCTGAGTAGTCAGAGGAGCAGTGGCACCCTGAGAAAGGCCCTGAGGGCAGCTCTGATGAACTCTGGGCCGTATCCCTGCAGCCCATGGGGAGCAGTGAAGGGTGCAGGGGGTTGGGGGCAGGTGGTTCCCGGTGTGGGCAAGCACAGTAACCAGGTCTACTTTAACAGTGTAGCGTCCACTAGAACCTTCTGGGGATCCACAGGGCTTCTGGCTGGGAAGGGGAGAGGGGACCTGCCTTTTGCAAAGCTCTCTGCCTGCATCACAGAGAAGGGGTCCGGGATGGAGAGGGGGCGGCCGGGTGGTGGGGTGGTGGTGGAAGACACCTGCAGGGTGGGCATCAGTGGGGCTTGGGGCCGGATGAGGAGGGATTCGAGGGAGGACAGATTTGGGGAGGTTTCTGGGTCGGGGGCCAGTGGAACTCCACAGAAGAATCTAGGAGGTGCCTGGATGGCGCCAGGTACCCGAGGCATCTCTCGGCACCACCGTGAGCCCGAACGGCAGCCCCCTTATGTCTCCACACCACACACCCCTCCCCCCAGCATCAGCAGACTTCCCTCCTCCTCCCCGGTGGCCCCCAGTGGAGAACCCCAGAGTACTTGTGACATGGCTCAGGGCCCCCCACACCAGGTGGAGGTCCCTTGGTGTAACTATGGCCTGGCCAGCTGCTGTCCCACCAGCAACGGCTCCAGAATTCGTCCAGAAGGCCATCTGCACGTGCACACAGCTGTTCCCCAGCTCTGCTCCCACCTCCCCACTCCCGAGGGAGCAGAGAAACCTCCTTGCCCTATGAACCAGAGGATCACGGCACTTCGTGAACACGCTCTCACCATGCCGTCCAGATGACCATGTGCATTCTGCATCACTCTGCATCATTACCGGGCAGTGTTTCCTTTCCTTGTTTACTTGGTCTGTCCCTGCCCAGGTTGTCAGTTGTCAGAGGACATGGCCCTTGCTGGCTCGATGCCCCAGTGTCACCAGCATCCACACTGGGAGGGGAGGGCTCAAGGCTATTCAATGAATTGTTACTGAATGCTGTGGAGCCTCTGGTCCAAAGTGCTTCCGAGCCCTAACGTTCTATTTGTGCAGCTTGGGGACATCCCTGTTCCTAAGGACAGCATCTAGTGACAGCGTTGGGCTGAGATGGTCCGGTGTCCCCCTTGGCGACAGACTGGGACACTGCACACTGCGTGCACACAGAGCCACCTCCTCCTGCACAGCCCGGGGTGTTGGCACCAGGGCCGGCCTTTCTCTGCACCAAGGTCTGCCCCATCTCTTGCTCTCGGGGGGAATGACACCCCCTGTAGGGGAACCACTGGCTCCGTGCTCCTGTTTGAGGCTGGCCTGATGGTAAGGGCAGGAGCGGGTGGCTGCTAGAGGTGGGGAGACAGGGGTCCTAAGCATAGAGCAGGCTTGGGCCGGAGTCCTTTGAGAACACAGTGAAAGCAGAGGTCAAGGCCCACCCACGTGTCCCAATCTGGTTTCCAGGTTTCCAGAGGGTCCCTGGAAACAGCCTCTCCACGGGGCCCAAAGACCAACCCAGGAGCCTCCCTCCCTCAGATTCTCCAACCTGCTAACACTGCGCCACTTGCTGATTGCCAAGTGTGTTTTACACACAAACTCCATCTAAGCCTCACAGGAGCTCGGGCTTCCTGGATTACAAAAGAGGAAGCCCATAAACCAGCCTCCCCTGGCGCAAGAGGAGGAAAGCTGCGGCCAGATCCCAGATAGAGAAACCGGAGGCCGGGACGTGGTGGAAGAGTGACCCAGCGCAGCGGCAGGGAGTCAGGACAATCCTGGAAACCAGGAGAGCAAAGATTTTTAAGAAGGAAGTAAATGAACAGGGTCCCATGTTGTAAAGCAGCCAGGACATGGATGTATCACTAGTGTGAAGCAGGCTGCTGGGGACCTCCGCTGGGGGCAGAAGCCAGCCTCGTGCTGACACAGTGGAGTCCGGGGCTAGGACTCCCTCCGGAGCAGATGGGGCAAGAGCGTGTGGGGGCCCAGGCTCAGAAGGCAAGAACTTTTTTTCCTCTTAAGATGAACCTCAAGCCTGATAACCTGCTGACGGGGAAGGGCAGCCTGGAGGCAGGACCTGTGGACCAGGGTGGGGTGGGTCGGGACAGTGGAAAGCAAGGTCAGTGGAGAGGACAGATGAGGAAGTGCAGGGCGCATCTGAGCTTCCTTGGCGACTGGGGCCCAGAATGGCTGATGCAAGGGAGTCAGGGGCGTGCAAGGCTGTGAGACCAGCAGCACCACCCGA
Source organism: Canis lupus dingo (assembly GCF_003254725.2). Classification (NCBI taxonomy): domain Eukaryota; kingdom Metazoa; phylum Chordata; class Mammalia; order Carnivora; family Canidae; genus Canis; species Canis lupus. The sequence continues at coordinate 38,426,031 of NC_064249.1, read as the reverse complement.
CAGGGAACAGGGTCTTGCCTAAGCAACGCAAATAGGGTCCAAGCTTGAAGCTTTTGCTTTTCTCCTCGCCCTGCAAACCCTCCCTCCATGAGCCAGTAATCTTGTCCAACTTTGTCAGCTCGGCTTCTGAGAGGCAGTCTTAACGGTGAAACACAAGGTCATGGCCTGTATTTACAGGTTAAACAGTACAGTCCCACTGAAGCACAAGTACCGATGCCCCACAAAATGATTGAGAAAACCAGGGAATTTAGGAAAAGATTTCCATGTACAACAGCTAGGTAGCTCCAAATCTAGTTTGGGTTCTGCTGCAAATTACATGCTTGTAGGAGGTGTTATGTTCAAAGATGGTGGAACTGGATGCAGCAGATTGTCAGCTGAGGCTCTGAGCCCGAGGAAATTCCGAGTCTGCGACTGATGCTAAAGCATGCCCTGACCCTGGCCGTGGATGGTCCCAATGAGCATCACTGGGCGCATGGCTTCCCCCCAGCCCACCCCGTGGATTGTACCAAGTCTGGAGTGTGCTCCAGCCACTCATTCCTTCTTTAAATTTGTTTCCAGAACTTGGGGGTGGTTCTTAGCCAGGACAGAGAGCTTTGTAGGAGGGGTATCAGAACGAATGGGGACTGCTCTGGGCAGCAAAGTATTGCTGTCATGAGGATGACCAGCTGACCCAGGAGCTGGACTGCAGCAACTAGAAGCTCCTCAGCCCCTCTCCTTGGAACGTGGGTTCTGGTGGCCTTGCCCAGAAGCTGCCCGCAGGACAGCCTTGAGATAGTGATGTGGTGTAGGGACCATCATGTAGGAGGGAGGGGGTATGTGACTGGACCCCAGTGAGGCCACTCTCTGAACCAAGATGTGGTGGGAAGGCATGGCATCCACCACCTTGCAGCCCCCAAGAGGAGCCTTGTCAGTTCCCCGAGCTCATTCAACCAATCTGGAGTGGCCTCTGTCACTCCCTATCTGCGTCTGGGAGCTGGTTTCAGATCACCCGCAGATGCTGCCCACGTGCTGCGAAACAGCACGGAGAATGGAAGAACTGCTGTCACCAACATCTCTGAGGTCAGTCATCTGGTCAGCCATCCTCCCATTTCAGAGGTAAGAAAGCCAATCTAGCCCTGAGAAGTTTCCTGTGTCGTCAGCCTCACAGTGGTGGCAGTGTGCACCCCCAGCCCGGGGAGACAGGGAGACAGGAAAGAAGCAGGCAGCTGATTCAGACACCTGCAACTAGTCCACGAAGCCAGGAAGTATGCCAGAAACTCCGCTACACCATCTCCAGGCCAGAAGAAACACAAATCCTCACTTTTATCTTACGTAATCCCCCAGGACTGGCTGTCTGTTGTGTAATATAAAGATTTCCCCTAAGACTCTACAGAGGTATTCAACCCCTCAGGCAGAAACAGACTCACAGAATATTAATAAGTGGGACCTAAAGTGTGTGCCACAGGACTCTTAATCCTTTAAGGGATTTAATGATATGAAAGAGCTAGAGGAATGTGTGCCAGGAGAGATTCTGTGCCACTCTCCCAGCCAGCTCACCAGGAAAGGCTTCGGGGACAGGTCTCTGCCCCTGGAGACAACTCAAGGAGGCTTCAGGCTGCTGCTGGTTGCCTCCCATAGAGAGGCTGCTGAGCTCTGAGGAGCCCCACATTCACTGAGGGGACAATACAGGAGGAACACCTCGGTCTCCTCACAGACTGCTGGGACTGAGAAAAGCAGAAGCCCCCCCCCTTTTTAATTTATTCATGAGACACACACACACACACACACAGAAACAGAGACATAGGCAGAGGGAGAAGCAGGCTCCACGTGGGGAGCCCGATGTGGGACTCGATCCTCAGGACTCCAGCATCACGCCCTGAGCCAGAAGGCAAATGCTTAACCGCTGAGCCACCCAGGCGTCCCAAGCAGAAGCCCCTTGAAGAGTAGTCAAATAAAGGTCTTTGAGACAACAAAGGAAATGCTTACTGAGCGCTCACCTCCAAGTATGATCAACCACTAACTGTGGCACAGCTGTTCCCACCAGACCGTGACTCGAGCTAATTCTCGATAGAACCCCGAAGTCCAAGTCCAAGTCCAAGTCCAAGCAGAGCATCATCTGCTCTCCATCCTCTGCACTTATCGTTTAAAAACGTTTAGCAATCCAACTTGTGCTTAGTAAAAAAAAAAAAGCAACAGCCTTCCAAAAATTAATCTGTCCAACCCAGAGAATGGGAGAAGACATTTGCTAATCATTTATCTGTGAAAGGACTGATATCCAGAATATATAAAGAATTTCTACAACTCTACAAGACAACCCAATTTAAAAAGGCAGGGCGCCTGGGTGGCTCAATTTTTTTTTTTAAATTTTTTTTTAATTTTTTTTATTTATTTATGATAGTCACAGAGAGAGAGAGAGGCAGAGACACAGGCAGAGGGAGAAGCAGGCTCCATGCACCGGGAGCCTGACGTGGGATTCGATCCCGGGTCTCCAGGATCGCGCCCTGGGCCAAAGGCAGGCGCTAAACCACTGCGCCACCCAGGGATCCCTGGGTGGCTCAATTAGTGAAGCATCTGCCTTCAGCTCAGGTCATGATCTCAGGGCCCTGGGATTGAGGCCCATGTCAAGCTCCCTGGTCAGTGGAGGGTCTTGCTTCTCCCTCTCCCTGTCTGCTGCATCCCCCGCTTGGGCACTGTCAAGTAAATAAATAAAATTTTAAAGTAAATAAATAAATTTTAAAAAATGGGCAAAGGATTTGAATAGACGTTTCCATAAAGAATAAAATCTAAAAGATGTTCAATAGCACTTGTCATTAGGGACATGCAAATCAAAACTATCATAAGATACCACTTCACACCCACTAGAACGGCTGTTTTACATATATATTCACACAGACGTATATATATTAACAGGTGTTACAGAGAAACTGAAACTATTTTTCTTTTTAAGAGAAAGAGCGAGAAGGGACAGGCGGGGGGGGGGGGGAGAATCTTAAGCAGTCTCCACACAGACATGGGGCCCAATCTCACAACCAAGGTGTCCCCAAAATGGAACCCTGTGCATTACTAGTAGGAACATAAACTGGTGCAACCACTGGAGAAGTCGTATGGCAATTTACAAAAAATTACATGATCTAGCAATCCCACTTACAGGTATATGCCCAAAAGATTTGAAAGCAGGGTCTCAAAAGATCTGCACACCTGTGTTCACAGCATCATTATTCACAGTAGCCAAGAAGTGGTAATAACCCAAATATCCAATGGAAGAATGGACACACAAGATGTGGTATGTACACATACAACAGAGTAGCATTCAGCCTTAAACAGGAAGGAGACTGACACCTGCTACAACATGGATGGATCTTGAAGAGATGCCCTGAGCACACCTTAGGGTGCTGAGTGTGGGGGGAAAAGGCAGGTGCTGCTGGAGATAGGGAAGGTGAAATGAGGTAAAATTTTAGCGAGTTCTTAAAACAGGTCGAGTGTGAATCAGTGCATCAATTCAGACAGCAGAGGGGCCCAGGGAAGAGGAGCTCACACTCACCAGCAAGCCTTCTCCCAGGGTGGGCCCTGAGTGCACAGGGCAGGAGGCTGGAGGGCTGCTGTCAGTGGTACAGGGGGCTGCTCTGCGGAAAGGCAGGGAGACCCCCCCTGCTTCCCTGACTGAAGGCGGTGCTAAACCGCCGAGCCACCCAGGCCGGCGCCACAATTTAAAGTACAGACTTCAATACAACTCTACTGGTAATTGATAGAACAAGTAGACATAAAATCAGTTAGGATAGAGAAGACCTTAAAACCACCTTAAAATCATCTAACTTGATCTGCTTGACATTTACAGAACAGCCCATCTAACAGCAGCAGACTGTGAACAGGGTACATCCACCAACAGAGGCCGTTCTGGGACATAAAACAAGCCTCAGGGATGCCTGGGTGGCTCAGTGGTTGAGTGTCTGCCTTTGGACCAGGGCATAATCCTGGAGTCCCAGGATCGAGTCCCACATCAGGCTCCCTACATGAAGCCTGCTTCTCTCTCTGCCTATATCTCTGCCTCTCTCTCTCTCCGTCTCTCATGAATAAATAAATCTAAAAAATAAATAAAATCTAAAAAAAGAAAAAAAAAACAAGCCTCAAATTCAAAATAAAACCATGTAAATATGTTCTTGGACCATCAAGAATTAAATTAGAAATCAACAACAGCAAAACACTTGAGTGGGCAGCCTGGGTGGCTCAGCGGTTTAGCGCCGCCTTCAGCCCAGGGCCTGATCCTGGAGACCCAGGATCAAGTCCCTTGTCGTGCTCCCTGCATGGAGTCTGCTTCTCCCTCTGCCCGTGTCTCTGCCTCTCTCTGTGTGTCTTTCATGAATAAATAAATAAAATCTTAAAAAAAAGAGAAAAAAAACATTTGGGAAATCCTCAAATACATGAAATGAAATAATGAACTTCTAAATAATTCATACAAAGAAGAAACCACACAAGAAATTAGAAAATATTATAAATGAAAGGCAAAAAATACCCCCAAACTTAAGAGGTGAAGCTAAAACAGAGTTTCAAGGGGAATTTATAGCTTTTAGTTATTAGATTAGAAAAAGAATGCTCTCTAATTAATAACCTAAGTTTCTACCTTAAGAAATTGAGGGGAAGGGAATAATTAAACCCAAAACAAACAAAAAGAATGAAGTAATAAGTAGAATCAATTCAACTTAAAAAATATAGAAATAGGAAAAAAAAATCAATGAAATCAACAGGGGAAATAAATCAATGAAATCAACAGGGGAAAAAAAATCAATGAAACCAAACCAACAGCTGATTTTTTAAAAAAAGATTTTATTTGCTTATTCGAGAGAAAGAACATAAGAGGAAGGGGAAGGAGGAGCAGAGGAAGAGGGAGAAGCAAATTCCTTGATGAGCAGGGAGCCTGATGTAGGGCTTGATCCCAGGACCCTGATATCATGACCTGAGCTGAAGGCAGAGGCTTCACTCACTGAGCTACCCAGGCGCTCCAAACAACTGGCTGAAAATATCAATAAATTGATACTTCTCTAGTCAATCAGATCAAGAAAGAGAGGGAAGACAAAAATTACCTGTGGGAATGAAAGGAGACAACACTACAGATCCACAGACATTAATAACATGGAATATTATGATGGAATTTATGCAAATAAATGACAGTACGATAAAATGGAAAAGTTCCTTGAAAGGAACAAACCACAAAGGTCACTCAAGAAGAAACAGACAGAGGTGCCTAGCTGGCTCAGGTTGATCTCGAGGTTGTCAGCTGAAGCCTCATGTTGGACAGGAGCCTAACTTAAAAAAAAAAAAAAAAAAAAGGAAGAAACAGATTCAGAGAGAAAGGGAATTCAGTTAAAAAAATTACAGACCTAGATAGCTTCTCTGTAGATTTCTACCAATATTTAAATAAGAACTGTTTCAGCAAATAGAAGAGGTTATACTTCATTTTATGAGGCCTTCACTACTGACCCCAAACCAAACCAAGACATTATCAGAAAACAAAACTATGTATCAGTATCCTTCATGAACACAAGCATAAAAATCCTCTACAAGTTATTAGCAAATTGAATCCAGAGATATTAACAAGTGGGGCTTATCCCAGAAATGCAAAATTGGTTCAACATCTGAAAAGCCATCACCGTATCAAGAGGCCAAGAGAAAAATGTCACATGATCTCATTTCCACAGATGCAGAAAAAGCATTTGGCAATATTCAACATACAGCAAAAACTCTCAGCAACTAAAAGTAGATGGGACTTTCCTCAACCTGATAAAGGAAAACCTACAGCTATCATCATCCTTAATGGTTAAAGAGCAAACGTCTTCCCTTTAAGATGGAATGAAGAAAGGATGTCTGCTCTTCCCACTTTTTTTTTTTTTTTTTAAGATTTTATTATTCATTCATGAGAGAGACACACAGAGAGAGGCAGAGACACAGGCAGAGAGAGAAGCAGGCTCCATGCCGGGAGCCTGACGTGGGCTCGATCCCAGGTCTCCAGGATCAGGCCCTGGGCTGAAGGCTGCACTAAACCACAGGGCCACCAGGGCTGCCTCCCCCACTCTTTTTAAAGATTGTACTGGAGGTCCTACCCAGTATAATAGGCAAGAAAAAGAAATAAAAGGCATATAGACTGGAAAGAAAGAACTATCTTTGTGAAGGACATCTTCTACAGTCTTAAATAATCTATAAAAAAGTGACTAGAAATAAAAAATTTGGCAAATACACATTCCATATGAATTAAGTCAACTGAACAAATGGAAATTGAAATTATGGAAAACAGTACCATTTATGACATCAAAAAACACTGAATACCTAGAAATAAATCTAACAAATTGTATATAAGATTTATACAGTGTTTTTTTATTCATGAGAGACAGAGAGAGAGAGAGAGAGAGAGAGAGAGGCAGAGACACAGGCAGAGGGAGAAACAGGCTCCATGCAGGGAGCCTGACACGGGACTTGATCTCAGGACTCCAGGATCATGCCCTGGGTCGAAGGCAGGTGCTAAACCGCTGAGTCACCCAGGCTCAAAATTTGTACAGTATAAACTACACACAGCTGACAAAGTTAGACTTAAATAAATGGATATACACCATGCTCATGAACTGGAAGACCCAATATTGTTAAGATGTCAATTCTCCCCAAATTCTCCACATGTGATTCATTCATCCATTCATTCATTTTAAAAGTAAACTCCACTCCCAACATGGACTTAACTCATCATCTCACGTCAAGAGTTGCATGCTCCACTGACTGAAGACAGCCAGGCATTCCTAAGATTAACCTAATTTTTGACAAAGGTGCCAAGGTAATTCGAAAGAAAAAAATTGCCTTTTAAATAATGATAGTAGAATAAGTAGACATCCATCTCTACATAGAAAACAACAGACTTTTACTGTCACTTCATATTATATATAGAAATCTACTTAAAACTTATCATAAAGCTCAAATGTAAAACCTAAAGTATAAAATTTCTATAAAACAAACAACAGAAAACCTCGGTTCGGGCAAGACTTCTCAGGACATAGAAACCGTAAGTCATAAAAGAAAAAATGTTAAAGAAAAAGAAAAAGAAAAATGTTGGTAACTGAACTTCATTAAGTTAAACTGTCTTCTCATCAAAAGGCAGTTAGGAAAATGAAAAGACAGGCCAAAAGAAGGGAGAAGATACTTGCAAAACACACTGCTGGTTAAGGGCTTGAATCCTGAAATGTAAGGAACTCATACCAGTTAATAGTAAGAAAACAATCCAGTCAAAAAAAGGGCAAAAGATTCACATCTTGATATGTACTCCATCAAATAATAGATGAGTGGCAAACAAGCAGGTGAACAGGTGCTTACCATGCACCTCAGTCATCAGGGAGCCGCAAATTACAATGATGAGATACCACCTATTAAATGGCTAAAATTTGAAAAACTGATATATAAAATGCTAGTGAGGATATGAAGCAACTAGAACTCGAAAATGGTGTTAGTGGGAACTTAAAAATGGCACAGCTACTTTGAAAATCAGTTTGGCCATTTATTTAAAAACAGAAAAGCTAAACATATACTTACAACTTCACCAACTCCTAGATATTAAGCCACGAGAAATAAGAACCTATGTCCACACAGATGCATGAATGTTTACAGCAGCTTTATTCCTAATTACCCCAAACCTGAAAAACCCACATTATCAACAGGTGAATGGATAAACAAAGTATCGCACATCCAGGCAATGGGCTACTTCCCAGCAATGAAATGGGACTACTGATACATCACAACATGAGTGGCTCTAAAAAAAACACCATGCTAAGTGAAAACGAGCCAGACACAAAAAGCTCCATGCTATATGATAACATTTATGTGAGGTTTGGGCAAAGGCAAATCTATAGGGTCAGAAATCAGATCAGTAGTTGCCAGGAGGAAGGGACAGGGAACAGACTCTTATGGGACAAGGCAAAAAACTCTCGTGTTGTGACTTCTAACAGCATAATAAAAAGATACATTTTTACTGTATGTAATTTAAATCTCAATAAACCAATGTGGTATTTTATTTTATTTATTTTTTTAATTTATTTTTATTTATGATAGTCAGAGAGAGAGAGAGAGAGAGAGAGAGAGAGAGAGGGAGGCAGAGACACAGGCAGAGGGAGAAGCAGGCTCCATGCACCGGGAGCCCGACGTGGGATTCGATCCCGGGTCTCCAGGATCACGCCCTGGGCCAAAGGCAGGCGCTAAACCGCTGCACCACCCAGGGATCCCTCCAATCTGGTATTTTAAAAGACAATCTGGGGCACCTGTGTGGCTCAGTGGTTGAGCATCTGCCTTCGTGACCCTGGGGTCCTGGAATCGAGTCCCACATCAGGCTCCCTGCACAGAGCCTACTTCTCCCTCTGCCTGTATCTCTGCCTGTCTCTCATGAATTAAAAAAAAAAAAAAAAAGATAATCTGTAATAGCAATACAAGTATCAGGGGTGCCTGTTGGTTCAGCTGGTTAAATGTCTGACTCTTGGTTTTGGCTCAGGTCATGATCTCAGGGACATCAGATCTAGCCTCAGTCAGTGTGGAGCCTGCTTGAGATTCTCTCTCTCCCTATCCATCTGCTTCTCCTCCCTTTCTCTCTCTCAAAAAATAAATAAATAAATAAATAAATAAATAAATAAATAAATAAATAAATAAATAAATAAAATAAAATAAAATAAAATAAATCTATCTCCTTCTCTCCCTCCCTCCCTCAGAGATTTAAAGATGCAAGTACACCAAGGTACATATGCAAAATGATTTAGGTACATGTTCATTTAGGTCAAAATTTTAATGGCAAAAAAATGGAAACAACCTAAACATCCTTCATTAGTGAAATGGTAAAACCCATTGAGAGAACAAAAATAAACTCAAATTTACGTCCTCAGCAAGGATTCCAAAACCATGCAATGGGAAGAACCATCTTCATCAACAGTGCTGCCACAACCACAAAGCCACATGCCAGAGAATGAGGCTGGACCCCAACCCCATTCCAGACACAAATATTAACCCCAAATGGATTGATGACTTAACTATAAGACCTAAAACTAGAAAGCTTTTTATTAAAAGCAAACACAAAGGTAAATCTTCATGACTTTGGATTTGGCAGTGGATTCTTACACTTGGCACCCACAGCACAAGCAATAAAAGAAAATTAAGATAAGTTGGGCTTCATATGAATGAAAAGTTTTGGTACATCAAGGGATATTATCAAAAATGTAAAAAGACAGCTTATAGAATGGGGGAAAATATTTGCAAATCACGTATCTAATGTTCAATATTCAGAATATATAAAGAACACTTAAAAGTAAATAACAAAAGACAACTCAATTTAAAAATGGATCTGAACACACATTTCTCCAAAGATACAGAAATGGCCAACAAGCACACCAAGAGGTATATATTGTTGCTTATAAAACAAATACAGGGCAACCCGGGTGGCTCAGTGGTTTAGTGCTGCCTTCAGCCCAGGGTATGATCCTGGAGACCCAGGATCAAGTCCCATGTCGGGCTCCCTGCATGGAGCCTGCTTCTCCCTCTGCCTCCTCTCTCTCTCTCCTCTCTGTGTTTCTCATGAATAAATAAATAAAATCTTAAAAAAAAAAAAAAAAGAAATACAAATCAAAGTCACAAGACCCAACCTCACACCTACAAATGCCATAAAACAAAACAAAACAGTAAACAAGTAGTGGAGGAGTTATGGAGAAATAGGAACCCCCCTCTAATGTTCTACTGGCAGGAAAGTAAAATGGTACAGCCATTATGGAAAACATAGTTCCAAATAGAATTATCATATGACCCATCAATTCTCCTAGGTATATACCTGAAACAACTGAAAACAAGTAAGCAAACACATACTGTTTACGAACGTTCGTAACAGCACTATTCACAACAGTCAAAAGGTAGAAACAACCCAGGGTGCCTGGGTAGCTCAGTTAGTTGTGTCTGCCTTTGGCTCAGGTCACGATCTCAGGGTCCTGGGATCAGGCCCTAAATCAGGCTCCCTGCTCAGCAGGCAATCTACTTCTCCCTCTCTCTGCAATTCCCCCTGCTTGTGCTCTGTCAAGTAAATAAATAAAATCTTTGAGGGGAAAAAAAAAAGTAGAAACAACCCAAAAGTCCATCAACTGATGAATAAACAAATTGAGGCATATCCATAGAATGGATTATCATTCAGTCATAAAAAGCAATGAAGTACTGATACAGGCTATAATTTGGATGAACCTTGAAAACATTATGCTTAAAGTCAAAGAAGACACAGAATGTCAAATATTGCATGATTCTTTATATGTGGAATATCCAGAATATGCAAATCCATAGAGACAAACAACAGATTAGCAGTTACCAAGAAAGAGGAGAGGGAAGATGGGAGTGCTTTTTAAAATAAGTATGGGTGTTCTAGGGCGATGAAAAGCTTTGAGAGGTGGTGGGTGCACAACATTGTACACACTACATTCCACTGAACTGTATACTTTAAGATTTTATTTTTATTTATTTGAAAGACGGTACAGAGAGGGAGGGAGAGGGAGTGGGAGAAGCAGACTCCCCGCTGAACAGGGAGCCCAACGTGGGGCTCGATCTCAGGACCTTGAGATCATGACCTGAGCTGAATGCAGACACTTAAAATGACTGAGCCACCCAGGTGCACCCAGTTTTCAAGTAAAGAAAGCTGCAGAGTATATTAGGTAGGGGAGAATGTATAAATTAATACTTATTTCCTTAGATTTCAATAATATTCAAAAGCATTCTGCAAAATCATATTATCTTTTTTCAGGCAACATACATTGTTACGGAATGATAAACCTCAAAATCAGGGTAACGATTACCTTTGGGAGGATGAAAGAGAAATGATAATTGGGAAAAGGTACATAGGGCTCAAGCTCTCATTCATTTTATTATTTTGACAAGATCTGAAGCACGGGAGGAAAAAAAAAAAAAAAAAGACAAACATGACCAGTGTGGGTAGTGGGTACGAGTATTCATACTATACTCTACCTTTTTATATGCCAGAATTATTCTAGAATTGAAAATAAGAAAAAAAAAAAAAACCAGAAGGAAGTTCCCAAGTGATTATTTTTAATGGGAAGTTTATCATTTTAGTTTCATGTTTTCATCTCTGTATATCGTCTAAACTTTCCACAATAAATATGACTTTGTAATTGGGAAAAAATTAATGAAAGCTAAGGATTTCAAAACTCATGTGACAAATGCAGTCTAATTGTCCACTGGAATCCATGTCTTTTTCATAGTAGACACGATCCTGAGTTGTGGCTGGGCACATGACTGCCCAGCAGTCAGAGGGGCCCATGGGACTATGTACTTGCTGGTGGAACAGAAATAAAGGTTCTCTCCTTAGAAGTGGGCAGATCTACACCTCCCCCCCCAACTGGGACTGTGATCCTGGCAAGCCTGCTCCTAACCACACATACAAAACAATCTCATCCCCTACAATGGTGGAGAAACAAAATTAATGTAACTTGGGGGCTCTCGATCACTTCATGAAGTCCTGGAACTAACCCACCCCACCCTGTACCACCTGCCTCCTCTGGCCCATTCATAAGCTCAAACTATTTTATTAGAGTCTCTGTTGTCCCAGATTAGCTGGCAGGAAGATCACTTAAGGGTTGTGCCTTCCGTCTCTGCTACTGGATACCATTTAAGAACATGGAACTACCAATCTTTTAATAAAAGCTATGTAAGTGGGCAGCCAGGGTGGCTCAGTGGTTTAGCGCTGCCTTCAGCCTAGGATGTGATCCTAGAGACTGGGGATCGAGTTCCACGTTAGGCTCTCTGCATGGAGCCTGTTTCTCCCTCTGCCTGTGTCTGTGCCTCTCTCTGTCTCTCATGAATAAATAAATAAAATCTTAAAAAAAAATAAAAAAATAAAAAGACTATGTAAGCTCTCTCAATCAACCTAGAAAATAATGCAATACTCCAATGCAAATCCCGTCAAGATTTTTCATGAAATATGACAGGCTAATGATTAAATGTTCATATAGAACAAAGGTTCAGGACAGCCCGAGTGGCTTAGCGGTTTAGCACCCAAGGGCATGATTCTGGAGACCCAGGATCAGGTCCCACGTCGGGCTCCCTGCATGGAGCCTGCTGCTACCTCTGCCTGCTTCTCCTTCTGCTTGTATCTCTGCCTCTCTCTCTGTGTCTCATGAATAAACAAAATCTTAAAAAAAAAAAAACAAAAAAAAAACAAAGGTTCAAAAATAGATAAGAAAGGGCAGCCCGGGTAGCCCAGTGGTTTGGTGCCGCCTTCGGCCCGGGGTGTGATCCTGGAGACCCAGGATCGAGTCCCACATTAGGCGCCCTGCATGGAGCCTGCTTCTCTCTCTGCCTGTGTCTCTGCTTCTCTCTCTCTGCTGTCATGAATAAATAAAAGCCTTAAAAAAAAAAAAAAAAAAAAAGAAAAAGTATAAAAACACCGGGAGATTTGCCTTGTTAAAAACTATAGTAATTTGCAGTATTAGCACATAAATGGTCAGATAAATAGAACAGAGTTTAGAACCAGATATACACAGACACATATGTGTGTGTGTGTGTGTATACACCACTAAGCCACTCAGGCTGTATACACACACACACACACACACACACACACACACACAGAAATAAAAGTCATAAAGGAAAAAAAATCAAATGAAACTGACAAGCTAGGTTATAACATCTATGACCAAATATAGGCATATATAAACAGACCTAAGACCACAAATGAAATTAACAGAGTAGCAATAAACTGGCACAAATTATATATAATGCATTAGTATACAAGCTATATTTTTAATACCAATAAATCAATATAAAATTATCTAATTGAAACATGGGTATAGGACACAAACAGGCAACTTATGAGAGAAAATACAACTGACCAATAGAAATAGATGCTTAATCTTACCAGTTACCAGGGAAACACACAGTAAAAGAAAATTTCATCTTTCACCATCAGATCAACCAAGACATAAGTATGGTAATATAAAGTGTTGACAGGGCAAAAAGTGTATTCTCCCACACTATGGAGCTGGAGGAGAATCAGTTCAGCCATTCTGGAGGACAATGTGGCAGGGTGTATGAAAATCAAAAATGCACAGAATGTGTGATCCAGTAATTCCACTCTTGAAAAACTCATGCAGATGTGCAAGAAAGACATATAAAAGAGTGTTTACTGACACATCACTTATAATAAAAAAATCACAAGTAACCTAAAATGTTCAATTAACAGAAAAATGGCCAAAGAACCACTCTATGGAAGGAATCCAGCAGATTAAAAGAACACAGGAGGCCTATACTTAGTAAAAAGGGAAAACTTTCCATTAACACAGACCAGAATTTTTTAAGTTGCAAAACGCAGAACTTATGAGAAACATGTTTACATCTATTTTGTCACAGAAAAAAAAAGTTATGTCACTTTCAATTGGAGACATTTAAGTTCAGGATTTTGGCAAAGGGTAAAAACTGTTTTGAACTATATAGATAGGACATTAAAGGTGAAAAAAAATCAGCACTCGTAATCACATTTGTACTTGCTCTTTCCATAGACTCACAAGTCATGAGTTCACCAGGCTGAACAGAGCAATCACGCTCAAGACTGTTAAAACTACAAGAAAGGAGTTGACTGCTCCAATTTATACTGTTCCCCCCATGTTTGATGGCCCAAGTCCAAACGCCAAGGTCAATTCTGGAAAAGTCGACCACTTCATTTCCTGGTACTACATTAAGTATCCTAATCAAATCACAACTTATTAAAAGTGGCATGTCAACTAATAAAAATGGAGCTAATACCTCTTTCATTACAAAGTCAAACAAAATAATAAGCACCTGAAATAATAACCATGTAATAAATTCAAAAGAAGGATATTGAAAGGACAGAAATCAACTTGATCTTAAGAAGCTCTCAAGAAAAAGTGGAAGACTTGTAGGAGAATATATGTGAGATAAAAGTCCAAGTTTGATTTATACACATTTTGAAAAATTAGTGCATATAAATAAAGTTAAGATTTGCTCTACCCCAAGATCACATGCACACATTGTTAAGTTTCTGACGGAGGTGATGAATTGAGGCTGGGGAAAGAGTGCAAAGATGGTTTTGGTTGTAGATTGTGCACTCCAAGCTAATAATGAATTATTAGCAATCACTTATTATTTTGAATAGGTTGCTGCTCCTCTTCCACAAGACAGATGGTCAAGACTCAGTCACATGGCTTCGAAGATGCACACACATATCAATAGTTCTCCTTAAGTACTTTCTGGTCTGGCTTCACAGTACCCCAACACAGTGATAAAATCCCAGGATGACCAACTCATTCTCTCTCTCCGAATCTCAAACAAGCAAATGAAATTTGATGTCCAGGTTGATACACATTTCAGTGGGGTCATTTTTAGAATAGTTTCTGGCATTCCACATTATACTGACTGGGGCACTCCTCTAATTATTGCTTTCCAAGTGCCAGACCTCAGAAACTATTTTATTTTATTTTATTTTTTTTTTTTTATTTATGATAGGCACACAGTGAGAGAGAGAGGCAGAGACACAGGCAGAGGGAGAAGCAGGCTCCATGCACCGGGAGCCCGATGTGGGATTCGATCCTGGGTCTCCAGGATCGCGCCCTGGGCCAAAGGCAGGCGCTAAACCGCTGCGCCACCCAGGGATCCCCTCAGAAACTATTTTAAAGCAGGTGGTCCCCGTGTATGTCAAGGAATATGCTATGCATCTGGTTGTATAGGGAAAATGATTTTATAAGTCCCTTTTAAGAAAAAGTAGTGCTTTCCTTTCCACGAAGAAGTCTGAAAACTTTAAAATCTTAACTCACTGGGGTAATTCACAGCAAAAATTAAATAATCAGTCAGAAATAGTCTGCTGTTGGTTTTCAACTTTTTAAAACAGAAAAGGTCATTTGGAATATTTCTTCTCATCCTTCCAAAATGAAGAAATACAAAACTAACACTTCAGAGAGTAACTGTATTAATGAAACATCAACGGGTTACAGATAAACATTTTAATTGATTAAATATATTATTTTCAAGATCTTTTTGAAATCGCACTTGTACTGTACTAATCAACAGCCAAAGGCAATAAAAAAGTTTAAAACCAAAAAAATGTTCTGACATGAGCACATGACAGGAACCACTGCTATGTAAAGTGACATACACTGCTCCCAAGAACAATGATATTTTTAGAAGATAATTCATCTTAACATGTGCAAGGACAAATCTGTAATCAAAGGCTGGAAGAAATATATATTAGTGCCTGCTTTTTAAAAGTTTATTTTACATTTTAAATACAGTATTTTCTCATTAAAAAAAAAAAAAAAAAAAAAGCCAAAGAAGTGCCTAACCCCATGGTTTCTATACCATATATACATGAGAGCTGATGGAGAGCCTGAAAGTGTTCTGGACAGAAGAACAGTGTGGACATCTTTGAGCTGGAACTAGTGAATCAAAATTAAAAAACACAAATTAAGCACTGCTTAGGAGAAAATAATCCAGTTTCTGAATAACCAAAAGAGAACAGAGTTAGGTATGTACAAAACCAGGTATTAAAAAACAGACAGAAATGCAGCACACAAAAACCAACAGCCCCTTACGTAGTGAACTGTATATAACGCAGCTAATCAACAGAGACCCTCCTACGAGAAGTGATTTATGATTTGAAATTATAAAAATCTAAGTATTTCAGTAACAACATACAGTAACATTACATGTGTATTGCCGTCTTTGTCGCTTTCTAGCTATACCACCCTCCCTTCTGAAAACAAGAATCTCTACACTAGTCGATCACTTATACAAATGTGAGGCAATTAATCCATATTTGTTTTCAGTAAGGAAAACAAAGATGTACCTCTTCCCATCTCTAAAGACAATACAGATTAAAGCTCTAAAACAATTTAAGCATGGGCATATGCATTTCCAATTCTCTCTAGTAAGCAATTCCAAACTGGAATTGTGTAGGGGTTTGTACCTAAGTATTAACACATGAAAAGAAAATGGACTGTCTCTGGCAGTGATTTCCATTTAGTGCAATGTTATTCCCCACACACCGAATTATATTTAAGTGATATTGTATATTTTAAATCAGTAGGTGCCAATTTGAGTTTACAAAACCCGTAACTATATGCTTGTGCAGAAAACAGTTTCAATTTGAGATGCTCGATAAAGCCCAACTGAGACAAAAAGGAATTTTGCTTTGTTACTGGTAGTGTACTAGTACCAGAGGAAGAGCAAAGGACCAAGCAGAGGCTTGCTAAGACAGATGTCTCAGGTGTTCTAGGTGTCTTCATAGTTCAATTAACAATCAGCTTTGAACATTCTTAAGATCTTGGAAAATAATTCTCTGTAATACAACTCTGAACTGAACAAGCTGCACTCAAAGCAGAAACAATCTGGGTTGTTCAAAACAAATTCAAATTGAGGCAACTTTTCTATTATAATCTGTGAGGTCTTGAGTTTTTCAGTTTTTACAAATGATGACCTTCCTCAAAGTCAGCTGCACCTCAGGTAGACTACTGACATGAGGATTTCCCATCAGAGGTCACTGTAACTACGGGCTCTCGTAAAACACATGGAGCAGGCAGCATGGACTCACCATCAGTCAGGTGGGGTCAATGTGGGGAGGTTTTATTTTAGAGACCTTAAAGATTTAACATGTAGCTCCTGTAACTTCAGCATCCACTAGTGACTCTGGTGGTCAGCACCCAAGGGCTCGAGGGGTCTGAGGAATCCCCTAACCCCAGAGTATTAATGCTAAAGGGTTTCAAGGGAACCCTGAGTCCCCACAAGAGTTCACCAGCCATCAGACCAAAATCAATAGGGTAAACACTGACTGCAATGCTCCACAAAGTCAAAAGAAATTCCAAACTAAACGCTGTCTTCTGCCCCACCCTAGACTCCAGACTCTGTAACATCTTTATCTAGTGTAATAGACTCTGTAGTAGACCGACTTTGACCGCCACAAAGAGTAGGAGTTGTCAAACTTGAGGAGGTAGACTCCTCTCCCTGGGTATTGGTGGCTACCGGCATACACTTCTTCGTGACAGTCCCGCCGGTACACAGGCACAATCTCATCCAGCAGAGGCTTGGTGGCATTCTTTTTGGCTTTCTCTTCATTACTGACGTTTTCTGTGAGACAGACAGGAAACACATCAGTGAACAGATCCAGGAAAAACGCATTTGCATCAAACACTGCAACCCAGTTCTCTCTCTGAGAAAATTCTCATCAGAAGTTCTCTGGAGCCATTCTACAACTTACACACCCGTGAGCACTTAGTCCCTGGGTCGTTTATTTGTTTATTCTTGTGTCTGACTAGCTGCTATCTGGTGGTGGAAGCAGCCAGCATCTCTCTCTCACTGGACTGTAACCACCACTACTACTTCTGAGCCCCACTCTTCCCCGTGCACAGCCCCTCAATTCCTCATTCCTTGCAGTACGTGGAACCTTGCTCGCCTGAGCAACACCAAGGAAAATGACACTCTCCTCTTCCTCTTCAACAATAGGAAAATTCTCTCTGTTTTAGGAAAGGGCAATCAAGCTTTGAGGAGTATCATTTTCTATATATCTGATATATAAAAAGTAAAATGAGGAAACCAAAGTATAGAGGTAGGCATTCAGAGACACTCTGAAAATCCATTACTTTCACTACAGGTCTGTGTTAACTCAAGGATGATCCCAGTGGCAAAAAGCTCTGATTCCAGGTTTGTTCCAGTTAATAGTTTTTGCTGTAATGATATGAAATTAGGAAAAAAATACCTCTGGAAACCTATAGGAGTGAGAAAATTGCAAATCAGCTTAAAATCTCAGTTTCATGTATAAAATATAAAGAATCTCAAGCCAACAGGTCAGAGGAATATACCATACAGAAGATAAAAGACCATAACACATTCATAACATGGCAGAGTGAATTGGGGCAACATTGGTTAACTGCATGGTGATTGTCAATAGCCATTGTCAGGAATTTAGACAAGGAAAGTCAGAGAA
Organism: Canis lupus dingo; assembly: GCF_003254725.2. Lineage (NCBI taxonomy): Eukaryota > Metazoa > Chordata > Mammalia > Carnivora > Canidae > Canis > Canis lupus. The sequence goes on along the minus strand of NC_064249.1, from coordinate 38,408,066 downwards.
ACTCTCACAGTCTAGAGGAGCTTAAAGAGACAAAATAACTAACTATAACATAGCAACCTGGATGGGATCCTGGAACATTAGATAAAAACTAAGGAAATCTGAATACATATGGACTTTAGGTGATCATAATGTATCCATACTGGTTCATTAGTAATGATGAACCTACCACAGTACAAGACAGATGCTAACACCAGGCGAAACTGTGTGTGGTGGAGTATACTAGAACTCTTTGTACTATTTTTGCAACTTTTCTATAAATCTAAAACTATTCTAAAATAAAATTTTATTATTATTATAATAAAATTATTATAATTTTATTATTTTTATATCTTATTATTTTATTATTAATTTATGGCTTTATTTAGGGGATGCCTGGGTGGCTCAGGTGGTTAAGCGTCTGCCTTCAGCTCAGGTCATGATCCTGGAATCCTGGGATCAAGCTCCACACTGGGCTCCCTACTCTGCGTGGAGTCTGCTTCTCCTTCTCTCCATCTGCCTGCTATTCCCCCTACTTGTGTTTGCTCTCTCTGTATCAAATAAGTAAAATCTTAAAAAAAAAAAAAGTTTACTTAAAAAAAAAAAGGCAAATGACACTCTGATAAATAGGCCCAAATAAGATTTGCTTCATCACAGCAATAAATGTCCTTCATTTGCAAATGAGAAATACAGAGCCATTCAAAATGCCTATATTGCCTATAAGCGTATCCATGAAACACATTAGCCCAGTAATTCAAAATCTGTAAAACCAAAGGTTACTGGGACAGATGAGCAATGTACCTTTCATCAAGTTAAGCAAAGACTTGGGACCTGTAACAATAAAGACAGGTAGAATTAGAGCAGGAAGATAGGTTATGAGCCACATTTCTTCAAAGAGAACAATTTCCCGTAGCTTTCAAGACCAAATAGAGAAAAACCAAACCAACAAACAAAAAAGACTGACTGCTCTTCTATCTTAAGCCAAGCTAAAAGGACTCCCATAAAATGCACTATGGGGACAAGACATGGTGGCACACAGTGGCCTTCATAAGAAGCCATGAGACACATGCAGCCTGTGAGCTACGTTTTCAAAAAGGACAAAGTTATGCTCACTCTTTGCAAACAACTCTTATTGCCATAAGTCCTCACTATTGTTTTGGTTCATACAGGGGTATTGACAGTTTTAGATGGAAATCATTTTATGATTAGGAACAGCACAAGGACATTTCCACCTGAAGGATATCACATATTAGAGCAGAGATCAAGGGTGTGCCAATGGTTCTCACCTCCAGAGAGGCACTGGTCCGTGGCCATGTTTACCGGTGCCCTGCCCAACATGAAGAGCCCCAAAATGACACTCAGGTGAGGGCTCACGCTAGGATGCAACCTCCCTTCAGAGAGTCTCCAATAGGCAAGCCAGCAGACATAGATCACCTCCTTGACCTGCTTCTGAACCGAGAATTCTTCTACACTATTCACAAAGCTCTTTAGAAGTGTAACAATCTACACACACAAACTTCCCTTCCCAGACACTTGCAAACAGTATAATTTTCATGAGTTCCTGTGATACAACAGAAAGGCCAGTCTCAGGACACCTCGGTAACTCAGTGGTTGAGCATCTGCCTTTGGCTCAGGGCATTATCCCAGATTCCTGGGATCGAGTCCTGCATCAGGCTCCTTGCATGGAGCCTGTTTCTCCCTCTGCCTATGTCTTTCTCTCTGTCTGCCTCTCTAATCTCTCATGAATAAATAAATAAAATCTTAAAAAAAAAAAAAAGAAGGAAAGGAAAGGAAAGGGAAAAGGAAAAGGAAAAGGAAAAGGAAGAAAGAAAGGCCAGTCTCTGGTCCTGATGTTACTTGGTGGCACCTGACATGGGGGTAGTGACACCTGCTCAGGTCTCTCTCTCGCCTCTGCTTGCTCTTTCCTCACTCCTGTTTTCTCCTTTCTGGTTCAGTCAGCAGTATCTGTGGGCAATGTTTTACCTTGGTCCGGTACTCTGAGATAAAGGCCGCTGAAATCAAAGTGCCATGACACAAAGCAGCTCCTCAACGACACTGGCCCATACATGTGTTGCCATATGTGGCCCCAGAGGGCCCAGGATGCAGCACATGTGGTGCCTGAATCCAACTGTGCACCTTGACAGCTGAACTTCTAGCCTTCCTCCACAAACCTCCAACAACTACCGCTTTCAGGGTATCCCAATGTGATGTCTGTGAAATACTACCAATCCTCTTCAAGCACAAGCAGTCTGTGTACAAGTCATCTGAAAGGTTAGAGCTCCAAAGAACCAAGAGGCTGCTTCTCCACTCTCGCAGCCAGGGCACTCTTTTTATACCAGCCTCTGCTATGCCGACACAGGAACTCAAGTGCTCACTAGGTATGTACCAAAGCCCTGAGCTCTACCTTTTCTGCAAAACAAAATTAAGGAGACCATCTTCTCCATTAATACGTATGTACTTTATAACCTACTTCCTAGACCAAGATGGAAACACTCCATTTTGTCTACTTACAGAGAAAATAAAAAATTATACTTGTGTAAAATGGGGAAGAACAGCTGACATTTTTTATTTTTTTAAGGTATGATGTTCTGGTATGAGTTTCTGTATTTACATAAAAAAACTTTAGAGCAATGACTTAAAAAGCTAATATCAGAAATGTAAATTTAAATAAATTCCAGAGTTGGCAGAATTTCTTGCTTGCTCTTTTAAAATTTTTCAAACGATCTTGCACATTTGGCTTTCCCTTTTTTTTTTTTTTTCACATTTGGCTTTCCAACACAAAATGCTGGAAGTAGCACAATAGTGAGAAGCCGTAGCATAACACACTGTCAGACAGACCTGCCTAGCATTAAAGCAAGGTCACATTTGGGCCCCAGTCCCTTCCAGGAGGCTGGCCTGTCTCTCAGCCTTTTCAGCTGAGATCCCACTTATGAAGAGATGAATCCCTGTCCAAAAGTGTAAATCAGGAAGCACAAGGGTGGCTGACATGCAAACCAAGCCATTTTTGCCAATACACAACCCAGAACTTGTCAGTACGGACCAAGAGCTCTACCTTCCTCCTCCTCGTCGTCATCACTGGACTCGCTGACATGCACACTGACAGCAGTGTTCGGAGAGTCTGTCCATTCAAAGTACACCCCAAATCCAATGTCATAATTGTCTGTAGCAAATTCCCAAAAGAGGTATGATCCTTCTTCATGAGTGGGGACGCGAACAGTGACCACTTCTCCTCGGCCCACTGTAATCACCGAGTCTGCATCCTGCCGAATCTTCTCTTTAAAGTCTTTGATCTGGGGTCGTGTCCACATGGACGGAGCTGCTATTACTGGAAGAGATTCTAAAAGCAACAGGAATTACACACGCTGAAGAGGATGAGCCTTCACCCGCAGGTGGCTGACTCGCACAGGACACCTGCCTGGCTGCAGTGAGGCACCAAGTATTATCTGGTCTATCTTAAAATCGAGGACTTAGAGGAATTTACATGTTTCCCAGCAAAGTCTCCCCCTGAACTGCAACATTTAACCAATGTCACTAGGTATTCAAAGGTCACACCACTTCAAGTAACAAATGCAATCCACAATCTTAGAAGTGATTTTTTCAACACTCTGATTACACATGTGGATTTAAAACTGGACCTTGGAAACCTCCTAGCTGGAGCCAGGGAAACCTAATAAAGAAGGGAGATCTGGACTTAGGAATAAATTCACTTTTGGATCTGGACAAAGAAAGCTGGGCTTTGACTTTAGTCTCTGTCAAAAAAAAAAAAAAGGCGAACCTTGACCTTTAAGGATCCCAAAGTTCTAGGGCCTATTCTAAAGGAGCTCAAAGAAACAGCAAAACTTGAATAGGACTGGAACCACTAAGGACCAAATAGAAAGGGGTAGTCTTGTTGCTGAGCAGCATCTATATACACCAGTCCACTCAGCAGGTTTTTCAGATGTGGTCACAGAAACCTTTGACAAAAAATTCATTTGAAAATATTGGTAGACTTAGGGTTCCTGGCTGACTCAGCCAGTGGAACATATATAACTCTTCATTCTTGGGGTGATGAGTTCAAGCCCCATGACAGTTGTAGAGATTTACTTAATAAAAAAAAAAAAAAAAAAGGGATCCCTGGGTGGCGCAGCGGTTTGGCGCCTGCCTTTGGCCCAGGGCGCAATCCTGGAGACCGGGGATCGAATCCCACCTCGGGCTCCCGGTGCATGGAGCCTGCTTCTCCCACTGCTTGTGTCTCTGCCTCTCTCTCTCTCTGTGTGACTATCACAAATAAATAAAAATTAAAAAAAAAAAAATAGTGGGATCCCTGGGTGGCGCAGCGGTTTAGCGCCTGCCTTTGGCCCAGGGCGCGATCCTGGAGACCCGGGATCGAATCCCACATCGGGCTCCCGGTGCATGGAGCCTGCTTCTGCCTGTGTCTCTGCCTCTCTCTCTCTGTGACTATCATAAATAAATAAATTAAAAAAAATAAATAAATAAAAAATAAAAAAAAATAGTGATAAACTCTTATAGTGATAAAAGGGGAGAGGAGTTAAACCATGGGATTTCAAGGATTTATCCAAAGCTGTTTTCTGTTACTTACTCTAAAATGACAAGGCAAAAAAAAAAAAAAAAAAAAAAAAAAAGAGACAAGGCAGATGTCTCAAATTGTCTTTATTACAAACCATACCACTACCCAACCACCATCACTGCCGTGCTCTTCTCTTCCTTCTTAAGTTAAAGCCTAGCCTTGCTTTGGCTCTCTCAGCTCAGTCGTCTCTTCCCCAGGAAACCTCTGTTGACCTCTGCGACTCATTCACAGTCCCCACACCACGTGCTCTGAACCTACACGTGTCTTTCTCCCCACCACAGTCCTTACTGCAGCTACAGTTTACACCTCATGTGTCATTCTGCCTCACATTTTCCCCCTAAGCACTCAGAAAATCTTCCAATTGTTGAATGAATGAGCGGTCCATAAAAAGCTAGACCTCTAAAAATGCTAAATTATCTTCTGGTACTTTAGTCTCAAAAAATACATTGAGGGGCAGCCCCGGTGGCTCACCAGCTTAGCGCTGCCTTCAGCCCAGGGTGTGATCCTGGAGACCAAGGATCGAGTTCCACATCAGGCTCCTTGCATGGAGCCTGCTTCTCCCTTGCCTGTGTCTCTGCCTCTCTCTCTCTCTGTCTCTTATGAATAAATAAATTTTTTAAAATCTTAAACAAACAAATAAAAAACATCGTGGGGACCTGGGTGAAACAGTTAAGCAACCAACTCTTGGTTTTGGCTTAGATCATGATCTTAGAGTCATGAGATTGAGCCCTGGGCTCCAAACTCAGTAGGAAGTCTGCTTGAGTTTCTCTCTCCCTTTCCTCTGCCCCTCCCACTTGTGCCTACAACTTTCTCTCACTCTAAAATAAATAAATACATCTTTAAACAAAAAATACATCATAGTATATGGTAGGTAGCCTCCAAGATGCCCCTGCTAACCCTGTGATCCTCATCTCTGGGTATTCACGCACTTGAAGGGTCACTACCCACAATGCACAGGGTTGGTACATATGGCCAACAGAACACAGTGGAAGTGCCAACGTATTACTTCCAAAGTTACAGCGTAAAAGACACTGCCACTTCGGCCTTGTTCCCTTGGTTCATGTGCTCTGAGGAAGCCAGCCACTACACTGAGGACAGACAGCCTGAAGAAGAGGCTTTTTGCAAGGCAGGAAACACGGCCTCCTGCCAACAGCCAGTACCATCTTGCAACTCATGGGAGGGAACCCTCTGGAAGTAGAGCCTCTAGTGAAGTCCTGGCCGGCATCACCAACTAAAACCAAATGGGACCAGAACCACCACTGTTCAGCTAAGCTGCTCCTCAATTCCAAAAACCCCAGGAATCTCAACCACTGTATGAGACAATAAACAGTTGTTACTGTAAGCTGCTAATCTGGGTACGATTTGGTACGCAGCAATAGGTAACCAATAACACAATTCACAAAGTGTTCAGAAGACATCTGGCTTGTTCTTCTATGCTATTCTAAGGGTCACCAGAAGCATCAGATTCAGACTTAAAAGGGTACAGAAGCATTCAGCTCTCACAAATATGTAACTGCTCTCCAAAGCTAGTTAGCCAGACTCCTGACTTGTTTTCCATAAATTTCAATTACGACAACTGGACAAACACATATGCCAAACCATACCTTTTGGTCCATTCTCCACAGCTTCTTCTGCAGCTTCTGGCTCAAGTTCTTTCTCTGAGCTGTCAGTGTGAGTTTTGGCCTGTCCATTAACTGACATCCTATCGCCTGGTGCCACTGCATTCATTTTTGATGATGTAGGTAAAGAAGCCCCTGCGACTGCTACTTCTTGCTGTTTCTGTAAGGCTGCCTACAAGTGGGAAAACAGTGAAGACACACTGACCAGGATGATTAACAGGTGGCACATTTGCCCTGGAATGCATGCTGACCCCCGTTTTTATCCTACCAAAGCACTGTGCTTCAAGAAATTACTAGTAAACTTTACCAGTTTTATCTTATTTAGGATGATTATCAGTAGGACAATATCAAGTCAATGGCTAAATATGATAGTAGGTAGAAATAATCAACCCCCAAAACAATTAAAGGCAAAAATTGAACACAGTAACATTTGTTTTTAAAACTGACATAAGGGACGCCTGGGTGGCTCAGCAGTTGAGTGTCTACCTTAAGCTCAGGTCCTGATCTGGGGGTCCTGGGATTGAGTCCCACATCCAGCTCCTTGCAGGGAATCTGCTTTTCCCTCTGCCTATGTCTCTGCCCCCCACCCCTGTCTCCCAAATGAATGAATGAATGAATGAATGAGTAAATAAATAAATAAAACTGACATAAAATCTTGATAAAATTCAGATACACAAAATCTGACTCAGGAAAATAAAACTTGGTAGAAAGAAATGATCACAGAGGAAAATTCATGAAGGCAGAAACTGTAAATTAGTAAGACCTGATATAGGCCCCCAAAGTAATCAACAAATCAAATATGGACAATATTAACCAAAAATTAAATCTTCACCATAAGCTATATACAGAAAAACTCATTACAACTAAACTGAAAACTGTTACTCATGTTTTTTTTTTTTTTGTTACTCATGTTATAAAAAAAAATACCAACCTAATTTAAAATAGGCTTGTAAAATGGAGCTTGATGTCAAACTATTTTCTCAATGAAAATTCATCACTATTTACATAATTATGATTAAAACGTGCATTCATAAAAACGGAATCAAAATGTCCTGAGTCAAAACGGAAGAGTAAAAACATCTTAAACACAAAGGGCAACTATGGGGACATTCCCCTCTTATATCAAGATGGATAGTAATATTACTAGATGTACCTAAGTGTTATTACTTAAGGAACTTTCGGTAAAACTTTGAATTATAAAGTACACAAACTATACACAAATGTACAGCCTGATCGTTTTTCATAAAACATACATACCCACATAACCAATACCAGTCAAGGCATGATCTGCATCCCAGAATCCTCCTTTCCAGATACCCACCCCCATCTGTGCTGCAGGGCTAACAACTATTCTGACTTATACTCCTATAGATTTGCTTTCCCTGATTTTCAATATAAATGGAATTGTATAATAAATGTTCTTTTTTGTGTCTGGCTTCTTTTATTTGACATTATTTTTACAACATTCATCCATAAGGTTTTAAGAAATTGTATTTTGTTTGCACTGCTATGATATTCCATTGTGAAGGTATAAAACTTATCCATTTTACTGTTGAACATTTGGGAATTTAAGTAACTTTAGAATAAAATCTTTAAAAAAAAATCAAGTCAAAAGTTAGCTAATGTTTTTAAAAGTAAAAATAAATAAAATAATGAAACAAAGAAAACATATGAAAAAAGCCTTTGTAATCTCATGGTTTAGGATAAGGACATATTTCTGCATATCTGTACACACACTTAACATATATCTACATTCCAGTTATTTCAATGAACAACGACGCTTTTTGTGCAGCTAATGCAGATTGGTAACACAGGTAAGATTTTCAAGTACCTCTTTCCAAGGCCCAGATTCTCAGTTATTCCCATATCGATTTTCTAGAAAGAGTACCAGCCTCCAGAAAAAGTGCGTACAACCAAAATAATTCGGCAGACTGAGAAAATTCACTGCACAACAGGACTGCAAGAAAAATATTTCTGTTGATGATCAGCAGGTCCAGCTCAGATGGCTGCTCTCTGGGAGGCCATGCTTGAAATCCTCTGGCAGTGAACAACTCCTTTGGGGATCCCACTGCCCTCAAATCAACTTCTATTATACGCAGTAGATCATAATGGTTTACTTACGTTGTCTCTCATCTGTACTGTGGGAAGTTTTTAAAAGCACAGCAGCAAACACCCACATAACCACATCTCTAAGTGAACAAGTATTAACATTTTGTCATTTTGCACAGTATTTATAAAAAAATCAATACTTATGGGGCTGAAGTTTCCTTTGTTCCTTTCCCAGCACCTTTCCTTCTCCATTCCCAGAGACCAGTAATCAATGTGTAAAACTGAGTTCCATCACTATAATCTAAATTATGGATTCAAGATCTTTCTAATTCTCTTCCACAGATTCTCGGTTTGCCCTATCTAACCAACTTTGCTTTCACAAAATGACAGTGACTTATCAACAGGGCAGGACATGGGAGCTATCCTATTGGACAATTATCTTGGAGCCATCACCGAAGCAGGAAGAGGCTGGTAACCTTGAAGTAGAAACAGGCTTTCGAGGACAGAAAATGAATCCCTCAAATGCCACTTATTGTCTTGAATATACTCTGGTTTGACATCTTTTTCATCTTCTCATGAACAAGACAAAATATACAGTGCTTTTTAACTTCTCACTAATGCTAAAGACTCAAGGGAAAAGGGATTTGAAGAATATTAATTTTCAAAGAATTTTTAAAAGTTGGCAAAATAGCAAGATCACTTCATCTGACAAGAAATGTTGAGCAACTACAATGTCAGACGTTTTCTTCCCTCCATTTGACAGATCAAAACTGCTTTCTTTTTTTTTTTTTTTTTCAAAACTGCTTTCTGAGCGAAAAGGAGTAAAAATTTGTTAGAGCCACACTACAAAGGCATTAATACCTCTGCCCAGTGTGAAACATGAACACAGGATCGGTTACCTGCTATATGTACACAACATTTTTTTTTAAGACTTTATTTATTCATGAGAGACAGAGAAACAGAGAGAAAGAGAGAAAGAAGCAGAGATACAGGCAGAGGGAAAAGCAGGCTCCATTCAGGAAGCCTGACGTGGGACTTGATCCCGGGATTCCCGGGATCATGCCCTGAGCCAAAGGCAGCCATTTAATTTACTGCCTAGCCACCCAGCCGTCCCTCTATACAACATTTTCACAGAGCAACTATTTTTCTCATTTTAGTCCTCTGAGAGTTCAGTGAGGTGAACACAACAGGTACCAGGATTTTATCCCATTCCCATTGAGAGAAAGGCAGAGAAATCAGAGCAGTAGGTAACTTGATATCAAACAAGATGGGGGGCAGGGGCGCCTGGGTGGCTCAGTGGGTTAAGTGCCTGCCTTTGGCTCAGGTCATGATCTCAGGGTCCTGGGATGGAGTCCCACATCAGGCTCCCTGCTTAGCAAGGAGTCAGCTTCTCCCTCTCCCTCTGCCCCCACCCACCACCATGCTCTCTCACCATGCTTTCCTCTAATAAAGGAAATAAAATCTTTAGAAAATAAAACAACAACAAAAAAACCCCAAGATAATGGCAAAGCCAGGACCAAATGCAAGTGTTAACTGCCCTCCTCCCCACCCCTCATCCCACACGCTTTCCTTTAACCACCTACTCCTGTGTGGAAGCAAAGTACCTGGGGGTAGGGGAGCTGAAGGAAGACTACCACTGTGGTGTATGGGAGCACAGTCTTGCCACAGTACCTATCGCAAACGTCAAGGTGACCAGCCTGCAAAATCAGCCGACAGCCTCAGGGGACTGGTCCTCCCACTGGCAGCTGGCAGCCACCACCTGACAGCCCACCACCTGAAGGACATTGTCGAACTAAAACCAGTTACCCCAGTCCTCACGGTGCCAGGACCACCATCAGAGTTTCAACCAGACTCACTGGAATGACACCTGGTCCACACAACCTCCAGATGCTCAATCACAACAGAGCAGTGGTCACATCATTTTTTGGTTTAATATCATCTATTTGTTTTCAAAACTGCTATGCACCCTGAAAGTCTCCCTTCATAAAAGTCCCCTGAAATTATCCCTTTAAGGCTAAAGGAGGCAGAATTTATTAGCACCCATTACAAAAGAGCACGGGTCCCAGCGGAAGGACAGGTTGGGCGCTGGAAGGGGGTGCGCGCACCTGCTGCTGGGCAAGCTGGACCTGGTAGAGCTGTTGCATGTACTGCTGGTAGTGCTGCTCCTGCAGCTGGCGGATGAGGAGCTGCTGCTGCTCGAAGTTGCCAGGGTACTGCTGCGCTGCATACTGCTGGAACTGCACAGCGGTCTGTGAGTTCAAAGCTGCCATGATCTGCTGCCTAAAATATCAAAAAATACACACTAGTCTGACCGTGGGAGATGGCTCATGGCAAAAGAAAATGTCCCTATTATTTACTTTTATAATTTGTCACTCTGTGAAATGACTAACCCAGTAATGGCTACCGGTCAGCATGTCCCAGGTTACTAAGCCACTACTGCTCTCACGACCACGACAGAGGTGAGGTTTCAGAGAGGAGAAGGCACAGGCGTTCGGGAACTTGTCCAAGATCACACTGCCAGCAGCAGCCAGAGCTTGAATGCAAGTCTAGGCAATCGGGAGTCAGCCTGGACTTTCACCAGGATGCTGTAAGAGGCTGTGCTGCTATCTATGGCAAAGCTGAGACACTCAACTGTTGGCCACAGCTTCTCCACCTGGACACTCAGAGAGCAGTAAGAGAACGTCTTGCAAGTGGCCCTGATAAGTGTCAAAAAAGCCAGGAAACTCTGAGGGTCTCTCGCATTTAATTTAAAGCCTGCCTTCAAGATCAACACTGAAAATAGTAACTGGGCATGTTCGGTTGGGAGACAGTACTCTCTATTGTTATAAATCTCATTTTCTTTCCTACACACATCACACAATTCTTACCTCAGTCAGGTGACCAACTGAAAAAAGACCTGAAAGCCAGCTCTCAATAAATAAGTAGATAGATGAGACTAAGCAAAATCTCACAAACTCCTGAACAGAACATGACACTGGGCTTGGCCACCCAGGGTGCCACCCTCTCCTAAAGGTGTAGCATTCCTAGTCTCTCCCCAAAGTGGAATGAGGCTCCTCTGTGGAGCTGCTGAGAGATGACGAGACACCAAGGGACCATCATGTTCTCTGGTTTCCTCTAGATGCCAGGTCACCCCCACACCTCAGATCTTCTTCCCACACACATGGTTGTCCATCGATTTGTCCCTGTACCCACAACTCCCTCCTGAAGGACCAGCCCCCTGACAGAGCTGCTCTCACGGTCCTAAGGAGAAATTGTTTCACGTTCCAAATTCTGTATGAGGAACAGATGCCTGACAGAGGCCACACCAAGCAGACCCTCTGTCCCAAGACTAACTGGATCTCTCTCTGATTCCGGCCAATCTGTCAGATGCATGAAAACTCAGACCACACAAATCCACACTGGGCCAGCCTTGTGTACACCAAGGCAGAGAACAGAAGGGGTGAGACAGACACACAAGCTGGGGAAGCAAGACGAGATTCTGTGGACCTGGGGACAGAGCCAGCAAGTAACCTCAGCTCCTGCTCTAGTCCCTGGATCTGGTGGCTGACCCCATCCCTTTCCTTTTTGCAACCCACTGAAGCTGAAGATAAGGGCGTCTTGGGAACACGACAATCACTGGCACAAATGACAGGAGTTGGCACGGGTGTGCCTCCCAGCACACATCATAGCACTCTCCCACAAGCATGGCACACGGAGGCCATGGCGGGCCAGCTCTCAAGCTTCAAGACCAGCCACTGACCCACTTACTTCTGCTGCTCCAGCCGAAGCCTCTCCTCTTCTATTCGCCTCCTCTCCTCTTCCTCCCGCCTCAGCCTCTCCTCCTCCTCTCTCCTGCGCTTCTCCTCCTCCTTCTGCAGACGCTCTCTTTCTTCCTCTTCGCGCCGCCTTCGCTCCTCCTCCTCCTTCCTACAAGCCAAGGACAGACACAGTGAGCCCTGTATAAAGAATCCTGCTTTAAAATAACTTAAGGCTTTATTTCCCAGTGAAAACACAACTCTGAGAGAACAACATGGTCATATTATCGAAATTTGAAATGCACCCACTCTGCTAGTAGAAATTTATCCTGTGGGGTAGATCTCACAATCCACAAGAACAAGGCAGAAATAATTACAGCTGCGCAGCAAGAGAGAACGGTGTCCATCAGTAAGAGACTACTGAAATGATGTGCCCACACCCTGAAGGTCTCCCTAACCTACACTCAGAGTGTCACAGGCTTTCTCTTCCCACTGTTTATTGTGGTTGTAACTAAATTTGAGTGAGAAATTCGGTAATATATTTGCCCTACCATTAAACTCGGTGCTTTGTGAGGGCAAAGGCTGCCTATCTCCCAGCGCTTCATTCTCAGAGCTGAGCACAGTGCTAGAAAGAACAAGCATGTGTCTAGAAATGCATAAAGTACTCTGAAATGCCATGTAGCCAAAAAAACGACTATGTGGCCTAGTATGCAAAGGCATTTAATATGTTTGTTTAATGAAAAGAGTAGGGAAATGCATAGGAAAAGGTCTGCCAAGAAACATCTGACCTGGGGGTACCTGGGGGGCTCAGTCGGTTAAGCATCCCAACTCTTGGTTTCGGCTCAGGTCATGATGTCAGGGTCCTGGGATCAAGCCCCTCCATCAGGCTCCACACTCAGCAGAAATAAACTTTTTCTCTCTCTGCCCCTCCCCCACATGCACTCGCACTCTCCCTCAAATAAATAAATCTTTTTTTTTTTTAAATTTTTATTTATTTATGATAGTCACAGAGAGAGAGAGAGAGAGGCAGAGACACAGGCAGAGGGAGAAGCAGGCTCCATGCACCGGTAGCCTCACGTGGGATTCGATCCCGGGTCTCCAGGATCGCGCCCTAGGCCAAAGGCAGGCGCCAAACCGCTGCGCCACCAAGGGGTCCCCAAATAAATAAATCTTAAAAAAAAAAAAAAAATACACCTTAAATGTGTCCTTTATCATCTATCAAGAGAAGGGAGCAATTAAAAGCAATGTGGGAGGGATGGATTTTGGTTTGTGCTTCACATACTGCCATAGATGAAACATACTTATATTACACATATCTGTATGTTGCTTCCGACATTTAAAAAAATGTCAAAGGGCTGCATTTAAAATAGAAAAAGAAGAGTTGGTAATGCAGGTACAGTCCCTACCCAGCTCTTGCCTGCCCTCTGCCTCTCTCCTGGGGGAACACAGACCCCACTGCATGAGGAGTGAGTGCCTCGCTGAGCATGGTATGGAGGGCAGGATGGCTGAGGAGCAGATGCAAGAGGTCTCTGAGGATCTAAGGGGATACCACTTCTTAGTCCTATCACAAGCACTGCTCGGCTTACCCCGCTTTCTCCCCAAACTCCTAGAAGTGATTAACAGCACATCTGAGCCACAACCAGGGCTCAACACATAGCAGTAATATGACCTACTTTTAACCTGTCACAGTTGGTGGATGTTCCACAACCAGAGCTAGGCCTGTACGACAGAAGTTTAATCTTAAATGCTTTCAGAGTACTAGGTGGATTTCATCTCATGACAAAAGATTTTTAAAAGGAAAAATGTAATTTTACATGTTAAGAAGACTAATAAATTACTCAATTTGCCATGAAGAATCAAAACTTCTGGGCAGCCCGAGTGGCTCAGTGGTTTAGCGCCACCTTCGGCCCAGGGCGTGATCCTGGAGACCCGGGATCGAGTCCCACGTCAGGCTCCCTGTGTGGAGCCTGCTTCTCCCTCCGCCTGTGTCTCTGCCTCTTTCTCTCTACTCTCTGTGTATTCTCATGAATAAATAAATAAAATATTTAAAATAAATCAAAACTTCTCTTCTGGATAAAAACAATCTTCCTTTGGATAAACATAATTTTTTTTTTAAGATTTTATTTATTTATTCATGAGAGAGAGAGAGAGAGAGAGAGAGAGAGAGGCAGAGACACAGGCAGAGAGAGAAGCAGGCTCCATGTCAGAGGCCTGCTATAGTTTTAGAATTCTTGTGTCGATTTTTTATAGTTTCGGTCTTCTTCCTATCAGGCTGTTTTTGCTATTTCCAATTCAGGTCAAGAAAGGAAATCAGAGAACCAATGGTTCCTAAGTAAATGTAATATAATCTGAGAAAACTGGTTTTATACTGCCATTTTCATTACTCAAAAACTTCAGATAATCAAAGTTATTGAAAATATAACCTCTAGATAAATAAGGTGTAAACCAGGGGTGCCTGGGTGGCTTCGGCAGTTAAGCGTCCACCTGCTGGTTTTGGCTCAGGTCATGATCTCAGGGTTGTGGGATCAAGCCCCTCAGGCTCTGCACACTCAGCAAGGAGTCTGCTGGATTATTCTCTCTCCCTCTCTCTCTGCCCCCCTCCTGCCCATACATACTTACTCTCTCAAATAAAATAAATCTTAAAAAGAAAACAAAGGTGTTAACTGTAATGCTGTGGATTTCATAGTCATGATGAAAAATCCCATCAACATAAACAGTCTATTCAGCAGCATACATGCCTACCCCCTGGAAATAATTAATAAGCCATGTGGGAGCCAGAGCCAATATGAATAACCACATAGTACAGGTGATAGCCATGATATGGAGCATAACATTCTAGAAGCTTGAGGGAAACAAAGGCAAAGGATGTGTCTGCAGCCCTGAAGGTTGGGGAGGGGGCCTGAGTTAATGGTGGAGCTTGCTCAAAACCTCAGTGTAACCAGGACAAGAGGAATGTTGCCATGGTGGAAAGGCGGTTCCTTTCAAAGGGATAGCCACACGATAGCAGTAGGCCCCTGCCCCTCAAACTCCAAGTACAAATACCTGCTCACACCAGCAGGTTGAACAACTGCCGTAAGAAAGGGGGATCCAGGGGTGCCTCGGTAGCACAGTCGGTTAAGGATCTGATTCTTGATTTTGGCTCAGATTGTGATCTCAGGGTCATGAGACTGAGTCATACATTAGGCTCTGTGCTCAGTCTGCTTGAAATTCTCTCTCTAAAAAAAAAAAAAAAAAAGAAATTCTCTCTCTCCTTCTGCCCCTCCCCCTGTTCAACCCTGAGATCTTTCTCTAAAATTAAATAAAATCTTAAAAAAAAAAAAGCATTAAAAAAAAGAAGTGGGGATCCAAGGGCAGTGGGGTTACGTGATCTAGAATAGATACTCCATAAGGCAAAGGCATCAGGACTGGGGCTCCACAGGAATAAAGTGTGCCATGCCATCAAACTTCACCTTTTCTTTTCTTGCTCTTCCTTCTCTATTTTGTGGGATGCAACATATGTTGAAAAGAGATGGCAACACCTATTTAGAAGCTTGACAAATTCTACCATGGCATCCTCTTTAGACATGTTTCCCAGGGCCGCCCATTCTCTCCTGGAAGAAATAACAAGAAAAGTTATTTCCGCCTCTTCCTAAGTGACTATGAATGTGATTTAATTTAAACCTAAACATGAACAATTCTCAATTACAACTAAAACAAAGGATGATTCTACCATAAGCAAAAGGCTCAAAACTCAAGTTTCAACAAGTATGTATCACTAATTTCCTAAATTAGATGTGCCACATACAATCCAAACGTGCTGCTGTGAACTAGATTAGCTGCACTGCTGATAATTTCCATACAAGCAAGAGCACCGAAGTCTGACTTTCTGTTACCATATTTTAGTCTTAACCAAATACAGCTCCCAGTGCATTCTTTCCTGTCATAATTCTGTCCCAGTAAGGAAATCAATGACTGTATGTTGTAAATGGCTGCTATTAATGTTATTTAGGAAGAATCAAATGAAGTTGTACTTGTCTTATGTTCATAATCAGATGAGAAAACTTCTTCCACATTATTTATCCATAAACATCTCCAAGCCAAAAACAGATACACATCTGAAGACTCCAGAAGCTGTAAGCAAAAATGTCTGTTTCAGTCTCACTCTAAAGCTAAGGAACCAGCTGATTCCATCTTAACCAATTCGCTTTGCACTCTTCTCAACATCACTCTTGCTAAAATTCATTATACAACAAAACACGGTTACCTCCTGTCATTCCCCAACACATCAAAGAATCCAACCTCAGGACAAGTGTCTGGATTATATGGACCCATAAGAACCTGCTTATGCAGTGCCACAAGCTTCAATTTTTCTTCATAAGTTGGATGAAAGGCTTTGCCATCTTTTTCTGTAAGATAAAGAAACATGAAAACAATTAGAATTTGCAAAAAAAAAAAAAAGTATTTTCAGTGTCCTATGCTTCCACTGTGAGGTATGTCACACACTCCCTGTGATAGATACAAATCTTATGGTGACATTTTTATTTCAAAAACTAGATTTTAATAGTCAGAGCCTAAGATAGAAACTTTTTATGCAGAGATTTTTTTTCATGAAGCCAAGTATCGATACTTATGTTCAAACTTCTACAGAGAAACCCATCTGTCAAGTTAACAGACACAAACTGTTCCACTTCATATCTTCTACACTTAACAAAAACTGCAGGAGGATCGTTTTTTTAAAACAGTTTATAAAAAATAATTTTGGGGACGCCCGGGTGGCTCAGCAGTTGAATGTCTGCTCCTGGCTCAGGGTGTGATCCCAGAGTTCCAGGATCGGGTCCTGCATCAGGCTTCCTGCATGGAGCCTGCTTCTCCCTCTGCCTGTGTCTCTGCCTCTCTCTCTCTCCTGAATAAATAAAATCTTTTTAAAAAATAATTTTTTATCAGTCACTTTTAATATAATCATGTATAAGAGATTATGCGTACCTTGAAATGCTATAAATGCATCCATCCCACTGAGATGTGCAATGTGGTGAAGGGGCTCTGATAGGAGAGGTGTGAATCTCCTCTGAGACCTTGCCTAGATGTGAGACCACTGAACCTCTCAGTCTATTCATCAAGTAGGGAGTCCACTGCTACTTCAGAAGAAATGGGATAGTATCGATGATGGCTATCAGATCCTTTTCCCTGCTTCATACCATGGTTGGCTCTGGCAGGTTTCCAATGGGCAATGCAGAGTGAAGCCAGTTTCGGCCTGTAAAGACTTCACTACCATCAACATTCAAAGCAATATGAAAGTGGGTGCTGGTAAAATGGGAAATCCTTAGAGAATAGTTCTGCTTCTTTGATACATTTAATTATTGGCTGGTTCTAACAAAAGAGACTACCACCTAAAAAAAAATAGAAAATAGGATATACTGCCTACATATTTTATCCATGCACACAGTAGTCACCAGAATAAAATTACCGATGAGACAAGAATGTGGATTAAAGGTTATGAACAGTAAACTCAGAGGAGAATGAAACAGGTTGCCAATGAGCAACCCAAGATCCCCGACCTCACTAATCAAGGAAATGCATATGGTTTCCATTAGATACAAAGCCTCTGCCACCACATAGGTCAAACAAAGTCAGGTAACATCAAGACTTGGTAAGAATGGAACAAAGAGGTACTGATTCTCCTATACTAATGTTGAAGTATACAGTTAGATATTTTGGAAGACAATTCAGCAATTTGTTTCAAAACTAAAAATGTGCATGCCCCATGACTCAGTAATTCCAATTCTTGTGATCCACTTGTGATACTCTCCTAAATATACAGACGTGGGGGGACACAGCTATTTTCTTGTTATGGTAAAACAATTTACAAGTTCCTCAATAAAGAAACTGCTAAACAGGGGATCCCTGGGTGGCGCAGCAGTTTGGCGCCTGCCTTTGGCCCAGGGCGCGATCCTGGAGACCCGGGATCGAGTCCCACGTCGGGCTCCCGGTGCATGGAGCCTGCTTCTCCCTCTGCCCGTGTCTCTGCCTCTCTCTCTCTCTCTCTGTGTGACTATCATAAATAAATAAAAATTTAAAAAAATATAAAAAAAAGGAACTGCTAAACAGTATGATCTATTCAGACTATGGTATAAATGAAGCAACTACAGGAAATACTAAGTGACAAAGCAAGTTGCAGAAAACAATACAGAATCACAGCACATCACTTATTTCATCCATTCAGGCATTCCCTCAACCACATGCTTCAACTTCTCTAAAATCATATTCTGTTTTACAATCCAGTATTTTACAGTTACAAGAGCAGTTTTTCTTTCTTAATAGCATGTAAGATAATAGTGAGTCTTAGAATTGACAAAACACAGCACCTAAACACACTCCCGAAGCATATTCTCCAGGACCATTATGTGAAGGTAGACACAAATAGAAAAATCTAGGAGTCACACTAAAGGGGACCAGGAGTCTCTTCTCAAAATTTAAGCCTTACTTTCGACATTTGAACCTTTCCAAGGAAAAGGTGTGGAGGAACAAACTGAACAGTTAAGAGGCATTGCCTCTAGGGAAACAACTGGCAAAACCAGTGGATGGGGACTGAAGGAATTTCCCAGTTATATAGTTTTTTTTTTTTTTCCTGCAAGAACAAACTCCTGCAATACTTGGAAAAAAAAAAAAAAACAGTTTTTTTTTTTTTTTTTTTAAGATTTTATTTATTTACTCATAAGAGACACACAGGGAGAGAAGCAGGCTCCCTGCAGGGAGCCTGATGTGGGACTCAATCCCAGGACTCCAAGATCATGCCCTGGGTTGAAGGCAGGCGCTAAACCGCTGAGCCACCCAGGCATCCCAGAAAAAATAAGTGTTAAGACAAAACTGTGGCACTGACCTTATTTAACAAAAATTGAAACAATTCAGCAACCTGTGAACCTGCCATATGCCTCTGCTACTGAGCAAACAGTATCACTAGACAATTAGCACCAAGAGCAGGGACTCCTCTAAAGCTTTTCGAACATGATTATCATAGCTCAAAAAAAAAAAAAAAAGGATTATCATAGCTCTGTATTTACTAACGAAAAGGCAGCTCCCACTTTATTTTTTTTTAAAGATTTTATTTATTCATTCATGAGAGACCCAGAGAGAGAGAGAGAAAGAGAGAGACAGAGACACAGGCAGAGGGAGAAGCAGGCTCCATGCAGGGAGCCTGATGTGGGACTCGATCCCAGGATTCCAGGATCACACCCTGGGCTGAAGGCAGGCGCTAAACCATTGAGCCACCCAGGGATCCCCCGCAGCTCCCACTTTAAAACCCAACTCTTGGGACGCCTGGGTGACTCAGTGGTTGAGCATCTGCCTTTGTCTCAGGTCATGATCCTGGGGTCCTGGGATTGAGTCCTGCATCGGGTTCCCAGTGGGGAGCCTGCTTCTCCCTCTGGCTGTCTCTGCCTCTCTCTCTGGGTCTCTAATGAGTAAATAAAATCTAACCCCCCCCCCCAAAATTCAACTCTTAGAATGCTATTTTGACGAATGATGAACATTACAGAAAATATTTTTATGTTCATACCTTCAACTTAATATACGTTTATTGAGCCTGAGTATAAATTCATTGTCATCATGTGCTTGCAAATTATTGAGGTACAATTAAAAATTTATAACACGGCAATACAGTAAAGAGCATATCCAGATGTGTAGTTCAGGTGTATACTTACTACAAACTAAGTATCACAGTTACATTGGGATAAAGAAAATATTTTATTTTTTTAAGATTTTATTTATTTATTTGAGAGAACACATGTGCTCAACCGCTGGACTCGATCCCAGGACCCTGGGATCATGACCTGAGCCCAAGGCAGATGCTAAACAGACTGAATGAACCACCCAGGTGCCTCAAGAAAAGATTATTTCAGAGTTTACTTCTGACTTACAAGAAAACAGATCAAAAGGTAAAAGTAAACTCATTTCAACTCCTGAGGCTGGGTCAGTAGTTGAGTTAAATTCCATCACAGTATATAATCAAGCTAAAGCAAAACAGACTGGAGTTTACAAAACCAAAACATACCTTTGCATTGTCTTTCATGGAAAAACTAACAAGCTCAAAATAGTTATTTCCCAATGAAATCTCTCTGAAATGCAACCTTGAAAAATTATCTTGGCAAGAAAAATGGTGTTATACCTATCTACTGTTATGTTATTTAAATTTTTTAAAAATTGGGCAGCCCGGTGTTTCAGTGGTTTAGTGCCACCTTTAGCCCGAGGCCTGATCCTGGAGACGCAGGATCGGGTCCCTGCATGGAGCCTGCTTCTCCCTCTGCTTGTGTCTCTGCCTCTCTCTCTCTCTGTGTCTCTCATGAATAAATAAAATCTTTAAAAATAGAGACAATTATAAGAACGACATTGTATTTCAGAGAATAGGTTTATGATGTATTAATTAAAGTAAAATGAAAAATCATATACAATGTTTAGAATTATACAAAAATGCCTACAATGTGGCCAAAGAGAATGTAGAAAGATAAAATTTAAAGAATTTGGGTGAGATTATACATAGTATAGGTCTTCCTTTTAAAAAATTACAGTGGAGCGCTTGGGTGGCTCAGCGGTTGAGCGCCTACCTTTGGTTCAGGTTGTGACCCCGGGTCCTGGGATTAAGTCCCACATCTTCTCCCTCTACCTGTGTTTTTTTTTTTTTTTTTAATTTTTATTTATTTATGATAGTCACACAGAGAGAGAGAGAGAGGAGAGAGAGAGAGAGAGAGAGAGAGAGAGAGGCAGAGACATAGGCAGAGGGAGAGGAGAAGCAGGCTCCATGCACCGGGAGCCCGATGTGGGATTCGATCCCGGGTCTCCAGGATCGTGCCCTGGGCCAAAGGCAGGCGCTAAACCGCTGAGCCACCCAGGGATCCCTCCCTCTACCTGTGTTGTGTCTCTGCCTCTTTCTGTGTCTCTCAGGAACAAATAAATAAAATCTAAAAAAAAAAAAAAAAAAAATATATATATATATATATATATATATATATATATATATATATATAATTACAGTTAATGCAGCACCTGGGTGGCTCGGCGGGTTGAGTGTCTGACTCTTGATTTCGTCTCAGGTCATGATCTCAGGGCCGTGAGATAGACCCTGCATTGGCTTGTGCTGGGGGGTGTGGAGCCTGCTTTAGATTCTCTTTCTCCCTCTCCCCTGGAAACCCCACTTTCTTTTCTTCTCTGGTCCCCCTCCTTTCTCTAAATGAATAAACAATCTTTAAATTAGAGTTAAGATTTTTCTTACAAAATGAGCTACTTAGAACTCTATTCTAGGGACACCTGGGTGGCTCAGTGGTTGAGCGCCTCCCTTCAGCCCAGGGCATGATCCTGGGGTCCAGGGATCAAGTCCCACATCAGGCTCCCTGCAGGGAGCCTGCTTCTCCCTCTGCCTGTGTCTCTGCCTCTCTGTCTCTCATGGATAAATAAATAAAATCTTAAAAACAAAACAAAACAAAACAAAAACAAAAAAAGTCTATTCTCAGAAGTTAGGTGGTTAAAATGGTAAAACAATTAGTGGCTACTTTGGGCAACCATTTACCAAAAAGCCTTTCTTTAATTTTGAAAATGCCCATAACCATCCTTGACCAATTTGTTTTGTACAAATTAACCACCAAAACTTTTCTTCTACTATGTCACAGGTAATTATTTAGAAACATAGGCCAGCAACACCTGGCTGGTTCAGTGGGTGGAGCACGAGACTCTACCTCAGACAGGGAGTTTGAGTCCCACGTTGGGTGTGGAGATTACTTTAGAAAGTAAAAATCAAGGGGATCCCTCGGTGGCTCAGCGGTTTGGTGCCTGCCTTTGGCCCAGAGTGCGATCCTGGAGTCCCAGGATCAAGTCCCTCGTCGGGCTCCTGGCATGGAGCCTGCTTCTCCCTCTGCCTGTGTCTCTGCCTCTCTCTCTCTATGTCTATCATAAATAAATTTTTTAAAAAATTCTTTAAAAAAAGTAAAAATCAAAAGCTAAAAAAAAAAAAAAAAAGAAAAAACAACCCAGAAGAACGTTCTCACTTTCACCAACCTATGATTTGAAGAACAATTCTAACTTATCTATTGGCTAAAATTTTAAAAAAAGATTTTATTTACTTATTCACAAGAGACACAGAGGGAGGCAGAGAAACAGGCTGAGGGAGAAGAAGCAGGCTCCATGCAGAGAGACCGATATTACAGGACTCAGTTCCAGGACTCTGGGATCATGCCCTGAGCCAAAGGCAGACATCTAATCACTGAGCCACTGAAGCATCCCTATTAGTTGAAAGATTAAGAAGGTTTTTTTTTGTTTTTTTTTTTAAGATTTTTATTTGAGGGAACCCCCGGTGGCATAGCGGTTTAGTGCCTGCCTTTGGCCCAGGGCGCGATCCTGGAGATCCGGGATCGAATCCCACGTCGGGCTCCTGGTGCATGGAGCCTGCTTCTCCCTCTGCCTGTGTCTCTGCCTCTCTCTCTCTCTCTGTGACTATCATAAATAAATAAAAAATAAAAAAAAAAAGATTTTTATTTGAGAGAGAGGGAGAGAATCTCAAGCAGACTCCCCACTGAGCAGAGCTGGTACAGGGGCTTGATCCCAGGACCCTGAGATCATGATCTGAGCCGAACCCAAGGGTTGGACACTCAGTCGAGCCATCCAAGCGCCCCAGAAAGTTTTTGTTTTTTAAAACCAAAAAGATGGGCAGCCCAGGTGGCTCAATGGTTTGGCACCAACTTCAGCCCAGGGTGTGATCCTGGAGATCTGGGATCGAGTCGTACATCAGGGTCCCTGCATGGAACCTGCTTCTCCCTCTGCCTATGTCTCTGCCTCTCTCTCTTTGTTTCTCATGAATAACTAAATCTTTAAAAACAAACAAACAAAAAACCCAAAAGAAACTACTCTACCTACATCATTTTATCTTGAGCCTTATCAAAATAAATTATGTGTGGGTGATTCAAGAAAAAAAAAACGTAGTGAGCCTGAGAAATAGCAGGGGTAGAGTACGTGGCACAAATTTCTTGCTTTGTTCAGTCAGTATTCCTGGGATTTTTATTTCTCCTTCAGGAAAAAAAAAACAAAACTAAACTAAAAGAAAGCTTGAACTCTAGGAAAGCAGTTCCTTTCTCCTAAGTAAACGTAAATAAAGATAAAATCTGATGGAAATTTCATTCACTGGAAGACCAAACACTTTTCTGGTAAGTCATGTCATATAGGAATTTTCAAACCCACACACAAATTCCTACCTGCTGCAGGAAGAGGTTTGGAACTCACAGGCCAGTGGATATGAAAAATAATCTAGCCTACGACTGCTACCAAAAGTGTAGCAGTAGTTTTAAAAGAGGGAGGGCCTATTTCTTGTGGGATAATGAATTTACTTCATTTCAGTACTCAGTAGTACAAACGCAGAGCAGGGGAAGAAGGGAGAGGAAAGGAAACAAACCGTTCTCACTGATCAGCAAGGTGTGAGTCTGACCTTCACCCCTAAAAAGTGACTCATCAACAGGCAGGGTGAGTTTCAGGATTTCTGGACGTTATTTTAACATCTGCCCTTTAAAAAAAAAAAAGATTTTATTTATTTATTCATGAGAGATAGAGAGAAAGAGAGGCAGAGACATAGGCAGAGGCTGAAGCAGGCTCCATGCAGGGAGCCCGATGTGGATGTGGGACTTGATCCTAGATCCCAGATTCCAGGATCACACCCTTAGCCAAAGGCAGACACTTAACTGCTGAGCCACCCAGGCGTCCCAACATCTGCCCTTTTTACACCTGAGAGAATTAAGAATATACTGCCAATCCATAAAGGATTTTTCAAAAGGGGAATATGTTTCAGGGTGCCTGGCTGGCTCAGTCAGTAAAGCACATGACTCTTGATCTCAGGGTTGTGAGATGGAGCACCACATTGGGTGTAGAGATGACTTAAAAATAAAATCTTAGGGACGCCTAGGTGGCTCAGCGGTTAAGTGCCAGCCTTTGGCTCAGGGCGTGATCCCAGATTCCTGGGTTCAAGTCTCACACTGGGCTCCTTGCGTGGAGCCTGCTTCTCCTCCGTGTCTCTGCCTCTCTCTCTTTCTGTGTCTCTCATGAATAAATAAATAAATAAAATCTTTTTTAAAAATCTTAAAAAGACAAAAAAAAAAAAAAGAGAGAAATAGGTTTGGTTTTGTTTTGTTTTTTATGTTTTAAGGGTTAGTTCTGGTCAAGCAGTCAAATCTGTTCACCACCATGAACCCCAGTGCTAAGCACCATGCCCAGTGCTAAACCCCAGTGCTAAGCACCATGAACCCCAGTGCTAAGCACCCAGTGCTAAGTTCACAGGTTCCACCAAAACCATGCCCAACAAATCTCACTGAAGAAAAACTTAACTTTATAGGTCAATTTCTGTGAGAATTAGCAAAACAGTAGATCCATTCTTATAAATTGTACTGGCATTTCCATAGAATTGTTGACACACTTGTTAGTTTGAAGAACTGTTCTATAATCTTTCCCTTAAATTCTATTACTAGATCTTCAAATTAATCATCATTATTCAGGTGGGGGACAAAATCTGTCTAAAACAAAATAAAAAAAAATAAAACAAAGAAAAGGAAATATACCAATATGTTAATAATTTCTACAGAATTAGATTGCAGATTTTTATTCATTTTTTATTTTCCCAAATTTTCTTCAATGCACTTTCATATTAAATACATACACATTTCTTTTTTTTCTTTTTTCTTTTTCATTTCTTTCTTTTTTAACAAACTTTTAAAAAAAGTCACAACTTATCTTTCAGCCTTTGGGACAAGGGTCAATAAATCAATTATTCTCCCCTGAAGAATATACAAGACACAGGAAGATGTGTAAATAACCCCAACCATCCTACACAGGAGAGCCCACACTGTGCTTTTCTCAATTTAAAATACAGAAAATGAAAACCCTACACAATCTATACCTCTAGGCAGACTATTAGCATTATTAAAAAAAAAAAAAAAAAGGTTACTTCTCTTACTCTTCAGATGGTTCTAGTCCACACATCCCAGATGTTTTGTTTTGTTTTTTAAGACTTTAATTTGAGAGAGAGATAGCACCAGTAAGGTGAGGGAGAAGCAGACTCTCCACTGAGCAGGAAGCTCAACGAGGGACTCCATCCCAGGACCCTGAGATCATGACCTGAGCCGAAGGTATACTTAACCGACAGAGTCGCCCAGGTGCCCCATGTTTGGTTCAGCTTTCTGAGTTAGATGAAAATCATTTTCTTCTAAATTGTTTTTGGATCTATGGACATTAAATATGTTTAATAAGAAAGTTCTTTTTTTAAAGATTTTATTTATTCATGAGAGACACAGTGGGGGTAGGGGGTGTAGGGGGAGAGGCAGAGACACAGGCAGAGGGAGAAGCAGGCTCCATGCAGGAGCTCCTGATGCGGGACTGGATCCCGGGACCCCAGGATCACGCCTCGAAGGCAGATGTCCAATCGCTGAGCCACCCAGGCATCCTGCTTAACAATAAAGTTAAAACTAGATTAATTATACAGAAAAACCCATGCTGAAACTCAAAAATCTTTAACCTGGACCCCATTCCTACAGGAAAGTTCTATTTCAGTCCTGCCAGAAAAGGATACAGACAGGTATCATTCCAGATTCCTGGACTCACAGTTTATTTTATTTTATTTTTAAGATTTTATTTATTTATACATGAGAGACACACACACACAGAGAGAGAGAGACAGAGACAGAGACACAGGCAGAGGGAGAAGCAGGCTCCATGGAGGGAGCCTGATGTGGGACTCGATTCCGGGCCTCCAGGACCACGCCCTGGACTGAAGGCAGGCACTAAACCTCTGAGCCACCCAAGGATCTCCGACAATTTAATTATTTTAAAGTTATATTCAATTTTGGAATTCTACTTTCCACAGCAACCAAAAAAACAGACAAATTATAATTAGAAAGAAGCTGCAAAGCTATTTCTCAGGCATATAGGTGTACAGACACAGCAACGAGAAGCAGTGAGCACTTCTACAACCTAAGGGAAACATTGATGGCAAACTGAGTTCTTGTTTAATGGACTGAATAGGATCACTTGTTGGCATTGGTCCAGCAACAATTTTTTTTTAAGATTTTAATTATTTGGGATCCTTGGGTGGCGCAGCGGTTTGGCGCCTGCCTTTGGCCCAGGGCGCGACCCTGGAGACCCGGGATCGAATCCCACGTCAGGCTCCCGGTGCGTGGAGCCTGCTTCTCCCTCTGCCTGTGTCTCTGCGCCTGTCTCTCTCTCTCTGTGACTATCATAAATAAATAAAAATTAAAAAAAAAAATTTAAAAAAAAAGATTTTAATTATTTATTCATGACACACACACACACACACACACACACACACACACACACGCAGAGACACAGAGGAGAAGCAAGGCTCCATGCAGGGAGTCCGATTAGGGACTTGATCATGGGACTCCAGGATCACATCCTGG
Organism: Canis lupus dingo; assembly: GCF_003254725.2. Classification (NCBI taxonomy): domain Eukaryota; kingdom Metazoa; phylum Chordata; class Mammalia; order Carnivora; family Canidae; genus Canis; species Canis lupus. The sequence continues at coordinate 38,381,707 of NC_064249.1, read as the reverse complement.
GCTGAAGGCGGTGCTACACCACTGAGCCACCCAGGCTGCCCCTATTTTTCAAATATTTTATTTTTATCTTGGGGGGAGGGCAGAGGGAGAAGAAGAGAGAATTTTAAGCAGGCTCCACACTAGTGTGGATCCTAACATGGAGCTCTATCTCACAAGACTGAGATCATGACCTGAGCCAAAAATCAAGAGTCGCTCAGACACCTGAACCACCCAGGTATCTCTAAGGATTTTTTAAAGTAATCTCTACATCCAATGTGGGGCTTGAACTGACAACCCCAAGATCAAGAGCTGTATGTTCCACTGACTGAACTAGCCAGGCATTCTTGACTTTGTTTTCTAAGGGTCGTAAAACAACAACAAAAGGCAAAACAAACAAAAAATAAGGAATATGAACACAGACTGACTATATGTGGCTATTGAAGCCCCAAACACGATCAGGTCCTTTTAGGAAAAGTTTCTGACTCTTAACTAGAGAAAGTAATAAATCAAAAGCCAAATGATTTCCAGATATTTTAAAAAATCAAGTCATCATTAAAAGGTCAGAAAACGGGATCTCTGGGTGGCTCAGTGGTTTAGCACCTGCCTTCGGCCCAGGGCGTGACCCCGGGGTCCCGGGATCGAGTCCCACATCGGGCTCCCTGCATGGAGCCTGCTTCTCCCTCTGCCTGTGTCTCTGCCTCTCTCTCTCTCTCTGTGTGTGTCTCTCATGAATAAATAAATAGAATCTTTAAAAAAAATAAAATAAAAAATAAAAGGTCAGAAAACAAACTTTCAGCTAGACATGGTGGATTACATACACATGGTTAGCTCTGATTCTGAACGAGACCTCAATGAAAAGAAACAGGGAAGAAAATTTAGAGAACTCTGGGAAGGTTCAGGAAGTGAAGGTTCCAGGTTCTTTAAAAGCTGGAGTCTAGGGATGCCTGGGTGGCTCAGTGGTTGGGCGTTTGTCTTCAGCTCAAGGCACGATCCCGGAGTGCCGGGATCAAGTCCCACATCAGGCTTCCTGTATGGGACCTGCTTCTCCCTCTGCCTATGTCTCTGCCTCTCTCTGTCTCTCATGAATAAATAAAATTAAAAAAAAAAAAAAAAGCTGGAGTCTAGATAGAAACAAGAATGCTGAAACTCTAAGCTGGTACTCCTCCCTCCTGTTGTTTGGCAACCCCAAGTACACGGATGGCTACCTCGTCCCGACTTCAGCAAAGGGCTGATGTTTACTAGAGATCCTGAATCACATATGCTCCAGATGGGAGGACAGCAGGCTGGGAGTGAACTGTAGGACTAAACACAGAGAAACAAGTTTTCCTAGTAAATGGTAAACAACTCCCTGCCACCCTGCCTTCTCCCGCCTAGTTCCTGAATGCTGACAACTAAATTCATATATCCCCCGAAGGAGACAGGAGTATTTGCAGGAGAAACTGGCCCCATAGAAAAAATATACAGTTACTGATTTGAAAGATATTGATTTGAGGGTTCCCTTATGAAACATCTACCTCTTCACCCTACAGTAAAGGTTTCTGCTCAAGATTACAATTAGCTGCTCAGTGCCTTATCCTTCTATGGGAATGAATATCCAAGTGTCACCTGACATACGAGAAAGCTTCCAATATGGAAAAAATGTTTATGAGAAAAATTTAAAGACTGTATTTACTTATTTGAGAGAATGAGAGTGCACACATGCAAGAGTGGGAGATGCAGAGGGAGAAGGAGAATCTCAAGCAGATTCCATGTTGAGTACAGAGGCTGATGTGGGGCTGGATCCTAGGACCCTACCATCATGACCTGAGCCAAAACTAAGAGTCAGAAGCCAACCAACTGAGCCACCCAGGTGCCCCTAAAATAAAAATTTATTTTATTTTATTTTTTTAAAGAAAAATTTAAGGGCAGCCCGGGTGGCTCAGCGGTTTAGCGCTGCCTTCAGCCCAGGGTGTGATCCTGGAAACCCGGGATCGAGTCCCACATCAGGCTTCCTGCATGGAGCCTGTTTCTTCCTCTGCCTGTCTCTGCCTCTCTCTCTCTCTCTCTCTCTCTATGTCTCTAATGAATAAATAAAATCTTTAAAAATTTTTTTCTAAATGAAACAAAAATCTACTTTTTTTTTTTTGAGATTTTATTCATTTATTCTTGAGACAGAGACATAGGCAGAGGGAGAAGCAGGCTCCCTGCAAGGAGCCTGATGTGGGACTCAATCCCAGGACCCTGGGAACACACCCTGAGCCAAAGGCAGAAGCTCAACCACTGAGCCACCCAAATGCCCCTACGTTTGTTTTAATATCCTCAGAGACAGAAGTTGATGAATCCACCAAGTAAAACAAGTAGCAGGAAGAAAGGTAATTTAGAGAATAAAAACTCTTAGAAATGAAAAACGTGAAAACCAATTTTTAAAAAATCTTTCATAGGTTGGAAAATAGAATTGAGACTATCTCCTAAAAGACAGAGCAAAGAGACAACGATGAAAAGTAACAGAATTAGAAGTTCAACCCAGAAGATCCAATACCTAATATTAACAGTATCAGAGAGAGTGAACAGAGGGAAAAAAAAAGAGGGGAAATTATCATGAAATACAAGAAAATTTCCCAGAAATGAGGGATGCAGGTTTAGAGCCTAGAAGGACTCTCAAACGTTGAACATAATCATTCAAAAAATGAAATAAACAGGGGCAGCCTGGGTGGCTCAGCGGTTTAGCGCCGTCTTCAGTCCAGGGCCTGATCCTAGAGACCTGGGATCGAGTTCCACATCAGGCTCCCTGAGTGGAGCCTGCTTCTCCCTCTGCCTGTGTGTCTCTCATGAATAAATAAAATAAAATCTTTAAAAACAAAAAACAAACAAACAAAAAAAACAGAAAGGCAATAACAGATATTCTCAAACACTGGAGATAGAGGATATTCTAAAAACTTCTAGGAAGAACAGCAGGTGACATACACAGGACCAGAACATCTTAAGAGTATGAATACTGGGGATCCCTGGGTGGCGCAATGGTTTGGCGCCTGCCTTTGGCCCAGGGCGCGATCCTGGAGACCCGGGATCGAATCCCACGTCGGGCTCCCGGTGCATGGAGCCTGCTTCTCCCTCTGCCTGTGTCTCTGCCTCTCTCTCTCTCTCTCTGTGACTATCATAAAAAAAAAAAAAAAAAAAAAGAGTATGAATACTGAATGCCAGAAAAAAAATGGACCTTTAATACCTTTAAATTCGGGGCGGGGGTGGGGGGATTCTGGAGGAAAGGGACTCATTCAGAACTTTTGACCTCAGGAACTGTGAGACAGTATGTGCTGGTTTGTGATTTGTTACAGCTGTAGTAGGAAACTAATGCAATACATAAAACACATTTTCCCAAGCAACTAAAAATAGAAATGGCTTCTAAATTATGTTCTTATTAAAATCATAAGTACTTAGCTTTACAGTTCTAATAAGGCAGCATAATTTGATAATAGTATTATATCACAGTTACCAAGCCCAAAGCTCTGAAAGAGTAAGTCCCTTCCACCTGAAATTAATTATACAAAAGGTTATTAGTCTTACATCTCAATTGCTAGAATAAGTTTACACAGAAATCCTGTTTTTCTCTCCTCTCTGGAGATAAAGGTAGATGATGTAACAAATTATTTCAATGTCTCTTCTAGCCTGTGTCTAATGAAATGAAACCATACAATCTATGAGCTGGAAAGGATATTCACCATTATTGACTAACCTGCACAACCAAAGGTCAAATCCCCTCTGCATATCCACTGGTCTACAACAATCTGTTACTGGATATACGGTATAAAAAAGATGTAAATGACAACATCACTAACCTAAAGTGGAGAGAGGGAAAAGTACAGAGTTTCTGGATGCCCTGGAAATTACCAGCTTAAACTAACAGAACTATGAACTATTCTACATAAGCCTCATAGTAACCACAAAGAAAAAACCTGCAGCATATACAAAAAAAAGATTAAAGAATGGAAGCCTACCAACCTAGCAGCTGCTAATTTATGCTTGAGCAGGTCCAGGTGATGGGAATTCACCATCCCAGAGCATTCTATTCCATCTCTGCATGGATGTAATTTTTAGTTCTTTATTCTGACTTCACCTCTTGAATTTCCATCCACAGGGTCTACTTCTGGTCCTCAGCATTAAGTAAAATACATTTAACAGATAAGACTTCAAAAACCACAAAATACCCATTACATTTGCCCTGAGTTCTCTACTCTCTGGGCTAAACATCTGGAGCTCATTCCCTCACACCTTCTGAAGATGTACGTTTATATCCCCGCTTTGCTAAGAACATAGAAGGGACAACTTATTTAACCTTTCCAAGCCTCTGTTTTGCTACTGATGAAATGGAGGTACTTCTCCTTAGGGTTCTTGTGAGGGTTAGAAAAAATGTGTTCCAAAATCTTGGTGAGCGCCCGCACAGAGCAGGAAGCAGTCACTGGCTGAGGAGCAGCCGTCCTGGTAACACCAGGGCTCCAAGTGCCCACACCCATACAAGTTGCTCTGTTCCGGACAAGCTCCATTTGTCTTTAACCCTGAGGGATGATGTCTCAAACTAAAAGTGTGATCCAAGGACTGTCTAATCTGTACAGAGGAGAGCAGGACCCTCTCTCTCCTCCTAGATACTGGATTTCCACCAAACAGGCCTAAAATCAAATCTGTTTGCTTTCATGGCCCTAGCACACTGCTGCCTCCCAAAGAATATACTGAGTAAAGCCCATATTTTAGAAATATTAAAATTAAAAAAAATATATTAAAATTAAAACCACATATCCTTCATGTTGGGTTGAGAAAAACCTGATAGATAAATGTTTATATTACTTGTAGGGAAGTGTAAAAATGCAGTATTTCTGAGTCAATGAATAATATAAAACACCCTGGCAACTGCCTTGCATGTACTAAGTGCTTATTAAAGCTGACTCCTCCTTCCAATTAATTCAACACACCCCACAATACATTCTTGGTAATCTTTCCTCTTTAACAACATAAGCAGTCACAGAATACCAACTGTCAGGCACTCCGGCAAGAATTTATATATACTTTCCTATAACTCTCACAACAACCCTTGAGCAAAGGCATGGAATTTAAGAAACTCAGTGGCAGAATTAGACAAAGTATCCTAGACAGCCTTGACTCCAGAGCTCAGCTTCCTAAATACTGAGCCACAGTAGCTCTCATTTAGTGAACAGATGCAAGTACAGCAACAGTAATCTTCCCTTATCTGTGGGAGATACATTCCAAAACCCTCTGTGAATTCCTGAAACTGTGGATAGTACCAAGCCCTACGGTATAGAGCTTCTTCTTATAAGTATGTATCTATGACAAAGCTTACTTTATGAAATTAGGCACCGTAAAACAATAAATTATAACAATACACTATAACAAAAGTTATGTGAATGTCATCTCAAGATATCTTACTGTCCTCACTCTTATGATATGAGATGATAAAATGTCCACATGAAAAATGAGATGACAGGCAGCCCGGCCGGGTGGCTCAGTGGTTTAGTGCCGCCTTCAGCCCAGGGTGTGACCCTGGAGACCCGGGATCGGGGCCTGCATCAGGCTCCCTGTGTGGAGCCTGCTTCTCCCTCTGCCTGTGTCTCTGCCTCTCTCCCTCTCTCTGTGCCTCTCATGAATAAATAAGTAAAATCTTTAGAAAAGAAAAAAAAGAAAAAAGAGATGATGCGAGATGAAGGATGCCAGAGGTGTGACGCAGCACTAGGCTACCAGTGACCTTCTGACGCTGTGTCAGGAGAAGGATCACCTGCTTCCTGACTGCAGTTGACCACCAGGCAGAGTGAAACCACGATAAGGGGGAAACTGCTATAAACATTATTTCCTTCTGGGTGTTGGTTAACAGAATATGTACACTTTGTCAAAGTTCACCGTGCTATCCACTCATGATGTGTACTTTTCTGAATGTGTATTAAATAAGTGGGAGGCCTCAGGCAAATGTTAAATCACTTACATTAAACACACGCACATATATACACACATACATGTAAACATATGCTTGAATCCAATCTTCATATGAAAACTTCAGTTCAGGGACGCCTGGGTGGATCAGTGGTTGAGTGTCTGCCTTAGGCTTAGGTCGTGATCCCAGGGTCCTGGGATTGAGCCCCACATCGGACTCCCCGTGGGGAAACCACTTCTCCCTCTGCCTATGTCTCTGCCTCTCTGTCTCTCATGAATAAGTAAATAAAATCTTTAAAAAAAAGGAAAAAAGAAAACTTCAGTTCAGCTCAAATTTAATATCAACTAGCAAAATAAAAAATCAGATGCTTGAGAGGTATTATTATACTTTTATTTTTTTAATCCCCCTGCCTCCCTGAGGTATTACTATTCTTAGTGGCTATAATTTCTCTTTTTGGTGTTTGGTTTTTTAAGATTTTATTTCTTTATTTATTTTAGGGAGAGTGAGAGAGCAAGCATGCAAGCATAAGGAGAGAGAAGGACAAATAAGACTCCATGCTGGATGCAGAGACCAACATGGGGCTCAATCTCATGATGCTGAGATCATGACCTGAGCTGAAATCAAGAGTATGATGCTTAACCAGTTGAGCCACCTAGGTGTCCCTTGTGTTACAATTTCTTTCCTATAGTTGTCTCTTGGGTCTTTACATCCTCCTATAGTATTAGACACTTAGGCCTAACAGTACAATTTTTTTAATTAATTATTTTTTTAATTATTTATTTATTTATGATAGAGAGAGAGAGAGAGGCAGAGACACAGGCAGAGGGAGAAGCAGGCTCCATGCACCGGGAGCCCGACGTGGGACTCGATCCCGGGTCTCCAGGATCGCGCCCCGGGCCAAAGGCAGGCGCTAAACCGCTGCGCCACCCAGGGATCCCCCAGTACAGACAATTAAAAGGAAAAATAAGCTCAAAATTTAAAAGATGTTCAATAGTAATAATTTTAATCACGAAATTATCTGAAGCTAGACCCCTGAAGTTCAGGAGGCACACACTAATTATACTTAAGTTACCAAAGAATAAATTACAGCTGTACATGTTTTTATTTTTTTTTTAAGATTTTATTTATTTACTCATGAGAATACACACAGAGAGAGAGAGAGAGAGAGGCAGAGACACAGGCAGAGGGAGAAGCAGGCTCCATGCAGGGAGCCCAGGATCACACCCTGGGCTGAAGGCGGGGCTAAACTGCTGAGCCACCCAGGCTGCCCTGTACATGTTTTTAAACATTAATGGGACCATTCATACATGTTGCTGTAAATGGATATGTCTAAAGGTGACAAAAGGAAACGGAACCATTTCAGCCCATCCACATGATGGCCTCTCTGCAATCAGTAACACAGCTGAGTGTACTACTTGACTAGGTACCAGGACTGCTAATGTAAACACATTAACAAGACTAGAAAGATTCTGGGGCACCTGAGTGGCTCAATCAGTTAAGTGTCTGCCTTTGGCTCAGGTCGTAATCCCGGGGTCCTGGGATTGAGCCCCATGTCAGGCTCCCTGCTCAACAAGGAGTCTGTGTTTTTCTCTCCCTCTTGCTCGTTCTCTCTCTCTCTTTCTAATCAATAAAAAAAAAAGAAAGAAAGACTAGAAAGATTCTGAGTTCATTACTTAAGTTCCTCCAAATTCAACTACAGCTTTTACATACCACACTCAAAAATACTACACACACACCCCACTCCCTCCAATTGTCTGCTGAAAAGGCCTAGGAATAATGACCAATCCAGTAGCAATGAGCACCCCCTCTTATCACCCAGATTATGTCTCTTCAAATGTTGTTTCCCACTAACAGGAACCATGTTCCCTTGGACAAACGGCTAATGATTCCTGCTGAAGCAGGAAATGTATAAGAATAACCTGGAATATCTCATCATACCAGATACTAAGGAAGCTACGAAAAATTACTAGTCATGTCAAAGAAAGGAACTGAAGAGCCAATTTGACTTACTAAAGACAGTACTGAGTATTGCTAAGAGCTTAAAAAAATCAGATACTTTTAAAAGCATGAGTACATAATGATGATAAAAAAAAAACCTGTCACCTGTTAAGGTTGCTAAAGAAACAACTCATTATTTTGAAAACTAATAAAGGGTAAGATACATTTTTCCTTTCCTATTTTAATTTATACTCCACACCAAATAGTATATGAAGTATTCCAATAAAAGAAAAAAAACTAGAGTACCACCATTTTTCAGTCCCTAATGAATTAACACATCCATTTTCAATTTATAAGAGTTAAAAAAAAATCATTACACTAGCTAAATTCAGGCTTCCCAAAAGATCTAGTACTGTATTAGCAGCAGTGGGATTTTGCATGTCAATATTTTGATGAACACATTTATTTCAGTCCTTTGGAGGCAATTTCTGCCCCATTATGTTTAAAATTTCAAACCTGATAGCAATATTATTTTGGAATTCAGAGTAGATGGTTTTCTCACACTTCACTCCTCCAGATATCTAAAGAGATTCAATAAAGTGATCATGTGTAGAAAAACAGTATGAATCTATTAGCTCTTTTCTTTCTTTAAAATATTTTATTTATTTATTTATTTATTCATGAGAGACCCAGAAGGAGAGAGAGGCAGAGACACAGGCAGAGGGAGAAGCAGGCTCCATGCAGAGAGCCGGACGTGGGACTTCACGTCTTCAGGATCAGGCCCCGGGCTGAGGGCGGCGCTAAACCACTAGGCCACCGGAGCTGCCTTCTATTAGCTCTTAATATAGCTCTTAATATTTCCAAACACATATACTCAAAAAGTTCCAAAATGTGATAAGGCAACAGGGTAGGTAATTCTAAGTATTTCCCTCAAATGCCATCAGAAAAAGCAGGGTTTCCATTCACTTTGCCTCTCCTATACTGGGAAGACCTCTTTGGAATCAGAGTGAGATCCAACCCTGCCTCTTACAAGTAACTGAGAGACCCAGATCAAGTTCTTTGACTAAGAAACCAGAACACCCCCACTGGAAGGTCTGTGGGGGATTACACAAAATTATGTGTATATACAGCTCTCAAAGCAGTACCTGACATATAGTGAACATCAGCTAAACAGCCAAAGCGGGGGTAATTATTACTTTGGAATTTTAAATTAATGCAACCATCTAACAGCTTCATGTAAAGAGGCAATAAAGTGTTAGAGAAGGAAACACTCACCCCCCAAAACTCTAAAAACCAAAATACAACTCCTCAGGTTAGCTCCCTCCAAGAAGTATAAAGGGTACAATAAAGTCAACCAACGCAGTCCTTACCCAAAGAGCTGAAAATACCAGCTGAATCTTGCTGAGCTAGAATCGGGCAACTTGGCTCTGCCCTGTAAAAAACGTTGAATGGTTCTTCACTGTCTACTAACAAAAAGGCTATTTACAATGACATTCAAGTCCTTCCTCAGATCTGACACCAACGCACCTCTCCAGCCCTCCCTCCACATGGCCTCCTTTAAGCCACTTCCTGACACCCACCTTGTCCTTTCATGGCTCTTGGCCTCTCCTCCCCAACCCTGGAATGATATCTGCTCCTTCCATCCTTCACACAGTATCTTTGGGTCTTTAACTCTTTGGACCTTTCCTTACCACCAAAAAGGAACATACTATTCACTTACAGCAGTAATCTAACAGAAAACTTTATCCATAGTAAGGATTCAACAAAGTCTGAAGTTTACTTATTTATAGCTCATTTAAGTAATTTTTACACCCAATGTGGGGCTCCACTCACAACCCTGAGATCAACAGCCACATGCTCTACCAACTGAGTCAACCAAGCGCCCCAACAATGTCTGAAGTTTGGATGGTAAGATCCTAACTTACATTTACTCATACTTCCATCTTATCTTTATTTTTACTGGCATAAAGTTAAGAATAGATAGTTGACATAATGGATTCGGTCACTGGCCTGTGACCACTGTGACAGGGATGGAATGAGAAACAAGCTTCGTGATTCCCTATCCAAGTTCTTTTCAATGGATAGCCATGCTTTCAAGATTCATATTTATTCCACACTGGAAGATAAAATGTAATGTCAATTTTGGTTCTTGCTGAAATTCTGGTACAAATACCACAAGATAGTGACCTATTAGAAATCCTTACAAAACTACTAAAAATACCAACTACTGAACTGGGAAAACTTACACATTAAAACAAAGGCAGCAACACTTGACTCACCCCACTTTCCATAATTACTCTTCCGACTGCTTTTAGATTCCTCTCCCCCTCCCTTAGGCGTCTCTTACCCTAATAGCCTGCCTAATCATTGCCAACTATGTAATGATCCATGCAGAAATATAGCTTTAATTGTTACACTATTTGTCCTTTTAAGTATTTGAATATGGCTCTGAAAGCTTAGAAAGTGAATGAACCATACCTATCAATGCAGCTTTTTTTCTCTAAAGTAACTGATTAACTAGCACCCCCTCCCCCCAAACTATATTGGTTCTCCAAGGACTCTTACTACTCAGCAAACATGTTAAAATGTTGGCTTTAGATCAAATCTTAAAACTGAGGGATGCCTGAGTGGCTCAGCGGTTGAGGTTGAGCATATGTCTTTGGCTGGGGGTGTGATCCCGGGTTCCCAGGATCGAGTCCCACATTGAGCTTCCTACATGGAGCCTGCTTCTCCCTCTGCCTGTGTCTCTGCCTCCCTCTCTGTCTCTCTCATGAATAAATAAAATCTTTTAAAAAATCTTAAATCTGAGGCACCAAATTTCATCTAATCCAGCTGCTACACACACACACACACCCCTGGAAATGAAGTTTGGAAGAGAAAAGTTAACTGTCTAGGAGTTTACACAGTATAGAAAATCCAGGGCTTCCCGACTCCCAAAGCAGTGCTAAATTTACCACACATTATACAGTGTTTTTAATCTTTCAAAGAAAATATTACCATTTTCAAATAGACAACATCAGAAGATATAATGACCTTTATATTTTTGTCAGTCATGTGGCAAAAGCTAGGATTAAAAGTTGGTCCTTTTTTATTCTTAGAGACCTTTTTCCTTCTATATAATCTTACTGAACAGTGGAAAAGTTCCAAAAATAAAAGTTTGAAATAAAATATAGTCACACAAATTATATAGAAAACATCATTTTTTTAAGTAAGTGGTAATGTATCACCACCACAGGAAACACTAAATTGAAGTCAGTGACCTAAGGGTCAAGTGATCCAAAACCCATTAGCCATTACCAATTCCCCAAGCTGGCCAGTGCACAGAGAGTTGAATTCCCTGTCCAATGACGATATTTCAAGGGTAAGTAAACTTTTTTTTTATTTTTTTTTTATTTTTTTTTATGATAGGCACACAGTGAGAGAGAGAGAGAGAGAGAGAGAGGCAGAGACACAGGCAGAAGGAGAAGCAGGCTCCATGCAGGGAGCCCGATGTGCGACATGATCCCGGGTCTCCAGGATCACGCCCTGGGCTGAAGGCGGCGCTAAACCGCTGAGCCACCCAGGCTGCCCAAGGGTAAACTTTTTAATTAAAAAATGCAATGAATGTGGAATAACCAAATGTTTGGAAAATTTGTAAGAGATTTTCATTAGTTTGCACAGTTATTTTGGGGAAACAACAAATAACTCTTGCACGTATCACTACCATGAACCACACAACTTCAGTTACCCAAGTATGTACTGTATTCCAAAAGGAACTCCCTCTGGGAAAAGTGTCATAAATATGCTGTTCTGGAATGTATACGAAACCTAGCAACCACTTTTAAAGTTTCATTCCGCCAAAGATCCGCCCTACAAGATCTAAATATCTCTAAGAATCAAACTAACGGGCTTCTTCTCCATCAGTCTTTACCACTTAAAGATCATGTGACTAGTATCACCACCAGTGAATCACCCAATTAAAAAAAAAAAAAAGCCCACACATCACAATCGTGCTCGAAGAGACATCTTACAATTAATGCTGTAAGAAACAGGGTACTTTTAGGCCTTAACTGAGAATTTACTCTTGCACGTTGTTTCCAAGGTACAATTTTAACCATCGAGAAGTTACTAGAACATCGCGGGCATCCCTTCCCTTTAGAGGCTGACTAGCTAGAGGGGACCTCTGCCACATCAAAACTGCCAGGTGACGGCCCCCCAGAACGACTGCAAAGGAAGCGTACGGAACCTATGGAAAGATTTCCTCCTGCCCGGAAGAGTCGGCTGTACCAAGGAAACAAGATAAGGAATGCGACAGTTTAGAACAGAAAGGGGGGGAAAAAAAAAAAAAGCAACCCCATACAAAAAGCCATCCCAGAACGGGATCCTCTGGGAGAGAAAGGGCTCATTCTTCCTCCCCGGCGCCGGAAACCCGAGAAGCGAATTTGGGGAAAACGTCCCCGGTAACCTCGGGGAGGCAAGACTCGGACTGCTACGCGGAGGTTCCCGGCCCTGCAGGGGTGTGACCCAGCGGCCCAGCGGGTGCTGACAAACTTCGGGGACACCCGCCTCCCCCGCTCCAAGGACGGAGCCTGCTCCGGTGACCGCGGCCCGGACGGGCGAGGCAGCGCGGGCCGCTCACGCTCCGGCCACGGCCCGGGCGGACTCGCCCAGGCGGCTACGGCGGGGGCGGGGCCGGGCCGGCTCACCTTTGAAGAAGCGCAGCGCCAGGCCGTACAGCTCCTCCAGGCCGAAGCCCCAGCGCTGCTCCAGCCGCCGCGCCTCCTCCGCCGCGCCCCCGGCCGCCGCCTCCCCGGGCGCCGGCTGCTCCCCCGCGGCGCCTGGCCCCCGGCCCGCCCCGGGCGGCGAGGGCGGCGGCAGCGGCGGCGGCAGCAGCGGGGCGCCCTCCGCGCCGGGCCGCTCCTCTGGGTCGGGGCTCAGCGTGAGGCCGTCGACGGAGACCTCAAGTCGCTCGGCGTTCAGCACCGCCGCCATCTCCGGCTTCTGCGCCTCCTCGGCGGGGACAGGCGGCGGCCACGTATCGACTTCCTGCTGACCTCTGACCCCCACTTACCGACGCCGGAACTTCCGCCGCTGAAGAGGATCTCCGGCTTCGAGAGAGGGGCTGAGGCCCGCGCCCCGCCCCTCCGCGACCCCTAGCCCCGCGGGCCCCGCCCCGCCCGGCCCTGGCCCCGCCCCCCCGGCCCGCGTCCGCCCGCGAGCGTCGTCCCCCTCTCTACCCTTCCCCCGTGACCCGCCAGCGGCGGTCGGGGCGGGGCGCGCGGGGCTGGGGTCGTGGAGGGGCGTGGCCCGCGGGGCTGGAGGAGGGTCGAGGAGGGGCGGAGCCCGCGGGGCTCCAGGAGACGGGCGCGGAGGGCGGGGCCCGCGGAACTGGGGGAGGGTCGCGGAGGGCGGGACCCGCGGGGCTGCGGGGGAGGGGCGCGGAGGGGTGGGGCGCGCGGGGCTCGGGGAGGGGCGCGGGGGGCGGGGGGAGGGGCGCGGAGGGGCGGGGCGCGCGGGGCTCGGGGAGGGTCGCGGAGGGCGTGGCCCGCGGGACTGGGGGAGGGTCGCGGAGGGGTGGGGCGAGCAGAGCGGGGGGGGAGGGTCGCGGAGGGGTGGGGCGCGCGGGGCTCGGGGAGGGTCGCGGGGGGCGGGGCCCGCGGGGCGGGGGGTAGGGTCGCGGAGGGCGGGGCCCACGGGACTAGGAGAGGGTCGCGGAGGGGCGGGGCGCGCGGGGCTCGGGGAGGGTGGCGGAGGGCGTGGCCCGCAGGACTGGGGGAGGGTCGCGGAGGGCGGGACCCGCGGAGCGGGGGGAGGGTCGCGGAGGGGTGGGCCGCGCCGGGCTCGGGGAGGGTCGCGGAGGAGCGGGGCGCGCGGGGCTGGGGAGGGTCGCGGAGGGCGGGACCCGCGGGGCGGGGTAGGGTCGCGGAGGGGTGGGGCGCGCGGGGCTCGGGGAGGGTCGCGGAGGGCGGGACCCACGGGGCGGGGTAGGGTCGCGGAGGGGTGGGGCGCGCGGAGCTCGCGGGGCTGGGGGAGGGTCGCGGAGGGCGGGACCCGTGGGGCGGGGGTTGCGTCGCGGAGGGGTGGGGCGCGCGGGGCGGGGGGAGAGTCGCGGAGGGCGGAGCCCGCGGGGCTCGGGAAGGGTCGCGGAGGGCGGGGCCCGCGGGGCGGGGGGGAGGGGCGCAGAGGGGCGGGGCTCGAGGAGGGGCGCGGAGGGGAGGGGCGCGCGGGGCTGGGGAGGGTCGCGGAGGGCGGGGCCCGTGGGGCGTTGGGAGGGTCGCGGAGGGGCGGGGCGCGCGGGGCTCGGGGAGGGTCGCGGAGGGCGGGATCCGCGGGACTGGGGGAGGGTCGCGGAGGGCGGGGCGCGCGGGGCTCGGGGAGGGTCGCGGAGGGCGGGATCCGCGGGACTGGGGGAGGGTCGCGGAGCGCGTGGCCCGCGAGGCTGGAGGAGGGTCGCGGAGCGCGGGGCCCGCCGGGCTGGGTAGGGTCGCGGAGGGGCGGGGCGCGCGGGGCTGGGGGAGGGTCGCGGAGGGCGGGGCGCGCGGGGCTCGGGGGAGGGTCGCGGGGGTGCGGGCGCGCGGGGCTCGGGGAGGGGCGGGGCGCGCGGGGCGGGGGGAGGGTCTCGGAGGGCGGGGCCCGCGGGGCTGGGGTAGGGTCGCGAGGGGCGGCCGAGGTGACGCTGCAGGCCGAGACTCTTCCCGTGCGTGGGGTCGCGGACTTGCCTTGGTCTTCGCTGCAAGGCTGAGGAAGTGGTGGGCCAATGACTTTTTTCAAGAGGAAGCTGAGGCTGTTTTAAATCGGCAGACCCTGGTTTGGGGGAACCATACAATTTGTGGGACCCCCATTAAGATAAACCCCCCCAAGGGCACCTGAGTGGCTTAGACTTGACTCCTGACTCTTAGCTCGGGTCTTGGTCTCAGGGTCCCATGTTCAAGCCCCGCGTTGAAGCGTACTTAGAAAAAGACCCCAAATTACGTGCGTAAATATACGTAGAATGAGAAATCGCAAATGATACTTTGAAAAGTAAAAAAAAAAAAAGTTTTAAAAAGCCACAAGCATCACACACACAACCATAAAGCATTTATTAACTTCCTGACACTCCTACAGGGTGCCCCAAAGTCCAGAGACAATTATCCTATTTTTTTAGAAGATTGAAAATGCCCTTGACAGCATTACGTATATTTTACCTGTCTAGGTAAATGGGCACCATTTATGATCATTTTTTCCACGGTTTTTGGCTGCATACTTTTTTTTTTTTTTTTTTCTTTTAGATTTTATTTATTCATGAGAGACACAGGGAGAGGCATAGACACAGGCAGAGGGCACAGGCAGAGGGAGAAACAGGTTCCATGCAGGGAACCGGATGCAGGACCCTATCCCGGACTGGGGATCACACCCTGAGCCAAAGGCAGACCAACCTCTGAGCCACCCAGGCGTTCTGGCTGCATACTTTATTTTTTTAAAGATTTTATTTAGTTATTCATAGACACAGAGAGAGAGGCAGAGAGACAGGCAGAGGGAGAAGCAGGCTCCATGCACGGAGCCCGACGTGGGACTCGATCCCAAGTCTCCAGGATCACACCCTGGGCTGAAGGCGGCGCTAAACCCCTGAGCTACCAGGGGGCTGCCCCTGGTTGCATACTTCTAACCACCTTTGCCTACGACATTTTGTAATATTTACTATAAAGAAAATAGGTCAATCTTTTCGGCATGGTGCTCAAAGATTTTTTATTGTTTATGCTTCAGCTTCATAACTCTTGAATGTTCTTAGTGTATATCTTTTAAAGATTATTGTCAAATTTGGGAAAATCTTTATCAGGTTGCTTTCACATCTGAGCTATAGTATTTTAGGGCTGCTTTGCTGCTTCAGTGGCAATTTCATGTAGTTTTTAGTGGATCCCAGGGGTTTTCAGAACAATTTGCTCCGGTAAGACAGGTTCTGATCCATTAAGATCAATAATAAAATATGTGACTTCACCTACAGACCGACTCACTGAAGTACAAGTTTGTGTCCCATAAACGCAAGAATTCTAATGTGTTCCATTTTGCGTGATTTGCATACAGTCATAAGCATAGTGCATTTACAATTGCATATATAACATTACTTAGTGGATTCCTGATGAATGAGAACCTCCATTTTAGGTTAAGCATTTTAGAGTAGTCATTGAGAGACTTGATTCTTCCACTTAAAAGTTTTTACTCTGGAGCCGATTTAATCTCGGAAGGATTTTCTATGGACTAGTTTATCTTCTTTCACATCTTGTTTCCCCTCCATTACCCCCATGTTTGCTCTGCTGGGCATCACAGAGCTCCTTTGCCCTCTGGCCCTGTACCTTTGTGATATAGTGCTGGCTGGGCTGGTATAATGGGCAGTAGGTGTATTTCAGAAAGCCATTCCTACCCCCACAGAGAGCAATGATTTAACAATACTCGGAAATGACCGCAAATCACATAAATACACACCACTAAACCCCAATTAAATGTATCCCTTACTCGGGATACCTGGGTATCATAGTTGATTAAGCATCCCATTATTGGTTTGGGCTTAGATCATGATCTCAGAGTTGTGGGATGCCTGTGTCAGGCTCTGCACTCAGTAAAAAGTCTGCTTAAGACTCTTTTTCTCTCTCTCTCCCTCTGCTCCTTCCCCACTCTGTGCTCTTTCCTTCTCTTTCTCTCCAAAATAAATTTAAAAATCTTAAAAAAAAAAAAAAAAAGGTATCTTTTACTCCATCATTGTATCATTGTCCCAGATCCCAAAAAAGCCCCTGGCCATGGGCAGCCCCAGTGGCACAGCGGTTTAGCGCCGCCTGCAGCCCGGGGCGTGATCCTGGAGACCAATCATCCGGCTCCCTGCATGGAGCCCGCTTCTCCCTCTGCCTGTGTCTCTGCCTCTGTCTCCCTCTCTCTGTGTGTGTCTCTATGAATAAATAAATAAAATCTTTAAAAAAAAAAAAAAAAAAACTGAGGGCATCCCCGGTGCTGCAGCGGTTTAGCGCCGCCTGCAGCCCAGGGCGTGATCCTGGAGACCAATCGAGTCCCACAACGGGCTCCCTGCATGGAGCCTGCTTCTCCCTCTGCCTGTGTCTCTATGAATAAATGAATAAATTATTTTTAAAAATTAAAAAAAAAAGAAACCCTAAAAAAAAAAAATAAAGCCCCTGGCCATTCCCGAAGCATCAAACACAAAGGAGTGACAGAAGGAAGTCAGAAAGCAAGAGATCCCTGGGTGGCGCAGCGGTTTGGCGCCTGCCTTTGGCCCAGGGCGCGATCCTGGAGATCCGGGATCGAGTCCCACGTCGGGCTCCCGGTGCATGGAGCCTGCTTCTCCCTCTGCCTGTGTCTCTGCCTCTCTCTCTCACTGTGTGCCTATCATGAATAAATAAAAAAATTTTAAAAAAAATAAAGATTAAAAAAAAAGAGAAAGCAGAGAGACAGTGGTCTTGAATACCTTACTTTAGAAACTTCTACAGAAACTGGACCAAGTGAATATACTGTTGGAGATCCTCCAAAGGCCTTAGAAGGGCGTGCATGTAAGAGCTCTAAAACAGGGACGCCTGGGTGGCTCAGCAGTTGAGTGTCTGCCTTTGGCCCAGGGTGTGATCGCAGGATCCTGGATCAAGTCCCACATCGGGCTCCCCGCATGGAGCCTGCTTCTCCCTCAGCCTGTGTCTGTCTCTCGTGAATAAAAAATAAATCTTTTAAAAAACCCCACAAACTTTCTTAAGCCCACTATTAGTTGTAGGAGACTGTAATTCTGCTATGCTATGCCCACTGATTTGTTTTGCTTAGCCTGGGTCTTTAGACTTAGTTTTAATTGCTTTAAAAATATGCATATTGGGCAGCTGGAGGCGGGGAGGGGGGGGGGATGGGCCCGCAGCGGTTTAGCGCTGCCTTCAGCCCGGGGGCGTGATCCTGGAGACACAGCATCGAGTCCCACATCTGGCTCCCTGCATGGAGCCTGCTTCTCCCTCTGCCTGTGTCTCTGCCTCTCTCTCTCTCTCATGAGTAAAGAATAAATAAATCTTAAAAAAATAAAAATATGCATATTACATGGCTTAACCTCCAAGAAGTTATAACGTTATTTCCTTGATATGTTTACCCCCGCATTCCACCTTAGAATTTGATAACTTTTGAGGGCAATAATGTGATTAGCAAATATAACTCTCCTTCATGGAATTATAGATTCTAAGTTTTCTACAATAAGCATTTCTTTTGTAATCTGAAAACATATATTTTTGAAAAACAGTATAAATATTATACCTATAGAATATACCTAGGAAGATGGGCAGGTAAAATCTAATAAATTAGTCATTGACTTTTTTCACTGTTTTGGTATTTAACATATTGGGTATTCTTGGAAAATAGGCACATTCTTTAAATCAAACATTTAAACCTCTTCCTATGAGAGCTATCAAGAATTTCTTGTGGGTAGTTGCTTTTAGTGGGCTAAAAAAGATTAGAAAATATAACTTCCCTTTAACTACTCAGTATGGAAGTGAATTCCAGATACTCACTATGACAAAAGGTCAAACTTTACTGTGCATGCAAATCACCCAAGTGGCTTATTAAACTGAAGATTCGGGGGGTGCCTGGTTGTTCAGTTGGTTGAGCATCTGCCTTTGGTTTGGGTCATGATCCGAGGTTCTGGGATTAAGCCCCACATCAGGCTGTCTGGTCAGCAGGGAGCCTGCTTCTCCCTCTGCCTCTGTCTGCTGCTCCCCCCACTTGTGTGCTCTCCCTCCCAAGTAAATAAAATCTTTGAAAAAAAAATAAACTTCAGATTCGGACTCAGGAGTCAGAAGGGAGGTATTTTTAATAAGCCTCCTGGGCTGCTGCTATCTGTTGACATTTTGGCATACCCAGAGTCTAGGACATTTTTCGCACAGTCTTTTTTTTTTTTTAAGATTTTTTTTATTTATTCATGAGAGACACACAGAGAGAGAGGCAGAGACACAGGCAGAGGGAGAAGCAGGCTCCATGCAGGGAACCCGACATGTGACTCGATCCTGGGTCTCCAGGATCAGGCCCGGGGCTGAAGGCAGCGCTAAACCATTGAGCCACCCAGGCTGCCCTGCACAGTCTTATTACGATATAATTGATGTGCGATAAACTGCAAATACTCAAAGCTTACAGTGTGATGAGTTTCAACATACACATCTACCTGTAAAACCATTAATCATGATCAAGATAGCATATCTGTTACTCTTTCTAGACTTTTCAATAGACATTTGTTCTAATATCCTTGTCACAATAGAATCTGACTTCCATAAAACAGTTCAGAGAAACCACCTGTACTTCCATATTTCTTTTACATGTGGAGGCACACAGAGTTAGCAAAGTTTATATCTTCCAAAACCTTTGAAATATCTTCCCCAAGTCTGTTCCTATACAAACGAGGGTACTTTTCTCCTTTTTTAAATGATTAAAAAAAAGATTTTAGTTTTTTAAAGATTTTATTTATTCATGAGAGACAGAGACACAGGCAGAGGGAGGAGCAGGCTCCATGCCGGGAGCCCGACGTGGGACTCGATCCTGGGTCTCCAGGATCACGCCCTGGGCTGAAGGCGACGCTAAACCACTGAGCCACCCGGGCTGCCCAAAACATTTTATTTTTAAGCAATCTCTACACCCATCGTGGGGCTTGAACCCCCAACCCCAAGATCCAGAGCCACAAGCTCTGCCCACTGAGCCCGCCCAGTATCCTGAGGGCACCTTTCAAACCAACCAACTTTGCTGTGTGAATTTCATTTCAGCTCCATTCATTCAAACACTTGCCAGGTAAGTATTACCATTTCTGAAAAGGAATTTCTGATTTCTTCCCTAAGATGACTACTTCCCTCTGTTCCCTCCACATTGTGTTCATAGGCTTTGTAAAGTATTGTTAGATCTCCAGACAAAGACTGAGTTCAATTTCCTGCTTTCTCTGGCGATAAACAATACTCAAGAAATGTTGTGTTAGCCTTAGTAATGCAGAACGCTTTAGAGTGGTGATGATTATTTTGTGCTCCTTGACTCCAAGCATCTGGAAGTCAAGGCTACGCCTCTGAACTCCCTCAGCCCCTAAAACAGGATGGGAAGAGGGGTAGGCACTTAGAATGTTTTACTGAGTGAATGAATTAAGGTCTAATTACATCTGTTACATACAATACCAATTCAGCTCAATGTACCTTTAGGGAGTGACTCCTACACCACAAGCTGGGAGAAAAATAAAGGGTGAGAGGCTGTGGTGTATAAACCCAAGGAGTTGTGGTCCAATTGGCAGGATCAAGGAGGAGCACTCTGTTAGGGCCGGGCTGCTGGGCTGCCGGGCATGGGATCCAAATTGGTGACCTCGGGCACGTGACTTCACTTCTGTTGCCTCCCCTGTAAATTGGGGATAATCATGGCACCTACCTCCTAGGCTGCTGAGAAGACTGGATGTAGGAATATATGTAAAGCACTAAGAGAAGGACCTGTCTGGCATGCAGTAAGCTTTTTAATAAATGTGGGCCGCTGCTGTCTACAGTATTCCATTAAAACGTAGAGGACAGTGGCACGCGGGAGGCTTGCAGGAGAAAACCTGTCAACTTAATGTCTTTTCCTTGGCTTGCAAGAGGGGGCAGCTACAGGGGCGCCTGGGTGGCTCAGCAGGGAGTCTGCTTCTCCCTCTCCCTCTGCTGCTCCCCCTACTTGTGAGTGCACGTGCTCTCTCTCTCTCTCTCTCTCTCTCTCTCTAATAAATAAATAAACCCTTGGGGCACCTGGGTGGCTCAGTGGTTCAGCGTCCTTTGGCTCAGGTCGTGATCCTGGGTCCTGAGATCAAGTCCCACATTGGGCTCCCCTCAAGGAGCCTACTCCTTCCTCTGCCTGTGTCTCTACCTCTCTGTGTGTGTTTCTCATGAATAGATAAATAAAATCTTTAAAAACTAATTAACTAATTTAAAAAATCTTAAAAAAAAAAAAGAAAGAGAGTGGGCACCTACAGTGCTTTACATTTGAATTGGTTGTTAGCATTTCAAGATCTGGGCCTGGCATTGGTGCCAGACGATGAACTAGAGGCTTCGTCCTTGAGGAGGGAGGTGTGGTCTCAAGTTTGCAACAATGCTCCCAGCCCATTGTGCTGGACACTGTCCTTGCTATTTATTGTGGGCCGGCACATGGTGCTAAGGATCATTTTACATTAACTCCATCTATTTATAGTGATACCTGCCTGGCCACTGTAGGCATTTTTTTTTTTTTCACTGTAGGCATTTGTGTTTGTAACTCCCTAATATAGGAGAAAAAAGTATCCTGCCTGGAGGGCTGGAGGAGATCATTCTACTGATCACCATGCATGTTTTTTTTTAATTTATTTTTTTAAAGATCTTATTTATTTATTCATTAGACACACACACAGAGGCAGAGACACTGGCAGAGGGAGAAGCAGGCTCCTTGCAGGGAGCCCGACATGGTACTCGATCCGCGGTCTCCAGGATCACGCCCTGGGCCAAAGGCGGCACCAAACCACTAAGCCACTGTGGCTGCCCTTTAAAATATTTTTAAAGATTTTATTTATTTGAATGAGAGAGTGAGCGACAAAGAGAGCACAAGCAGAGGAAGAGGGAGAAGCTGACTTCCTGCTGAGCAGGAAGCCCAACTCAGGGCTCGATCCCAGGATCTCAGGACCATGACCTGAGCCAAAGGCAGACACTTCACCCACTGAGTCACCCAGGTGACCCCACTGTGCATATTTGTATTTGAAGAACATAGAAATGACATTCTAGGGAGAGGGAGTACTGTTTGCTAACACCCTGTGGGGCACGAGAACCTGGCACTCTTGTTTAGCCTTGGCCTGAGCAGAAACTGCAAAAGAAGGAGTGGCTGGGGGTGAGCCCGAAAATGAAGGCAGTGGCCCAATGTGCAAGGCAGGCCTAAAAGAACAGGCAGGAGATTGTCCTAGAGGCCATTGAAGGATTGCATGTGCAGGAGTCTCATGATTTACTTGGGCTACATACGGGCAGTGGTAGAGGGATGATCCAGATGGGAGATGGCAACAGGGAGCTCAGGATGGCTGCTGTCAGCCCAGGTCCAGAGGACGAGACCCTGAGAAGGGGCAGTATAGGGTCATGAAAAGGAAGAAATGGATTCCAAAAAGATGTGCCCCAGACCCAGCAGAGCCAGCCAGGGTCAGGGAAGGGAGGGGGGCTGAATCTGTCACCTTGTGACCTTAGGCCCACTTTCTAGACCTCTGTCTTCCTATCTGTAAAAAGCAGACATTTTTTCTGTCTTGGTTTCATCACAACATGTTGATATATGAACAGGCCTAGATTAATTATATCCGTGAAAGTGCTTTAAATACCTGGACAGATAAGATATGATTCATGTAACTGCCATTAAACTACTCCTTTCTGACCTTGACATTCCAAGCACTCTTAAAGGTGTGGGGTGTTTTGTGGGGGGTTTTGAGAAAAGGGGGAAGAGGAAGAGGAGAGGAGACAGAGAACCTCGAGCAGACTCCTCAGTGAGTGTGGAGCCCAACCCCGGGCTCAACCTCACAACCCTGAGACTATGACTCCTTGGAAATCAAGAGTCAGAGGCTCAACCGACTGAGCCACCTAGGTGCCCCCACATCCAAAACACTCTTAAGAGCCATTGTCCATTATAAAATTATATACATTTGTTTAGGAGCAAAAGTAAAAATGAGTCTAATCAAAGACTTGTAAAAATAACCTCCCATAATCCCATTACTGAGATGTAACCAACATTAGCAACAGCAGGTACAGTCTTCCATTCTCCTATTTGCCAATGCTAATATGGCAATACCGATAATTATGATTAAGTAGTATCCTCCACTGACAGTAGCAAGAGGTGAACTGCTTGGAAAGAATAGGCCCTTGGGGCACCTGGGTGGCTCAGTGGTTGAGCGTCTGTCTTTGGCTCAGAGAATGATCCTGGGGTCTTGGATCAAGTCCTGCATCAGACTCCCCACAGGCAGCCTGCTTCTCCCTCTTGCCTGTGTCTCTGCCTCTCTCTGTGTTTCGAATGAATGAATGAATGAATGAATGAATGAATGGTCAGGCACCTGATTCCAAGGATCTGTTCAGAAGATGCGGACACCAATGCTTAAGCTTCAGGGCCCCTTGGCCCCACCTTCTGGCCAGAGGTGGTAACGCACCTGCAGGTGAACTCTCGAGGCCGGCTGCTGGGGCTGCCCTGTGGCCACCTCCTAGATGGGGCAGGGAGTTGGGGCCATCGATGGGGAGAACCGCCGCTGTGGCCTCGCCTGGGACCTGAAGAGCCAGAACAAAGTATGAGGCTCTGGGCGAGTCTGCCCCAGGCAAGACAGTGAGCATCATGACACTTCTCTAAATGATGGATACAAAAACCCAAATTCAATCAGCCATCTAGAGGAAAAACAATTATCTTCCCACCCCTTCAATAGAAAATTAAATTTTGAAGTTGTTATCGTGTGGAGAACAATGGATATGCAGCAGAAAAAATGTAGGAAGAAAAATAAGCATAGAGATGTATCAGGAAGTCAAGTAATATGAATAATAGTGGTTATTATTGCTGTGTCATTTTTTTTTAAGTTTATTATTTTTTTAGAGAGAGGGAGAGAGAAGGAGCAGGGGGAGGAGCAAAGAGAGAGGATCTCCAGCAGACTTCCTGCTGAGCACAGAGCCCCAAGTGGAGCTGTCTCAGGACACTGAGATCATGACCTGAGCTGAATCCAAGAGTTGGGTTCTCAACTGACTGAACCACCCAAGGGTCCCTATTATTATGTTATTTGAATTTTGTCATACTCATCAGCTTTCATAACATTTATGATTCATTTGGGTTTCATTTCTCATTCTGAATAAGCATCTATTTCTGTACCTAATTTTCTATTCTTTCTCTTAAAGAACTCCCCTTCCTCCCATAACTGAATAAGCTTCAAGCCCCATTTATTCTGGATGTGTTCACAGACCTGCCTGATCCTGGCACACAGAAGATGCCCAATATATGTTTGCTGAATGACGGAAAGAGCACGCATGTTTCATAGGAATGCAAGGAAATTTGTGGAGACCAACTTTAATTTACTAAGAGGAAAAACTTTCTAAAATTGAATCGATCATTGAAGACAGCCAATAGTAGCTACTGAGCAAAGAATTTGCCCAACCCCTTTATGTACATTGTCTTA
Organism: Canis lupus dingo; assembly: GCF_003254725.2. Lineage (NCBI taxonomy): Eukaryota > Metazoa > Chordata > Mammalia > Carnivora > Canidae > Canis > Canis lupus. Next base: position 38,357,762 of record NC_064249.1, on the reverse strand, counting down.
CTTAAGCCTCAGAATAGCTGTTTGAGGTAAGTGTCATTGTCCCTATTTAAAAATGAGGAAACCAAATCACAGAGCTGAGGCACCTGGCACACTCTTGCCCAGAGCCGGTGGAGAAGCTTCCAGTGCAGCCAGGACCATCTGACTCCTCACTCCACAGGTCTGGCATTGCCTGGTCTGTCTGTACCTCCAAATCTTGCTAACTCTCTGAGGCCCTGGGGTTTCAGACACAGAATATGCACAGCATTTCGAGGGCATGCTGCCAGATAAGGCCAGCCTGCGTTGCCGATGTGCAGTTTGGAGACGATAAACACAGCTTCTCTGTGCTCTGGATATGTCTGCTCCAGAGCCAAAGCCACTGTGAGCCATCACTCCCCTCCACTGAGCAGATCAAGAGTGTCCTTGTAAGAACAGGTCCACAGACAATTCACCTCTGGATCCCCATCCTGGTAAACAGCCCCCCTCACGATATTAATGATTGTCCATTAATTTATTTCACACATATCATGCCCTAAACACTTCCCATGCTTTATATCATTCATTTCTCAAAATCTCATAAAATAGATATCATGAACCCCTTTTACAGAAGAGCAAACAGGGTCAGGGAGATCTGTAATAATAGAACATTATTTAACAGAAAGGGAAGGGAATATATTACTAAGCACACAAAACTCTAGAGCCAGTCTGCACAATTTGGAGCCTGTCCTCCCACCATCCTAGCTGTGTGATCTTGAGCATGTTACACAACCATTCCATGCCTCAGTTTCTACAGCTGCAAAAAGATAATAGTGTCTTACCAACATATGTGACCACCCATAATGGCACTTAGAATAGTAACTAGCACAATACATCCTCCATAAATATCAGCTCTTTTATTATCACTGTTTTTAAATAAATAATGACTTTATTTATATATATATTTTAAAGATTTTATTTATTTATTCATGAGAGACACACACAGAGAGAGAGCCAGAGACACAGGCAGAGGGAGAAGCAGGCTCCACGCAGGAAGCCTGACGTGGGTCTTGATCCCGGCCCCCAGGATCACTCCCTGGAGCCAAAGGCAGAAGCTCAATCGCTGAGCCACCTAGGCATCCCTATTATCACTGTTTTTAAAGACGCCTCCCAGAATCCTGAGTCAAGAAGGGTAAGAAAGATGCTGTCACCACACCTTCCAAAACATAGTGAGAAGCTCCAGCTCCCACCCCACATCCGGGCTGCTGCAGGCAAAACCGTTTCAAGGAACCCTCCACAAGAAGGAAAGGCACCCAACCTCCCCCTAGGATGTGCCATAAAATTATTTAAGATAAAGTCTATGTAAAAAAAATAAATATAAATAAAATAAATAAATAAATAAATAAATAAAGTCTAGATTGATTTTTTTTCCTAACTGTAAAAGTATATGTTTGTTGTAGAAAGGTTTGTCAGTACAGAATAATGTAAAGACGAACAATCACACAGAATTCTGCTTCCCAGGGACCGGTACTGACACAGGGCCTATTAGTAGCATCCACATTGTTTTCTAACTGCGCGTTCCTGGCCAAGCCCAGCAGAGGCTGCTGTTGGAGAGACAAAGTCTCCCTCCCATTCCTCTAGCTTTGCCTGGGACTGGCCAGGAGAGGACATTTGATTCCTGTCTCTTGGCGCAGGGTGCAGACAGTCCCTCAAGAGGGTGCTAAGATATAAGCACAGGAATATTTATTACAACAGTGGTTTAATAGAAAAAAGAAATTAGTAGCAACCAAGCAACCAAAGTGCCTGGCAATAAGGGACAAGCAGCATACATAATGGTACGTCCAGTCAGTGGAGTTCTAGTAGCTGCTAAAAAAGATGCCCCAGTATGGGGGCACCTGGCTAGCTCATTCGGTAGAGCATGCAACTTTTGAACTTGGGGTGATGAGTTCAAGCCCCATATTCGGTGTAGAGATCACTTAAAAATAAGTGTCTTTAAAAAAAAAAAAAAGCTCTTGGGATGCCTGGGTGTCTCAGTGGTTGAACATCTGCCTTCAGCCCAGGGCGTGATCCCAGGGTCCTGGGATCAAGTACCGTGTCGGGCTCCCTGCATGGAGCCTGCTTCTCCCTCTGCCTGTGTCTGCCTGCCTCTCTTTCTCTGTGTCTCTCATGAATAAATAAATAAATAAATAAATAAATAAATAAATAAATAAATAAATAAAATCTTAAAAAGAAAAAGCCCCAATATGGAAAAAAGCTAAAAAATGTGACTGTTTCAAAGGCAAGGTGCAGAGCCCTGTCCATAATATGGTTCTTCTGGGTTAGCATATCTACACAGCTACAGAAATCGATATATATGGGATATAGGAAGGAGGATTTAACCCTTCATTTTCTTTTTTTTCTTTTCTTTTTCTTTTTATTATTTATTCATGAGAGAGAGAGAGAGAGAGGCAGAGACACAGGCAGAGGGAGAAGCAGGCTCCATGCAGGGAGCCCGACCTGGGACTCCATCCTGGGTCTCTAGGACCACGCCCTGGGCTGAAGGTGGCACTAAACCACTGAGCTACTTGGGCTGCCCAGGGCATTATTATTATTATTATTATTATTTTTAATTTTAAGTCATCTCTACACAGAGCATAGGGCCCAAACTCAGGACCCCGAGATCAAGAGTCAAGTGCTCCACCAACTGAGCCACCTGGGGGGTCCCCAGGGCACTATTTTTTTTAAATGTCAGTGAGGACTAGGGCACCTGGGTGGCTCAGCGGTTGAGCATCTGTCTTCGGCTCAGGTCCAGATCTCAGGGTCCTGAGATTGAATCCCACATTGGGCTCCCTGCATGGAGCCTGCTTCTTCCTCTGCCAATGTCTCTGCCTCTCACTCTGTGTCTCTCATGAATAAATAAAATCTTTTTTAAAAATGTCACTGAGGATTATCTGGGAAGGAAGATGATGGCAGAGATACACCGAGAGAGGCAGAGACACAGGCAGAGGGAGAAGCAGGCTCCAAGCAGGGAGCCCGATGTGGGACTCCATCCTGGGACTCCAGGATCACGCCCTGGGCTGAAGGTGGCGCTAAACCACTGAGCCACCCAGACTGCCCTTAAAAGTAAAATCAAGGGATCCCTGGGTGGCGCAGCGGTTTAGCGCCTGCCTTTGGCCCAGGGCGCGATCCTGGAGACCTGGAATCAAATCCCACGTCAGGCTCCTGGTGCATGGAGCCTGCATGGAGCCTGCTTCTCCTTCTGCCTATGTCTCTGCCTCTCTCTCTCTCTCTGTGTGACTATCATAAATTAAAAAAAAAAAAAAAATTTTTTTAAAATAAAATAAAATCAAGAAAATGATCCTTTACTGTTGTATTCTAAAATAACCTTCTCTTCTTATATTTAAAAAAAAATAATAATCTTGTTTTCAAAGCCTGTTGTAGGAGTTTTTGAGGTGCCAGCTGCTATTGGTACTGTGACTAGCACCCCTGCTAGTGCCCAGTACATAATAGATACTGAGTAAACATTTATGCCGTGAATGAATATGTTGGAAACATTTCTTTCTGATCTCTATTTCCCTTCAGTGGACATTTCCTGAATTAAATTCATTGTAGCAATAGGTCTCAGCCTCTCAAACCCTTCCACAATCTCTGAAGAGCAGGTGAAGTGACAAGATTATCTTTTTTTTTTTTTTTTTAAGATTTTGTTTATTTATTTGAGAGAGAGAAAAACAGAGGAAGCATGAATGGGGGTGGGTAGGGAGAAGCAAGGTCTCTGCAGAGCAGGGAATCAGACGTGGGGCTCAATCCTAGGACCCCTAAATCATGACCTGAGTCGAAGGCAGACACTTAACCACCTGCGCCACCCAGGCCCCCTGACAAGGCTTGTAACTTGTACAGCCATCCACTTCTCCCCAAAACTCAACAATTTTCACACGTTCATTTGAGAAACATCTATTGGTCACTGACTACATGCCCAGGGCAGAACAAGGAGCTGGTGTCAGCTTCCCTGGGTTATTTTTATAGTTATTCATTCAGCAAATATTTATTGAGCACCTACCATATATTCCAGATGTGGAAGCTGATGGAGTGTGCAAAACAGATGTGGTCCTGCTCTATGGGCATGGAAGTCCCAGTGCCATCACTCTCAACCCCATCAGACCCAAAGCCTCTTCATAAATCGGATCATGTTTAGTATCTCTTTTGCCATCTGAAAGAAATCCACAGATAAAAGAGCATATCTACACAATCATTTTTTGTAATGTTTTAAATACAATATAAAGCAAAAATGCAGGTGAGGTCAGTGATAACAAAAGTGTATATGCTTGAGCATGACTTCCAGGATAATAGTGAAGTGCTCCGATGCTTCACCTGTACTTGGGGCCACCTTGAAATCATCTGCTACAAATGCAGATGGATAATGGGGTTGCTGTGGGTGATACCACTTTTGAAATTGTGACCAACTCCAAAAAATTACTTTATGCATAGACACTTCGCTGGAAATTTTGGTGCATGTTAAAACTGTGCAAAAATTCACCATGTTTCTTTGTAAAATTCACGTTCTTTGCTCAGATCATGGCAGACTGGCTCTTTGTCTCCATGACTGTCCAGTAGAAAGTGGGAGGTTGGGTGAATGATAGGAGCCTAGCAGGATTAGCCATCTAGTGTCCCCTGGCCCACCCACAGTTTAACCACTTGCTCCGGCTCCTTGTCCCCAAGGCTGAGAAAAGCAGAACTGCCTGGAAGGAAGGCATTGCCTGGCAAGAACTCTAGGTCCAGGGTGGCTGGTGGCCGTGGGAGGCTTCAGGGGCAGGACCTCTGAAGAGTCAGAACAGCCCGGTCACACTGCATATCTTCAAACAGCAGGAAGTCCTGACACCCAGGAAAAAATGTGGTGGGGGTCTGGGGACTGGGGGGTTGGCTTTCCAGGTGCCAGACAGCAGGATTCCAGCTGAAGCAGACATAAAGGTGATAATCAAATAAAATCTCTGTTATAAAGGACCTTAAAACCTATAAAAATACCAAGAGTGTGCCAGCTCTGGCCTCCCCCCTGGCACAGGGCTGTGTGCCAGACTATATCTATTTATTTTTTAAAATATATACATATTTTAAGCTGCCTGGGAAGTGAGGCTATGGGAGCTCTTGTATCAGGGTGTAGATCAGGGCAGGAGCACCAGGGAACATAACCAGTCAAACCCAGGCAGTGAGAGCAGGCAATATTTTCTTATTATTTTTATTCCTTGCAAATTTTATTTGTTAATCTTTCCTAATCTTCTCTATAATTCATACATCTCAATATATGCTGTATTTTAACAAGTACAACATATAAATATATAACTCAAACCAATATATAACCCATTAATGAGATAATCATTAATATAATTATACAAATATCAATCATAATTAATATGAATCCTTAGTAAAGGAAAAGCCTTTATTCCTTATTAACTTTTCTCTAATATATTTATTTTTTAATTAACCACAAAAGGGTGTGTATTTATGGTAAAAATATACTCACACAGCACTGAAGGATATAAGGTGAAAAGTAAAATTCCCCTCCTCCCACCCCCAAAGCCCCAGTTCTATTTCCCAGAGGTTAGAGTTTCTCATGCAAACCTTCCCTGAAATTTTTTCTGTCCATATGCAAATATATACATGTAAATATAGCATAGACCTTTTAAAAAACACAGATGTGTGCTTCTAATATGCATCTTGTTTGGCAGTTTGCTTTCTGCATTTTACAATATCTTGGAGGACTTCTTTCCATAATAGTACACTGAGAGCTACAAGTTCTTTTTGGCTGGGCCTAGATTTCCTTTAAACCAATGCACCCCCATTTATTTAACTGGGAAGTGGGTGCACTCTGGAGCCCCAGGGGGTGCGGGGTACAGCAAACCTGACAAAAATGAACTCACCCATGCAGGCATGTTTCCAGCACACCTGGGGAAGGGCAGAGGGCCCACGTTCCGGCAGGTGGCTATGCTGTGTGGGTCATCCCTTCTCCCTGTGCTAACTGGGTAAGGGTTTGCATCATGGAATTACAAGGAAACTAGGAGTCCAGTGCCCACACCATGTGGATGAGAAATCTGTGGTTAAGGATTGGCCAAATCACTGCCAGCTGGTAGAGGAACCATACTGGCTCCCAAGTCCCCACAGCCAACCTGTCGACCCACCCTATGGCATCGGTTCCTCCCCGCCTCACACCCCACCATCCCTGCCTTCCTTCCATCAAAGAAGGATTCTCCTGCCCTGGGAAGAGTTTTGAAACCATTGAGGGCCTCCCTCTTGTGCCCCAAAGAGAAAGGTAGGTAGAGGCAGCAAGCAGCCTTTGAGGTGACTTCTGTGGTGAGTATTCCATCATCCATCTGATGGATGGATTTTTATTTATTTATTTTTATTTTTTAAAGATTTTAAAGATTGTATCTATTTATTCATGAGAAACACACAGAGAAACACAGGCAGAGGGGGAAGCAGGCTCCATGCAGGGAGTCCAATGTAGGACTCAATCCCAGAACCCTGGGATCCAGCCCTGAGCCAAAGGCAGACACTCAACCACTGAGCCACCCAGGTGTCCCCAATTCCTTTTTAAAAACATAACTGCAAGTAAATAATCCCATCCAGCCATGTTGGGTTCTCCATTGCTTCTTTTCTACTGACCCTCCTTGGTGGGAACCCCAATGGGAAGGGAGAAAGGGACTCCAACCCAGCAGCCAGGAGGGAGGAGGTGCAGAGATCCACCTCCCCACTCTACCCTTCTCCACTTCTCCACACTCCCCCACCCAGCACAGGTAGTCAGTGGTGGGAGGGGTTTCAGCCTGGGGCCTGGCTACGTTGGTTTCTAGGTAGATGTGCCTGGGAGCTAGGTCTCCTTAGAAGGCTTATAGGCTGATCTACAATGAAGTATGCTTGGTCAGAGTTCAGGAGAAGATTTTGTAGTGAAAGCCCAATGTATGACATCCTTAAGGGTCTTTAGCAGTCAGATGGCAACATGGCTGCATCTTCCAACAGAGGTGGCAAGGAGGTGGCTGCCTGGACACAGTGGAGGGTCAACTTCTGTCCCCCAGAGACAGGTGTTGTAGGAAAGTTGTTGCAGGATGTGACATAGGCCTGGGTGTCACCCAGGGCCTGCTATATAGCCTCAGATGTGGAGGGTAGGGGAAGATTCTGGAATAGTTAGGAGGAGCAGACAGTGATCCTAGCAACAGGAGGGGCCAGGTGCCAAAAAACTCGGTACAAAAGAGAAGCCCACTGGGTATCAGGCCACCTCTGTCCCTGCAACTCCAAACACAGAACCACTCTTTTCCCATTTCCCTTAGTCCTGGAGACAGATGGCCTGAGGGCCACTCTGGGTCAGGAGGCCTTTGCACAGTGTGTTCAAAATGGCCAGACTCCAGAAAGTGGCCTCTGTGTTCAAGAAAAAATTATGGGGGCACCTGGGCGGCTCAGTCAACTAAGTGTCTGACTCAGTTTCGGCTCTGATCGTGATCCAGGGTCCTGGGATCAAGTCCCTGGAATTGAGTCCTGAATCAGGCTCTCCACTCAGCAGGGGAGCCTGTTTCTCCCTCTCCCTCTGCCTGTTGCTCTGCCTGCTGCTCTGCCTGCTGATGTCTTCTCTCTCTCTGTCAAAAAATAAATAATTTAAAAAATCTAAAATAAAATGGAAATACAGACTTTATTCAGGATAATCTGGATAGGGGAGGGGACGGAGTGTGGTCTCAAATGCTAACACAGCACAGGCAAGTGGGGGTTACAGCCAAGGAGCAGGTGGAGCAGCACCTGACCCCTCTAAGAGGTCATTACTAAAATTATATTAAATTACGTGGAGAGGGTGGGGATGGGGGGGGCTGGATCCTGGCTGAACTGACCCAATGGGATCCTCGCTGAAGACAGGCGAAGGTGGGCAGACATCATGTGGGGACCTTGGGGTCAGATGGAGAGTATTGGGGTCAGATACTGGGGGATGGGGAGGAGTGAGGGTGTGTTCTCGCCAAACTGACCCAGCAGGGTCCTTGCCAAAACCAGATCTGACACGGAAGTGCACAGAAGGGCCTGGGAGAAGGTTCAGGAGCCAGACTAACGTTTGGCCAAGCAGAGAGAATCCCTGTTGTCCGCAGGCACTACTGTTCTCTCTGTGCAGGGTCCAGGGGCAGATCCAGAGCACCAACCACCACCACCCCCCCGCCCCCCTGGGAGCTGGTGAGACTCTGAGGCTGGCGCCCCCCAAGCCTGTCCTGGGCAGGGATGGAGGGGCTGGTGTGAGGCCTCCCAAGCAGAAACATGAGAGGAGCCAGGTCTCAGCTGAAACCCCTCCTCCCGCTGACCACCTGCATGGGCACCTCCTCACTCCTGGCCACTGACTTGGGGTCCCCTCTCTCTGCCCAGTGGGGTTCCACCAAGGAAGTAGAGTGAACTCAACACCATCTGATGGGATTATTTACTTGCAGCTCTGTTATTTATTTGTTTGTTTATTTATTTATAAATATTTCATTCATTTATTCATGAGAGACAGAGAGAGAGGCAGAGACGTAGGCAGAAGGAGAAGCAGGTTTCCTGCAAGGAGCCTGTTGCGGGACTCGATCCCAAGACCCTGGGATCACGCCTTGAGCCAAAGGCAGGTGCTCAACCACTGAACCACCAAGGTGTCCCTGCAGCTCTGTTTTTAAAAAGGCGTTGGTCGGGATCCCTGGGTGGCGCAGCGGTTTGGCGCCTGCCTTTGGCCCAGGGCGCGATCCTGGAGACCTGGGATCGAATCCCACATCGGGCTCCCAGTGCATGGAGCCTGCTTCTCCCTCTGCCTATGTCTCCGCCTCTCTCTCTCTCTCTCTCTCTGTGACTATCATAAATAAATAAAAAATTAAAAAAAAAAAAAAAAGGCGTTGGTCAAGGAGGAGAAAATCCAACTGGTGAGATTCCCGGAATGATTTCATGATTTCATGGGCCTTGTTCTGCCTTCCCCGGTACAAGTGAGAAGGCACCCTGAATGGCTCTGAATCCTGGGTTAAATTTCTGAACCCCTCACCTAATGCCCCCCACGGAGACTCCTCATGTGGTGGGAGAGTGAGTTACGATTAGTGAATCACAGAGTTCTATGGATCTGGTTCCATTTTCACACCGGGCTGCACACGGAATCACCTGGGAGCTTTAGAATCTTCCCACGCCAGGGTCCCCACACCCCTGCTTGAGGCTCAGCGGTCTTCCGTCTGGGGTGCAGCCGGGAGTTGGGTTTTAAAACCTTCCTAGGTGCTTAAAAAAAACAAAAAACAAACAAACAGACAAACAAAACTGGCAGCCCAGGTGGCTCAGCGGTTTAGCGTGGCCTTCAGCCCAGGGCGTGATCCTGGAGACCCGGGATCGAGTCCCACGTCGGGCTCCCTGCATGGAGCCTGCTTCTCCCTCTGCCTGTGTCTCTGCCTCTCTCTCTGTGTCTCTCATGAATAAATAAATAAAGTCTTAAAAAAAAAAACCTTCCTAGGTGAAAAATAAATAAATAGAATAAAATCTTCCTTGGTAATTGCAAAGGGCAGCCAAGTTGGGGACCCCCACCCCCCAGTTAGCTTCTGCCTTTCCTACATCAGAAAACAGGCCTGGGGAGGGGAAGGTCTTGTCCAAGGCCCTGCCTTTCTGGCCTCCAGTCCTGGGCCCAGTGTCTTCAGCACTTTACCCCAAGCCCCCTCCTCAGGGACATGACAGACCTTCATCCCACATCAGGGCCCCCAGCTCCCCAGCCCTCACACCCTGGGTGTGGCTGATTGGGATGCTAATTCTCCAGCGCTCACCCTCCGGGCTTCACAAGTACCTGTCAGCTCACCACTTCCTCCGGCCTCCTCCAACGCTTCAAAACTGCGAGAAACTGAATATGGCCCCAAGAACCTTTCATCCAGTCCCTGCCTTTCATCTGAGCCCTTTAAAGTGCCGTGGAAAGCTTCAACTATCAGAGAACCTCCAGGAAGAAAGAAGGTGGGAGTCAGGTACCACTTTGCCCATTTCCCTGCTGACAAAACCAAGGCTCTGTGAGAGCTGCCAGGCGTCCCTACTTCCTCGAGGCCCAGTTCCTCCTGAGACGAATCAGTTAATGGGAAATCTACAGGCACTGACCAGACGCCACTGAGGCTTCCAGAAACAGATGGTGAGGCCCACAGTTGCTCTTGGACATATGCTCTCCCATGTCCTTTGTGTCTCAACACCTTCCCTGGGTGCTGTGCTCCTTGCCTCTGCACGCCCAGGAGCTCCTGGCCGTCATGCACCGTGTGAGCTGGGCCCAGAATTCCACATGCCCCTGGGGTCCTGCTCACACACACACCCCCACCCCGCCCCCTGAGAGCTCAAAGGCCAGGTGGGACGCCCAGGTGAGTACATCTGGGAAAACACTAAGATGTGACAGACGGGCAGTGTGGGTGCCGGGGAGCCCTGCCAGTCGCAGGCCATGGAGGGTGGGAGGGGGCAGAGGCAGAGAGCGTGCACAGGGCCCCCCACCTCACTCAATCCACAAGATGGCCAATGCCACAGGCAGGATGGTGTTCATTCTCATGCACAGGTTGGCTGTGGCTTGCACTTGGCCTGACTCCCCAGCTGGGCAAGCCCTCTCCTAGGCGAGCTCCTATGCTGCTCCAAGGCACATTTAGCAGCTCAGAGTGCTTGGGGGCCCTGCTCTGCCAGAGCTCCGACAATGGATAAGGGACTAGAGTGAAGACAAGTGTGAGCACCTGCACCCTTCCTGGTGTGGGAGTCTTGAGCGTGGGGAGCTGCCTGAGCCCATGGAGCATGCCGGTGGCAGAGGCTCCCTGGCCCCCCAGTGATGTACCCTGAGCCCCTGTGGTGTACCAGGTACTGGGCTGGTTGGAGAAAAAGTCAGACCCAGCTTCTGACAGGGAAGGCAGGCAGGTGAGATGGGCAGGCAGGCAGCAGAAGACCCTGACCTGGTCCTGGTCCAAGACAACTTTTGAGTGTTTGCAGCCATACCTCCATGGGGGACAGAACCCCAAGTCATATATCTCAGGCCAGGAGCTTTGGTGTCTGCGTGGGAGGACAGGTGTCACTTGGATGAGGCTGCAGGAGGTTGGAGGCTGTCCTGTTGGGCTCCAGGCTATGAAATGACCTCCCAAGGAACAGCTCTGTACCATTCCTGAACCAGCTCTGACTTCGATGAATAGCCGTGGGGCCGAAACAGGGCGAGGCGTTATGGAGCCTAAAATGGAGGCTCCCCAGCCCCCTTATCCAGCCCTGGACTCCACCCCCAGGCCTGAGATTCCAGGTCTCTCACCTCCAAGTGAGAGACGCAAACTTGTCTGCAAACTTGTCATCCAAATGAGACGTCCACTCAATCTAATTCTCTCTTTGGACCCGCCAGGAGGCAGAGATGTGCTCAAGTTTCTGATCCTCTCCTGCCCTAAATGCTTCCAAAACATCTTGGGGTTAAGACAAAGGTATCTTAGCCCCAAGGGCTCAGCATAGACCTGCCCTCCCTGGAGCCCTGTCTGAAGGGCATCATGCTCCTGGCCCACCTGCAGAGCTGGAGTCAGGTGCTTTCAGAGCAGGGCTGATTCCCTCCAAGCAAGGTCTTCCCAGAATGGGAGCCCCTGGGACTTCCCCTGGGGCATCCTGGACACAGCCCGAGACCTCCCAAATCCAGAACACATGGAAGGTTACAAGAATTTAAGAGTAGCTGCTGTACAAGAAGTATGGATAGTTTATTTATTTATTATTTTAGAAGGGGAGGCAGGGAGGAGCAGAGGGAAAAGGACAAGCAGGATCCCCACTAAGTGCAGAGCCCCACAGAGGGCTGGATCCCTCGACCCTGAGACCATGACCTGAGCCAAAACCAAGAGTCAGATGCTCAACCGACTGAGCCGCCCACAGATATTTGACGCATGTGTGAGGTAAAGCGTGAAAGCCCCTTGCCCCACAGATGAGCCTACCTACCCAGTTTGGACTGTGGGCTCTGAGACGCTTTGAAGGAATCACATATGTATTGGGAGCCTATTACCTACAGATTTGATGGCATGCTAGGCACAAGATCGTATCATGCATTCATGCTCACCAAGAAATTATTCTCGGGTTCGGGGAACAAGATTTGTCTGTATAAAAACTCTGCATGTCAACTTCCAGGTATGAACGTTACACACATGCCCATACTCGGAGAGGGGTCATAGTGGCTGCCCCCAGCTTGATTTATTTACAGGTTTCTCCTTTTTCCTGGGGCTCTATTTGATTTCTACAGAAAGTAGGACTCACACCAGGGAGCTGTGGGGTGGGAGGAGGGGTGGGCAGGCCCAAGAGGAACTGTGGATTCACGGCAGAGGGTTTGAGCTGGGGTGGCAGGGGTGGGGGGTATCTAGGAGGAGCATGAGCCCTCAGAGGAGCAGGGCCGGAGCAGGGGCCTGAGCAGGGGCAGGTGGGGTTTGGGAGGTGAGGAGGGATGGCCCCAGGTGGAGTAGGGGTGCGAGATGACCTCTGGCTCTGGACCTGTCTCCCCACCATCACCCTCTGCTCAAGTCTGGGAAGGGGACCCCTACACAGGGTCCCCACACTGGGCAGCACCTGGTAAACACCCCCATTAGGTTTGCAGGAGGCCATGTGCAGAACCTGCAACGGGTTCTCTGGCGGCTGTGAACCAAGGGCAGCCTTGCCTCTTCTGGAACGTTGCTTGGTGGGCTCCTGAGCCCCTCACTCTGGGAGAGGCCCCTCACCTCTCCTGGGCCCAGAGGCCCAGGGCCATGCATGCAGCAGGTGGGGTGTTGCTTCCAGCATGCTGAGGATGAGGTGTGGGTCAGCACTTAGGGCCTTCACGGGGCTCAGCCTGGCTGCGGCCTGGCCCCCATCATCCTGCAACATTCCTGCCTTTATGTCCACACTCTTCTCCCCAAGGCTTTGTCCTAATGCACCTACACTCTGCCTCTGCCCCTTGTGTAGGGAGCTCCCCAGGGCTCCCACTGAGCTTACTCCATTCTGATCTGGTGGCTGGGGCTCGTGGGGCCTGAAGCCCAGACACCCATCGTGCCCACTCTCCACACCACCCCAAACTCACCTCCTGTGCCTGTGTTCACAAAGCAGCGGACCCTACCTTCCCAGAGCCATGCTCTTGTCCTCAGGTTCAGTATCTTCTTCCACTTCTTTCTTTCTTTAAAAGATTTTATTTACTTTGAAAGAGAGAGAGAGAGAGAGAGAGCGCGCGAGCACATGAACAGGGGGAGGGGCAGAGGGAGAGGGAGAAACAGGCTCCCCGCTGAGCAGGGAACCTCATGTGGTGCTCAATTCCAGGATCCTGGGATCATGCATGACCTGAACCAATGGAAGCCACTGAACCCACTAAGCCCCCCAGGCACTCCCTTCCACTTCTTTCAAAGACACTGAGTTTTGCTTTTTTTTTTTTTTTAATTTTTTTTAAAAATTTATTTATGATAGTCACACAGAGAGAGAGAGAGAGAGAGAGAGAGAGGCAGAGACACAGGCAGAGGGAGAAGCAGGCTCCATGCACCGGGAGCCCGACGTGGGATTCGATCCCGGGTCTCCAGGATCGCGCCCTGGGCCAAAGGCAGGCGCTAAACCGCTGCGCCACCCAGGGATCCCTTTTTTTTTTTTTTTAACTTCTCATTCTGGAAGAATCTCAAACAGTAGAGTGGATGGTATAGTCAATGGTCCAAACCCAGCTTCAACTGTTGTCAATTCATATCCAATTTTGCTTCTTCTGGATTCCCCTCTTCTTCATCCTGCCCCCAAGCTACATTATTGTGGAGCAATCTCAAACATTTTATTATTTCTTCTGCCAGTATTTCTATGTATTTCTGAAAGACAATAAAAATACAGCAAATCACTATCATAACTAAAAAAAAAATTAATCGCAATTCTCTAATATCTCATAGTTAATGTTCACATGTCCTAACTAGTCCTAGACATGAATTTTTCTTCAGGCACCTGGGTGGTTCAGTCAGTTAAACACCTGACTTGGGTTTAGGTCATGATCTCAGGGTCCTGGGATCAAGCCACCTGTCCTTGGGCTCTGCGTGGAGTGGGGAGTCTGCTTGTCCCTCTGCCCCTCCCCCTCCACTTGTGCTCTTTCTATCTTTCTCAAAGAAATAAATATTTTAAAAAACAGAAATGAATTTTTCTTTTTTAAAGACATCTCTGTGTCCAGCGTGGGGCTTGAACTCACAAACACAGGCATCAAGAGTCACATGCTCCACCAACAGAGCCAGCCAGGTGCACCAGAAGTGAATTTTCACAGGTGGTTTGTTCACATCAGGATCCAAACATTGCATCAAGTTGATAGGGCTCTTTGGTCCCTGTTAGTCTATAGATGGTTCTCTCTCTGTCTCCCTCTCTCTCCTATTTATTTGATGAAGCGGCTGACATTTGTCCTGAATTTCCCACAGTCTGGGTTTTGTTGATTGCATTGCTGTGGCAATGTGTGAGCTGTTGCTAGTCCCTGTACTTCTTCGAAGCTGGTAGTGAGTTCCAATAGCCGGCTTACACTCGGGTTCTTTGGGGAGAATGATGCATTCATAGGCGGTGATGTGTATTTCTGCCAGGAAGGAGAGCTAGCAGCCAAGCTGATCATTGCTCAGGCTCATTACTTGACTGGAGGCTGCAAAATGAGGATGTCCTAACCCTATCATTCCTTCCCTGTTTATCAGCAGAGCACTTCCATAAGGAGAAACTTTTCTTTCTTTCTTTTTTTTTTTTTACCATTTTATTTATTCATGAGAGACAAGAGAGAGAAGCAGAGACATATATAGTCAGAGGGAGAAGCAAGCTCCCTGTGGTGACCCTGATGTGGAACTCGATCCCAGGACCCTGGGATCACGCCCTGAGCTGAAGGCAGACACTCAACTGCTGAACCACCCAGATGAAACTTTTCTTTATCAACAGTTTGTTTACCTTGAGCTACAGTCATACAGAAAAGGCAGGACAAATACTTGCTTCATTGTTTACCAGTTCTTAGTATACAGGATTTGTTCCCTAAGACAAACAATTTTTGTTTTTTATGACCATTATGAAATAACAGAGAGATATATATGTGTGTCTATCATCTATCTATCTATCTATCTATCTATCTATCTATCTATCTATCTCCTTTTTTTTTTTTTTTTAGTGCGAGAGCATGTATGTGCATGGCACATGAGTGGGGAGGTTGGCAGAGAGGGAGAGGGGGAGAGAGAAAGAGAGAGAGAGAGAGAGAGAATCTCAAGCAGGCTCCATACCCAGTGCAGAGTCCGACGAGGGGCACTATCCTCATGACCCTGGGATCATGACCTGAGCTGAAACCAAGAATTGGATGCTTAACTGACTAGGCCACTCAGGTGCCCTGATTCTAATATATTTGATATGTTTCAACCTATTCATTATTCTTACTGATATTCAAGTCATCCTGTTCAACCAGTGGGAGCCTTTGCAACTTATTTCCTGAGAAGCTAGCTTAATAGTTTTTGTTTTGTCCTCTGCAGATATGATCGACTATTCCAGACTCATCCATTTGCTGCCTCTGACCTAAAATGAGCCATTTCTCACGGAAGGCCCAGTGTAAGGGGACCCTCCTCCTCGTCCTGGTCCTGGAGCTGAGTGCCTGGCCCAAAGTTGACACTCAGAGCATATTGACTATAATCTGAAAGAGGCCTGCATCATTTCCTCTTCCGCTGAGAGAGTGGAACTGTTTATTTAAAACCCTACATCTTGCTCTCCGGAGGTGCTCGTGAGCCCAGAAGCCATGTCTTACCCCGCTGATGATTACGAGTCCGAGGCTGCTTATGATCCCTATGCTTACCCAGGCGACTATGATATGCACACAGGAGACCCAAAGCAGGATCTGGCTTACGAACGTCAGTATGAACAGCAGACCTATCAGGTGATCCCCGAAGTGATCAAAAACTTCATCCAGTATTTTCACAAAACCGTCTCGGATTTGATTGACCAGAAGGTGTATGAGCTGCAGGCTAGTCGTGTATCCAGCGATGTCATTGATCAGAAAGTATATGAGATCCAGGACATCTATGAGAACAGCTGGACCAAGTTGACTGAAAGGTTCTTCAAGAATACACCTTGGCCTGAGGCTGAAGCCATAGCTCCACAGGTTGGCAACGATGCCATCTTCCTGATTTTGTACAAAGAATTATACTACAGGCACATATATGCCAAAGTCAGTGGGGGCCCCTCCTTGGAGCAGAGGTTTGAATCCTACTACAACTACTGCAATCTCTTCAACTACATTCTTAATGCTGATGGTCCTGCTCCCCTTGAACTACCTAACCAGTGGCTTTGGGATATCATTGATGAGTTCATCTATCAGTTTCAGTCATTCAGCCAGTACCGCTGTAAGACTGCCAAGAAGTCAGAGGAAGAGATTGACTTCCTTCGCTCCAATCCCAAAATCTGGAATGTTCACAGTGTCCTCAATGTCCTCCACTCCCTGGTCGACAAATCCAATATTAACCGGCAATTGGAGGTGTACACAAGTGGTGGTGACCCCGAGAGTGTGGCTGGCGAGTATGGACGGCACTCCCTTTACAAGATGCTTGGGTATTTCAGCCTGGTGGGGCTTCTGCGTCTGCACTCCCTTTTAGGGGATTACTACCAGGCCATCAAGGTGCTGGAGAATATTGAACTGAATAAGAAGAGTATGTATTCTCGTGTGCCTGAGTGTCAGGTCACCACATACTACTATGTCGGTTTTGCATATTTGATGATGCGTCGCTACCAGGATGCCATCCGGGTATTTGCCAATATCCTCCTCTACATCCAAAGGACCAAGAGCATGTTCCAAAGGACTACATACAAGTATGAGATGATTAACAAGCAAAATGAGCAGATGCACGCGCTGCTGGCCATCGCCCTCACCATGTACCCCATGCGAATCGATGAGAGCATTCACCTGCAGCTGCGGGAGAAATACGGGGATAAGATGCTACGCATGCAGAAGGGTGACCCACAGGTCTATGAGGAACTTTTCAGTTACTCGTGCCCCAAATTCCTGTCACCTGTGGTGCCCAACTATGATAATGTGCACCCCAACTACCACAAGGAGCCCTTCCTGCAGCAGCTGAAGGTGTTTTCTGATGAAGTGCAGCAGCAGGCCCAGCTCTCCACCATCCGTAGCTTCCTCAAGCTGTACACTACCATGCCTGTGGCCAAGCTGGCCGGCTTCCTGGACCTCACAGAGCAGGAGTTCAGGATCCAGCTCCTTGTCTTCAAGCATAAGATGAAGAACCTAGTGTGGACCAGTGGCATCTCTGCCCTTGACGGTGAATTTCAGTCGGCATCCGAAGTTGACTTCTACATTGATAAGGACATGATCCACATTGCAGACACCAAGGTCGCCAGGCGCTATGGGGATTTCTTCATCCGGCAGATTCACAAATTTGAGGAGCTCAATCGAACTCTGAAGAAGATGGGACAGAGACCCTGAGGACATTCACACTCTTGTTAGGAACTCATTTTAGGGTCTTTGTAGGTGGGGCCTATTTTTGTCTCCATGAAGCCTTTGCCTAGATCAGCCATCAGCAATTCAGCTGAGTTGAAGTTTATTTGGATTAAGGACTATTTGGATTTTAAATAAGTCTCAGTAAAAGATCTTCTTTGGAAAAAAAAATAAAAATAAAAAATAAAACCCTACATCTTAAAAAAAAATTAAAATAAAACCAGACATCCTGGTGCAAATTAAAATGAAATAGTATCTCCTTGGAAGTGCCTTCTCTCCTATGTCCACTGACAGTCTGTGTCTGATCGGACCAACTTCAAGTGGTATTTTACTTGCTCAGATGTCCCTCATCTGTTGTGGGCAACAATATCCAGCAAAGGGTAGTACTGTGGAAGTACACACCCACTGCTTGCCGGTCTGGAACCAATCTTAGGTTACACTGGCTATCTGCTAACACTTTAATAAATTATTTGGGAGTAGAAAAGACAGGTATTGGCAGATTCTGTGTTCTCCTAATGCCTCTCTCTCCGCTTGCCTTTGTCCAGGGTGAGCACACGCAGGATATGTGATATACACTAATTCTGTACCAGACCATGTCCCACACAGAGTCAGAGAACTTTTGAAGCAAAGTTTTACCATATGGTGGAAGAGGACAAAATCGTCAAAATGGAACGGGGTTTGAGTCCAAAGTCGATGTGAAAGACGCCTCAAAAAGCTTTCACCAGGGACACCTGGGTGGCTCAGTGGTTGAGCGTCTGCCTTTGGCTCAGAATGTGATCCCAGGATCCTGGGATCGAGTCCTGTATCAAGGTCCCTGCAGGGAGTCTGCTTCTCCCTCTGCCTGTGTCTTTGCCTCTCTCTGTGTCTCTCACAAATAAGAAAATAAAATCTTAAAAAAAAAAAAAAAAAGCTTTTACCACCTCATGTGCTGGCATGGCCACTTCTGAAGAAAGACCACAGCAAGGATTGGCGCCCTGATCCGTGGCCCCATCCGTGGCCCCATCTGGGTGGCACTGTCCAGTGTGGAGATGAGGTCATTATTTTGATGATCCAGAGCTCTGTTTATTTTATTTTATTTTTATTTTTTTTAAAGATTTTATTTATTTATTCATGAGAATGCACAGAGAGGAGAGAGAGAGAGGCAGAGACGCAGGCTCCATGCACCGGGAGCCCGACGTGGGACTCGATCCCGGGTCTCCAGGATCGCGCCCTGGGCCAAAGGCAGGCGCCAAACCGCTGCGCCACCCAGGGATCCCCTAGAGCTCTGTTTAGAGATTTTTTTTTTTAATTTATTTATGATAGTCACACACAGAGAGAGAGAGAGAGAGGCAGAGACACAGGCAGAGGGAGAAGCAGGCTCCATGCACCAGGAGCCCGACGTGGGATTTGATCCTGGGTCTCCAGGATCGCGCCCTGGGCCAAAGGCAGGCGCTAAACCGCTGTGCCACCCAGGGTTCCCTAGAGCTCTGTTTAAACAACACAAAATGAGAGTCCAGAATTCAAATCTAGTGTCTGATTGTGAGCCAACTAAATACCTCTTTGTATCTGCATATGAACAGTTATCAAAGAAGAGGAATTTGCTGGCTGACGACCTGAGCTGTCCTGGTGCATACAGTAGCCACTGGCCACATGAGGCTGCTTACGTTTAAATCAGTTAATGTGAAATAAAGTTAAAAAACAAAAAACAAACAAACAAAAAAAACCCAGTCCAGGGGCATCAGGTCCATCGAAAGTGTCAATGGGCATGCTGTGGAAAGAAACACAGACAAAATGTACAGTTTGAGGACCAAATACTCGGCTGTCCTTTTGGTGCTTCCATCATCAAGCATGTGGACACACACCTGGAAAATCAGTGGTCTTCTCTGTCTGAGGTTACGCTGTTCCTTTAACTTCCTTGCTTATGTGAGCCTGGGTGATAAAACACTACCCAGAGGCTTTGGGTAGAAATATTTGAAAGAAGACACGGAGTCATCCTTTAAAAAAAAAAAAAAACAAAACTCCCTGTGTTGAGCTCCAAACCTACACCTCGCTTGTTATTTGAATTTATTTGATGTTAACCTAACAACAAAAGAGGCCCCTCTTAACCTTTTATCACTTTCCTGGCGCATTGATACCTTTCAGGGGATGTGGTCTCTCAATCTCTTGTAACCTCTGCTTCTGGAATACACTTCAGAAACTCCAGAGGCTGGGGCAGCGGGCAGAGAGGAAGTCAAAGCCAGGATCAAAGGAGCCCACAGCTCAGGGGCTCAGGGTGGAAGCAGAGCCATCAACTCTCCTTTTCCCGGTTCTCTGGTCAATAAACACCCCAGCTCCAGCGAGGGCGTGAGGGCTGGGTCTCAGGCAACGCCGCCGAGGGCCAGACCTGAACAACAAAGCCGGGAAGACGGTACTTAGCACTTAGAGAGGAAAGGCAGGTGGCTGTGATGTTTGGGGGAGTCAGCAACAGGAGCTGTGGTGGGAAATGTGGAGGATGAGCAGGATGGGGTCACCCCGAGGGGCTCCTGCCTCCCCACTGGGGCTGCTCCAAATAATTATATATATATATATTTTTTTTTTGTTTAGCTTGTTGCTTTTCTACTGCCTCTTTACCGGCCATCCCTCAGGATACAGGGTGTGTCTCCGGGGACTGTCTCCTCTGTCACCTTGGGCTTCGGGCTGTTTCAACAAGTGTTACCCATAGACCAAACGCAAATAAGGACTGAAGCCCTGAGCAAGTCAGGTGGTTGAGCAGAGCTCAGGTGTGCAGGAGACCCCCTGATGGCGGCGACCCTTGCCTTTGGCTAATCCTGAACTTAGGTGAGGTGTGCTATCCTGGAACCGGTAAACTGGCTTTGGTGCAGGAAGGTTCCTTCTGGAGTCTATTAAAAATATACTTAGGGGCACCTGGGGGGCTCAGTCAGTGAAGCGTCTGCCTCCCCCCCCCCCCCCCGCTTATGTTCTCTCCTTCGCTCACCCTCTCTCTCATATAAATAAATAAATTTTTAAAAGTACTTAAATTTCACAGATTATGTTTTGGGAAAATAATTTGCAATAATTATTTTTTAAGATATTGTCAAGGATCGGGCTCTTTCTGTTTTCCATTTGGGTAAACAGGTATAGAAGAATTAGCAAATATTCAGTGTATGCCTGCAGCAGGATAACTGAGTAAGGAATCTAGAACTTGGGTTTCATGGAACCTGCTTATGATTTTAGAGGTGTCTGTCACAGACAAGAGGAGCAGAAAGTACCTGTGATTTTGAGTGAATGGACACATCCGAGCTTCTTTTTTTTTATTTTTTAAAGATTTTATTTATTTATTCATGAGAGACACAGAGAGACGCAGAGATACAGACAGTGGGAGAAGCAGGCTCCCTACAGGGAGCCCCATGTGGGATTCGATCTCAGGACCCTGGGATCAAGCCCTGAGCTGAAGGCAGATGCTCAACCACCAAGCCATCCAGCGCCCCCACATCAGAGCTTCTGAAGAAAGCTGTGGAAGCTTATAGTTTCCTAACCTACCTGATCAGGGTAAACCCTGGAACTGGGAAATCCATTCCTGGTGAAGCAGTATCTCTTTCCAGATATATTGCTCGCACCCTCTGCTTCAGTTTCATAACGCTAGTTTTATAAAAACATTCACATTTTAACAGTTTTCCCACTAATTTTTTTCTTTCTTAAGGATCCAACCCAAGACGCTTTGCCAGCTCAATGGGTAGAACATGTGACTCTGGATCTTGGGGTTTTGAGTTCCAGCCCCGTTGGGTGTAGACTTTACTTAAAAAAAGGGGCGGGGGGATGCCTGGGTAGCTCAGCGGTTGAGCACCTGCCTTCGCCTCAGGATGTGATCGAGTCCCACATCAGGCTCCCTGCATGGAACCTGCCTCTCCCTCTGCCTATGTCTCTGCCTCTCTCTCTCTGTGTCTCTCATGAATAAATAAATAAAATCCAGGAAAAAAAAAAGGACCCAACTCAGAATATCACTTTGCATATAGTCATCTGCATATAATTTAAAAATCATAAGAAAGGGATCTCTGGGTGGCTCAGCGGTTTAGTGCCTGCCTTTGGCCCAGGGTGTGATCTTGGAGTCCCAGGATCGAGCCCCACATTGGGCTCCTCGCATGGAGCCTGCTTCTCTTTCTGCCTGTGTCTCTGCCTCTCTCTCTCTCACTCTGTGTCTCATGAATAAATAAACAAAATCTTAAAAAATAATAATAAGAAAGCAGCACCAAGGAGTGTAAAAGGAAGCCTCCCTCTCCTATTGCTCACTCCCAGTTTCAATCCTGGGTTTCCACTGTATTCCCACCAAGGTGGCTCCTTAGGTATATACAAGCACACAATTAAAACTTCATTTAGAGCAAAAGGAAGAGAGAAGGGGAAAGGCTGAAATCTTATTGCAATATGGAGGATTATGATACCACAAGCTCCCCAGAAAAGTCAGGAAGGAAAACACTTGTTGGCTGGGTCTGCAGGAGGAGCAGGCCGCAGCCTAAGTGCTGGCACCTCTTACTGCCAGTTAAAAATGCAGAAAAGGCTGCATATGCAGGTTGCTCCATCCAGCCATCCCCTGTTCCACCCATGACCAGACTGCTGGTTCCTCTGGGAAGGTCCACCTTCAGGCCTGTGGGGCCCCACAGGGAGCAAGTGCCACAGAGGAACAGGGCTGGGATGCAGGACTAGGGGGTGTCCACAGAGCCAGAAACTTCCTGTGGCTCCTGACCGAGGCTGTTTCTCGCTTGCTGGATCCCCTCCGCTGTTAGACCTCAAGTGGCAGCAAAGCTCTGCCTTGGACAGAGGCTGGTCTTCTGGTCCCAGTAGCTTAGCCACAGCTAGGGAACTGGGGTCTGCAGGGATCTGGCTCCATCACCACTGCCTGCGACTGGGACTCTGATGAACCCAATGAGCCTGCAAGACAACCCTGGAGACTGGAGGGGGGGGGTTTGCCCTCCTTCCTAAGGTGCAGGGGGACTGAGCGGTGAGCACAGGAGTCTTGTCTGAATTGTCAAACTATTCCTGATCCGTAAAATTGGGATGGGAATACCTGCTTCATAGGAACATATGCCTCACACAGGGATGCTTCATAAATGTTCTCAGATGGGACGCCTGGATGGCTCTCTTGGTTAGTTGTCGGCCTTGGGCTCAGGTCAGATCTCAGAGTCCCGGGATGGACCCCTGTGTGGGGCTCTCTGCTTGGTGGAGAGTCTGCTTCTCCCTCTGTCCCCTCTCCCTCCCCCTGCTCATGCTCTCTTTCTCATTCTTCTCTCAAATAAACAAAAAAAAAAACCCACCTTTTTTAAAAAACGGGGTTTGGGTTAATGAAAGAATGAGTGAGCATAGTAAAACAGGGGGTCTGACCTCTCACCCCTTATGCCCTCTGCCTGAAGACTGCAATGATCCCGCAAAGGAAAAGGAGGGGAGGGGATGGGGGTGAAGATAGAGGAGCAGGCTGGGGACCGGCTGGGCTGACTGTTAGAGTCTCAGGGTTTGACACCCAGCCCCTGGCACCCCTGTCACACTCCTGGCCCCCCATCCCCACCCCCCTCCCCCTGGCCCCCGAGAGAGAATCAGGCACAGAGCTTCTGGCCGCAGCAGGCTTTCTGCTCGGATGCTAGGAAAGCCCACGCAGGACGACAACACCCCAGGCCGTCCCGGGGGGCCTCACAGCATCCCAGAATGGGTAGCCAGGCAGGGACAGTGCCTGAAGGCCCCTCCCAAAGGATAGCCACCTTGCAGAGTCCTGGCCAAGTCGGGGCTGCGGTTCTGGGAGCAGGAAGCCGGGCTCCTCCCCTGCGTGGAGCAGTTCGCAGGCAGGACCCACTAAGGGAAGCCAGGGGCATCCTGCGCACCGGCGGCGGGGAGGGTCTGGCGCCGGGGCCTCCCTGACCGCCCGCCCGCGGCGTCGGACGGCAGGCGGGCTTGGCGAGCGCCGCTGGAGGCCCAGGCCAGGTCCCGAGCCTGTAACCCAGGGCGCTTCCAGGCGGGCCGTGCCCAGGAGACCCTCCGGCCCCCCCAGAAGGGCCGCCCCCGCTCCAGGCTAGGTCTCGGCCTCCCTCGGCGGCCTCTTCCTCCGCACCCCCCACTCCCACCCCCAGTCCCGACTCGGGATGCGCCGGGGAGGCCTGCGGGACCACCGGGTACCGGGTCTGGCACGTAGCGGGGTGTGTGTGCGCGGGTCGGTAAACACCTCCGGGGACGCGGACGCGGGCCTGGGTCGCTGCCCCGGCCTGGTGCGGCGCCGAGGGGCGGCCGGCCCGGGATGTGGATTGGGGCCGGCGGGGCGGGGCGGGGGCATCGCTGGGGGGGGTGATCGGGGGAGGCCGGGGCCGGCGGGGCGGGGGCATCGCTGGGGGGGGTGATCGGGGGAGGCCGGGGCCGGCGGGGCGGGGGCATCGCTGGGGGGGGTGATCGGGGGAGGCCGGGGCCGGCGGGGCGGGGGCATCGCTGGGGGGGGTGATCGGGGGAGGCCGGGGCCGGCGGGCCGGGGGCATCGCTGGGGGGGGTGATCGGGGGAGGCCGGGGCCGGCGGGGCGGGGGCATCGCTGGGGGGGGTGATCGGGGGAGGCCGGGGCCGGCGGGGCGGGGGCATCGCTGGGGGGGGTGATCGGGGGAGGCCGGGGCCGGCGGGGCGGGGGCATCGCTGGGGGGGGTGATCGGGGGAGGCCGGGGCCGGCGGGGCGGGGGCATCGCTGGGGGGGGTGATCGGGGGAGGCCGGGGCCGGCGGGCCGGGGGCATCGCTGGGGGGGGGTGATGGGGGGAGGCCGGGGCCGGCGGGGCGGGGGCATCGCTGGGGGGGGTGTGATTGGGGGAGGCCGGGGCCGGCGGGCCGGGGGCATCGCTGGGGGGGGGTGATTGGGGGGGGCCGGGGCCGGCGGGCCGGGGGCATCGCTGGGGGGGGTGATCGGGGGAGGCCGGGGCCGGCGGGGCGGGGGCATCGCTGGGGGGGGTGATTGGGGGAGGCCGGGGCCGGCGGGCCGGGGGCATCGCTGGGGGGGGTGATTGGGGGGGGCCGGGGCCGGCGGGCCGGGGGCATCGCTGGGGGGGGTGATCGGGGGAGGCCGGGGCCGGCGGGCCGGGGGCATCGCTGTGGGGGGGGTGATTGGGGGAGGCCGGGGCCGGCGGGCCGGGGGCATCGCTGGGGGGGGTGTGATTGGGGGAGGCCGGGGCCGGCGGGGCGGGGGCATCGCTGGGGGGGGTGATCGGGGGAGGCCGGGGCCGGCGGGGCGGGGGCATCGCTGGGGGGGGTGATCGGGGGAGGCCGGGGCCGGCGGGCCGGGGGCATCGCTGGGGGGGGGGTGATGGGGGGAGGCCGGGGCCGGCGGGGCGGGGGCATCGCTGTGGGGGGTGTGATTGGGGGAGGCCGGGGCCGGCGGGCCGGGGGCATCGCTGGGGGGGGTGATTGGGGGGGGCCGGGGCCGGCAGGCCGGGGGCATCGCTGGGGGGGGTGATCGGGGGAGGCCGGGGCCGGCGGGCCGGGGGCATCGCTGGGGGGGTGATCGGGGGAGGCCGGGGCCGGCGGGCCGGGGGCATCGCTGGGGGGGGTGATCGGGGGAGGCCGGGGCCGGCGGGCCGGGGGCATCGCTGTGGGGGGGGTGATTGGGGGAGGCCGGGGCCGGCGGGCCGGGGGCATTGCCGGAGGCGGGGCAGGATGGGCGGGGGTCGCCGTCCGTGGGGGGGGCTAAGTTCACGCCTCCCCTCCCCCGCGCGCGGCGGCGGAAGCGGCAGTTCCCACGGCGTCTGGCGGGGCTGGGGGCGGGCCGGCCCCTCTGGGGCACACGGGCCTCGGCGCGCCCGGCCCTTTGAGCGCGCCGCCGCCCCTCCCTCGCCCGCGCCCTATAACCCGGGGTCCTGGCCCCTCGGGCTGCGCACTCGCTGGCGCAGCGATGGCCGCGGCTCGGTCCCACCAGCTCGGCTTCGGGGCGGCCCCCGCCCTCCCGGCGCTCCCCGCGCCCCCGCCCGGCCCCGCCGCCCCCGCCGCCCCCGCCGCCCCGCCTCGGGTCCCGGGCCCCTTCCCCGGCTTCCTGGGTGCCCGCCCCGCGCCCCCCACGTGCCCCGCGGGCGTGCCCGCCCCGTCGGCCTCGCAGCGCCGCAAGCGCACGTCGTTCAGCGCGGAGCAGCTGCAGCTGCTGGAGCTCGTGTTCCGCCGGACCAGGTACCCCGACATCCACCTGCGCGAGCGCCTGGCGGCGCTCACCCTGCTGCCCGAGTCCAGGATCCAGGTGAGCCCCCCACCTGCCGCCCCCGGCCGCCCAGGGCGTGAGGTCGGTACGGCTTCATGGGGGCCCCTGCAAGGGTCCGAAAGTCCACCCCGAGCAGGAGGGTGAGAAGGATTTTCGCACTTTTACCTTGTTGGGGAAGAGACAGGTGAGGTGCGGTTGGGGCTTCCCGTGGTGGGACACTGACTCTCCGAGTGGCCCCTGCGCCCCCGAGGCCACTTTCCTGGGCGGGGTGTCTTGGGCCTGGAATTTTGGTTCGAAGGGATGTGACTTCTCGGGGTAAAGCCTGAAGCACGTGGAGCTTCTGGTGACACTTTGAAGAATCCGGTGATTTAGATCGGAATCCTGCAGGTTGCTGTGGACGCG
The DNA here is from genome assembly GCF_003254725.2 of Canis lupus dingo. Lineage (NCBI taxonomy): Eukaryota > Metazoa > Chordata > Mammalia > Carnivora > Canidae > Canis > Canis lupus. The sequence goes on along the minus strand of NC_064249.1, from coordinate 38,331,871 downwards.
CTGCCGTTTTGCGCGCGAGTCTGCAGCGTGTTGGCCTGTGACACACGCGCTTTTAAGTACGAGTCCTCGGTGTAACCCTGGCGGGAGCGGGCTTGTCTCCCGCGTCCCCGGTGGAATGCTTGTGGGCTCCCGCAGTTGGCACAGAAGCTGCTTAAGAGGACACCCTCAATATTGGCGGGGAGACGGTGAGCAGAAACATCCACAGAAGTCAAGTCCGCAGAGCAAAAACGCCTTCTTGATTGACCTGACAAGGGGCTATACTTCCAGAAATTGAATTTCTAAATTGCTTTAACACCTGTCAGTCATCTTCAAGCATAGAAGCATTTCATTCTCAAATTCTAAGTGCTTCTCTTTTGCCCCGCCCCCCCCCCCCCCCCGGCTTTTCATTGCAGACATTGCAGGTAGAACTGTGTGGTTTTTCCCATTTTGCGCCTGGGAATGGGGAAGCAGGGCGAGCCTGGGGGCCTGAACCCCTGCCTGTAGACTGGGCCACGTGGGCCCCGTGCTTTCTGAAAACGCTGAGGCTCTGGTGCAGGGAGCCAGGGCCCGTTGGACTGGAACTCAGGAGCCTGGAGCTGGCGGAAGGACTCCAGCCCCTAGCAGCTTCTTTCTCCCTCTTCCAGGTGTGGTTCCAGAACAGGCGCGCCAAGTCCAGGCGGCAGAGCGGGAAATCCTTCCAGCCCCCCTCTGGGCCCGAGCTTTTCCTCCACCAAGCTGCTCAGGAAGCGGAAGCGAAGCGTCTGAAGCCGCAGCTGCCTCTTGAAGTGGACGTGAACTGCCTGCCTGACGCCAACAGTGTTGGAGAGGGCGTTTCCCACCCCAGCAGCCAAGGTCAGAGCTTCGGAACCTATTCTCCCCTCTCCGATGACGCTGGCTCAAAGCTGGACTCATGGGAGGAACACATCTTTTCTACCTTTGGTCACTCTTGAGTCAGGGCGAGGTCAGGATAAGCTCTGAGGGGCTGTCACTGAGTGGGGCGACACATGTCAGAATGCTGTCCCTTCTGGCTCCCATGCTGGGGACACGCGCGTCCTGGCCTTGGTGGGGGTTTTCACCAGCGTCTCTTGCCTGGGAAGCTCCCTCTCCTCAGCCCGTGAGCCTGGACCCGGTTCTCCTTCCTCCGAAGCCCCCTCCCTGCCAGGCCCTCAGTCTTCAGACCCGCGCATCTCCAGATCTGCGCCCCTGCTCCTTCAACCGTCTTGCCCTCACCTTCCGTCCTGCCCTCACTTTCCAAAGGGCTTTGTCGGAACCCCTTGCGCCCTTCACAGGAACACTGCAGCCAGGCTTCCTTTCCCCCTGGCCTTGAACTGACTTGAACCCCGTCCACGCCCTGTCCCCGAGACTTACTGCTCTTCTAGGTGGCCAGTCATCTTTAGGCTCGAGCACGGCTCCAGTGATTCTGCACGCAGATCATTGCAAGAGCCCCCTTGACATCCCCTGGCTTTTCACACATCTTCTCTTTAGAAATCTGTAGTAGCCTCCAGTAGCCACCAGATTGAAAAAACCTTCTGACCCTTGCAGACAACCACCTGACACCTCCAGCCATCAGGGCAGCTGTGCAGAACTCAAGGTCACTCGTGCACGGCTGTGCCTGTCTCCGGCCCTCCTGATTGTCAGGGACCTAATGAGTACCTGGTTCCTTCAGTCACTCAAAGGACCCCCCCACCCCACATCTGAACTGTCTTCTAATCCTGATCTTACTTACCTCTTACTCCAGCCGCACCAGCACTGCCTGTAGCACTTGCCATTGTACCTGGTGCAACTTGGGTGGGTTATTAAATGCTTTTCACAAATGCTTCACTGTCATTCTGTTGAAATTAGTTCTGTCCTTTGGATTGCACGTTGTGCAGTACGTCACCCCACAATTGCTTGGCACACATTGCGTGGCCCTGAAAACTGTGGAAGAACAGAGTCTCTGCAGATGTAGTGGATCGCTGGAGGTCCTTGGGTCATCAGGCTGCTGTGCTGAGGGCTCATTAAGAGTGTCACATGAGTGTCGGTTTCAGATTTCTCTCACTTTATGTATTTTCAGAATGTGCAAACCTAAGGAGGGCACTTGATGGGATGGACACTGGATGTTATACTATATGTTGGCAAATTGAATTTAAATAAAATATTTTTAAAAAGGATGAATTGGCATCTGAGAACAACAAAAAAGAACGTATGCAAATTAGTGTCTAAGCCTGAGATAACTTAAAATCTTGTCTTGATGTTTTGAGGGTTTTTCAAACTTCTGGGGGTCTGGGGAGACCATTTGTCTATAGGGTGGCCGGGGGTGTATGGGTCACTCAGGGGGAGGCTTGCAGGAGCCGTGGGTGGAGCCAGGACTCCTGTCTGGGTGTTGCTAGAACAGTCTGAGTTCCTAAGAGTGTCTGGGAGATTAATACAGGCCAGTTGCCCTGGTAAGTGTTATTCAGATGACTTGCCCTTTTCAGAGAAGTAGCCAGGAGACAGTTCAGGCTTCAGTGGCAGATCTGACCTCTGTACCCTTGGAAACGCTCTGAAACTAGACAGGAGATGGTAAACATTAGTTGTGATTATTTACATGCTCACGGTTTGCCATGTGGAGCTCAGAACTCAGCGACGTGGAGCTCAGAGCCTCGGGTCTGTGGGTGAGGACTGGCAGGAGGTTGTCACAGGGCTGCCTTCTGCTTTCAAATCTGGACTTGACCCACCAGATGTGAGGCTACATTCATATTCACGAGATGGAAAACCTGATGCCCAGAACTTACAGTCCATTCAGGGTCACATGTAAAGGTAAATCTTGTAATTAGCTTATGAATTATATTATTCACTTCTATTGCGTTGTTTTCCCCAGCTAACACCTACAGAGTCTACAAATATATATATATTTTTAATAGATTTTATTTATTTATTCATGAGAGACACACAGAGAGAGAGAGGCAGAGACACAGGCAGAGGGAGAAGCAGGCTCCATGCAGGGAGCCCGATGTGGGACTCAATCCTGGGTCTCCAGGATCACACCCTGAGCTAAAGGCAGCTCTAAACCGCTGAGCCACCCGGGCTGCCCAAAGTCTACAAATATTTAAATCTTGTCATTTTTAATTTTTAAAAATTGTGGGACCCTCCAAGAATGTTAGCCTGCACCTCTCTTGAACTCTTGAGACCCTAACTGCTAAATGTTACAGGCACTGGATTTAATTCTTGGGACTGCGTATGAGGTAGGAACTATCAATGTTCTTAGAGCGTAAGAAAGTTTTGGGACGCCTGGGTGGCTCAGCAGTTGAGCATCTGCCTTCTGCTCAGGGCATGTTCCTGGGATCTGGGATCGAGTCCCACATCGGACTCCTTGCCGGGAGCCTGCTTCTCCCCCTGCCTGTGTCTCTACCTTTCTCTCTCTCTGTGTCTCTCATTCATGAATGAATAAATAAAATCTTAAAAAAAAAAAGTAAGAAAATTTTGTGGTTCATAGTCACAAGTGATCAGTGACAGCCAGGACGCAAAACTAGGGATCTGTCCACCGAGTGTCAACCAGCAAATAATGCCTTCTATATTGCCTGGGCCTTTAAGTCAGGACCAGGATTAGTGAGGATGCTTAAAGACAGCTTATTCTAGTGACACTAACATCACTTTGAGCTCTTTTGAAACTTGTTGGTTCATTGCACAAACATTTGCTGCCTATAAGCAGGCACTTTATTGGGGCTTGGAAATAAAATAGTAAGCCAAGCCAGAAATGGTCCCTCCCCTCACGGAGCAGAGAGGCCAGGACACAGACAAAAGAAGAAATATAAAATCGCGAATGTGACATGCGCCACACGGAGAGGTACATGAGGACCTGGAGGTGTGTCGTGGTGAAGGAAAGCTTCCTGGAGAAACTTATGTACAGGATGGTCAGGGGATAGCAAGGTGAGGAGGGAACTGCAGGTGCAAAGGTCCTGGAGTACAAAGCAGGGCAGAGAAGTCGTTGGGGGACATCAGACCACACGTGGCTTTCTAGTTCTGAATTTGCTCTGAGAGCCTAAGACCTTAGATGGAGAGAACATGAGCAATTCTGCATTTTAAGACCATCAGTCCTCAAGGCTGCAGTGGAGGGGGCAGAGTGTGTGCTGCAGAGAAGGGAGGGGCACCGCTGACCAGGTGGGGGGTGCCTGGGGCTGGGCGGAGAGGGAGAACTAGTGCCATTGGCTCAGAAAGTACGTGAATTCAGGAGAAAGAATTTAATAGGCAAATCTTTGGGTAGATTCTCAACACTAGCGAGTGAGTCTGGTGTTGGGAACTCACCGAAGGTAATTCAGAACCAAACCTACACAGCAGCATGTGGTGTGCTAGCTTGTTTGCTGGTATGGCCTGGAGAGGTCCCTAGAGCTCGCGAAATGTGCTGAGTGGCAGCAGCATTGTTCAGATGAACGTACGGCTGCCCCAAAATGACTGGTTTGAGCAATATAGATTTCTTCTTCCCTGAACAGAAATAAAATTCAAATACATTCTTGGGTACAGTTCTAGCCACCAATGCACGGTGGTCCTGAAAGGCGTGAGCAGAGCTGGGTGATGTGTATTTAAAATGAGGCAGAATTTAAATGTGATGAGTCAGCCTTAAGAAATTGACCCAAAAAGTGAAAAGTGTTGACATAATTCTAGCAGCCTCTCACTAGGTCTACAGTAAGCCAAGAGCTGGCCTAAGTGTTTTTTCAGAGATTTGTAGAGATGGAAGGACCTCTCCCTTAATCATATTGGATGATATTATAATTCAAAATGACTTGGTAATCAATCTGTGGAAATCACAGTTCCTTAAAATATTTATTTAGGGAGCTGGGTGGCTCAGAGGTTGAGCATCTGCCTTCGGCTCAGGTCATAATCCCAGGGTCCTGAGATCGACTCCCATATCAGGCTCCCTGTGTGGAGCCTCGTCTCCCTCTGCCTGGGTCTCTGCCTCTCTCTGAATAAATAAATAAAATCTTTAAAAAAAAAAAGGGTTTTATTTATTTATTCATGAGAGACACAGAGAAGCAGAGACATAGGCAGAGGGAGAAGTAGGCTCCTTGCAGGAACCCTGATGTGGGACTCCATTATGGGACTCCGGGATCATGACCTGAGCCAAAAGCAGACGTTCAACCACTGGGCCACCCAGGTGCCCCCCTTAAATTTTTTTAAATTGAAGGGATACTTACCGACTTGTATTAATCAAATGAAAATGGTAGTCAATATTACTTTTCATAGATCAATTTATTTAGAATTACAAATATTAAGAATAAAGGATTTATGCATTTCTTAATTAACATAACAGTTTAGCTAAATATAAACTCTGCACTAAAGTTTTGCAGTGGCACCATACCAACAAAGAATATGGAAGCATTTTTAAACTATACAAAAATTTCAAATGGAAAATAATCTTGTTTTAGTTTTATTATACATTAACATATAAAAAGTCCCATCTTATGAGACATCTAAAAGAATCAAAGCCACTTCTACAGCTATATCTTAAACTCCAAATCTGAAAACAATTTTATTATAGTTTGACTTTATAATATTCTATATTAAAACAAAGAAAATTCCAAATACACACTTTTTACAAGATTAACATTTTAGGCAGGGTTTTTCCTTTAAAAAACCAAAAACAACAAAAAACCCCACAACCAAATACAAACCTTTTTTTTCTGCATTTCACAGCACTGGTTATTATATTTGTTTTCCTTATAAAATCTTTTGACTTTATAAATTGTGTATGGTTGGATTTTAACCAGTCATCTGGTTCAAAAGTTGTGCAAATAAACAAAATATGAAAATAGTGTGTTATCAGTCTTTTAAATAAATCTCATAACAATAGCACTTTTTGCCCTGAATTGACGGGAAAGTCATGCCAAATCCACTTGCTGAAATTTAGCATTTTGCAAGTCATTTTTTTCCTGCTCCTTCATTTTCTTTCAAAAGACAAACAACAAAGGTTTCTTTTATAAATTATGATAAATTAAAATATTTATTATTATAAAATGATCTCTAGACCCATGTCATACCGCAAGTACCCATCATGTATACTTAAGTCCATACTTCCCAGCTATATTCCAGTGGCTTCCTCCAAGGGTGGACGTGCCATCTCTCGAGGGTGACCTCTTTCAAAGACAGAGAGTGACGAGCTGAGGGAGCCTGAGCTGTCATCTGGTCAGAGCTTCCACACCGTGCCACAGACATGCAAGAAGACCGCGTTTCTGCATGTTCTCCCCTGAAGCTGCTATCTGCGCCTGTCGGCCTGAATTCATGCACGTTCAGAAAAGGGTCAGCACACTCTTCCATGAAAGTGTATTACGTTCAGACATGTTCAGTTTAAAAATACTTGCTAATAAACATGTAACGTAAGCAATGCTACTGCAGCCGAGTAATAAAAGGAAAATAAATAGAATGCTGGTCAGCAACGCTGGTTTAAGAAGCAGTACAGTATGTTAAATGCCTTATCTGTTTCCCAGCACTTGGGTTATTTGGTGTTGGAAGCCTGTGTGAAGGAAGAACAGCGTCTTATGCTGCTGGAGCCATGAAGTCGGCTCAGTCCCTGTTGGTGTCATTGGCTGCAAAGGCATGCAGGTTTCCCATCTGGCTCAGGCCACTCTGAATGTGGGCAACATGGATTTCCACATTATTCTGAAAGCAACTGAAAAAGGCACATGGTTAACTGCTTTATTTCACTATGTTAGGAAAATACTTTTTAAAAAGGAAGAGCTGAGTTTTAGTCCCAAGCCCAGCTAAGATAATGATCCCAAGGAAGGACGAAAGCTCCCATCCCATCAGTTCCCAGTCTGCAACAGTGGCGATGGGAAGAGCTGCTGGAGGGCATCCCTGGGTGGCTCAGCAGTTTGGTGCCTGCCTTCAGCCCAGGGTGTGATCCTGGAGTCCCGGGATCGAGTCCCACATCAGGCTTCCTGCATGGAGCCTGCTTCTCCTCTGTCTGTGTCTCTGCCTCTCTCTCTGAGTGTTTCTCATGAATTTAAAAAAAAAAAAAAAAAAAAATATATATATATATATATACACACACACACACACACACACACACACACACACACTGGAAGGGGCAAAGGAACCGTGGGAGTGTGGGCAGGGGAAGGCTCGCTCTCAGACTGGGGAAACTACTCAGCGGAACCTCCAACCCAAACCCAAACATAAACAAAATCGGTGTGAAATCTCTGTCTATAGATGGGATATAACTGAAGAGCTCTCTTGTAATTTCCTTACAGGATAAAAATTATATGAATGCTTCACAAATATGCCTAATTCTTAAAACTTGTACTGAAAATCACCATGAACTTCTAGAAATGATTAGGGTCCACCTGACCAATTACCTGATATTAGAAGCATCTATCGTACTCTTGATATCATTTAATGAATCTGTAAGTGATTTGAACTCGAAGGAATTCAGGTCTCCTCCTTCTGCCAGACACTGAAGGAAGAAATAGTTCAAAATTTAGTTAAATTATAGTTCAAATACAGACACACCCAATACAATCTGTGTATTAAAATTGTTTAGCAACAAATTAGTTTGTGTAGGTGTTGAAACTAAGAAAACCTTTTCTCTGAGATGTACCTTAATTTGTAATAAAATAGCGGTAAGCCTGGAGATTAAATCTGTCAGATTTTCGTTCTCAACACAGGGCTGTCCAGTGGAGGAGTTGGCATGCCGGACAATCTCCTGTGCTTCCTCCTCACACCTCCGTCTCATGTCTGTGGGCTGGTCTGCAGGCTGCAGGCCCTGGTCTGGAGCAAGCTGGAAACAGAGGATTCGACCATCAGATGTACATTCATAAGGCCAGAATGTTTTCTGTGTGTTTGTGCCTTGTTTTCTTGGTTGTGGATTGTTATGAAACTAGCACTTATAATGAAAATGGGCCTCACCCGACCTTAGAAGTGATTTTCTCCAACAGTTTTCTTGATTTGTTTTATATTTTTGGCAACCTTTAATTTTGATATAATTTCAAACTTCTAAAAAGGAACAGAACAAAAGTATCTTGAAACCTTTTATCCAGATTCACTGATTATGGTTTATTCTGTGTGGCAGTATTTGCTCTCCCTCCGTGTCATAGATATAATGTCTTCCCCTAGGCTCTTTGAGAATAAGCTCCAAACACTGAGCCTCTTTACCCCTAAATTACTCCAGCTTCCATTTCCTAAGTACAAGGATATTCTCTCACATAACCACAGGGCAACTGTCACAATCGGGAAATTTATCACTAATAGAAGACCATATTCTTTTTTTTTTAAATTTATTTAGGGGATCCCTGGGTGGCTCAGTGGTTTAGCATCTGCCTTCGGCCCAGGGTGTGATCCTGGGGTCCTGGGATCGAGTCCCGTGTTGGGCTCCCTGCATAGAGCCTGCTTCTCCCTCTTTCTGTGTCTCTGCCTCTCTCTCTCTCTCTCTCTCATGAATTAATAAATAAAATCTTAAAAAAAAAAACTTATTTGGCAGAGAGAAAGAGAGCATAAGCGGGGAAGGGAAGAGAGAGGGAGAGGGAGAAGCAGACTCCCTGCTGAGCAATGAGCCCTATGCGGCACTTGATCCTAGGACCCTAGGATCATAACCTGAACCAAAGACAGACACTTCACCACCTGAGTCCACCAGGTGCCCGAAGACCATCTCCTAACAGGGCACATGCACGTTCCATCATCCATCCCAACAGTGTCCTACACATAGCTCTCCCTCATGAAAACATCTGGTTGCCATGTCTCTGTAGATTTGTTTATTCTGGAACAGTTCCTCTTTTGTGACCCTGATATTTTGGAAGAGTACCAGTCAGTTATGTTGTATGCTGTCCCTCAACATGGGTGTGTGTTTCCTCATGATTACACTGAAGTTATACATTTTTGGGGAGGAACACTGTTAAGAGTGATGCTGAGTTCTTGCTCAGGGCATCATGGTCAGGAGGCACCTGATGTCGATCTGCCCCGATATGGGCAGTGCTACCTCTTACCACGTGGTTGAGCCAGTCAGGTGCTGGCCAGATCCACCTCCCCAACCTGAACAGGATCCTCCCCTTTGTAATGAGTAAGCACTTGTGAAGAAAGATTTGGAGGCTCCTTGCCATCACACATTTATCTGCTAGGTTACCATGGGTCTTGATGTTACTGGTTATTAGGGTGATGGCTCCCAGATGCCCTTTGTCTCACTCCTATCATTCCTTCTACAGTTACTAGCTGATATTTTACCCTAAGAAGTTTTCCTTAAAAGTTCACTGGTTACTTAGTGAATGTTAGTAAGGACTCATGGATTCTTACTTTATTCAAAAGGCTGTCATCTCCAAGCATACTTACTTATGCTGAAGCCCACAATGCCCCAGATCTAGTCAGTGGGGACCCACTCTGTCTAGCTGGTTCCACTGGACACATTACCTTAACCTGGGGGCACAGCAACATGGCCTGGGGTTCCTCAACCTTCTCTGCTCAGGCTCTGGGATCAGTCGCTTTTTCAAGCTCTGCTTCCTTTTATTGGAGAGCAGCATTTGAAAGCCAAGATGGGGTGTTGGGGGTGCTCACTGCCATCAGGGTGTGTGCTTCTGGGCTCTCTCGGCATGTGCCTATACACATACATACACACTTGTATCTGTGTCCCAGAAAGAAAATGAATCTTGGAGTCAGACCAAGTCTCCTATTCTGAGCCAACACCACGGGGTTCGTCGTAGTCTCCCCTTCTTCAGAGCTGCCTCCTCCAGAGGCAAGAGAGCAGACCTCCCTGGTCCACAATATACTTAGTTTCTCATTTGCTCCATCCTGGAATGCAGAGTTTCAGGACTGTGATTCCACATCACCAGGAGCAAAAACCTTACTAACCAGAGGTCAATGTTTATTTAAAGTTCGATTTACCCTCAGACTAAAGGTCTAAAAATACTAAGTTTAGGTCATTTGGATTCATTTTTGTCTCCTTTAGTGTTTATGTCATTCCTCTGACACAGAGTTGGGTTCATTTATTTCTACTTATATTCCATTTTAGAGTTCATCTGTATTTGTTGAGGAAATACACACTCAGAGAAATGTCACTCCCCCTCACTCCCCAATAGCTGCCCCACCCCCAAGTTAGTTCTAGTTTATCCTTCCTGTGTTCATTCTCAAAAACCTAAGCAGTTATGTGTTAATTTTATTTTTACATATTTCTCTTTTCTCCAAAGGTAACACTTAAAATATATACCTTTGTACTTAATATATCCTGGAAATCACTCCGTATCAGGAAATAGAGAGAGCTTCCTCGTTCATTCTTACAGCAGCAAGGCACTCCATGGTGTGAACGTACCCTAAGATATTCAGCCAATTCTCTATGTATGGGCATTTATGTTTTTCCTAATATTTGGCAATTTCCAGGAATGCTGCAATGAATAACCTTGTCTCTAATACTTCAAAAAAAAATTCGAATTGTTTTTAGGGGCTATGAACATTCTAATGCATATCTTTTGGTAAATACAAGTTCACATACGTATTTGATATATATATTAGGAACAGAACTGCTTAATCATAGAATTCTCTGCATTTATTTATTTATTTATTTTTAAAGATTTTATTTATTTATTCATGAGAGACACAGAGAGAGAGAGGCAGAGACACAGGCAGAGGGAGAAGCAGGCTCCATGCAGGGAGCCCGATGTGGGACTTGATCCCAGACTCCAGGATCACACTCTGGGCCGAAGGCAGGCTCCAAACCATTGAGCCACCCGGGATCCCTGCTTTTATTTTAAAATCAGTATTGTAGGGGCACCTGGGTGGCTCAGTCAGTTAAGCATCTGACTCTTGGTTTTGGCTCAGATTGTGATCTCAGGGTTGTGGGATCGAGCCCTGTATTAGGCTCCATGCTTAGGAGGGAGTCTCCTTGGGATTCTCTCTCCCTCTTTCCCCCTCCCCACCCCTGCTTATGCATGTATGCTCTTTCTCAAATTAATAAATCTTTAAAAAATAAAATCAATATTGTACTTCCCCAAGAGCTTTGTAAAAATTAAGTCATTTTACTTCATTGGAAAATGAGCCTATCACAACAGGCCTTGTGTGTATACTGCAATTACACAAAAAGATTGATGAGCAGCCCATTTCTACATGTGTCATCAGCTTTGTTATGTGCTGTCTTAGATTGCTTGGTTTGTGTCTCTCATGGGTTAGTTGCTAGTCTGGAGGGGGAAATCGATTTGCTAGGATAACACTTATTGCTATGTGGGTGGCAACTACCAGGAAAATAAAAAAAAAATAAATTATAATAGATGGGTAGAGGAATGATCAAAATATCCTCAGAGTTTAGTTAGCGGCAACCACAGTTCATTTCCCTCGGTTCAAAACAGGTGGATTGATAACGTGGCTGGTGGCAGATCTCTGGGACTTAACTAGGAAGCTAGAGTCATAAAGAGCTGCTGAAGAGCCTCATTTCATAAATTGAGGTGGCTCACTGGAAACATTAAACCTCTAAAAATGCAAGTGCTGGAGCATTCTAAACTCATCGCAATCATTTAATTCTTATTTTGTTTTAAGAAAATCAAATTTTAGGTGAAATCATTGAACTGCGTTCCTATATATAATTTCATGTACATGTTAATAATTCACAAATAACCCTATGCTCTACATATTTGAAGTTCAAGAATCTATAGTTCTAATGTAAAGTCTAAAGAAGAAGGAAACAAAATTATATACACAGCATGACCATAACTTTGTGAGATAAAGGGCATATATATAAAAAAAAACTAGGGGAAATAAACCAAAATGCAGTTTTAAGGACAGTGGAATTAAGAGTTTAAGAGTAATCATTTTTCTGGATTTTTCTAAAGTTTTTTTTTAAGAGGTATACCATTTGTAATTGAAACAAAAGTCAACAGAGTCAAGAGCTTGCTGTGTGTAAAGCACTCAGATGCTGATGCTGTAACGAGTAAAAATGTAGTAAAATATGGTTATACTAAAGGACTTTATAATGATGTTGCTTTAGTTTGAGTTTTCTAAAATGTGAAACTATTTAGCTTCAAATAAAAGAGGGGTGGGCACAGGCCCTCAGGGGAAATTCATACCATCCTGTTGGACTTTATGCAAAGCTCACCTACCTCATAGCAGTATTGTTGAACTTTGTGCAAAACTTTGTTGAGGTCTTTGTTGAGTTGCTCCAACTCCAGAACAATCGTTGCATATCTCCGCTGAAATTCAATGCCAATGGGCATGGAATAGGATTTCTATAAGAAAAAAAATAAGTCAGATTTTGAGAAGGATTTTTTTTTGAGAGAGTGAGAGTGAGAACAAGAGAGAGAGTAAGAGAGAGAGCATACAGAAGGGGAAGTGGTAGAGGGAGAATCCTAAACAGACGTCAGCAAGGAGCCCAGCTCAGGGCTTGATCTCACGACCCTGAGAGCATGACCTGTGCTGAAATCAAGAGTTTGATGCTTAAGTGCTGAGCTGCCCAGGTGCCCCTCATAAGGATTTTTTTTTTTCAGCAGGGCACTTTCAATGATCTAACAGATCTGATATGTCCAAAACAAACAGAAGTTTATTAAAATTATCTGTACTCGGGATCCCTGGGTGGCGCAGCGGTTTAGCGCCTGCCTTTGGCCCAGGGCGCGATCCTGGAGACCCAGGATCGAATCCCACGTCGGGCTCCCGGTGCATGGAGCCTGCTTCTCCCTCTGCCTGTGTCTCTGCCTCTCTCTCTCTCTGTGACTATCATAAATAAAAAAAAAAAAAAAAAATTATCTGTACTCAAAATAATCTGTACTCAATGTTCTACTTCTTGTGTGTGACAACAGTATTATTGTCATTTAGGAGACATCCTTAGGAGCATCACAATGTCTGCCATTTACTTTTTCCTAAAGGAGATCACTAGAGAAAGAGGTTACATGCAGAAGTGTTGAATCTGCATACTTTTTCCTTACAGGAGTCTTCCAACTTTCTCATAAGCTTGCCATTTTTCAAAACAGAACGTAAAAGCCTGAATATACTCATCTGAAGTAGTCTAGTTATTGAAACTGCATTACTCCCTGCCTGGAATCGACTGCGTGTAGTGTAATGGTTAAGCGCATGGGTGCAAGAATCACAAACGGAGGTTCAACTCCTAACTCTGCCACCTTCTAGCTGTGTGGCCATAAGCAAGCTCCCTAACTTCCTGTGCTCAATTTTCTCATCTGTAAAAAGGGGGTAATGAGAATACCAACCTAAGAGGACAGCACCTGCCCACACAGAGAATGCTCAGTAAGTGTTAACTCTTATCACCATGGCCATCACTCTGATGTGCTTGCCATCAGTAAGTGCGGGCCTTGGTGGACTTTGGTCCCATCACCCCTCCTTGCTCCACAGTGGCTCCAATAAATACACTACCCATCCCACCCCAGTGCAGATGCTGCAACAAGATGCTCCAGTCAGGCCACATGCAGTCACCTCTTCTCCTCCAGAGGGTTTCCCAGAAGCAGCCCCTCCTGTCCCTGGGAGGCACAACCGCTCCATCTGGGCAGCACAGTGAAGGACAGGGAGCGGCCCAGAAGCCACTTACAGGTGGTACACATCACACAATTATAATGGTGTGAGCTGACACAAGCCTCAGCGATCATCCACTCAACCCTGTCATTTGACGGAAGACAAAACGGAGGCGGAAGGAAGCTGATGAGTTGTTTACCAACACACACCGTCAATAATGTGTTGATGATGAAGATGGAGATGGCTAACACGCATATAGGGACTGGAGATCGATGTGTCAGACACTGTTCTAGGTGTTTAACGGGATCTCACTGACTTCACAACAAACCCATAGGAAGGGGGCTGTACTTATCCCCGTTTTATATATGGAGGAATCTGAGGCCCATGCATCCCAGTAAGTGGTAAGCATGCAGGATCCCAAGGCAGACTGTGTGGGTCAGAATCCTGCTGGAAGAGCAGGGTAGGGGCACACTCCAGGGCTGACCCTGGAATCACATAAAGGCGTCTGACTCAGTTTACCACTGGTGCCTCCTAAACGGTTTCCCCTTCCTAAGCTTCAGATTTGTTCAGTTAAGCCCACAGTACTATTTGAACAGCCAGTATTATAAAAATATTTTTATCTATCTATCTATCTATCTATCTATCTATCTATCTATCTATCATCTATCAACAGAGAGAGGCAGAGACATAGGCAGAGGGAGAAGCAGGCTCCATGGAGGAAGCCTGATGTGGGACTCCGTCCTGGAGCCCTGGGATCACGCCCTGAGCCAAAGGCAGATGCTCAACCGTTGAGCCACCCAGGTGTCCCAATGAACAGCCAGTCTTTAATAAAAATGCTAGGATAAAGAGGACACAGTATATTTAACTTCATCTCCTTGGGTTGGCTTGGGGATTTACCCATGACATAGTTTCACCAAACACTTGACCTAGTCCCTTTTTTTTTTATTTTTTAAAGAAGTTTTTCTTTTTTAGATTTTATTTATTTATCCATGAGAGATACAGACAGAAGGCAGAGACATAGGCAGAGAGAGAAGCAGGCTCCTCACAGGGAGCCCGATGTGGGACTTGATCCTGGAACCCTGGGATCACGCCCTGAGCCAAAGGCAGATGCTCAACTGCTGAGCCACCCAGGCATCCCGACCTATTTCCTTCTTTTTTTTTTCCCCTTCTTAAAGATAAGTATATATTTTGGCAAATTCAGAACTAGTTAATCAAAATCAAAATTATTAAAGGCTCTGTATCTTTTTTCCCCCTAAGATTTATTTATTTCAGAGAGAGAGAGAGAGAGAGAGAGAGAACAAGTGTGGGGGCTAGGGGCAGAGGGAGAGGGGAGTCTCAGACTCTGGAGCATGGAGTCTGACAGGAGGCTTGATTCCATGACCCTGTGATCACAACCTGAACTGAAACCAAGAGTCGGACGCTTAACCAACTGTACCCCCCCAGGTGCCCTAAGGCTCTAAGGCTCCGTATGTTTTTGCACAGAATTCACTACAAGGTGTTAAAGGCCTCGATCCTTAATTTCTGTCTTCAACATATATATGAGGTACTTAAATAAAGACATATGAGGACTATATATATATATCAAAATGTACACAGGGGCGCCTGGCTGGCTCAGCCCATAAAGCATGCGACTCTTGATCTCAAGGTCATGAGTTCAAGCTCCATGTTGTGCCAGTAGCCTAATTAAAAAAAAAAAATTATTTAAATTCAATTAATTAACATATAACATATTATTGGTTTCAGAGGTAGAATTCAGTGATTCATCAGTCTTCTAGAACACCCACTGTTCATTACATCATGTGCCCTCCTTAACGTCCATCCCCCAGTGACCCTGTCCTGTCACCACTCCCCCTTCCAGAGACCCTCAGTTTGTTTCCTATGATTAAAAGTCTCTTATGGTTTGTCTCCCTGATTTCATCTTATTTTTTCCTCTCTTCCCCTAAGATCCTGTTTTGTTTCTTTAACTCCACATTATCAGTGAGATCATAAGATAATTGCCTTTCTCTGACTTACTTTACTTAGTATAATATCCCCTAGTTCCATCCATGTCATTGCAAATGGCAAGATTTTTTTTTTTTTGATGGCTTAGTATTCCATTGTGTGTGTGTGTGTGTGTGTGTGTGTATCACATCTTTATCCATTCATACATTGATGGACATTGAGCTCTTTCCATAGTTTGGCTATGGTGGACATTGCTGCTATAAATATTGGGATGCACATGGCCCTTCAAATCACTGCATCTGTATCTTTGAGGTAAATACCCAGTAGTACAATTGCTGAGTCATAGGGTAGTTCTATTTTCAACTTTTTGAGGAACCTCTGCAATGTTTTCCAGATTGGCTGCACCAGCTTGCATTCCTACCAACAGCAGAAGAGTGTCCCCACTTCTCTGCATTCTTGCCAACACCTGTTGTTTCCTGACTTGTTCATGGTAGCCATTCTGACTGATGTGAGGTGGTATCTCATTGTGGTTTTGATTTGTACTTCCCTGATGCAAGTGATGTTGAGCATTTTTTCATGTGTCTGTTGGCCATTTTCTGTCCTCTTTGAAGAACTGTCTGTTCATGTCTTCTGCCCATTTCTTGACTGGATAATTTGTTCTTTGGGTGTTAAATTTGATAAGTTCTGTATAGATTTTGTATGCTAGTCCTCTGCCCCTCACCTTGCTTGTGCTCTCTCTCTCACTCTCAAATAAATAAAATCTAAAAAAAACCCAAACAAACCCCAAAACCAATGGTTCTTAAAAAGTTAAACACCTTCATGTACCATATGATCTAAGAGAAATGAAATCATCTGTCCATGTAAAGCCTTGCACACAAATGTCCAATTTTCTTTGTAATAGCTAAAAAATGTAAACAATCCAAATGTCCCTCAACAGGTAAATGGATTTTGTGGTACGTCCATATGATGTGGTACTACTGCTCAGCAATAAAAAAGAATTATGGTATGTTGCATGAACTGTGGGACACACAACTAAGTGGATGAATCCAAATCGTTATACCAAATGAAAGATGACAGGCAAAAGGGACACCTGGGTAGCTCAGTGGTTGAGCGTTTGCCTTTGGCTCAGGGTGTGATCCCAGAATCCTGGGATCGAGTCCCACATCAGGCTCCCTGCATGGAACCTGCTTCTCCCTCTGCCTATGTCTCTGCCTCTCCCTCTCTCTCGGTCTCTCATTAACAAAGACATAAATACAATCCTTAAAAAAAAAAGATGACAGGCAAAAAAGCATATATACAGTATGATTCCATTTATGTGCAATTCTACAAAATGTAAACTAATCTGTGATGACAGCAGGCAGATCAGTGGTTGCTGGGAGCCTGGAATAGATGGAGGAATAGATTATAAAGGGCTTGGGGAAATCTGGTGAGGAGGGGAGAAAGCAGAAATACTTGTAATCTAGTCTGTGGTGATGGTTTCATGGGTGTGTATGTGTATATGGACACACACATATATCTGATCAAACCATACATTTTAAAAATATACAGTTTACTGTGCACCAATTATACCTCAACAAAGTTGGGGAAGTCATGGGGAAAATCTACCCATATCAAAAGAACCCTGCTAACCCTTCAGAAGCCCCCATGTGTCACCTTACAAATTTTTCTCTTTTCTCTCCAAAGCAACCGTACTTTGATATCAAACATCATAGTTTGACTTTTGAAATTAATGCAAAATGTAATTATATAGTATATACTTTTCTTCCTCACTTCTTTCAATTAACACTGTGGAATTCATCCACATGGTCGTGTGTATCCATTTAGTTCGTTCATTGTGGTATAGTATTCTTTTGTAGAAATATTCAGTTATTCTACTGGCTCCATTTGTTGTTGGGCAATAGGACTGCATGTAGTTAGTTCTTGGCTAATATGAACAGTGCTGCTAGGACATTTTGTACTCAGGTACCCAACATGTTTAATTTTAGTAGATAGAGCCAAAGAGTTTCCCAAAGTGATGGAATAAGAAAGTTCTGGCTGCTTCACAAATGTTCCAATCTTTGATATTTTAAGTGTTTGAATATTAGCCACTTTTAGAGGGTTTGAGTGATATCTCTTTGTGGTATTAATCTGCATTTTCTCTATTATTAATGAGGCTGGGTACCTTATCACAATTTCTTTGTACATCTGAATATCCTCTTTTTAAAAAGTATCTCTTGGGATCCCTGGGTGGCGCAGCGGTTTGGCGCCTGCCTTTGGCCCAGGGCGCGATCCTGGAGACCCGGGATCGAGTCCCACGTCGGGCTCCCGGTGCATGGAGCCTGCTTCTCTCTCTGCCTATGTGTCTGCCTCTCTCTCTCTCTCTCTGTATGACTATCATAAATAAATAAAAATTAAAAAAAAATAAAAAAATAAAAAGTATCTCTTTAATTCTCTTTCCTGTTTTCTATTAGGTTGCTTATCTTTTTCTTTTAAGATTTTATTTGTTTATTCATGAGAAACACAGAGGCAGAGACACAGGCAGAGGGAGAAGCAGGCTCCTAATGGGGAGCCTGATGCAGGACTTGATCCTGACACCCTGGGATCACACCCTGAGCCGAAGGCAGTCACCCAACCACTGAGCCACCCAGGCGCCCCTGCCTATCTTTTTCCTATTGACTTACAGTTCTTTATATATTCTAGATGTAAGCTTTCGGTCAATTATATGTGCTGTAAGCATTTCTTTCCATTCTGTGGTTTGCCTTTTATTTTCTTATAGTTGTATTTTTTTCATGAACAGAGGTTCATAATTTCAATATAGTTCAATGTATCAATCTTTTCCTCTATGGTTATTGTGTTCTATACTCTATTGATCTCATTTAAAGACTTCTACCCTAAGGTCCTAATATTCTCCTATATTATCTTCTAGAAGTTTTACATTTTGGCTTTCACATTTAGATCTAAAATACCAATAATTTTTGGGGTTCCTAGGTGGCTCATTCAGAGGGGCATGCAACTCTTGATCTCAAGGTTGTGAGTTTGAACCTCATGTTGGATGTAGACATTACTTTAAAAATATATAATCTTAAAAAAATGTAATACTGGTCATTTTTCAAGTGAGGCAGGGACCCCACCCCTGCTATATTGATACCCAGTTGACTCAGTACCATTATTTCAGTATGCTGCTGAAGCGAGCACAGCACCATTATTTCAAAAACCTTTCTTTCCTCATTACTCTGAAGAACTACTTTTGTCATTGAACAAGTGTCCACACATGTGAATGTCTCTTCCTGGGATCTCTATTCTGTTCCATGGGCTATGTGCCTATGTTGTGCCAGCAGCACACACATGAATGCTCTAGCTTTGTAATAGTACCAATCTCCAGGACAATAAGTCATTCCACCTTGCTCTTCTTTAAGAATACCTTGGGGGCGCCTGGGTGGCTCAGCAGTTGAGCATCTACCTTTGGCTAAGGGCATGATCCTGTGGTCCTGGAATCGAGTTCCGTATCGGGCTCCCTGCATGGAGCCTGCTTCTCCCTCTGCCTATGTCTCTGCCTCTCTCTCTGTGTCTCTCATGAATAAGTAAATTAAAAAAAAAAAAAAACCTTGGAGATCCTAGCTCTTTGTAGTTCCACATACATTTTAGAATCAGCTTGTCAATTTGCACAAACTTCACACATGCATGTGTATGTGCACAGATGGATTAGGACTCTGAGATTACATTCAATCACCTATAGATAAATTGGGGAAAATGGACACCTTTGCAACACTATGCCTGAAGTCATGAATATATCTTTTTATTTAAGTCTTCTTTAATTTCTCTCAACATTTTAGGTTTTTTTTTTTTTTTTTTTTTTTTTTTTTTTAGTTTTCTATATAGAAGTTTAATACATGTTAGATTTACATCAAGGTATATATTTATTTTTTCTTTACTTTTTAGAAAAATTTATTTATTTATTTATTCATGAGAGACACAGAGAGAGGCAGAGACGCAGGCAGAGGGAGAAGCAGGCTCCATGCAGGGAACCCAATGCGGAACTTGATCCTGGGACTCCAAGATCAGGCCCTGAGCCAAAGGCAGATGCTCAACCACTGAGCCACCCAGACGTCCCAAGGTATATATTTATTTATTTATATTTTTTAAAAAATATTTTATTTATTCATGAGAGACACAGAGAGAGAGTGAGAGAAGCAGGGACACAGGCAGAGGGAGAAGCAGGCTCCATGCAGGAAGCTGGATGTGGGACTCGATCCCAGGTCTCCAGTATCATACCCTGGGCTGAAGGTGGCACTAAACCGCTGAGCCACCTGGGCTTCCCTGCCCCCAAGGTATATATTTAAATGGTATTTTTGAAATCTCATTTTCTAACTACTTATTACTGATATATGGAAACATAACTGCTTTTTAAAAAAACTAATCTTTAATCTAGCAATTTTGTTAAACTCACTAATTCTAATAATTTATCTGAAGATTCTTTCAGATTTTCTAGGTATACAAATACATCATCAGTGAATAAAACAAATTGGTTTTATTTCTTCCTTTCCAATCTTTATAAATTTTTTGCTTTATTACACTGACTAGAATCTCCACTATACTACTGAATAGCAATTGTGATAGTAGGCTTTCATATCTCATTTTCATTTTTAAAGAGAAAAAAAATGTTTTTAAATAAGCTGTATGCCCAATACGGGACTTGAACTCACAACTCTGAGATCAAGAGTCACATGCTCTACAGTCATGTGTCCCTAAAGAGAAATTTTTTAACACTTCACTAGTAAGTATAACATTTGCTATAAGTAGCCTGGTAAATATTCCCTGTCAGATTAAGGGATCTTTTTTTTTTTTTTTTTTTTTTTAGATTAAGGGATCTTGATCTTAATTATTCCTAGTTTGATAAGAGTATTTATTATTCCACCAGGAAGGGATGCTTAATTATGTAATTTTTAATTTTTTTTTATTTTAATTTTTTTTTGCAACTACTGAGATGCTCTTGTGGATTCTCTTTACACTCTTAACATGGTAAATCACATTAAAAATTTTCTTATTAGGGCAGCCCCAGTGGCGCAGCGGTTTAGCGCTGCCTGCAACCCAGGGTGTGATCCTGGAGACCCTGAATTGAGTCCCACATCAGGCTCTCTGTATGATGCCTGCTTCTCCCTCTGCCTGTGTCTCTGCCTCTCTCTCTGTGTGTCTCTCATGAATAAATAAAATCTTTAAATTTTTAAAAAAGATTTTTTTTTTAAAAAGATTTTTATTTATTTATTCATGACAAATGAATATGACCAATGTCTCAATAAAGCTGTTATAGGGGCATCTGACTTTTGATTTTTGGCTCAGGTCGTGATCTCAGGGTACTGAGACTGAGCCTCGCATTGGGGTCCCCACTCAGCAGGGAATCTGCTTGTTTTCCTCTTCCTGATCACTCTCTCGAACAAATAAATAAATCTTAAAAAAATAAAAAGCTGTTATAAAAAAAGAAACCTGGCCTTTTAAATATTTACTATAATTGAACATGCTTTCCTACCAATACTCCTATAATCAACCAGTCTGTTTTAGACTGCCACGTACAGGTTGAGCGTAACATACAAAATGGACTCTATTTTGAAGACTGGTTTACTAGTAAGCAGGTTCCTGCAGAGATCCAAATAAAAGACGACTAAAAACATGACAAGGATAATTCTGACAACATATTTTGGGCAAGAAAACCAACTTACAACAGGACAGGACAGAGGAAGAAGCACAGAGGTCTATTACCCAGAGAACCCTAATATGAGATTTTAAACATGGTTAATTGAGACAGAATTCTCGGGGATAGATCCCTCCTCCTCTTGAATTATTACTAATCTCCAGGTATGACAAGACACATTTTCAAGTGAGAAAGTAATTATTAGAGATGATTGGTTTAATATCTGCTTTTATATAGTGCTGAAGCAATTCAAACCTATTTTAATAAATTCCATATGCTCTATTAATCTGTGAACATTCTGTATGTGTATTTTAAGATATTCAAAATAGAAAGGGCATTTTGAAATGAATAAACTCACATTTTCACTGATTTTAATATACTATATAATTTGACTTACAACAGGTTGCTCAAAGCTTTAACTTTCAATAAACTCCATAAAAATTTCTCAGGTGTATGACTGAGAAATTTGTCCTTGTTGGATTATAAAAGTGACTAAACATTTTAATATAAAGTAATTTTTCCCTTTCACTTTACAAATAGAAAGTTTGAACATCTGATTTCATAGTTTGACTACTTTGGTTTTAGTTTGCTTTTCCTGAGTAAAGTATGAGATAAACAAGCTTTCCAAATTTAAAGGAGACTTTATCAGACCAATATTTTATTTATTTTTGTAAATTCCATAAGAAAATAAACTTTGAACAAAATAATATGTCCAGTCCTTTGAGGTGAGAAACAGTAAACTAATCAGGACATTTGGTAAAAATAGAATATAAATTAGTTTTCAGCTTCAAAATCAAATTAAATTAAATTACATATATGTTAGGGCAGAGGCTAGATGGGGATAAGGTAGATAAAATTACTCCTCCTTGTTGCTAAATACACGAGGGGTTAGCCATGTAAACGTTCAGTTAGTTTCATGTCATTAACCTGAAGCTTCATAGAAAAATAAGGAAAAAAGTCATAAGGAATAAATGGAATATATACCCAGAAAACTTATAATTCATAAATCTGAAAGAACTACTGTATTTCTGAAAGTTTTTTAAAATATTAGGTCTCAAGGTATTAAAAAATAAAATCTCACATTATATCTGGAATTCTTCTGCAAAGAAGGAATTAAATTGAATAATTTTTTAAAGATTTTATTTATTTATTCATGAGAGACAGAGAGAGAAAGAGAGAGAAGCAGAGACATAGGCAGAGGGAGAAGTAGGCTCCATGCAGGGAGCCGGATGTGGGACTCGATCTTGGGTCTCCAGGACCACTCCCTGGGCTGAAAGGGGTGCTAAACCACTGAGCCACCTGGGCTGTCCAAATTGAATAATTTGTATTTGTCCCTGAAATACTCCGTAAAATTTCCAATTTATAAGTAATACAGAAAATAGGATGAGTAACAGCTGTGTGAAGATAAGACAGCATTTGGGGGTACCTGGGTGGCTCAGTCTGTTAAACATCTGCCTTCAGCTCAGGTCGTGGTCCCAGGGTCCTGGGATTGAGCCCTGCATCAGGCTCCCTCCCTGCTCAGTGGGGAGTCGGCTTCACCCTCTCCCTCTGCCCCTCTTCCTTCTTATGCTCACTCTAATAAATAAACAAAATCTTAAAAAAAAAGATAGCATTCGATTTTTACCACTCTACAAGGCACTGTACATATATACATCAATATAATAGAACTGGTACAGTCTCTAAAGATACTTGCAACATTTTGTTTACATTCTACAACTACTCCCCAAATCATGTATCATACACCTATTTCCTTTTTTTGATTATTTCACTTAAAAGTATGGTTTGTTACATGTAATACAAAGGAGGTACTTTGAATATAAATCCATCCTGCCCCACCATTTGTTTGTAATAAATACAGGTATCAAAAACATTCCTGAACATACTTCTGATATCACTAGTTACAAGCATCTCTTCAAAAATAACATAATTTGCAATAGTATTCATTTTACCTGCTACTTTAAACAATTTAAATTTCAGCTCTCTCACCAAGTAAACATGTTATTTATGCTTTTCCTCCTTTGGGAAACAAACATTATTCTACAGTAATCTGATACTTCTTGTCTTGTTCTTATCCTGTAAACCTGAATTCCAAGTTTATGTTTAGATTCTTTTTTTCTGTTTGTCAGAGAGAGAGCACGAGCAGGGGGAGCAGCAGGTAGAGAGAGAAGCAGACTCCCCACTGAGCAGGGAGCCTGATGTGGGGCTCCAACCCAGGACCCTGAAATCATGACCTGAGCCAAAGGCAGATACTTCACCAACTGAGCCACTGGAGCGCTTCCAGGTTTGTGTTCAAATGATAGGGCCTTGATAGGAGAAAAAATATCGTGGTACATTTTTCCTCCTGTTGTCTGAAAATATGAGCGTGTGTATTTTGTTTTATATTTTATGTTTTAAAGATTATTTAGTAACCTCCACACCCAATGTGGGGCTCAAACATACGAGCCTGAGATCAAGAGTTGCACACTCTTCTGACTGAGCCAGCCAGGTGTCCTGAGTATGTGTGTCTTAAATATTTTATTACCTAACCAGTTGGAATTATTTTATTAAATGTTGAGTGCTTTGCACTGTAATACTCAGTCAAGGTATTAACATAAGTAGAAGGTTGTTGATTTATGACAACTTGGAGATCTCCTAAAATCAATTGCTGTCTATTTCAACTTTTTTGATGCCTGTGGAAGTTTCATATTTTGTTTCAGTATCATCAGACTTCCTAGTTCAAGTAAGGTTTTTTTAAAGATTTATTTATTCATTCATTCATTCATTCATGATAGACACACACACACACACACAGAGAGAGAGGCAGAGACACAGGCAGAGGGAGAAGTAGGCTCCACGCCGGGAGCCCAACGCAGGACTCGATCCTGGGACTCCAGGATTGCGCCCTGGGCCAAAGGCAGGCACCAAACCGCTGAGCCACTCAGGGATCCCTTGATTTATTTATTTGTTTATTAATGAGAGACACAGGCAGAGGGAGAAGCAGGCTCCCCACATGAAGCCCGATGCAGAATTCGATCCCGGATCCCAGGAACACGCCCTAAGCCGAAGGCTGACTCTCCACTGCAGAGCCAACCAGGTGTCCTCTTCAAGTAATGTTTTAATGCTACATGAATTTTGCCATTTTGTTAAGTCTGCTATGTTCTGTTAATCTACCATTAACAGAACATGGGAAATACCCTATCCATATTAAATTTTCCTGCCAATCTAACTAATGGAGGAACTTCTGGATATTTAGATCACTCTGTTAGGCCAAAGTTAGGCATGAGTGACAAGAGGATGGACCTCAGACATCCTGACAGGGAGCAACTGCCCATGGACCACCCCAGTCCACCCATCTCGCAGTTGGTGTGCAGTGACAACATCCTGGCAGAGGAAGAGTTAAGTGCTGTACTTGCAGAAAGTGTTGTACAGAAAGCCACCTGTCCTTATCTGACCTGTACCTCTAGAATAGCAATAATGTGTGGTTTCCTACCAGGTGTAGGCATTTTAAATACAATTGGGTAATTATTATATAATCCAGGCCTGTCACTAGATGTTGTGTCCTTAGGACTCACCCAAAAGAAAAAAATTGATGTAAGCTCAAAACCCCGGAGTTTCAAGGCCTTTGTCTCTGTTGACTGGCCTGCTCCTCCCTTGCAGCATACATTTTTTAAAAAGATTTTATTTATTTATTCAAGATTAAGAGAGAGAGAAAGCATGAACAGGGACAAAGGCAAAAGGGAGGGAGAAGTAGACTTCCTGCTGAGCAGGGAGCCTGATGTGGGGCTTGATCCCAGGACCCCAAGATCATGACCTCAGCTGAAAGGAGATGCTTAATTGCCTGAGCCAGCCAGGCCCCCTGATGTATTTTTTAAAATACATATCAAATTCCTATTCGTTAATATTTTGTTTAGAATTCTTGCATCTATGTTCATGAATGAGGCTGACTACTAATTCTTTTGTAGCATCTTGTTAGGTTTTGATATCAAATTATTCAAGCATTATAAAATGAATTGGAAACTGTTCCTTTTCTTCTGTTCTCTAGAAGAATTTTTTTTTCTTAGATTTTATTTTTTATTTATTTGAGGCAGAGAGAGAGAGAGAGAGAGAGAAAGCCTGAAAAGGAGCAGAGGGAGACGGTGAGGGAGAAGCAGACTCCCCACTGAGCAGGGAATGGGAAGCAGGGCTTGATCCAAGGACCTGGAGATCATGACCTGAGAGGAAGGCAGACACTTAACTGGCTAAGTCACACAGGTGTCCCACTTCAAATAAGTTTTGAAAAATGGATGTTAAAGATAACTACTTGGCTGAATTCACTTCTTTGGAAGAATTCATCGAGGGTTGTAGTTTCTTTTTGGTCAAGTTTTAAATTACTGACTCATTTATAAGGTAGTGACAGGACTATTCCAATTTAACATTTCTTCTTGTATCCATTTTAACAAGCTGTATTTTTCCAGAAATATGTCCACTTCACCTCAATCTTCAAACATTATTTGCAGAAAGTTCTTTATAATATGTACAGCTTTGGCCATTATAAGATACCATTGACTAGGTGGCTTAAACAGAAGTACATTTTCTCAGTCTGGAGGCTGGACATCCAAGATCAAGATGCTGGCTGGATTGGTTTCTGATGAGAACTTTCTTCCTGGCTCTCTTCACACTGCACAATCAGAAAAATCTCTGTGCCTCTTCCTCTTCTCGTAAGGACACCAGTCCTATTGGCTTAGGACCTCACCCTTATGGCCTCATTTAACCTTAATTACCTCTTTGGAGATTGAAGCTCTACATAAAATCACCTTGGGGGTTAGGGCTTCAACCTATGAATCCTAGAAGGCACAATTCAATGTGTAACACAATATCTTCCTATGATCTTTAGTATCTGTAGGCACTGTAGTAATGTGCCCTCTTTCTTATTTGTATCATTCTTGATTGGCATTTGCAGGATTATCATATTTATTACTTCTTTCAAAGAGCCAATTTTTTACTTTGTGGATCATTCCTATTGTATTTTTTAAAAAGATTTTATTTATTCATGAGAGACACAGAGATAGAGGCAGAAACACCGGCAGAGAGAGAAGCAGGCCCCCCCACCAGGAACCGGGTATGGGATTCAATCCCAGGATCCCGGGATCATGGCCTGAGCCAAAAGCAGATGCTCAACCACTGAGTCACCCAAGTGCCCCAGATCATTCCTATTTTAGATTTGTTTCTATTTCATTACTTTTCTCTCTGGATTTAATTTGTTCTTATTTGCACTTCTTGAGATGTATGCTTGACTTTCTGCTTTTTCCAGTCTTTCTTCAATTCAAACATGTTCTTTTACTCTGAAATAGGCATGGCTGCATCCCAACATTCTGACATGTAATTTTCAATACCATCCAATTAAAAACATTTAATGGAAATTAAGGGAAATTTAAAATTGCATCCTTTAATTTTCAAGCATGAAAGGTTTTTAAAAATCCTTTTTAAAAAGATTTATTGGGATGCCTGGGTGGCTCAGCGGTTGAGTGTCTGCCTTCGACTCAGGACATGATCCCGGGGTTCCGAGATCGAGTCCCATATCAGGCTTCCTGCAAGGAGCCAGCTTCTCTCTCTGCCTATGTTTCTGCCTTCTTTCTGTCTCTCATAAATAAATAAAATCTTTAAAAATAAATAAGATTTATTTTAGAGACAGAGAGAGCATGAACACGTGAGTGTGTGGGGGAAGGGCAGAGGGTGAGAGAATCCTTAAGCAGACTCCTTGCTGAGTACAGAGCTTGATTTAGGACTCAATCCCAGAATATAATCTGGAGAAGTCTAATCATTCTGAAATTTGTTGAAATTTTATTTAGGGCCAGCATACAATTAAATTTTGTAAATATTCTATGTAAGCTTGAAAATAATAGGTATCCAGCAGCTGTTAGGTATGTCAATGTGATCAAGTTTGTTAACTGTGTTTTTGAAATCTATATCCTTACTTAATTTTTTTTTAAAGATTTATTTATTTATTCATGAGAGAGAGAGAGAGAGAGAGAGAGAGAGAGAGAGGCCGAGACATAGGCAGAGGGAGAAGGCGGCTCCCTGCAGGAAACCAGGTGTGAACTCGACCTGGATTCTGGGATCGTGCCCCGAGCTGAAGGCAGTGCTAACCTCCCCCCCCCTTTTTTTTTTTTAAATTTACTCATGAGAGACACACACACAGAGAGGCAGAGACACAGGCAGAGGGAGAAGCAGGCTCCATGCAGGGAGCCTGATGTGGGACTCGATACCAGGTCTCCAGGATCACATCCTGGGCTGAAGGCAGTGCTAAACCACTGAGCCACCGGGCTGCCCAGACTTTTATTTATTTAATTTTTTAAAAAATATTTATTTATTTATTATTTATTTATTTATTTATTTATTTATTTATGTATTTATGTATTTATGTATTTATTTATTCATGAAAGACACAGAGAGCAAGGCAGAGACGCAGGCAGAGGGAGAAGCAGGCTCCATGCAGGGAGCCCAATGTAGACTCGATCCCATGACTCCAGGATCACGCCCTGGGCCAAAGGCAGGCGCTAAACCGCTGAGCCACCCAGGGATCCCTGCCCAGACTTTTAAAATAACATTGATTTTTTAAAATTTTTATTAAAACCAGTAGATTTATTTTGATTTTTTTAAAAATAAGTTCTATGCCCAAAATGAGGCTTGAACTCATGACTCCAAGATCAAGAGTCAGTCAGGACCTCCTCATTAGATTTTTTTTTTTTTTGCTACTTGCTTTTAGTTATTAAGAAGACTATGGAAATTGTCCCTTTATATAGTGGTAATGTCTTTTTCCTTTGATTTTTGCCAATTTTTGCTTTATGTATTTGGAAGCCATTATTATGTATAAATAACTTTGAAATTATTTTGAAATCTTTCATTAAGAAGCACACTTCTTTATACCCAATAATATCTGTTGCCCTGAATTTTACTGTCAGATATTACTATAGCTATGAGACCTTCCACTGTTATTTTAAAACTTTGCACTGTATACTTTTCATACATTTAAATTTTTTTATTTTCAGGATCCTTTAATATTAAATGTGTCTCTTACATGCATTATAGAGTTGAGGTTTTACTTTTTATCCAGTTTGGCAATCTTTGCCTTTTATTCAGAAGATTTGGTTCACTTGTATTTAATATTATTACTGATATATTTGGACTTAAATCTACCATCTTACTATTTCCCTTCTATTTGTCCCTGTTTGGTGTCATTCTTTTTTTCTTGCCTTCTTTTTTTAAAGACTGATTGAACATTTTTATTGTTATATTTCCCTACCCACCTCTCCCTGATTAGCTTAGTTGTTATGCATCTTTTATTATTATTTTAAGAGGTACCTCAGAAATTAAAATGTGCATCCTTGATTTATCAAAGTCTATATGTATACCCCCCCCATTCTAACCAATAGGCAATTGTTGAGTTTTATTTTTATTTTATATTTTTAAAAGATTTTATTTATTTATTCATGAGAGACCTAGAGAGAGGCAGAGACACAGGCAGTGGGAGGAGAAGCAGGCTCCATTCAAGGAGCCCAATGTGGGACTCGATCCCAGGAATCCGGGATCATGCGCTCAGCCAAAAGCAGACACTCAACTGCTGAGCCATCCAGGTGTCCCAGAGTTGTATTTTAAAATCTTTATGTTTTAAATGCCATAAGGTATGACTTTAAATAGTATCATTTAGATTAATCCACATATTTATCCTTCTTGTTTCTCTTCATTCTCTCTGAAACGTCGTTTTTTTTTTTTTTTGCTTGAACAAAAATTTTATTATTTCTCTTAGTATAGGTATTCTGTTAACAATTTCTATAATTTTTTTCTGCAAATTGTCCTTATGTTAACTTTACCTTGATGCAATTTTCATTGAGTAGAGAAATCTAGGTTGGTAGCAATTTTGTTTCAGCTCTATGAAGATGTCATTCCATTTTCTGTTCTCTATTATTTCTGTGGAGAAGTGAGATGTCAAATAAATTGTTGCTTGGTACCCATGTGGCTCTGGGTACTTTATTTAAGTAATCTCTGCATCCAATGTGGGGCTTAATCTCATGACCCTATGATCAATAGTCACATGCTCTACTGACTGAGCCAGCCAGGTGCCCCTGGTTCAGGGTACTTTAAATATTTTTCACTTTGTGTTTAGTTTTTAGCAGTTTTACTATCTTGTGCCTTAGAGTTTTTACCTTTTTATTTATTCCATTGAGATTCATAGGGCTTCTTGAATCTGTGGTCTATTATTTATCAGTTTTGGAAAGTTCTCGGTCATTATTGCTTTAAGTATTCTTTCTGTCCCATCATCTCTTCTCCTTTTCTTAATACATTAGATATGTTAGACCTCTCACTATCCCTTATTTCTCTTCTGTATTTTCCATCCATTTTCCTTCTATGTTTTGTTCTGGATATTTTCTTTTTTTTTTTTTAATTATTTATTTATTTATGATAGTCACACACACACAGAGAGAAAGAGAGAGAGAGGCAGAGACATAGGCAGAGGGAGAAGCAGGCTCCATGCACCGGGAGCCTGACGTGGGATTCGATCCCGGGTCTCCAGGATCGCGCCCTGGGCCAAAGGCAGGCGCTAAACCGCTGCGCCACCCAGGGATCCCTGTTCTGGATATTTTCTGATATATTTTCAATTATTAGCTCTCTCTTCAACTGTTCCTAATCTGCAGTGATAATACCTCCCAACTGAGTTCTTAATTTTTTTTTTTTAAGACTTTATTTATTTATTCATGAGAGACACAGAGAGAGAGGCGGAGACACAGGCAGAGGGAGAAGCAGGCTCCATGCAGGGAGCCTGATGTGGGGCTCGATCCCGGGTCTCCAGGATCACAGCCTGGACTGAAGGCAGCGCTAAACCACCAGGCCACCGGGGCTGCCCTGAGTTCTTAATTTTGATTGCTGTAGCTTATTTCTAGAGCTTTCATTTGGTCCTTTTTCGTGGCTTCCAGTTCTCTTCTAAAATTTTCCATTTCTGGGCGGCCCCGGTGGCACAGCGGTTTAGCGCCGCCTGCAGCCCAGGTGTGATCCTGGAGATCTGGGATGGAGTCCCACGTCGGGTTCCCTGCATGGAGCCTGCTTCTCCCTCTGCCTGTGTCTCTGCTTCTCTTTCTCTGTGTCTCAATAAATAAATAAAATATTTAAAAAATAAAAAAAATGAAAAATAATAAAACTTTTCCATTTCTTTAAACCAATTAAGGACTTAAAATCTACGTCTAAAAAATTTCATTATCGGGACGCCTGGGTAGCTCAGCGGTTTAGCACTTGCCTTTGGCCCAGGGCGTGATCCTGGAGACCGCGGATCGAGTACCATGTCGGGCTCCCTGCATGGAGCCTGCTTCTCCTCTGCCTGTGTCTCTGCCTCTCTCTCTCTCTGTGTGTCTCTCATGAATAAATAAAATCTTTAAAATAAATAAAAAATAAAAAATTCCATTATCTAGAACCTGCCAATTGTCTATACTGTCTTTTGTTTTTTGTTAGGGTTATCTTGTTTCCTATTGTGTCTGAGGTTTAAAATTGAGTGTTAGACACTGTATATGAAAAAGTAGGGAATCCCAGGGTGGCTCAGTGGTTTCACGCCTGCCTTTGGCCCAGGGCGCGATCCTGGAGTCCCAGGATCGAGTCCTGTGTCGGGGCTCCAGGCATGGAGTCTGCTTCTCCCTCTGCCTGTGTCTCTGCCTCTCTCTCTCTCATAAATAAATAAAAATAAATCTTAAAAAAAAAGTACAGAAATAATTTGAGGCCTGGTGTAATGATATATTATATTGAGAAGAATATTTACTTCTGGTGGGCTGCTTAAGGGCCTCAAGTTCTATAATCATCTTAATTCCATTTTAAAGATGAGATAATCTAGGACACCAGGGTGGCTCAGCGGTTGAGCATCTGCCTTTGGGTCAGGGCATGATCCCGGGGTCCTGGGATCAAGTCCCACGTCCGGCTTCCTGCATGGAGCCTGGTTCTCCCTCTGCTTGTGTCTCTGCCTCTGTCTCTCATGAATAAATAAATAAAATCTTAAAAAAAAAAAAATAAAGATGAGATAATCTGAAGCTGGGCCAATGTTGCATTTGGAGTGCCAACACAGAGGATGGAAGGTTTGTCAGCTTCCCCTGACCCTTGGTGGTATCTGGACTCTATTTTGTCCCCTCTACCCTTGTACAGCTTTAGGAATGCCACTCAGCTTCTCAGCTACCCTTTCTGGAACTGTGGAAAACCCCTGAAGAAAAAATTGAGGCTAAATACCAGGTTCCCCTTCTGAGTTTACTTCTTTTCCCAGATCCTATCCCTATAATTCTTTAAGATCTAGTTAATGCTCTAGTGCTTTCAAGGAGGTTATTTTTGTATTTAATTCCAGAGGAAGTAGTTGTTTTCAACTATTTGGATAGAAAGGTTAATCCAAATTACCTAGTCTAGCACTACTAGAAGCAGAAGCCTCAAATTTCCCCCAAATACCATATTCAAATTCTTTAGAGGAGCAGCTGTTTCCTTCTCTTCCTTTTACCCTGGGTAAATGTCACATTTACCCAGTTCTATCACTAGGATAAAAAAGGGGAATGAGGAAACAGACATTGGATCAATTCCTTTTAAGCACTGCACCTCACTTCTGCATTCCTCCATCATACGTGCAACTGTGGGCCTGGAGCCTCTTTAGGGTTCCAACATGCAAATTCTTAGCCATGGTTTGTGTTTCATCCAATATGAAACATTTTTTAAATCTCGCATACATTGTTAAACAGTCTGCTTTCATTTATTCTATTTATTTCTTCTTGTACATCTTATTTTATGTGGAATTGCAGGGGACAGGAAGAAAACATGTTTTCAGCTTACCACCTTAAACTAAAAGTTTCATTAAATCTTTAAAATGTTCATTTACGGGATGCCTGGGTGGTTCGGTTGGGCATTAGACTCTTGGCACAGGTTGTGATCTCAATGTCCTAGGATTGAGCTCCATGTCAGGTTCCTGGCTCAGCAGGGAGTCTGCTTCACCCTCTTCCCCTCCCCTCATGTGTACTGTCTTTCGAATAAACAAATAAATCTTTTTTAAAAAGATTTTATTTTTTTAAATTTTTTTATTTTTTTATTTTTTTAAATTTTTATTTATTAATTTATGATAGTCACACAGAGAGAGAGAGAGAGAGGCAGAGACACAGGCAGAGGGAGAGGCAGGCTCCATGCACCGGGAACCCAACGTGGGATTCGATCCCGGGTCTCCAGAATCGCGCCCTGGGCCAAAGGCAGGCGCTAAACCGCTGCACCACCCAGGGATCCCTAAAAAGATTTTATTTATTTATTCATGAGAGACATGGAAAGAGGCAGAGACATAGGCAGAGGAAGAAGTAGGCTCTCTGTGGGGAGCCTAACATGGGACTCAATCCCTGGACCTTAGGATCACGCCCTAAGCCGAAGGCAAATGCTCAACCACTGAGCCACCCAAGTGCCCCTAAATAAAATCTAAAAAAAAAAAAAACAACACACACACACACACACACACACACACACACACACACAAACAGGCCTCTATTCGAAGTAGGTAGCACTAACCAGGCTAAAGCAAGCCCAGCACTTTTAGAAGTGGAACCTAGACACAGGGAAAAGTCCTACCTAGTGCTGTAGAAGTAATATGATTTGATTATGCATAAAGATGGAAGAGATGGGGACGCCATAAATAAATAAAACATTAGGGATCCTTGGGTGGCGCAGCGGTTTGGCGCCTGCCTTTGGCCCAGGGCGCGATCCTGGAGACCCGGGATCGAATCCCACGTCGGGCTCCCGGTGCATGGAGCCTGCTTCTCCCTCTGCCTATGTCTCTGCCCCTCTCTCTCTCTCTCTCTCTCTGTCTCTCTCTGTGACTATCATAAATAAATTTAAAAAAATTAAAAAAAAAAAGCAAATAAATAAAACATTAAAAGAAAAGATGGAAGAGATGGTAAGATGAACAGAAGAGACATAGCGTGGGAGCAATGAAAAGGCATAGAGAAAAAAAAAAAGGCCTAGAGAAAAGGGTAGAAATAGAACTGCTGGAAATCAAGATAAGAATTAAGAGAGTCCATCCCAAGATAAGTCCTGGGAAGCCTGGGTGGCTTAGTGGCTGAGTGTCTGCATTTGGCTCAGGTCATGATCCTAGGGTTCAGGGATCGAGTCCAACATCAGGGTCCCTGTGGGCAGCCTGCTTCTCCCTCTGCCTATGTCTCTGCCTCTCTATCTCTCATGAATAAATAAATAAAATATTAAAAAAAAAAGAAAAAAGAATTAAGAGTCCAGTAGGAAAGAAGCAAATATATACATTTTTATATTTAGCATGTGTAATTGCAATGCGGTATGGCTAATTTTTTGCTGTCTTTGATAGTCTATTTATCTGTCAATACTGTTTTCATATTGTGCCTAAATGAGTTAAGCTGGGACCAAGAAGTCTATTTCACTTTTTTTTTTAAGCAGGCTCCATACCCAGTATGGAGCCCAATATGGGGCTTGAACTCATCACCTTGAGATCAAGACCTGAGCTGAGATCAAGAATCAGACACTTAACCGACTGAGCCAGCCAGGCGCCCTGCCCCATGAAGCCTGGTTTAGTATCTCTACTACGAAAGAGCAGGATGATCATAGATTGAAATGCCTTTACATCTTGGGTTTTCAGTTTCCAATTCCATAAAAATGGAGGTTCAAATTAGAAAATTCAAAGTCAAGTTCAGATAAAAAGTTCTATCATCTTAAAAGGAGACTATTCCTCTTTCAGCTTGGCATCCCTTGTCCATCTGTCTGCCCACACATGCTAGAGATGACTAATGCTATGATTTCCTAGTCCTGTACTCAAGGCAGATGCTGGTAATGAGCTACAGTGCTTGCCTGGGTCTAGTGACTGAGTTCTCTCTTACTTTCAAACCTCCACATGGCCATTTGCAATTACTTGGAGATGGTACTTGAGATGAAATGTTTGCCATCCTACAAATCCATAAGCAAGTTATGACTTTCAGTACAATTAAAAAACTTTCTTAGTGAACATTTTCTACATTAAAAAAAAAAAAACTCTGATAATTCTCTCCTATGACTAAAACTGACTTTCATATTTTTGGACTGACTAGATTAATAGGATATAAAGCACTGTCAAGATAACCTGAATATGCCAACTTACATATTTCCTAATTTATTCTGAATCATTTTTAATAACCTCTGTTAACATGACTTCCTTAGTCAAGACACCCAGTGCTAGGGATTCTACATTCATGCAAACTGTCAAAGAACCCAGCATACCCATTAATCCTATTCAACCGGACAGTCAGTGGCATAATGAGGTCTGGGGTAATGAACTGCATTGCACTGCTAATTTATTTAGCATGTGTTCAGTATAAAAAGAGCTAAAGATAGCAAACGAGGATTTAAAAATAACATTTATCTCAAGGTTTTCTTCCATAAAGTATTTTTAATTTCTTATAGAAGTCCCCACCATTTTAAAAGTTGACAAAGAAAAACAAGAAACATCCTTACCAATTTTTCTGCTTCTGTGTTCATTTCCCTTAATTTTTTGATATGTTCCTTTTTAATCATGAGAATTTTTGATAATTTGGTCTATAGACAAAGAAAAAGAAAAGTTTTGGAATAGAGGCATATAAGTACAACAAACATCAAATTACCAATTTTTCACTAAGGTATTCTGGCAAATTTTAGTGTTTCAAAATAAATAAATATAACACAGGCATTTTTTAAAAAATAAATCTGACTGGCTTCCAGAAAAATATTTTCTTAAAATCCACTGTAACAAGAACATGTCAAAAGGACTAAGGAGTCAACTTGAACAAGCTTTTGCTGGCCCACATAGGACAATTCATTGAACAGTAAGAATAACCAGTGCAGGGTACTCAGGCAGCTCAGTTGGTTCATCATCTGCCTTTGTCTCAGGTCATGATCCCGGGGTCCTTGGATCAAGCCCCACGTTAGGCTCCCTGCTCAGTGGGGAGTCTGTTTCTCCCTTTCCCTCTCCCCCTCCCCCTGCGCTCTCTCTCTCCTCTCTCTCATGTACGTGGGAATCCTATAAATAAATAAATAAATAAATAAATAAATAAATAGATAAATCTTTAAAAAAGACTATTTCAGTTAGCAAACAAAGAAGGAATGACAGAACAAGAACAAGGCCATTTTGCAATCCTAATAAACGACTGGATCTAGGCACTGATAATCAGTGGCAGCTAATTTTATCTAAAAAACAAAATAGCGTGGATCTGTCAGAGCACAAAACCACCTATAAAAGTAGTCCTAATAAAAACAAAAGAACAAAATAAAAACCCCAAATCTAATCAAACTATATCCAGTGAGCAACTTACATGAAATACAAAAGACAAAAAAACATGTTGAATGATACCAGAAGGATTCAGTTAGAAAAATCGACTACTGGACTCTCTGGACAAATAATCCAGTTTCTTCAACAAGTAAGTACTACAGGGAAAAGAGCATCCAAAATGATGGGATCCCTGGGTGGCGCAGCGGTTTGGCGCCTGCCTTTGGCCCAGGGCGCGATCCTGGAGACCCGGGATCGAATCCCACATCAGGCTCCCGGTGCAGGGAGCCTGCTTCTCCCTCTGCCTGTGTCTCTGCCTCTCTCTCTCTCTCTGTGACTATCATAAATAAATAAAAATTAAAAAAAAAAACCAAAATGTTAAGAGACAAGTATTTGAATTTGAATGCTGACTTGACAACTGATTAAAGCAATTCTGGAAAAAAAAAAAAAAGCAATTCTGCTAACTTTTTAGCTATAATAATGATATTATAGTTATGTTTCTTTTCCTTTTTTTTTTTTCTTTAAGTAATCTCTACACCCAGTGTGAGGCTCGAACTCATAACCTGGAGATTAAGAGCTGCATGTTCCTACAGCTGAGCCAGCCAGATATCCTTTACTTATGTTTCTGCCAGGTATCCTTTAGTTAGGTTTCTTTAATTAAAAAAAAAAAAAAGCCCTTATTTCTTAGAGACACATAATAAAATATTTACATATAAATGATATGTCTGGTATTTGTTTCCAAATAATGCAAAAGTGAAAAGGTATGTGGAAGTACAAATGAAACAGGACCAGCCAGGAGTTGCTGAGAACCATCTAGCCTGATGGGTACACAGTGGAGAGGGAACAACTGTCTGCTTTTTTTTCTTAATGAAAAAATATATTTTTGGGACACCTGGATGGCTCAGTGGTTGAGTGTCATCCCTGGGTCCCGGGATCGAGTCCCACACATCAGGCTTCCTGCACGGAGCTTGCTTCTCCTTCTGCCTATGTCTCGGCCTCTTTCTCTGTGTCTCTCATGAATAAATAAATAAAACCTTTCTTAAAAGAGTTATTTATTTATTTATTCATTTATGGAGGGGGGGGAGAACACGAGTGGGGTGAGAGGCAGAAGGAGCAGACTCCCCGGTGAGCAGGGAGCCCAACATGGCGCTTGATCTCAGGACCCCGGGATCATGACCTGAGCCAAAGGCAGATGCTTCACTGACTGAGCCACCCAGGTGCCCCTGTCTGCTTTGATATGCTTTAATTTTCAATAATTAAAAACCCCTAAGAATTGGCCTAAATTGATACAGGCAGAGGGCCCCATACTTGTTATGGAACTGAGTGTATTTAGTGCTCAGCAGGTCCAGAGCTGGGGACACATCTCCCTTCTCTTCCAAACTATTGGATTTGTACAGAAATATGTGTGATTCTTTAGAGATGAAAGCAGGAAAAGGTGGGTGAAGGCAACTGTCCCTTTTTTGTTTCTACTTCAGTTTTGTGTTGCTTGTTTTTTTTTATTTTTTTTTTATTTTTTTTTAAATTTTTATTTATTTATGATAGTTACAGAGAGAGAGAGAGGCAGAGACACAGGCAGAGGGAGAAGCAGTCTCCATGCACCGGGAGCCTGATGTGGGACTCGATCTCGGGTCTCCAGGATCACGCCCTGGGCCAAAGGCAGGCGCCAAACCACTGCGCCACCCAGGGATCCCTGTTGCTTGTTTTTGATAGAAAATCATGCCGTTACATTTTCATTATTTTCAACCCTGAGTTCTCTGGGAGAAATCAGATCAGTCTCTTTGGATTCCTCAAAATCCTCAACCCCAGGAAATAAAAAGTTTCCTCAAAAAGAAAATCCGTTGTAAACTACGAATTATGAAACTTGCAATTTTCTTTTCTGAGAGTGAGCAGAGGGAGTTGGGGGGGAGGCAGCAGAGGGGCAGATGGAATCTAAGCAGGCTCCCCACTGAGGGCAGAACCAGCCCCGGGGCTCCATCTCAAGACCGTGATCCTGCCTGAGCCGAAATCAAGTCGGACACTTAAGTTACTGAGACATCCAGGTGCCCTGAAACTTGCAAAATATTTTTAATACTTGTTTTGTCATAAGAAAAAACTATTAAGAACAGAGAAAGATAAAAATATATCTATTTCGGGATCCCTGGGTGGCGCAGCGGTTTAGCGCCTGCCTTTGGCCCAGGGCGCGATCCTGGAGACCCGGGATCGAATTCCACGTCAGGCTCCCGGTGCATGGAGCCTGCTTCTTCCTCTGCCTATGTCTCTGCCTCTCTCTCTGTGTGACTATCATAAATAAAAATAAAATAAAATAAAATAAAAATATATCTATTTCAAGGGCACCTGACTGGCTCAGTCAGTAGAGGGTGCAACTCTTAATCTCAGGGTCTTGAGTTTAAGCCTGGGGGGCTCAGTTGAGTACGTCTGCCTTCGGCTCAGGTCGTAATCCTGGGGTCCTGGGATCAAGCCCCATGTCAGGCTCCCTGCCTGGCTGGGACTCTGCTTCTCCCTCTCCTCCCTGCTTGTACTCTCTCTCGATATCTCTTTCTCTCAAATAAACAAATAAAATCTTAAAAAAAATAAAAATAAAAAAAATAAAGCATCCCACATTGAGCAGAGCTTACTAAAAAAAAATTATACAGACATATCTACTTCAAACCTTTTTTTTTCTATTTTTTTTCTCTACTTCAAACCTTAAAGTTAACAAGAGCAACCTGAGTTTCATAAAACCTTACAGATTATAAAAGAAAAGTACATACAAGAACTTTTATTTTTACCTCTGAGATGGCTTTAAATAATAATGAAAGTGTTTTAGCTGGGCTTTACACCTAGTTTTTGAAGTTAAAATTAAGCAATTAAACCAAATATGTAAGCATCAATAAAAATATTAGTATATTAGAGGTAGTGCAGAAGTACCTAGCTTCTGGCTCCCTCTGCTGGTATCTCCCTCCCTCTCTCTCAAACATACACACACACACACACACACACACACACACACACACACACAACACATCCAAATAGGTCATAGTAGCTTTGTTTTTACTTCTACTACCTAAAAGAATTTCTTTAAAAAAACAAGTGTCCTATATGTGAAGAAGATAAGCCTTGGCTCTGTTCATAATTTCAACTTTTCATATAAAAATATCTTATCTTTGGAAGCTAAAAGGCATAAGAAATTCTGCATTGTAAGGATAACCAACAACATATGATCAAGGAATACAAAATGCTATACATATGCACATAAATGAAAAAATGTTTCCTTAAAATATCAATTGCAAGTGGTAACACTGAACATTTTAGTGGATTCTGTTACAAATATTTTTATTTATACTCTACCTCAAGCCAAAGTAGTTTTTCTTTTCAGAAAAGGAAATCAAGCATTATTAGACTATGATTCAAAATAAACGACTAATTTAATTTTCAAAGTGGACAGCTCATTACATTCTGATGAGTCAGTCTATTCAAGAATATTGTTCTACATAATAATTCTAAACTTGTTTCAGGTGAGGCTTCTAGTTCTCGGTGTCGATCACTAGTTTAGCAAGCCAATGCACTGTAACTGCTCAAGTGATTGATAATTGAGGGATGCACTGAGGTCACTAATAAAGGCCTTTTTATGTACACAGGTTATTTTTTTTAAGATTTTATTTATTTATTCACGAGAGACACAGAGAGAGAGAGAGAGAGAGAGAGAGAGGCAGAGACATAGGCAGAAGGAGAAGCAGGCTCCATGCAGGAACCTCGATGCGGGACTCGATCCTGGGACTCTGGGATCATGCCCTGAGCCAAAGGCAGACGTTCAACCACTGAGCCACCCAGATGTGGCTCCCCGTACACAGGTTATTAACAGCCAACCATTTAGGTTTGATAGAGCACATGCTCTGATGTTGGAGTCCTTAATGTAGCAAAATAAGAACCAAACCGAAGAAGAGTCAACAAAAAAGACCTATAGGTCTCTTTTGGCTGTTATGACTTTTACTTTCTTAAGGTTACTTTACTATTATTATTCTTTCTTTTCTTTTCTTTTCTTTTCTTTTCTTTTCTTTTCTTTTCTTTTCTTTTCTCTCTTTCTTTCTTTCTCTCTCTCTCTCTTTCTTTCTTTCTTTTTGAGAGAGAGAGAGAGAGAGAGAGTGGACGGGAGGGGCAAAGGGAGAGAATCTCAAGCAGACTCTTTGCTGAGCGTGGAACCTCATGTGGGACTAGATCTCAGGACCCTGAGATCACAACCTGAGCTGAAATCAAGAGTGGACACTCAACTGACTGAGCCACCCAAGTGCCCTTTTATTTTTGAGCTTTGCTGGAAATAACTGAGTTCTTAAAACCAACACAATGGGGATCCCTGGGTGGCGCAGCGGTTTGGCGCCTGCCTTTGGCTCAGGGCGCGATCCTGGAGACCCAGGATCGAATCCCACGTCGGGCTCCCGGTGCATGGAGCCTGCTTCTCCCTCTGCCTGTGTCTCTGCCTCTCTCTCTCTCTCTCCCTGAGTGTGACTATCGTAAATAAATAAATTTAAAAAAATAAAAAATAAAAAAAATAAAATAAAATAAAACCAACACAATGATTAAAAAAAAAAAAACTAAAAATATTTGGTCATAGAAAAATTTTCAATTTTGATCAACACAAAAGATGTTGAGTTTTTTTCATAAACAAGTCAAGATACTCAGAGCAATTCTTACCACTTGGATAAGGAATTCTACCGGAAAACCACCTAATGTTTCAGTGTCAGAGCCAGAAATTTTACTTCTCCAAGGTGACTGTCCTAGTAAAGGGTCATTATCCTATGGGAACAAAAGGGAATCATTTAACTACTGACTGTTCAAAAGAAAGCATTTTATTTTTAGATAAAAAGTAAATCCATTTGTAATTACTATTACATTAAGAATCTTACAAAAAGGAAAATAATTCCAGAGTTGAAGCAATTATTTGCTTATTTAATAACTGACAACTTAAAATAATGCAGCTACCTTCTAAAGTTGCTTTAATGATTTGTATTTCATAAAAACCAACTCCCATTCATAATAATCATTTAAATTACTGATGACATTTAAAAAATATTACTTACTGTGATCGGTGATTGGAGAGGAGGAGTATAATGTAATCGTGGTGGAGTCATAAAGAATCGAGAAGGCCGCTGTTTTTGTCCGAAGGCAGCAATTGGCATTGTCTCGTGAGGCTCATTACTCTTTGAGAAAAGAGAAAAGTCCAGAAATCTTGAAGAATTTTACCAATCATCTTAGCTTTATAAACATTACGTTGCAGCTGGAGATGTGTACCAACTCATGTGCTATGATTTATCACAGAATCTATTATTCTACAAAGGTCAGAGGGCTAAAATTGAAGTCCGAGTATGAAAACACTACTTTGCGATCAAAAAGTAACTCACACACACACAAAAAAGTAATTCACAAAATAGAAGAATTAAGAAAAGAAAAAGACCACTGGACGGAAATATTTGGAAAATAAAAAATATTAGTGTACTATGGTTATCTGTGCTTGTTATGGGCTAAAGGCTGTCTCAGTATTACCTTCTGCAGTTAGAGTCCTCTTTTATCTGTCCAGCAAGAAATATCTCATAAAGGAAACTGCATTAATGAACCAGAAAAGCAACTTTCCTTTTTTGAAAGGGGAGGTTGAAAGATTGCATCCTTTAAGGAAAAACACTTAGGATTCGTATACTTTGCTCTACAAATATAGCCCAAATTTTCTCTCCCATTTCTCCTCTTTAAAAAAGTATGTTTAATAAGGAAATGCTCGGGATCCCTGGGTGGCGCAGCGGTTTGGCGCCTGCCTTTGGCCCAGGGCGCGATCCTAGAGACCCGGAATCGAATCCCATGTCGGGCTCCCGGTGCATGGAGCCTGCTTCTCCCTCTGTCTGTGTCTCTGCCCCAACCCCCCCCTCTGTGTGACTATCATAAATAAATAAAAATTTATTAAAAAAAATAAGGAAATGCTCACAATAAACAGTCTTAATTTTTAAAAAGTACATATCAGAAAAAGAAGATTCTTCTATATTTGCACTAAGGAGATAAAGAAATTTTGATTTTTAATTGTAAGATGACAATCCTTAAAAATCAAGTTTACAACAAAGAAATGAAAAAAGAAAGATTAAAAGTGAACAATTTAATTTCTATAATGCTTAGAGGCAAACGATTCTTTTTTTTTTTTTTTAAATAAGATTTTATTTATTCATGAGAGACACAGAGAGAGGCAGAGACATAGGCAGAGGGAGAAGCAGGCTCCAGGCAGGGAGCCCAATGTGGGATTTGATCCTGGGATTCCAGGATCATGCCCTGAGCCAAAGGCAGACACTCAACTGCTGAGCAACCCAGGTGTCCTAAAGGCAAACAATTCTGTTATAAAAAGTTCATTACTGAGGTGCCTAGCCACCTCAGTCAGTACAGTATGCCACATGCAACTCTTGATCTCAGGGTTGTGAGTCTAAGCCTCACAATGGGTGCAGAGATTAGTTAAAATCTTAAAAAAAAAAGAAAGTTCATTATTCAACTTTTTAAAAACTTTATTAGATTGCAGAGTTGGTTGTCTTCTTAAAATAATTTTGACTTATTAGAAAGGTGCATAACTCTCATAACACTGCTAAATCACACATGAGCATGAAGTAATGGCCTAGTAGCTTAAAGGACTGATTCAAGAATTTGAAAGATATGGAATCTGTTCTCACCCTGTCAGGAAACCAGCTCTAGAGCCTTGAATAAATTATTTAATGTACTATGTCTTAAGTTTCATCATGCAAAAAATGAGGGTAATTAACATCTACCCTGCATAATCCTGAGGATAAAATAGAAGAATAAATCTTAACATGCAAGATATTACTTCATATTTTTAAAATAATTTTGCAAGATGACCATACTTTAAAAAAATAGCTAGAATAAAAGTATCTTGTAGCTTATCCCCCAAGGTTATTTAATGAGTTCTGTCACACTAAAATGCTCTATGGGTATAATGGAAGGATGTTTACTTCTAGACAATGCTGAAGACTTGAGTGTAGTTCTGGTCTAGGGGCCTGGTAGGTAGGACCGCAAACTCCTAAGGATTTCTTCCTCCGTGACCTGAAGTCTTGATTCTACCACAAAATACAGTCTGTAGAAAATTCTACACATTTTTTTTTTAAGATTTTTAAA
Organism: Canis lupus dingo; assembly: GCF_003254725.2. NCBI lineage: Eukaryota > Metazoa > Chordata > Mammalia > Carnivora > Canidae > Canis > Canis lupus. The sequence continues at coordinate 38,289,533 of NC_064249.1, read as the reverse complement.
ATTTTGGGACGCCTGTGTGGCTTGGTCGGTTGAGCATCTGTCTTCAGCTCAGGTCACGATCCCGGGGTCCTGCGCTGGGATCTCAGGTTGGGCTCCCTGCTCAGTGGGAAGGAAGCCTGCTTCTCCCTCTACCTGTTGCTCCCCGTGCTTGTGTGTGCTCTCTCAAATAAATAAAATTTTAAAAAGAATTTTTTTTATTTTTTATTTTTAAAGTAAACTCCACACAGAACACGGGGCTCGAACTCAGAAGCCCAAGGGCAAGAGTTACATGCTCTACTGACTGAGCCAGCCAGGTGCCCCATATAGCATATTTAATAGGCATAAAACAGAAGGTATCATGAAATACTTACAAGAACTTCATAGTCAGGGATGGTATGGGTTCCAAGCCCTGCCCTATCAAAAGTTACTCTATAGGTAGCATTAAAAGTATCCACCGCATCTATTTGTCCAGTGAAGAGACCATCATGAACACCTCGTAATCGAGCTGGAAAAACAAACAAAAAGACATTAAGATATTTGGAAGATACAACAAATTGTCAAATTTAAACTGCTCCAATATATATATATTTATAATATATATATTTAAAATATAGAAAGTATAGTATTATTGTCCATTCTAGTTTCAAAGAAGGATTTTAGGTTTAGAGAAACAACAAAAAAAATTTAAATACAACTATAAATGATGATCGCTAATTTGATATTTGAAGTAATCATATATCTACCTGGGAAAAATATTTTTAAATCATTGCTTTAAACCCCAAATTGAAAAAAAAAAGTTGACAGAAGAAATTTAGTTATTATACTCAAGTGAAACACTAGGAACAGTTTAACTACAAAAAAAAGGCTGGGATGATGTTCAGAAAAGATTAATACACTACAGCTAAGATCGTTATCCTCACAAAGGCCTGCCTGCACGGTTGGCATCTTGGAACCTGAATTTCAGGAGTGTTTCCACTGTTCTGATACTAACGGAGGTGGTATACTGTACTTGGACTGTGATTGTCCAAGACAACCATTTCAGGGTACTAGAAATGGACCAAATGCAGAAAAACAATTATAAAACGTTTACTGTCGGGGCACCTGGGTGGCTCAGTTGGTTAGGCATCTGACTCTTGCTTTTGGCTCAGGTCATGACCTCAGAGTTGTGGGATCAAGCACAGAGTCTGCTTTACTCCCTCTCCCTCTGCCCCCCTCCCCCTTGTGCCCTCTCTCAAATAAATAAATCTTAAAGAAAAAAAAAAAAAGAAACATTTACTGTTGAAAAACTGCTACACCTTCAGGTAAGGACAGGGGAAGTCAGTAGCCCTTTTGCATGAGGCTATTCATATCCCTACCATCACCACTACTTTGGTTGGTAAAAAGGTTTTGTTTTGTTTTTTTTTTAAAGATTTTGTTTATTTATTGGAGAGAGAGAGAGCATGAGCAGGGGGAGGGGGAGAAGGAGAGGGAGAGGTTGAAGCAAACGCCCTGCTGAGCTGCGTGCCCAATGTGGAACTCAATATCAGGACTGAGAGATCATGACCTGAGCAGAAGGTAGATGCTCAACTGACTGAGCCACCCAGGTGCCCCAGTAATAATGGTTTTATTAGTGTATGTCTGGGTCATGAAAACGGTAGTGTGATCTCCAGAGAGGGCAGATTCAATGTGGACCAATGGGTAAAAGCTGTGAGTCTGCCAGTTAGAAGTGGTAAACTTGATCAGGAGAGAAAAAGAGAAGCCCACAGCTTTGTAAGGCCAAGGTGTAGTATTGCCTGAGGAGATTGGCAGAACAGGGAGATCCTGGAAACCAAAGAGCTGAAAAGGGCTGAATACTCTCCATAAATCTCTAGCTAACTAGAAAACTATATAAATGGCTAGAGAAGATGTAAGCAAGCCTGGTAAAAAGTAAAAGCTGAGGTTCACTTGAAAACTGAAAGCAACTTTGTGTGTGTTTCCCAACTCACATACAGATAAATCTGAGGCCTTTTTCATAACCTCTGCCCAAGTCACTGGGTGCTCACTAAATTATACAGACACAGGTGCAACCACTAGGAGGCCAAGCTTAAAAATATAAGAACAAAAACACTGAGCATCAGTGGTTATATAAGGCAAGTTACTAAAGCAAACCCAACAACTACCAAAAAAAAAAAAATCAGAAGGCAGAGTTAATATGATCATTATCTAAAATGTCAAGTTTTCAACCAAAAATTACTAGACATGTAATGAAATAAAAAAGCATGACTTTTAACTCAGGATTAAAGGGGTATTAAGTAGAAATTGATGGAAATTATAGAGTTAGCAAAGACTTCAAAAGTAAATACTATAAATATGTTCAGAGAAGTCAAAGAAAGATGACAATACTTGATTGGGTATCTTAACAAATAGAACCTACAAAAGAACCAAATGAAAACTCCAGAATTAAAGAGCAAATTTGAGGTAGCAGAAGAATCAGTGAATGTTTCAAATTATATATTGTAGAAGTCTGGATTATGATCTATGAAGAAGAGACCAACAGAAATTATTTGATCCAAAAACACAGAGAAAAAAAGACTGGAAGAAAAAGAACAGAGCCTCAGACACCTATGTGAAGATATCAAGTTATCAACCTATTTGTAATAAAAGTCCCAAAAGACAGAAAGCAGAAAAAATATCTGAAGAATTAATGGCCAAATATCTCCCATATTTGATTAAAAAATTAACCTACCAATCCAAGCAGCTCACTGAACATTCAAAGAGCTCACTGAAATACAAATAGCATCATACTCAAAACATCATAGTGAAATTTCCAAAATCCAATGTCAGAGAGAAAACATCAAAAGAAAAATGACCTCATATATAGAAGAATAGCAACACGCTTAACAGGTACATCTCACTAGACACAATCTCATCAGAAATAAGGAAGGTCAAGGGCAATAGAGCAATATATTCAATGTGCCAATAAGAAAAAATAAGCAAGAATTCTGAATCCCACGAAACTATTCTTCACAAACGTAGGAGAAATAAAGACATTCTCTGATAAAACTCTAGAGAATCTGTTGCTACAAAACAAATTAGGAAGAAATACTAAAAAACACCCTTTGAGATAAAAGGAAATACCAGACATTAACTAAAATCCACAGTGAGGAAAGAAGAACACCAGAAATTTTAAATATGTGGGTACCCATAAAAAACTGTGTGTACAGAATACATACATACACACTTTTCTTCCCTGTTCTCTTAATTTCATCTTAAAAACATAAGATCACTTAAAGCAATAATTATAATACTGTATACCCAGGTTTATCACAGATATAAATGTAATACAGATGATGACGACAGTAAAAAGGAAGTGGGAAGAAATGGGGCTAAACTGAAGCAAAGTTGCTATATTTCACCAGAAGCCAGTAATTAACCTTAACTAGGTTGTGACATGTTAAAAATGCATCATACTGCCTAAAGCAAACACACACACAAACCCCTCAAAAATAACAAAAGAAAAATTAAAATTGTATATTAAAAATATTTGTGTAACACAAAAGCCAGCAGCAAAGGAGGTACAAAGGAACATAAAAGATGAGACAAAAAAAAAAAAAAAAAAGATGAGACATATTGTAAACAAATAGCAAAGTTACAGACATCAACACAACCATATCAATAATTACATGAAATGCAAATGGACTTAAACACTAATCAAAAAGTGGAGCTTTGTAGACTGGATTAAAAAAAAACAAACAAGGGCAGACTGGGTGGCTCAGCGGTTTAGTGCTGCCTTCAGTCCAGGGCGTGATCCTGGAGACCCGGGATCAAGTCTCATGTCAGGTCAGGCTCGCTGCATGGAGCCTGCTTCTCCCTCTGCCTGTGTCTCTGCCTCTCTTTCTCTTTGTGTCTCTCATTAATAAATAAATAAAATATTTAAAAAAAAACAAGACTTAACTATATGCTATCTATATATTTCTAAATGCCTGAGTCATGTTTAGATTCAGACACAAAGAAGCTGAAAGTGAAAAGATAGAAGAAGATACACCAAGGTAGCAATCACTGTAGGAGTAGCAAAATGGCTATACTAATAATAGACAAAAATTAAAAATAAGGAATATTACTAGAAACAAAAAGGGACATTTCATAATGATGAAAGAGTCAATGTATCAGGAAAATATGACAAATAAAAAAATACATGTATACCTTAATAGAGCACCAAAATACACAAAGCAAAAACTGCCAGAATGTAAAAACAAAATAAATATTTTTCTCAGTAGTTGATATGAGACAGAAAAATCAGTGAGTATATAGAAGACATGAACAACACTCTCAACCATTTTGATCTAACACATATGAATGTGTGACCCAGCATCACAACAGTCCTCTGGAACACACATGGGACATTCTGTAAGACAGACTATCTGCTGGCCAAACAAGTCTCAATAACTTCAAGAGAACTGAAGTCATACAAAGTGCATGCTCAAACCACAACAAAATTGTTAGAAATCAGTGAGTCTTCTCCAAAAGCACTTGAGTATATAAAATAACCTGAGAGAATACTTGTAAAATGAAAAATGTAGGAATTTGAATATAAAGCAACTAACTCAAGGGAAAATTGGGAGGGAGTACAAGCTAATTTGTGGCCTGTATGGTACTGTCGCATGTACAGTATTGTAGTGTGTACAGTATTGTGACATGTATGGTAATTAGTCCATGTATTCTAGGCCTAAATACACCAAACTTTAGAGGAGGAAATATAAAGCTGGGGGCGGGGGGTGAAGGGAGCTACTGGGGATTTTTTTTGAGTATATATTACTTTCATAGATCAAGAAAAAAAGATATTGCCACATTTTAAATAAATTATCTGCAGATGACATTTGTGCCCCTCTTCCACAGATCTCTGCCTGAAGGTCAAGTCAGGTTCCCCAATTATTAAAGTAGTATCTATCGGTTCAAGGGATGACTAACTTCTATTCGAAACTAACTGGTTCAAAAACTTAAAAAATTTTGGTTTAAACTTCTTTGTCTCTAATATAGCTTTTGCCCTAACAGTCATTTCTTTCTTAAGATTTATTAATTTATTTTAGAGAGAGAAAGAGAGAGCATGCACAGACGAACAGGATGGGCAGAGGGAAAGGGAAAGAATCTCAAGCGGACTCTGCACTGAACACGGAGCCTAACGTGGGGCTCAATCTCACAACCATGAGATCATGACTGGAACTGAAATCAAAATTCCGACACAACCGTTAACAGTCATGTTGGGGTGCCTGAGTTGCTCAGTCCCACATCAGGCTTCCTGCATGGAGCCTGTTTCTCCCTCTGCCATGTCTCTGCTTCTCTCTCTCTGTCTCTCTCATGAATAAATAATAATTTATTTATATATATATGATAATAAAATCTTTTAAAAATGTGTATAATTTTATAAATTATGACAAATATCCATGTAAAAGAAACCTTTATCAAGTCACAGAATATTCCTATCACTCTGGAAATTTCCTCCTTCCTAGTCAACACCTTTTTCAGCAGTAATCACTTTTCTGTTATTTTTCTGCCATGAATTAATTTTGCTTGTTCTACAACTTCATAGATATGAAACCCTAATGCATTCTATAGTTTTCAGCTTCTTTTGCTCAGCAAAAGTTAATCTATATGTCAGTAGCTAGTTTCTCTTAATTGCCAATTTGTATTCTATCATAAGAAAATACCACATCTATCCATTTTCCCATTATTTCCAGGTTTTGGCTTTAAAATGGTGAACAAAGATGCTATGAACATTCTAGGACATAGCTAGCTTTCTGTGGACAGCTGTTTTCACTTCTCTTAATTAAATACCTTGGAAGACAACAACCCGATCACAGGGCAGGCATAGAATTAATTTTGTAAAACACTACAACACTTTTCTACAAAGTGGCGGACCATTTCACAATACCACCAAAAAAGCCCAGGAACTATGGTAGCTCCACATTTTTAACAACACTTGGTGGCATTGGTTGTTTCAACATTAGCCATTCTGGTGTGAGTACTTCATTATGCTTTTAATTTGCATTCTCTTAATGACTGATGATGTTGAGTACTTTTTTATATGCTTATTGGCCATTCATATATTTTCCTTTCATAAGTGTCCATTCAAGTGTTTTGTCTAGTTATTTGAACCAGATTGCCTTTCTATTACTAACTTAGAGTTCTTTATATTTTCTAGATACAGGTCTTTTTTCAAATATATATTTTGGAAATATTTATTCTCAATATGTGGCCTGCCTATTTATTTTCTTAATGGTGCTTTTAAAGAGCAAGTTTTTAAATTAAACCTAAAAATCATCTTTTGTTATCTTCTTTGTCAGATCCAAGAAATTTCTGCCTATTTACAAATCCCAAAGATATTTTCCTGTATTTACTTATAGAAGCTTTATAATTTTAGCTTTCATGTTTGGCCCTTTGGTTTTTTTTTTTTTTTTTTTAAGACTTAATTTATTTGAGAGAGAGAGACAGAGACAGAAAGAGAGAGAAAACAAGCAGAGGGGAGGGGCAGAGAGAGAAGCAGACTCTCCGCTGAGCAGGGAGCCTGATGCGGGGCTCCATCCCAAGAACCTGAGATCATGACCTGCAATGAAGGCAAATGCTCGACCGACTGAACCACTCAGGTCCTTGCCCTTTGGTCCATCCTAGGTAAAGTTTTTTTGCATGGTGTGAGGAAACGCCAAGTTTCATATGGATATCTAATTACTCCAGCATTACTGGAATGCCGTTCCTTTCCACTGAAATACTTTGATACCTTTGGGAAGTCAACTGCACATATGTGAGGATCTACTTCTGAGTTAGATTATCCTTCCCACTTTCATAGAAATATTATAATAAGCATATCAATTTCAATTATAAAAAAGAAAATGTCCACTGTGATTTGGACTGTCTGCCTCAGCATATCAATCTTGGCAGAACTGACTTTTTAAAAAAAAATTTATTTTTTTTTTAAGATTTTATTTATTTATTCATGAGACACACACACACAGAGGCAGAGACACAGGCAGAGGGAGAAACAGGCTCCATGCAGGGAGCCTGATGTGGGACTCGATTCCCGGTCTCCAGAATCAGGCCCTTGGCCAAAGGCAGCGCTAAACTGCTGAGTCACTCAGGCTGCCCTATTAATTCTTTTTTTTTTTTTTTAATTTATTTATGATAATCACACACACAGAGAGAGAGAGAGGCAGAGACACAGGCAGAGGGAGAAGCAGGCTCCATGCACCGGGAGCCCGACGTGGGATTCGATCCCGGGTCTCCAGGATCGCGCCCTGGGCCAAAGGCAGGCGCCAAACCGCTGCGCCACCCAGGGATCCCTTAATTCTTTTTTTTAGACGTTAAATTCTACCCCCAACATGGGGGCTCAAATCGATGACCAAGAATCATATGCTCTTCCAACTGAGCCAGCCAAGTACCCCAGAACAGATATATATTTTTTTAAAGATTTATTTAGGAGGGGTCTGGGTTGCTCAGCCCATGAAGCATCTGCCTTTGGCTCAGGTCATGATCTCAAGGTCTTGGGATCGAGCCCCACATTGGGCTTCCTGCTGAGGAGGGAGTCTGCTTCTCCCTCTTCCTCTGCCCCTCTTCCAAGCTTCTGCTTTCTCTCTCAAATAAATAAAATCATTTTTTTTAAAGATTTCATTCATTCATTCATTCATTCATTCAGAGAGAGAGAGAGACAGGCGGAGGGAGAAGCAGGCTCCATGCAGGAAGCCCGACGTGGGACTCGATCCCAGGTCTCCAGGATCACACCCCAGGCTGCAGGCGGTGCCAAACCGCTGCTCCACCGGGGCTGCCCTCAAATAAATAAAATCTTTAAAAATATATATCAACTGACATAATTGACAGTGTTTTTCAGATTCTCTATGTTTGTACTGATTTTTTTCCCTCTTCTCAGTTCCTGGGAGAGAGGTGTTAAAATTTACCATATGATCTTCTGTATATAGCTTCCTTTAGCTGTCTCAGTTTTTGCTTTAAGTATTTTAAAGTTCTGCTATTAGGGACTTACTAATGAATGTAATTAGGATTGTTGCATTTTTCTGCTGAATTGACCATTTTATCATTATCAAATATTCCTCTCTCTCTCTGGTAATACTCCTTGTTTTGAACTCTACTTTGTCTAATGTCAATATAGCCACCTCAACAGTCTGTGGTCAGTATCTGCATGCCACATCTTTTTCACACTTTTTTTTTCTTTAAAGATTTTATTTATTTATTCATGAGAGATACACAGAGAGAGGCAATGACACAGGCAAAGGCCCCTCACAGGGAGCCGGATGCAGGACTCGATCCCAGGACTGGGATCATGCCCTGAGCCAAAGGCAGACACTAATCCACTGAGCTTCTCAGGAGTCCCTTCACACTTTTGTTTAATCTATCTGTGATTCGGGACACCTGGGTGGCTCAGCGGTTGAGCGCCTGCCTTTGGCCCAGGGCATGATCCTGGAGTCTGGGGAACAAGTCCCATGTCGGGCTCCCTGCATGGAGCCTGCTTCTCCCTCTGCCTGTGTCTCTGCCTCTCTTTCTCTCTCATGAATTAAAAAAAAAAACAAAAAAAAAAATCTATCTGTGATTATATATTTTAAGTACAATTCTTAAAGATAGCATATTGTTGGGCACTTCTTTTTTTTTTTTTTTATTCAGTCTGATAATCTCTACTTTTTCAGTATAGTGCTTGGTTCACTGACATTTAATATAATGAAAATAGGATCAGACTTGAGTCTACCATCTTGCTATTTATTTTTTATTTACTCCATGTGTTTTTTGTTTCCCTGTCCTTTCTTTCTCATCATGTTTTAACTGTTAGAATTTCAAAATTAACTTCTCTATTGGCTTTTTTAAGTATGCCTCTTAGCATTTTTTAAAAAGTAGCTCCTGGGGAGCCTGGCTGGCTCAGTTGATTAAGTGTCTGAGTCTTTTTTTTTTTTTTTTAATTTTTTTAAAAATTTTTTATTTATGATAGTCACAGAGAGAGAGAGAGAGGCAGAGACACAGGCAGAGGGAGAAGCATGCACCGGGAGCCTGACGTGGGATTCGATCCCGGGTCTCCAGGATCGCGCCCTGGGCCAAAGGCAGGCACTAAACCGCTGCGCCACCCAGGGATCCCAAGTGTCTGAGTCTTGATTGTGACTCAATCTTTTGTGAGATTGACCTCCATATCCAGCTCTGCACTGGGTGTGCAGCCTGCTAAAGATACCTTTACTCTCTCTCGCTTTAAAAAAAAGTAGGTCCTTCTACTAGTTCTCAAAGGATAACCCCACACCAACAGCATCAACATCACTTGGAACCTTGTTAAAAAATGAAAATTCTCAGGCCCTACGCCTGATCTTCTGCATCAGAAACTCAGAAGGGGGTGGGGTCTGCAATCTGTTTCATCTAGCCCTCTAGGTAATTCTGATGCACCTTGAAGGTTCTGAACCTCAATACTCTACAGATTAGAATACCCAGTCTTTACTTATTACACTCTACTCATAGTCAACATTGTATGGTCTTATAAAAAATTCAACAAGCTTACAACATGATTGTTCTATTTTACACATATTTGCCATTTTCTGGTGTTTTCTTCTTTCTGTAGATTTGCGGTTCCATCATTTCCCTTCAATCTGAAAAATATCTTTGGCATTACTTCTGGCTTTTTTTTTTTTTTTTTTTTTGGCATATTTTTTGATGTAAAGTCAGCTGCTATTCATATCAGTGTTCCTCTTATGTAGTATGTTGTTTTTCTATGACCGCTTTCCAGATTTTCTCTGTACTTTTTCTGTATGGTATCTAATTATGGGCTTTGCATACATGTGGGTTATCTGGCTTGGGTTCAGAGTATTTTGGATCTGTACCTTTTTAAAAACAAATGTGGCAAAGGAAAAAAAAATGTGGGAACATTTTATCCTTTGTCTCCCCCCGCCCCCCGGGGCCATTGTGTCTCTCCTTTCCTTTTAGGGACTCTAATTAAACATCTGTTACATTGCTTAATAATTGTCTCAGAGGTCTCTGAGGCTCTACTACAGTTTTCTCCAGTTTTTCCACCCTGTTCTCAGAGTGGGATAATTTCTATGGATATATTCTCAGATTCAATGACCCTTGCTTTGCTGTTTCCAATCTGTTTTTAAGCCCACTTAGAATTTCTTTTCAGATACTGCACTTTTCACTTCTAAATTTGTTACATCTAAATAATTCCTCTATCTACTGAGATATCCCCCCTCATTATGATTTCATTTACATTTAAATTCTTGAACATGTTTTATAACAAACATTTTGAAGCCACTGCTAATTCCAATATCTGAGCCATCTCAGCAACTAATTCTACTGATGGCTTTTTCTCGACTACAGAACTTGTGTTCATGTTTCTTCATAGGTTCAGTCATTTTGTATTGTATGTTAGACAGTATGTTGAACTTTTTCTGGTAGACAAAAAATTACTGGCAAATTTTTTTGGCCCTGCCTGCTTGCTCTTATTGTTAAGTCTGTTTCAGGTATGAACTAAATTGAGAGCATCTTTCCTCCTTAATGAGGTCCATTCTTATCTGACAGACCATAGATAAATATGTAGCAAACTAGATTTGGGCCATGGGCCATAGTTTGCTGACCCCTGCTCTAGATCAAATAAAAACATTAAAATATTGCTTTTAGAGAGCTTTAGGGGGCCCTTTCAGTATAATTACTAATTTATCTACTCACTTAACTCCTTTGTTATTTCTTGATTACATAAATTGTACTTTTTCCCAAGTAATTTAAAAAATAGACATTACAGCAGTTGAGGCATTACAGGTGGCTCAGCAGTTGAGCATCTGCCTTCAGCTGAGGACCACGATCCAGGAGTCCTGGGATCAAGTCCCGCATTGGGCTCCCCATAGGGAGCCTGCTTCTCTCTCTGCCTATGTCTCTGCTTCCCTGTGTCTCTCGTGAATAAATAAAAAATAAATCTTAAAAAAGAAAAAAAAACACCAAAAAACCAGACATCACAGATGATAAAATAATAACTTCTATAATATACTCCTATAGAACTATAGTTTACGCTTTTTAAATTTAAAAGCCATTGGTCTAGTGGTTATCTAGGTTAAAATTATAAAGCAAAATGGTAAGGAGCTTATCTTCACTTACCCGTAACTTTGGTCCCGATAACCAGAGGCAAAGGAATTTCATCTGGGAGATCTTTGAACTGGGAAACATCTGCAACTTTCCTTTGTTGCAAAAGCCTTATTTTCTGTCGTTTCTGTTTTAATGCTGATCTCTCTTCCTCAAAAAATGCAGAAGAACATCTAGAATAAATTATAAAAATCATATAAACTGATAACTATCCTATACAAAAACTTGCAATCAGGGGGTCCATGGGTGGCACAGTCGGCTGAGATCTGACTCCTGGGTTCAGCTCAGGTCATGATCCCAGAGTCATGAGACTGAGCCCCAGGTTGGGCTCCGAGCTCAGGGAGAGTCTGCAAAAGTTTTTCTCTCCCACTCCCTTTACCCACTCTGTGCTCACTCACTCTCTATCTCTCTAAAGTGAATAAATCTTAAAAAAAAAAAAAAAAAAAAAAAAACCCCAAAACTTGAAATCAAACCATCCATCTCACTGTTACTTCTTTTCCTCTCTTTCTTCAAGTAATTGTATTTAAAAATGAGTTCTTAGAAATAATAATTATCTTTAAAGTAAATTATATCTTTTTAAAAACAGGACTTTGCAAGACTTAAAGATTTATAAGCAAGTCTACATCATCCTTTCCTACAAAGCAGGAGGATTTGTCCACCATCCTCTGACAACACTGCATCTGGATCATAGGACTCCCTCTGGGACAATGTTCAATTACAATATTCTATTCAGAAGAACATGATATTTTCCCTGTGACCCCATGAGCACACCAATATAGAACTAAAGATGAGGCTTACCACTGTGTAAATGTTTAATCATACTTCCTGCCTTGAAGCATAAATACCGAATTTACTCTTATCTTTAGGGACTGTTTTACTTCTATTTTCAAATACTGGGATGAATCAAAGTAACTTAAATATAGCTTTCGTGTCACAAAATATATATCCATAAAACAATCATCACAGACAAGATAATGAACATTTGAAGACATCAATCACTCCACAAAGTTTCCTTGTGGCATTTTATTATCCCTCCTTCGCATCCCTCCCATTTCTGTACCCCTACTTCTCAAGCAATTGCTGAAGTGCTCTCAGTCATTATAGTTTCTACCTTTTAAAATCTTATACAAAATAAATAAATAAATAAAAATAAAATCTTATACAAATGAAATCATGTAGAATGAACTCTTTTGTCAGGCTTCTTTCACTCAGCAGAATTATTCCAAGATTAATCTGTGTTGTTACATGTACCAATGGTTCATTCTTTTTATTGGAGAACAGTATCCATTTCTATGAATGGCCACCGTTTACCCATTCACCTACTGGTGGACATTTGTATTATTTTCAGTTTGGCGCTATTACAACAAAGTTGATATGAACATTTATGTGTATAGGTTTGGTTTTTTTTTAAGATTTTATTTATTTGTTCACGAGAGACAGAGAGAGAGGGAGAGAGAGAGAGAGAGAGAGAGAGAGGCAGACACATAGGCAGAGGGAAAAGCAGACTCCATGCAGGGAACCTGATGTGGGACTCGATTCTGGGACTCCAGGATCATGCCTGAGCCGAAGACAGACAGACACTTAGCTGCTGAGCCACCCAGGTGTCCCTGTGTATAGGTTTTTGTATAAATATAGGCTTTCATTTCTCTTAACTAAATACCTAAGAGTGGAATGGCGGGGTCGTATGGTCAGTGTATGTTTAACCCTTTTAAGAAACCAAAGAAGCCAGGGATGTCTGGGTGGCTATGTTAGAAAGCAAGATAACACTACAAAGGGAAAAGTCATTTCACATGAAAAGTAATTTTCAGAAAATAACATATTGGAGAGATTCACTTGATTTTTCTTTCTGGGGTTTTTCTGTTTTTGTTTTTAGATAGAATGCGTTTTTGTTTTACTGAGGTATAATAGATATATAAGACACTATGTAACCTTCAGGTGTACAAGAGAATGATTCAATATTTGTATATATTGTGAAATGATCACCACACTAAGTCTAGTTAACATCTGTCACCATATATAGTTACAATTTTTTTTTCTTGTGATAAGAACTTTTAAGATCTACCGTCAGCAACTTTAAAATATGCTTTACAGCCACTTGGGTGGCTCAGTTAAGCATCTGCCTTTGGCTCAGGTCATGATCTCGGGGTCCTGGGATCGAGCCCCACATCAGACTCCCTGTTCAGTGGGGAGCCTGCTTCTCCCTCTCCCTCTCCCCACCCTTCACTCATGCTCTCTCACAGTCTAATAAATAAATAAAATCTTTTTTTAAAAAAAGCTTTACAATACTATTAACTATAGTCATCACACTATACATTACATTCCATGACTCATAACTGCAAGGTTCTATCTTTTGATCCCCTTCACCCATCTCACCCTACCCCTTTGTCTTGTTTTTATATAAAGTAAAATATGTAAGAAGGCTTTTGCGGTGATAGATGGTTTCTAAAAAGATAACAATGTATTAGTATACCCCGAGAGCTTCATTAAATATAGTGTACTCCTAAAAAACAAGGATGTGACCACTCAGGTCCACTTATGCATGGATTTTATTTTTTAATATAGTATGGTACTATAAATGTATCTTCCGTTCTTATGATTTTCTTAATACCATTTTCTTTTCTCCAGCTTATTTTATTGTAAGAACACAGTAATATATATGTGTTATTGACTGTTTATATTATCAGTAAGATTTCCAGTCAATAGTAAACTACTAGTAGTTAGGTTTTGGGGGGAGTCAAAAGTTATATGAAGATTTGACTGTGCAGGGTCGGCATCCCTAACCTCCATATTGTTAAAGGATCAAATATATTTTCTAGTGTATTCTTAAATATTTTTTGGAACATAGTGGGGCATAGAGAATGTAAGAAAATTATGTTCGAATCCTATAATTTGAAAAATGAAACTGTATTTAATTTTAAGATGCATCGATATAAAAAGCACCTATATTAAAGCTAGTTATGGGATCCCTGGGTGGCGCAGCGGTTTGGCGCCTGCCTTTGGCCTAGGGCGCGATCCTGGAGACCCAGGATCGAATCCCACATCGGGCTCCCAGTGCATGGAGCCTGCTTCTCCCTCTGCCTGTGTCTCTGCCTCTCTCTCTCTCTCTCTCTCTCTGTGACTATCATAAATAAATAAAAATTAAAAAAAAAAAAAGCTAGTTATCAGGATATATTTAAAATATAATGATTCTGAAAAGTTATGTTTCAGGACTAGTCTTTGCAAAGATGAAAAGTAATCAATGTGGTAATTATACTACCAACTAACTTACTGGTTTATTTTAAATAAAAATATTTTTACCTCCGTGGTTTTCCCATAAGTCGCCTGATTTTTCCCCATTCTACTCTTGTTAACTTTCTTGTTTTTAAATTAGGAAAAGATTCCTTCAGACATACACAGAAGTCATTATCACCTTCAAAGAGTGGTCTGTAAGACAGAAATGGTAATTTAGTGGTTAATCACAATTATTTCAGAGGCATAAATTCAAAATATGCTTTACAATTTTCAACATTATACTAATCCTCAAATGCATCTTTCACTTCTACCCAGGACATATACAAAATTGGCACAATTTCAAACTGTTAAAACTAAAAGTGGCATTTGTGAAACAATTAATGTATACAATTTACTCAAGAAATGTCTGTGCTGGAGATTCCAGGAGACTCTGATTTTTGCTAAATCTCACATATGAGTATCCTAGTATATCTTGGCACTGTCATTACATCCAGTGAGGATGAACAATGTTAGCTACAAAGTATCTTTGTCCCAAAGGTAATACCAACAGCAAGGAGTCCTCTTTGAGATTAAGTAAATTTTAGAAAAATAGGGACTCTAGAGGGTTATATCAGTTCTTGGGAATTCTAGAACTCAGATCACACCAAGATACCCTGAAAGCCTCATAAACTATGGAAAAATCAGTGGACGAAAATAAAACAATTTCAGGGGGGCATGGCTGGGTCAGTACGTAGAGCATGTGACTCTTGATTTTGGGACTGTAAATCTGAGCCTCACGTTGGATACAGAGATTAGACTTCAATAAGGTCTTTTAAAAAGAAATTAGGGGGATACCTGGGTGGCTCAGCAGTTTAGTGCCTGCCTTCGGCCCAGGGCGTGATCCCTGAGTCCCGGGATCGAATCCCACATCGGGCTCCTTGCATGGAGCCTGTTTCTCCCTCTGCCTATGTCTCTGCCTCTCTCTCTCTCTGTGTCTCTCATGAATAAATAAATAAAATCTTTTTTTTTTTAATTTAATTTTTATTTATGATAGTCACAGAGAGAGAGATTGAGGCAGAGACACAGGCAGAAGGAGAAGCAGGCTCCATGCACCGGGAGCCCGATGTGGGACTCGATCCCGGGTCTCCAGGATCGCGCCCTGGGCCAAAGGCAGGCGCTAAACCGTTGTGCCACCCAGGGATCCCCAAATAAATAAAATCTTATAAAATCAAATCAATTAGGGCAGCCCTGGTGGCGCAGCGGTTTGGCGCCGCCTGCAGCCTGGGGCGTGATCTTGGAGACCCGGGATCGAGTCCCACATCAGGCTCCCTGCATGGAGCCTGCTTCTCCCTCTGCCTGTGTCTCTGCCTCTCTCTCTCTGTGTCTATGAGTAAATAAATAAAATCTAAAAAAAAAAAAAAAAAAAAAAAAAAATCAAATCAATTAAATTAAATTAAATTAAAATAAATAAATAAATAAATAAATAATAAAATAAATAAATAAGAAATAAATAAAATAAAGAAATGAAATGAAATGAAATGAAATGAAATGAAATGAAATGAAATGAAATGAAATGAAATGAAATGAAATGAAATTAGGGGGCAGCCCGGGTGGCTCAGCAGTTTAGTGCTGCCTTTAGCCCAGGGTGTGGTCCTGGAGACCCAGGATCGAGTCCCACGTCAGGTTTCCTGCATGGAGCCTGCTTCTCCCTCTGTGTCTTTGCCTCTCTCTCTCTGTCTCTCTCATGAATAAATAAATAAAATCTTAAAAAAAAAAAAAAGAAATTAGGGGTGCCTGGGTGGCTCAGTTGGTTAAGCATCTGCCTTTAGCTCAGGTCATGGTCTCAGGATTGGGATCAAACCCCACATCGGGCTCCCTGCTCAGCAGAGAGCCTGCTTCTCTCTCCCTCTTCCTCTGCTGCTCCCCATGCTGTGCTTTCTCTCTGTCAAATAAAGAAATAAAACCTTAAATAATAATAATAAAATAAATTTACAATTTTGGGGCATCTGGGTGGCTTGGTGAAGCATCTGCCTTTGCTCGGGTCACGATCCCAGGGGTCCTGGGATTGAGCCCCACATCGGGCTCCCTGCTCAGTGAGGAGTCTGCTTCTCTCTCTCCTTCTGCCTGCTGCTCCCCCTGCTTGTTTTCTTCTGTGTCAAATAAAATTAATAAAGCTTTAAAAAAAATTAAAAATTTTAGGGCAGCCCGGGTGGCTCAGCGGTTTAGTGCTGCCTTTGGCCCTGGGCGTGATCCTGGAGACCCGGGATCGAGTCCCACATTGGGCTCCCTGGGTGGAGCCTGCTTCTCCCTCTGCCTGTGTCTCTGCCTCTTTCTTTGTGTCTCTCATGAATAAATAAATAAAATCTTTTACAAATTAATTAAAAATTTAAAACACAAAATAAAACAATTTCATTCATGAGTTTAGGAAACCAGGAACCAGTCTCAGCAATCAATGACACATGAAGGTCTTGGGTTCAAATACATTCGGACAGCCCCGGTGGCCCAGCGGGTTTAGTGCTGCCTTCAGCCCAGGGTGTGATCCTGGAGACCCAGGGTAGAGTCCCACGTCAGGCTCCCTGCATGGAGCCTGCTTCTCCCTCTGCCTGTGTCTCTGCCTCTCTCTCTCTCTGTGTCTCTCATGAATAAATAAATAAAATCTTAAAAAAAAAATACAAACATTCACGAGATTCCCTGTAGCATAGGTAACTGGTTTAAAAACCAGGAAAGGGAAGTAAAGACAAGGAACCAGCAAAGCAAGCATCAGTGACTAGCATGGATTCAATTAAATTAAGATGCATAAGAAATTTAAATTTTTCTCAGTAAATACTGCTGTTGAATAATTGGATTTCACCCAAATCTCTTACTATGTTCTGTTTAAACATTTACGTATAATTAAAGTATATAAATGTTATGTCTGAAATAGAAAGACTATCCTAGAGGCGTCTGGGAGGCTCAGCTCAGTAGGTTAAGTGTCTGCCTTCAGCTCAGGTCATGATCCCAGGCTCCTGGAATCAAGCCCTACGTCAGGCTCCCTGCCTAGAGCGGAGTCTGCTTCCCCCTTTCCCTTTGCCCCTCTCCCTGCTCATACTTCCTGTCTCTAAAATAAATAAAAGTCTTTAAAAAAAAAAAAAAGAAAAAACATATCTCGTTCATTACAAATAAAGGAGTTTTGTTCTAGGGTATCTCCATTCCACAGTCTTTGTAAATTATAATATAGGTTATACTTTCATAAAAATGTATAACAAAAAAAAAGTATAACTTCTCCAAAGCGGGGAAGGGGAAAAGAAAGCTATGAGGAATGGAAATGGATCAAAGAAGAATGAAGAATAAAAAAAAAAAAGAAATTGGGCAGCCCCAGTGGCGCAGCGGTTTAGCGCCGCCTGCAGCCCAGGGCGTGATCCTGGAGATGCTGGATTGAGTCCTACGTCAGGCTCTCTGTATGGAGCCTGCTTCTCCCTCTGCCTGTGTCTCTGCCTCTCTCTCTCTCTCTCTCTGCATCTCTATGAATAAATAAATAAAATCTTTAAAAAAAAATCTTGCTGCTAAAAAAAAAAAAAAAAGGAAAAATTAAGGGAAAAGAAGAATCAAAACAGGCCTACAGAAAAGAATATAGCTTGTAACGTTTGAAAAACTTAAATTTCTGGTTCAAGTGATACCCATGATGTAAGCCATGATACATACTTATCTATATTTGAGTAGAACCATTCGTATATGCACCATTTATGTGCTTTGGGAAGCTTCAGTAGGTTACGTAATCGAAAACCAATCTTCTGTGAGGCTTTCTTATCTGGTGTAGACATTGTTGCTGTAAATTTCTATACAATAAAAAAAGAGATTAATTACAGGTCCAGCAAGTAAAAATGAACATCTGTAGCATTTGTAAAAAGGTACATTATGGTTAAGTACTCAAAAAAGACTCAACAACATAAGTTTTTTTTCATATTACTTAACAAAATAAACATTCTGATTATTTCTTACAAAGTTAAAGCCTCCAGTTTCTTAACATATTCTGACAAGGAAAGTGATATCATTTGCCCCCACCATGTTTGTACTGTGGTACAATTTCAATTTAGGTATGTAGGGAGAAGAGAATTGTGAAAGAGAGACAGAGAAAAGGCAAGCAAACAGCAGCACTAGGCCCAGAAAGTTTCACCAGTGAATTCTGTATCAAATCACAGCACCAATGCTATTAAAATGTTTCAACTCATTTACATATAAGTGGATGGAACTAGAGAGTATTATGCTGAGTAAAATAGGTCAATCAGAAAAAGACAATTATATGGTATCACTCATATGTGGAATATAAGGAACAGGGCAGAGGACCTTAGGGGAAGAGAGGGAAAACTGAATAAGAAGTAATCATAGAGGGAGACAAACTATGAGAGACTCTTAACTCTAGGAAACAAACTGAGGGTCGCTGAAGGGTAGGTGAGTGGGGGGACGGGGTAACTGGGTGATGGGCATTAAGGAGGGCACATGATATGATAAGCACTGGGTGTTACATGCAACTGATAAATTATTGAACACTACATCTGAAACTAATGATGTACTTACTATAAATTGGTTAATTGAATTTAAATTAAAAAAAAGAAATGAAAATAAAATGCTTCAGTTCAATCAAGAAAAAAAGAGCTTCCCAACTATTTTATTTATTTATTTTAATTTATAATATTTTATTTATTTATTCAAGAGAGAGAGAGGCAGAAACACAGACAGAGGGAGAAGCAGGCTCCTCACAGAGAGCCTGATACCAACTATTTTTATAAAGGCAGCATAAATAGGTAAAATTTACCAAAGTACAATAAAAGGAAATCTCAAAAAATATCATGTACTTTATTATTATTTTTTAGGATTTTATTTATTTGAAAGACAAACAGAGAGGGATGTTTGGGTGGCTCAGTGGTTGAGCATCTGCCTTTGGCCCAGGGCGTGATCCTGGAGTCCCAGGATCAAGTCCCACATCGCCTGCATGGAGCCTGCTTCTCTCTCTGCCTATATCTCTGCCTGTCTCTCTCTGTGCCTCTCATGAATAAATGAATAAAGTCTTAAAAAAAAAATGAAAGGAAGGAAGGAAGGAAAGAAGGAAGGAAGGAAGGAAGGAGCGAGCCCATGAGTGGGGAAGTAGCAGAGAGAGAACCAGACTCCCCGCTGAGCATGGAAACCAATGTGGGGCTCATATCCAGGACCCCAAGATCATGATCTGAGCTAGAGTCAGACACTTAACTGACTGAGCCATCCAGGTGCCCCTGCATGAATTTTTTAAATTCTTGGAAAGATATTCCATTCTCATAGATTGGAAGAATACTGTAAAAATATCCATATTATCTAAAACAATCTAAAATTCAATGCAATCCCTATGAAAATTCCAATGGCATTTTTCACAGAAGTAAAACAATCGTAAAATTTGTACGGCATCAAAGAAGATCCTGAATAGCCAAAGCAATCTTGAGAAAGAAGAACAAAAGTAGTGGCATCAAATTCCCTAACTCAAAAAAAAAAAAAAAAAAAAAAATCCCTAATTCCAAACTATATTATAAGCTATAGTAATCAAAACAGTATCTTAATGGCATAAAAACAAGTATACAGGGGATCCCTGGGTGGCTCAACGATTTGGCATCTGCCTTTGGCCCAGGGCAGGATCCTGGAGTCCCGGATCGAGTCCCGCATCGGGCTCCCTGCATGGAGCCCGCTTCCCCCTCTGCCTGTATCTCTGCCTCTCTCTCTCTCTCTGAATGAACAAATAAATAAATCTTTAAAAAAAAAAAAAAAAAAAAGAATATACAACGGAGAAAGGACAGTCTCTTTGATAAATGGTGCTGGGAACACTGGATAGCCATATGCAAAAGAATCAAACTGGACCACTGTCTTACACCATACACTAACACTAGCTCAAAATAGATTAAAAACTTGGGGCACCTACATGGCTCAGTGGGCTAAGCATCCAACTCTTGATTTTTGGCTCAGGTTATGATCTCAAGGTCATGAGATCGAGTGTCACATCAGGCTCCACACTTGGTGCAGAGCCTGCTTAATATTCTCTTTCCCTCCGCCCCTCCCCCTCTCTAATAAAATAATAATAAAAAATAGATTAAATGCTTGAATGTAAGACCTGAAACCATAAAAGTTCTAGGAAAAAATGTAAGTGGTGAGGTAGACACTGGTCTTGGTGATGATTTTTTTGAATTTGACACCAGAGGCAAAGGCATCAAAAATAAAAATTAACAAGTGGAGCTCCATCAAACTAAAAATCTTCTGCATAGCAAAGGAAACCATCAACAAGAGGAAAAAGAGATCTACAGAACTAGTGAAAATATTTGCAAGTTGTATATTTCATAAAGAGTTAATATTCAAAAAAAAAAAAAAAGAGTTAATATTCAAACTGTATAAAAACTCATGCAACTCCATAGCAAAAAAAACAATCCTGGGTGGCTCAGTGGTTGAGCACCCGCCTTTGACCCAGGGTGTTATCCTGGAATCCCAGAATCAAGTCCCACATCTGGCTCCCTGCATGGAGCCTGCTTCTCTCTCTGCCTATGTCTCTGCCTCTCTCTCTCTCTCTGTGTGTCTCATGAATAAATAAATAAAATCTTTAAAAACAAAAACCAAATCCAATTAAAAAATGGGCAGAGGGTCTGAAGAGACACCTTCCCAAAGACATCCAGATGGCCAACAGGTGCATGAAAAGATACTCAACATCACTTATCATCAGGGAAATGCAAATTCACAGTGGGATATCACCTCATACCTATCAGAACAACTAGAGTCAAAAAGATAAGAAATAATAAGTGTTGGTGAAAATGTGGAAAAAAGGGAACTCTCCTGCACTGTTGGTGGGAATGCAAACTAGTGCAGCCACTGTGAACAACAATAAGGAGGTTCCTCAAAAAAATTAAAACTAAAACTTATGATTCAATAATTCCAATGCTGGGTTATTTATCCGAAGCAAACAAAAACCCTAACTTGAAAAAAATATCTGCACCCCATGCTCTGTGCAGTATTATTTATAATAGCCAAGACATGGAAGCAACCTAAGTGTTCATCACTGGATGAAGAAATAAAGAAAATGTGGTACACACACACACACACACACACACACACACACTGGAATATTATTCAGCTATAAAAACAGAATGAAACCTTGCCATTTGCAGTAACATGGATGGGCCTTGAGGGCATTATGCTAAGTGAACTAAGAGAGAGACAAACACCAGGTGATCTCACTTATATGTGAAATCTAAAAAACTTCCCCTGAAAAACAAAACAAACAAAAACCCAAAAAAACCAACAACAACAACACACATACACAAACTTAATTCATAAATACAAAGAGCAGACTGGTGGTTGCTAGGTAATGGGGTGAAAGGGGTGAAAAGGCACAAACTCAGTTTTAAAATCAGTAGGTTACGTGGATGGAACTGGAGGGTATTATGCTGAGTGAAGTAAGTCAGTCGGAGAAGGACAAACATTATATGTTCTCATTCATTTGGGGAATATAAATAATAGTGAAAGGGAATATAAGGGAAGGGAGAAGAAATGTGTGGGAAATATCAGAAAGGGAGACAGAACGTAAAGACTGCTAACTCTGGGAAACGAACTAGGGGTGGTAGAAGGGGAGGAGGGCGGGGGGTGGGAGTGAATGGGTGACGGGCACTGGGGGTTATTCTGTATGTTAGTAAATTGAACACCAATAAAAAATAAATTAAAAATAAATAAATAAATAAATAAATAAATAAATAAATAAAATCAGTAGGTTAAAAAAATTAATAAAATAAAATCAGTAGGTTAGGGAGATGTAATGTACAGCATGGTGACTATAGTATATATTACAGAGTTAAAAGTCACTAACAGAATAGATTTTAAAAGTTCTTATCACAAGAAAAAAAATTATAACTGTGCTGACAGATGTTAACTCAACATAGTGATCATTTCACTACATACACAAATATCAAATCTGTTGTGTACCTGAAACATACAATGTTATGTCAATGTTGTCTCAATTTATTTTTTAAAAAGATTATTTATGTATTTATTTGAGAGAGAGAGAGAGTGTGTGCACGAGGCGGGGGGGGGGGGGGGGGGGGGGGGAGGGCAGAGGAAGAAGCAGACTTCAGGCTGAAGAGGGAGCCTGATGCGGGACTCAATCCCAGGACTCTGAGATCATGACCTAAGCCAAATGCAGGTCAACAACAACAACAAAAAAAAGGTCAACAAAACTGACAAGGCTTTTAGCTCTACTGACCAAGAAAACAAAAACAGATGGATACTTTCTTAACCTGTAAAATTTATTTCTCCTCATTCCAATCCAAAAGTCATGATCACATTCAATGTTAAGATACAAAAGACAGAGGCGCCTGGGTGGCTTAGTCAGTGAAGCATCTGCCTTTGTCTCAGGTTATGATCCAAAACACTGTCATTAGAGGAAGAAGATCACTACTTGACAATCACTACTATTTTTTAACTAATAATTGTAAAGGAGAAGATAAAAGCCATTATTTGCAAGTGATAAGACTGTCCTAGAAAACTCAAGAAAACAACTATAATCATTTAAAATAGTAAGAGAATTTAATAAAGTGGGCAAATACAAGGCTGACATATAAAAATCAGTATCTTAAAAAAAATCATGGAAACAGTGAAAAAAAAATCATTACTTTTCTCTATATAAGGGAGAATTAGTTAGATAATAAAACAGATGAAGGGATGCCTGGGTGACTCAGTGGTTGGGCGTCTGCCTTCAGCTCAGGGAGTGACCCTGGGGTCCCGGGATCAGGTCCCGCATCGGGCTCCCTACATGGAGCCTGTTTCTCGCTCTGCCTGTGTCTCTGCCTCTCTCTTTCTGTGTCTCTCATGATAAATAAAAACTTTCAAAAAAAAAAAAAAAAAGCAGAAGAAATATCCTGTTTATGAAAGCAAAAATGACAAGCACAAAAGTATTAAACACCCAGGAATACACTAAACAAATGTGCAAGATCAACATGGAAAAACATTTTATTTTATTTATTTATTTATTTTTTTTTTGGAAAAATATTTTAGTCTACAGAGGGACACTGAGGCTTGAATAAGTGGAACTAGGGAATGCTTGGGTGGGCTTTGTAGATCAGCAATAGGGGTTTAGATTTTTATTCTAAATATGAGGGAAAATCCTTAGACAGTTTTTTTTTTTTATTTTATTTATTTATTCATGAGAGACAGAGAGAGAGGCAGAGGGAGAAGCAGGCTCCATGCAAGGAGCCTGATGTGGGACTCAATCCCGGGACTCCAGGATCATGCCCTGAGCCAAAGGCAGACGCTCAACCACTGACCCACCCAGGCATCCATCCTTGGATAGTTTTTTTTTTTTTTAAGATTGTATTTATTTATTCATGAGAGACACAGAGAAGAGGCAGAGACACAGGCAGAGGGAGAAGCAGGCTCCACGCAGGGAGCCCGACATGGGACTCGATCCCGGGTCTCCAGGATCATGCCCTGGGCTGAAGGTGGCGCTAAACCGCTGAGCCATCTGGGCTGCCCTCCTTGCATAGTTTTAAGCAAGGTAGTGGTGTGATTTGATTTTAAAACACCACTCTGGGGCGCCTGGGTGGCTCAGTGGTTGAGTGTCTGCCTTTGGCTGAGGTCATGATCCCAAGGTCCTGGGATCGAGTCCCACAACAGGCTCCCTCTGGTGAACCTGCCTCTCCCTGTGCCTGTGTCTCTGCCTCTCTCTGTGTGTCTCTCCATGAATAAATAAAAATCTTTAAAAATAAATAAATAAATAACTACATACATACATAAATAAATAATAAAAACACCACTCTGCTAGAAGAAAACATATAAAAATCTTTGTGACCTTGAGTTAGGCATAGATTTCTTAGCTAAAGCACACAAAAGCTTGATCCATAAAAGAAAATATGGACTTCATTAAAATTAAGAATTTCTACTCTCAGGTTGCCTGGGTAGCTCAGTGGTTGAGTATCTGCCTTTGGCTCAGGTCATGATTCCAGGGTCCTTGGACTGAGCCCCACATGGGGCTCCCTGCTTCTCACTCTGCCTCTGTCTCTGCCTCTCTGTGTCTCTCATGAATAAATAAATAAAATCTTAAAAAAAAAATAAGTGAAATTAAAACCAGTTCTTGGACAGAGAATTTCAATGCTACAAATATGTCACATAGCATAAATTAATTCATAATAGTACAATACCAAGAAAAATCCCAACAGGATTTTTTTCCTAGTCAAGTTGATTCGAGAGTGTTCCTACGGAGAAAGTATCCTAAAAAAGAATATGTAATAATGACTCACCAGATATTAACACTACATAAAGACACATTAAGACAATCTGACACTAGCACATACAGAGACATACTAGATACAGATAAATACAAAGATCAGAAATAATCCCAAATATATAAAGGAATTTAGCTGTGATGCAGATGGATTACTTCCTCAGTGTTATTAGCACAACTAAGTAGTCCTCTGGAAAAAAAACAAGGTTGCAGATTTACCTCATCTTTTACTCCAAAATAAATCCAGATGGATTGAAAATTTAAGGATTAATAAAAAATGAAATAAATGAGTGAATTTAAAAGGTATAATTTTATTTTTTTAAAGATTTTATTTATTTATTCATGACAGACACACACACACACACACACACACACACACACACACACAGGCAGAGACACAGGCAGAGGGAGAAGCAGGCTCCATGCAGGGAGCCCGACACGGGACTCGATCCTGGGCCCCCAGGATCAGGCCCTGGGCTGAAGGCGGCACTAAACCACTGAGCCACCGGGCTGCCCAAAAGATATAATTTTAGACCAGAGAAGATCTTTCTAAGTATAAACCCAGAAAGACACGAAGGAAAACACAGTTATATTTGACCTTTACATTTTTTTTTCAATCCTGCATGTCTGTAGAAAAATTTAAAAAGTCAAAAGACCCTTTGGCCCAGGGCGGGATCCTGGAGACCCGGGATCGAATCCCACATCGGGCTCCTGGTGCATGGAGCCTGCTTCTCCCTCTGCCTCTGTCTCTGCCTCTCTCTCTCTCTCTCTGTGTGCCTATCATAAATAAATAAAAAATTAAAAAAAAAAAAAAAAAAAGTCAAAAGACAAACTACAAACTGAAAAAAAAATTACAACCAATATAAACAGCCAAAGGGCTAATATTAATATATACAAAATGCTTACAAACGAATTAGAAAATAGGGACAAAAGACAAACAGTTTATGGGAAAGAATTTTTTTTTTAAGACTTCTATTTATTTACTCATAAGAGACACTGAGAGAAAGGTAGGCTCCATGCAGGGAGCCCAATGTGGGACTCAATCCCGGGCCCCCAGGATCAGGCCCTGGGCTGAAGGCAGGCACTTAACCACTGAGCCACCCAGGCATCCCAAGAAATTGTTTTTAAACATATGCGAAGGGCAGTCCCAGTGGCTCAGCGGTTTAGTGCTGCCTTTAGCCTGGGGTGTGATCCTGGAGACCTGGGATCGAGTTCCACATCCGGCTCCCTGCATGGAGCCTGCTTCTCCCTCTGTGTCTGCTTCTCTCTCTGTGTGTATGTGTGTGTGTGTGTCTGTCATGAGTAAATAAAAAATCTCAAAAAAAAAAAAAAAAAACCATGTGAAAAGTACCTCAACATCACTCATAGATGAAATGCCACCTAGAATCAGGGAGATGCTATTATCAGATCGGCAACAACTCAGATGTTTGTTTATATACTGAGCTGGCAGGCATTTGGGGAAACAGGTACTATGATATATTGTTGGCAGAAAGTATAAACCAGTACAATGTCCTTGGAGAATAATTTAGTACTACTTCAGACTGTTTAAATGTGCATATCCTATGATCCAGCAATTCTACATTTCAGGCATCCATCCTTGAAAAAACACTTGCAAATTTATACAAACATGCTTGGTTGGGGTATTCGCTATAACACTGTCTGTAATAGTAAAACCTTAGAAACCACTTAAATGCCCATAAATAGGAGAATGTATAAACTACGGTATCATAAGACTGCATAATATATAACAGGAAAAAGAAACAAAAGATTGAAGTCTGCCTATCTGTTATCAAACTAAATCAATCAGCACAGCCAAATCTCAAAACCAGATTTTTAAATGAAAAACTGAATTACAGAATGATGCATGACATATGATCATGAAAATATTATAATTTTAAAACTACAAACATTAAAAACTACCATGAGAAAAAAACTACCATGTATTTTCTATGAACACACATATAAACTTTTAAGAAAGGTCTATAAAGATCTAAAAGTCTGGGCAGCCCGGGTGACAGCGTTTTAGCGCCACCTTCGGCCCAGGGCGTGATCCTGGAGTCCCGGGATCAAGTCCCGTCGGGCTCCCTGCATGGGGCCTGCTTCTCCCTCTGCCTGTGTCTCTGCCCCTCTCTCTCTCTATGTCTCTCATGAATAAATAAATAAAATCTTAAAAAAAAAAAGATCAAAAGGCTAATCAAACTAATTCCAGTGGTTACCAGTTAATGATGTAGATCTGGAGAATTAGTATAGGTAAATAATTTTTTATTATCAAAAGCCTTTAGCTTTGGAAAAATTGTAAATTTATAGGAAAGTGGCAAAGATAGTACTGAGTTCTAATATGCCTTTCACCCAGCTTTCCCTAGCGTGAACATCTTACATAAACATGGTGTGTCAAAATTAAGAAACTAACACTGTACAATACTATCAACTAAACTACAGATCTCATGTAGATTTCTTCAGTTTTTCCATTAATGTGCTTTTTCTGTCCCAGAATCCAATTCAGGATAGCATACTGTACTTTGAAAAATTAACTTTTTAATGTAAAAAAATTTTTTTTGTGGCACACCCAGGTGGCTCAGCGGTTGAGTGTCTGCCTTTGGCTCAGGGTGTGATCCCGGAGTCCCAGGATTGAGCCCCACATCGGGCTTCATGCATGGAGCCTGCTTCTCCCTCTGCCTGTGTCTCTGCCTCTCTCTTTCTCTGTGTCTCTCATGAATAAATAAATAAAATCTTTAAAAAAATTGTTTTTCTGTATTCTAGGAGTGGTTTAGAATAACAACCAAATAACCAAATTATCATAAAACACTATTATCAGAAATAGTGTCATTTTTCTATTGAGTTATTGACCCAGATTTTATTTCAATAAGGTATTGGTGACTCCCTGGCTATAAAACCATTAAAGATCCCCTGTTAGTGGAAGTATCAATTACTACAACTTCCATGAACATTTAGTAGCATCTTCCAAAGTTTAAATGTAAATATCCCAGCTGTAGCAACCACCCTTGTAGGGTAGTTTTTTTTTTTTTTTTTTTTTATTCATGAGTGACAGAGAGAGAGAGGCAGAGACACAGGCAGAGGGAGAAGCAGGCTCCATGCAGGGAGCCGGATGTGGGACTCGATCCCAGGTCTCTAGGATCACACCCTGGGCTGAAGGCAGGCACCAAACCACTGAGCCACCCAGGCTGCCCTTTGTAGGGTAGTTTTAACAGAGAGAAAACAGAGTCACTGGTACAGGGTTTTCTGGGGGGTGATGAAAATGTCCTAAAATTGCTTACAAACTCTGTACGTATATTAAAACACTGAATAGTATGCTTTAAATGGTTGAAACGTATGGTATGTGAATCCTATCTCAATAAAGCTGTTAGGGGACGCCTGATTGGCTCGGTGGGTTGGGCATGTGACTCTTGGTTTCGGCTGGGGTCAAGATCTCAGGGTGGGAAGATCGAGGCCCCCATCAGGCTCGAGCTAGCAGGGAGTCTGTTTCCCCTTTCCCTCTGCCTCTACCCCTCCCCCTGCTCGCTTGCTCTAAAATAAATAAATAAATCTTGAAAATTAATAAATAAAAATAAAGCTATTAGGACAACACAAAAAAGGAGGTCCTGGAGACAGGCTGCCGGCCATTCGCCTCTTAGCCTTCGCTTGCAATCTTTGGGATCGGGAGCAGGATACTTCACCATGTCTGTTTCCTCAGCTGAAAAACGGGAAATAAGGCAGTAGCCTAGGTCATCAGGGTTGTTGAAGACTAAATCAAAGCCATGTATATGCGGGGCTTAAAACAGAGCCTGGTACACACTAAGTACTCAGTCAAATTTGGTTTTTACAACTAGTTAGTTCCAGACAGGGCTCCTTAAAGAAACCCACAAATGAACAGATTCAAGATTCAGATCAGAAGGGGAAGGGAACAAGCCACACCACATAAATCAAAGTGGATAGAAATAGGAAAGTTACAAGAAAAGAGAAAACTCACAGGATATAAAACCTTCTCACATATCTGAAGCAGTCTTGTATCATGTTTGTCTTACTTATGCCTGCCTGCTCTGTGTGGCTCAGAAATAGAAAGCACTCAGTAAACTACCTCTGGAAGGAATGATGTACCTGGGGGAAGGAGAGTGCACAGAGATGGGGCAAGATGGTTTCAGAGTCATAAAGACCTGTTTTCTGTCAGTTTGAAAATTTTCCTAATAAATAGTTGGAGAGGAAAAAAATCTTAAAAAAAAAATCACTATTTGAAACTTTAAAATCTAAACAAAGTTAAGGCATCTAAATTATTCTAATAACACAGCTCTTCTAAAGTCAATACAGAAATAAGTGTTATTCATTTAACTGTTGTTAAATATTGCTGGTCATGCCTTTATTTTATTTGGTGCCAAATCCTGATAGAGAAAAATCACCCCTACTATGATCCCTCCTATGGATAATTTTATACCACTTTTAGAAACAAATGAAAGGGAAGAAAGTGGGCAGCCTGGGTGGCTCAGCGGTTTAGCGCTGCCTTTAGCACAGGGCGTGATCCTGGAGACCTGGGATCGAGTCCCATGTCAGGCTCCCTACATGGAGCCTGTTTCTCCCTCTGCCGTGTCTCTGCCTCTCTCTCTCTCTCTGCATGTGTGTGTCATAAATAAATAAAATCTTAAAAAAAAAAAAAAAAAAAGAAGAAAGGGAAGAAGGCAATAATTACATCAGAGATTATCAATTTGACAAGTGGGATCCCTGGGTGGCTCAGCGGTTTAGTGCCTGCCTTCGGCCCAGGGGGTGATCCTGGAGACCCGGGATCGAATCCCACATCGGGTTCCCTGCATGGAGCCTGCTTCTCCCTCTGCCTGTGTCTCTGCCTCTCTTTCTCTATCTCTCATGAATACATAAGTAAAATCTTTTAAATAAATAAATAAATAAATAAATAAATAAATAAATAAATAAATAAATAAATAAATTTGACAAGAGAAAAATTACATTATTTTTAAAAATAGTATTTTCCTTACATAATTTTTATTCTTCTCTTTGATTCTCACGTGTCCACTATTATTTT